>NC_090374.1:132345457-133711136 GCF_036365525.1 Heterodontus francisci | reverse complement strand
CATTACGGCTATGTGAAGCATTGGTATCGCTGACCAAGGGGCCGAGGAGCCACTGACCACATGAGGAGTGCCCTGAGAGGAGCCCCTAGATGATTCAGGTGGCCGCTTCCCTGCCCTTTCAGGGCACACGTCCCTCCCTGTTCACCGAAGGAGTTTGAGGACCTGGCGGTGAGTCCAGGCACCTCAGAACCACACCCAGTAACACCCCGCCCACTCTCTCCATGGAGGAAGCCAAGCACGCACATGCCAGAGACATGGCTGCACTCATGGCCTGGAGAGACTCCTCCACATCCCTACTTGGGTGTGCATTACCTCAGGAAGCTCCGCCAGATCCCTCACCTCATGCTACAGCTCCAACATCTGCCGCCTTGTTGACGATCCAGAGGCATGTCATCAGCCTGAGGCTCAGCATCACTGGGCCCTCCTGCAGACCTTCAAGTGTGAATGGCCTTGGCTGTCACAGCCTCAGGCAGCTGCTTGGCCAAATCTGTGCTGTGCTGACCAGGTTGTGATCTTGAAACTGCACACAAACAGATACCCACCAACGTGAGAGTATCTGCGCTGGTAGGAGGTGCAGAGGAATGATGAGATAGTGCACCCTCTGAGGCTCCCTCCTCCTCCTCCTCCTCAGAGGTGGACGGCTGTTCCCTGGTCACTTCAGCTGGCTGCTCTTGTCTTTCACCTGTTTGAGAGTGAAGAGTGATTAGAGGGTAATGTACATTTGATCATGTCCTTCACAGCACTCTTATTGTGGATCAGCCTGTGACCAGTGGTGGACACATGAACACTACGCTTCATGTTAGCCAGAGGCTCTCTTGTGCCCATCCATTAGGCCATTCACTCTCTCGGGGCTCCAATCCTCTCTCACCATCAGCTATGGACTGGCCCGCATGCTGGCCTCCGAGCTCTAGAGTCTCTTCCTCCAATGGTGTCTGGCTGGCCAGCTAAGGGATGCTGTCGCCCTTTTGCATTATTTGCAGTCTTCACCTGCAAGCACATAAATGACCATTGTTAGTCACCTGTTAAAGACGTGCACGACGCCTATGCTGGTGGCAGCCTGACTGTCCATGACAGTGCACAAGAATGCCTCTGCATGCGACCTCTCAGAAGCGACAGTCAACTCTGAGGACCCGGGGCCCTTCACAGAGAAGCTGACAGGTCTCTCACAGGCAATGCTGCTGCCTGGGCATTGCCAATGGCTGAGTGGGCATTCCCTTTCTACCAATCTCACATTCATGTCTAGTCACGCATAAGGCTGTAAGGTACACACTATGTGTTGCACTCACCTTGGCGGATCACATGAGCTCAATAACCCACTTGTGTCACTGCAGCCAGGTTCGAGGGATGACCCTCGATGAGGGTACTGAATTCCTCTGCGATCTCCATCCAGACTTACTTCATCTGCTGGGCTGGTATCTTCCTCCCGTCCCGGGGGAAGACACCTCCCTCATTGTCCGAGCAGCCTGGAGGAGAACCTGTAAATCGCTGGGCCACCATGGATTGTCCTTCAGCCATTCCTTGTGTTGCCTTGTTCTTCACGGTTTCAATATGTGCTGTCTTTGTGGGTGGATTGAATTGATGGAGTGCTGACAGCCCTTTAAATATGGCACCAGCCCTTCCAGTGGTGAGATCTCATACTGCCCGTGCCGCCTGAGTGGATGGCTCCTCCGCTTCCTGGCAGTTAACTGGTCGGCTGTGACTGAATAGCAGACTTTAGCACACCCCACCCTAGCCTGAACAGCAATGGCTCCCACTTCATGTCCCAGTGCTGGGACCTTGGGTCTTTCCGGAAAATTTAGCCCCTTGTCTGACTTCCACTCCTGAATGAGCAATGAAATATTGGGAAGATCAAAGCCATTTTGTTTGGTCCGACTATAAACTCCGTTCCCTAGCTACTGATTCCATCCTTCTCCCTGGCAACTGTCTGAGGCTGAACCAGACTGTTCGCAACCTTGGTGTCATATTTGACCTCGAGATCACCTTCCAACCACATACCCACATCATCACTAAGACCACCTATTTCTGTCTCCATAACATCACCTGACTGCACCCTTATCTCAGCTCATCTGCTGCTGAAACCATACCTTTGTTAGCTCTAGACTTGACTATTCCAATGCACTCCTAGCCAGCCTCCCACATTTTACCCTTCGTAAACTTGAGGTCATCCAAACTCTGCTGCCCATGTCCTTACTCACATCAAGTCCCGTTCACCCATCACCCCTGTGCTCGCTGACCTTTATTGTTTCCCAGTCAAGTAATGCCTCAATTTTAAAAATCTCAAATCAAAACAAAAAATGCTGGAAATACTCAGCAGGTCTGGCAGCATCTGTGGAGAGAGAAGAACAGTTAACGTTTCAGGTCGTGACCTTTCATCAGAACTTTCATTCTATTTAAAAAATCTCATCCTTGTTTTCAAGTCCCTCCCTTGCCTCGCCTCTCCCTATGTCTGTAATCTCCTCCAGCCCCACAACTCTCTGGGATATCTGGCCTCTTGAGCATCCCGATTTTAATTGCTCCACCATTGACGCCTATGCCTTCAGCTGCTTGGTCCCTAAGTTCTAGAATTCCCTTCCTACACCTCTCTACCTCTCTTTCCCCCTTTAAGAGACTCATTAAAACCCACTCCTTTGACCAAGCTTTTGGCCACCTGCCCTAATATCGCTTTATGTGGCTCGGTGTCAAATTTTGCTTTATAACGCTCCTGTGAAGGGCCTTGAGACACTGTATTACGTTAAAGGCACGATATAAATAAAAGTCCTTGTTGTTGTTGATGTTGTTTAATCACCCCTCTGCAAAATTGGATTCCGATGAGTGCAGCAGGAAATGGGCCTGCTCTGGTCATGATTCTTCATCAGCCACTGTGGCCGAAAGAACTGTCTCCACCAATAAATTGCGATGGAGCCAGTTGGAGCAGGAGTGGTCCTGCAACTCCAGTGTCCCAGTAGCCTGCCTGGGACATACCTTCGGGCTGCCACTGCCAATGCAAGAGGCCCAATATCCATTTTGTTCAAATGGGTGAGCTGCCTGTGGAGGCACAACAGGCACCTGCAGCTTGCTCGACTAGTATTAATGAAATCCAAACTAAATGTAGGGTGCAGCCCTGCACTGAATGCGCTGCTAGCTGTTTGCCCAGCAGCGTGCATACCTATCATGTATTTCAGCTAGCCTGCCCCTCTTAAAGGGGTGCTGTGCTCATTATAAGGAAGCTGCTGCTGACTATCGGTGGAGGAAATAACTGCAGGGAGAAGCACTCCAATGGAGCACCCCAATGGAGGGCTCCCAGGTATTTGGATGTGGTGATGGATGCATTAGTGAATGACAGCAAAAGGAGGAGAGAAGGAATGTTTCTGGAGGGGACAGGAGGTCCTCAAGAAAAACTCTAAGAAAGGAATAAGAGGACGTGGCCAGGGAGGGCAACTCCTGGAGCCTCACCCTGAGAACATGGCAGCAGTGCCGGAAAAAGTTCAATGACGTCACGTTGGTGGTCAAGGTCAGTGAATGCAACTTCAAAGGGCATCTCCTACTCACCGCAACAACAACCGCTCATGCTGCTCAATGCACCAACCCCCCTCACTAACCCATCAGCAATCTCTAGTAATCAGGACACAGGCCTAACATTCAGATACTCCACTTCATGCTCACAAACCTTCCAATGCTGCCAATCAATCACCTCTCACTGCATCCATGCACCTCCAGCTATTCAACCATGGTAGGCACATCACCCAAACACAATCATAAAAGCAAAATACTGCGGATGCTGGAAATCTGAAATAAAAACATAAAATGCTGGAACCACTCAGCAGGTCTGGCAGCATCTGTGGAAAGAGAAACAGAGTTAACATTTCGGGTCAGTGACCCTTCTTCGGAACCCAAACACAATCACTGGCATTCTTTCTTCTCTCTTGCAGAATAACGTAGCCCATTACAAGAGGGGACAGACCAGAACCGGAGGGGTACAGGCACGCTCACATGATGGCATAACCACTGTAACAGACCCCACTACATCTGACATCGCCGAGAACATTCAAATTGATGACATGTTCCTGCCTTATGCCCCTTCTCAAATCCCACCGCACCCACATCCTGTTATCTGGCATGAAGTGCAAGCTGCGAATGGTGTGACCATGGATCTCTTGCTTTCTATTTCAACCCCTCTCACCCCAACCTTCTCCTTTTGCATTTATGCTTTCAGATACTCAAGAACTGCCACCTGACCAGTCACTGCAGACTCATGAGGAAGGGTGAGAGCTGCCACAGACCTCTGAGGAAGAAGCATTGTCATTTGATCTGTCACTTGCAGCCACCAGCTCAGATACTGGCACAGCACTTACTTTAGAGGGTAGTACAGAGTTAGGATCTGCACGTGGTGAGTCCGCTGGGCACGAGTGATCTGCTGCCAGACACCTTGTTGTCATTATCAAGGGGCATGGAGGAATCTGGCTTCAACTTGGCATAGGACATTGTGCAGAGCTGGGAGCCCAACTTTCCAGTGTGGAAGTGGTGACCAGCTCGATAGCAGCACATGCAGACCCAGCCACATTGCAGCATCTTGTGGCCAATGTCCCAGCTTGCACTGCAGCATAGGTGGAAATCACCCATGGCTACAGTGGAAGCTCAGACAGAGGTCATGAGATCCATGCTTTCCGCCATGCAGGCTCAGATCGCTGCCATCACGGCTGCAAATCTTAGTGTTCAAAGGGACATGCAATCTCTCACAGCAGTCCAGCAATCTGTCCTCCAACAGATTACTAGGATTGCTGAGGCACCACACCGGGAGAGTGGCAGTGGCTCCGTGGAGCATGAATCTGCTGCAGTCCAAACCCTAAGGGCCAGAGCTGCTCAAGGTCATCCTGCAAGGCCATCTGCCTTCTCCCCCACTGAAAGTCAGCAGCCATGCCGCAACCACTGGGGCAGCACTGTGTAGGAGCACTAGGGCAGGCAAAGGCACCTGCAAGGCAGCCACCGCACCTCAAATCCCTGATGCAGTGGTGGAGGGTGAACTGGGAAATGTTGGCCACACTGCCTGGCCCACCTGGAAGGATCCGCTTCCGAAGAAGATGAGGGCAACAGTGACCTTGACAGCCACTAACAGTGCCATTCTTGCCCTGCTGTGTTCCTCTAGATCCTGTTGAAGGAGGTGGCACAGTACAGTGACCTCCTCCTTGGTGAATCACAGGTGTCTCACACATCACTCCTGGCTGAGGTTGAGGTAGGAGAAGTTCTCCCTGAATATCCTTGGTCTCCATACCAATTAAGGATTTCCCCATTTGAAAATCTGAATCTGAATCAGTTTCCCAACAGAGGTGGTTTTCTGACCCGAAACTAAATCTGGCTCCTGTTTCCTGCCTCTGTAACGAAATCCCAGTCCCACATTCACCCCACTGACCCGTCCAATCTCCTCCCAAACATCCCCATGAGGCCTCCGACCACCCCACAAGTTGACTGATCTCCCCCACCCCAGGCCACGACCCCTCCCTCCCAGGCCTCCGGCCCTCCCACCAGGCCTCTGACCACCTCCCGCCCCAAGCCCACGACCATCCCCAGGCCTTCAATCCCCTCTCTCTAGTATTTTAATTCCTGCTTCCCTCTAAGGCCTACAACACACCCTCCCAGGCCTACGATGTACACTCCCCAGATGTCCGATCTACCCACTCCATCATATCCCCACCAAGGTCTCCAATTTCCACACCCACCAGGCCTCCCACCCCCACTTTGGGACCCCGAGATTAGCACTCTCCTGTGATCAACCCCCTGTGCATACCCTGATTGACCCACCTCCCTCTGTCCCCTACTCCACTCCCCACCAGGACTGGCCCCCACCCACAGGATGGACTGTCCCTCCCTCAGGACCAGTACCATTCCGCCCGCCCCCCAGGTCCGGGGCACTGACCTACATTGTCCTGCAGTTGGAAATGAGGTATTACACAGAATCAATGTCTCTGGCCTATCTGCAAGGACCAGAAAGATCCTGCAAAGATATGGAAAGTCCTAGAAGATCAGCTCCGATTACGAGTGATTTTTAGAATTCACCACCTGGACTTGATATCCTACAGGCATCAACTACAGGAATCAATAGACCAGTTCGTCAGTAGATGTTGTAGTAAGGACAACGAATGTGACTTCTCAGAAACTGAGCTGTCGGACTGAATAATTCAGCTAGTGGTTGTATCAAAACCCATTGAAGCATTTCAAAAAGACCTCTTGTGGAAAAAGCTCACAGCATTGATGCGCTGCTAGAAGATGGAAGGAAATACAAAGCCATTGTAGCTGGACAACAGCACCTGCAAGCACTAGTTGCAGGCAACAGTATCAGCACCATAACCAGGTTGAAAAGAGCAAGCAAGCTATGTGGTAAGTGCGGTCTGTCCCACTGACGACGAAATTGCCCTGCATTTCGTGACCTGTGCAAGGCGTGCACTGCAAAAGGACACTGGGCCTGCCTATGCAAGAAATCTAGCTCCAAAGATGGAGACAGAGCGAGAGAGAGGAGCATGGCTTGAGCAGAGGTTTAAAAAGCGCGCCTAAAGCCCAGAGTCGGAGACAGAGACAGAGTGAGAGAGAGAGGAGCACGGCGGGAGCAGAGGTTTAAAAAGCGTGCCAAAAGCCTAGAGTTGGAGACAGAGTGAGAGAGAGAGAGCGGAGCACAGCGGGAGCGGAGCAGGGAAAAATCGAAAAGTGACATCAGAGTGACGTCACAATCAACAGTGAGAGCAGGGAAACAGAGAGCCGCTGGGGTGAGTATACAGGTAAGCTTTTAACTTCATTTAGTTTAAATCAAACATAGCATCAAACATCACAGGCAAGCAGGTAGGTGATTGGTTTGTGAAGAAGCTATCTGGTAAGTGATTAAGGTCCATCCTAATTCTAATGTTTAAAATAGTAAAGGAACTAAGCTTAATAAAATACATAAAAAAAGGAAAATAAAATAAATAATTGAATAAAATAATTAAATAGTTAATTAAAACACATTAAGGATGACAGGATAGGTGATCTGTCATGGCTGCAGCATGTGGGAGCTCCTGGATGCCAGTGGGAGCCAGGGAAAACACATCTGCAGTAAGTGTTTGTGGCTCAAAGAACTTCAGCTCAGAGTCATTGAACTGGAGTCCGAGCTGCAGACACTGCGAGACATCAGGGAAGGGGAAAGTAAACTGGACATTTGTACCAAGAGGCGGTCACACCCCTTAGGATAGGATCTTCTGATTTGGTCAGTGGTCAGGAACATGAGAGTGTGGCTGCAGCTGAGGCAGGTAAGGGGACCCAGAGGGCAGGAGTGCAGGAACCTCAGCCTCTGCGATTGTCCAACAAGTTTGAGGTTCTTTCAGCTTGTTTGGATGAGAGTGGGGGCTGCAGAGTGGATGAGCAACCAGACCATGGCACCATGGTACAGGAAGCCATTCAAATGGGGGGAGAAAAAAGGAATGTAGTGGTAGTTAGGGGGATTGACATTGTTCTCTGCAGCAAAGAGCGAGAGTCCAGACGACTGTATTGCCTGCCCAGTGCCAGGGTTCGGGACATCTGCTCAGGGCTGTAGAGGAACCTGCAGTGGGAGGGGGAGGATCCAGTCATTGTGGTCCATGTAGGTAGCAACGAACATAGGCAGGACAAGGAAAGAGGTTCTGCATAGTCAGTATGAGGAATTAGATCCCAAATTAAGAAGCAGAACTACAAAGGCAATAATCTCTGGATTATTACCTAAACCATGTGCAAATTGGCATAGGGCAAATAAGATTAGAAAAATTAATGCATGGCTCAAAGACTGGTGTGGTAGAAGTGGGTTCCGGTTCCTGAGGCATTGGCACCAGTATTGGGGAAAGTGGTGGTTTTACTGTTGGGACGGTCTACGCCTGAACTGTACTGGGGCTGGTGTTCTAGCGAGCCACATAACTAGGTAAGTAGAGAAGGTTTCAAACTGAAGAGTGGGACAAGGGATCAAATTTGGGAAGATATGGTAAATCAAGGACTAGAGGCAAGGCAAGAGCGAAAGGCATTAATATCGGATATGATAAACAAACTGTGACAGGAAGGGACAGAGCATACAAATCTAAGAGTAGATCAACAGATAAGACTAGAGCTTACAAAAATAATAAAAGGACAAAGCTAAAGGCTCTGTATCTGAATGCACGTAGCATTCGAAACAAAACAGATGAACTGAGTGCAAATAGAAATAAATAAGTACGATCTGATAGCCATTACAGAGACATGGCTGCAGGGTGACATAGATTGGGACCTGAATCTTGAAGGATACATGGCATTTAGGAAGGACAGGAAGCTAGGAAAAGGTGGAGGTGTAGCTCTGTTAATTAATTATGGTATGAGTGCAATAAAGAGGGATGACCTAAGTTCAGGAGACCAGGATGTAGAAGCAGTTTGGGTAGAGATGAGAAATCATAAAGGCAAGAAGTCACTTGTGGGAGTGGTGTAAAGGTCACCTAACATTAACCACACTGTAGGATCGGGTATAAAGGAAGAAATAATGGCAGCTTGTCAGAAAGGTACAGCGATAATTATGGAGGTTTTAACCTACATATAGACTGGAAAAAGCAGATGGCCAGAGGTAGCCTAGATGAGGAGTAGACAGAATGTTTTTGGGATAATTTCTTGGAACAATACGTTCTGAAGCCAACCAGAGAGCCAGACTATACTAGACCTGGTATTGTGCAATGAGAATATTAATTAATGACCTCATAGTTAAGGTGCCCCTAGGTAGCAACGATCATAATATGATTGAATTTTACATTCAGTTTGAGGGAGAGAAGAGTGGGTCCAAGACTAGTATCTTAAACTTAAATAAGGGCAATTATGAGGGCATGAAAGCAGAGCTAGCTAAAGTGAACTGACAAGTCAGGTTAAGGGATAGGTCAATAGAGATGCAGTGGCAGACATTTAAGGGGACATTTCAGAATACACAGAATAGATACATTTCAACAAGAAAGAAAAATTCCAAGGGTGGGACCTGCCATCCTTGGTTAACTAAAACAGTTAAAGATAGTATCAAACTTCAAGAAAAAGCCTATAATTGTGCAAAGATGGGGTGAGGCAGGTCAGAAGATTGGACAGAATATAAAAAACGTCAAAGAATGACTAAAGATTGATAAGGCAGGTAAAATTAGAGTACGAGAGAAAGCTAGCTAGAAATATAAAGACAAATAGAAAGAGTTTCTATAGATATTTAAAAAAGAAAGGAGTTAACAAAGTGAGCATTGGTCCTATAGAAAGAGAGTCTGGGGAATTAATAATGGATAATAAGGGGATGGCAGATGAATTGAACAGATATTTTGCATCAGAAATGGAAAAGAGGGAGGAACTCAAGAAAATTACAATCACCAGGGAAGTGGTACTGAACAAATTGTTTGAGCTGCAGGCTGACAAGTCCCGGGTCCTAATGGACTTCATCCTTAAAGGAAGTGGCTGGTGATGTGTTGGTTTTAGTTTTCCAAAATTCGCTTGATTCAGGGAAGGTTCCATTAGTTTGGAAAATGGCAAATGTAACTCCTTTATTCAAAAAGGGAGGGAGATGGAAAGCAGTAAACTATAGGCCAGTTAGCTTAACATCTGTCGTAGGGAAAATGTTGGAAGCTATTATTAAAGATGTTATAGCAGGGCATACAGAAAAATTCAAGGTAATCAGGCAGAGTCAACATGGTTTTGTGAAAGGGAAATAATGTTTAACCAATTTATTGGAGTTCTTTGAGGGAGTTATATGTGCTGTGGATAAAGAGGAACCAGTGGATGTACTGTAGTTAGATTTCCAGAAGGCATTTGATAAGGTGCCAAATCAAAGGTTATTGCAGAAAATAAAATCTCATGGTGTAGGGGGTAACATATTGGCATGGATAGAAGATTGGCTAGGTAACAGTGTTACAACCGACCGCTCCATTCAAAGCCGCCAATCAAAATATACGATTCTGATTGTGGTGGGAGAAATGCATTGATAATTCAATCCTGTCGCTCCACAGATCGCCTAACATATCATTTAAAACTTTTCAAATTAAAGAAAGATCCAGCCAAATTGTACCATCTGTTAACCCCCAAATGAGGCTAACCAAACCAGGTGTCTTTAAATCAATAAAATAATTCTTTAATTAGAAGGACTAAATTCTTAAACACTATGAAGATATAAACAACAGTTAAAATAGAAAAAAATAGAGTCCTTGCAAATTTACAGTCCAATGTTGCTTGAAGTCCTCACAGAATGTCGCTTAAAGACCTCACAGTCGTCTAATGCGGAAAAAAGGTTCTGCCACAGTAGAACAGTCCGTAGTCTAACTTCAGCAGTAGGTGATGCTTTCCTTCTCCAGGGAATTTCAACAATTAACGACTTGCAAACATTTTCAATAGAATCAACCTACTTTAGAGTTTTTGAGGGATAAAAGATTGTCACAGTCTAACTTCCCTTTCTTCAATTTAAATTACCAGAGATCTCTGTTTTGGCTTGACGTTTTTAGAATTTTGAGAGATAATAATTAAACAGACTAAAATCCTATTCCTTCAATTTAAATGGCTGACAGCCCTTTTTCAGGTGCTAAACACCATGGCTTTCTGTGTCCGTGTGTCCTCTGTGTCTGTGTTCTGTAGAACAAACTGTGTTAAACGAAAAAGCCAGTTCAAAATTGAATTGTAACAAATGTATCGCTTAACACTCACTCCCAGTGGCTGTATCTATGGTAACGAGAATGCACCCTTTGAATCATAGTCTCCAAATGGCTGTTTCTAAGGCAACAAAAATGCACTTTCCTATAACTCCTGAGGCTTGCTGGTACTTAAAGCAATACTGATCCTTTGCAAGCCTTAAAGGCAAACCGCATATTCCCAGAAAAAAAAACTACAGGACCATGACACAGGAAACAGAGAGTAGGCATAAATGGGTCATTTTCTGGTTGGCAAGATGCAATGAGTGGTGTGCCACAGGGATTTGTGCTGGGGCCTCAACTTTTTACAATTTATATAAATGGCTTAGATGAAGGGACCGAAGGTATGGTTGCTAAATTTGCTGATGACACAAAGATGGGTAGGAAAGTAACTTGTGAAGAGGACATAAGGGGGCTACTAAGGGATATAGATAGGTTAAGTGAGTGGGCAAAGGCCTGGCAAATGGAGTAGAATGTGGGAAAGTATGAAATTGTCCACTTTGGCAGGAAGAATAAAAAAGCATATTATCTAAATGGTGAGAAATTGCACAGCTGTGAGACACAGAGGGATCTGGGAGTCCTAGTGCATGAATCGCAAAAGCTTACAATGCAGGTACAGTACGTAATTAGTAAAGCTAATAGAATGTTATTGTTTATCTAGAGGGGAATAGAATACAAAAGTAAGGAGGTTATGCTTCAGCTATACAGGGCATTGGTGAGACCACATCTGGAGTACTGTGTACAGTACTGGTCTCCTTATTTAAGGAAGGATGTAAATGCATTGGAGGCAGTACAGAGAAGGTTTACTGGACTAATACCTGGAATGGGCGGGTTGTCTTATGAGGAAAGATTGGATAGGCTAGGGTTGTATCTGCTGGAATTTAGAACGGGAACAGGCGACTTGATTGAAACATATAAGATCCTGAGGGGCCTTGACAGGGTGGATATGTAAAGGATGTTTCCCCTTGTAGGAGAATCTAGAACTAGGGGTTACTGTTTAAAAATAAGGGGTCGCCCATTTAAGACAGAGATGAGGAGAAATTTTTTTCTCTCAGAGGGTCATGTGTCTCTGGAATTCTCTTCCTTACAAGGTACTGGAGGCAGAGTCTTTGAATATTTTTAAGGCAGAATATAGATAGATTCTTGATAAGCAAGGTGGCGGAAGGTTATCGGGGGTAGGTGGAAATATGGAGTAATCATTTCAGCCATAAACTTACTGAATGGCGGAGCAGGCTCGAAGGGCCGAGTGGCCTATTCCTGCTCCTAATTCATATGTTCGTATGTATGTAAGACACTGCTAAAAGCCACAGCAGGCCACAGACAAACAGAAGAGAGGTGCAGCAACAGGGCAACAGCAGCAAGGAGAGTGCCAGAGGTCTGCATAAATGGAAGCTGATACACGAAGTCCACAGTGAAACAGACCTGAGACAAGACTCAACGAGGAGTCATTCTCAGTCAGAAGACGAGAAGGCATTCCACATTGTGAACCTGACACATCAAGTTGATGAAGACAAACAACTGGAATCTTTTGCCACTATGAACATCACATGCCCAAAGAAAGCTGACAAACATAAACTCAGGGTAAAGACGGACACCGGCGCTAGTGCTCGCAGACTCTGGCCAACATCAACAGCACAGCTATGCTGCGCCTTCCCTTCTGCTCTCGAAAGAAGCACCAGAACTACAAGTCAGAACGGACAGTACCTCCATGAGACCATGTATTCCTCCCCAACAAGTCCTCGACCTTGAGCCCCAGGCCTCCAGATGCAGATGATGAGGAGAGGAGAAGGACATGCAATGTCCTGCAAAGTCAGAGGAGGAATGAATTAAAGCATTGTTTGTTTGTTCTTTGAGATGAGGTGCTAGAGCTTTCCAAGTATGACAAGACCTCAAAAGTGGTCATCCTGAGAATAGCAACAGAGTATGTTTGCAGGCTGAAGGCAGAGCAACAGAGACTTAATGCAGAGAGGGAGAAACTTCAGAAAGAATAGCAACAGATGGGACACAAACTCCTTGAGCAAGAGCTGTCAAACCACCGAGACAATATACAGACCTTTGAGCCTCTGTACTTGCAAATTTCAAAATTCCTATTCTTACACCTGTAAATGTTATCGTCTATATCCCGTATAACTAATTTTGATGTTATCTAATTTTATGTGTTTTTACTTTTAGCATACAAGACTTATCTTTGGAAAGAAAGGGGATATTGTATAATTGCCTTTAAGAGTGATGTCCCTTTAAGATCTTAGTATGCTAATGAGCCAAGTACCAGGATGCAGTCATGAGACACGGAGCCAGAATCACTCTGCAACTGTAACACCCTGAGTTAGGTTCTTTAAATCCTTTGCTCTGTACTGTATATGCTTGTAAGCTGTTAATAAACCTGTTAGAAATCTTCAACCAACTGGACTCCATGCAGCTCATTTATATTGCATCAGACAATATAAAAGAACTCTGCAGGAAGCACAGCACAGAAAACCGTGCAGGCTGTTTCCCTGCTCCGGGGTTGGGGGGGGTGGGGGTATGTGGTGGGGGAGTGCCCACGTTCAAAGGCACTTAGTGTATGAGGGACCCGGCATCGGGAAGGGGGGTCCACTGAGGGCCACCCCCCTGCCCTTGCTGCTGATCCCCCTCCCCTGTGATCCCCACCCATCGAGACCCCTCCTGCCCCGACCTACCTAAGGCCTGGGTCCAGTGACGATCCTCGGCTTCCAGGACAGTCGTCTCCGGCAGCAGCCACCGCCTTCGCAGTGGCGCTGCAGCTGCCGGTCTCTGATTGGCTGGCAGCTCTCCAAGGGTGAAATTTCCAGCGACAGGGTCCAAAATCCTATGGAAGGCCTGCCGCTGTCCACTTAAGTGCCTGATTTGCACTAAACTCGACGGGCCTTCCGGAAAAGAGGCAACGCAGGGATTTCGGCATCGGTTTCACTCGACGTCAAGACCCCCATCTCCAGCATAAAATTCCCCCCATGGCATTTTCCCCATTCCTTTCTTTTGAAAATTGTAAACTGCTGCTGATAAGCCTGTTAATGAGTTCCTCTATGAGGTCAACAGGACTTAATTGGAGGCATGTGGGGTTGCTGTTTTCTCCCTCCTCCAGTGGGATTTAAAAATCCAGCCTGTGGTGTTTAATCATGGGGGGTTACCCAGGCAGGCATGCTGGATTGAGTAGATAGGTGGAAAGTTACCTACCTTGTGGATCCAGCTGTCTTTTCCTGGGGTTAGCTGCTGGGTTTCATGAGGCTCATCCACAGATAAATTCAAAAAACTGAATAACAATAAGGCTCACAGCCTCATTATAATATTTAAAATGCTGATGATGGGATTCTGATTTTTAACACATTAACCCCACACCCAACCCATACCCATCCCTGTTTTGTGCTTAAATTCCTCCCATTAATTCTTCTTTCTCTTATCACAGATGCTGCCTAACCTGCTGAGTATTTCCAGCATTTCCTGTTTTGATTTCAGATTTCCAGCATCTGCAGTATTTTGCTTTTGTGTCAGAATGCATCAAGTTGAATTGAGAATAAAAATAACTGTGTCAAGAAGAAATAATTGCCCAGAATGTTATTTGACACTCTCAAGTAAGTTGCATAGATCATCGAAATCTGAATTAATATATTGACATAAATGATAATGGACTCACATTTCATAAGTAAATGTAAAATTCTTAATCAACAAATAAAGTGTCTTTCACAGCATTTCAAAAGTTTTTTTTCTGTGGCTGCAGGGCCTACCATATTTAATTGACCCAACATTTTGTTAAATGTCTTTAAGTAAGTCACTAAGCCACTGTGACTGTTAACTTGTTCCAGATGTGGTTCCATTAATTTTTGGGTAGAATTTTCACTTGCGTTCTGGCTGGCATAATTTATTCCTATAACATGTCTACGTTGTATAACCAGTGACACTTGGGGTTTATTTTCCAGATAAACTACTGGTCCCTGACCCGATTCTCTATACCTCCAATCATGCATACAATGTATTGCTCCCAGTACTCTTGGGAAGTGAACTTCAGCAATATTATCCATCTGTGTTTTTCATTACTGAACCTTTGTATTTGGAAAACATATATGGCAAACTGCCACTCTGTGTGAAACAGCTGTCACCTGGCTTACACAAACACATATAGTGAGATGACTGGGTCTTATACTGCAATAACAACTAGAAGGGCCTGAGAGAAGCTAGAAGCAAAGAAACTACAAGTTGATGGCATCTTTTCTGCTATCACAAGGTTGTGTTCAAATCAGCCATGAGCTCACAAGAAAGGACAATAACTGTTTGCTTGGACAATAGCAATCTCTTGAGATAATGGTTGTTTGTCAAGTCAAACACATGCGACCAGAATTGATATGCCTGTAAGCAGATATTTCCTGTCACACTGTATTCTTATCCAGCCTTGTCAAAGAAATAAAACTGTCATACACGTAATTTGCAGTACTGGGTAGATAAAGGCCCCTGTTTCACTCGTAAGTAAAAACTACTCTTTGTATTAATGGAACAAAAAGAAAGCACACAATATATATTGTAAAAAAATCAATTCGATTTGTGTACAAAACAATAAAATTATGTATTGTGGTTAGTTGCTTTCCCTTTCATCTTAGTTGTATGTTCTTGGACAAGCTCTAACTGATAGACAGACAGGGCTCCAAAGACTGCATCAGTTCTGTTACTGCAGGCCTTGACTGAGACCATTCAGCAGCAGGTAAACATTTGGAGCAAAATGGAGGATGGGGAGGCCTCTTATAGGCTCTATCCCTCTATTTACAACATTCATTATCACCTGGGACGACCACCATCTTTCATAAAGCAGACCCAGAGAGCCGTGGTTTGAATGGCAGATGGAAGGGAAATGGGCTCGGAATCTGGGTCCTGCCAACAGTATTTGCATTCTGCTGGTGGGGAAAGGGTACAGCAGCCTTACTGGGAGTGGGGGTTATAAAATTGAGGTTGAGGGTGACTGGATGCTTTGTCACACAAATTTCCTTGCTGGTTCTGCTAATATCCTGCGTGGATTGGGATGTGACACTGGAGAAAAATCCAGGCTATGGTGTCTATGTAGTTGTATGTGCAATTTATGTCCTGAGTTGCTAGTTCCAAAACCATACATGAGAGAGTATAATGACCTGTAAAGTACTTAAATGCAAAACAGGTGATGGCTACATGA
Organism: Heterodontus francisci; assembly: GCF_036365525.1. Taxonomy (NCBI): domain Eukaryota; kingdom Metazoa; phylum Chordata; class Chondrichthyes; order Heterodontiformes; family Heterodontidae; genus Heterodontus; species Heterodontus francisci. The sequence goes on along the minus strand of NC_090374.1, from coordinate 133,695,335 downwards.
CTGAAGTGAAAGTAGCATGAGACAATATGAAAAAGCATAGTAAACAAAATTAAAGACATTTACAAGACACTGATAACACATGTATGGTTGAGATGATGTGCAGTAAGGCAAAATCTGCAAAGTGGAGCAGAATCCAGCAGCCTAGAAGAAGGAAGAAGCACATGAACACATGGAGCACAGACTGCATTGCCAACATGATGTTCTGACGGATGGTCTGTACCCCAAGCACCAAACTATCTCCTCCTCTACCAACTGAAATGCCAACATACCCACCCCACATTGGCAGTTTCCCTTGCTGAAAATGAAGTGCGAGTTAAGGTCACAAGTCATTAAGGTCAATGTTAAGGCCAGATAACTGCTAAGTGCTGCTGTTCTTAAAGTTGTGTTGAGCATGATTGGAAGGGTGTAAAAGGCCAAAGGTGGAGAGGTCAAAGTGGGAGTGGGACAGGGAACAGAAGTGACAAGCAACAGGGAACTCTCAATACCTCACTAATATTTTTCTCTCAGCCGACAGCACTTAAAGCATATTGGGCTGGATTTTATCGTGCTGGCGGGGCTCCTGGCGCTGGGCCGAAAAGGCAAGGGAAACCCTGTCTCGGCCTTTCGGAGCAAACACCACCCCCCACCAACCCCCCCCCCACCCCGCTGCACATCCCAGCGCAATTTAATGGCATTCAGGCACTTAAATGCCTGATGCCGGGATTCCCGTCCCTTTAAAGATGGGGATCCCAGCTCCAAGAGCTGCTGAGGCCAATCAGAGGGCCAGCAGCTCAGTAGTATCAGCAGTGCTATCGGGAGCAGTGGCCACTACCGGTGCTACAAGAGGCCTTGGACCCAGGCCCAGTGCTGGAGCCCAGACCCAAGTTAAGTGAGGCAGGGTTGCCAGGGCCAGACTGCCAGGCCCTGACGATGGATGAGGTGAGTATGGGCATTTAGTGCAGGGGAAGTGGGGTTCACATAGGGGGAGTGTTTACCAGTGGGGGCCCTCTGAGGAGGATGCCCTCACTAAAGCCTTCAGGGAGGTTGCCTCATTTTACTGGGCGACCACACTGCGTGGCGGAGGCCCATCCTCTCCCCGCTCCACCCCTCCCCCCCCCCCCCCCACTCCGCTGCTTGTTAAATCCCAGCGTGGACAGGAAGAGACCCTTAAGTGGCCAGCAGTAGTCCTCTTAAGGGCCTCAATTGGCTTCTGGGTATAAATACACCGAATAAATTCTGGTGTGATGGGAGGTGATGGGCCCTCCGCCCAAACATTGGAAAGTGCTCATTTATTGATATCAGGGGAGGGCAAGCTGACTGAGCTATGATGCCCACCACGGTTGCACCCATCTTACACCTGCAGTATTGACTTTCAGCAAGGAATTAATTACAGGGTATAGTACTTAGTGTTTCCAGCATGAAGCAACTACTTCGGAACAGGAGAGGAGAAGGCATGGGTAAAAAATGTATTTTATTTTAAATGGCATGCTAATGTCATAGATTTTATTCTAACAGTAGCCTAGAAATAACATCTAATGAAATTAGCAGATGAACACTCAGCCTGTTTATACCACATCCCTCTGTCTGCTATTTTAACTGAAATGTTAACCCATTTAAAATAAAAGGGATCATACTTCTGTTAAAATAATGGCAGAGGAATTTCTATTTTTGCCAACAGTAATTTCTAGGTTTATGTCTTTAATTGCAATAGCAAAAAAAACCACACACGGAACGGTGTAGTTGATTGAGACGTTGTCTGCTTGCCTCTGAAATGTGAAATAAAAAATATTTAGATTGATGGAATGCAAGTCTCTGCATCAGTTGCAAGAATTCTGACTGTAATTAATTTGCCCATTCAATCCATATGTATTGGTCCCACAAAACTGATCACAATGTAACACTTAAATTGCCAGTCTTGCACAAACGAATACAAAGAATTTTAGCTTGGTTAACAGAGCTGGTATACTGGTGCAGAAGGAGCTATTCTGGATTAGTTTACATGTAGAACTCTTTCCTAAACACCCTTGCCTTATTGTCTCTATCCATGTTCAAAAACTTCCTCAGATCTTATCTCGGCGACCATGGTGGGGATCTATAATTAATGCTCAGCACCTGTTTTTTACAAAAGCAAAACACTGCAGATGCTGGAAATCAGAAATAAAAACAGCAAATGCTGGAAATATTTGGCAGGTCAGGCAGCATTGGTAGAGAGAGAAACAGAGTTAATTCTATGTTTCAGGTTGATGACCTTTCGTCCATTTGACCTTATTTGTTAAGCACCTTGGGATTTTATCACATTTAAGGTGCTATATCACACTGTTGGAGCAAATGAAAAGGAAATTATATTGTACCTTTCCTGGGAGTACAAGGTGGAATAAAGTTGTACTTCCCAGTGCCGACTTCTCACATCTTGATTAGAATATAAGGTGAAGTATAGAACGAGAAATGGACATTCAAACAATCTTCTATCAGATCATATGCTATGGTTCAGAATTTTCTGGAGAGGGGCATCTTATGACCTGCCTTGCTAATTAGACTTGTTTCTGCCCCGTTCAGTTCAATAAAGATTTGCCCAACAAGTTTTTGAAAGTGTGAGCTGATAACAGTGCAGAGAGGGCAACAGGGCATCCGGAACCTTGGTGAACAACGGGACAAACTTTGCATCTCCTTAACCAATGAGAAATAAACAGAGGAAGAACTAAAAAGGAGGGGGGATTAGAGTGAGTGAATTCAAAGACAAACCATGTACAGAAAGAGAAACAAAGGGAGGGAAAGAAAGATTGGATTAAGAGAGACAGAGAAAAAAAAGAGACAGAGAGGAAGAATAAGAATTTATTTTAAAAAGTTAATATTTGACATTTTTAAAATATCCAACAATTCATTACCTGAAGGAATGAGACTGCACACTTTTAATTGTTCAATTTCTGGGCAAGCGAGGTTGATTGGCAGTCATTAACAATTATCATGTCATTAAAAGGGTACTTATGCTGTTAATAAATAGACTTAATTTTCTGTGGTGAACTTAATGGCCAATTAATGTGAAAAAGCAGCAACTTTATGAAAATCATAGGGAGGTTAACGGCGAGATGTCATTTTTGTGAAGCTAACAATGGAGCAGCGCAAAATGTCCAGCACCTTGTGGTGACTTGAAATTCATGGCTTATCTCTTCCTCATCACAAGTTGTTGCCTGATTTGCATATCAATAATACAGTGCATTGTTCACACACCATTTTTTTCATCAAATTCTGAGCCAATATCATTATTAGCATCTACTTTTACAAATGTGATCTTTTGTGGCAGATGAATAACAAGAGGTAGAATGCCAAAATGATCAACGTCCCCCCAAATCGTAATTAAGCAAAAACTCCAGGATACTAATCTAAACTACATCTAAATTATCCAGCTCTCAACAATTGTTTCCCATAGATTACATAATTTTTTAAGACTAAAAATACATGAGTAGACAAACTCTTTCTGTTTTAAAATGTATTTACACCTTTAACATAATTATAAGTATAAAGCATTGTACTACCAGCAGACCTGAATTCTTTTGCTGTCTTTGTCTTACAGTTCTTATGATGTTACTACAATTCAAAAGTAACCATGACAAAGATTTTTTAAACATAAGTTAACTGGATGCATTTTTAGAACATGCAACACAATAGTAACATTAGATAATTTTTGAAACACCCCATGAACTTAACATTTTTATACAATGAAATTAACATTGAAGAACGTCAGCAATAACTTTTGCTTACTTAAAGAATGTGGTTCTCATAAAAAATTGGCACACCTTTTTTATTTGTTTGCAAATACACAATTTAACGACTAATGGTGCTTTATAGGTAGGTTTATGATTTCACTAAAAATAGGAAACAGTGGAAATTCTCCACTCCCAACACTTACGCCTGTTGACCTGCTGATGAGGACCTGCTGTTGTACGATGGAATGACCTCTACCTGTCTGAGACTGTTCACAAACATTCTTTGTAAAATGGAATATTTTTCCACATTAAAGGCATTTTTTTTTCACCATGGATGCTGAAACTCTATGGATTGGATTTTAAGTTTGTGACATGCTGGGAGTGGGGGGCGTCAACTATTGTGCGGGAAACCCAGAAGTTAATGTATCATGTCTGCCAGTGGCTTTTTAACCTCACCACTGCAGTAACATATGATTTCCAGGTTTCCTGACAAATTAGCATCAGCAGGAATAATGACAACCTGCATGATGCAATTACAACTCCATCGTTTAAAGGGATAGTCCAAACAGGCAAGTTGAGGCAGTTGGAGGTGGGAAGGAAAGAGAAATAAGTCTTGCCATGGAAGGCAGAATGTTAAAGGCTGTGTCCCACTTCAGCGATGCCTCCCTGGATGTGCTGCTGGGGGTTGTGAGAACCTGGAGAGATACACTGTTCCCTAGCGATGGGAGGAAGAAGCCAGCTAGGGACACCGAGAAGGAGCTCTTGGAGGTGACACAAGAGGTCAGCGGAAGGAAAGTGGTGCCATGCTCCCAGATACAATGCAGGAAGCTGCTCAATGAACTAAGCGGGGCAAGAAAGGTGAGAGCAATGGCACATTCCACAACTTCCTGATGTGCGTATCAACCCCCTCACTCTGCCTTCGCAAGCCTACTCCAGCACACCACTCATCACTCCAACTTACCTTGCAGGTAGAACCATCCCTCCGTGTTATGTACTTTCTCACATCGCCATTTGTCCCCTGATCACTGACACTCATGCTCATCCTTATGCAATGTCATGCCTATCCCTCATGGTCACCCTCAACAAATGCTCTCCATTCATCCATTCAACACACACCATTACTCTCATTACTCTCACTCATTGGTCTCTACCGCGTTGAAGGAGTACAATATACAGAACACGAGGGAGAGGCAGAGAAACGAAGGTGGTCCTCCAGTCGTCTCAAGCTAACAAGTGCAAAGGACCAGATGCTGGAAATCAGTGGAGTCTCGGTGTGCCCGGCCATCAGAGATACGGCCTCTTGGCTACCTGGTGATAGAATTAAACACTCACTCATGTTGACTTGATGTTAACAGCAAACAAAATCTGATCATGTGCATAATAATAAGTTCAAACATTCTTATCTTGACTCATTCATGTCTTTATCTCCCTTCACGCATCCCACAGGTGATGATTCAGGTCATCACAATCACTGCCGACTCCTCAGAGGAGGTCTCTCCCTCTGAGGGTGCACTGCCACAGGACTCATGCTGATCATGCACCAGCTCAGATACTCACACCTTAGTGGGACCAATAAAGCAGATAGTTGAGTTGTTCACAAGGAGATTCACACATCACAACAGCAGATGGTGAAGACAGGGACAGCAATGGAGAGTCTGCATCAGAGGCCACAGGATGCTTCAAGCATTGCTCAGCTGGACATAGACATTGTGCCTCGGGGCCGTCAATGAACAGAAATGTGGATGTGCTGGCAGGAAATTCCGACTGCACAATGCAAACTTACAGAGAGATTGGAGCAGTCCATCTCAAACATGAATGGCATGATGTTGCAGGCCTTTGTAATGATGTCCTCATCCATGGAAAGAGTGGCCACCTGCATGGGTCATCAAATATGGCAATCACATGAGTGCACGCTGGCTGTCACCAATGGCTTGCACACTATGGGATGAATTTAGTGAGCCTGCCGCCGGTCCCAGCGGCAAGCCCGGAAACGGGCACCATTTCCATTTGTCACGTGGTTGGCTGCCCCACTGAGATCATGTGGTGGGTCGCCATTTTGAATAATGGAGGCGCGGAGACCCCAATTCCACAGTGGGGGTGGGTGACGAGACACTGATTACGATGTCAGATGACTCCGGGGCAGGAGTTGGCACCATATTTAAAGACCTGCTAGCCTTGCTTGTATTATTACCTTAGAGTCATTTGCTGTTTCCAGTTCACTGCTGAAACCAGTGCTGGATTGACTCCTGAACCCCCAACCTTCCAAGGAAGACCCCACAGGATGGCCAAGCCAAGGCACAGGGTGGCCTCACGGTTTAGTGATGCCTCCCTACAGATTTTCCTCCAGGCTGCAAGGGAAAGGCAGGAGGTTCTCTTCCCAAGCGATGGCAAGAACAGGTCCTCCCACCTGACCAAGCAAGCCTGGTGGAGATCGCTGAGGAAGTCAGCAGCTCTGCCCCCTCCCCCCCAGAACGGGATACAATGTCATAGGAGGGTAAACAACCGCTTGCATTCTGCAAGGTGATTGCTCCATAACTCTTTCTTTATTATTGATTGCAAGTGGCTATGCAGGAGGAAGTGAGGCATGGTGAGGGTCGCATTACCACGGCGACGGCAGAGGGCATGAGGCATCACCTCATTCTGACAGATGCATCTTTCACAGGTCAACCCCATTAACTCCCCTGCGAGCGGGCGGCAGCATGATCTATATTTGATACCACAGTAGGGGACAAGGAGCTGACCCTAGCAGAACTGTCATGTTGATCTCTCTGTGAAGTATGACTATCTCCATTCTTCCACCTACAGGACAAAAGGGCCCACAACAGGAAAGAGATAGCCCGAACAGGCAGAGGCATTTCGGATCTTCAGCCTCTCAGCACAGCTGAGGGAGAGGCTTTGGAATTGGTAGGGACAGAGAGCAGCTGCACAATTTCAGGTGGAGAGACTGGAGTGTCTGCACAAGAGAGTAAGGATTGGATTCCATCAACATACACATCACTTCTGGAACCCACATCACGTACTGCTGGCATGACAAGATCTGCACAGCCTAACCCACACATGTATGTGCTCTCTCATGCAGGTCGGTGTTCACAGGAGACTCCAGCAGAAGGGGGACAGCTGTCTACCTCTGAGGAGGAGCAGCACTTAGAGGATGCACCGTCCCATTGCTCTCCTGAACCCTCCACCAGCGCAGATACTTTCACCTTGGTAAGTTTCTGTTTGGCATTAGAATCAGGGTCAAAAGCTGGTGAGAGCACTGCACATGCTGCCGAACAGCTGGCTGAGGCTGAGACAGCCGAGGCCACTCGCAGTCGGAGTACTGTAGGTGGCCAGGCCACGCTGAGGACCAGGCTGATGACAAGCCACTGGTATCGACAGGACAGGGCCTGCTGGAGTTGTAGAGAGAAGTAAGACAATATATGTTAGCGATGCCAGAGGTAATGCGCGGCCATGAGCAGACAATGGAGGAGTCCATTCATGCCATGACTGCTGCCATGTCTGAATCATGTGAGCACATGGCTTCCTCCATCGAGAGGTTGGCAACCTTCATGGAGAGCCAAATCCCACAGATGTGCGCAGACCTGCACACCATTGCCTTGGCCATGAGCTCAACGGAGCAGTGGCAAGGTGAGAGGAGGACAAGGCCCCTGGAGGCTTCTCCAGCTCCTCATCCTCTGGTGAGCAAGGACGTTTAAGTGAGCCTTGAAAGGGAGGAGGAGAGGCTGACCTCCACATCTGGGGGCTCCCCTCAGGGTGCTCTGAGTGTGGACAGCTACTCCGCCCGTGAGCCCAGCTCCAATAGCTGCGATACCGAGGAGAGTCCTGCACCAGTGCAGGAAAACCTCAGACAGCCGGGGCCTTCGAGGCTTCAGGCAGCCAGAGGACGGCCACCGACGTCATCACAGGCCAAAGGGCAGCCTGGTCAGCAGCCTGCCTCCAGCCCAGCTGCTAGTGATGGGTTTACACCTCGTAGGAGCACTTGTAAATATACAAAGAAAAGCACCTAGCTACACTTGGGGGTTCACGGGTGTCTGACATCTCACATGTGATGATTAATATAAAGATCCTTCGGTCAAGCGATGCCATTAACGTTCATTGCGTAAAGTGATTATTTCATTATGCCTTAATTGTGATCTGCTGACTTCACCCTTCCCTCGTAGTATAACAGCCAATTTAACCACAGCCCTCATTTACAGACATTCTCCCATGGGCACGAGCTTGGTTTGCAGTTGGGTGCAAGTCAGGGAACACAAATGGAGAGGAGTCAACAGATTACATGCATTGAGGTGAATCTTTATTGGTTTTGCTGTGAGTGGACATCATGGTGCCTGGAAGCAGGTAATTATGAAGTTGTCTCTTGCCTCCGTGGCATGTCGCTCAATCTGCCTGGCCTCCGGCGCAAGGGCTTCAATGTCCATTGCTACTTTCTCTTCTCCTTCCTCTGCATCTTCCTCATCAGTGGAGGAGTGTTATTTCGGCATCTAATCAACATGAGAGGCCTCCCCCCTCTGCAGTGCTAGATTGTGCATAGCACAGCAGACCACCATGATACAAGAGACCCTCACTGGGACATACTGCAGGGCTCCACTGGATTGATCGAGGCAGCAGAATCTCATCTTCAGTAGCCCAATTGCCTGCTCAATATCACTAGGGTGGAGCTGTCCCTGTTGATGAAGGTGGCTGGCTGGTCCGTTGGAGCCTTGATGGCCACATGCGTGCAGTCGATGATAATTTGCGCGAGGGGGAATCCCGAATCTAATGGCCGCTCTAATGGATCCGGTCATGCACGTAGTTGCTGGCTCTCTTGAACAGGGCATTGGTCACCTCCTTGATGCAGCAATGGGCTACTGCCTTGGAGACCCCATACATGTCCCCAATGGATCCTTGGAAAGATCCTGATGCGTAAACGTTTAGTGTCACTGTGATCATCAGGGCCACTGGCAAAGGGTGACCCTCAAATCCCATAGGTCTCAACTCATGCTGCAGCATGGTGCATAAGTCAGTGACGACCTCCCTAGAGAGGCATAGTCCTCCACTGATGAGAGGGATACGGAGTAGGGAGATGAGCAAGCAGCAATGGATGTTGAAACCCTTGCACCGGAGGTCAGGCAGATTGAGCGACATGCCAAGGAGGCAAGATACAACTTCATAATTACCCGCTTATAGCCACCATGATGTCCACTCACAGAGAAACCAATAAAGACTCACCTCAATGCATGTAGTCTGTTGACTCCACTCCATTTGTGTTCCCTGACTTGCACCCAGCTGTTCGGACATTTGGAGGTAGCTGATTTGAGGCCGGTACACTCTCTGGCACAGTTGGGCCCTTCTCGGCATGGCCAGCTGCTATTGCTCTCATCGTGGAGCTTCACAGAGAGGCGCAGCTGCCTCTTGGTCCTGCGTCTGTTGGAAGTGCTGCATCATGCCACAGCGGTCCAAATGATAGAGTGTATGAGACCCATGCCAGGTGACCAGTGGGCCGACAGAGCGCTGTTGATGCTGAGCCAATCTTGCCCTGGTAACCGAGCTGTTATGACTTCTCCCGGCGGATTCCCTGATGGCCCTCAGTGCCCACCCTTGCTGATAGCCAACCCTCTTGTCCAACAGTATGGTCAATCAAACATCTCACCCAACAGTTTGATCACCCGCTACAGCCACCCAAACTCAAGCCCCCCCTTGCAGGGTCCCTGTGATCCGGACACCCCCTTGCAGAGCACCCAATACCCTGACCCCCCCCAGCAAAGCCCCCGAGAAGCTGACACCCCCTTTGCAGAGCGCACAGCACAGCAGTACGAAAATTACCTCTGCCCCCACTCCTCCCGCCCCCAACCCCATGTAGTGCTGGTCATGGCTGCCTCCCCACTGCGGCACTGAAGCCTTGCCTCAGTGTCGTCAGTTTTTAACAGTCATGAACCCAAAGGCACGTGAGTGCCGTCCGCTGTTCACTTAATCCCACGCCCCCACATTGAATTGTGCCAAATAGGAAGCTAATATGTTTAAAGTCAGTGTTCTACAAAGTAAAATACATTCCTGTCGCATCGGGTTGTCGATTCTGCCTTCGTGCTTCCATGCCACTGACAATATCCGGAAGTGACATCATGACGCCGGATTTCCGGGTGGGCGTTTCCAATACAATTCTCCATCCCCCCACGTCACCATTTCCGCTTTAAATGGCCATGCTAAATTCTGCCGTATGAATGCCAACTGAAAGAGGATGAATGATATCCTAGCCTTGGCCATTTACCATCTCACCGATCTGTAGCAAGGTGCTCTCCAGCTCATTGCTAGCATGAAAGTGCTGCTGGGGCATGAGAGGGATGATGGTGAAAGGGCAAGTGGAAGTGAAGACGCAGCTCAAAGTGCTTCCACTTCTCACTTATTGCCCCTTCCCCCCTCCATCCCACTCCAACACATGTTGTCTCATGTGCCAATGGCTGAGTCTGTCCTTGCCCAGGTGAAGGTGTAAGAGTCTTTGGCAGCATCCTCAGGACTCCAAAACCCAGAGGATACAGCCAACACAGCCAAGAATCTCAGCAGTCAGAGCAGGGAGCTGAGCAGTCTGCCTCCACCTCTGCTGAAGCCACAGGGGCAGCAGAAATGCCAAGAAAAGGAAAAGTAAAGATTTGTAGTTGCACAAGGAAATGCACATGGATCTGTTCCACATTGTGAGAATGTTAATTTTCTGTTTTAAATGTTAGCCACGTAAATATTATTTTGAACCACTTTCATGTCTTGCCCATTCGTGGTTGCTGCCTAACAAGTGGACTTTTCAATTGTCTGATAATGCTTGGGAAAACATGAATTGATGTGGAGCAATGGTAGGCAGGGATTGTAAAAGGGAGGCTTGGTTGTTTGCAGGACTGATTTGTCTTAGTGGCATTATGGGGCAGCGGGTGTGGGGGTGGGAGGTGTGTAAAAATATTTTTTGCATGTGGTTGTTAGGTGCGCTTGTTGATCCGAAGTGAACCTCGCAATAATGAGGGCAAACTGGGCAGTGATTTGGACTGCTGCTGGGGGATTTGCCCACATCACCTTCTTCCTGCTCCTCCGCCTCCTCATCATCCCTCTCCTCCTTGGAATTGTCCAAAAAGGCTGTGTGCTCTGCGCCTTGTTGTTCCTGGAAGTCCAAACCTCCCTGCTGTGCATTGTAGTGTCAAGTGCAGCACACAATGACTATTCTGGAGACCATGGCTGGTCCGTATTGAGGGGCATTTCTAGATCTGTCCAGGCAGTTGAAGCACATCTTCAGCATGCCAATGACTTGTTCAATGACACATCTGGTGGTCATATGGCTTTCATTTTATTACTCCTAGGCTTCATTCCTCTGGTTTCTGAGAAATGTCATCAGCCCGTAGCTCTGTTTGGAGGTGGGAGAGATCAGTGTGGGTGGACTGCCACTGCCTGGACATCTGGCGCACACCTGCAAAAAGATCTTTTTATGGTGGCACATCAGTTGCACATTGATGGAGTAGAAGCTCTTGTGGTTGACAAACTCTCTTGGATGATTTGAGGGTGCCTTAATTGTTATGTGGATGCAGTCAATGATGCCCTGCATCTTTGGGAAGCTGGCTAGAGCTTCAAACTCAAGTCCCGGCTCAGTCTGACTGTTGTCATCACAGACAGAGATCACATAATTGCTGGCCCTAGCAAGGAAGCAACCAGTCACGTGTCCTAGCCATTTGTGTGCCACTAACTGCCAGATCTTGCAAATGTCTCTAGCAGATGCCTGGAAGGATCCAGTGGCAAAAAGGTTGAGGATATTATACTCCAGAAAGCCAGGTGGTGAAGGATAGAACTGGAGCCAATCTTTACAAACTTTTATAGGCTTTTATTTACAGAGATATACATTACAAACATGTAGCTCCTAACCCAACCATGCCAGTTTCAGTCTGCTCCTATTTATAGGAGCACAAGTGAATCCCCAGTTAATGCCCAACACCTGCAGATAATTAAACACAATTAATATACTGTTATGACCTGGTGAGAAAGGGGTCTAAGGTTCCCTCTCAGCCTTCACCTGGTCTTACCGTAACAGGGTTTTATTTTAAACACACCGTTTTTTTTTAGCTCCCCCTTAGTGAATCCTTGTTCACTGCTTTCCAATTGTAAGGCAAAGAAACCAGCCAAACAGGTTTTCTTAGGTTTAAAGAAGAAAGATTGAACATTATTAAACTTAAACTCTAATTCAGTTAATGCCTATAGATAAGCGATGTGCCCACGCTAGCATGCATACGTGATACACACATGCAGATAGAGACAGAAAACAGCAGAAGAAATAAAGTGGAAAAGTTTGAGGTAATATCTGAAGATGGTTTTGGTTACTGTTCTTCGAGCTCACTGCAGAGTACTGGGTATATCTTGCTTTTCGTTGGGGCCCAGTATTCTTCTTAAACCTAGTTCGATGTAGGAGACTTTACTCTCTTGAGGTTCATGTCTTCAGTGGATTTGGAGTTCCGTGAGAAAGAGATGGGAGCTGACAGGAGAGGTCTTCTCAGTCCAGGAGCAAACAGTTTTTCTCAGTTCAAACTCTCTGTGGCTAGTTCAAAAAAAAAACCCTGGACTAGCCAGTTAGTCATGTGATTTTTAAAAAATTAATATGAACATTGATTTTAAACTGTTGCTGGAATGAAGAAAGGACTTGTTAAAAAATCACCAGACACTTGGCTGGAAGGACATTTGCATACTAACAGACAGTGTTTGTGGAGACAAAGGCCCTAGTCCAATTAACCTACAATAGATTTTGAGCAGCAGACATTGAAGGTGTAAGGAAGAGCATTCCAGAGACTGCTCTGGAATAATAATCCATAATCACATGACTAACTGGCTAGTCCAGGGTTTTTTTTTGAACTAGCCACAGAGAGTTTGAACTGAGAAAAACTGTTTGCTCCTGGATTTTTAAAAAATTAAATAATTTTAAAAAATTAATATGCCTCATTCTTGGCAGGTGGGGGCTTGCATGATAATACAATTAACAGATTCCCTTCTCTCTCCTTAAATAAAAATTCATAGGTACAATGAAAATTTCAAAACAAATTAAATCAAAGAACTTCATTTTCTGTACTGTTACAACCAGGTGAGAAAGGTGTCTAGGGTTTAGTTTTAAATACACTGTGTTTAGAGCTCCCCCTTGGTGAATCTTTGTTCACAGCTTTCCAGTTATAAGGCAAAGAAATGAGCACACTAGGTTTTCTTTAGGTGAAATTTATTAAAACTTAAACTTAAGCTCTAATTCAGTTAACGCCGATGGATACAAGCCACACCCATGCTAGCATGCATACGTGATACACACATGCAAAAAGGGACAGAAAAGCGCAGAAGAAAAATGTAAGTACAGAGGTTTGAGGCAGTTTCTAAAGGGGGATTATTGTTGCTGTTTCTGTGTTTCCAGCTCACCGTAGAGTCATCGATTGTAGACAGCTCTTACTTTTTGTTGGGGCCCAGTATTCTTCATGAACCTTGTTCACTGTAGGAGACTTTTCTCTCTTGGTGTTTGTATGTCTTTCAATGGTTTCCAAAGCTGGTGAAAGTGAGATGAGAGCAGACAGGAGAGAGGTGTTTTCAGTTCAGGAGCTAACAGCCTCTGAGTTCAAAATTCTGTTGGAAGCTCAAATTCAAAAAGCTCCAACAATCAGTCATGTGACCAAACTGGCCCCACTATGTCTGTTTGTGTATTCAGCCATTTTAGTAGTTAACCTGGAATGTTTCAATATCTCGCAATCAAAAATCCATTGTGGATTAAATTGGAGCAGGGAAGAGCTCCTTTGTCTTTTGAAGTACCTGTCTGCGGATATGCTAATGTCTCTCTCCAGTCAAAGTCTCCAATTGTTTTTAAAGCAAGTTCTTTCTTTACCATCAGCAGTTTAAAATCAATGTTCATGTGGCAAAATTAATTTTCCTCATTCTTGACAAGTGGGGGGCTTGCTTGACAGTGCAAAGATGCAAGATGCCCCTCCTCCAGGACCCCCAACAATTTCTTTGTACATGCATTTCTTTTTGTAAAACAATCCCACACTTGATGGCTTGCATCAATCCATTTACTTATCGAGATTTCCTTTCTCTCCAGCATTTGTTTCAAGCCAGCAAAGTCAATTTGTAACCTTTTCTCACTCACACTTTTCGTCAAGTGTGCCAAATGTGCATTATCCCGCAAGGAGCAATTATCTACATAGCATTCAATGGGTATACTATCTTCAGTCGTCCCATTGTAGAGAATATCACTTAAAATATTTGACAAATAGAATCCTATATCCAATGCCTCCACAAGAGCTAGTGTTTCAGCAGCCAGAGTACCCTTTTTATTTTCTTTGCTTCCCAAGCTAAAGGACAACATCTCCAATTCTCACCCATCAGAAATATTATGAAACCAGCTGTGCTGGAATGCCCATCAGGATGATTAGCATGAGAAGCGTCACTGAAAATGATGAGTTTTATGTTCTTTGGGACATCTAAGGATGGGAATTTAAGTCGACATTTATCCAGATTTATAGAGCTGAATTTTTTGGGCCCTTTGGGGATGAGCTCGAAGGTGGGGAGGTGAGCGGAAATTGTGACAAAAGACATCAGGATGGAAGCCTGACATCTTCATGTCACAACTGGATATAAAGAATGACAGCCTGCATGGCAGGAGGATGTCGCGCCTGAATGCAGGAAGGTAATTAAGCCAATTAGTTAGCCAATTGGCAGCAATTTTAAGGGGTTATTGGATTTTCCAAAGGATGCATGGAACCACAGGGCTTCAAAGACTCACCCGGTATCATGATGCAGCAAGCAAGCGGGAGCTCAGTGCTCGCTTCATCTGGAAGTCATCATTAAAGGCAGTGTGGCAGCGCAGGCATTGGTAATCTCAGGCAGGACGGGGAAAAGGTATCGGCGCTGCAGGGGTGTGTTGGATAAAAGGCCTAGGAAACTGAGAGAGGCCACCTGCCATGGGCCTCATTCACTCAGGCTTTGGGCCCTCTAGTAAGGAGCAGGAAAGGGAGAGGTTTGCAGCCACAGGCAGCAGGAGAGCAGCATTCTCAGTGTCAGCAGGCGGTCCTGCCTTGGGGTTGGGATGCAGGAGAAGGAGCACCTGTCCAGTCTCCTGTGCGCAGGACAGGGTACTCTCCAGAGATGGTGTACCGTCAGAGGTTCAAAAGTCTGAGCAGCAGTGTCGCCAAAGGCTACGCCTCTCTAGGGAGGCAATTACAGAGCTGTGTTCCATGCTGGAGGATGGGTGAAGCCCCATGGGAGGTGGTGGCCACCCGATGCCAGTGGCGTTGAAGGTCACTGTGGCACTGAACTTCTACACTTGCGACCTTTCTAGGAATCCACTGCAGATATGTGTTACATCTCGCAGTCTGCAGCACAGTGATGCAGCAAGATGGCAACTGATGCTCTGTTCAAGAGGGCCAGTTAATACGTGCATTTTCGCACAGATCCAGACAGTCAAGCCAAGAGAGCCATTGGGTTCAGGGCCATCGCTAGATTTCCCCAGATGCAGGGTGTGATCGACTGCATGCATGTGACCATTGAGGCTCCCACAGACTAGCCTGCAGCCTTCATCAACATTCCATCAATGTCCAACCAGTCTGCGACCACTGCAGATGGATCCTTCAGATGTGTGCACGGTTCCTGGGAAGCAGCCACGATGCATACATACTTTGGCAGTCCCAGGTGCCACAGCTTTTCCAGCCCCTGATGCATCTTCAGGGATGGACAAGGATGGACTTCACTGGCTGACAAGGGCTTATCACTGAACATATGGTTACTAAGGCCTGTGAGGAACCCATGTATGGATGCAGAGAAGAGGTACAACACCTACCATGGGTCAACCCAAGCGACCATCGAGCAGGCCATTGGTCTCCTGAAGATGTGATTCAGGTGAATTGATCAAGCCGGTGGAGCCCTTCATTAAGCCCCAGTGAGGATCTCATACATCGTGGGGGTCTGCTGTGCTTGGCACAACCTGGCGCTGCAGAAGGGGAAGGTGTTGAACAGTGAGGATATTTTGGAATCCAATGTCTTTTCCAACGATGAGGATGTGGAGGAGGCTGTTAACCAAGCAATGCAAGATGAAGGACCCCAGGGACCACAGGCAAGGCGTAATGAGATATATGCAAGGGAGGCTTGGACCGCGCTAATACACAGATGTTTCAGATGACCCTGACTACCTGTTGGACTCATACCAATAAAAGCCTCACCTTTCTGCAGCCCTGCTGTCTCCTCCTTCATTTACCATTCCATCGCCCTGCGCCCAGTTGGACATTGCACAGCAGCAAGGGTGAAGTGTCAACTGCACGAGGCATGGACCCTCGCATCCAGCACCTTGAGGGAGTCAGTGTATACTGGAAGTCCCAGATGCTTGCAAAACATAAAAGGAGATGTTGCACCACCACAATAAACCTTTATTAAATGGAAATAAAGACACGTGAGGATTCATACTTTAACACTCTCTTCACCTGTGTGTTCCAAGTGCAGCAACGTGCCCTTCTTAAATATTCTACGCGTGCTCCCACATGGTTCTCACCCTGCATTATCGGCTGAGTTGGAGGCAGGCTGCTGGCCCTGCTGCCCTGAGGTTTGGGATGACC
Organism: Heterodontus francisci; assembly: GCF_036365525.1. NCBI lineage: Eukaryota > Metazoa > Chordata > Chondrichthyes > Heterodontiformes > Heterodontidae > Heterodontus > Heterodontus francisci. Next base: position 133,679,083 of record NC_090374.1, on the reverse strand, counting down.
TTGATGGTCATCCTCTGGCTGCCTGTGGCCTGGAGGGCCTCAGCATGCTCAGGGGCTCCTGCACAAGTGGGGGACCCTCCTCTGTTGTCATAGATACTTGAGGTGCTGGTGTCACTGACAGGGCGGCTGAGGAGCCATTATTGAAACCAGGAACAGCCTAAGAGGAGCCCACAGATACAGAGGTCAGCCACTGCTCCTCCCTTGCTAGGCACACTGCTGATGAGAAGTACAAGAACCTGGTGGAGACTTCAGAAGCCTCGTCCCCTTCTTGCCTTGTCACTGCTGCATTGCATTTGTGGACAATGCAATGACATGCAGTTCTGTGTGCATCTCTGGCATCCATTGAGTGGGCTGCTGGATCTGGCTCTCCATGACTGTCACCAATCTCACAACGTAGGAAGCCAAATGCACACCTCTCAGAGACATGGCAGCACTCAGGACTGGATGGATCCCTCCACTGTCTGTGGCAAGGTGTTCATATACTCTGGAAACTCCGCCAGATGTTTCCTCACCTCTTGCTGCAGCTCCAGAATTTGCTGCCTTGCCAACAATTGCAGAGGCATTTCATCATCCTAGGGCTCAGCACCACATTTGGCCTCCAACAGTCCTCCGAGTGTTAGAGGCTTCAGCTGTCACAGCCTCTGTCAGCTGCTCGGGTGCGTTTATGCTGTGCTCACTAGGCTGTGACCCTGAATCTATGTGTAGACACCCACCAACGTGAAAGCATCTGCTCTGGTACAGGTTGTGGGGGAATGATATACGGTGCACTCTCTGAGGTCTCCTCCTCCTGATCCTTCTCAGAGGTGGGCAGCTGTTCCCTGGATACTGCAACGCTCTATTCTTCTGCCTGACTTGCATGAGAGAAAATATAGATTAAAAGCTTTACACTTCCCATTATGTCCTTCCAGCTACTTCTCATGTGGAGCTCCATGTGTCCAGTGGTGGACGCATGAACACAATGCCTCATGTGCGTCATTGTGCCTCTGCACTCAGCCACTCACTCTCTTGTGTCGGCACTCCTATTTCACTACCTGCGATGGAGCAGCCCCTGTGCTGCCCTGCCAATTCCAATGCCTACTCGTCCATGGGGTTAGGATGGAACCCCTCCGCTGGTCTTGGCCTGTTCCTTAACGTTATGGGCTGTTATCTTCTGCAAGTACAAAGATGAGCACTATTAGTTACCCCACGAAGACAGCACATTGCCTATGCTGGTGGCAGCCCAGCTGTCCATGATGGGGGCACACAAATGCTTCCTGCATGCTTTCACTCTCGGGGTCCTTGCTGGAGTCAGCAATCACAGATGGACGCCTCTCATCGAGATTCAGCCATGCCTCTGACAGGATATGCTGCTGCCTGACTCCATTGCCACTGACTGGGTGGTCACGCCCTCTCCACCAAACTCAGCCTGTTGTGTTGCCACATGCAAGCCCCAGAGGGAAAAGAGGTATGGAGTACTCACCTGGTAGAATGAATAAGGTCATTGACATGCTTGCGGCACTGAAGCCAGTTTCTGGGGGTGACCCACGGCTATTGACCTCCTCTGCAATCTCCATGCAGGCTTGCTTGGTCAGTCAGGGTGGTCTCCTCCTCCTGTCCCTGGGAAGAGGACCTCCCGCCTTGCCCTTGCAGCTTGGAGGAGAGCCTGCAAGGAGGCATCACTGAACTGTGGAGCCACCCAGAGACTTCCTTCCGCTATTGTCTCTACTGATTTCCTTTCCTTTCTTTCCGCAGAGGTCCTGACAGCCCCCATGATACTGAATGCGGGCAGTCCTTTAAATATGGCACCAGCAACTGCTGCATGACCTCATGCCCTTCCTCTCTGCCTGCCTTCGCTGCCTTTGTGGTCAGCCCTCAGACCTGCCGACCCATAATTGGCCAGCCGCTGGCAAATCGTTTGCGGCCAGTCGATCCCCACCCAAGCGGCAGCGGCTCATGCTTCTGGTCCGAACGGTGCCACCTGGGGCCTAGCGACTAAATACAGCCCATATTTTTGAATGTTTTATTTGCCTTTAAAACATTCTCAACTTTAGGGTGGTTCATTGTAGTACTTATCTCCAACACATTAAAACTAACATCTGTTCTAGTATGAGTGCACAACCAGTCCAATTGACCAATCAAGCTTCACAATTGCTCTGTCTCTTCTTTAGATATAACATCATCTTTCTGTGATGACCTAGTATGATTAACTAGGATGGATGAACACTCTCTAAATTGGATTGTTGATTTAAAGTTATTCCAGATCTACTTTGCTTGATATCTAAACTAATATATTTAAAAGCCCAAAGCCTAACTCCAAATTTTAAATTCTACTCCAATCATATTGATAACACATTCCTCAAATTCCATTGTACTGCCCAATAAGGAATCATCAACATGCATCATGAAGATGCCTGAAAGTTTTCTTTTATGATATCAAAAAATCATTGCGGGATCTGCTTTTAGTTGAACACAACCTATTTTCAGCAAAACAGATTTCACTGAAAAATACCACACCCTGGAAGCATCATTCAGGCCATTGGTGCATTTGTTTGGCTTCTATAATTTTCCTTCTGCACCTACATTTTCAGAAACGCTTCTCTCTTAGAAGTATTGCCTTGCAGAAATGCAGCTTTTATGTCGTTTGGCCTAGACTCCCATGAATGCATGGACAAAAGAACTAAAAAGATTTTTACGATTACTTTTCCAGCTGAGAGTGCATTCTAACATCTATATCACCAGTCGCTCTTCAAAACCCCTAGCTACTTATCTCAGTTTAGCCTTATAATGCCCATCTGTAAAAACTTTTTCAGTCCAAATCCACTTTAACAAAGTTGGTTGACCCTTATCTTACCTCAGAATAAACGCCAAACTCTCTATAACTATCCACCTTCCTTTATGTTACCTCTCTTATTAGTTTATCCTCAGGTTTATTGGCAGCCACAAAAACTTCATGTTCATGAGGACTTCTGCTTCTAGTACTGTTTCGAGATTGTTCTGTGGTCTTTATTTCATTGGTTTTCCCTCCTTGGCTTTCTCGACTGTTGCAGCCTTTGATACGGTGGACCACACCATCCTCCTCCAATGCCTCTCCACTGTCCCTGCTCCAAACTCCATTCCCGAGCTACCAACTTCATTCCTCTCCCTGGTAACAGTCTGAGATGAAACCAGTCTGTTCACAACCTTGGTGTCACATTGGATCCCAAGATGAGCTTTCAACCTCATATTGGTGTTATTCATTAAGACCGCCTACTTCCACCTCCATAACATCGTCCGATTCTGCACCTGTCTCAGCTCATCTGCTCCTGAAACCCTCATTCATGCCTTTGTTACCTATAAACTTGACTATTCCAATGCACTCCTGACTGGTCGCCCACATTCTACTCTCCGTAAACTTGAGATCATCCAAAACTCTGTTGCCCGTGTCTTAACTCGGATAAAGTCCCGTTCCCCTATCACCCCTGTATTCGCAGAACTGCATTGGCTCCCGGACAAGCAACATCTTGATTTTAAAATTCTCATCCTTGTTTTCAAATTCCTCCAGGTCCTTGCCCCCTCTGTATCGCTGTAATCTCCTCCAGCCCCACAACCTTCCAAGATATCTGCACTCCTCTAATTCTGGCCTCTTGTGCATCACTGATTTTAATTGCTCTGCCATTGGTGGCCACGCCTTCAGTTGTCTAGGTCTCAAGCTCTGGAATACCTTCCCTACACCACCCCAGCTCGCTTTCCTCCTTTAAGACACTCCTTAAAACCTACCTCTTTGACCAAGCTTTTGGTCATATCTGGGGGGGGGTAAAAATTGGTCTCAGTAGTGGTTTTGTGGCTTGGTGTCACATTTTGTTTTATAATGCTCCAGTAAAGGGCCTTGTGATGTTTTATTATGTTAAAGGTGCTATATAAATATAAGCTGTTGTTGTTGTCAGCTAACCTATTCAAGCTATGGTCTCTACTTTCACTTTTGTGTCTATCAGGACTACTTTTGCGGGATCACCCTCTTGCACTATCAGAGGTTCTTTCTTCAGTATATGATTGTTTTCTGAAGCATGAGTCACTTTTGGACCCACTATTAATACTTGCACTGCATTTTCTTACTTTTCACTCTTTCACCCCATTCTGTTAGTCCATGGACCTCGCTATTATTGTGAACATTCAACCAATATTTAAACTTGCCAGTAGATTTTCCTGCACATCCCACAATTATTGCATCCGTCCATTCATTAGACCCCTCTGGAATATATTTCACCTGAGTCCCACTCTGGGCAGTTGGCCTTAGGATGTGATAACTCGGTCATATGTGTCATGATCGCTCACGTTAACATTATCCAGCACTTGATCTACCACATTCTGTTTCTCAGGGCCTTCATCACAAAACACATGAGCATTTGAGATGTTTACTTCTATCAGCTACTCAGAGTCCATGATTTTGTAAATAATTTTGATTAATCAGGAGGAATGAACCTTAACAGTTTGATTGCCATGTTTGTTAAGTACTGCCTTACCATCAGGACCTATGACTTTACCTGGACCTTTCCATTCCCTATGACCCTCTCTATTATAGTACAAGACAGCTCCTGAATTAAATTCTGTCTCAGATGACCTTATATGATGCCTTGGGACTACCTACATTTTCTCATGACCTCAACTTTGAAGCCCGTGCCCTGCATGTAAAGCATGCAACTATGCAGAAAAAAATGGAACTAATTGGAGTACCTTCTAGAGCAAGAGGACTATTGCATAGAAGAGAAGGCAACTTGGGATTTCACCCATAAACTAATTAATAGGGACTATATCCTCCAACCATCTGAAGTGAATTTTTTGCATGAACCACCCACGTCAACTTGCAGTTTGGTTGGTCAGCTAAGATTTTATGCAGCATTTCATCGATCACAGCATGATTCCTTTCACAGTGTCCATTGCTGAAAGGACTTTCAGCTGCAGTATTTATGACCATAGTGTTAATTTTTACACACGTCGCTGAATTCGTCATTGGCAAATTTCCCTCCATTATCAGTCAGAAAGTTTGCCGGTGTCCCAAATCCAGTCCCTATCCATTTCTCCATGATATTGTCTATAATAACCCTTTTGTCCTTACTATGCATTATTGTAGGAAGACAAAATCCAGTCATCAGGTCTTTAAAACATAGAATGAAAGTATTTCTTTGTCCCATACCATAATATCACATGCCAATGGAAGGCTTACAATAGGACGTGGTTGCGTCCTTTGATAACTGTTGCAGATTTCACACTTCTCACTAATCTCTTCTATTAACCTTGTATACTCTTCATCAACCACACCTGCATCTTTTAGCAAGATTTTTAACATAGGAACATAGGAAATAGGAGCAGGAGTAGGCCATTTGGCCCCTCGAGCCTGCTCTGCCATTCAACTAGATCATGGTTGATCTTCTACTTCAACGTTATTTTCCCATACTATCCCCTTGATATCTTTAATATCTAGAAATCTATCGATCTCTGTCTTAAACATACTCAATGACTGAGCCTCCACAGCCCCACAGGATAGAGAATTCCAAAGATTCACCACCCTCTGAGTGAAGAATTCCTCCTCATCTCAGTCCTAAATGACCTGCCTCTTATTCTGCGACTGTGTCCCCTGGTTCTAGACCTACCAGCCAGGGGAAATATCCTTCCTGCATCTACCCTGTCAAGCTCTGCAAGAATTTTGTATGCTTCAATGAGATCACCTCTCATTCTTCTAAACACTAGAGAATACAGGCTCAGTCTCCTCAATCTCTCCTCACAGGGCAATCCCACCATCCCAGGAATCAGCCTGGTGAACCTTAGTTGCACTCCCTCTATGGCAAGTATATCCTTCCTTAGGTAAGGAGACCAAAATTGTACACAATACCCCTGGTACGGTCTCACCAAGGCTCTATACAATTGCAGCAAGACCTCTTTACTCCTGTACTCAAATCCTCTTGCAATAAAGGCCAACATACCATTTGCCTTCCTAATTGCTTGTTGCACCTGCATGTTAGCTTTCAGTGACTTATGAACAAGGACACCCAGGTCCCCTTGGACATCAACACTTTCCAATCTTTCACCATTTAAGAAATGCTTTGCATTTCCAACAAGTAGGGTGAGTAAATTGTCTATGTAACTCTAGGACATTTTTTTTTGCTCTTTGATTCTTATCACCTGATGCTATTAATACTTGTCTAACAATCTGATGGGAAACATCAGATTTGGTTAAGGGGATACAACAAAGTCATAGAGTGATACAGCACTGAAACAGGCCCTTCGGCCCACCGAGTCTGTGCCGAACAACAGCCACCTATTTATACTAATCCTACATTAATCCCATATTCCCTACCGCATCCCCACCCTTCTCCTACCACCTACCTACACTGGGAGCAATTTACAATGGCCAATTTACCTATCAACCTGCAAGTCTTTGGCTGTGGGAGGAAACCAGAGCACCCAGCGGAAACCCACACAGACACAGGGAGAACTTGCAAACTCCACACAGGCAGTACCCAGAACTGAACCCGGGTCGCTGGAGTTGTGAGGCTGCAGTGCTAACCACTGCGCCACTGTGCCGCCTCTGACTGTGTCCTGACTGTGTAAACTGCATATCAACTCACTTTCCAAAAATAATTGTTTTATCATGCTCCATGTGCCTTTTTCATAGAAGGTTTACTCAACAGCATAGGTATCTCAATAGAGACTACATCAGAACTTATAAAATGGCTTACTCCAGCTATTTTAATTGGAATTACAACTCTCTTTAGTGACCTCATGTGTTGTGTCATGCAGGCCCCCACCTGCCAAGACAGGGGCACACATTATTTTGCCACATGAACATTAAAACTTAAAATTATGGCTGGGAAGAAAAGAGGGCATATCACATGGAATTATCAAGCTTCTGACTGGAAAGACATTTGCATGCTAGCAGACAGTGTTGGAACAAGGGACCCAGTCCTTGCTTCCCCAGTACACAGAAGAAGTGGTCGGACCAGTTTAGTCACACGACTAACTGACTGTTGGAGATTTTGAATTTGAACTTGCTGAGAGAAAGAAACTCAGAAAGCTGTTTTCTCCTGGATTGAGGACACCTCTCTCCTGTCTGCTCTCATCTCTTTCTCACTGAACTGAAGACCCATTGAAGACACATGAACCCCAAGAGAGAAAAGTCTCCTACAGTGAACAAGGTTTAAGAAGCATACTGGGCCCCAATGAAAAACAAGACTACTTACAAAAGGACTACAGTGAGCTCAAAGCACAGTAAGCAAGAAACCCTTCTGATTGCCTCAAACCTCTCCACTTTATTTTTCTTCTGCTCTTTTCTGTCCCAATTTGCATGTGTATATCGTGTGTGCATGCTAGTGTGGGCACATCGTGTATCCGGAGGCGTTAACTAAATTAGAGCTTAAGTTTTAATAAATTTCACTTTTCTTCTTTAAACCTAAGAAAACCTGATGTGCTCATTTCTGTACCTTATAATTGGAAAGTGGTGAAAACGGATTCACCAAAGGGGGGCTCAGAAGACAGTGTGTTTACAAATCAAACCCTGTTACAATACGACCAGGTGAAGACAGTAAAAGACCTCTAGACACCTTTTTCACCTGGATAACAGCTGTCATTGCCAAACCCAAAGCAAGTACTACTTTAATATTCCTTAACTTTGCGTTGATCCTCGCTACTTAGATAACATTTTAACTAACCTGTTCCACTTACTGTTCAAGTAGACGTACTATCCAGTACTGTACAGGTAAAGGAGTCCATAACTAACACATTCATCACAGGACTAAAACTCCTTGTGATCAGTATAAGTTGTTCAGATTCATCTTTACCTTCATCCTCTTCCTCTGAATTCTCTTCGTCATGTGTCATTTTGAAGTTCCTTCATTTTGGGCAATTCTCCACATAATGATACTTGAAGCACCTATTAACTGTTCCTTGAGCATTCCTGGGATTCGTTTGCCTATTAATGTAGTTCCAACTTTGTCTTCTGCTATAATAGCCTGATTTGCTAAAGGTGCTTTCAGTCTCATTCTGCTTGTCTTTAATCCTTCCCGTGTATTGACACCTGCGTCCAGTATCCACTTCAAAATCTGGCAACCATTAAGTCCTCTATTGTTTGTGGCACTGCGGAATGTCTCACTTATTCCAATGAAGGCTGAAAGAAATTACTGATTGCCCAGGAATCTTTCTTCAGGCAGCTGACATTTGATCCAACACAGTCTCTTCTCTGAGAATTGGACATCAGTTAGAACCAGTTGCCTGTCCATGTGAAACACAATTGCACAATCCAGCAATTTAAACACCAGTATCAATCCAGGAATCCCCAAGTTGAATTTTGTCAACCTTTGATACAATCTGTTAAAGTCCATGATGTATTCTTCCATGGAATGACAATCTGTTTTCCAAAATCTGTCAAATTATGACCATGTCTCATAGGCATTTAGCAGATCATCGTTCTTGTAGATTTCATCCAGGAACAGTAATATAAGGTCCAGACTTTCATTACTATCCAACCAATAGGCATCCAGCTCACAAAACACTTTATTTCTGATTTTATTTATTGTAAGAAGTAACAATGGCAAGGCCATACTTTGTTTTCTCTTTGGTAGAGACATAACCCATGTTGTTATGCCCAGTAAAGGCATGTCCTATTTATAACTTTAAACATGGGCTGTATTCAGCATAGGATTTTCTGGAACTGAAATTTCTTTTTAAACGAACTACAATGGACATTAAAATGCTGAATAAGATGGCTGCTGAGGATCATGTGACATTTGCAATTTTGGCCCAGACTCAGAAGTATCTCAAGCACTCGGAAAGTTCCTAATTGAATGGCCATGGATGGAGTGCCTCCCTTGAATGGACATACCAAGACAAACCCATTTGTAGAATTTACACCTCCTATTGTTTGGGTCTGACCCAAAACTCAATATCTATGGACTCCTAGACTCACTGTCTCCAAGCTCGGAACTTAACATAGAGAGCTGTAAGAAACCAGTTAAATCATAAGGAGGCACGAATGGCCACCATCCAGCCCCACCGTGTAGCAATGGCTTCGACCTTCAAATCATTCTGGGTTGACAATATCAGGTGGACAATATCAGATCAGGTGGCCACCTGACCAAAACCAATCACAAATAATGAATCTTATTATTCCAAGCACCAGGGAGAAAGGTGTCAGTCTTCAAACCACAGCTGCAGAGACAGCAACAAAGACAGAACACCTATGCCTTAAAACTGGAAACTACAACATCCTAAGGACTCCAAGCCTGTTGCTTTTCAAATCCACCAGTACAGAAAACAGTCCTCCTAGTAATAAATCTACAAGCAACAAATGATGTTACCTGCTGAAAATCCACCTCTTCGGGAGAATCCTGCAAGGACTTCAATAGACAACTCCGGCTATCAAATCCACCTAAATAAACTTCAGGAGTGAAAACGCCTTCTTCACCAGCTTGCAATGCATGCCTTTTCCCCAGGATGAGCCAAAAATCACGTGACTTACAAACTAGTCCTTTGTTTGTAATTGGTAAAAGTGCACTATCCTCTTTAACGGCTTTCTTTCTCAAATGTGTGCATATGTGTGTGTGTTTGTGTGTGAGACATAGCGTTAGACTTTCAGGGTGAACGTGTTAATAAAAATTTCAACCCATGAAAAGCATGCAGCTGGTTATTCAAATCGGACACACACACAGGGGTTAAGAAACACACGTATTTTCCTTGTCAAAAACACACTGATTATGGACAGTAGAGGGAAGGGAACTGGGGTTTCAGTTCTCTCTCAATTCTGTCCATATATCCACTTTATTCTTCCACTGGTCATATGGTTCATACTCAGAGAACATTGCAGGATAATCATACCCCCACAATTTATACTTGTTTCTTGCCAGTTTCCACAATGGCCACTAGAATTTTAGTTTTATGTCTGATTTTTTTTCACTTAGTTTCCAACCTTCAACTTTAGACAGCCATTCTCGCTACCATGTTATATACCAGAAATCCTGCCGGTGAAGGATAGAACTGGAGTCAATCTTTACACTTTTATGAGCTTTTATTTGTAGAGATACACATTTCAAACATGCACCTCCTAACCCAACCACCACTGTTTCAGTTTGTTGCTATTCGTAGGAGCACAAGCAAATTCCCAGTTAATGCCCACCACTTGCATACAATAAACACAATTAATATACAATTAACAGTAGGCGGTGGTCACTTTGTCAGTCACCAGTAGAGCATGGCCACCAGGTTCAATTGGCAACAGGTCTTTCTCCGAAAGGCTGCAAGTGTCTACCTCCAATTGACATCACACCCTAAATCTCCTGAATCACTGGTATTCCGATATGTTGAGGAAGCTTATCCTCTGCCTAAAAAGGCCATGTGCTGGGTACGGCCTCCTATGAACTGCACTGCCTGCTGCTCCCCTCTCTCCTGTGGGGCTGCAGGTCCATGAGTAGCAGGCTGCTGCTGCTGCTCATGCTGCAGGTATGGCAAACAGTGAGGATGATACCAATCGATTGCAACAGGGCATAGATAGGCCAACAGAATGGGTAGCCAAGTGGCAGATGGAATTTAATACAGAGAAGTGTAGGGTGATGCATGTTGGCAGAAGGGATAGGGAAAGGTAATATATTCCTAATGGCACAAGTGTAAAGAATGTGCAGGGACAGAGTGACCTGAGGGTTCATATGCATAGATCTTTGAAGGTGGCAGGGCATACTGAGAGATTAGTTAGCAAAGCATATGGGTTCTTGGGCTTCATAAATAGAGGTATTGAGTACAAAAGTAAGGAGGGTATGCTGAACCTTTACAAAGTTCTGATTAGGCAACAACTAGAATATTGTGTCCAGTTCTGGTCACCATACTTTAGGAAGGATTTGAATGTCCTTAGGGCGCACAAGAGATTTACCAGAGTAGTTCCAGGAATGAGGGAATTTAACTACAATGTTAGGTTGTAGAAGCTGGGGTTGTTCTCCTTTGACTAAGGGAGGTTCAGGTGAGATCTGATAGAGGTGTACACGATTATGGCAGGTTTAGATAAGGTAGACAAAGGAAAGCTGTACCCATTATTTAATGGTACAAGGACTAGGGGACACAGATTGAAGGTTTTGGTTAAGACATATGGGGGGATGTGAGGAAGAGCTTTTTTATGCAGCTGTGGTAATGACCAGGAATTTGCTGCATGTGACGGTCGTGGAAGTTGAGATAATCAATAATTTCAAAAGGAAATTGGATAGGCACTTGAGTATATAAACTTGCAGGGCTACAGGTTAGAGAGGGAGAATGGGATTGACTGGATTGCTCTATAGAGAGCTGGCATGGACTTGATGAGCCGAATGGCCTCCTTCTGTACCATAATGGCTCTATGACTCTATGACCTTGTCCTTATCAGAAGTCCAAAGACAGTGTACACAGCACCCATGTTGATTTGATAGATTAGAGCTCAAAATTGCAGATCTGACCACTAAACCTCCAAAGAGTGTGAAGGTACCTCCAAAATGCATAAAGGGACCTCTCAGCACAAGTACTTTGAATAAATCCTTTCAAAGGAGCTATGAGTACTGACTTGTTCGAGCTGCAAAAGACCGTAGGCATCTTTCTCTATTAAAGAAAGACAGTTGGTAATGTATAGCTTGAGGGGCACCACTCCTCAATTGTGGGGCAAGGTGAGGAAGCAGGTCTCCATGAACTACCACATCTGGTACGGGGATTAAACCTGTGCTGTTGGCAGCTTTATGCATCATACTCTGAGTACTAAGTACTTACTGGCATATTTCCTTGTCATGGATTCAGCCCCCTCAATTGCTGCTGCTTCTCACCTTGCTTTCATTGGTAAGTTCCAGGAAGCCCAGGAAACCCATGGAATCAAAGGTAAAATGCAAATCTTATGTAAATATTGCTCTAATTGAATGATTAACACATTGAAATTAAAAACCTGCCTCTGGGTTGAATACACACCACTTAACGCACTGCAGTAAAATATGGATGTCAGTGGGTTGGAGTTGGTTTTCCAACATGATCCCATTTGTATTGGATTTCACTCTGCACTCACATTCTAACCTATGCTCCCACTCACGTTAAAATTCCTCTCAATATCTCCATCAGATTGTTGACTATGTTGGTGTTGATTTCTGTTTACACTCTGATCTTTCAATTACTATGCTTCTAATTTCCACCCATCCTTTCCTTTCACATGGTTCATGTATGACTCTTTCCTTCCTAGACTTCTCTCTTCATCCCTGTTGCTGTGGTTTCTACCGATACCTATTATAAGCCCAACAAATCCCATAGCTACCTTGATTTGCTTCTTCCTACTCCACCTCATTAAGTACACTATCTCTTTCTCCCAGTTTCTCTGTCTCCATCACATTTGCTTTGAGGATTCCGCTTCCCAAATCAGAGCTTCTGAATTGCCCCCATTTTTCCTCAGTTGACGTTTCTCCTCCACAGCATTCGTGACTGAACCTGCATTATTCGCTAGGACCCTGGTCTTATCCTCTTTTCAGCATTTCTCATTATAATAACAGAATACTCTTTATCCTCACTTTCTACATTTGCTAAGTTATCTCCAGCCATTGCCACCTTTTTCAAAATGATACCACTACAAATCAAGTGTCCCCTTTCTTCTCTACCTTCTGGATGGATTGGTCCCTTCATGATATCCTTACTCGTTCTTCAGCCATTCCTATGTCTAACTGTCCTTCTGCTCTAACCTCTCATGCAGCTGTGGGAAATTACATTGTACATATTATATAGTATTTACACCTCAAAAACAGGCCATTTGGCTCAACAGGTCTGTGCTGTTGTTTATGCTCTAGGTGAGCCACCTCCCACCTTTTTAAAATCTCATTCCATCAACATATCATTCTATTCTTTTCTCCGTGTTTTTTTTTAGCATCCTGTTAAATGCATCTATGCTAATCACCTCTCCTTGTGGTAGCAAGTTCCACACTCTAACCACACTCTTGAGTAAAGAAATTTCCTCTGAATTCCTGATTGGATTTATTAGTTACTATCTTAGATTTACAGTTCCTAGTTTGGACACCCCCACAAATGGTAACATTTTCTCTCTATTTACCCTATCAAACCCCTTTATAACTTTCAAGACCTTTATCAGGTCATCTCTCAACCTTCTCTTTTCTAAAGAGCTCATGCTCTTTTACTTTAGCCCGAGATGCAACACCTGCTTGCTTACCTTCACAATGCTACTGTCTAGGGTCCCAAATACTTCTTCCATTTCAGACAGCAATTTACATGTACTTCTTTCACTCGGGAAATATTTCTTATTATGAGGTTGGGGCTGGCAGGGGTGTGGTGATGATGCAAACTCAGATTAGATTATCACCAAACATTTCGTTCTGACAAAAGGTCAATGACCTGAAAGGTTAACTTTGTTTCCCTATCCACAGATGCAGCTTGACATGCTGAGTGTTTCCAGCATATTCTGTTTTTATTTCAGTTCTATCCACAAGTGTGACCTCCCTTTGGCTCACCAATTTAACTTCCACTCCCAATCCTGCTCCAAGTTTTCAATCTTAGGTTGCCGACACCATTCCAATGAAGCTCAATGTAAGGTTAAGGGACAGTGCTCGTCTTTCTTCTGGGCACTCTGCCCTCTGGTCTGAAAATTCACTTTCGTAACTTCAGACCTTAGCTTTACCCTCTGTTTTCTTCACAGCAGTGGGTGCTCGTGATGCAGGGAAGGATTATTAATAGCCGAGAGAAGGTGACAGGTTGACATTTGAATACCCTTCATTGATCACAGGGGTCTTCGCTTGTGGTATGACGGCTCTTTCCTCTTCTCATGAGTGGTCAGTCCACAGAATTTCATTTCAATTTATTGTTGTAATTTCCGATTTGCCGCACTTGCTGCTTGTTTTTTTCACTGCTCTCGCTTTTCTCCCTTTTTTTCTATTTCTGTCCTGTTTGTGTGTTAATTTTCTATCCCTCAGTAGTTGCACATACTTTTGTCTTATTTAGATCTCGACATCATTTCACCTTCAATTTGTCATCTGCCTTCTATTAAAGAGTTTGCAGTTACTTCATTGATTTACTTCTCTGTGGATGGTTTATCTACAAACCCCAAACATCATAATCTTTTTTTCCTGAACAAATGTCGACCAACGTGCATTTCAGATTTTCAGCATTTGTAGGTTATTTTCCTTATACTTTAAAAAAAATGAAAGCGGGTTTTGCCTTTAAGATGCTCCCTACCCTTGGCTAAAACGGGGCACCTTTCAGTCATGCCTACTGCACTTCCCTACTTGCCCTGAACCCCACTCCATGCAATAAAGTAATAATTTTGAAAAAGGTGCGGTTTAGCACATGATCCATATTTGCAAGTTGCTCACTTTCCCCGCACTGTCCCCACCCCCCCTCGCCGCGTATCATCCCCGTTCTGTTGCATTGCATTCGGCAGCATCAGGGAAAGAGCGTGTTTGAAAATGAAACCCCTGCACAGGGCAGCAGAGAGAGAGAGAGAGCAGCAGCAGCCTGTCTGTCTGTCTGTCTCTCGCGATGTTTAGCCTGCCCTGCCCTGTGTTGTGTAGTGTATTGGGCTTTCCGCTGTCTCCAGCAGCAACACCCCCGCCGCATGCTGCAGCCACCAATGAGAGGAGAGCGCCGTCTTATAACAGCTGAGGCCGGTCAGGGATGTGAGAGATAAAGGAAGGAGGAAAGGGAAGAAGGAGGAAGATAGATAAAAATTGACTGTGACTGAGTGTTGCAGCCACTGAGTGTCCGGGACACAGCTACACACTCTGGGGATACCAGCACGGCTCCGGCAGGCACCTTATTAATGCTCAGGCGCCGGGAGGTGTAGGACCGGCCGCTCTAACGCTGTACCTACAGCGGTCGGGGATACGGCTGACGGTGCAGGCGGGTAAAATCTAGCAGCAATTCCTGGTGCAAAGTTTAGAAACAGCCCGGGAGAGGAAGGAGGGATTGGTATTAGGAGTTAATTAACATTTTTTTTTTGGTTGTAATTTGAGCCGCGGTGAGATGGAGTCCGGCTTTCCCGCTTCCCCAGCCGGCGAGCAGGCTCAGTCTCAGGCTGGCCCCGAGCCCGCGATGCCGCTCCGTCCCGTAGCGAGTCAGAGCCGCTTTCAGGTCGACCTGGTGACCGAGGGGGGAGGAGGGGGAGACGGGCAGAAGGGACAGACCCCAGCCCAGGAGCGGGGGGACGGCGGCGAGGCGGCGGCAGCAGCTCCGTCTTCAGCCTCACCACCTGCCGCCGCCGCCGAGCCGCCCGCATCCGCCGCCACTGCGGCAGCAGAAGAGGCGAAAGGCAGATTCCGGGTGAATTTCGTCGACCCGGCTTCGGACGAGCCGCCGCCATCGTCCGCCCCGCCGTCCGGCTCAGCATCGAGCTCGCACGGTCAACAGCAGCAGCCGCCCAGCGAGAGTATGAACGGCTACCCGCAGAACGGCGATACTATGCTGAGTGAGGGCAGTCTGCACTCGGCCGGCACTGCAACTCATCACTACTACGATACACACAGTAACACTTACTATCTCAGGACTTTCGGCCACAACACTATCGATGCGGTGCCCAGGATCGATCATTATAGGAACACAGTGGCTCAACTGGGAGAGAAACTCATCAGACCCAGCCTGGCTGAACTACACGATGAGCTGGACAAGGTACATTAGCGCATCCCTCTCTTGTTCTCAAGTACATGTAGGTACAGGATTGCTATTTACAAGGCAACAATTTTACATTCTCGGCGGTTAGAAGCTTTGAATGGAGCTCAGTAAAACACTGGCAACAGACCTTTTTTTTCTTGTAATTGTGGTATATTGAAAATTGATGGTATGCAGGCATCCAAGATTTGTAACACGTTGATCCACAGTGGCGTTGCTCACTGGGATTGAAAACCAAGTGTGTTTAGATCAAACGGGGTTACAAGGGTGGGAGTTAATTGGGCGGGGGGATTAGATGCAATTCGGTAAATCATTTTACTGATTAAAAAAAAAATCCCTATGTCCACACTTATTATGGAAATAGCCTATGCAAACTTGTCATTTTGCCGTCCTGCCCGTCATATACTGGATTGGATATGGTGGTGATGTACCAGCGGTGTGACAAGATTACATATTTCCCATTTAAAATAGGGATCAAACATAATGGAAAAATTAACAGTGCATGCATAGCATTAAGATTTTTCGTAAGTGTTTACACAATTGTGGGCCCTAAGTGTGTTAAACCTTGCCTGCAGACTTCAAGGTGATTGTATTGTAAGAACACCACTACTATGATGAGATGTTCACTCGGCAATAATCTGCAGCCATAATTGTAAGTAACGTAGAAAATGGATACCAGAGGATGATTTATAATCTAAAGTAAGTGTTAAGATCTAATTAACAGTGAAGTTGAGGTAGTTCATAGATATTTTGAGTAAATGACCATGTTATGGCTTTTGGCTCCATTATTATTTTGAGAAATTGCCAATTTAGTTTCACAAGTGGGCATGCTGTGATCACTTTCCAATAAACCTTGTGGTTACATTTGTGCAATATTCTTACAAATGTGTCTATGGGGTGTTGAATTTCTTTTCTTTCCACACATTCATCTTTTCCTCCTCTGTAGCTACGCATCTATGTTTGTGGCCTGTTCAGAACAAGCCAATTCTTTGAGCATCCCCAAAGGTGCCAACATGCCAGGAGATGTTGGGAATCTTCTCGGCAGTTTTTCTGTTCACAGGCATTCTGCCTGAGTCTGCTAAAGTTTGGAATTCAAATTCTGTTAATGTGCTTTAGTTAGTTGTAATATTAAAGGCTATGAAGAGTTTTTCTAAATTTCATTTGGGTAGTGATGCACTGAATTTTCCATTTTAGCTGGTGAGGGTGGAGGAAAGAAAGGATATTCTAGATTATCAGCCTTGTGCGAAGCTTATCACACAGAGGATGATGCTACATTGCTAGTATCTAGCAATTTTCCTTGCGTTTGTACATATGGTTATGTTTTTGACAGCAACTAACTGTATTGCTGACCTTTGTCCTTCCATTACATAGTGGAAGAGGGGTGTGAGAAACCAGAATGTTTAGCGTGACTGAAAAATAGAAATAAGGGCCATTTGTGTGGCAGTTTTACAAGTGAATATACTATTTAGGCAGTGAATTTATTTTTCCAGGGTAAATAGGGATATGCCAAGTGTTTGACATTTTAGTTGCATTTTTCAGTATTATGAAGTAGACATTTATATATGCAGATATTTTCTGAGTATACTACTTCCTATGATTAATTTTTGGTCCAGCTCGGTGAGATACACCAGTGAATTGTGTACTAAGATAATATGTCTTTCTTGCTATGCCGTTATGCATTTTGAGCATAGAAATAGCCGTTGGTAGCGTACAACTGAGTGATGCATTCATAGGATCCTTTTTTTAATTTTAATTTGAGCATTAACCCAATAACTTAAGGTTGCACATTTAAATAGCAATCAAACAACTATCATAAATGCATTAAAAGCTTGTTTGCTAATATGCCAATGATAATTCCTAGACTTTGACACCATATGAATTACTTGTATAATAATTCAGATTTTGCTAGTGTAATGACGATAAAACTGTCAGCGCTCGGTGTCATTACAACTCTGAAACTGACAGCAATTTCTGGTGTTCGCAAGTTGCTTTCAGTTATTCCCTGCAATTTATCCTTGAGCTTCAACTATTTACACTTAGTCTCACTGTATAAAAAAAAAAAAAATCCTTGGGAAAAGTTACGCCTTGTTGAAAGAGGTGCGATTGCATTTTTAATTGTGTACTATTCCATAATTACTGCTGGACAACCTTTGTCATCCTGAAAAAATGTTGTATTTGTGGAATGCAGAGAAATTTGGGACAATGTTTAAAAGCCACAGATTTTTAAACTTTTAAAAAGTTTCATATTTCAGCTACCTTCAATTCCTTGTGTATGTCCCAATCTTTATTTTGCTGTGTTTATCCTTCATTTTAATCAGCGCTTTTTTACTTCCTAGTTTGTATTCTGTGATTCTTCAATGTGATTGGCTGCTTACCCTGGTTGGCTTCACTGTTAATGGATGCTGGAGATCCCGTTTTGCTGGCGCCACAATGAAATCAATATTGGAAAAGGTGAAATCTGCTCCACAGAACACTATCTTTGTGGACGGTTTTTTTTGAGGTCTGTGGTTCACTTTGCTGCTGACTTTAAAATCCGGGCTTAGTGTTTCAAAAAAAAAAATTGAGGAAATGGGTGCCTACATTGCCTTAGTTATCCTGCTTTTGGAGCCAAGACATTAGCCACCAAAAGTAAAGTACTCTGGACCTTTCACCACATTCAGTTATTGCAAAGGTATCTAATCAAGTCCTGGTGCAGTTTAGTGAGTTAAGAATTCTTTTAGTTCTAACCCATTCAACAAGGTGACATCAAAATAATTTTGTAATCATCTTTCTACTGCAATGCAGAAAACGGTAGATTCTCCTTTTCTCAGCCCATTCAACTCCTCAGATACTGAAGCAGTCCGTGCCGCATGCAACAGGCTTGGGCTGATAAGTGACGAGTAACATTTGTGCCACGCAAGTGCCAGGCAATGACCCTGATTTCCAACCAGAGAGAATCTAACCATTTCCACTTGACATTCAACAGCATTGCCATTGCTGAATCACCCACAATCAACATCCTGGGGGGTGTGGATGGGAGTTGAGGGGGGTGGGAGGTCACCATTGACTAGAAACTCACCTGGACCAGCCATATAAATACTATAGCTACAAGAGAAGGTCAGAGATTGGTATTTCTGTGGTGAGTAACTCACCTCCTGACTCTCCAAAACCTGTCCTCCATCTACAAGGCACAAGTCAGGAGTGTGATGTAATACTCTCCATTTGCCTGAATGGATGCAGCTCCAACAACACTCAAGCTCGACACTATCCAAGACAAAGTAGCCTGCTTGCTCGACACCCCATCCACCACCTGAACATTTATTCTCTCCACCACTGGTGCACGGTGGCAGCAGTGTGCACCATCTACAAAATGCACTGCAGCAACTTGCCAAGGCTCTTTCGATAGCACTTTCCAGCACCCCCCCCCCACCACCACCACGGGCAGCAGATTCATGGGAACAGCACCGCCTGCAAGTTCCCCTCCGAGTCACACATTATGGACTTGGAACCATATCACCGTTCCTTCACTTGCTGGGTCAAAATCCTGGAACACTCTTTCTTTCTAACAGCGCTGTGGGAGTACCTACGCAACATGGACAGCAGCAGTTGAAGAAGGCAGCTAACCACCACCTTCTCGAGGGCAGTTAGGGTTGCTCGTATCCCATGAATTAATATATATATTTTTTTTAAGGAAGCATTTAAACGGTGGTCTTCATTTTCTGCTGCTACTGTTGAAATGTAGCAAGTGGGCTGTCTGAATATTAAGTATAGACTGTTAGTTTGTTTTTCAGAAAACATTGCTCAGGTTAGAATCCCGGCTGTGATGAGGGTTATGAATGAAGAGTGAATCATAATGCACATAAGATTGATTTTTTGTCTTTTGCTGTTGGTGGCATCATCACAAAGGGTGAAAGGTTGGTTCGTCTGCAGTACTTATTAGATTGGCAGTGAAAAATAATGAAGGCAAGTCAATTGTCTTAACTTCCTTGAAGTTAGGAATGGTTCCCTTCCTTTGACACCAGAAGATGGAAAACTGAATCTGATAGCCATGACTCTGTAATTTGACTTTTAGATGGCCAATTTTATATTACTGGTTACTTCCAGCAGTAAAATTAAGTCCATTGTATAAGTTGTTACGGCCAGGTGAGGAGGGGGATCACCGTTGCCCCTCTTGCCCTTCTTATTTGACCGCAACAGTGTTTATTCCTTTTTAAACAGTGATTGTACTTACCAACTCTGGGTGTTTTACCTTTTTACCTTTAATGTGATTGTGATAGGTTTTCTTGAATTTTTAAACAAGAAAGAGGTAAGTTGATTATACTCGAGCTAAACCTGATCTAAAATAAATGAAAATACGCTACACGCACATGTGCACACACACTCGGTTCCTTGAGTGGATTAATGTCCAGAATACATAGCTGGTCCGAACACTGTGGTGGATGTTTCGGTCGTCCTCCAGCTGGAGCTGTATTCGTGAAGTATTTGCCTGGTCAAAGTGTACTTTGTGACTGGCTTACTTGGCTCAGGGTTTTCTTGGAGGCAATCTTGTAGGTGGCTCTCTTTTCCTGGTCTCTGTAGCAATCTGTAGGTGTGGAGGGTCCACCATCACAAACGGTTTTCCAAGTGATCTTTTCTAGAGAGAGAAAGGGAGGCACATGGCTTTCTCTGCTGCTGCCCACTCAGTGGTGCAGTGGTTAGCACTGCAGCCTCACGGCTCCAGCAACCCGGGTTCAGTTCTGGGTACTGCCTGTGTGGAGTTTGCAAGTTCTCCCTGTGTCTGTGGGTTTCCGCCGAGTGCTCTGGTTTCCTCCCACAGCCAAAGACTTGCAGGTCGTTAGGTAAATTGGCCATTGTAAAATGCCCCTAGTGCAGGTAGTTGGTAGGAGAATGGTGGGGATGTGGTAGAGAATATGGGGTTAATATAGGATTAGTATAAATGGGTGGTTGTTGGTCGGCATAGACTCGGTGGGCCGAAGTGCCTGTTTCAGTGTTGTATCTCTAAATAAATAAATCTCGTGTTGTGTGCGTACATGTAACACATCTCCCCACTTTGTCACAGCCTGGGGAGATGGTAACATGGTTTTCTCAATCCCCTTTGTTTTTAATGAGGTCCAAAATCTAAAACCCAAAGCCCCTCTCAGGTGATATTGTCAGTGTTTATCCTCTGGAAGGACATCTCCACTCATGAATGCCTCAAGATGGCTTAGAATGCCCTGCTGATGAGGGTGATGTAGATAATCTCCAGTTATTCAAAGCATTGCTCTGGCTGGGCTTCTTGTTAGACTTCTGGCTCCAGGTCTACCACCTGCTATTTCAGATGATTGTCAGTTTTTAAAAAAAGTTCATTATCAGATTTTTTCCATTAAAAGTTTAATGTAAGTTTCCAACTGATGAATTGAAATATTTCTCATTTGGCATATTGTGATTTCTTGACAAAGTATTGGATGTTTGAGAACCCACAAATGACTACATATTTGCTCAGTTGTGTACCACAATATGTGACTTCATTAAAGCGAGCAGGAAAAAACAGTGGCTATTGGCAGACTTGTGACTTACCATGGTCTGCTAGTTTCAATGAGACGAGTGCTAGTGGGAATGTGATTAATAAACCAAAACATACTTGCGCAATATGCTTCTGCATGTTTGGAACATTTTTATATTTGCCTCCTTTCTCTCCTACAGAAAGTAGGCCTGTCTCCTGAAGGCAATGGCTTATGCTGGGATGCAGTTCCTTGGGTATCAGCCATCATCTGGTGCCTTATCTGTGTGACTCTTAAGTCTAAATTTGCCAGTCTACACAGCGGACATCAAGCTTTTTGACAGAGTTGCCACAACTCCGTGTAGACTTTTGCTGCAACTTTGTTATCAATGGCTCAGCTTTACACCACAAAGTGCATTTACCATAGAATCATAGAATGATTACAGAACAGAAAGAGGCTATTCGGCTTGTCGTGTCCATGCCAGCTCTCTGCAAGAGCAACTCGCATAATTTACACCCCTGCTTTTCCCTTGTAGCCTTACAAATTTTTTTTCTCCTGATAATTATCCTATTGTCATTTGAAGGCCTCAATTTAATCTGTGTCTTCAGTGCATTCCAGATCCTAACCACCTGCTGCATAAAAACATTTCTCCTCCTGTCACCATTGCTGCTTTTGCTAATCACTTTTTAAATCTGTGCCCTCTGGTTTTGGATCCTTCTGCTAATGGGAACAGTTTCTTCAGTTTCTCCCCATCTACTCTGTCTAGATTCCTCATGATTTTGAATATCTCTATCAAATCTCATAATCTTCGCTTCTCTTCAAGGAAAACGGCCCCAGCTTCTCCAGCCTGTCCACATAACTGAAGTTCCTCATTGCTGGTACCATTCTCATTAATTCTTTCTGTACCCTCTCTAATGCCTTCACATAGTTCCTAAAGTGTGGTGTCCAGAACTGGATACAATACTCCATTTGAGGCCGAACCAGTGTTTTATACTGATTTTTATCATGACTTCCTTGTTTTTGTACACTAACTTCCTCCCCCCCCCCTCCCCTGGTTTATGAAGCTCAGGATCCCATATGCTTTATTAACCACTTTTTTTCAAACTAACTGTCAACTTCAATGATTTATGCACATATATCCCCAGATCTCTCTGCTCCTGCATCCCCTTTAGAATTATACCCTTTATTTTATATTGCCTTTCCTCATTCTTACCAAAATGAATCACTTCATGTTTCTTTGCATAAAATTTCATCTGCCACTTGTCCACCCATTCCACCAATCTGTCAATGTCCTCTTGAAATTTATCACTAGCCTCCTAATAACAGTTCACAATACTTCTAAGTTTTGTCATCTGCAAATTTTGAGATTGTCCTGTAAACCCAAGTCTAGGTCATTAATGTATATCAAGAAAAGCAGTGGTCTTAACACTTACTGTTAGGGGACCCCGCTATACCTTCCTCCAGTCCGAAAGACAACCATTCACCACTACATTCTGTTTCGTGTTACTTAGCCAACTTCATATTCATGTTGCTACTGTCCCTTTTATTCCATGGGCTGTAACTTTGCTGACGAGCCTGATAAGTGGCACTTCATGAAATGCTGTTCGGAAGTCCATGTACACCATATCAACCACGTTTTCCTCATCAATCCTCTCTGTTACTTCATCAAAAAAACTCTAGTTAAACACAATTTGCCTTCAAAAGAATTATCTGTGCTAGCTTTCCTTAATTAATCCATATTTGTCCAAGTGACTGTTGATGATGTCCCAGATTATGGTCTTTAAAAGCTTTCTCACCACAGGTTAAACTGACTGGCATGCAGTTGCTCTGCTTATCCTTATGCCCTTTTTTGCAATTCTCCAGTCCTCTGGCACCATCCCTGCATCTAAGGAGGATTGGAAGATTATGACAGTTGCCTCTGCAACTTCCACCCTTAACTTCACTCTCTGCCCTTGGATGCATCTGATCTGGTCACTTATCAATTTTAAGTACAAGTCAGACTTTCTAATGCCTCTTCAATTTTTAGCCGATCCAGTGTCTCAATTAGCTCGTTCATTATCACTTGTGCAGCATCTTCCTCCTTGGTAATGACAGGTTCATAGTACTAATTTAGTACCTCGGCATCCATGGCCATCTACAAGATGCACTGCAGCAATTCACCAAGGCACCTTCCAAACCCATGACCTCTACCAATTAGAAGGACAAGGGTAGCAGATGCATGGGAACACCACCACCTGCAATTCCCCTCCAAGCCACACACCATCCTGACTTGGAACCATGTCACTGTTCCTTCACTGTCGTTGGTTCAAAATTCTCCTTCCCTAACAGCACTGTTCGTGTACTTGCATCCCAAGGACGGTGGTGGTTCAAGAAGGCAGCTCAGCACCACCTTCTCTAGGGCAATTAGGGATGGGAAATAAATGCTGGCATAGCCAGTGATGCCCACATCCCCCGAACAAATTTAAAAAAAAAAAAGAGTAAATCCCCTTTTCACGGCCCTAATTGGTCCCAATCCTCCTTTTACCACCCTTTTACTATTTTATATGGCTATAGAAAACTTTTGACTTTTCTTTTATGTTAGCTGGTCTCTCTCCATACTCCTCTTTGCTTCTCTTTTTTTTTTGCACTTCTCTGAACCTTTTCAGCCTGGTTCTTAATTGAACTATCCACCTGACACATCTAGTCATATGCACCATTTTTCTGCTTCATCTTACTCCTATCTGTTTTGTCATCCAGGGAGGTCTAGATTTGTTTGCAGATCTGCAGTAATCTGCAGATTGCTACCTTTTTGTGAGGTCCTGCTTGCTAGTTTGTTTCTCACACTCAAATTTGCATGCAGGACCTTTTTTATCCCTGTTTCTGCCTATGTCTTTGGTACTGATATGGACTATAACCACTGGCTGTTCACCACTTCCCTTCTCTACCCTGCTTGCCCCTGCCCCAACCAGAGTGCTCGGCAGCTGCCCAATGGCATCCTTGACACTAGCACCAGAGAGGCAACATGCCATACTGGATTCACATCTTTGGCCAATAAGCCATAATTGTAGCTTTGTGCATTTTGAAATCAGTGGTAACATTCATATCGTTTTACATCAAATTGTCTAACATCCCCTTTAATATGGCTATCTTTGTTTACATTGCAAAGTGAATCACATTGTGTGAAAATGGAACATTCCATTGATTGTTTTCAAAAGTATCCTATTTTGGATGTGTGCATGAGCCATTTAATTGTACATATTAATTCAGTACTCAAACTCAAATATTTTAATGTTAATCCACATCTCTTGCATATTATGCAATTGTTGGGCTGATATTGTGTGATTCCACGGTTGATATCAGTTGACCTTGGGACAATACAGTTCCCAGCTGTAATACAGACTTGTTTTTACAAACAATAACATTTCAATCCCTGAAGGCAGTTTAAACTTACTGGGATAGTGCCTACAGAGAAGAATCTCATTGCGTGAGGTTCCATTTCTGGTGTTCTTTTGCTCATGAAGGTCTTCAAACTCTGAGCAAGGCTTTTCATGCAATTGAAAATGTCCAGTGGTAATACAATGTTAGCACCCTGATTCTATTGTGTTTACTCCTATTAAAAACAGTGGAACATTCACATGGCAGTAATTCTCCTTACTTGACTGATTTATCAATTTTTATTTCAAAAATGGAAAGTTGTGCTGCAATTGTTTTTAGTACCTGAAGTGACAAACTGTGGTTATATCCAGTTTTCTTTAACTTTAGGACTTTTTGCACTTTTTTATAATTTGCTAAACTGAACCTTGTTTTTTTTTCTAAAACTCAGTGTGTGGCCTAGAGATGACATTCCGAAGACCGCTTTCAAATGTTCATTACCTGCCTAAAATTAGATTTTGTTTTGTCATAAGTATGTTGTGGAAAAATGAAAAGATGAATATATTCTAACCCAATACAATAAAAAACACTGACAACACCTAAGACTAGGACTATGCCAAACGTTTGGCAGCAGAACGCTGAATTAAATGTGGAAGGCTAGAAATTAGTGGTCAGGTATGGGATGGAGATTAGTGATGCAAAATTTGAAAAAGGAAGGTGAATATCCCAGGCACTTTCCCGCTCCGCCACACAACTTCAGCAATCCTGTTTGCACCCGTAAATGGGCTTCCGCTCGAGTTATGGTGACTAAGTGAGACAAATCCCATGCACAATCACTCCCAAAGTAGTCACCAAGAACAAGTTATGTTTCTAACTGAGTTTTTTTTTTTTGGTCTGAAATATAGCCACTGCAAATTTATTGTAGATGTACGCATCTTATGAGTCGAGCAATGTCTTCAGAGTTAATGGGGTGACCTGCTTTTGTTATGCGCATAGTTACTTCCCACCTGTCAATTCGGCATTGAGCCAAAGGAAGGATTAGGAAAAGTGATCAGATTTGTTAATGAGATTGGTTTTAAAGAGGGCCCTAAAAGGATGACCAGGCAGCTAGTAATTAGGAAAACTAATGGAATATTATTGTTTTATTGTGAGGGCAATTGAATACAAAAGTAGGGAAGTTATGCTACAGTTATACAGGGCATTGGTGAGACCACATCTGGAGTACTGTGTACATTATCGGTCTCCTTATTTATGGAAGGATGTAAATTCTTTGGAAGCAGTTGAGAGAAGGTTTACTAGACTAATACCTGGAATGGGCGGGTTGTCTTATGAGGAAATGTTGGACAGGCTAGACTTGTATTCACTGGAATTTAGAAGAGTAAGAGGCAACTTGATTGAAGCGTACAAGATCCTGAGGGGTCTGGAAGGGATGGTTTCTCTTGTGGGAGAATCTAGAACTAGGGGCCACTATTTAAAAATAAGGGGTCGCACATTTCAGACAGAGATGAGGATTTTTTCTGAGGGTTGTGAGTCTTTGGAACTCTCTTCCTCAAAACACAGTGGAAGCAGAGCCTTTGAATATTTTTAAGACAGCGGTAGATAGATCCTTGATGAGCAAGGAAATGAAAGGTTATCGGGGGTAGATGGGACTGTGGAGTTGAAGTTACAATCAGATCAGCCATGATCTTGACTGGTGAAGCAGGCTTGAGTGGCTGAGTGGCCTACTCCTGCTTCTATTTCATATGCTCGTATGGAAGCTTTGAGAGAAGGAATTCCAGAGCTTGGGACCTAGGCAACTGAAGCCATAGCTGCCAGTGGTGTGGCAAAAGGAGAGTGGAGATGAACAAGAGTTTGAGGGTGACTTTTTGGGGCCAGTAGATGTAACTGCAATAGATAGGGGAGAGGCATGACCTGACTTAAATATTAGGCTGGGAATTTAAAAAAAAAAAGGTGCTTTGGGACTGGGTATCAAAGCAGGTTAAAGTGGATAATGATGAGTTGGTGGAACTTGGCACAGGTAGGAAGCAAGCAGCATAATTTTGCTAAAGCAGAAATTTAGAGTGGAGAATGGGTGGCTAGCCAGACAAATATTTGAATAGTTGAATCTGAAGGTGACCAAGGTATGGTATGGGTCATAATCATAGTCTCCGGAAGGGTGGAGATGAACAATATTTGAGGTGAAAGTAGCTGTTCGAGAAAATTACTTTTATTCCTCACTAACGTCTGCAGTCTTTGACATGGATGAGCGCATCATCATTGTCTAACAACACTCTATTAACCAGTTTGGGACTTCCTTTTACTTAGTTCCGCTTAGTTATCCAATAAGAGCCAGAGTATCTTTAGCAATGGCTTCTATTTCCACACTGCTTCATTACCTCCAAATTCTTATTTAAGGCTCCATTTTTGGCTCCTTTTCCCTTTGTTTACATGCTGTGCCTTGGTGATGTCACTTTCAGCTTCAACGTGTGCACTGATGATACCTAGCTGTACCTTTTTTTTGACCCTTTCGCTGTATTTGCTGTCGGTCTGCTTATTCAGCATCAAGTTGTGAAGAGGTTGGATTGGGAAGGCAAACACTGTTATTTTTGCCTCCGCCCCACACTCCATACTCTTGCTGCTGATTTCATCTACCCCAGCAACTGCTGTCTCAAACTGAACTGGATTGTCTATGACCTTGGTGTCATATTTAACCCTAAGATGAATTTAAAGAAGTGCTTGAAAGAATAGGGAGATGGATTGTATACCAATGCATGGGGCACTGGTATCTGAAGGCAGAGCAGCCAATGGTGGGGTGACGCATGTGGCTGGAGTGAGAGATGTTACGACCAAGGCGGGAGGAGCACACTGTTAATTCATTTCCACTTCTCCATGGGTCACAGCAAATTAATAAATTTTCCCACCTACCGAAAAACAGCCAATTACATACTCTGTCCCCCAGAATAAAGCACACCAACCAGGTTTCTTTAATCAACAACACCATTAACTATTATAAAAGTCTTAACCAATAATGAGAACTCTATATAAAAAGCTTCTTATTTCACTAGCCCTCATATATGCGCGCGCACACGTACATTCAAAAATTAAGGTTAACTGGGGGAAAAGGTTTACAGCTGTTGCATAGGAATAACTTTAGTTTGTTCTGTTCAGTTAGGACATTCTTTGGTTTGGTGAGCTGTCCCAGAGTTGAATAATCGGATGCCACTTGAAGTTTCTCCAGGCGAGGTTGAAGAACAGTCTGTGGGTAGGCGTTCAAAGCAATTTAGTAGGCTTCACAAATCTTTCAGCAGGGGTGTAGTAACAGGTCTGCTTGGGTCTTACAGCAGCTGTATAGCAGTAGATTCCCTCAGATTCCAGGATTTCTTAACACATAGGAGGCAGCATAAGCCACACTGGATGCAGGGATTCTTCAGACAGGAGGCAATAGGAATCTGCCACCTTTCAAACACTGGGTTTCTTCTCAAAAGATGTAGGATTCCTTTAGAGAGTTTTGAAAAAAAAAAAAAAAAATTTTTCTGGGTGTTCCTCTCTGATCTCCAGACAGGTCAAAGCCAAATTTCAAATGCCTGCTCCTTGTCTAGCTCACTGGCTTTTTAAAAGGTCCAAAGTGAAAGCAAACCTTACTGAACAGGTCACATGTCCAGGCATAGTCTCCCTTGTCATTCAGAGTTGCTCTGAGGAGGCCAAAACCCTTGCTGGTTTTCTTGAAATTGCTTGCTTTCCTGTCCTTGTATACAAAGTCAGCTTCCTTTCAAAACATCCAAAAATTTCAGCTATTTGCAGGGGTCCACTGAAAAATCCTTGTTTCAGTTTTTTTTAAACACAGAATTCTGAGGTTTTTTAATACAAAAATAAAAACCTTTGTAACCGGGATGGAGATTTTGGAAGGATAGAGTTACAGAACATTAGAGATCAAGAGGCAAGGCCATGAAGGGATTTAAATGGCAGGATCAGTTTAAAATAATTCACATTGGGGTATCTGAACCCATGTAGATCAGCAAGGATGGGGTGGCGGCAGAGAGCCAAGATGTGTGCCGAGTTATGGACTAGTTGATCTCTGTGGATCAATGACCAGGAAAGCATTCTTGTACAATTATGTTCTCTTTTTGGTTTGGAGTCCATTTTTTTCCTCTTTACACCTCCTGAAGTGCCCCAGGATGCTTTTCTATATTAAAGGTGCCTTTATGAATTTTATTTTCTGTTTGCATTTGGTGTGGGAGATGCTGGCAAGATCACATTTATTGCTGATAGGATTTTGAAACTTTTCTGGCAGAGACAATCCATATAATCAAACATATTCTCCAGACAGTGGAAAGTCAACACACAATGGGTAGCTTTTAACAGGTCTCTGCCTCTCTCTTTTAATCTCTCCTCTTCCTAGTCTACAGCAAAAGAAAATTGAGCAAAATATACAAAATGAACAGACATTAAGTCCCACATATTGTTTATCTTGCAACGTCTGAACCTGACATGCTTGATAACTTTGTTTTTTCAAAAACTGCAATATTAACTACTTGTGTCAACCAAAAATGGCACATTCCACTAAGCAATTTTGCCTAGTAAACTACAAATAGCACTTCCAACCATATGATATTTGCATGATCTGTTGGTAGACTTCCATTATTTTAGAACTCTGCAGTTGCAACAATAGATAATATATATGACTGCTTCTGGTCCTATCTAGCCAAATCTCTTGCAAGCTGTATTTCAACATCCTGACATTTTATGTGCATCTGTGTAAAGCAATCTTTGCCTATATAATTTCTGAAAAGGTAGAGTCCTCGCTCCTCTCTGGAAAATGTTGCACTGTGAGCATAAATAACAACTTGTATTTAGTTTGTGTCTTTTTTAATGTCAAAATGTTACAAGGCAATGTTGCAATAGGACTAAATTGGATGCTGAGCCCAAGATTAGGAATGGTCACCAAAAGCATTGCCGAGAAGATGGGTTTTAAGAAGGAAAGTAATGGGGTGGAGGGGCGGAGAGGGGTTTAGGAAATTTAGAGTATGGGGTCTAGAAGGCTGAAGTTAAAGACTTGCTTTTATACAGTGCCTTTTATGATCACAGGATGCCCAAAGTGCTTTACGGCCAATGAAGAACTTCTGAAGTGTAGTCACTGTTATGTACAGGAAACACCAGCCAATTTGTGCACAGCAAGTTCTGTAAAACAGCAATGTGATCTGTTTTTTTTTAATGTGATTTTTGATTGAGGGATAACTATTGGCCAGGACACCAGGGGTAACTCCCCTACTGCTCTTCGAAATAGTGCTACAGAATCTTTTACACCCACCTGAGGGCAGATGGTGGCCTTTGTTTAATGTCTCATCTGAAAGGCAGCACTCACTCAGTACTGCACTGGAGTGTCGACCTGTTTTTGTATTCAAGTTCTGGAGTGGGTCATGATCCCAACAACCTTGTGACTGAGTCCTACCAACTGAGACATAGTTGATAGTGGGTGATATGCAAAAGGGAGATATTCAAGGCCTGAGTGAGAGGAACTGAGAGTTGGGACATGAAGAGATTGTAGGACTGGAGAAGACTTGAGGTATGGAGGGGTGAGGCATAGCTGGACTCTGAGCTAATGTAATAATATGTAGAAGTCGCAACATGGAAACTGGCCATTTGACCTAATTGGTCTGTGCTGATGTTTAACCTTAGTGAACAGATAGTCCTAATCAAATTTAATGCCTTGTTGTATCTTTTTTGCCATTTTTTTTTTCTCTCATCCACCTATCCAACCAAATTTTGAAGTTTCTTCCGCCTGAATTCTAAATCTCTCACATTTATGGCCACTTGTTCTTGACCTCTTCAGTTCCTGGAGAGTCTGCTTCTATGGCAGAGGGAAGGATAACTGTACTTCCATTGGGTACAGAATTGTGCATTTAACTGAATAAAATTGATCTACAATGAATGCAATTTGTGAACATGGAGCCTGTACAGTCCTGCACTTATGCAATTCATAGTTTGGAGATGGGTGGATTTTGAGTAAAGCTAACACAATTTTAATGAACTACATTTGTGTGCAGTTATAATCTCATTGCAGCAGTGTATTGGTGGTGATAAATTGCCATAATTAGGATTTGTGTTTTTCTAATTTTGTCTATTTTTGTTTGGCAGAAAATCAGGCTTGAACTATCATCTTGAAGTTTGTTATAGATATTTGTAGTCAAATTAAGTGAGAATTGGCAGCTTCTCCAGCATTACTCTGTTACAGATGAAAAATTACTGAAGTTGAGTTTGAACTAGTCAAATGTATTTTTCACCTACATTTATTTCTGCAAATCTGTATTTTTCTTCCTGCCAAATAATCTGCGATTCAAGCTAACTCTCCAAAAAAAAACACTTGACTGTTTGTTTGTCTTTGCAAGGCTACTGTTATTTCTCTCTCAATGGCTTCGTTACACATCCAAGGCTTGAAAGGTCAAATGTTATGTTGAATATAGTCGTTTTTTTTTTTTTTACAAACCGTGCAATAAATGAGATGATGGGTGAACATGGTGTGTGTTTTTAGAACCTCTCGAACCATCTTACCTTTGGCATCTGAGTGGCTATTGTGTGTGCCAAGATTGTTTTTAAGCAACGAACAAAACAAATCCCTTAAACTCTCAAAACACTGAATTAGCTAACTTTAAGAGGCCTTTCTCCCATCTTTTCACCGCCCCCCGCAACCACCCTCTGACAGCCTTGTGTTGTAAAACTGATATTTGTTTAAATTCTCAAACGTGTAATTTTTGCGCTGCCCATGGTGAAGCCTACTTGGTGCTAAATCTCCAGAATAATTTTTAGAACACCGACTGCATTTGTGAACTAATTTGTAAATATGACACACTAATTCTTAAAGCTTGTTCATTTTTAAAATTTGTTAATGGGATGAGTGTCACCAGCAAGGCCGCCATTTATTTGTCCATCCCTAATTGCCCTTGAATGTGGTGGTGATCTACCTTCTTGAACCACTGCAGTCCGTCTGGTGAAGGTACACTTGCAATGCTGTTGTGGAGGGAGTTTGAAGATTTTGACCCAGCAACAGTGAAGGAATGGCAATATAGTTTTTAGATTGTATAGAAATAGGGGAATGACAGTTTATTGTTAACAGCTGATTAGCTCATAACAATAGTTCTCAACCTTTGGTCATTGCCTTTTGAAAATATAGTATACCAGTGTTAAGAGCAGATTATAAATTGAAAAAAATAAATGCTTTAATTACAGCTATACTGAAAAGGTTGAGTACTTTTGATTCCTGTTTATAAAATAAAGCTAAATTTATTCCCTTTTTCCCCATGCTTTTAGGTTAAATGCTATCCTGGTGAGTTCTGTACCTGTAGGGCTGGAGTATATGGGATTAATTTTCTTGCAAAAATATAGATTTGCTTCATTTTGAGCACTGTTTTACAGTTCCTGGTAGAACTCTAAGTAGGCTTCTCTGGTTAGACAATTTTGTTTTGTATTAAAATGTGGCAAATGTTTAAAATTGGACAACTACCTTTTCTCCTGCATTATCATTTGAGGGTGCTGTGACAGACACTCTATATTGTGTTACGACCAGGTGAGTGAGAGATCTAGGGTTCCCTTTCCGCTTTCACCTGGTCTTACTGTAACAGGGTTTAATTTTAAACACACTGTTTTTAGCTGCCCCTTGGTGAATCCTTGTCACCGCTTTCCAATTATTAGGCAAAGAAACCAGAAAAAAGTTTTTCTTAGGTTTAAAGAAGAAAAGTTGAAATTTATTAAACTCTAATTCGGTTAACACCTATGGATACACGCGTGTCCCACACTAGCATGCAAATAGAGACAGAAAAGAGCAGAAGAAAAATAAAGTGGAAAGGTTTGAGGCAATATCTGGTTCTTGGAGCTCATTGTAGAGTCCTTGATTGTAGGTAGATCTTGCTTTTCGTTGGGGCCAGTATTATTCTTAAACCTTGTTTGCTGTAGGAGACTTTTCTCTCCTTGGGGTTCATGTGTCTTCAGTGGATTCAGAGGCTTGTGACAGAGATGGGAGCAGACAGGAGAGAGATATTCTCCGTCCAGGAGCAACTAGACACTCTCTGCCCAAACTGTACAAATTCAAAAAGAACTCCAGTTGCCCAGTAGGTTAGTCACATGACTAGCTGGTTTGACCATGTCTGTTTGTGTAATCAGCCATCTTGGCAGTCAACCTGGAATGCGAGCTCCCCCACCTTCAACATCTGGTGATCAAAAGTCCATTGTGGGTTGAATGTGTTGGGGAATGGCTGCTTTGTCCTTCCAAACAGTCTATTAATATGCATATCTATTTTCCAGTCACAGCTGATCTGTTCAATATGTAATTTCTTCACTCCAGAAACAGTTTAAAATCAATGTGCCTCATTCTTGGCAGTTGGGGGCATAGCATGACAATTGTAGTTTAGTCTAAATTGCAAGTTAAGTGCAGAAATCAGTATAGTAGTTGGTAGAAACTTACTGATTTAATGGCTGCAGCAATTGCATCTCGAGTCGGAACAGAATTTTTAAAGCTTAATTTGGAACTTTGCAGGATTTAATATAATGCTGTAACAGCTGACATTGACCATCCAAATGATGGGAATCATTTATTGTGCATTTGAATTTTTTTTTACTCTGTTCGTTGGATGTCAGGTGAACTTAATTTTATGAATTGTGGACTCAATCTTCGATCTATGAAATTGTCAATGGCAGCATATGTCTCATCGCAGGTAGCTTTTTAATGAAGTAATTCTGAATGGTTGATTCATCTGCTGTGGACTCTGGGCATGTGTAAAATGACTGCTGTGTTTGCTGACCGGGGGCAGTGCACATCAAGTTCATTTGTAGATGAAATGCCTTTGGAATGTTTTTTTTTTTGGACACGTGATGAGACGTTGCATAAATGCAGCTTTTACTGCACACGATACTCATGCTGTTTGTGAAATTTTGAAAATTCTGATTGCTTTCTATATAATTTTTAAATGGGGAAACAGCACTGTAATAATTTTGTAAGCACTGCAATTCTTTTCTACGGCTTTTTTTTTCTAACTGGATGTTTGCTTCTGGGTTGCTCCAGTGGTAGCTAATTCAGCATCAAGACAGTAATTTCTGGTATTTGCTATTCTAATCTAATTGTTGAAATTGTGTACAAGTTTTTATAGGATTGTAAATTCCCTGTAGTAAATTCATTATTTAGGCCACTGTGAATGCTTTATGTTGTGATGACATCAGCAAAATGGTGACCTTCATATGCAGATGCCTCTTTGTAAATCTACAGCACTAGCTAATGGAGTATGTTGTTCAGGCACTGCATTTTAAAAAGCTAGAAACAAACTCGACACATCAAGCATGGTCCAGGGGCAGCCAAGGTGATTGGCAGGCTGGCTGTATTGATGCTGCATCTTGAGAATCCAGTTTACTTGACATTATGGGCGTCAGGTGTCTTTAACCTGAGAACCTTATTTTAATTGTGCGTTGGACAGGCAGCAATGTATTGGAAAATGCCTAAAGTGCTCTTAAAAACATGAATGGCATTGCCTATTGGAGAAATGGCCTACCTGGCAACGCAGATTTCTGATGTTTGAGCGCTTGGAAAATATCATTCTACCCAAATGACTTGGGTGTGATTTATTTTTTTAATACTCCCATAGAGCAGCTATTGCCTATTTTTCCACAAGTTATTATGGTAGGAATAAGAGTAAATCAGTAGCATACTGATGTGGTTGTTGTAAACAGTGTTCAGATTTACGACTCTTTATGGATAGGTGAATGTTTTACTTTTGTAACCTGTTTATTGTTGCAAGTATTAAGATAGTTAAATGTTAACAACTAAAATTGTTTTATGTA
This sequence comes from Heterodontus francisci, assembly GCF_036365525.1. NCBI lineage: Eukaryota > Metazoa > Chordata > Chondrichthyes > Heterodontiformes > Heterodontidae > Heterodontus > Heterodontus francisci. Next base: position 133,644,872 of record NC_090374.1, on the reverse strand, counting down.
TATAATATTACATAGGTGTGATTTTTTTGGGTCTTGTCATTATCTTTAAAATTTATACATGCCTGTTTTACAAGCACCCAATCTAACGAGCATTTTTGCACATTTAAAACAACCTTTTTGGTAGCATGTGCAAACATCCACTTTGCATGGGATATACAGTACATGTGGAGCAAGCAATGTTTGTGTCACAGGCTTTTGTTTGATTTTGGAGGATTGTGTTGCCTTCATGTTCATTTAGGGCAAATCTGTTTGGATTCTTTATATACATGCTATTTTGAAAATTATGTCTTATCTCTGGTATGATTTGAATTGTACGATTAAATATACCTGCTTTATATCAAATGCAATTTGGATTTGAAATATGCATAAACTTGCATATTTTTAGTCATTCGTGGTGGGAATCAAAATTTGGCTAATAGTTGACTATCTGCCAAACATTATTAACCAAAAATATGCAGAATGGTATGCAGTCACCATTAGAAATGACAGAAGTTGCCTGTCTGACCTGATAATAAGGTTTCACTGCAGGAATTGAAAGGGGAGAAAAGACATACCCTCCAAAAAAATTACTGAGGAAATTAATATCCACTGCATTCTCACTAGTGTATTTTTTTTTTCCCTACCTCATTTACCACCTCACAGTGAACATTAACTTGATCAACTGCAATGCTCTAAGATACCATCCATCCATTTACAGAATTTGTGTAGTATCAGTGGCTGCCAAAAGCCATTTTCTTCCCATATTGTTATAGCAGCTTTAGTCATACTACTGAACAGTTCCATATCTCATCATACATTTTGCCACAATATCTCTCCTATATAAACTGAGACATTGTATGGCCCAGACAGGAGGGCCATTTTGTTGCAACTCCATACCAACTTCACTATAGTTGGTACTTTGTAGTACAAAAAGAGCAAGAGGGTAACTAACAAAAGAATAGGGCCAATTAAAACCAAAAAGGAACCTGTGTGTGAACGCGGGAGATATGGGCAAGATTCTTAATAAATACTTTTGCGTCTGTTTTCACAAAAGAAAGCAGACATTGTAGTTAAGGAGGCGAAGTGTGAAAGAATAGATGGGATGAACATAGTGAGGGAGGAAATATTAAGCAGTTTAGCATCCTTGAAAGTGGATGAAATGTATCCCCAGCTGCTAAGAGAAGCAAGGGAAGAAATAGTGAAAGCTCTGACCATTTTCCAATCCTCTTTTACTACAGGCATGGTGCTGGAGGACTGCTAACGTTGTAACATTGTTATAAAAAGGGAGGAACGGATAGACTGAGAAATTACAGGCCCGTCAGCCTAACCTCGGTGGTGGACAAATTATTGGAAAAAAAATTCTCAGACGGTATTAATCATCATAGGGGTGGTGCAGTGGTTAGCACCGCAGCCTCACAGCTCCAGCAACCCAGGTTTGGTTCTGGGTACGGCCTGTGTGGAGTTTGCAAGTTCTTCTGTGACCGCGTGGGTTTCTGCCGGGTGTTCCGGTTTCCTCCCACCGCCAAAGACTTAATAGGTTGATATGTAAATTGACCATTGTAAATTGCCCCTAGTGTAGGTAGGTGGTAGGGAATATGGGATTAAATCATCCTTTCAAACTTTGAGAGAAAGTTATTACATGTCCATGTGCACAACTGTTTTGATTGTTGGCCAAATACAAAAATCCCTATAATCATGTTCTGACGTTATTGTGTTGTCTTCATGTGGAGCAAATGTATAAAGAGTTATTCAAGTATTTGCCCTACAAACTCTCATCCTTGGCAAGCAATGCTTGGGTTGGAATTTTACACCCCACAAAAAGCGGGAAGGTGGGGGGGGGGCATTCCCAACCCGCCTCCGCTGCCACGTTACACTCCTCGGCAGCAAAACAAGGGCCACCCGCCCCAGGTCAATCAAGGCCCTTAAGTGGCCAGTTAATGACCACTTAAGGGCCTCTGCCCGCCGGCACGGGGATTTTACCTGTGGCTGGTCGGGTAGCCCAGGCCTGAGAGAAGCCACCTGACAAAAGCTTTCTGACTGGGGGGCGAGCCGTCATGATCAGACACCCTGTGCCCGACGGAGGGCTGCCCCAACACTCGCCCCATCTCTTCCCACCCCCCAATCAACCACCCTTGCCTCACCAGGGCCTGACTGATCACCCCAGCAAGGCCCCAAAAACTTACCCTTGTTCCGGGGCTTCCTGACATCTTCCTTCCGATGGCTGGGTTGCAGTACCAGCAGTGGGGCTGCTGGGACTAAGAGCTGCCGGCTCGCTGATTGGCCAGCAGCTCCATTAGGCAGGAACCCCTGCCTCACTTGAAGTGGAAGTCCTGCCTTAGACCAATTAAAGGCCTGGGGACTGTAAAATGCAGATCTGATCCCTAGGCTCAGACCGGTTTGCCACTGACTTCAGTTGGTGGGTGGTTCCTGTCCGCCGACGGTAAAATTCTGGCCTTTGTATAAACTAATGAGGGTGCTTAAATCACAGCATCTAGGTCAATGTATATAGTAACTTGTCTCTGTAGCAATTAATGGATTTCAGTTAGGTTTTGTAGATCACATGCAGTGATACATGACACTATTTCAAGTATAGCAGGGAATTCTCACCTTGTCTTTCAATCATTGCCAACTAATTAAATTTTTTTCAATTTGCTTGCTATGTATGAAGTGACATGCAGCTAAACACAGCAAACAAGTGACAGGACTTCATTGGTTATAAAAGTCTTTTGGACATCTGATATGATAAGGTACTGAAGAAATGCTACACTGTTGGAGCTGCCATCTTTCAGATGAGATGTTAAGCCAAGACCCTAACTCACCTCTCAGGTGGATGAGGAAGATCCCATGGCACTATAGGAAGAGGAGCAGCGTGGTTCTATTAGTTTTCTGGATAACATTTATCCTCCAACAATTTTATCTAGGCATTTGACTTTTTTTGTGGAACCTTGCTAAGTTCATATGTTCATTGTCATGCTAGACCCCCACCTGCCAAGAATGAGGCGTATTAATTTTATGAACATTGATTTGAAAACTGTTGCTGAAATGAAGAAAGGACTTGTTTAAAATAAATCACCAGCCCCTTGGCTGGAAAGACATTTGCATATTAACAGACAATGTTTGTGGAGATTAAGGGGTTACTTCCCTTATCCAATTTAACACTCAATGGACTTTGAGCACCAGATATTGTGTATAAGAGACATTCCAGGGTTGGTTAAGACCAGAGAATCCACAAACAGATGTGGCCATACCAGCTGGTCACGTAACTAGCCTGCTTGGCAACCTGGTTTTTCTAAATTGTGCGAACAGTTTGAACCCCTGGACTGCAGAAGACCTCTCCTGTCTGGCCCTCCATCTCTTTCGTACGGAACTCCAAATTCACTGAAGACACATGAACCCCAAGAGAAAAGTCTCCGACAATGAACAAGGTTCATGAGGAATGCTGGGCCCCAACGAAAAGCAAGATCTACCTACAATCAAGGACTCTACAGTAAGCTCAAAGAACCGTAACAAAAACCCTCTTCAGAGATTGCTTCAAACGTTTCCACTTTATTTTTTCTTCTCCTTTTTCTGTCTGTCTGCATGTGTGTATCGAGTGTGCATGCTAGCACGTCATGTATCCGTGGGCGTTAACCGAATTAGAATTTGTTCAATACATTTCATTCTATCTTCTTTAAACCTAAGAAAACTTGTTTGTGCTGGTTTTTTGCCTTCTAATTGGAAAGCGGTGAACAAGGATTCACCAAGGGGGAGCTAAAAACACTCTTAAAAATTAAACCCTGTTACGGTAAGACCAGATGAAGGTTGAGAGAGACCCCTAGACTACTTACTCACCGGGTTGTCGCATCATTCTAATGCTTATGAGTAGTAGTAGGGTGGAGTGCAGCTTCTGCCGTTTTGCAACAGCGCTGCTTGTGTAATGCAACAAATTTACTGCATTGTTGCATCTCCTTAGTATAAAAGATAGTGGAGCACACTTTCCTGCTAGAGAAGGAAATTGGGAGTACTGTAACTCGTCACTCAACAAAACTTGCAATTTTAAGTAATTTCTCAAACTTTTTTTATTTGCATTATGATTTCACTATCTCCTACAGTGCATTTTCAATCTTTCCTTGAAATATAGGAGCCTTGTTTGAGGTTGCAAGAACAAACATTTATTGGCATTGGACGGAGTTCTGCAGAAATTCACCAGAATGATGTCCAGGTATAGAGTTCAATTATGAGGATATGCTGCCTAAATATTTTTTGTATTCTTATGAGTTTAGGAGATTGAAGGGTGATCTAATTGAGGTAGTTGAAATAACAAAGGGATTTAATAGAGGAACTAGTCACTCTGATAGGTGAAATCCCAAATAAGGGGGCATAATCTTAAAACTAAAGTTAGGCTATTTAAGAATGAAATATGGAAGCATTTTTCCACACTAAGTGTTGTGAAAATCTGTAGCTCGCTTCCCCAAGAAGCTTTGGTTGCTGGGTCAATTGAAAGTTTCAGGACTGATATGAGTAGTTTTTTTAGGTGAGGTTATCTGGTGATATGGAGTAAAGGAGTTGCATGAGTTGGAGTTGAGGTACAGATTCAACTGAATGGTAGAATAGGTATGAGGAGCTAAATGGCTTAATTCCAGTATATCTCTTCCTGTAATTTGTCTTTTTTGTTCCAGTTTTATTTCTTCCAGTGAATTTGTAGTTTTAGCTAAATTGGTCAGTCACATAACTTTACATCTATCAAATGATCAGCACCTTGGACAAGTGCTCTGTATAAATAAGCACAGTCTCTGGATAATCCAAATCTAACTGTTTAGTGAAAGATCTGGAGATGGGAAAATTGCTTGCCAGTTTGAGGCACCCAACATTTTGCATTTATAGGGATAAAATATTTTGTCATGCTGGGCCCCCACCTGCCAAGAATGAGGCACTTAAATTTTTGTCAGAACATTGATTTTTAAACTGTTACTGGAGTGAAGAAAGGACTTGTTAACCAGATCAGCCATGACTGGAAAAGACTTTGCATAGTAACAGACGGTGGTTGGAAGGACAAAAGATCTTTCCCTGACTGATTCAACCCACTTGATCACCAGGTATTATGTGTAAGAGGAGCATTCCCGAGACTGCTAAGGTGATGCAATCCAAAATGTGGTCAAACCAGTTAGTCATGTGACTAATCTGCTTGGCAACCTGGGTTTTTCTGAATTGTACAAACAGTTTGAATTCAGCAAGTCTGTTTGCTCCTGGACTGAAGATCTCTCCTGTCTGCTCCCAAATCTTTCTCACAAGCCATTGAATCAACTGAAGACTCATGAATCCCAAGAGAGAAAAGTCTTCTACAGCAAAAAAGGTTTAAGAATACTGGGCCCCAATGAAAAGCAAGATCTATCTACAATCAAGGACTCTACAGTGAGCTCGAAGATCTGTAACAAAAACCCTCTTCAGATATTGGCTCAAACTTTTCCACTTTATTTTTCTCCTTTCTGTCTCTATTTGCATGATATCGCATATGCATGCTAACATGGGCGCGTGTGTATCCGTAGGCGTTAATCGGATTAGAGTTGAAATTTAATAAATCTCACCTTTTTCTTTAAACCTAAGCCTGTTTGTGCTAGTTTCTTTGCATTATAATTGGAAAGTGGTGAACAAGGATTCACCAAGGGAGAGCTAAAAACATGGTGTATTTAAAATTAAACCCTGTTACTGTAAGACCAGGTGAAGGCTGAGGGGGACCCCTAATACTTTTTTTTTTCCTCATCTGGTCGTAACATTTTGCACACTGTTAATGTAAAGAGGTTTACTCCTCCATGGCTTTGCCTGTTAGCATTATGCGGCCTATGCCTATTTGTTCTAGTGATGAACTGCATGAATTCACTTCACTTGGGACCCTTGCAGCCAGCAGAATAGACTTGCGTTCTTTAAGCTGTATTTGAGTCTGAAGCTGAGTTCTAAAGGTGAAATGTCACTCTTCCTTTTACCCTGTTTTCTTGTACACTTCAAAAGTTTTCTATTACCAGACAAGATTCCTCATTTAGGTCCCCATTGGACTTTGCAATATTTCTTTGCTTTTATCCAAAGCATACAAGGCTTCAGAGCTACCCTTTTTAAAAAAAAAAAAAATCCAGCTTTTTGTTAAATTTGAACTTTAAGGCCATGTTGCCCTTCTCCCCACACTGCCGTAACATTTATATCTTTTTTTTTTCTCCTGACCACTCTGGTGAGTGATCTTTGCCACTTTTAGCATCAACCTGTATCAGACTACAATGTCAATGTAGTCATTACTTCTGAGTTGTTTCCACTTAAACTGTAACTACACTGCCCTACATTCTCTTCCTCCTGCATTAAAATTGATGCATCTTGTCTCCTTTCATTAATTCTCACTTTTTTCCCAGCCCTCCTCACAATCTTTACTTTCTCCTACAATTTTTACATTTTGAACACCAGTTTCTCCAGACCCAATCAACACTTTGTGCCTTCCTGTGTTTTTTTTTCTTAGTGCAGAACACTGCCAAGGTTAAAGCATTATGACTACAAGTATCTTAAGATATAAATGCTTCTAATCTATTAGTTTGTAAAATACATTTTTTGGCTGTCAAATATATATGATTAAACTGATATTTATTAGGATCTTGTGCAGAACTAGTTTTAATCTAGTAAAACAACCTTTGGCTAATATTTGACACAATTGGTACTACAGCTTTGAGACTTGATTTGTGTGTGCCTAGATGGTGCATGTTAACTGTAGTAAGTATCGCAATTAAGGCTGATTGTGCCCTTATTTGAGGTCATTCTTTCAGCAAGGAATACAGCTGTTTGCTTTCCCCCACCTCCATTAATATGGAGACCAATTGCAGTTTCTTCACTGCCTTCCTGTTCTAAGATTGGCTAACTCAGCAGACTAGAAATCAAATCTGGAACCTATAGTCCTTGGCTGTTAGCATCATTTTGGCTTAGTTGGTGGCATTCTTGTCTGAGTTAGATTGTAGATTCAAACTGTAGTCCAAGACTTGTTGGCAATTGAGAGTGACCTCCATTATTGGAGGTGTTTTCCTTCAAATCTGATGTTTAAACTGAGGTCCTGCCTGCCTAATCTGATGTTTTAAAGGTCCCTGACACTATTTCAGAGGAGGAGGCAGTACTGTTATCCTGGCCAACATTCCCCTCTGCCAGCACCAGAAGCTAACTGGCTATTCACCACATAGTGGAACGTTGCTGTATGCAGAATGGCTGCTGCTTTCCCTTGTACAAGTGACAGCACTTCAAAACAATTGATTGTACATGAGAAGTTTAGGGAAGTTGAAATGTGATTTAAAGTGGTATATAAATGCTAGTTTGTTCTTTATGGTTAAACAGTTGCTAAATTATAACTCTCAATACTGCATCAACATTTGTTAACTGTTCATGCTCTGTAACCTGTCATCATAACGCGATGTTTGATCAAATTTAATTAAAGATAACCAAATATCATGTTTTTCTTTTGGAAAAATTGAGTTTGTTGGCTACTCCTATCTCGTTTTCTAGAATTCATATCTTAATAGCTCCTGTTATCTTACACTTTTTTTTGAGATTAGAATTGTGCTAAAACTTGAAAATCTACAATCACAAGAATCCTTATACTGCACTTTTGATGTTCGGCGTTTCTTGGTGCCAATGCAAAGAATTGCATTCTTGTGCTGAATGCAGCCTGTTCTGTCATCATGATGCTGCTTGTTTTAATAGTAAGCTTGGTGTATATTCAAAATCCGATTCCGGGCATCACTATGAACCAATGCTGCTTTACATCAATACTGCAACTGTACTGTTATTTCCCTGTCGTCTCATTTTTCCCCTGGCATCCAGAATGACTACTTTCAATGCCTTTCTTTGAACCATTTATAGATGTTTATTTAAAAACTGATCAGGAGCAAAGTTTACTCAGTTAGAGGAATGTACAAATGGGCCTGTTTTGGAACTTCGTTTTTTTTAATAGGTCACAAAGGTTTATGAAAGGATTAATTAATTTTAGTCTTCAGTCGCACCTTATGCATGTTGTTCTCTGTCCCGTGAAAGATTGCTGTGTTCCAAAAATTTTTTTTGCCATTAGCAGTGTAGAATTGCTGAGCACAAATGGCAGATGCTGTAAATTTGAAATAACAGAAAATACTGAAAACACTTAACTGATCAGGCAGCATCTGTGGAGAAAGGATAGATTTGGACAATATTTCATGTCTGAGCCGTCTGACAAAAAACATTCTATTAAGAAATAAGAGCAGGAGTAAGCCATGTGGCTCCTCAAGCCTACTCCACCATCCAATAGATCTTTGCTGATCTGATCTTGTCTTCAACTTCACTTTCCTGCAGGTTTCCCTCCCCTCCCTCCCCCCCCCCCCCCCCCCCCCCCCCGCTGCCATAACTCTGACTCCCCTATAGTTCAAAAATTCATTGATCCCGGAATCAATTTCCACAGCTCTCGGGTATAGAGTTCCAAAGATTCACAATCCTTGGAAGAAATTCTTCCTCATCTCCATCTTCAATGGACGACGCCTTTATTCTGAAACTGTGCCCCCAAGTTCTTATTTCCCCAAGAGGGGAAGCATCCTCTCAGCATCTACCCTGTCAAGCCCCAAAGAATCTTGTGTTTCAATAAGATCATTTCTCTTTCTTCTGAACTCCAATGAGTACGGATCTAATCTGCTCAATGTTTCCTCGTGAAACAATCCCTTCATCCCAGGAATCAACCTAGTGAACCTTCTCTCAACTGCCTCCAAAGCAAGTATATCCCTCAAATAGGTAGACCAGAACTGTATGCACTACAGGTGTGGTTTCACCAATACTCTGTACAGATGCAGCCAATCCTTCCCTACTTTTTATGCTCTTTACTCTGCCTCTTTTTCTGCCCTCCCCCCGCACTAAAGGCCAACATTCCATTTGTCTTCCTAATTACTTGCTGTACCTACTTGCTAACCTTTTTTTGTGTTTCATATACAAGAACACCCAGATCCCTCTATCACAGCATTCTGTAGTTTCTCCATTTAAATAATATTTTGCTTTTCTATTCCTACCAAAGTGGATAACCTAGCATCACATTTATAAATATCTGCCAATTTTTTCCCCCTCACTTCACCTATCTATATTCCTTTGCAGACTCTGTGCCCTCTTCACAACTTGCTTTCCCACCTGGCTTTTGTAGCATCAGCAAAACTTTGGCTGCAATGCACTCAGCCCTTTCGTCCAAGTCATTTAATATAGTGATCTCTGTGGCACCTCACTAGTTACACTTTGTCAACCTGAAAATGACCCATTTATTCCAACTCGTGTTAGCCAATCCTCTATACATGCTTATAAATTACCCCTAACGCCATGTTCTTTTGTGTAGTGACCTATTATGTGGCACCTTTATCGAATGCCTTTTAGAAATCCAAATACACGACATCTACTGGTTTCCCTTGTTCCACCCTGCTTGTATCCTCCAAGAGCTCTATTAAACTTGTGAAACATGATTTTCCTTTATACAATCAAGCAGAGTCAACATGGTTTTGTGATTTTTTCCAAATGCCCTGCTATGATTACCTTAATGGATTCCAACATCTTCCCAATGACAGATGTTAGACTAACTGGCTTATAGTTTCCTGCTTTCTGTCTCCCTCTTTTGAATAGGGGTGTTAATGTTTGTGGTTTTTCAATCCACTGGTACCTTTCCAGAATCTAGAGCATTTTGGAAGATTACAACCAATGCATCCACTATCTCTGCAGCAACTTCTTTTAAGACCCTAGGATGCATTAGTTTACCTACTACGTTTTCTTTAGTGATTTTTAAAAAGTTCCTCCTTCCCTTTTTGCCCCCTGATTTTCGCCTGTTCTTGGGATGCTTTTAGTCTTTCCTACTGTGAAGACTGATACAAAATATTTGTTCAAAGTCTCTGCCATTTCCTTGCTTTCCATTATTAGTTGCCCAGTCTCTTCCTCCAAGGGACTAATGTTTACTTTAGCTACTGCCTTTTTATGTACTATGTAGCTGTTCTACTCCAGAAAGCTGTTTGATGAAGGATTATGCTGGAGCCAAACTTTACCCAGTTTTGTATTTTACATAGTAAAAAAAAAAATTAAACGTACAGCTCCTCAAAACTTCCCCCAGTTTCAGTAAGTGTCTTATTATAATCTTTAACACCCTCCACCTGCACATGATTTAAACACAATTAGCAGATTCCCTTATTTTAAATAAAACTTGGTGTTTCATATGCACAAACATTTCAAAACAAATTAAAATAAATTCCATATTCTGTACAAAGCATTACATTGTGATATGCCCGCTCCTCTAGGACCCCTCACAATTTCTTTGTACAAGCATTTCTTTTTGTAAAACAGATAGTTGGTTACTTGCATCTATCCATTTAATTTTTGAGATTTCCTTTCAATCCAACAAGGTGAATCTGTAACTTTATTTTTACTCACGCTTTTCGTATAGTGCACATTATTCCACAAGGAATGATTATCTACATAATATTCAATGGATATCTTATCTTCAGTATGCCCCTCGTACAGAATCTCACCTAAAATATTTGACAAATAGAACCCCATATCCACTGCCTCCAAGAACCAGTGTTTCCACAGCTAAAGTACTTTTTAATAACTCTTTTTAAATTTTCATTACTTCTCAAGCTACAAGAAAACTTTTCCCATTTACACCCATCAAATATATTATGAAACCAACTGCACTCACTTATCAGCAAGATTAGCATGTGAAGCAGCACTAAAAATGACTAGCTTCATATTCTTTGGGTCACCTAAGGATGGCAACTTTAAGTATGCAGTTTCTCCAGATTTAACTTGTTTAATGTTTTATTTGCCCTTTTAAAACATTATCAACTTTTGGGTCTGTCTTCGTTGTACGTAACTCCAAATATCAAAACTAGCACAAGTCTAGCCTGAGTGAACAACCAGTTGAATTGACCAGTCAAGCTTCGCAATTGCTTTAGATATATCATCTTTCTGTCATGACCAAGCATGATTAACCAGGATGGGAGTAACACACTAAATAGGATTGTTGATTTTAAAATTATTCCAGACCTACTCTGCTTAATATTTAAACCAAAGAGTTGAGGTGAGAGTGACTGCACTTAACATCAAGGCAGCATTTGACCAAGTATGGCATCAAGGAGCCCTAGCAAAACTGAAGTCAGTGGGAATCGGGGAAAACTCTGCGCTGGTTAGAGTCATATTTTAGCATAAAGGAAGATGGTTGTGATTGTTGGAGGTCAATCATCTCAGCTCCAGGACATCACTGTAGGAGTTCCTCCAGGGTAGTGTCCTAGGCCCAAACATCTTCAGCTGCTTCATCAATGACCTTCCTTTTAATCATTAGGTCAGAAGTAGGGATGTTCGCTGATTAGTGTTCAGCACCATTCGTGACTCCTCCGATACTGAAGCAGTCCGTGTAGAAATGCAGCAAGACTTGGACAATACCCAGGCTTGGGCTGATAAGTGGCAAGTAACATTCGTGCCATACAAGTGCCAGGCAATGACCATCTCCAACAAGAGAGAATCTAACCATCTCCCCTTGATATTCAATGGCATTACAATCGCTGAATCCCCAACTATCAACATCCAAGGGGCTACATTGACCAGAAACTGAACTGGAGTAGCCATATAAATACCATGGCTACAAGAGCAGGTCAGAGGCTAGGAATCCTGCGGAGAGTAACTCACCACCTGACTCCCCAAAGCCTGTCCACCATCTACAAGGCACAAGTCAGAAGTGTGATGGAATACTCTCCACTTGCCTGGATGGGTGTAGCTCCAATAACACTCGAAGCTCAACGCCATCCAGGACAAAGCAGCCCACTTGATTGGCACCCCATTTACAACCATTCACTCCCTCCACCACCAACGCACAGTGGCAGCAGTTTGTGCCATCTATAAGATGCACTGCAGCAACGTACCAAGGCTTCTTAGACAGCACCTTCCAAACCCACGACCTCTACCAACTAGAAGGACAAGGGCAGCAAATGTATGGGAACACCACCACCTGCAAGTTCTCCTCCAAATCACACCATCCTGACTTGGCACTATATCGGCATTCCTTCACTGTCGCTGGGTCAAAATCCTGCAACTCCCTTCCTGACAGCACGATGGGTGTGCCTACCCCACATGGACTGCAGCGGTTCAAGAAGACAGCTCACCACCACCGTCTCCAGGGCATTAGGGATGGGCAATAAATGCTGGCCCAGCCAGCGACACCCACATCCCATGAGTGAATGAAAAAAATTTTTTAAGCCCCACAAGCCTGACTCCCAATCTTAAATTCTACTCTAATTAGATTAGATTAGAGATACAGCACTGAAACAGGCCCTTCGGCCCACCGAGTCTGTGCCGAACATCAACCACCCATTTATACTAATCCTACACTAATCCCATATTCCTACCAAACATCCCCACCTGTTCCTATATTTTCCTACCACCTACCTATACTAGTGACAATTTATAATGGCCAATTTACCTATCAACCTGCAAGTCTTTTGGCTTGTGGGAGGAAACCGGAGCACCCGGAGAAAACCCACGCAGACACAGGGAGAACTTGCAAACTCCACACAGGCAGTACCCGGAATCGAACCGGGGTCCCTGGAGCTGTGAGGCTGCAGTGCTAACCACTGCGCCACTGTGCCGCCCCTATAATCTTAATACATTTCTCATTCTGTAGTGCCATCCCATAAGAAATCAACGTGCATTATGCAGATAGAGGAAAGTTTCCCTTTATGATGCCAATAAAACATTGTGGGATCAGCTTTTAGTTGAACACAACCCATTGTCAGCAAAACCGATCTCACTGAAAAAAACCACACCCTATGTTGTGAAGAAAATAACTTGTCTCGAGTCCATGGGATTAAAGTAAATAAAAGTTTATTCAAATACTAATAAGGGAGAGGTGTCTGGTTAAACATCGAGACTTCTCGATTAAAGAGTCTATAGTACAAAGTTATAGAATACAATAACCTTTTACTCATTTGTCCACACTATCCCACGACACATTCCAAAGCTGCAGCTTGATCAATAAATTGAAGTGTATTGTCTCACTAATCATCCCAGCATGTCATCTCCTCCCCATTCCTGAGGCTTGGTGTTTTCAGTTTATAATATCCTGTGCCTCCTGCAATCGTGGTCTTATCTCAAGGACAACATGTTTTACACAGCTGTAGACTTCTGAGTTGTACAGTTTCCCATGACCATTGCCACACATCCCATCATGCCCTGGTTCCCCACAACTACAGTGCTTACATCTTTCTTCTAAGTCTGTTAACGTATCCTAGTGCTAAATAATCTACTAATAGTGCCCTACTTGTCCCACTTCACACCGGCAGCATCATTCAGGCCATAGATGCATTTGTTTAGTTTCCCTTCTATATCTGCAGCCTCTTTAGGCGGTCTCAGAAACTCATCTCTCAAAGTATCATCCTGCAGAAAAGTGACTTATGTCGATTTGATCTACACTCTCATGAATATGCGACCAAAAGAGCTATAAAGATTTAAGATCCGTTTCCAGCTGTGGGAGAGTGCACTCTAACATCTATCACCCAGTTGTTCTTCAAAACCCCTTGCAACTACCCTCGCTTTAGCCTTATAAGTCCCTATCTGGAAGGACTTTCTCAGTCCAAATCCATCTGTGACGAGACTGGCTGTTTCCTATCTGGTACCTCAGAATAAACACCCAACTCTCTCCAACTTCTTTTGTTTTGCCTCTGTTTATCCTCCAGTTTATTGGCAGCTACCAGAACTTCACAGTCATGAGGACTTCTGTTTCTAGTTCTATTTCTATTGCGAGACCGTTCTTCAGCCTTCATTTTTATCGTGTAATCTGTTAAAAATAAAGCCTCTAGTAGCACTTTGCCTTTTGGGAATACCGCGGTAAGATTTCCCTTTCACCAGAATGTGATCATTTCCTGATGCGAGAGTCACTTCCAGACCCACTATTAGAATGTGCACTGCGTTTTCTTACTCCACTCTCTCTTTCACCCCACTCTGCCAGTCCATGGACCTTGGTTCTTGGCCATCATCCTGAACATTGAACCAATATTTAAACTTGCCAGTAGATTTTCCTGCATTTTCCACAATTGTCACAATCCTGCACTCACTTCTGGAATATGCGTCAGCTGAGTACCTACTTGGGGTAGTTGACCTTTTGGATGCGATAGCTCTGTCCTGCATGTCGTGGTAACTCAGTACCACTACCCAATCCTTGATCTACTGTACTGTTCATCACAAAACACATGAGCATTTGAGGCGCAAGGTGCCTTGTTTACTTCTATCAGCTGCTCCAATTCTGAGATTTTGTAATCAATCCTGATTGTGAGCAATGAACCTTAACAATTTGATTTTCATGTTTGATAACTATTGTCTTATCATGACCGATTGCCAGGGTGGCCTTTAGCTAAGATTTTATGCAGCATTTCACCGATCACCATGTGATTCCTTTCACAGAGTCCATTGTTGAAAGGACTTTCAGCTGTGAATATTCATGACCATAATGTTCATGTTTTCACACATGTCTCTGAACGTGTCTTTGGCAGATTCCCTCCATTATTAGTCAGAAACTTAGCTCGTGCCCAAGTCCAGTCCCTATCCATTTCTCCATAATTTTGTCTCATCACCCTTTTGTCCTTGCTATTTATTATTGTAGAAAGACTAAATCTAGTTGTTGGGTCTATAAAATGTAGATCAAAAATATTATCCCACACCTTTTTTAAATCCATGGCAACTACCTCCATTAAAGTCACCTGCCAGTGGAAAACTGTCAATAGGATGTGATGGTGTTCTCCGATACTTTTTACAGATTCCACACTTTTCACTAATCTCTTCTATTATCCTCATACTCTTCAATCACACCTGCATCCTTTAGCAGGGTTTTTAATCTATGACAGATGAGTGAGCAGATTGTCTGTGTAACTTTAAGACAATTTGCTTTTTATCTCTGATTCTTAACACCTGATGCCATTAATACTGTTCTAACATTCTGACTAGAAACATCCGGTTTTGTTAAGGAGATACAATAATACCCTGACTGGGTAAACTGAAAGGTCACTGACTTTCCAAAAATGAGGCACCCTCCCTGTGGGGGGGGGGGGGGCGGTCAGGGTCAGGTCTCCTTCATGGGCAGTTCATGGCCCACAGAAGGCATCCCTCCCCACCCCCAACCCTTTGCAGGGGCCTTCCGGACCGACCCCAGAAACCCCGCCTCACCCACCTCTGGTCTGGGGTTCCAACGCTGGTTCTGAGGCCTTTGCCGTACCGTTAGTGAGCACTGCTCCCGGTGGCGCTGCTGATACTGTTGAGCTGCCAGCCCTGTGATTGGCCAACAGCTTTTGGCATAGGGTCCCCGTTAAGTGTTTTAAAGGGATGGGGATCCCGCCTCCTTCAATCTTGGCGGCCAAAGTTCAGAGGATTGCTCCAAGAGCTTGAAAAGGTGCAGAGGTGGGGTTCCCCTCCCCGCCGACTTCCCAGTGCCAGCACCCCTGTCTCCTGCACAAAATTCAGCCCCACGTCTCTAATGCTTTTCAGATCACATCCATTTATTTCTATTTGTGCCATCAATCCATCCATCTTGTTATGAATGCTGTGTGTCTTCAGATAAAGAGACTTTACTTTTGTCTTTTTTACTATTTTCCTTTTGACCCTATTTGCTGGTGCATTTTTTAAAAAATTGTCCACACACTGTCCCTTCCTAGTTATCATTAACTGTATTGCTACCCTCTACTACTGCCTTGTCCCTTCTCACTAACTTTCTAAATTTCCCCTTGCTTGAACACTGCCCCCTCCACCCCCCCACCCCAAACCATTGTTTAGTTTAAAGCCCTATCCACAGCCCTAGTTATTTGACTTGCCAGGATCCTGTTCCCAGCACAATTCAAGTAAAGCCCACCCCAATGGAACAGCTCTTTTTTTCTTCTTAGTACTGGTGTCAGTGCCCCATGAATTGAAACCCATTTGTCCCACGCCAATCTTTGAGCCACACATTCAACTCTGTTTGTGGCCCTATGATGTCACTTTGCTTGTGGCTCGGGTAGTAATCTTGAGATTATTACCTTCGTGGTTTTGCTTTTTATTGCTCATGCTCCCTTAGCAGAACCTCTTTCTTAATTCAACCAATGTTATTGGTACCTACGTGGACCTTGGCCACTGGATCATTCCCTCCCACTCCAAGTTCCTCTGCAGCCCTGAGATGTCGTTAACCCTGGCACCCGGCAGCCAACACAACCTTTGGGACCCACTTTTCCAGCTGCTATCCCCTAACTATATTATCACCAATATTACATTCCTTTTTTTTTTTACTTAACCCCCCTCACTTGAATGGCCCCTTGTATTACCATACTGTGGTCAGTTTGCTCATCCTCCCTATAGTGCATGCTCTCATCCCACATAAGCTGTAAGAGCCTCGTACCTGTTGGCATTGGTGGTGCCTCAGCCTGTCTAACCTTCTGGATCTCCATACCTGCCTTGCTTGTAGTCACACCCTCCTGTCCCAGACCACAGACCAAATCTGAAGTATTTAACCTGTAAAGGTGTGGCTGCCTCCTGGAACATGGCGCCTGGGTAACTTTCTCCCTCCCCGATGCATCACAGTATCCGAAGCTCTGGCTGCAGCTCCTCAACTGAGTTGAAGTTCTTTTGAGCTGCAGACACTTACTGCAGATGTGGTTGCTGTGGATCACACTGGTGTCCACCAGCTGCCACATGCTAGAGCTGCAACACACCACCTGCCTGCCATCTTTATTGTATTTTATGTAATTAATTAGATTTTTAAGTTTTGAAATATCAATTTTTAATCGAGGTAATCTTGTTTAATTTACTAAATTTAGTTGTATGCTTTCGGTTTTTACTGTAACATAGTCCACTGTCATAATTTAACCCTATTTTCTTTATATTGTCATGGTCCAATGTTTTCATTTCTCTCCTCGGAAATATTGTGGTGCGCCTTTAAGACTGTAAAAGATCAGTGCATTTTTAAGGTCAAAAGTTCCGGAGGCTCAGAGTTTGTTCTGGTTGCCAAGCAACAGCCAGAGAGAGAAAGAGGACATCAGATTCAATGTTGCAGTTTGACTTTTAAAATTAGCTGAGCAGATTTAGTTGAGAGCTGAGACAATTTAAACTGAAGGGAAGAAAGCTGTGCTATTTCTCTCTCAAAATTCTACAAAGCTTCAAGCCAAATTAATTCCATTTAAAAAGAAAAATAAAAAGCTTTTTTTCTTTCACAACAAATTATTGATATCTGCTGTGTTCATCGCAGGAAAAAAGTTTAAAACTACAACAGCCAAACAAACTGCTGAACCCCTATCCTTTTGGAAGGACCATTTTTGTTTTCATCAGACCTTGGACGACTGCAAGTGAACTTTGACTGTTGTATTGAAAGACCATTCGTAGGAACGTAATTTGTAAAGACTTTATTTTTTCGGTCAGCTAATTTAAAACTAAGTATATGTATGCGACTGCAGGAGATAGATTTTTAAATAAGAAGTGATAGGTCTTTAGATATTGGTTAATGCTGGTGGTTAAGATTTTAGTTTTTTTTTAATGAATAGTTAATTTGTTCTCTAAAGATACCTGGTTTGGTTCGCTTCATTTGGGGGTTACTAGATTATTCGATTTGGAAAGCTTAAAGAAATATGCTGCAACCTGCGGAGCGATGGGACTGAATTGACAGTGCATTGCTCCTACCGCAATCAGAATCATATATTTTGACTGCGGGCTTTGTCCTGAGTGGTCATAACAATATTTATATATCAAGCTGCACCTCATACCCCTACTGCATTAATTAAAAAAAAATACTTTTTTTTACATTTTGAGTTTTTTTTCAATTTCCTGACTCTTTGTTTAAGCTAATGCCCTAGTTTAGAGAGAGGAAAAGAAAAAGAGAAATACTCATCAACCAGTCTGCTTTCCTGTGACATCACACTTGGATTTCTTTTTTTCCGAACGCAGTCTGTCATCTCCCAACAGTGCTCTTTATACCTTTTCTGCTGTCTCTCTCTGCTCCCATTCCTCCCTGGTCACTCTCCTCCTCTGCTGCTGCTCTTTATATCCCCAGTCTCGCTTAGCTCCCGCTCTTCCTGGTCACATACCTGAAATATTATCCTAATGTTTTTTTTTTCCCTTTTTCTCTCCAGCATTTTGTTTTTATTTCAAACTTTATCTTGGAGAGCCCCATCTAAATATAATGAAGTTCAAAATATTTTAGGGCCAGTTAGATATTGGAACTTTAACAATAGGCATTTGTAGTCTGTGATTAGGATAGGAGGAATCTGAAAGAGACCTACTTGCCATGTCTAAACAGTGTGGGGTGGCCATAACCAAAGCAAAGAGGATGCTAGGTTTTACTAAAATGTCAATTCAGTTCAGAAGTTCCTTTCCTAGTGCTGCCCTGACTGAGATTAGTACAGACCAGGAATCAATCCTGAGGCATCCTGGTCTTGAAAGTTGCGTGCCATGCCTGAAGGTTGAATATGCAGACTATACAGATATGTGCCCAGTGATGCAAGAAGTCTAAATAAATTGTTGAAGTTATCTTCTTGCCTTCCAATTTGATTTTCCTGTTCAATGAACTGTGCCATTCCTTGTGCATTCTGCCAATGCAGAGTCTCTTTTTTTTTGTTTTTAAAAAAAAAAGACTTTGTGAATGATTTCAGTTAGTTTTTGAGAAGTTTTCTACCTTTTATCTTCATAACCATTGTATATCTGGGAACAGAGAATTTTTTTTCCCTCGGCAGTTCTATATTCTTGAAGTATTCCTCCAAAAGTTCAGACTGGCTTGTTTGTTCTATATATGTGATGAGAGCTAGTATTGGGATGAGGGTGGGGAAAGAGTAAAAATGAACAGATTAAAACAGGAAGTGGAGAAAAATGCTGAAGACCATTGATGCAGGTAACTATTTGATTCCCAGATGCATTCAATGGAACATATTTTAAATCGATCACTTTGTAAGGAAAACTGTTGTTGGGAAGTAATTAATGGGGCAATCAGTGTTGAGCTCTATTATTCTGGCCTGTATAAAGACCACTTTAACAAAGATCAGTGTCTGTCGAAATTCGCAAGTGCTATATGCTATTGGATCACAATATGGGCAGTAATGGCCATTGATAAATGAATCATACTGCTCTATGGATATCCTAGACATTTTTGCAGCATTAGATTGTGCTAGTGAATTTATGTAATGGTTTCAATGAGTACATACTCGTTATAAGCTTACTTTATAAGTTATCGTATTTACCTGACAGCATTAAAGAGGAACTCATTAGCAGCATTGTTTCCATACAAGTGTAGGTTAGTTGTATAGTTAGATTGAAAATTCAGATAAATTTGGTTTTCATGGCATTCTCCCAGTGTCCTGGCCAACAATGCTCATTCCGCAGCCGATACCAAGACCAGATCTAATGGTCATTTGCTAATGTCAGACCTTTTTTTTTGTGTGTTGCGATGTCTGCTTTAATTACACCAGTGATTGGTTGTGAAGTGTTCTTATCTCTTGTATTGTTAGTATGTTCCAATTGGGATAAATTTGTTCTAAAGCTGCAACTTTTTATTTGACCATGCCCAATTTAATCTTTTATAGACAGTTTTATTGATCCTTTCCTAATGTTAACTGGTGAATTTTAATGGGACCAAAGAACTGCCTGCAGGACCACAATCTTCACAGATTGCTCTTTTTTTTTTTTAGACACTTAGTTGAGTTCTGTGAAGCATAGTATAGTTGGGATTTCAGAATGACTTCAGGACTGCATAGCACAGTGCATATGTTGGAAACAGCTTTTTAAAAAATCCAATCCGAGAATAGATTTAGCTTGCAGGATTGGGTGGAAATGCATAAATTACATGACAGGTTTTTTCCCCCCGCTGAATGTCATATAATTACGATCAATTGTATTTATGGAGATCACCGCTGAAATGAAATAATTCTATTTGCCAGTGATTTTGCACAGATATTTGGTTACTAGACTTAAAATCCTAGCTTTTTATATATACTTTTGGAGATTAATTTGAATTGCCTGAATGGAGAATGTACAGTAAGTGCCTAATTTGGTTCAGATCCTGTTACAGAATACATTTTTTAATGGGGCGAGGCTCTAATTTTTTTTTATTGTTTCTCCATCCATGTGGGAAGCAGGTGACCTGCTCCGAAGGCTTCCATCAGTAATGTTGTGCAACAAGCCCTTTATAAAAATAGGTGTGTGAGAACAATCAGTCTGACGTCCCTTTTGATCCCAATTATACCAGCCAATGACATGTAACTCAACTAACTGACCAATAATATAAGGCACACATGGTACTGAATCCATTCAGAAATACCCTCACTGGAACATGTCTGTGTTTTGTTCACTCAGTTGAAATTTTGCCATTTTTTAAAACAAAGTATTGCAGTTGGAAAATTTCTATACCAACCACAACAAGATGTTTAAAAATGTGATTTTAGTGCTGTAACCACAATGTCCATGCAGAAACAATTGCTGTTAGAAACAATTTTTTTAGATGTGCCCTGAGTGACTTGGTGATTTTAATGTCCAATTTTGCTCCCCTTACCTGCTCCTGAATTCACTGTCCTCTTGTCTTCCTGTTAACTGTGCTTATTAAATCCCAATTTATTTTAATATAATTAGGACCTTGTCAAATATTAGGAATATGTACCTTTTTAAAACAGTTCACATTTAATTGCCTTTTTACTTTTTTTAAAGAAAAACTTGTTTTTGTTTATTCTAGAACATAAATGTCATTAGATGTGCAATTTAGCCTGGCATAAGAACAGGCTGAATTCATAAATTTTTGTCTGACTGGCTCGTTTCAGGCTTGGGCCTCTGACGCAGATAAGCTGACAGTGAAAGTGATTTTAGCTGTTTTCTGAGTGTCTATTTGTGTAACTATATATAGTGACTTGTGGTGAAATGAGCCAGAGTAATGTCTAAAATTAAGTGTTTATTTCCATAGAATAACCCTCAACCTGCTTAAATTTTTTAATTGTTTTTTTTAAATGAAATACTTTACTGTAATTGGTACAGTTGGCTAATAATTGGGCATTTGTTGGCAGAAGCCAGAATTGTGGAATGATAAACTTAAAACGTTGGAGTTAACTCATCCTTCAGCTTTCTTTCCACTCTGCCTCTGCCTGACCTGCTGGTTAGCTTGGCCTGACAGCTAGTTGAATTCCCTGCCTTCCACATTTGGTGAGTTGCAGTGGAGCCCTGAGGTGCCTGTATCATTAAAATTAGTCCTAAGCTTGAATGGTCTGGGTATCCCAACACTGACTTCAGGTGGGTGACAGAGTTTCCACCGACTTCATGACTCCTTTTGGGTGGAATTTAAAAATTCCCCTTGAACTCTATCTTCCTGTGGTGGATTATCTTGGAATCCGGCACTCCCATCCAGAGCTCGTGTATCACGAGCTGCCCAGTGTACTCTACTTTTTCTGATTCTTGAATTGTTCACATTAATTAAGTGGAACAAATTCATGTAGTTCTCTCAATTGTCTCCCAACTCAGTACAATAAAGTAAACTCGCCTGACCATTTGGAATACTTTCTGTAAATTGTACATTTTCTTTAATCTCTCTGCCTTCTCCATTCTGTTTAATGCTTTTCCTGCCTGTCCTTATTTTCCTCTGGAGTCTAATTATTACACTGTTTTGTAGCCTCTGATTGCACGCTCTCTGCGCCACACATTATTCCTTGCATCCTGCTTTCCTCCCTGGATTTATTTGTGGATGCTGCAAAGTGGAGACGACTCTGAATTACTGTAACTCTCTTTATGGCAGGATACACAATACATTTCTTCTACTGTACCCTGCCTTCTCCCTGTAAGCCTGTAACTTTTTTTCTATTCAGATAATTCTCCAATTCCCATCTGAAATTGAATCTGCCTGCACCATATTCCCAGGCAGTGCATTCCAGATCCTAGCTACTTGCTGTGTTTTTCCTCATGTTTTGGTTCTTTTGCCATTCACCTTTTAAAATCAATGTCCTCTGATTCTCCAATGGCAACCTATCTACTCTGTCCAGACCCCTCATGATTTTAAACACCTACGGCGTGGTGCCTAGAAATGGACACAAGACTCCAGTTGAGGTCCAACCAGTGTTTTATAAATGTTCAGTATAAGAACAAAGAAAATTACAGCACAGGAACAGGCCCTTCGGCCCTCCAAGCCTACGCCGATCCAAATCCTCTATCTAAACCTGTCGCCTATTTTTTTTAAGGGTCTGTATCTCTTTACTTCCTGCCCATTCATGTATCTGTCTAGATACATCTTAAAAGACGCTATCGTGCCCGCGTCTGCCACCTCCGCTGGCAATGCGTTCCAGGCACCCACCACCCTCTGCGTAAAGAACTTTCCACGCATATCCCCCCCCCCCCCCCCAAACTTTTCCCCTTTCACTTTGAACTCATGTCCCCTTGTAATTGAATCCCCCACTCTGGGGGGGAAAAAGTTTCTTGCTATCCACCCTGTCTATACCTCTCATGATTTTGTACACCTCAATCAGGTCCCCCCTCAACCTCCGTCTTTCTAATGAAAATAATCCTAATCTACTCAACCTCTCTTCATAGCTAGCGCCCTCCATACCAGGCAACATCCTGGTGAACCTCCTCTGCACCCTCTCCAAAGCATCCACATCCTTTTGGTAATGTGGCGACCAGAACTGCACGCAGTATTCCAAATGTGGCCGAACCAAAGTCTTTTACAACTGTAACATGACCTGCCAACTCTTGTACTCAATACTCTGTCCGATGAAGGAAAGCATGCCGTATGCCGCCTTGACCACTCTATTGACCTGCGTTGCCACCTTCAGGAAACAATGGACCTGAACACCCAAATCTCTCTGTACATCAATTTTCCCCAGGACTTTTCCATTTACTGTATAGTTCACTCTTGAATTGGATCTTCCAAAATGCATCACCTCGCATTTGCCCTGATTGAACTCCATCTGCCATTTCTCTGCCCAACTCTCCAGTCTATCTATATTCTGCTGTATTCTCTGACAGTCCCCTTCACTATCTGCTACTCCACCACTTAGTGTCGTCTGCAAACTTGCTAATCTGACCACCTATACTTTCCTCCAAATCATTTATGTATATCACAAACAACAGTGGTCCCAGCACGGATCCCTGTGGAACACCACTGGTCACACGTCTCCATTTTGAGAAACTCCCTTCCACTGCTACTCTCTGTCTCCTGTTGCCCAGTCAGTTCTTTATCCATCTAGCTAGTACACCTTGGACTCCATCAGCCTACCATGGGGAACCTTATCAAACGCCTTACTGAAGTCCATGTATACGACATCTACAGCCCTTCCCTCATCAATCAACTTTGTCACTTCCTCAAAGAATTCTATTAAGTTGGTAAGACATGACCTTCCCTGCACAAAACCATGTTGCATATCACTGATAAGCCCATTTTCTTCCAAATGGGAATAGATCCTATCCCTCAGTATCTTCTCCAGCAGCTTCCCTACCACTGACGTCCGGCTCATCGGTCTATAATTACCTGGATTATCCCTGCTACCCTTCTTAAACAAGGGGACAACATTAGCAATTCTCCAGTCCTCCAGGACCTCGCCCGTGTTTAAGGATGTTGCAAAGATATCTGTTAAGGCCCCAGCTATTTCCTCTCTCGCTTCCCTCAGTAACCTGGGATAGATCCCATCCGGACCTGGGGACTTGTCCACCTTAATGCCTTTTAGAATACCCAACACTTCCTCCCCTTCTTATGCCGACTTGACCTAGAGTAATCAAACATCTGTCCCTAACCTCAACATCTGTCAGGTCCCTCTCCTCGGTGAATACCGATGCAAAGTACTCGTTTAGAATCTCACCCATTTTCTCTGACTCCATGCATAACTTTCCTCCTTTGTCCTTGAGTGGGCCAATCCTTTCTCTAGTTAACTTCTTGCTCCTCATATATGAATAAAAGGCTTTGGGATTTTCCTTAACCCTGTTTGCTAAAGATATTTCATGACCCCTTTTAGCCCTCTTAATTCCTCGTTTCAGATTGCGCCTACAATCCCGATATTGTTTCAAAGCTTTGTCTTTCTTCAGCCTCCTAGACCTTATGTATGCTTCCTTTTTCCTCTTAGCTAGTCTCTCAATTTTACCTGTCATCCATGGTTCCCTAATCTTGCCATTTCTACCCCTCATTTTCACAGGAACATGTCTCTCCTGCATGTTAATCAACCTCTCTTTAAAAGCCTCCCATATATCAAATGTGGATTTACCTTCAAACAGCTGCTCCCAATCTACATTCCCCAGCTTCTGCCGAATTTTGGTATAGTTGGCCTTCCCCCAATTTAGCACTCTTCCTTTAGGACCACTCTCGTCTTTGTCCATGAGTATTCTAAAACTTACGGAATTATGATCACTATTCCCAAAGTAGTCCCCTACTGAAACGTCAACCACCTGGCCCGGCTCATTCCCCAACACCAGGTCCAGTATGGCCCCTTCCCGAGTTGGACTATTTACATACTGCTCTAGAAAACCCTCCTGGATGCTCCTTACAAATTCTGTTCCATCTAGACCTCTAACACTAAGTGAATCCCAGTCAATGTTGGGAAAATTAAAATCTCCTATCACCACCACCCTGTTGCTCCTACATCTTTCCATAATTCATTGCTTTTGTACTCAATGCCTCTTTTATAAAGCCCAGAATCCCGTATGCCTTAATAATTACTTGCTCAACCTGCCCTGCTGCCTTCAACGATTTGTGCACATATATTCCCAACTCCCACTGCTCCTGCACCCCCTTAAGAATTGTATCCTTTATTTTGTATTGCCTCTCCTCGTTCTTCCTACCATTATGCATCACTTCACACTTTTCTGCATTATTTCATCTGACACTTGTCTGCCCATTCCACAGCTTATACATGTCCTCGTGAAGTCTCACTACCCTCCTCCACAGTTGACAATACTTCCAAGTTTAGTGTCATCCACAAATTTTGAAATTATGCCCTACCCACCCAAGTCTAGGTCACTAATATATATCAAGAAAAACAGTGGTCCTAATGTTGACACCTGGGGGACCCCACTAATATATTTTCCTCCAGTGCAAAAAAAAAACAACCGTTCACCACCATTACTCTTTTTTTTTTCTTGTTGCCTCAGCCAGCTTTGTATTCATGCTGCCACTCCTTTTTAATCTTGCTGACGACCCTATTCTGTGGTACATTATCGAACACTTTTTTGGAAGTCCATGTGTACCGAATTACCACCTTCAACTCTCTCTGTTACCTCATTTAAAAAAAAAACTCAATCAAGTTAGTTAAAAATGATTTGTCTTTAACAAATCAGTGCTGGCTTTCCCTAATTAATCCACATTTGTCCAAGTGACTGTTAAATGTTGTCCTGTATTATTGTTTGTAAAAGATTTCTTACCACTAAGGTCAAACTGACTGGCCTGTAGTTGCTGCGTTTATCCCTAAACCCTTTTTTGAACAAGGGTATAATATTTGCAATTCTCAGTCCTCTGGCACCACCTTTTGTATCTAAGTAGGATTGGAAGATTATGGCTAGTACCTCTGCAATTTCCACCCTTGCTTCCCTCAGTATTCTAAGATGCATCTGATCCGGTCCTGGTGACTGGTCAACTTTAAGTACAGCCAGGAATGGAAAATAAATTGATTCTAATCTTTCCTAATTGTATAATGGAACAAATGTATCTGCTGTTCTGAGATCTGAATCTTTCTAATCATTATAACCTTGCTCAGTCATACCAGATTTATTGGGTATTTCTACTGTTAAACTCCAGTTTATCACCTGATATCCCAGAGATCATCTGTAGTAAAATAAGTTATTTTTCTAAGGACATGGTTTTATTTTTATTTAGATATGTAGTAAACTCTCAGTGATAGTTTTGCAGGGCTGAGTCAAATAGTTCTGATTTTAGATTGAGTGAGGGGCACCCAAAAAAACTCTTCAGTCTGATTTGTTTCCTTTCCTTCCTTCCCCCAAAAAAGGGGAAAGCCTATAAAGTATGCCCAAACATTCAATTTGTTGTTCTGACATAATATAATGAATAACCCTGTAATGTGTTGGAATGCATCTTGTAATATACCAACTCGTTGCATTATTGGTAAGATGTCATCTAACAGATCCCAGAACTCATTAAAGTGCTTATTTCTCCTGTTTTATATCTCAAAACATTTTATTTTTTAACTTAACATTCATCCACTCTCTATTTCCCATGGCTTAATTATAGACATTTACCTTTCAGCTGATAGTAAGGCTGCATTTTTCTGCTTTTACCTTTCTAATGCGCGGAGAAAATGAGACCAACAGATCAAAGAAAGTATGAGCCATGTTACAAGGTTCCATTTTACCACCTTGTCACATGTTGTTTTCTTTCTCCTCCATTGTGCTGATTTGAATCATGGACCACTTGTGTGAGCTCAGTTCCTGAGTGTCAGCAGGATCACATGAACCAACATAATCAAACCCAATTCTGTTCATATACCTGCACCTTCGGGACTGCTGTGCTGAGATTAGGAGCACAGATATTTGGAGGTGAGGCCACTCTCTTGAGCCTTGTCTCGGATTGCTTAACTCCGTGCAAAATGAGGATTGAACCTGGAACCTATCTGTGCTTCTAGCTCATTTATCTGTTATCTTAACCAGCTCATGCACAAGATTTTGTTTAAACTAGGAAATATAGCGGTTATTACTGAATACAAGGTTTTTTTTCCCCTCCTCTGTTTCCTGTGTTGGGTAATTTTAAGCCCTTTCGCAGGAAGATTCAAGACTCTTGAGAAATAACTACAAGACAACCTTTTCATATGGGTTTTAAGCTGCCTTGTCAGCACTTGCCATTGTTCAAGCTAGATTTGATATTAACATTTCAATATTGTATCTGATTTTTAATCTGTGGAAATGGAAAAATTGCTAAGTTCCACAGCACATCAAATTTTCAAGTCCTGATTTTAAAAACCCATGTAAGTTGCAAGAAGGCCTTTCCTGTTACTGGTGTTATATCCTGTAGTTTTTTTTCCCGGGAAGAATGTGGTGTGTCTTTAAGGCTGAAAAAGGAGCAGTACTGCATTAAGGCAACAAGTTCCAGAGACTGAGTCAAAGAATGCATTCTCATTGCCCGGGATATAGCCACTCAGGACCAAAGATTGAGAGATGCAATGTTAGAATTTAATTCTGAACTGGCTTATAGTGGACAGACTATTCTAACTGAGACACAGACAGACAGCTGGACCAGCATGTACTGAAGGAAATGAAAGCTCTCTCTCTGTTTATTTAAACCCTATTTATTATACTCCGAATTCTAATGTCAAGCCAAATTAATTTCATAAAAGAAAATAACCAAATTCCTTTAACTACTGAACTGTAATTGTTGAAATTCATCATTGATGAACATCAATTTCAACTGCTGAACTAGGCTACGGACTGTTCTACTGTTGAACCTTCCCACCCCCCCCCCCCCCACCACCCCATCAGACTTCAAGCAATCTTGGACTATTTCACATTGGAAGATTTCACTTTGGCAGGAGCATAAATATGCAAGGACTCTTAATTCTTTCTATTTTAAATGTTGTTTATATCTCTGTGTTTAAGAATTTAGTTTTTTTTTCGAATTAAACAGTTAAGTTGTTGACTTAAAGACACCTGGTTTGGGTAGCCTCATTCGGGGGTTAATAGATGGTACAATTTGGCTGGGCCTTTCTTTAATTTGGAAAGTTTAAAGTGATATGTTAAGTGATCTGTGAAGGGACGGGATTGAATCAACAGTGCATTTCTCCCACCACAATCAGAATCATATTTTGATTGGATGCTTTGACTGGAGCGGTCGGTCGTAACACTGGTGACTGGAACTCAATCTTTTTCAGCAAGTTCTGCTGACATTTTAAAAATCACTGCTTCAAAATACTGTGCAAGGGTATAGGTCTGTTTTGGCATCACTTTTTTTTTTGGATACAAAATAGAAATATAGTCGCATCAAAAAAATCCATGATTAAACTGATATCTGTGCTCTTGGTAGGTCATCTTCCTATCACCATCCCATTGGGAGGTTGTCAAAGCACTTGGTCGCAGAGCTGTTTGAGTTTTAATCACTGTTGTGCTCTGGACTTCTCCTTGGAATAACAAAAATAGAAAATTAACTGCTTGATCAGATTTGTTTTTATGCAGATCTGAGAACTTCACACTAACCAACCAAATTGGATGATGAAACATTATATTGTTTTTATCCTGGATACTGCCTCTGATTTCATTGCTATGCACGAATCATGAAGCATTGGGCATGAGTGAGTTGATGTGTCCGTTGGGAGTATGTCAGTGCAAAGTATCGATAACTGTATTTTGAAATTCTGCTTTGGCCAGACCTAGAACAATAAAAAGAGCAGATCAGTGATCTCCCCTTGATGTTTACCATAATTGTTTTGCATATTTTAAATTGAAGAATGAAGTTGAAACACAAGTGAGTTATGTGCAGAATTGCAGTATGTTCAAATCCTTTTCATGGCATCAGTTGCACAAATGTTAAACGCCAGTGTTTCCTGCGTGCCGTCCCACCCCACCCAATAGTTCAAAATACAGCTGCACTACAGGCAGGGCAGGACTGATTCTGGACCCTCTCTGCATATATTCCCCTCTCAATTGACCACCATAATAGGTCAACGAGCATACATTTCTGGCTGGAATCTGAAACCCGTATATTGCCTATCGAAACAAAATTGGCATTTGTCACCTGCTTTCTTCACTTTTTTTTTTTCCCCCAGTCCACTCGTGGGGGGGGGGGGGGGGGTTGCTGCAGATTGGAGAATGCCTTGTCTTGAATGTACTTTACTTGAAAGTGGAAGATACTTTTTTTTTTGAGTAACTTTTTTTACTCTCAATATCTCATGAGGTGCTGCCTAGGTTTTTCCCAAGATTAGTATCAATCCTTTATGTAACGAGCTGCATTCTGGCTTCTGAGTCACAACTCTACATAAGAATCTTAAAAAAATAAGAGCAGGAGTGGGGCGGCACAGTGGCGCAGTGGTTAGCACCGCAGCCTCACAGCTCCAGGGACCCGGGTTCGATTCCGGGTACTGCCTGTGTGGAGTTTGCAAGTTCTCCCTGTGTCTGCGTGGGTTTTCTCCGGGTGCTCCGGTTTCCTCCCACAAGCCAAAAGACTTGCAGGTTGATAGGTAAATTGGCCATTATAAATTGTCACTAGTATAGGTAGGTGGTAGGGAAATATAGGGACAGGTGGGGATGTTTGGTAGGAATATGGGATTAGTGTAGGATTAGTATAAATGGGTGGTTGATGTTCGGCACAGACTCGGTGGGCCAAAGGGCCTGTTTCAGTGCTGTATCTCTAATATGGTCTCTCAAGCCACTGTTCAGTAAGATCATGGCTGATCTGATCTTTGTTTTAACTCCCCTTTCTTGTCTGTTTTCCCCATTACCCTCCACTCCTATAGTTCAAAAATCTGCCTCGGATATATTCAATGTCTCAGCTTCTGCAGTTCTCTGGAGTAAAGAATTCCAAAGATTCACATGCCTCTGAGAAGAAATTCCACAAGGAGTGACCTGTCTGCTTGTGGCCAATTAACTGCCACTTTAGAGCCTCCTCCCACTGCTGCTGTTACCAGCAGTGGGTAGATGGCTCAAGGCCTCAGGAGGTTGCTCAGTAAAATCTGGCGGACCCCTTGCATGCTTTGGGGGAGGTGGGGGGCTCCTGATTGGGCACCCCATGGCACAAGCTGCCGCCACTGCGCTACATTCCCCTGCGGGGGCCCTCCCCCCTCCCCCAAACCAATCCCCCTTGCCTTACTGGGAACAGCCGATTGTCCCTGGCAAGGCCCCACAAACTTACCTTAATTCTGGGGCCAGTGCCCCTCTTGCTTCTCTCATTGGCTGCAGTCCCAGCGGTGGCCACTGCTCCCAGTGGCGCTGCTAAGACTGAGCTGCCAGCCTGATGATTGGCTGGCAGCTCTTGGGAGGTGGGACTTCCTGCTTCAGAGGGCCGGAAGTCCCGCCTGAGGCCAATTGAGGGTCTGCGCCATGTAAAAGCACAGTGTGGCTTCCAGGCCCAGCAGAGGTGGGCTTGCCCTAGACTTTCTTTGGCCAATGGGCAGGGCCTCCAGACCAATTTAAAATTCCAGCCTGTATTTTGGAGCCAGCTTTTAGGACGTCGGTCTAATTAACCATTTTAACCGGACAGATAGTAGATCTGAGTCATTGTTTTAGGATAAGTTGGTCAGAGCAGTGGTTATATTTTCATTGCAGGTAGCTGATTTAACAGATGGCCAAGAAATTTTAGGACTGTTGTATTTATCTTTGCAACATTATCCAAAACTAGAAGAAGTTGATATTGACAATTTAAATTGCTGCCACAATGGAAATGGTGTTGGTTGTGAATACTGTAATTTGTTACTGTTAACCATTTCAGTTACACCATTATAGTTAGAGCCTTGCTCGCCCAACTGGATCAATGCAAAAATTAGCCATCTTGGCTCCTCGCATATATAAACAAATATTTGAGGGCACATAGTAAGAAAATGCATATGATATTCCTTGATAGACTTTCTCTATTGTCTACACTGTGATTGATTGCATTGTGTTTACTTCTGAGACTTGTTCGGTTAGCTACAAGTACATGAGCTGTGTACAAGTTGCAATTTATGCTCAAGGTGCTCCTGAGAGCTCCATGCAGGTGTGTGATTGCAGAGTTCTCTTAGCTCATCAGTTTATACTGTGTGTGTGTGACTCTTGTTTTTTTCCAAAATGTTTAAAAGATTTTTTTTTTTTACTCGTTTCGTAATGTACCCAAGAGGTCCCATAGACCTGAGCACTTTTAAATCTGACTTGACAATGTATTGTATTGTATTATGCTCTGGTGTTCAGCCCAAGAGACTTGGCGGCGGAGCAGGAACCTAGGAATTTCAGCCTGGTGTTTTAGAAGGACATTGAATAAATTGTAGTGAATTAAGTTTCACCTTGCATTATGTTGTCTGGTCTGTTCAGCCAAATGTAGCTATAAATATCTTGATGCATTTAACTTTGAAAACTATAAATCTCCAGTACAATGGTTTGAACTTAACTGATTTTGTTATGACCAATACTGGTCTCCTTACTTTTCACCCCCAATTCCATTTTACTAGGGTAGTAAATAAATACAACTTTACAAATCTTAGAATAGTGCTAAATCATTTTTGAAAATAATGAAAAGCATTTTAAGTAGTGAAAAATATCTCTGGTTTAAAATTCTTGAATTAAAATAATTGTCTTTTAATACTCCAAAGCAAATACCTTTTTTTCAAAAAAAAAAATTCATGACTATACAGAGTGGCAAGGACTCAACAGCTTTACAAATGATTTGAGGAAATGGTCATGATGCAACAGATACATAATCATGTCCTGACATGAATACAATTGTTGCAGAAGCTGGTACTATTGTTGTAAAACTATCTCGAGGTACTCTGTCTCAGCAACCAGCTTGATGGGTGTGCTGTACTGTAAAGTTCCTGGCCATGTGATTTTAGTAAATCCTGACTTTTTAATCAGAACATATTCCAGAGATTAAGTGAATTTTATTGTAGTGAACTGTTTTCTCTAACTGCTATGCTTTCCACAGAAGAATTGCCAGATTACACAGTACAGGAAGTAGACTCATTTCTGTAATAACACTGTCATAGATAGGCATTTTGTTTCTTGCAAAATTGGTTCCATCTGATTTAAGAATGGGAAATAATAGCTGTTGTACATAGTTAAAAGCTTTATTTACAGGTAAATAAATCTCAATTTGATTTAACTTTTGAGCGTTCTCCCACCTGATGTCTATAGTCATAGTCGCCTTTCAGATGAGTTGTTAAACTGAGGCCTACTTGGGTGAATGTAGAATTTAAAGCATATGTAGGCAGACAGATGAAATTTGATGCAGAGAAGTGTGAAGTGATGCAATTTTGGAAGAATGAATGAGGAGAGGTAATATAAACTGGTATAATTATAAGGGTGGGGTGCTCTAATAGAGACACCTAGGGATTTACGTAACACAAATCTGAAGGCTGCAGGACAAGATCAGGTGGTTTTAAAAAAAAAAAATACACATCAAATACATGGCTTTACTGTTAAGTATATAGAACACAAGAGGAAGAAATTTGCGCTAAACCTTTCTAAATCACTAGTTGGGCCTTAGCTGGTATATTGTCTAGTTCTGGGGCATTGCACTTTAGGAAGGATGTCAAAGCCTTGCAGTAAAGCTTTAGGGGAATAGTACCAGGGATGAGAGACTTCAGTTACATGGAGAGAGTGGGGAAGCCGGGGTTGTTCTGTTCAGTTAAGGGAAGATTTAAGAGCCATGTTCAAAATTATGAAGGGTTTTGATAGTTAATAGGAAGAAATTGTTTCCAGCGGCAGGAGCATCAGTAACCAAAGGACATTTATGGGAATTGGCAAAAGAATCAGAGGGGAGATGAGAAATATTTTTACGCAGCAAGTTATGATTGGGAATGTACTACTTGAAAGGGTGAATTAGCTTTCTTAATTTTCAAAAGGGAATTGGATAAATACTTGAAGGGGAAACGTTTGCAGGGGAGTTGGGCTAATTGGATAGCTTTTTCAAAGAACCGTTATGGGCTAAATGGTATGCTTCCATACCATATGATTCTATGAATGTATAAGATCCCAAGGTGCTTTTGAAAGAAGAGCAGGTGAGGTTCTTCCAGTCTTCCTCCAACAAAATAACTCTTCATGTTATTTACTTTCTGTGGGACCTTACTGTGCTCACCTCATTTGCCGACGTGTGCCATCACTTCAAAGGTAATTAGTTATGAAGCTGTTTGAGGGGCGCTAAGGACATAGTGCCCTGAGAATTCAATTTACTAAGCTTTGGCAGATGTAGAAGGGGAAATTAGATCCATAATGGAAGCTAGGAGAAGCGCTGTGATCAGTACCCCATTGGGAATCAGTTGGTAGATGAGCTGCATTGATAAAGCCAATAATCTTTGTATTGGTGCCCAATAGAAAGCAGTTGTTAAAATGACAATTGTTAATGTAGTCATTACTATTTTGTGTCTCAAGTATAGGAATGGATAAGCCTATTATGCGTAACAATGGGGCAAGTCTCCTGGTCAGTGGCTGGCTGAATCTGATGTTGCCATATAATAGGGGTGACGTATGGATAATTTTCCATAACTATTTTTGCTAAGAAGGGAGTCCTTGCCAGTCATTTGCAGAATGCCAAGGAAAACATAGGATTTTCTGATCAATTTTCTTGCCTGTTTCCTCTATAGCATAATTCCATGGATCAGATTTATGTTCACTCTGTAAAAGAGGTGGTCGTCTAATTATGCGATCTTCCATACTGCTGGCTATAGGTTGGATGGCCCAGTTAAAACTTTTATATTCCAGCAAGCCTGTTGGTGAAGGATAGTACTGGAGCCAATCTTTATTCTGTCTAACATTTATTTAGAAAGAAATATT
The DNA here is from genome assembly GCF_036365525.1 of Heterodontus francisci. Classification (NCBI taxonomy): domain Eukaryota; kingdom Metazoa; phylum Chordata; class Chondrichthyes; order Heterodontiformes; family Heterodontidae; genus Heterodontus; species Heterodontus francisci. Next base: position 133,611,509 of record NC_090374.1, on the reverse strand, counting down.
ATAAGCCTACACTTCCTAACTCAAATATCACCTCTGTTTAGTGAATGCCTTTCTTTATACCTGCTCAAGTGAAACCCCAATTAATGCCCTCCACCTGCATATAATTAAACACAATTAATAGGCAATTAACAAAACTCTGGCGTACAGAAAGTATGATGCAACATTTTGCATACTGTAAAGGCTACCTTGTCATGCGATACTGTATTACAATGAGCATGATGCTGTAAAGTAACCTTGCCGTTCAGATTGCAAATGCTTATTCTGAAAGCGGTGCTGAATCCTCCAACGAACAAGAGATGTCAGCCTGCTGAGCTGTTAATTTTGCCAAAGGAAGAAAGGAATTGTAACTGATAAAAGGAAAAGACAGCCATAAAATTAGTTTTACTTGTTGCCTGGCTATAATTCAGATTTCCTCTGGTCAAGCTCCCCTGATGGCTAAGTGAGTTTGTAATTAACTGTGCCACACAGAGTAGGGAGGTCCCAAGCTTAATCCTGGGTCTGTTAACTGATCTCTACTCAGGTTTCAGTATTTCAATTGGCCTTTGGGCTCCGAGTTAGGATGGTCGCTCCTTGTTGCTATTATGTATCTATACATAAGTACTTCCAGCAAAGCACATTGAGTGCAAATGCAACTCACCTGTGATGCCATTCTTTTTCCTCCTTTTCCCCCACTCCCTGCTGCTGTGATAGAATAACTTTCACTGGCTTGCATGTTCGTAATGGTTACTTGGGTGAGATACTGGAGGTTCTGTGTGAAACTGTCATCAGAAAGGAGTCAATGCCTTGAAGCGAATAGGAGAGGCAGCTTTAACTTGTATAATGTGGGGAAAGTGTGAACTTGTCCACTTTGGCCAGAAAAATAGAAAAGCAGCCTATTTAAATACAGAGAGAGTATTCATTGGAGTTTAGAAGAATGAGAGGTGATCTTGAGGGGACTTGACAGGGTGGATGTTGAAAGGATGTTTCCCCTTGTGGGAGAGACTAAACCTAGGGGGCACAGTTTGAAAATAAGGGGTCTCCCATTTAAGACCGATGAGATTTTTCTCTGAGTCTGTGGAACTCTTTCCCAGAGAGCAGCAGAGGCAGGGTCATTGAATGTTTTTAAGGCAGAGGTAGACAGCTTCTTGACAAACGAGAGTTGAAGGGTATCGGATAGACAGGAAAATGGAGTTGAGTCCACAAATAGATCAGCCATGATATTATAGAATGGTGGAGTAGGCTAGAGGGGCTGAATAGCTTGCACCTGCTCCTAGTTTGTACATATGTAACTTAGGCAGTCCCACTGGATCGAGGACAACTTGCTTCCACTCCAGTTCAGTGAGTTCTGAGATGGCTGATAAGTCTAATGTGTGATCTGCAGACTCTGCCACATGAGGGGGGTAGGTGGTGCTTGAAGGGTCAAGTAGATGAGTAGTTTGGAGGTTTGTGAGTTCCCTCCGACACCTTGACTTTGCCTCTGCATGTTCCTAAATCCGTGTGTGCGCGCGTGTGTGCGCGCGTGTGTGCGCGCATGTTTGCGCGTGTGTGTGTGTGTGTGTTGCCTTCCCGCATGAGCTTTTGCAGTCTAGGACGGTCACGCGCCAGGGGCTATCACGAGTTGACTGGGATGTTTGATGTCTTCAGGGATGCTTTTGAGAACATCTCTAAAGCGTTTCTGCTCTCCTCCTGTGCGACGGTGTCGCTTGTCTCAGGTGCAACTGTAGTCATCGTATAAAATTGTTTACATTATTTTTTTTGTAATTGTAAATGTTTTTGTCTATCCTGAACCAAAAAAAAATTAAAAGTCTCACCTCTAACAATATGGAGTGTGTTTTTATATTACACTTTTAATACTAGTCCTACCTTCAGTAGCATATCTTGAGTACAAATTGGTGTGCAAGATTCTAGTATTTAGTAATTATGGTACATTTATGAAATATCAAATCATGCACTTTTTAAAAGGCAGATTAAGTATACACTTCATTTATATTGAGCATTAACTTTAATTGTGGTGGTTTGGAAACCTGTGATTTTTTTTTTTCTTAGTTGCAAGATAGTATTGTTGTATTTGATTAGCTGAAAAATTGAAGCAACATCGTATGAGGCCAACAATGCAGTCTTATTTTGTAATATCTGCACGATTTATAGTAACATTTATTTGGGGTATGTTTCAGTGTCTCTCATTCTCCACCCCCCCAATGTTCCCTGCTTCTTGGTTGAGTGTACCACTAATCTTCCACTTCACTGCAGATGATCAAGTTCTCCAGGAGAAGCTGTGCAGAGTGGTGGGATAAACTTACTCTTGTAATTCTTCCAACAAGGGTAGCCTTCTGTTGGAATGTGACACTTGTGAAGAGATTCCTTTTTCTTTTCTTAAATTTCTTTTCCTTGCAATATATTTGCACTTGGGACCTCCTCTGGGTGGAGAACTTCCTGACCATGTGCCGTTTGCTACTGTGTGGCACAGTACCGTAGCATGCATCATCTGAACTAGCTGAAGGAAATTCAATGTGCTCTGTAGTGTATCCAAACAATCATCAAGAAGCATGGATGTAAACTCCACGTGAATCCATTTTCAGGTCCAGGTAGTTAATGCATATGTGGTGAGCCAATATGGACTTGTCATGCCCTAAGGATTACTAACCAACTTACAAATTTATATTTTATTGTGGCCTATTTATCTGGTTAAAGTTATTGTCCCATTGAGCTCTTTGACATGCGAATAGTTTTAATAGTACACAAACACTTGTAACTTTTAAAACAATGGCTAGAATGACTCCCCCATTCACCAAATAATCTACAGAAGGAAATGTGGGCTGTGTGTATAGTTACACTAGTACTTTTTCATACTACATTCTCTGATCAATGACTTCCTCCCTCACCCCTGGTACAGACACACACACATACACACTCTTTTTGTTGGAGAACAAACTTGTATTGTGTTCTATGGGGTTTTGGTCTAAGTGCAGTCCTAATTTGTTACCTTGTAATTCTCTAATCAGATAAAATTTGGCAGAAATATATATAAAAAAACAGACAATACTTTGTAGCTTGCTGTAAGCCACTTGTTTGTTACACAATAGCCTGGTATAACACATTGTGGGCTTTTGTACTCCCACAGTGTAACGTTTTCCAAATTGCACTTTTGTCCGTTTTGTGCATTATTTAAATAGCACCCACATGCATCAGGAGTAAACAATGCATCTAGTTATGTGAGTATGACTTCACAATTAACACATTGCACAGTGGAGAAAGATAATTCTGTTTTGCTTTATGATTAGTATTTTTCATATTCCCTCAGCACTGGGTTGCTGCTGTCTTCAATATTGAGCATCACAATTCGAATTCACCAATCTCCAGTGTTTACCAGTGCATTCAATAGTTGTTCTAAACTGAGGTTGCAACTAAACATAATACATATAGCCTTGTCACCTTGGCCAGATGCCAGAGATATCTCTCTCATTTCATTAATAATTTAGTTGATTTTTAGTATAGTGGTGCTTAGTGACTGTGTCTATTTTAACTTTTTCAGCAAATTCTTCTCCTATCTTTCGTCTCATAAGAATTGCCATTGCTGGTTGCATAGGTGCCAAGTACTCTCTGATACTTCCCTTCATGTGCAAAGCACTATAACGCATGTTGGTAGATTATTTGAATATGGGCATTGCGATTGAGAACGGAGTCTGTTCCAGTCCTCGTTTGTCATCTAACTAAGTAGCCGTTGCAGTGATGACTGAAATAATTACCAGCAGCAGGCTTCCCTATACCCAACTCTTACCAAAACTAGGGCCCTAAAGATAAGAGCAGTCCTTTTTTCATGCAAACTTGCTATTGCCTGGGAATTGAAACTGGCATTTATTTGATCTATAAGGCTTGGCTATTTGATGCTTTAATCAGTTAACAATTGGGTACCATTTGCAGCCTTGCAAAAAATGTTTCTTTGTAAAACTCAATTTTACATAAGCTGTAATGAATGTACCTTAACTCATTTGAATTAAACAGCAATTGTTTGCAAAATTATGCATTGCATTTTAACATGGGAGCACTGTTAAAGTATTGTCAAATTGACTGTTGTAGCATTGCAAATAGAAATTGAAATTGTAGGATGGATAACCATAGTGAGATTTTTTAGTTTTTTTATTAAATGACTTTGCCAATTACCTTGACCTTTGCTCGAGCTGTTACTGTAACAAAGTATATAAAGCTGCTGCTGAAAAGTGCAGATCTGTCATCTGGATGGGTGGATGCCTAATTATTTAATCTGTTTAAATTACCATAGTGTTATGCCCGTGTAAGGATATTTAAAACAGGATGAGTTCTAGCAGCTTAAGATGATGACCTAGATTGCAACAATGTATCCTACATTGCAAAGGACTGTGAGGAGGGAGACCAAATGCCTGTATTTCCCAGCAAGAACCAAGACCCAGGAAGATTAAAGGAACTACTTGTTCTCTCAGCAAACTGCTATGATTGAATGACTGAGTGAGTGACTATCATGTGACAGTCCCTCCCCATTTATGATTTTTAAGATTGTGTTTTCTCTGCAGCAGAAGAGAAGCAACTAGACTCTTGGGGGTCCCTGTCCCTGTCTGTCTGTCTGTCTGTCTCTCTCTCTCTCTCCTTTTTTTTTTCTTTTTCTCTTTCTTCTCCCCCCCCCACCTTCCTTGGAGGCGGTAGCTTGTACTGACCATCTGATGTATGTCCTAGATGCCTTTCATATGTGAGCTGAGGGAAATTTAGACACTTGCAAGCATGATATCAGCTATTCCTGAAACATGGCTTAAAGAAAGACAAGAATGGTCGCTCAACATTCCTGGTGACAGGGTTTTCAGATGAGATGGAGAGGGAAGCAAAAATGGACGAGGTTTTACAGTATTGGTTAAAGAAACTATTACAGCTGTGAGGTGGGAGAATATGCTCAAAGGAGCATAAAATAAAGCCATACAGGTTGAGCAGAGGAACAGAAAATGGACTATATCACTTTTGGGAGTGTATTATAGGCCCCCAAAACATCAGAGGGAGATGGGAGCAAATCTGAAGTGTGCACACAAAAGGACAGTAAAAGAGAGGATTTCAACTGCCCAAACAACTCTGATAAGTTCAGTGTGAAAGGTACAGAAGTTGCAGAATTCTTTAAAATGCATTCAGGAGAACAATTTTTTTCCAAAAATATGCTTTATTCATAAAAATCTCTTTTTTAAAAAAAAAATTACAAAACAGCACCAAGTTGACATTCCAAAAAGTGCAAAGGGAATCCATTTTCTTCAATACAGGAGTGAGTTGCCTCACAACCCTTCCATTCCATTTTACATGCCGTGTACGTTTTGCAGCAAAACCATATTTGGTGTATACAGCCCGAGGGGTTTCCCATGGGTCCAGCACCTCCGTTCACTTTGATGGGAGGACCTTACACAGTGGCCTTTCCCCATTTGAGCCTTTGCAGCAGCTGCCCCAAGCTTTAGTGCGTCCCTCAGCATGTAGTCCTGGACCTTGGAATGTGCCAGTCTGCAACACTCGGTCGTGGACAAGTCTGCGCTGGAAGACCAGCAAGTTTCGGGCAGACCAAAGAGCGTCTTTCACCGAATTGATGGTCCTCCAGCAGCAGTTGATGTTTATCCTGGTGTGCGTCCCTGGGAACAGCCCGGAGAGCATAGACTCCTATGCTACAGAGCGGCTTGGGATGAACCTCGACAAAAACCATTGCATCTCTTTCCACACCTGCCTTGCAAAGACACATTCCAGAAGAAGGTGGGCAACTATCTCTTCCCCACTGCAGCCACCTCACGCGTAGCGTGTGGAGGGGTCTAGATTCCGGGCATGCAGGAAGGATCTGACTGGGAGGACCCTTCTCACTACCAGCCAAACTACATCTTGGTGCTTGTTTGAAATTTCTGGTGACTTTGGCAGTCTGCTCAGGGACCATCCGACAGGATCCACCATCCTTTTTCCATAGGGTCTTGAGGACATTCCGTGCAGATCACTGCCTGATGGATTGGTGGTCAAAGGTATATTTCTGCAGAAAATTTTTAACCAGTATGTAGCAAGACAAACCAGTTCTGGGATGAATCTGAACAAGTGGAAGGGGTATCAGTGGGAGAGCCTATTTTAGTGGTAGTGATTGTAATTCAGTTAGTTTTAAAGTAGTTATGCAAAAGGATAAAGATAAACCAAGAGTAAATGTTGTAAATTGGGGAAAGGCCAATTTTCCTATGCTGAGATGTGATTTGGCAAAAGTGGACTGGAAACAGCTACTTGAAGGTAAATCAGCGTCAGAGCAGTGGGAGACATTCAAGGAGGAGCTAAAGATAGTTCAGAACAAATGTTCCCACAAAGAAAAAGGGTTGGACTCTCAAATTCAGACCACCCCCCCCCGCCACCGGATGTCAGAGCGCATACAGAGTAGGATAAGATTTTTTAAAAAAAAAGAAAGCTTATGTCAAATGCCAAAAGCTGAATACTGCAGAAACTTGGAGTATAGAAAGTGGAGGGGTGAAATTAGGAAGAAAATTTAGGAAAGCAAAGAAAAGGTACAAACAAATATTAAAAAATAAAATCAACTTTTAAATACATTAAGAGCAAGAGGATAACTGAGGAAAGAGTATTGCTAACTAGAGACTAAAAAGATAACTTGCGGAAGACATGGCTCTTCATAAATACTTTGCATCTGTTTTCACAAAAGATAGGGATGAAGCAGAGATTGTAACTGAGGAGGAGTGTGAAATATTGGATGGGATAAACATAGCAAGAGGGAAAATATTAAGATGTTTAATATCCTTTGACAGTGATAAATCACCAGCCCCAGATGAACTATATCCAAGGCTGCTAAGGAGAGCAAGGGGAAAATGTCCAAGCTTCTGCTACTATCATTTTCTAAACTTCTCCGATTACAGGCCTGGTACTGGAGGGATGCGAAAGTTGTACTGCTTAAGAAGTGGGGAAAGGCTAGCCTGAGTAATTACAGGCCAGTTAGCCTAATCTTTGTGGTGTGCAAATTATTGGGGGGGGGGGGGAAATTTGAGGATAAATTGCCATTTTAGAAAGGCTCCAATTAATCAAGGACAGTCAACTTGGATTTGTTGAAGGAAGGTCACGTCTGACTAACTTGATTTGTTGAGTAAGTGTTGGTCCTTTAGTGAGTGAGAATGGGGAGCTAATAGTGGGTAAGGAAATGGCAGACGCAATGAACGAGTATTTTGCTTCTGTCCTCATTATAGAGGATACAAAAAACATTCCGGCAATTGCCGTGAATCAGGAGGTGGAAGAAGGAGAGGAACTTGGTGAAATTGCTATCACCAGGGAAGTGGTACTGACCAAACTGATGGGGCAGTGGGCTGACAAGTATCCGGGTCCTGATGGACTTCACCCTAGGGTCTTAAAAGAGCTGGCTAATGAGGTAGTAGATGCGTTGGTGTTCATTTTTCAAAATTCTGGTAAGGTTCCATCAGACTGGAAAGTAGCAAATTTAATCCTTCTATTCAAGAAGTGGGGGAGACCGAAAACTGGTAACTACAGGCCAGTTAGCTTGATGTCTGTCGTGGGAAAGGTGTTGGAATCCATCATGAAGGAGGTTGTAGCTGGGCACTTGGAAAAACTCAAGGTAATTGTCAATAGTCAGCATGGTTTTGTGAAAGGGAAATCCTGTTTAACCAATTTATTGAGTTCTTTGAAGGAGTGACAAGTGACGTGGATAAAAGGGAGCCCGTTGACGTACAAAGGCATTTGACAAAGAGTCGCATAAAAGGTTATTGCGCAATGTAGGAATTCATGGTGCATGGGGTAACATATTAGCATGGATAGGTGATTGGCTGGTTGGCAGAAAACAGAGAATGCATAAATGGGTCCTTTTCTGATTGGCAGGATGTGACAAGTGGAGTCCTGCAGGGGTCTGCGAGGACCTCCGCTTTTTACAATTTATATCAATGATTTAGATGAGGGGAGTGTTGGCATTCAGCTAAATTTGCAGATGACATAAAGACAAGTAGGAAAGTATGTTGTGAAGAGGACATGAGGTTGCAGACTGATAGGTTGAGTCAGTGGGCAAAAATCTGGCAGATGGAGTATAATGTGGGAAAATGTGAAGTTTGCTTTTTTAGTCTTCCTGTCAAAGTGGAGTATTACTTCAATGGAGAACGACTGCAGAATTCTGCAAAGTGTAGAGGGATTTAGGTGTTCTAGTGCATGAGTCACAAAAAGTTAGTATGCAGGTAATAAAGAAGGCTAATGGAATGCTATTCTTTATTACAAGAGGAATTGAAAATAAAAGGAAGGATGTTATCCTTCAGTTATACAGGGCATTGGTGAGATCACACCTCGAATACTGTGCAGTTTGGTCTCCTTTATTTAAGGAAGGATGGGAATGTGCTGGAGGTGGTTCAGAGGAGGTTTACTAGATTGATGCCTTGAATGAGTGGGTTGCCTTATGAAGAAAGGTTGGACAGACTGGGTTTGTTTTCACTGGAGTTTAGAAGAGTGAGGGGAGACTTGATGGAAGTTTATAAGATCCTGACCAGTCTTGACAAGGTGGATGTGGCGAGGATGTTTCCTCTTGTGGGTGAGTCCAGAATTAGGGGGCATTGTTTTAAAATTAGTCGTCACCCTTTTACGACAGAGATGCGGAGAAATTTTTTTCTGAGGGTTGTGCGACTTTGGAACTGTCTGCCTGAGAAGGTGGTGGAGGTGGGGGTCATTGAATATTTTTATGGCGGGGGTAGATAGATTCTTATTGGGCAAGGGAATCTAAGGTTATTGGGGTAGATGGGAGTGTGAAATTCAAAACCCAAACAGATCAGCCATGATCTTATTGAATAGCGGAGAAGGCTCGAGGGGCTGAATGGCCCCCTTCTGCTCCTAGTTCGTATGATTTGAAGAGGTAACGAGGAGTGTCTGAGGGTAGTCAGTGGATTTTAGCAAGGCATTTCGATAAGGTCTCATATGGCAAACTGGTTAGAAAGTTAGAAGTTCAAGGGATCCAAGGGAATGTGACAAATTGAATCCAAAGTTGGCTCACTGGCACGAAGCAAGGGGTGTCCAGTGATTGGAAAGTTGTTTCCAGTAAAAGTTCTGTAGGGCTCTCAAGGTCATAAGGAGCAGGAGTAGGCAGTTCAGCCCCTCGAGCCTGCTCCGTCATTCAATACGATCGTGGCTGATCTCATTTCAGCCTCAACTCCACTTTCCTGCCCATTCTCAATAACCTTTCAACTCTTTACTAATTAAGGGTGGCGCAGTGGTTAGCATCGCAGCCTCACAGCTCCAGCGACCCGGGTTCAATTCTGGGTACTGCCTGTGTGGAGTTTGCAAGTTCTCCCTGTGTCTGCGTGGGTTTCCTCCGGGTGCTCCGGTTTCCTCCCACAGCCAAAAGACTTGCGGGTTGATAGGTAAATTGGCCATTATAAATTGCCTCTAGTATAGGTAGGTGGTAGGGTAATATAGGGACAGGTGGGGATGTGGTAGGAATATGGGATTAGTGTAGGATTAGTATAAATGGGTGGTAAATGTTCGGCACAGACTCGGTGGGCCGAAGGGCCTGTTTCAGTGCTATATCTCTTTTTAAAAAAAAAAAAAAAAATCTGTCTATCTCCAATTTACTCAATGTCCCGGCATCCACCACACTCTGGGGTAGTGAGTTCCACAGACTTGCAACCCTTTGAGAGAAGTAATTTCTCCTCCATTTCTGTTGTAAATCTGCTACCCCTTATCCTAAAACTATGACCTCTCATTCCAGATTGCCCCAGAAGAGGAAACATCTCTCTCTACGTCTACTTTGAGGTATATATGATTAAGGGGATTGACAATTAGATTTCCCCTCATTCTTCTAAACTCTAGAGAGTAAAGGCCTAAACTGCTTAATCTCTCTTCAGACAAACCCCTCATCCCTGGAATCAATCTAGTGAACCTCCTGTGAACTGCTTCCAATGCAACTACATCCCTCCTCAAGTAAGGGGTCCAAAACTCTACGCAATACTCCAGGTGCGGTCTTAATGCCTTGTATAGTTGTAGCAACACTTCCCTACTTTTATATTCTATTCCTTTAGCAATAAATGCCAAAATTCCATTTGCCTTCCTTTATTACCTACTGCACCTGCATACTAGTTTTCTGCGATTCATGCACGAGGACACCCAGATCCCGCTGCACCAAAGCATTCTGAATTTTCTCTCCATTTAGATCATTTGCCTTTCTATTCTTCCGACCAAAGTGAATAATCTCTCATTTATCCACATCAAACTCCATCTGCCAAATTTTGGCCCATTCACCTAACCTATCCATATCAATTTGCAAATTTCTTATTTCTTTATTGCAACTTACCATCCCACTTATTTTATTGTCATCTGCAAATTTGGCTATCGTACCTTCTATCCCTGCATCCAAGTCATTAATATATATATTGTAAATAGCTGGGGCCCAAGGACCGAACCCTGTGGCACCCCACTAGTTACATCTTGCCAACCAGAAAAGGACCCATTTATCCCGACTCTCTGTTTTCTGTTGGTTAGCCAATCCTCTATCCAAGCTAATAAATTGCCCCTAACCCCATGTGATCTTGCCTTTTGTGTGGCACCTTATCAAATGCCTTCTGGAAGTCGATATACTACATCTACAGGATCCCTATTATCCACTTTGCTTGTTACAACTTCAAAGAACTCTAGCAAATTAGTCAAACACGATTTACCCTTCATAAAACCATGCTGACTCTGATGGATTGCATTTTGACTTTCTAAATGTCCTGTTATTACTTCCTTAATAATGGATTCTAACAATTTCCCAACGACAGATGTTAAACTAACTGGTCTATAGTTTCCTACTTTCTGCCTCCCTCCCTCCCTTTTTGAATAAGGGCGTTAAATCAGCATTTTTCCAATCCACTGGAACCTTTCCCGCATCCAGGGAATTTTGGAATATTATAACCAATGGATCCACTATCTCTGCTGCAACTTCCTTTAAGACTCTAGGATGGTCCCTTGCTGTTTGTGGTTTATTTAAATGATTTAGACTTAAATGTAGGGGAGTATGATTAAGAAGTTGGCAGATGATACAAAAATAGGCTTGTGGTTGTGAGGAAGAAAGCTGTAGACTGCAGGAAGGGATCAATAGACTGGTCAGGTGGGCAGAAAAGTGGCAAATAAAATTCAGTCTGGCGAAATGAGGTAATGCATTTGGTGAGGACAAATCAGGCAAGGGAATACAGAATAAATGGTAGGATTCTGAGAAGTGTCGAGGAACAGAGAGACTTTTTGAGTACATGTCCACAGATCCCTGAAGTTAGGACAGTTAGATAAGGTGGTCAAGAAGGCATATGGTATGCAATTCTTTATTGGCCGAAGCAATGCAAGAGCAGGGAGGTTATGCTAGAACAGTATAAACCACTTGTTAGACTGCAACTACAGTACTGTGTACAGTTAAAGGATTAAAGGAAGGATTTGATTGCACTAGAGAGGGTACAGATTTACGAGGATGTTGCCAGGAATGGAGAATTTTAGCTATGAAAAAAGATTGGATAGGCTGGGGCTGTTTTCTTTGGAATAGAGGAGGCTGAGGGGAGATTTGCTTGAGTAGCCTGGATAGAGTGGATAAGAATTCCCTATTTCCATTATTGGTAGAATGATTAAAGAGACTTGAGTAATTTTTTCACCTGGATGGTGTTGGGGTCTGAAACTTTATGCCCAAAAAGGGTACTTTCTGAATGGTGTTCCGATCAGATGATGGGTTAAAGGGCTCTCCTTGTTTTACCACAGCAGGTTTATTTCTTTTTGAAGTGGATATACTTGCCAATTCAGTGAGTGTTTAGCTGTTTACGTACCGTGATCATAAAAAGAACCAATTGGACAGGTATCTTGACTTTAACAAAGTAAGAGGCTAGCTTTATTGCACTTAAACTGATCTAAGTAAAATAATATATGCTCTAGCATGTGCTCGCTCTCGCAAATAGGTTATAGAATAGGGAAGGATAGATTGGTTAAATTTAGAGCTGAAAAAGAAAAGGGATATACAGTCTGTGGAGGTTGGTGACTCAGCTGAATTCAGTGGTCATGTGTCTTTTTTTCCTTTTGGTCCTGAGGCTTCCGGTTTAAATATGTAGACTGTTACAACTCGATGAGAGGTCTCGGGTGCCCTTCCAGCCTTCACCTGGTCTTACTGTAACAGGGTTTAATTTTAAACAGTTTTTAGCTCCCCCTTGGTGAATCCTTGTTTACCACATTCCAATTAAAAGGCAAAGCAACCAGCACAAACAGGCTTTCTTGGGTTTAAAGAAAAGAAAGTTGAAATTTATTAAACTTGAACTTATACTCTAATTTGGTTGACGCCTACAGATACAAGACGCGCCCATGCTAACATGCATACGTAATACACACATGCAAATAGAGACACAAAAGAGAAGAAAAATAAAGTGGAAAAATTTGAGGCAATATCTGAAGAGTTTTTGTTACGGTACTTTTGAGCCCACTGCAGAATCCTTGATTGTAGGTAGATCTTGCTTTTTGTTGGGGCCCAGTATTCTTAAACCTTGTTCGCTGTAGGGGACTTTTTTCTTTCTTGGGATTCATGTGTCTTCAGTGGATTCACAGGCTTGTGAGAAAGAGATGGGAGCAGACTGGAGAGATCTTCAGTCCAGGAGCAAACAGTCTTTTTGAGTTCAAACTCTGTAGCTAGTTCAAAAGACCCTGGAGCAGCCAGTCAGTCAGGTGACCAGCTGGTCTAACCAATCCTGGATTGTATCACCTTAGCAGTCTCTGGGATGCTCCTCTTGCACACAATACCTGGTGATCAAGGTCCATTGTGGGTTGAATGTGTCAGGGAATGGTCCTTTGTCCTTCCAATCACCGATTGTTAATATGCAAATAACTTTTCCAGCCATGGCTGATCTGTTTAGCAAGTCATTTTCTTGCTCCAGGAACAGTTGAAAATCAATGTTCATGACAAAATTAACGTGACTCATTCTTGGCAGGTGGGGGCCTAGCATGACAAGATGCTGATTTGGTGGTTTTCTGGAAGGCAGCAATGCGGCTGATTTCTTTTGAGTTTGGGAGGGGATGGTGGTGGTGAGGCCTGTGTCTTTTCTGTCTGGAAACTTCTCCCCCCTCAGGCTTAAGTAATTAAGCACTGAGAACATCAATCAGTGAACAGACTAACACAATCAAACGCAGATCAATTAAACCACTGAGCGCTACGTCTGCAGCAGGGAATATGCCTTGGTACTTATGGTCAGTAGGCAGAGTTCGAAGCTTGAAATCTTTGAGTGGTTCGTCTCCACCAGTTTCATATTTGGGTTTCCAGCTGGAAATCATTGCTGGACCTAGCATGTTTTTGTGACAATGGTGAAAAGTTAGAAACAGTGGAGGTCCACAGAGATTTGGGTGTCCAAGTATACAGATCATTCAAATCCCACTAACAGGTACAGAAAATAGAAGACCTAGAATACTTTCAAAATGTATTTGATGCAGTGTAGCACAACAGACTTGAGTGAACTTCTAGCTCATGGAATAAAAGGGACAAATGCAACATAGATACAAAATTGGATGAGTGGCAGGAAACAGTAGTGGTTAATGGACGTTTTTCAGGCCGGAGGAAGGTTTGCAGTGGAGTTCCCCAAGGGTCGGTGTTGGGACCCTTGCTCTTCCTGATGTATATTAATGACCTAGGTCTTGGTGTACAGGGCACAGTTTCAAAATTTGTGAATGATCTGAAACTTGGAAGCATTGTGAACTGTGGGGAGGATCGTCTCGAACTCCAAAAGGATATAGACAAGTTGGTGGAATGGGCAGACAGGTGGCAGATGAAGTTTGATGTGGAGAAATGTGAGGTGATTCATTTTGGTAGGAAGAACATGGAGAGACAATATAAAATGAAGGGTATAATTCTAAAAGGGGTGCAGGAGCAGAGGAATCTAAGTGTATAAGTCATGAAAGGTGGCAGGACAGGTTGAGAGCGGTCAATAAAGCATACAGTATCTTGGGCTTCATTTATAGGGGCTAAGAAGTTTTGTCGAACTTGTGTAAGACACTAGTTTGGCCTCTGCTTGAGTATTGTGTCCAGTTCTGGGCGCTGCACTTTAGGAAAGACGTGAAGGCATTGGGGAGAGTGCAGCAAAAGATTCATGAGAATGGCTCCAGGGATGTGGAACTTCAGTTATGAAGATAGATTGGAAAGGTTGGGACTGTTTTCCTTTTGAAGAGAAGACTGAGAAGAGATTTGATTGAGGTATTTAAAATCATGAGGGGTCTGAACAGAGTAGATAGAGAGCAACTGGTCCCACTTGTGAAAGGATCGAGAACCAGAGGGCACAAATTTATAAAGGTAATTGGCAAAAGAAGCAATGGTGACATGAGGAAAACCTCATTCACGCAGCGAGTGGTTAACGTTTGAAATGCACTGTCTGTGCGGTGGAGGCAGGTTCATTCGAAGTTTTCAAAAGGGAATTAGACTGTTATCAGAAAAGGAAGAATGTGTAGGGTTAGAGAGGAGGGATGGCATTAGTTGAATTGCTCATTTGGAGAGCTGGTGCAGACAGGATGGGCTGAATGGCCTTTAGCACTGTAATAATTCTGTGATTGTGAATACAAAGGGTAGAAGTCATTCTTTAGCTACACAAAGCCCTGATTAGACCACACCCCGGAGTACTGTGCGCAGTTCTGAGCACCACACCTTTGGAAGGATATATTGGCCTTGAAGGGAATGCAGCCTGGATTTACCAGAATGATGCCTGGACTCCAAGGGTTAAATAATGAGAGATTACACAAACTGGGGTTGTATTCCTTGAAATGTAGAAGGCTTAAGGGGTGATTTGATCAAAGTTTTCAGGGGAACGCATAGGGTAGCTTGGAAGAAACTATTACTGTTGGTCAGGGAGTCCATGACTTAGGGGCTTAGTCTACAAATTAGGGCCAGACCCTTCAGGAGTGAGATTAGGAAGCACAAAGGGTGAAGCTTTGAACACTCTTCCGCAAACGGCAACTGATGCTAGATCAGTTGTAAATTTTAAAGCTGAGATTGTTAGATTATTGTTATCCAAAGGTTTTGAGGGATATGGAGCAAAGGAGGGTAGATGGAGTTAGGTTGTAGATTAGCCTACTCCTGTTTTCAATGTTCTTAGTCAGCCTGCTAAAGGGATGGATTGTGTAGTTTTTTTTTTCCTGCAAGAAGTGAAATTTTCTTTGACTGTTAATCTTGCGTTTGTTTGCTGTCTGTAAAATAAAGCAGTGTAATAAACCATACCCATGTTCAATCTAAGCATTCAAGAGGGAACCAGTTATCTGAAAATATGCAGGGTTATGGGGAGAAGGCAGGGGATTGGCACTAAGTAAATTGCTCATTTGGCGAGCTGGTGTAGCTGTAACAATTCTCTGATTCTACGCTCACTTTAAGTGCTTCTCAATCTGCTGTTGAAAAGATTGAAGTATCCATATGAGAACATGTGTGAAAGACACAATGTTCAGATCATGTAACCAGGAAGCTGCATTGTGCACTGGTACTATTAGATATTGGGCAGTACCATTGCACCCCTAAACTCTACGATGCTCAGACTACTTAAGGTATGACCAGCATTATTTTACCTCAAAAATATTTTAAGGCAGATCCTAAACTTGTAACTAAAACTCTTCATAATTTTAAAACCTCTATTAAGTTCAACTTCTCCAGTAGAAATAGTCCCAGTTGATTTCTATAGTTTCTGTCCTTGGACTGAATTTTACGCCACCCCAAAGAGGGGGTGGGGGATGGTAGTGGGTGGCATAAAATGGAGCGGGAGGATCCTGGATGCCTTGCCGACCCGCCTCCGTTGCCACTTTATGTAGGGCAGCAGGGGTGAAAAATGGCCTGCCCGCCTCAGGTCAATCAAGGTCCTTGAGTGGCCACTTAAGGGCCTTTGCCCGTCTCCATGCAGATTTTATGCATGGCTGGTCGGGCGGCTGAGCAACGAGAGAAGCCGCCTGATAAAACTAGGCGACTCTCGAGCATCCGTGGAGAGCCCTCATGACCAGGCACCCTGTGCCTGATTTTGGATGGTTGCTCCCGCTACCCCAACCACCCTGAAGACCCAACACTCATCCTCATCCTCTCCCCGGCGAGGCATCCAAAGTTTACCTGCCTTCTCGGCTCCCAGGCATCTTCTCTTCATGCTGTGCTGCAGTCCCAACAGTCTCCACAGCTCCCAGTGGCGCAGCTGGGACTAAGAGCTGCCAGCTCGCTGATTGGCCGGCAGCTCTATTAGGCAGGACATCCTACCTCAAGCGGGTGGAAGTCCCACCTCACACCAATTGAAGCTCGGGGACTAGCAAAGTACGGGTCGGTTCCCCAGGTGAGGCGGAAGCGGGTTTACCACCGACTTTTTTCTGTTGGTGGCCGGCTCCCATCTGTCTACCGTAAAATCCTGGCCCTTATTTCACAAGGCTCACTCTGGGAAACACAGCATGTAGCACCTTGTATAAAATTCTGCTGACATCCCTTTTGACTTTAGGGTATTTAGTTTCAAGCTTCTGCATTGCACTTGTGTTATGACTAACTGCATAACTTAAAGACAGCAATAGAAAACCTCACTTTGGGCAGGCAGAAACTGTGGCTGGAACAAAGTGCCTCAATTTTTTTATCATGTTCTTGGAAAGTGCATCTGACCACTATTTATTTATTTTTTTAAAGAGAGATACAGCACTGAAACAGGCCCTTTGCCCCACCGAGTCTGTGCCGACCATTAACGACCCATTTTATACTAATCCTATATTCCTACCACATCCTCACCTGTCCCTATATTCCCCTATCTATACTAAGGGCAATTTATACTGGCCAATTTACCTATCAACCTGCAAGTCTTTTGGCTTGTGGGAGGAAACCGGAGCACCCGGAGGAAACCCACGCAGACACAGGGAGAACTTGCAAACTCCACACAGGCAGTACCCAGAATTGAACCCGGGTCGCTGGAGCTGTGAGGCTGCGGTGCTAACCACTGCACCACTGTGCCGCCCTATTGTGATATTATTCATGAAAGCTGGATAACCTAAAACTGCAGTGTATTGCAAAACTACAGCCGGTTATTATAGTTTAGAAAGTTTGCATTGTGATTAATTGTTGAGAGGTAGGTGCTATAATAGTGACTTTTGTAATTGGAAGGTGGGGAAAAGGTTATACTTAATCCAAACTGGAACAAGTGCCAGGTCAGGAAAGTAATGTGTTCACATGAATAGGCTAGTGCATATTCAAAACCTGGACTTTTCTTTCAAATTTCCTTTGTAAAGTATGACTGTAGGAACAACTACTCGGTATTTTTAATGGAGATTCATTTGGAATTTTTTTTTTTTTAGGGTTGGCTGCTTTTAGTATCAGTGTTTTTTTTAAAGTTCTGGATTATTATAAGCTAGAAACTGTGAAACAGTACTTTTCACGCAATAAATCTTGAGCTGCAGATGAAGGAATGTCTAGTGCAGGAAGTTGTTGGCATTTACAATGGGAACAAAGATTTATGAATATGTTCTTGCCACTGTTGGGCAACGCATTACATTGAATGCTAATCAGTGAAGCAGGCTAAATCTGTCTGCAGAGACTGGGTTGCCATTGATGTCTTCTTGAAATTTTATTATTTCACGGGTATAAGCTACAACCTTATTTGTAGTATGGGAGCAAATATTTACGAAGGTTGGTTTCGGGAAAACTTAATTATATACTTGAAATTAAATTTGTAATTGTTCTACAACTTTGAGGTATTTAAAAGGAAGATTAACTTTCTGTTGCAGCTGCACATAAGTAAGCCTTTTCTATACCTATTAAATCTCTGAAGTACTTCGTTTGTAGACAAATGAGAAGGTAATCAACTTATAATGGTGCTTGAAGATGGATTCTTCACTTTTTTTTTAAATAAAAACAGCATGTAACTGAATATTTCCTTTTTCCTTTTTGGCCTTGTCTCGAGAGACAATGGGTAAGCGCCTAGAGGTGGTCAGTGGTTTGTGGAGCAGTGCCTGGAGTGGCTATAAAGGCCAATTCTAGAGTGACAGACTCTTCCACTGGCACTGCAGGTGAAGTTGGTTGTCAGGGCTGTTGCACAGTTGGCTGTCTCCTTACACTTCTGTCTTTTTTCCTGCCAACTGCTGAGTCTCTGACTCGCCTCTCTTCAGCCCCACCTTTTTATAGTTGTCCGCCAGCTCTGGCGATCATTGGCAACTGGCTCCCATGACTTGTGCTTCATGTCACGTTTGCAAACATCTTTAAAGTGGAGACATAGACGGCCGGTGGGTCCGATACCAGTGACGAGTTCACTGTACAGTACGTCCTTGGGGATCCTGCCATCTTCCATGCGGCTCACGTGGCCAAGCCATCACAAGCGCCACTGGCTCAGTAGGGCGTACATGTTGGGGATGTTGGCTGCCTCGAATTCTGCTTTGGAGATACGGTCCTGCCACCTGATGCCAAGGATTCTCTGGAGACAGCAAAGATGGAATGCGTTGCGACGTCGCTCTTGGCTGACGGGTTGTCCAGACCTCGCTGCCGTAGAGCAAGGTACTGAGGACTCAGGCTTGAAACACGCGGGCTTTTGTGTTTCATGTCAGTGCACCATTTTCCCACACCCTCTTGGCCTGTCTGGACATAGCAGCGGATGCCTTTCCCATACGCTTGTTGATTTCTGCATCGAGAGACGGGTTACTGGTGATAGTTAAGCCTAGGTAGGTGAACTCTTGAACCACTTCCAGAGCGTGGTCGCCAATATTGATGGATGGAGCATTTCTGACGTCCTGTCCCATGATCGTTTTCTTGAAACTGGTTAGGCCAAATTCGTTGCAGGCAGCCGCAATCCTGTCGATGAGTCTGTTTAGGCACTCTTCTGTGTGGGATGTTAATGCAGTATCGTCAGCAAAGAGGAGTTCCCTGATGAGGACTTTCTGTACTTTGGTCTTCACTAGAAGACTGAATATTACTGATGAGCATTGTTATTGAATTTTAAAGC
Organism: Heterodontus francisci; assembly: GCF_036365525.1. Taxonomy (NCBI): domain Eukaryota; kingdom Metazoa; phylum Chordata; class Chondrichthyes; order Heterodontiformes; family Heterodontidae; genus Heterodontus; species Heterodontus francisci. The sequence goes on along the minus strand of NC_090374.1, from coordinate 133,592,607 downwards.
ACATTTTATGTACTACCAAATATCAAAGTGTAATGCTTTTGGGAGTGGACAGATTATTGTAGCTGTTCACAAAGTGCCGTCCCTGACACATTTGCCAAGTATCTCTTGAATGAATCCTAATGTTGTCGCCTCCACTACCATTTATCATCCTTTGTGTGAAGCTTTTCTAATATCTATTCCAAACTTATTTTAGTCAGTTTTAGCCAATTGCCCCTTGTGCTAGTATACCTTTTTAAAATAATCTGGATTAAATTTATTTGTGCCACTTAATATCTCATATACTTTAGATCCCTTTCTGTCATTTACTTTTTCAAGACTACAGGATCCCTTTTTTTTTTTCTTGCCTTTCCTCATACCACAGCCCTTTAATCCAGACTGGTCCTGTACCTCTTCTCTTCTCTGCACTGCCTCTGTTTGCTTCAATATTTCTCCAGTGTGCAGTGCCCAAAATAAACCGTTAATTCTGCAACATCCAGAGCATATTCATAAATCCATTTTACTTGCCAATGTTTTGTCTAACTACTTTTTGCGTAGCTCCCTGACCGCTTCCTTCATCTCAACAACTTTCTCCCTAGTGTACGATCATCTGTGAACTTGGCCAGTTTGCGTGGGATTTTTGAGGTTTAATGTGGATTAGAGGTCCCAGGAACAAAACCTGTAGCTTTCTGCTCAGTACCATTATTTTTCCACTTCCCCTGATACTACTTAACTAGGGAACACTTGCGTCTTTTCAGCTAATCCACGCCTGCACCTGTTGCTTCTTTGCTTCAGCTTCTCCACACACCGGTTATACCAGAACTTTATTTTCAGTAGCAGCCTTTTGTGACTAATTTTATCAAAGCCTCTTTGGAAGTCTAAGTATTAATTATATTGATTTCCCCTGTTCACTTGGGATGTCACCTGCTACAAAAAGTAAAGTAGGCTTTTTAGGCATGACCTCTTTTGAAGCCTATGTTGTGTGCATTTATTTGATTCTGGTATGTTTGTCCCTGATCGATCAATTTATTTACATCCAAGTGTTAATTTTAGACTAGTGTACGTAGATGTCTGTGTTCACCTATTCCCTTTCATCAATTTGGCTACTACATTATCTTATTTCCAATCTTGTATTTCCCAGCATTCATTGGCTCCCATTTTGCAAATTTCATCCTAGGTCTGTCTTGGTACCGTGGGATGAATACTATCTGTCCTTAGGGATTTGATAATTTTGAGCTTTAAACTCAATAGAAACTCCAGCTGATTTAACCTTGAAGTCCTCATCATTTTGTAGTTGCTGAGTGTTCCATTTCCAGGATTCTGACAGGGTCAATTACCAAGACCAAAAATTTCCTCTTGTGGCTTCCTGATTTTGTCATAAAACAATAGTGCGTTACATTTACCAATTCCAATTCTCTAGGTTCCTTTTTTGGTTATTTGAAATTCCCTAATAAATGCATCCTTCGTATTTTCACATCCATCTTTAAACTTGGTGTTTTGTCCTCCCTCTTAATCTAAAATGGCAGTCTGTGGTGAACACAATTATTTCAGTTCTGATTGCTTTAGAAATCTGTCCACATTATTTCACTAGGTCATTTTATTTACTTTCTACAAGGTTTTTTTTATCATCTAAGTGTGTCTCGGGTAGAGAAGTACACACTACCCTTTTGTAATCATTTTATTCTTCCTAAGCATTCTATATCTGCTCGTCTTGTGTCCTGCTTCACATATCGGGGTAATCATAGTCTATGTCTATCGTATCATAGTTCCCCACTGCTGTAACTTGTCTTTAGTTCATGTTTCTTGTGTTGGGTGTTTTCAGCATTCAGTAATCACCTATTATAAGATTGTTCTACAAAGAATTATTTGCCATGTTAACTTTTTAGGTGATCTGCAATTTACTAAGGTAAATTGCAATTAAATCATGACTCCAAATTCAAATTTATGAAGTATTTACTGTAGGTTAATAATGCCATAATTTTTGAACGTTATTTGTCAAATAAATCTAAATTAAATTTGCAGGGCTGATCATTTCATAAAATACTGCAGAAACCTTGACGTTTTCAATATCAAAAACTGTGATTTAAAATATTGTATAGATCCCCATTTAATTTGTGTGATGAATTTGATTCTTTAAGCTTTGATTTAAAAAAAAAAGGCTGAAGAGTAGTTTAAGTTTAGACAAAGTAGGACACTCTCTTCTTTTACATTGAAAAGCTGGTTTGGTTTATTGCTGAATGAAACATGGCCATGCAGCACTTTTGGATACTGCAGTTCTTTCTCGTCAAGCTACCTAAAATCTCCTTTCTTTTTTTAGGAGAAGCAGTCCCCTGATGGATAAATTGAGGTTGATGTAGGTTTATTTTGGGTTCAACCATATGAACAGGAAATGTAAGCACAAAACATTTTAAAAGGGCATTGACTTAAATGTTTGACAAAATGTTAATGTTTTGTGCGAGCAAAGAGCAGTATGTGTTCAGTGTAATTTTTATATTTTGCCTTTATGAAAATATTTGGCAAAGTTTCTCTTTGGCAAGGTGAAGTACAATATATTACTGCTTCATGATGCAGTTTAATTTTTGTCACTGGCTCTGCAAACAAATATGAAATTAATAATTAAAATCATGAATATCCCTTTAAAGCCATGTGCTTTATCTTTATTGTTGCAATTGAGCATTGTTATGACGCTAATGCAGTTACATGTCTGGCCATAAAATGTGATGCATCTTAAAAAAAAAAATGGCATTCTGTATCCAGGTTTATTGCTGATGGTAATACTGAATATCACTGCATTGTTAAAAAGTAACATACTAACCCTTTTGTGCACAGTTAATTTTTCACAGGTGACGTCTGTTTTTAATCTAGGTCTTGGGTGTATAATTAAAAAAAAAAATTAGATCAGGCTGTAGTTTGACTATATTTTTAAGGTGTATGGGAGGGCAGTGAATTATTAAATTGCAAAAAATGGGTATATTGGAATACTAGTTATCCTTTTAGAAGCTTTGAATGTTAGATATTGTCACTGCTCTAAAGAATTCTAACATACTTTCTATAGTGGCTCCTTAACAGTGCATCACTAATGCCCATGGCAGGCTTGGCTTAAATGGCAGTGCTGTAACTTGAGTCAGGCCATGTTTCTACTTCCAGAGCAACAGAAAAGCAATTTGGGTTGATTTTTGTCGGGTCTTCTGGAGGTTGTGGTGTCAAAATATAAATGAAACTGGCATTGGCTACCATTTTGTTGCAACCCTGAGTGAGCGTAGCATTCGGCCAGTCTGTACATGCCAGGAATGCAGAATTGCTGATCTGTGTGGACTTTTTTTTTTCTAATTAGTAAGAAATGTAACTCCGATGTGTCTTGCTTCTATGTCTATTTATTGGCTTCCAATGCCTGTCGTGGGAAAGTTTTTTTTTCTCTTTGTGGAAATATTCCACTGTACATTGTGAGGTAAAATGCCTTGCTTGCCTTCTGTGTTCACCAGCCAATGAGAAGGGGTGGTGGGCAAGGATAAAATCCTCTAATGACTGGAGTCATGCATAGATTTTTACAGCACAGGAATAGGCCATTCTGTCACTCGAGCCTTCTCCCACCCCTTCTCGTCTAATCCTATCAGTATATCCTTCTATTCTCCCTCATGCTTATCTAGTTTTCCCTTAAATACATGAGAGGATGGTCGTTGTTGTTCAAGACCAATCATTGCATCCCCATGACATTACTGCAGAAGTTATCTCCCCTAAGGATCTAGCCAAGTTTGTAAATTCTAACATGAGGAAATAGTGGGCATAAAACTGTGTTCTGCCACTGTAGAACCTTGAATGTCTACAGCAGAAATTGAGACCATTTATGCCATTATGATTGTGCCTACCTTTTGCTAGAGCAGTCCAAAGATAATCCCATTACCCTTCTGAATGTTCCTGTAGCTTCATTTGCTTCAAATCTTTCCATTTTAAAACCAATCCTCTCTGTCTTAACTGCTCCCTATAGCAAAGCATCCCATGCTCTTAACAGCTGTGTAATTTCTCTTGACCCTTCTCATTCCTGCATCATTTTTAATTGGCACATCATCATTAACTTCTCCACAAGAAGCAGTAGTTTTTTCCTATTCACCCTATCAAAATCTTTTGTAATTTTAAAAATTCTCATGACCTTCTCTGCCTCAGTTGAAATAGTCCTAAATATCATCCTCCTCATTCATCTCCAATCTGAATAACCAACATTTAGCCTAACCTTTTTGTTTCATATCTGTCCACTAACTTTCCATCTCTGCTGATCGCTTTCTTAGATCAAACACCTACATTTTTCTAAGGAGCCTTCTGAAAGTCCAAATGCATTTACATCTGCTGCATTCCCTTTATCTATACAGTGACCCATCTCCTCCAAAAAAACTTCGACTTTTCAATCATGACTTGCTTTCATTAAATCTATGCTATCATTGATTATTCCAGACATCCCTCAATGCTCACTAATGTGATCTCGAATTATGGATTCTGAGTTTGCCCACGACCGTTATTTGATTACCAGCCTTTAGTTACCCAGTTACTCCTTCTCTCCCTTTTTGAACAAAGTTTTTGCCTTGGCTACAGAATAATTTCTTTTGGAAATTTATAGCACAGGTTGCGAAGTTAGTGTTGGCATGTTGCACAATTTTTTAAACTTGGAATTCAATAAATTTGCAGTTGTATTATAAGATAAATCTGGAATAATTTTAAAACTTGATGAATATTATTTTGGACACTCTGAGCATGAATTCATAAATAGCATGTGATTTGAAGTGAGATAATAAAACTAAACCTTTTTCTAATTTGCTTTTCAGGAGCCTTTTGAGGATGGCTATGTAAATGGAGAAGAAAGCAGTCCAGCTGAGGAGGCTGTGTCGAAGCATGTTACTGACAATAAAGGTGTTGTAAAGTTTGGCTGGGTTAAAGGTGTTCTGGTAAGTAATTGCTCTCTCTTCTTCAATGGATATAGAACGGGTTACTCCAGATATTTGGTGATATCAGTTGAGGTTTTTTTTGGAATAGCTTTGTGATAGAACTGCTCTTGGGGCCTTTTTAGAAGCCTTTAGAAGTTTTATAGCTTTTAGTTTGGTACTGGACGTGCAGTATAGCTGCAGCTTTGCATGCCTGCACCTGCTAAATTACCAGCGCACAGCAAAATGCTCGAGTCTTTGTTGTAAGGATGACTTTCTTTTGTATGACTGATGATTTCTGGACTTCGAAGGCACAACAACCACATTCCCATGTCTTTTATCTTCAGCAAAAGTCGCAATGTGGGGGTTCATGCAAAACTATTGCCTTACATTAGAGATTCCTCACTGATTAATAGCTCCCAGTTCTAACTGCATTATGATGTGACTTAGTGGGAAAAATGAAAGCAAATGATCTCTTCTGAAGACGCAACTTTAATGCAAGGAACTTCTTCATTTTTTGCAAATGACCACTTCTTGCTGTCTAGATCCTCCAAACTAAACTGTGCATGTCAGGAAGTTAACTGTTTAACTTGGACATTAAATTACAAAATTGATTTTTATCATTTTAGAACAATGTATGAGATCTAATGGGCATGGGCTATGTGAAAATCATCCATCCATTTAAAAAAAAACATTTTGAAGTCATTAGAAATTCCATGACATTGTACATCACTATGGCAATCTGCAGCATAAACAAGTAAATAAGAGGAATGAATTTAATTCAAGCTGTTTTCAACTGTAGCAGGTATAACTGAATTGACAGAATATATCCGAGTAGATTTTCAAATCAGTATGGTTCTGATGGTATTGAGGCTTTTTAAAACAGTAGTTTTCAAATGTTTTAGCCAAAGGACACCTTTTCAAATGGATTGGTAATCATGAATCCACACCCCTCCCCCATCTAAATTACAATGCTATGTGTGATACTCATAGTATGAAAGTTCTGCTTGCAAAAAGGATGTTTTTAGAAAAATAAGTATTTACTTAGATATCATTGAGATGGAAGTACCTGTGTCTATCACTCCAGGAGCTCAGCGAGAGTCGGAGCATTGGCGAAGCAGAGCATGCCACTGTTTGTTCAATTTAATATTGACCACAGTGCCTGGGTAATCTCCCACCTGTAAGGCTGGCTTTGCATTGCAGAACTCATAGAAAGTTTCTATGGACCCCAGTTTGAGAACCACTATTTTAAAAGAACTATTACAAAATACAAACTTGTACTGCTAATCAACTGCTGGACATTGGAAATGATTAGTTGAGAGAAACATTTTCTACTGATTGATTACAACCGCTCTCTGGTGGGGTGGGGGGAGGGCGGCAAATGGAGGTGACAAACGGCCTGTCTGCCTCAGGCCGATTGGGACCCTTAAATGGCCAAGTAATTGCCACTTAAGGGCCTCCTCCTGCCACCATTGGTATTTTACCAGCGGCAACTGGGAACTTCAGAACCCGTGGAAGCTGTCAGGTGAAACTTGGTGGTCACCTTGGGCCTGGGGGGTTGGTGGGGTCCTCTTGATGGGGTACCTGTACCGCACAGAGGATGCCCTTCACCCCCGCAGCAGCACAAGCTGTCCCTGCTGGAGTACCTTGCTCCACCCTCCTGAACGACCCCCAGCCCCCTTGTCTCTGGCGGGGCCTGAAACCCCACTCATTTTTATGGAGGCCAACGTCCATGATCCTCTTTTGGCTGGGCACAGTCCCAGTAGTGGCCCTGGCTTCCAGTGGCGTGCTGGGACTGAGGAGCTGCCAGCCGATTGATAGACCACCAGCTCTTGGAGGCGGGACTTCCTGCCTCAGAGGGCCAGAAGTCCTGCCCAAGGCCAATTTAAGGGCCCAGGGCCAAGTAAAATTACAATGTGGCCACCAGGCCTGGTGGAAGTGGGCTCATCCCTGACCTTTTTGGACGGGGCCTTTGCCCCACCATAAAATTCTGACCGTTGTATCTTTGCTGGGACTTTGGTCGAGCAATCCAAAATTAACCCCTTTATCCTCTTCCTTCCCCATGCCCCTGTATTTTGCTCCACTTCAAATATTCATCCAGTTTTCTTTTTTAAAATATGAAATGGTCTTGGCATCAACCACTCCCTGTAGTAAAGCTTTCCATGTTCTAAGACTTCTGTACTCCCTAAATTGCCAAGGACCCTCTTTTGTTCCCCAAAGTGATTTGTATTTTTTTTTTTAAAGTGCTGAAGATTCCATCATGATTCTTGGAATATTGGGACTGAATTTAAAAAGAAACTTTTGGGTTACTTGGGAAAGTTTTTTAGTCGGATTGAAATGCTCATAAATTGCTGGGAAAATTTGCATGACTACAAAGTGTTAATTTGTATTTGGTGCACCAGCAGCAATAAATCAAGGCAGATTTAGGTTACCACACCCTTTAACCTCGCCAAGGGCATGATATTAAATTTTCTGAAAGGCTTTTGCAATAATCTGTTTTATTTCTAAGGGATTTCACTTTAAAATTTTTAATTTATTGTAGGATTGTGGAGACTCTGATTATCATTGAGGAAAGAAAAACACTTTTTTAAGTCATTAGAGAACTGCATTTATATGGCATGTTGGCTGCATGACGTGCAGATGGGCAATGAAGTGCTTTTTTGAAGTATAGTCACTCTTATTTAAGTACACATAGAGCTAATTTTGTGAACAGAAATGAGATAAATAACCATACTTTTTGTGTCGTTAGTTCAGAGAAATGTTGGCCAGGGCGCACAACTCTCTAGTGCTATAGAACGTTTTTCTTCCATCGAGGTAGGTAGATGGAAGCCTCAATTTGGCGTCTTCTGCCAAAAGATGACCCCCTCATAGTGCAGCACTCCCTTCAGTCGCCTTTTCACCACTTCTCTCTTTTTTTTTTCCTTTTTTTTTGCATGAAGCATAGTTATTCAATTATTTTGAAGTTATTTTCAGCACAATGATCCTTTCACCGTGTCCCTTCCCTAGCCCTCCCCGCCACACACAATCCTTTTCTGGATCTTCTCTCCAGACGTGATTGACTTGACATCTTGCTATATTTTCTCAAAGAAAATTTATTTTATTTAGATTCTATAAGACTTCAACTCGTCATGATCAGCACTGAGCCATGTAACTAATAAGACTATTTTAGTTCCTTGACAAAGTTAAATGTGATGCTACAACTGTTATTAGTGCCTGTTTGAAAACATGCTTCATATTCATAGAGAAATCTACAGATGTACGAAAGTGTATTATACTTATTACTATAACCAAAGGGAAGAGAATTCAATGACGTTTTTAATTAAAATTTTATCTCAATAAATTGATTTGTAAAATTTACCATAGCACTTGTTTAAAGTTTTCTGTCCTTAAAATAGATAATTTTGTCTGTTGAAAAGTTAATTGAGAGCTTTGTTTGACAGATGTAGATGTTTATCCAGTGCCTTACTTTGGGTGTCAGCTGTGGCTCAGTTGGTGGCACTGTTGCCTCAGTCACAAGGTTTTGGGTTCAAGTCCTGCTTCAGGACTTGAGTGCAAAAATCAAGACTGACACTCCAGTGCATTACTGAGGAAGTGCTGCACTGTTGGAGGTGCTGTGTTTCAGATGAGACGTTAAGCCAAAGCTTCATCTGCCCTCTCGGATAGACGTAAAAGATCCCATGGCACTATTTCAAACAAGAGCAGGGAGTTATCCCCAGTGTCTTGGCCGATATTTATTCCTCAATCAATATCATTAAAAAAAAATTATGTGGTCATTATCACATTGCAGTTTCTGGGTGTTTGCTGTGCTCAAAGTGACTGCAGCATTTCCTACAATAGTGACTGCACTTCAAAAGAAAAATTTCATTGGCTGTAAAGGTTGTGAAAAGCACTATATAAATGCAAGTCTTTTTTTTCTTTCAAATCGATTTGTGCAGTTGGTGCACATATTTTCTAGTCTTTTACTGCCTTCTGGTCCAAATAATACAATTAAATTGCATAATTTTAAATGCAGTTCAGATGAAATTCAAGCAGAATGATTTAGTTATGCTTAATTCACTGCCTGCTTGGATGGCACTGCAGATTGGTAAGAATTTGGAATATGTGATCATCAATCTTTTTTTGTGCTCACGCGAAACCTTTCCCTATCCACTAGGTACGATGTATGCTAAATATCTGGGGTGTGATGCTCTTCATCCGTTTGTCATGGATTGTTGGCCATGCTGGGATAGGTATGTGGAATATCAACTTTTTTTTTTCTCTACTGATCTTTCTGTTGCTTTGTATTTTCTTTTGTGGGCTTATCTTTAAGTGCGATTTTTTTTTTTTGTTTTTTTGTCTAGCCTTTGTGTTGAATTGTAATTCACTTGTTAAGTGGTTCAGTCATTTGCAGTAATGTGTTGAATGTAATATAAGGTTGTCGTCTTTCCTGATCTTAATTAAATGCTAGGTGTTGAAATTGAGCACATTTTACAGTTTGCAGTGAAACATAACTATTCATGGTACAACTAACTACAAATTAACTATTTCATGGGAGAATCGCTAAAAGATTTGGAACTTTTTTCCCCAAATATCTTACAGCTCTTCATTATAACGTACATTCATCAGCTAACCTATTCAAATGGTCATTTTGCATGGTTATGGACATTATACTCTTCCCACACTTGTATCAGGGAATAACTGAATGCTTTGCTTTCTATTCTAGCTTAAAGATTCATCTTCATCTCTGTAAATTAGTGTCCAAAGCACCCGATGGCCATAATATCTAAATATGTGAGGTAGTTTATAAATAAATGTAAATATTTATCCAGACAAGTTTAACCTTTCTTTTGAACTGCTATTGAAAATGTCTACTAAGAAATATTTTTTGTTTGTTCTTCCCTGGAATATTCCTTTTTTAATTTGTACTGTGTTGCTGCAAATCCCTATTCTTAAATAACCCAATTAACGAAACTGTTTCCAAGGCTAAGCTGTATTATGGGGAAAGGATTATGGCTCAAAGGTAGCAGCTAATTAGGACAAGTGTTGCATCCAGATTAATAATGAGATTGATTTTACAAGACTTTGCACCATCAAATAAACTTATAGTTGGTAGTGTACTTATGTTTGGATTATAACTTTCATCTAAAGGAGGTATATTGGGATGCAATGCTTGGACCTAGGGGCGATATCCACCACCCCCCCCCCCCCCCCCCCCACCCCTGCCCTGCCACAGAACTAGAAAGCTTTCATATTTTGAGAGTTGCACTCATGTTTTTGTTTTATATCTGCCACCTTGTATAATGATCTGGGATAATTCTGGTTCCTACCTAATGCTATTTTATCACACCAGCAATTATTTCAGATTTGCCAGAATCCACTTTGCTCTGAAGAATTTGAGATCTTCTTGCTGTCTTTTGGAAATGTGCAGGAAGTGGGAGTTATTCCTGTTTGCAAATTAGTTGAGTGTGGGGTCGTCTTGTCGCCAAGTTTGTCTTGCAGTAGTTCTCCTGACTCAGTTATAGAGCTGTGGCAGCACAAATAATAAGGTTGCAAGTGGGTGTTTAGAATGTGGAATACTCTGCTGCAAACTGTTGCTGAAGCTGGGCCCTTGAATTATTTTCAAAAGGAAATTAGATAGTTGTTGAAAAGGCGGAAAGTTATTAAAGGTTATGGGGAGCGAGCAAGAGTAGTATTAAACTAGACTTGTATGGAGGAAAAATGGTGCAGATTTGATGAGTCAAATGATCTGTTTTTATGTGTTGTAACGTACCACATTTTTGTGTTTGTAGTTTGAGCTGCTTTGAAAATCATTTGGATTCTCAATGGTTAGTTTCCAATACTGGTGAATACATGAAGGGAGGGCCTGGGAGAGAACATTTGGAGTAATATTGGGAAAGATCGAGGAGCAGTTTGTGTGCCTGGCCTCTGGGAAGTGGACTATTGCACTGGATATTGAGTGTGAAGAATTGGAAGTAACAATGTTTAAATAAATTTATTTTGTTTATTTTTAAACAGTAAAGCTTTTTTAAAGTCAAGCCATAATTTTAGGTGTTGGGAAAACAAAGATGCCTGTTTTTGGCAATGGCCCACAAGTACATGTATTCTGAACTTTTATATCATAATGTTAAACTCCTTATTTCAAATTCACAGTTGGGCGTTATAGGAGAGTTCTGTCAGCCCTGTTCAAACTCCTTGTGTATATTGGCTCATGGTTCTAAACTTAAATATTTGGTTTCTAGTGGACTCATTTAAAGTAGATGAACTGGCTGTTGAGAAAACTACTTTAGTCACATCTCTGACTGTTAAGTTAACTGGAGCTTGGGTTTTTTGTTTATAAAATTCTGTGCAATTGCACCTTTCGCTTTGATTAAAATGTAACCACTCTTACTGTGGCTGGGATTTTTAAATAGTTCTAAAATTGCATTATTTGCTGTTTCTGCATCAACATTGTAAAATAAAGCCATGAAGTTCCTTTCTTGCACTTTTTAAGCCCATCAGAATCTATTTTGAGATACTACCTTAATTTGTGTAAACTGTTGACAACCAGGTCCTAATGGATATGTTGCCTCTGAGTTATGTAGTTTTGTCTAACTGAGTTTATCAAATTATTTGAATTACTATTTTTATTAGATTAATATTTTAATATACACCTGTACATTGTAATTCATACTCCTGTTCAGTGCATGCAACATAGTGGTAATGTTCAATCTTGATTTTCAGCATTATTAAATAAAGACATTCCACTAATCTGAATCAGTCTCCCTTCGTAGTTTTTAGTTTTGGGATTTTTAAACGTACTTTTTTTCAAAACTTAACTACATGGGATTCAAAACGTTGCTAGCTGCAATCTCGGGAGTTTGAATCTTGATTTCCTTTGTAGTGGAGGTGGACTTATTTTCCTTCTGTTATCTCCCAAAAAGTATTGATACATGCTGGGACATTGTTCCACAGCTGCTTAGTCTTTCAGTATCACATGCAAGTGGCTGTTCTATTGGAATGGACCTCTACAAGATGAGTACTGGGAGGATGTTGGGTGAGGAGGTAACTATGGTACCCCGTTGCCTATTGTAGTTAAATTAGTTTAACTTAGACCAAGATCTGAATCTGGGAACTGCCCAGTCTGTACACCATATGGTGAATTGACTGTTAAATTGATGAGTGCAAAAAATGCTTTTATTCAAAGTGGAGTTCCAGCTACTTTTTACAGGATTTACTCCTGTCATCAGATGCAGGGTAAATTGTACTACTTTCTGCAGTGCACTTGATGTGCATCCCATATCCATATTGATCTTCGGATGAAAATATTGAATCCAAGGAGGATGTTGATGGCCAGCATGCATTCTGATCGTTCCATTAAACAACCCTACTCACGGTATAGAGTTCTAATTTTCTGTACTGTGTAAGTGTATGTCTGTGCATTTTGACATTCAGCTTTCACAAATTGATGTTTTCTGCAGATTTAGTTTATTTTGTGTAGGCGTTTTATAACTGAGGCAGCTATCATTATTCAATGAACAGGGCAACCCAAAATTCTACAAACATCAATAAAATTTGATAATGGCTTCTTATTCTCTCTTATCCTCTTTTCTATGCTCCCCATCTTTCCCTTTTATTGCATAAAGTAACATAGGGAAAGAGGGAGAAAGTAGAATGATTGTTGTATTGGACTGCCATTTCTTTATTGCAAACTGGTCATTACTTTCCCCCCCCTCTAATTTTATCATCTCAGTGCTGCAGTGTTGTGTGGGCCTGCTATAAATCAGTTGATGGTAGTGTACCTGGACAGTAAATATGTGCTCTGTGTAGCACATTAAACCACCTCCTTGCACTGAACGTGTCATAACAGTTTTTCCACCTGTTGATTATGCAGTATTCCAGCTACAAAAAGTGACTGTGTAGACTGATCACGTGGTATTTTAAGTTCAACAGATACAATTCATATTTTCAATATTTCACTCTGGTATTAGTCTTTGGTGTAGTACAAGTGGGAACGAAGGAAATTTGGCAGTATACCTTGTATTTTACATCATATGTTTTGTGACTGGGGGGTGTTGCGAGACCCGAAGAGAACCCCAAGACCATTGGATTTCTAACACACTCATCATACTTCTGTATTTGTTGATATAATCTCACTACTTTTATTTCAGTTGCTGTGAGCTAATATTTAATGCGCTGATAGCATTGTTTATTATGTGTAGCAGACGCTATCTTTTGGAAGTTAAATATGGTTTTAGCCTTCAGCATTTAAAATGGGAATTAAATGTAAGGTAATTGCCATTTAGGAAACCTTTTCGATCATTGTTAAATGGGAGTTCTTGTCGTGCTTGCTAAATAATGCAGTGCTAACTGTGGTATGTTTTCAAGTACAGGGTGTTGGTGACATCATTTTTTTTTTTTGTGCCTATCTTTGTTCAGTTGTATTGTAATCAACCTCCACATCTGCAGCTTTTTTCGTCTCTGGATGCCCATCATGCTTCCTTTGTTTGTTTTTAATCATTTGTTGTATGAACCTGCCAAATGGTCCTTTTATGTACAGTAGACCTTTGGAGACATTGATGTTTCTTTTTTTAAAAAAAAACTGTCTCGCCTATACAGACCATTCCCATTGTTCATTTGTTCAGTGTGAGAGCTGGGGAAATGTTAGCTAATATGCTAAATTGGGAGAAGTGAGGGGAAAAAATCTTCTAAAATGCCTTGTTAGAACTGATTCTATATTGCATAAGACCCATGCTAGCAGCAACAGCTCCTGAGAGTCCCAAATATTGGGAACCAGTGCCATCAGTGTGGATCTTAGCATAATCTTAAAAGCAGCAGCTTAGATCTAACACTTTAACTTGAAGGCATACCTTTCAGATTGACCTTACAACTGCACTAAAAGATATTGAATTTTTATTATGTTTTAAAAATCTTTTATAAGCTTAAACGTAAAGCAGTTTGGAAGTTTGATATAAGTTGTTTAGTTAATTTTATTCTCTAAATAGGATGATGTAGAGAATGTTATTTCATGCATAGAGTAGTGTTGAACAGCATTTGAGAATCCAACAAAATTGACAGCACTGAACTGTTTGGTACAGTGCAGGCATGGAGCAATGTTGGTCATTAGCTTTTATATGTTTAATACAGTGATAGCATTATATATGTTCGCTATATTGTAGGGAGGTAGTGATTAATTTTAAAGCTGATTATTTTGTAAAATTTATTAAGTTAAACTGGAATCCAATATTCATGTCCTTGGTTCATAGTCCTTCTGTATTGCAATCTTGTCTAAACCTAGTCCTGAGTGTCAAAGTAATCTTGTATGCCTCAAATTGCTGTTGCTAGGACTTAACTCATTGTACATTTAAAAAATTGAAAGCTACAATGTTCTTTTAGTTTATTGAAACATAATTTTGAATGTTGTTTCAAACTTCCTTGTGCGAGTAACATTTATTCTTCTGTAAACAGGTCTTGCTCTTGTCGTCATTGGCATGGCGACTGTTGTGACCACTATCACAGGACTATCGACTTCAGCTATAACTACCAATGGATTTGTTCGCGGAGGTAATGGTTTCAGGTTTCCACCTTAGCAGTGTATTGATGTCATTGTATTGTATTTGATATTTTGTGTCTCCGGGATCTCAAATGCATCTCATCACATTTCCTCTATTCTTCACATGATTCACTTTTTTTTTCTTCAATGACTCCTTTTATGTCACTGAAAAATAATTGAAAGATGGCTGGAATCCATGAAGCATTTTTTAAAAATATAATGCAACAATGCTTTTATTCATGTGTTCAGTTAGTAATTTATTGCTCTAGAAATAATTTACTGCTCTGCTGAGAAGCAACAGCCTTTGATGGGCGTGGAATTCACTTCAAGGTGAAGTTTTATTTTTAACTGTCTTAGATTTGCACTCGGCTAACTTCCTGCAGTGAAACATAATAGAATTTAATGTGTTTGATTAGCTGCAGATACTTTAAATACTTGTGTACATGGAGCTGGTTATCCAATAGTTCAACAAGAGTTTCAGATGAAAAATTTTTTCTTTAAAAAAAACACCGTTTTGATCATCATGCATGTAAATTTAGAGTCAGAATCGGTTATGGCATAGAAGGAGGCCATTCGGCCCATTGCTCCTTGGAGAGCCGGCATGGACTCAGTCCCACTCCCTCGTTCGATCCCTGTAGTCCTGCAAACTTATTTCCTTCAAGTGCCCATCAAATTTCCTTTTGAAATCATTGTTACTGTTTCTATCACCCTTGTGGGCAGCGAGTTCCAGGTCATGGCCACCCGCTACGTTTATTTAAAAAAAAAAGTTTTTGCTCATATTCCCCTGCATCTCGGCCAACACTATATAAATCTGTGTACCCTAGTCCTTGTACCATCCATTATAGGTAACTGTTTTTCCATCTCTAACTTGTCTAAGCCTGACTTACTCTTTTATGCATCTGAATCAAATCACCTTTGCTTCAGGGAGAACAATCCCAGCTTTTCCAACCTAACCTTGTAACTAAAATCTGCCATCCCTGGAATCATTCTGGTAAATCTCCTCTGCACCTTCTCCAGGGCCCTCGTGTTCTTCCTTAAGTGTGGTGACCAGAACTGGATGCATTACTCCAGTTGGGGCCTAACCTGAGCTTTATAAAGGTTCAGCATAACTTCCCTGCTTTTGTACTCTATGCCTCTATTTATAAAGCCCAAGATCCCATATGCTTTGCTAACCACTCTCTCAATATGTCCTGTCCCCTCCAAAGATCAATGCACATGAACCCCCAGATCCCTCTCTTTCCTGTACACACTTTAGAACTGTGCTATTAAGTATATATTGCCTCCCCCTATCCCTGCTGCCAAAATGCATCAGCTCACACTTGTCAGTATTAAATTCCATCTGCCACTTGTCTGCTTAGTCTGCTAGCCTGTTGCAGGTGGTTTGTATCATCCTCACTGTGTGCCACTGCAAGTTTGATATTGTCGGCAAATTTTGACATTCTACTCTCTATTCCAATATCCAAGTCATTTAAAGCAAAAAAGAAGGCAGTGGTCCTAGCACTGACGCTTTGGGAAAACCACTGTCTACCATCTTCCAGGCTAACTTTCAGACATTTATCATGACTTGCTTTTTTCTGTCCTTAAGCTGACTTTTTTTTTCCTCCTTTATCCAATTGGAGATTGACCCTCTTATTCCATAAGCCTCAATTTTGTTCATCAGCCTTTTATGTGGTACTTTATCAAACGCTGTCTTAAAATCAATATAAACAACATCCACCGTATTCCCTTCATCAACCTTCTGTTACTACATCAAAAAATTCAATTAGCTTAGTCTCTAGATTAGTTTCTACCCCTCCCCATCCCCTTTTTCCCCCCTCTCCCATTTTGGTAACCTTCAATGAAAACCTGGGCTGAGGGGTTTCGATTCTTTTTAAGATCCTTTGCCTCCACTCATTTTAATGCTGAATTTCTTATTGGCTTGATTTGGTGATGACCTTATCTCAATGGCCCTGACTCTCTCCACAGGTGGGAATAATCTCTCTTTTCGTGTCTGTCTATCAAACTCCTCAGCATTAATTTCCCATTAAATCACAGTCGAGTCGTTAGGTTGCTCTTCTCTGTCAGGAATGTGAGCTCCCTGTTCCTGTGTGTTTTGAGCTGGGCTTCTTGCCTCCCCACCAGAATCTAATTTTACATTTACGTTCTAATTCTGTGTATGAAATTGGTAAGCAGATGAGGCCCACTGTCATGATTGTAGTAATCAAAATTGGTTCAGGTCTCTTAGTTCTTACTTTTTCGCACTTCATCAGAAAGATGGCACCTCCAACAGTGCAGCACCCTCTCACTATTGGACTGAAGTGTCAGCCTTGATTTTTTTTTTTTCTGCTCAAGTCCTGAAGTGGGACTTGATTCCAAAACCTTGTGACTGAGCTGCGGATGCTACCAACTGAGTCATGACTGACATGCAACTGATGCAAGTGCTCATTTTTAATGTGTGAGCATAGACTGAGTATTGGCTGGCTATACCTACGTGCTAATATAACTAAGCTTGATCCTGTCCTCGCTCAATATAGACATGTGCACACATTCCAGCAGGGGTCACTGGTTAGTGACTAGGAGTGGGAGTGAATAGGTTCATTGATGACTTGCAGTTGGTTTTGTTTGCTTTTACTTTTTACATTGAATTCAATGATTTCTCAAGATCAACTTGTGTTTCCTGGTTCTTTTTTCTGCTGAGAACCAAGGACATCTGTTTTGAAAAGTTGAGATAATGATGTGCTTGCCAAAATGAGACGTTTGGGACCAAACAGTCAGGTTTTCAACTTTTCTTTAGAAAACAGATAATGGAACAATATCACGGTAACTAAGATTTGAATTCTCTACCATTTTATGATTTTTCCATGCTGTCAAGCATGAGAGAAAGTTTTGTTCTCTGCAGGGTCTTTTTTTTAATGTGCTTAATCCCTCCTTACTTATTAAAGCTGCAGTGCTCATGTTTGCAAAGGTGTTTGTCCATTATATAGATAGGAAAATGTACTGAAAGCACTGAACAATCTATTTTTCATATTTGCAATTAGAGGGCTGAAATCAAAGGTAGCTACCCATATATCATGGTAATACTTGCAAACCTAAATAGTATAATTGTGCAGAACTAAACTAAACTAGTAATAAAAATAGTAATACCTGATCAGGTATAATATGCAGAAACAGGAAAAGCCCACAAATTAGAAGGAGTCTTGCTTGCTTAGTTATCAATCTATCACTCTTGCTCTCGTTTATCTCTAACACTCATGTTCTCGTCTTTTAGTTATCTATCTAGCTCCCTTGTTCACAATTTTTTTTTAATAGCTCATTCTTGTTCTTTTCTATAACTTGCTGCTTGGACGCCTTCTCATCACTCCCTTGCCGCCTTGCTCGCTCTGTCTTTTAGTGCAATTAGAATGGGACATTCAAATGATTACATTCCCTGCACTCCACCACCCCCTCCCCCACCCCCCCAAAAAAAATCTTTCCTTCAGTGTCACCTCCCAAACTCTCAACCTTCACCACCTAGAAAGGCTGCATGTGCTTGGAAAAACCATCACCTCCATTTTTTTCACCCTTCCGCTTGCCTCCCCTCCCCTCCCCTCCCCCCAAATACACACACGATCCTGATGTGGGCATGTATCATGCTGTTATTTCAATGTCAATGTGTCAAAATCTTAGAACTCCTACCTTACAGCTTCGTGTAACTGCAGTGGTTTAAAAAGGCCCACCATCACTACCTCGGAGAAACTAGGGACCAATGTTCCTGTTCAGTGATGCGTGTGCACGGTTCTGCAGCAGTCCGGAACATACTGCACATGCCTTTATTCTGCATTAAATACCATGCAAAAATTTTTTAAAGGGACCATGCATTGATAAAACTGGCTGTGCACAAGAACGAATTTTTCAGGGGAACACTGCTAGGGATGGTCACTAAATGTCATCCTTGCCAACAATGCCCACCTCCTGAGAATTCCTCTTATAAATAAAAATTGTGTTCCTCCTTTTACTGCTCCCACCCCCCCCCCCCCCACCCCTTTCCATTTAAAAATGCTGATGCCTGCTGCAGTACTGTTCTCTAGTCAGCTTTTTCCACTGGTACCTTTTTATTCAAGTGACTGTTCTTCTTCAAGAATGAGTCTAGATGGTGAATTGGTGGGCTAGTCACCATGGAGGATAACACCATTATTTTGGTGAGATTCTTAGTGCTCTTAATAATTCAAGTTTTTTGTTTTTAAAAAAGCCCATCCTGTTCTTGCCTGACATCCACACTTTGCAACACCAATCTGCATTTATACAGTACCTTTTCATGTAGTTAAATGTCCCAAGACACTTTGCAGGAGAATTATCAAACAAAATTGACACCAAGCAACATAACATATTGGGACAGATGACCAAAAGCTTGTTCGAAGAGTTGGGTTTTAAATAGTGTCTTAAAGAAGGATAGAGAGGTGGGGGAGTTCAGAGAGGGAATTTCAGAGCTTGGGTCTAGGCAGCTGAAGGCAAGTCTGGCAGTGATGGAGAGTTGAACATCAGTGATGCAAAGTAGCCAGAATTGGAGGAGCGCAAAAATTTTGGAAGGCAGTAGGACTGAAGGAAGTTAGAGGGTGCAGAGAGGCCATAGAACTCATCCTGAAGGCACTGAATCTCAGACTGAATTTATCTCCTCACCAGTCTGTCATGTATAAACAACTGTGCCTTCTATAGATCGTATGAATAAAGCATTTGGATCAAATGATCATTTTTTGAGTGGGTTTTGTTTAATTAAAGTCTGCATAAATTTTGGAGGGTTCCATATTTGGAGTTGGCAATTTACAAAATTTATACAAGCCCTTTTTCTATTTTGAATTCAAATGGCATAATTGGAAATAAAAACACAATGCTGGAAATATTCTGCAAATAAAGCAGCATCTATAGATCGGGAATTAGACTTCATGATTCAGGTCAATGACCTTTTCATCTGAACTTTCATCACTGGGCCTTGTCTAATGACTTCTTTTGAAGGCACTTTTAAAACAAAAAACTTGATGTATTAAGAGCACTAAGAATCTCCAAAATAATGGAGTTTATCTCTCTTGCTCCCTGTTTCTCCTCTCTCCTGTTCAACTACCATCCTGGCAATCTAGATCAATCTAGATATTATCTCTGTCTCTTATTAGCAATAATATTGATTATGTCATCTCTACATGGCTGTGTCGTCAGTATTAATGGCATGAAATGATAGGTGGTATTTCCCAAGCTTGGTTTCAGTGAAACTAGTGATAATGTGATCCAGTAACTTCCTCTTCTATAGGGAGATGCTAATGCAAAGGATCCCTCATGATAACATTCAGAGCTATAAAATTACCTTTTGGTAATGTTGACCGCAGTTATCTATTGTTCAGACGGCAGCTTAATTTCTGAATTAACTATAACTGATCTGAGTTTCATTTAGTTTTCTAATGACACTCAGTTGGTTTTACAATGCACCTACTAGTTCTAGAATCTTTGGACCACTGTGAGCAGGGAGCCACTGTTGCACTGTGTATTGGTATCTCTTTGGAGTGTGGTTGGCGAACTCCATATGTAGAAAAGACCTTGCTAGCCACATTGTTTAAAAATTGAATGGTATTGTGGAATGTTCCTTTCAGTTTCAATTTAAAAAAAAAAAAGGAAAGTTTGTACGACTACTGATGTGAAGCCAATATCAAGCAATAACACATCTTGACTTCCACGCTGCCAGCCCAGACTGAGAGCTTTATCCTTTATTTTTCGCATCAGTGCACAAACTTTCAGCATGGCAGAGGTATCAAACCGCTACAGAAAAGTTGAATAAAGTAAAACTGATGGACCACCTGGCATTGACCCAGGCACCAAAAATATTAATGGGGCACCCTGCCCAGTTGACCCTGTAAAGTCCTCTTTACTAACATCTGGGGACTTGTGCCAAAATTGAGAGAGCAGTCCACAGACTAGTCAAGCAACAGCCTGACCGTTGTATTCACTGAATTATACCAGACGGCCAATGTCCCAGACTCCCCCCTCATCAATAAAAGCAAAATACTGCAGATGCTGGAAATCTGAAATAAAAACAAGAAATGCTGGAAATACTCAGGTCTGGCAGCATCTGTGCAGGGAGAAGCAGAGTTAATGTTTCAAGTCAGAGATCCTTCTTCAGAACTGGCAAATATTAGAAATGTAAAAGGTTTTTAAGCAAGTAAAGCAGGGTATGGCAAGAGATAACAAAAGTGAAGGTGTTGATGGGACAAGGTCACAGAGTATAACTGGCCAGAAGGTCATGGAACAAAGGGGAACGGTATGTTAATGGTGTGCTGAAAGACAAAGCGTTAGTACAGAGAGAGTGTGAATGATTGTAACGCACAGAGCACTCCAATTACAAACATTAAAAAAACCAAAACAGTGGGGAAGCACAGTGGAAACAAACTAAACAAACTGAAAAACCTAAAATAAAATAACCAAATAAAAAAGGAAAACGAAAAAAAGAAAAAGTAACTAAGCATAAAAAGGGGGACCTGTCATCCTCTCTCATCAACCTGGCTATGTCCTGTCCCATTGGCAGGACAGATCCGCCAGAGGTGGCGCCACAGTGGTATACATTCGGGAGTGAGTGGCCCTGGGAGTCCTCAATATTGATTCTGGACCACATGAAGTCTCATGGCATCAGGTCAAACATAGACAAGGAAACCACCTTCTGATTTACCATCCAATGCCCTTCCTTAGCTGATGAATCCATGCTCCTCCATGTTGGCGCCCACTTGGAAAAAGCATCAAGGATAGCAAGGGCACAGAATGTACTCTGGGTGGGGGCTTCAATGTCCATCACTGAGTAGCTTGGTAGCAACTCTACTGACCGAACTGGCTGAGTCCTGAAGGACATATCTGCCAGACAAGGCCTGTGGCAGATGGTGAGAACCAATGGAAAAAACCTACTCTGATAATGAAGCAGTCCATGCCTGCATGCGATAAGATCTGGACAACATTTGGGCTTGAGTTGTTCAGTGGTAGGTAACAGTTGTGCCACACAAGTGCCAGGCAATGATCATCTCCAACAAGGGAGAATCTAACCATCTCCCCTCGTGATTCAACAGCATTACCATCACTGAATCCCTCATCATCCTGTAGGTTACCATTGACCAGAAATTTAACAGGACCAGCCATATAAATACTGTGGCTACAAGAGCAGGTCAGAGACTGGGTATTCTGCAGCGAGTTACTCACCTCTTGACTCCCCAAAGCCTGTTCACCATCTACAAGGTGTAAGTCAGGAGTGTAATGCAATACTCTCCATTGCCTGGATGAATGCAGCTCCAGCAACACTGAGGAAGCTAGACACCATCCAGGACAAAGCAGCTTGCTTGATTTGCACCCCATCCATCAACGTAAACATTCACTCCCTTCACCACCAATGCATAGTGGTAACAATGTGCACCATGTGCAAGCTGCATTGTAGCAACTCGCCAAGCCTCCTTCAACACCACCTTTTTAAACCAGCCGTTATCTAGAAGGACAAGGGCAGCAGATGCATGGGATCCCTACCATGTGTGGGTTCCTCATTAAGTCACACACCATCTGACTTGGAAATATAGCAGCCATTCCTTCACAGTCGCTGGATCAAAATATTGTAACTCCCTTCCTAACAGCATTGTGGGTTGTACCTATACCACATGGATTGCAGTGGTTCCAGAAGGCCGAGACATGGGTCTGATACCAGTGACGAGCTCGCTGTACAATGTGTCCTTGGGGATCCTGCCATCTTCCATGCGGCTCACGTGGCCAAGCCATCTCAAGCGCCGCTGGCTCAGTAGGGTGTATATGCTGGGGATGTTGGCTGCCTCGAGGACTTCTGCGTTGGAGATACGGTCCTGCCACCTGATGCGAAGGATTCTGCGGAGGAAGGAAGATGGAATGAGTTGAGACGTCGCTCTTGGCTGACATACGTTGTCCAGGCCTTGCTGCTGTAGAGCAAGGTAGTGAGGACACAGGCTTGAAGCACTCTGACTTTTGTGTTCCGTGTCAAGTGCACCATTTTCCTACACCCTCTTGGCCAGTTTGGACATAGCAGCGGACACCTTTCCTGTGCGCTTGTTGATTTCTGCATCGAGAGACAGGTTACTGGTGATAGTTGAGCCTAGGTAGGTGAACTCTTGAACCACTTCCAGAGCGTGGTCGCCGATATTGATGGATGGTGCAATTCTGATATCCTGCCCCATGATGTTCGTTTTCTTGAGGCTGATGGTTAGGCCAAATTCGTTGCAGGCAGCCGCAATCCTGTCGCTGAGACTCAACATCCCACACTGAAGTGTGTCTGCAAACGCAGCATCATCAGCAAAGAGGAGTTCCCTGATGAGGACTTTCTGTACTTTGGTCTTCGCTCTTAGACGGGCAAGGTTGAACAACCTGCCCCCTGATTTTGTGTGGAGGAAAATTCCTTCAGAAGACTTGAACGCATGTGAGGGCAGCAGTGAGAAGAAGATCCCAAACAGTGTAGGTGCGAGAACACAACCCTGTTTCACGCCACTCAGGATAGGAAGGGGGTCCGATGAGGCACCGCTATGCTGAATTGTGCCTTTCATATCCTCATGGAATGAGGTGATGATATTTAGTAGCTTTGGTGGACATCCGAGCTTTGCTAGTAGTCTGAAGAGACCATGTCTGACAAGGTCGACGGCTTTGGTGAGATCTATGAAAGCAACGTAGAGGGGCAACTGTTGTTCGCGGCATTTCTCCTGTAGCTGGCGAAGGGAGAACAGCATGTCAATGGTGCTTCTTTCTGCTCGAGAGCCACACTGTGCCTAAGGGTAGACACGCTCGGCCAGCTTCTGGAGTCTGTTTAAAACGACTTGGGCGAAGACTTTCCCTGCTATACTGAGTAGGGAGATTCCACTGTCGTTGCAGTCACCGCGGTCACCCTTGTTCTTGTAGAGGGTGATATTGGCATCGCGCATGTCCTGTGGTACTGCTCCCTTGTCCCAGCACAGGCAAAGCAGTTCGTACAGTGCTGAAAGTATAGCAGGCTTGGCACTCTTGATTATTTCAGGGCTAATGCTGTCCTTTCCAGGGGCTTTTCCACTGGCTACAGAATCAATGGCATCACTGAGTTCCGATTTTGTTGGCTGTTCGTCCAGCTCATCCATGACTGGCAGAGACTGGGCTGCATTGAGGGCGGTATCAGTAACAACATTTTCCCTGGAGTACAGTTCTATGTAGTGTTCCATCCAGTGGTCCATTTGCTTGCATTGGTCAGTGATTGTGTCCCCTGATTTAGACTTGAGGGGGGGGGCGATCTTCTTGACGGCCCAAAAACTCTCAATGCCATCATATGTTGCTCTGATGTTTCCGGTGTCGGAGGCCAGCTGAATACGACTGCATAGGTGTTGCCAGTAGTCGTTTGCACAGCGCCTGGCTGTTCTTTGTGCAGCGCTTCTGGCTGCTTTAAGTGCTACGGATGTTAACTCGCTGGGGGCTTTCTTGTAGTTCAACAGTGCAGTGCGCTTAGTGGCCATGACAGGTTCAAGCTCTTCAAAGTGAGATTAAAACCAGTCTGCATTCTGCTTCTCAAGTTTGCCAAAGGTGGTCATTGCTGAGTCATAGATGGCATCTCTGTGGGCCCACTTCGTCTCTGCGTCCCCTGCAGGAGTGTTTTGAAGGGCTTTTTGAAGTGAATTTAGAAACTTATGTAACAGCTGTGGATAAGAAATTCTGTTAGTGTTGATGCGCGGGCGGCCCTTCTGTTTGGAGTGATGTAGCTTCTTTGGTTTGAGTCTAACTTTGCTGCACACCAGGGAGTGGTCGGTGTCACATTCCGCACTGTGGAAGCTGCATGTGATTTGGACACTGTTTATAAAGGTTCGCCTTGTGACGATGAGGTCCAGCTGGTGCCAACGACGTGATCTTGGGTGTCTTCATGAAACCTGGTGACGTGGTTTAGTATGAAAGAATGAATTGGTGATGCAGAGGTTGTGATAAGTACGCAACTCTCGCAGTCTCTGTCCATTCTCATTCATCCTTCCAATGCCATCGTGCCCAAGGCAGGAGGGCCATGAGTCATGGGCGGCCCCCAGCAGGAACAAATGTTCGGTATTAGGAATGCTACTAATGATATTATGGAGTTCATTGTAGAACTGGTCTTTAACTTCAGGTGGGGAGCAGAGTGTTGGTGCATAGATGCTGAGTAGGTGTACTGGGCCAGAGGCAGTGAGCAGTCGGATGGACAGTATGCTTTCCAAGCCATTTGAAGGTTGCTCTATCATGCTGAGCAAAGAGTTTCTGATGGCGAAGCCCACTCCATGTTGTCTTGGTTCTTCAGGATACTGCAGTGACTAAAATAGAAAAAAGTGATTAAATTATCAACGAGATTAGATTAGATTAGCGATACAGCACTGAAACAGGCCCTTCGGCCCAACGAGTCTGTGCCGACCATCAACCACCCATTTATACTAATCCCACACTAATCCCATATTCCTACCAAACATCCCCACCTGTCCCTATATTTCCCTACCACCTACCTATACTAGTGACAATTTATAATGGCCAATTTACCTACCAACCTGCAAGTCTTTTGGCTTGTGGGAGGAAACCGGAGCACCCGGAGAAAACTCACGCAGACACAGGGAGAACTTGCAAACTCCACACAGGCAGTACCCAGAATCGAACCCGGGTCCCTGGAGCTGTGAGGCTGTAGTGCTAACCACTGCGCCACTGTGCCGCCCTGGGAGAAGCCCTTACTAAATGGAATTAATTTGTTTGAAAATATTTACTTCCTACATTTCATTTGTGCATTTTGGTTTGTCATACCATATTTAATAGGCTTTAGTTTTTTGCTAGCTGGTAATAAGTTCAAAACCAGGCTAAACACTAAATCTACTTGTATCAAAATAGTTTATAGAAATCATAGTTTTTTTTTAAGACTTTACAATATTCCTGGGATAAGTGGTCAAAAATCCCCTCAAATGTTTTTTTTAAATTCTTTTTCTCTCCAGAGGAAGTTACTTAAACAATGGTGACTATCTTCAGTATGAACTAAATATTCTTTTGAGGCTTATCAGTTAATGTTAATCAGTTACCTCAGTCAAGCCCGAACCTTTAACCACCCAATGACCAGGTGTTCCTGGATACTGACCAGGAGTGGGAACTTAGTTTTCTTTTTTAAATAAAAAAAAGTCAAAGTTTAGCCATCTCAGCAATGTTGAAGCTAATTTGAATACAGTACTCCTATGTGAACTTCAACCTTTGCAGGAAACTTTGTACAAATGATCTCTTCCTGATGTCTGCAGCTGTTTGCAAGTATTGGCTTATCCATCATTTCTCAAACACTTCTTGAATGGGACCATGAATATATATTTTTGTAATTTCTGTATACACATTTTCTTCAAACTCAGTTGGCATCAAGAAGGATCTTGAGAACCTGAGTCAAGCAGAGGAGACAATGGCGTAGAGTTTCCATTTAGTTTATGCTGATTTTTACTAGTGGAATTTTCAGCACACGTTGCTTCACATATAAATGGACCTTACACAATCTTTTAATGCAGGTTTCAAAAAACATCATAGTGGAAACCCAAAAAAAACTGGTCATGTCCCCAGATCGAAATAATAAGCATGACTAATTTCGGCCAAGAGTGACCGTTCAGGGAAGCTCTTCAAAATAAGCTAGTCTTTTTGGGTGCAAAAGCACTAGTAGGTATATTTTGGAAATTTTTAAATACAGTGATTTGTTAAACTGACTAGTGCAGAGAAATGAAACTAGTAAATGGTTCAGTATAGTTTTTTTAAAAAAAACTAATTTTAACAGAATTGTTACAGCACAGAAGGCCGTCATTTGGCCCATTGTGTTTGCACTAGCTGTCTGAAAGATCAATTCACCTAATGCCATTCCCCCGCCGTCTCCCCGTAACCGTGTACATTCTTTGTTTTCAGATAACAATCTAATTCCCTTTTGAAAGCCTCCATTTGAACCTGCCTCCACCACACACTCTCAGGCAGTGCATTCCAGACCTTAACCACGCGCTGCGTGGAGAAAGATTTTCCTTTTATATCACTTTTGCTCCTTTTGCCAATCATTTTAAATCTGTACCCTCTCATTCTCGGTCCTTTCACAAGTGGCAACGGTTTTTCCCTATCCACTCTGTCCACACCCTTCATGATTTTTGAATAACTCCGATCAAATCTCCTCTTGGTTTTCTATTTTCCAAAGAAAACAGTACCAACTTCTCCAATCTATCTCCGTAACTGAAGTTCCTCATCAATGAAACCGTTCTCGTGAATCGTTTCTGTACTTTCTCTAGTGCCTTCACGTTTTTCCTAAAGTCCACCCAGAACTGGATGCAGTACTCCAGCTGAGGCCAAACTAGTGTCTTATAGGAGTTCATTTGCAGAGTTAAAAGAGTTATTCATGTGTTGAACTAGGAACCCTTTTAATAAAAAAAATTGCTTTTTTTTTGTGATAAACCCATTTTGCACTAATAAAATTGCACCAGGTTACCTGTCTTAAATTTATCAATGAATTTTTTTTAATGCATGAAGAAAAGGCTTTATGTTATTTTATTTTTTATTATGTTCCCTGCTTGTGGTTCAAGGAAGATTTTGCATTTGTGCTTATGGAAATGACTTTGGGCGGGAACATGTACCGTAACTTCATTTCGGAAAAACCATGCACATTCGAGCGCCCAGTTTGCTAATCGTACCCAAAGTGGAAATTCCAACCCACAGTTTGAGTCTTGATTGCCAAAGTAGGTGATAGCTGGAGAGAAGTGAATGTTCACTTTCAAAAGTTTTAGTAAGAAGTTAAATGAAGGGCTAGATTTTAACAGCGTGCCGCAAATCGTGGCGGCGCACTTTGAAGTCAGCGGTCTACCTGCGTGGAGCGGCTGCCGCTGAGCTCCTGCGATATTTCGCGCGGGGGCTCATTTAAAGGGGGGAGGGGGGGGCGGAGCGGCCGTCCCGGATGACGTAGAGGGGGAGTCCGCTCTATCCCAGGCAATGGCATCTGCCGCCACCGCCATTTTTAAAGGGCTTCAAGCCCTTAGATGAAATTTACATTTTTTAAAGGTACATTATTGTAAATGGTCTATTTAAAAAAAAAAAAAAAAGTTTAAAGAAAAACTGGAGGTCCTTCCCCACATTGAGAATTTGGCATGCTTTACTGCTGTAAAGATTGATACCTCTGCAAGTAAGGAGTCCAGTTAAACCAGCTAGGAAGTAAAGATTGATGAAACATAGTGCTCTTTGTCATTTTTTGTGTTGGGTGATATGGATTAGTCTTAGCTCTGTTTTTGAAAACTGCTTGCCCCCAGACTGCTGCCAAGTACATCTTTGGTAAACCCGCTAAGGGGTACCAAGTGCAGTCCATTTAGGAAATGCCTATCCAGTTTCTCCCCTTTTGCTGCTAACGTGCTGCCTTTTGTCTGTTTGCTCAATTCCTGGTCTGAGCCGAGAGTGAGGCACTAAATTTGTGACTTCCTACTCCATGGTGTTCAGTGTTTGTGCTCACGCAGTCTCTAACCTTGGAATTCTAATTCATTTGTTTCAGGACTTACAGCATTTGATCCTGGGCCTGAGGGCATCCTTTTTATGAAATTACTGTAATAAGCAGACTTGTGGACTTAATTTGCAGGGCTTCCACTTATCGCACAGATTGCTGGGGATTTCATTGTTGCATGTAATACTATACGATTGCCCATTAGTGTTTTTTTTTTGCTTGTCTGAATCTCTACATTAGGATTTATGACCGACATCCTCTGATATGCAAGCTTATCTGATCCTGTTTAATGTTTGATAAAATCATGTGGACTCCAGTAACAAAGCATTTGTGTAATCAAAACAAAAAAGCTTTGTGATCTATCTTATGAAAAATTTGTGTCTTTATTAAATCTGTGGTTAACCTGTCAACATGCTTCAAATTAGATTTCATTTAGCCTAGCTGACTGATTAAAGTTTCTAGTCATGATGATGCAAAAAATATAAGAAGACGTGAGCCTTGTCTTTGAGGCTTTTCCTGCGTCTGTGAAATTCTGCAACACAATGAGAAAAAGGGAATGTTAATGTTCACTTGATTGTGATGATGCTGGAGAAATGATTGCATACCACAGGAAAGTCCAGTGCTGTGTATCACAAGTTAATAAATAGATACAAGCTTTAAAAGGTTGCTGTCACATTTAACAATAGAGTGATTGCCCATAACTGTACCAAGTTGCAAACAGTAGTTAAATACACTTGAGTACTTTTAAAATATTAAATGTGATTTTCATTAATAGCTGTAATAGGCCAGAAAGGCGTGAATAGAATCAGGAATGTTTTTCCATTTATTCTAGGTTTTGCCACTATTTAGCTGTTTTATTTTTAATCATGGGTTTCTGTGCTACAACCAATGTGTACTTTCATCTTCTGAAAGTTCAAATTTAGAAAGTAGCTAAGAATTGCTTACTGTGATGTGGAAGATTTGACAATTAACATGAACATTTAAATTTCGCATAAGATCATGTCTGTTCTGAATTCATTATTTTAATTTGGGCAAGCAATTTTTTTTTTATACACATGGCAACTTTTTTTTTTAAAAGTATTTAAATAAATGCACTGCTCCTTCTCCAGAAAATTGACATGCGTGTTTGTAAAACTAACACAATATGGGTGATGTGGCAGACCCTTGGAAATGATTTAGTTACAAAGGATAACAATCTCAAGTCTGATTTATTTGGGTATTGTTCTAGATTTCAGTTTTTTTTTTGAGGACTGCTGTGCTATTTTGCAGGTTACCTGTCACCTTTTTCAGAGGCTTCAGCGATGCAGATTCTCAGTCCTGACATTATTTTGCAGCCTATAGCAGTCTCAGCTATGCATGTTTTGAGCTTTCCTGTTCATAGTGTTACCTTACTGCAACTATTATGATTTAGTTCTGCTATTTAGTTTTAAGTTGTGACAGGAAGGGATAGTTTTATTGTAAATAGGTTCCCCCACCCAATCACCAGGATGCATAAGCATTGAGTTTTGAGGAGCAGGTCCAAGCCACGTATATTGTCATGCAACTAATAGTCAGTTTAATTATACTGCTTCACCAGCAGCAACTAGCTGATCTCCTGCTACCTGTGTTGACCATGAGATATCACAGACTGAACTGTGCTGACTATACTTTGCATTGATCGTGGGACCTCACCATATATGATCTTTGCAAGTTCACGCAAGTATAGTCAGAAATCACAAATAAGATCTGCTAAATCAGTCACCTGTTCTCCAGGCAGTGCTGGGGTTCTGTGGCTGTAATACCTTCTCCGTTATGGCTGTGCTGAGGCTTGATCCCCTCAATTTCAGGACCAGAATATTTTGGGAACTCTGGTTCACCTGTCTTGCTCTGTGTTTGGTCATATTTGAAGGCTTTTTGTTGTCATGGAATTTCTTATTGCTGTAGAATGAAAGTCATTCAGGAAAATATGCCAGGGGAGCTGAATGAGGTCATTTATATCCAGTCCTTATCTTGCTACAGATGGTGGTATATAGTTAGAAACTAACCGAGGCCAGGGCAAAGGAACAGAATATGAAAAGCAAGCCTGTTCCTTCCAGTGACCCTGCCTGTGAGTCATGCTGGCTGAGTGACTGGCAACAAGCCACTCCAAATGATTAATTCAAATGATTGAACTTGTAGAACTGAGCATTCAGGTTATGGGTGCACTTGTTCCCTGCAAATACATACTGGCCTTGCAAATATCCTTCATTTTTTTGTTTAAGTGCTTAATCTCCACTTGGGAGTGAGTTGCAGCGGTTTAACGTAATTTAGGGTTTTTGGTAACATTCTAAATTGGAAGAATTTACATGTGATCTAAAGCAAGAGGTTGCTGTTTTGTACCACAGACCAATGAGTTGCATATATAGTCTCATTTATTTGTGAAGTTCCCATCATAGATGAATCATCTTCATAAAAAGAATATGACTAGTTTTAGTACTGAGTAATTAACTGACATATACAAATTTTAAAAAAATTATGCGCTGTGTAAGTAGGCCCTGGATGTAGAAATTTAAGCTATCGTAAAACCTGAAAGCTTAATACCTTTTCGGGACTCTGCACTTTTGTTAGAGTGGCTTCTTGAGCTGATCTGCTAAGTCGTTTACTCTATTGGTAATTTATAACATATACTCTAACTTCTTTAGTAGTATGGCACTTGCCTTTTAGATTGAAATGATTTAACTTAGATTTTAGGTTTGATTTTGATATGTTATTCTGAGCCTTCCTGCCAGCTTAAGATGTTCCAAAGTGGAAAAGGAGCTGCTCATGGTATAAAAATGGATGCCAATAAAATTGCATCTCTATCTATAGGTGGAGCATACTATTTGATATCCAGAAGTTTGGGGCCTGAATTTGGTGGTGCAATTGGCCTCATTTTTGCCTTTGCCAATGCAGTAGCTGTAGCCATGTATGTGGTTGGCTTCGCGGAGACTGTTCGAGATCTGCTTGTGGTAAGTTGTATTTGGTTAAATCGATAAAGTGCTTTCTTTCAAACGGAGTACAAATCGGCGCAGTGGTTAGCACCGCAGCCTCACAGCTCCAGGGATTTGAGTTCGATTCTGGGTACTGTCTGTGCGGAGTTTGCAAGTTCTCCCTGTGACCGCGTGGGTTTTTGCCGGGTGTTGTGGTTTCCTCCCACTGCCAAAGACTTGCAGGTTGATAGGTAAATTGGCCATTGTAAATTGCCGCTAGTGTAGGTAGGTGGTGGGGAATATGGGATTACTGTAGGGTTCGTATAAATGGGTGCTTGTTGGTCGACACAGACTCGGTCGGCCGAAGGGCCTGTTTCAGTGCTGTATCTCTAAATAAAATAAATCAAACATCAAGTTTGAAAAAAATCAATTTTTAACATCAATTATCTTACTATAGTAGTGGGAAGTTAATGAATGTAACAATTTAACCTGTTTTTTTTTCATGAAGTTGACTTTTATTTTTTCACTTCTTGAGGAACATAATGCGCTTATGATTGATGAAATGAGTGACATCCGGATTATAGGAACCATTACTATTGTGGCCCTGTTCGGCATATCTGTCGCAGGGATGGAATGGGAAGCTAAGGTAGGATTCTGTAGCATGCTGTTAGAAAAGAAATACTGGAAGCTAAATGCAATAATCTCACTAAAAGCTATGTTGTCTGAGAGTTGTTAACACTTGCAGTATCAACACCATCAAGTTCCTACATTGTTAAATTTGTGTGGTGGTGGGATAGGGGAGGAGTGTGAAGCTGCTTGGAAGGATTTTTTTAAACTTTTAAATCCAGGGTAAAGGATCAAGATTCACAGTGGTGAACACATGAACATATGAAAATAGAGGGCTGGGAGACAAGGTAGTGGTTGGATATGGCTAGTATATTGCACAGAGAAGAGGAAACGGTGACCTTGCAGTCGTGGGGGGAGCAGTAAGTTTTGACTTTAATACACCATCATTAATTAGACATTTGTGAATTATATGGTTTCCCTCTTGTTTGTGAAAATAAACTCCAGTTTCCTGCAATCCATGAATTGCAGTTTTACATGCATGTAATATTCTACATACTTTGATAAGATTTGTAATAAACATTCTGGGAGACTGCAGATCAGAGTAAAGTTTGAGGCCTGTTGCTGTTAGTAGGCTTCTTGTAGTGAACAAGAGTGACAAAATCTCTCTCAATATGTCAGTGATGCAATCCGTGCCTGCTGATTGAGGCCTGCTATTTACACAGGATCTTGCACAATATGTCCCATCATCTTTTCAGAATAACCATTGTAATTTCAATGTTCTCTTTATTTTTTCATTGCAGGCTCAAATTGTGCTTTTGGGAATTCTGCTGGTATCCATAGTTAACTTCACCGTGGGAACTTTCATCCCAGCCAATGACAAACGAGCGAAAGGATTTTTTAATTACCACAGTATGTGAAAAATATGATTGCATTTTGTATTAGTAGTGGTTCTACAGTTGAAACCTGCCATTGAAATATGTAGTTATGATAGTATGCAAAAAATGTACTGAACAGCATTGTTGGAACAACTGGGTGAAGTGGTTCGAGAACTGTTGAGCCTGACAGGCTAATATGGCTACTCTATCTAACTTCCACATCTTTCTTCTTTACAAATTTAGTCCACTCTCCTTGAAGTGTTGGTTCCTTGATTGGGTGTAGTGCCATGGATACCAGTTAAACTTATCCAAGTAGCCATTTATGTGATTGCTGGTACGGTATTTAATGTAGCAGGCTACACTTGAGCATCATCTGGACAGCTCCAAATACTTATTTGCAGCAGGGATAGTTCAATAGCAATCAGGAGCAGGAGGCCTTTTTTTTTTCTTTCTCCCTAACCTGGAGCTGCTGAGATCAATGTCGGTACAGTCTGTGGCTAATTAACACAGCATAGACTGCAGATTGAACTTTGAGCCATTTGGACCAGTAAGGTTTGTTACATAGAAACATAGAAAATAGGAGCAGGAGTAGGCAATTTGGCCCTTCGGGCCTGCTCCGCCATTCAAAAAAGATCATGGCTGATCGTCGAATTCAGTACCCTGTTCCTGCTTTCTCCCCATATTCCTTGATCTCTTTGGCATTAAGAAATATATCTATCTCCTCCTTGAATATATTTAATGACTTGTCCTCCACTGCCTTGTGTGGTAGAGAATTCCACAGGTTCACCACCCACTGAGTGAAGAAATTTCTCCTCATCTTGGTTCTTAATGGCATATCCTGTATCCTGAGACTGTGATCACTGGTTCTGGACTCCCCAGCCATCCTGCATCTAGCCTGTCGAGTCCTGTTAGAATTTTATAGGTTTCTATGAGATTCCCTCTCATTCTTCTAAATTCTAGTGAATATAGGCCTAGTCAACCCAATCTTTCCTCATACGTCAATCCTGCCGTCCCAGAAATTTTCTTTGCACTCCCTCCATGCCAAGAACATCCTTCCTCGGATAAGGAGACCAAAACTGCGCACAAAACTCCAGATGTGGTCTCACCAAGGCCCTATATAATTGTAGTAAGACATCCTTGCTCCGGTACTCAAATCCTCTTGCAATGAAGGCCAACATACCATTCGCCTTCCTAATTGGTTGCTGCACCTGAATGCTTGCTTTCAGCGACTGGTGTACAAGGACACCCAGGTCTCGTTGCACCTCCCCCTTTCCAAATCTATCACCATTCAGATAATCTGCCTTCCTGTTTTTACACCAAAGTGGATAAGCTCACATTTATCCACCTTATACTGCATCTGGCATGCATTTGCCCACTCACCCAACTTGCCCAAATCACATTGGAACTTCTTTGCATCCTCCTCACAGTTCACATTCCCCTCCCCCCCCCCCCCCCCCCAGCTTTGTGTCGTCTGAAAACTTGGAAATGTTATATTTCGTTCCCTCATCCAAGTCATTAATATAGATTGTGAATAGCTGGGGCCCAAGCACTGATCCCTGCAGTACCCCACTAGTCACTGCCTGCCACCTGGAAAATGACCTGTTTATTCCTACTCAGTTTCCTGTCTGTCAACCAATTCTCAATCCATGCCAGTATATTACCCCCAGTCACATGTGCTTTAACTTTGCACACTAACCTCTTATGGGGGGCCTTTATTAAAAGCCTTCTGAAAATCCAAATACACCACATCCACTGGTTGTCCATTATCTATTCTACTAGTTACATCCTGAAAAAAAAACTCCAGTAGATTTGTTAAGCATGATTTCCCTTTTGTAAACCCATGCTGACTTTGCCCAATCCCATTTATGCTATCTGGACAAATCCACTGAGTCATTGGGAAAGCTTTTTAAACTCCAAATGTAATTGTCTTTGCCCATGCAACTGCTAGTTTCTAAACTTTGGCTTGTTGGTGTCTAATTTTAATATTATTCTCTTCTAATCATTACTCCCAAGTCTTGGTAGCTTCCTTTCTGTTGTTCAGGTAGCTAAAAGAATCCAGTGCATTTGTGGTTCATGTTTATTGGGTTAGCTGGGTTCTGTATGCATTTTGTTTCCACTTCTCCTAAGCTTCAATACTGTGTGCTGTGACTCTGTAAACCCAGGTTTGTTTGATTATGCCTTTTAGTCTCTCTTTGCCCCTAGACTTGTATTGTCAGTTCAGAATTGTTTCTTTTCTTGGCTGCTCTTTTTTTTTCTTCTCCCAACCCCCATTCACTGCAGTCTGTAATTATTACCTTGTTCTTGCATCTCACATTTCCTCATTTTGGTGGAGTCACATACTGTAGTCCTGATTGAAGCTTAAACTGCATTGACAGGAAAAGATTGTTGTGACATCCTGGTTCTGTATGACCAATGTTTTTAAAAAAAAATCTGGTGAATGTATTCTTATAGAGCACTTTAAAGAACCAAGAAGAACAAAGAAAATTACAGCACAGGAACAGGCCCTTCGGCCCTCCAAGCCTGCGCCGATCCAGATCCTCTATCTAAACATGTCGCCTATTTTCTAAGGGTCTGTATCTCTTTGCTTCCTGCCCATTCATGTATCTGTCTAGATACATCTTAAAAGACACTATCGTGCCCGCGTCTACCACCTCCGCTGGCAACGCGTTCCAGGCACCCACCACCCTCTGCATAAAGAACTTTCCACGCGTATTGCTACCACTTTACCAACATACAGCTGTCGAAAAGGAAAAGACAGGCTTCTACCATGAGCTTTAGAAGTAGTTCAATATCACCACTAAGTGCAAGGCACACACCTGTCCCTCCAACTCGAGTGTGGTCAGTTTGTCAAGTTAATGGACAGAGTGTAGTACAAGTAGTATTTTATTTTGGGAGAGGATAAATGGTGAACTAATCCAGAAAATCCTATTTGAGTGAGGAATTTTTTTTGTCTTCCATCATTCTCCACATAGCACGAAACAGGAGAGAAAAATCAGCTAAGGATACTGCCTCCTTTTACAAAGTTTTTAGAACATACATACAGACAAGTGAAAGGTCACCTTGAGTAAGAACCTTGTGTTCATATCTCAATTCTCTTTTTTTTTTCTCTTGTCCTAATTCTGCATTTGTCTTGGCCATTTCTATAGCATTCCTTTTTTTACTTTGTCCGTTTTCTCCCTTCTACATTTTTGCTCAAGTTGTAATTATTCTAGTGCAAACTCATTCACAAGCTACTCAACTACAGAGAACATGTCAACTGCACTTCATTCTGTTGTCACCTGACCTGCATGGATCACTGGATTGCATTCAGAAATGGAAATGCTAACCAATTTTTCCCCCTTCACTAAGCTAATTGTAGTTCTCCTACCAACCCAGCTGAGATCAGCTAATTTGGCACTGATTGTAATTGAATCTGGCACTTTTCTGCTCTTTATTGCTATTCACTGCCAGTCAGTTCACATTCTGGCCTCCTGGTGAGCTGTATCTGAGCAAAATGCAAGGTGGAGCTTCTGTTCCACATCCTGTGGTATTCAGGCAAGTGTCGCAGGGTCCTCTTCTCTACGTGCATTACTACTTGACCTGTGGGAGCACCTACTCTTGAGGAATGCAGACAGCTGAGAAAATATAAGTAAACCGTGAACAAAAGAATTTTCAATTTCTCGTAAGTGAAAATACAGGCAGGATTATGCATATAGAATGGAGTATATGAATAATTGGATCAGCACTTTGTCCGAATTTTTTTCTTTGCTCTCCCACCTCTTCAATTCATCACCTGAGTTTTGCTGTTACATATGTAATTTTTCTGGGGTAACACTCCAGCTGTACTCGTGTCAGTTTTGCCCCTTTCATTCCTCACTTAATTCTTGCCGAAAAGAAAATACTTGCATTTCTGTAGTATCTTCAGAACCTCAGGAAAAGGATTCTGGGATTGGTTTACAGCTTTACAACCAATGGAGTACTTTTGAATTGTAGCTAGTGTTATAATGTAGGCAGTGCAGCAGTCAAATTGCACACAGCAAGGTCATAGTCATTATGGCACAGAAGGAGGCCATTTGTCCGATTGAATCCATGCTGGCTCTCCATAGAGCAATTCAATCAGACCCATTCCCCTGCTATATCTCTGTAGCTCTGCAAGTTTATTTCCCTCAAGTGCCCACCCAATTTCCTTTTGAAATCATTGATCGTCTCCGCTTTCACCACACTCACAGGCAATGAGTTCCAGGCCATTACCACTCACTGCATTTAAAAAAAAGTTTGTTCTCACACTCCTCCACATCCCCTTGCACATCTCTTGCCCAAAACCTTGTATCTCGATCAGCTAATGCGAACAGCTTTTCTTTGTCTAACTTTATCTAAATCTGTCATAATACACTTCTACCAGATATCCTCACAATCTCTCTTGCTCCCAGGAGAGCAACCCCAGCTTCTCCCACCTAACCTTGTTGCTAAAATCTTGCATCCCTGGAACCATTCTGGTAAATCTCCTCTGCACCCTTTCATGGACCCTCGCATGCTTTGTAAAGTGTGCTGACCAGAACTGGATGCAGTGCTCTAGTTGTCGCCTAACTGGAGCTAGATAAATGATCAGCATAATTTCCCTGCTTTTGTACTCAATACCTCTATTTGTGAAGCCCAAGATCCCATACGCTTTGCTAATCGCTCTCTCAATATGGCCTGCCACCTTCAAAGATCTATGCACATGAACCCCCAGGTCCCTCTGTCCATGAACACTCTAGAACTGTGCCTTTACATTTATATTGCCTCACCCTATCTCTTCTGCCAAAAAAAAAATCACCTTACGCTTGTCAGTATTAAATTCCATCTGCCACTTTTCTGCCTATTCTATTTCCTGTTAGTCAATTGGTATCATCCTCATTACCAGTCCTCCAAATTTGGTAACACTGGCAAGTTTTGAAATTCTACTCTGTATCTCTGCTCGGTATTCTTTGTCCTAGGCCCAACCTAGCTTCATCAATGACCTTCCTTCAATCATAACGTCAGAACTGGGGATGTTCGCTGATTGCACCATGTTCAGCACCATTTGTGACTCTTCAGATACTGAAACAGTCCGTGTAGAAATGCAACAAGACCTGGACAATATCCAGGCTTGGGCTGATAAGTGGCAAGTAACATTGGTGCCACACAAGTGCCAGACAATGACCATCTCCAACAAGAGAGAATCTAACCACATAATCTAATCGGCACAGTGGCGCAGTGGTTAGCACCGCAGCCTCACAGCTCCAGCGACCCGGGTTCAATTCTGGGTACTGCCTGTGTGGAGTTTGCAAGTTCTCCCTGTGTCTGCGTGGGTTTTCTCCGGGTGCTCTGGTTTCCTCCCACAAGCCAAAAGACTTGCAGGTTGGTAGGTAAATTGGCCATTATAAATTGCCCCTAAAATAGGTAGGTGGTAGGGAAATATAGGGACAGGTGGGGATGTGGTAGGAATATGGGATTAGTGTAGGATTAGTATAAATGGGTGGTTGATGGTCGGCACAGACTCGGTGGGCCGAAGGGCCTGTTTCAGTGCTATATCTCTAAACTAAACTAACCATTTCCCCATGATATTCAATGGCATTACCATTGCTGAATCCCCCACTATCAGCATCCTAGGGGCTACCATTGACCAGAAACTGAACTGGAGTAGCCATATAAGTACCGTGGCTACAAGAACAGGTCAGAGGCTAGGAATCCTGAGGCGAGTAACTCACCTCCTGACTCCCCAAAGCCTGTCCATCACCTACAAGGCACATGTCAGGAGTGTGATGGAATACTTTCCACTTGCCTGGATGGGTGCAGCTCCAACAACACTCAAGAAGCCCGACACCATCCAAGACAAAGCAGCCCACTTGATTGGCACCCCATCCACAAACATTCATTCCCTCCATCGCGGATGCACAGTGGCAGCAGTGTGTACCATCTACAAGATGCGCAGCAGCAATGCACCAAGACTCCTTAGACAGCACCTTCCAAATCTGTGATCTCTACCACCTGGAAGGACAAGAGCAGCAGATGCATGAGAACACCACCACCTGCAAATTCCCCTCCAAGTCATACACCATCCTGACTTGGAAATATATCACTGTTCCTTCACTGTCACTGGTTCAAAATCCTGGAACTCCTTTCCTAACAGTGCTGTGTATGTACCTACCCCACGTGGTCTGCAGCATTAATGCACACACTCAATATCTACAACCTGTGTTGTTTAATTTTGAAACAAAGTGAATTCACACTTTTTTTTTTTAAAAACTACACACAAGCCTTTTCCTTTTCTGTGAAGGAAATATGATAAAATCTTGAAACATTACAGACTTTTTTTTATTGGGAAGTCTAAATCCATTGTCTTCAGTCCCTGCCATAAACTCTGTTCCCGAGCTAGCGACTCTGTCCCTCTCCCTGACAAATGTCTGCGACTGAACCAGACTGCTCATAACCTTGTATGTATTTGACCCAGAGATGAGCTTCCTATTCCACATCCACACCATCCCAAAGACTGCCTATTTCCACCTTTTGTCACATTGCCCGACTACGCTCCTACCCCAGCTTGTCAGCTGCTGAAACCCTCATTTCATGCCTTCATTACCTCTAGACTTGACTCTTCCAGCGCACTCCTGGCCAGTTTTCCACACTCTGCCCTCCATAAACTTGAGACCATCCAAAACTCTGCTCTGTCCTAACTCTATTAAATCCCATTCACCCATCACCCCCATGCTCATTGACCTTCATTGGCTCCCAGTTAACCAGTGCCTTGATTTAAAAATTCTCATCCCTGTTTTCAAATCCCTCCATGGTTCTCCCCTCCCTCCTTCCCCCCCCACCCCCCCAAAAAAAACAACAAATCTCTAATGTCCTCTATCATTACAACCTTCTGAACACCCCTGTCTCTTGAGCATCCCCAATTCTAATCTTCCCCCACCGTTGGCAGTCATGACTTCAGCTACAAGGCCTAAGTTCTGGAATTCCATCCCCAAGCCCCTCTGCCTCTCCCTTTCTCTCCTTCTTTGAGACACTCCTTTAAAACCTGTCTCTTTGACCAGGTTTTCAGTCATTAGCCCAATATCTCCTTATCGAATGTTATTTGTTAACACTCCTGTGAAGCATCTTGGAATGTTGCAAGCTGCTTAAATATTAATTTGTAGTACTGACATTGGTGGAAGCAGGTAGTAGAGGGAGCCCTGTTTATGCAGCCCATTGGCAGATTCTTTTTTTTAAATATAGATGCAAACAAAGTGCGTGGGGTAACTGCATATTTTACGTGTCTATTTCCTGAGAGTTAAAACTGTTCGATACATGGCCCATGTAATGATTTGCCCAGTAGTTGTCTAGGTGCCTTGCAAAGGAGAAAGTCTTCCTTTTTTATTAAAAGACTTGCATCAGGAGCCAAGGTAACTAGACTGGGTGAACGACTGGGCATGCAGAAAGATGCACACCCTCTTCTCTGCAGGAACATGAGCTTTGATACTGGTACAGATCCAGAGAGAAGCACATCCAACAGCCCTCCAAGAAATAACATTTACTTGGTTGGGTGTAAGGACAGGAGAAACTGACTTTTTTTGGAATCAATCCTTGAAGCGATTTGCATGTTTTGTTGAACACTGACCTAGCTCTACATCTAGAAAATCTTCAGGGATCCAACTCCATTTCAGAACAGTGGGATCAAATAAAGTCAGCTGTGTTAGACTCCTGTGTCCAGACCATTGGGTTTGAGCATCGTTGTCACCAGGACTGGTTTGACGAAAAC
Organism: Heterodontus francisci; assembly: GCF_036365525.1. NCBI lineage: Eukaryota > Metazoa > Chordata > Chondrichthyes > Heterodontiformes > Heterodontidae > Heterodontus > Heterodontus francisci. The sequence goes on along the minus strand of NC_090374.1, from coordinate 133,552,668 downwards.
TATGCTTAAAATATGTGACATCCTGGAACAAAAACGAGCAACCTTCATTCCCTGGCAGAACAACCCAAGGTCGCCAGTCAAGGAAGCAGCATTCCAACAGCTCAAGGCTGACGCCCAAAGACAAGTCTGGAAGATAAAAGACAAGTGGTGGGCAGAGAAAGCCTGAGAGATCCAACAATATGCTGACCATCATGACATGCAAAGCTTTTTTGAAGCCACTAGGGCCATCTATAGACCAAGGTCAAATGGATAAAAATCCCATTCGCTCACAGGTTGGGTTTTCTCCTCTTAAGGATGACAGTACTATTCATCAACACTAGAAAGAACATTTTTAACAACTCCTCAACTGTGAATCCACAGTGGTAGCTGATAATGCCCCAGCACCCTGTGGTACCATCCATGGGTAAATCACCATTGATGGGAGAGCTGCAACAAGAGACTTGGCCTGTCCTTGAATGTTGCCAAAACAAAACTCATATCAACCCACATCTGGTCAGCAAATATTCCACCTGCCATATATGTTGAAGTAGAGACTTTGGAATATGTTGAGCACTTCCCATACCTTGGCAGCCACCTCTCTCAAAAGGCCACCATTGACTAGGAGATTCAACACCGGATTAGCTGTGCCAGCTCAGCATTCTCCAAACTACGGCAGTGAGTGTTTGACAACAGAGACCTCCAAGTCAACAAAAGTCCTGGTATACAGAGTATTAGTTGTCACCACACTCCTGTACTACAGTGAATCCTGGACAGTGTATCAGTGACACATAAGAGTGCGAGAGAAAATCCATCATCAATGCCTCCGCCATATCCTGTGGTTTCAACGGGAAGACCGCCAAACAAATGTTAGTGTCCTTGAAGTCAGCTCCACAAGCATTCGGGCAAAACTCCTGCAAAGCCAATTTCACAGGACTGGACACTGTCTGGATGGCTGAAAACTGTCTTCCCTGCTAGGTCCTGTTTTCTCAGCTCTGAAATGGCCAGTGTTCCAGTGGAGGACAAAGATAAAGTTTCAAAGATACACTGAAGCTCTCTTTGAAGCACGGTAGTATTGACATTGATGACTGGGAGGAACTTGCTAACAATTGTTCAAAATGGTGACAACTTGTCCCATCAAGCTGCATCATGCTTTGAGTCCAAATGCCTTTAATGAGGCAGAACGGCAGCAGAGAAGGAAAGAAATGGAAGCAAATCCTGTAGCCTGGATCTCTCTACATCATGGGACATCCTGCCCCATGTGCCCAAAGATCTGCGGGTCAAGAATTGGCCTGCTCAGTCACCTGAAGACCCATAGCAGAAACTCGCAACTTTTAGTAAACATCATCCTTGAATCGAGGGACAGCCGACGATGACCGTTCTAAGATTTGGGTCTGTTGAATTGCCTCCAGTTTCCACAGTGCTGTTCTGTACTTTTTTAACATACATTTATAAATTGAATAAGGAAACATTCCACTTCTAATCTGCCCATATAAAGCGCCAACCTAATCTAGTCCTTATTCTCTCTGACGTAGACACTGGTGTCAAGCAAGCCCCCCACCTGCCAAGACTGAGACACGCATTATTTTGCCACATGAGCAAAAACTTAAAATTGCAAGCCCTGACTGGAAGGACATTTGCATAGTACCAGACAATGTTGAAACAATGGGGACCCAGCAGTTACTTCCCCAATACATAGAAGTGGTCAGACCAGTTTTAGGCACATGGCTAACTAGCTGTTGCACAGAATTTGAACTTCCAACAAAGGATTTTGCAGAGGCTGTTCCATATAAGGAACTAGTCACATGACTAATCTGCTGGGCAACCTGGGAGTTTTTTTGAATTTGAACTCCCAACAAAGGAATTGAAAGACAGAAAGCCATGCGCCCATGGAGTGAAAAAGGCTGTGCTCCTGGAACTAAAGCAGAACCCTCTCTGCCTGCCTCCATCTTTTTCTCAAAACTGAAAACAAGTGAAATGCAAAGAGAAATATTTCCTACATGAACAAGGTTTTAAGATGATTACTGGGCCCCAATGAAACGCAAGACCATATCTTTAATCAACGGCTACAGCGAGCTCGAGAAACAGTAGCGAGATATTTCCTCAAACTGTTCTACCTATCCTTTCTTCTCTTTTCTGTCCCTATCTGCATGGTTATATTGCATGTGCATGCTAGCATGGGCGCGTTGTATATCCATAGGCATGAACTGTATTAGAGTTTAAGGTTTAATAAATTTTATCTTTAAACCAAAGAAAGCCTTTTTGTGTTTATTTCTTTGCCTTATAATTGTGATTCCTTGTTCACAACTTTCCAAAGGGGGAGCTCAAAACCGTGTGTTTAAAATTAAACCCTGTTACAGTAAGACCAGGTAAAGACAGCACAAGACCCCTAGATGCCTTTCACACCTGGTCATAACACTAGAGTTCCAGGAACAGTGATACAGCTGTTTGTTTCTCATGTTAGGCACGTGCCAGCTTGATGTTGCCAAATCCAGTGAAGGAGTGAGTATGGCCAGAACAAAGTCCATGCATATAGCTGAGTGGTGGGAAGATGTTCTGTGAACTTGGAACAAAATTCTTTGTGTCTCCAAGTGGAACCATCTTGCCCTTTGCAGACGACCGATTTCATCCTATTTGTATAAGGAAAATGAGGAAGACCATATCTAATGAGTTTAATTAACTAACTTGTGTTGGAATGTAGTGTCAATTTTTTGGATAAAATCAATCAATTTTTATTGCTTTTCAAGGTCTTGAACATTTCAGCTGGTCAGTGGCATGATGGAGGTATTTGCAGCCCAGACCTCACTCACCAGATTATTGTGTGTTGGAAAATAGCATTGCTGGGGACACAGTGCAAGAATAAGTTCACTTGTACAGATCCAATTTATTGTGACTAAAACATTTTGTATCTAGTGTATATCATTTTAATGAACACGAAAGCCAGGGAATTTCATATCCTTAATTTATATTGAAAACCTAAATTGTACTGACATGGTAACTTAACATATGGAAATATTTTGATAAAACTATCTTGTAAAGTATTAATTACATTTTTTATTTAGAAGGTTTGTGAAGTCTATACATAATTCCATTTTTTTCAGGTGAAATATTTTCTGAAAACTTTGGGCCAGAGTTTCGTGAAGGAGAAGATTTCTTCTCTGTCTTTGCTATTTTCTTCCCTGCTGCTACTGGTATCCTTGCTGGGGCAAACATCTCTGGTGACCTCGCAGTAAGTGTTTGCTTATGTATAAGAAAAGGATTTATCTGTGAAATCTGTAGTGTTAGAGTAATTAGTCAGTAGAGTTGGAGCTGCGGTTAAAAGAGCACTTTGGATTACGTTACCAGAATTTTGTATTCTACGAAAAGTGAAATAGATATTTTTAGGAAATGACATTGAAACTGCACTGATGCTAGAATTTAATTTAATTTGAGTTCATGACATTCCTATCTCTTAACTGTTACTGTGCAGATAATCCTCCACTTCTAATAAACAGCATTTTACATTGAAGTAAAGCCAATGGACCTGTAGTAGCTGTTGTCCTTGAACATGTATTTACTACTTTGCCTGTATATTTTTCAATATCAGTCAGCATTTGTGATTGCTCTGCGAAGTTGTCTTGTTTCAACAGATCTCTGTTGTTCCTTTTGTTCTGAACTTTCTGCTTTCTTAAAACCTACCTTTTTGTCAACATTCTCAATATCTCCTCCTTTTTGACTTGGTATCAATTTTTAACCTGATTGCACTTGTATCCATGCCCACCTTTTCCACAATACCATTTTTGAATGTGTCAAATTAGTTTTCCACCCCTGATGCGGTACTGAAACAGCTCTCGTCAAAGTCACAAATGACATCCTTTATGACTGTGACTTTGGTGAACTATCCCTCCTTATCCTTCTCTGCCTGTCTGCCGCATTTGACAGAATTAACCATACTGTCCCTCTGCAGTGCCTCTACTCCATTGTCCAACTGGGTGGGACTGCCCTTACCTGGTATCATTCCTATCTATTCAGTAATAACCAGAGAATGTCCTGCAATGGGGCGTCTTCTCTTCCCACTCTCACCATTTGTCTCTGTTCACTGAAGGGTCAGTCCTTAGCTCCTTCCTATTTCTTATCTACATGCGGCTCCACAGCGACATTATTCAAAAACACAGCATCAGATTCCATGTGTACGCTGACAACGCCAGCTCTATCTCTCAACCACCGCTCTTAACCTTTTCACTGCCTCTGATTTGTCACACTACTTGTCTAACATCCAGAATTGGATGAGCCGAAGCTTCCTCTGGTTAAATTTTGGAAAGACCAAAGCTGTAGTCTTTGGTCCACATCACAAACTTCGTTTTGTTATCACCGACATTGCCCCTCACCCCGGCAACAGTATGAGACCGAAATAGACTCTTCGCAACTTAGCTGCTCTATTTGACTCTGAGCTGAGCTGCTGACCCTGTGTCCTCCTCCATCACCGAAACGGAGTACTTCCACCTCTGTAACATCACCAGTCTCTGTTGCTGTCTCAGCCTATCCATGTCTTTGTTAAGTCCAGATTCAACACTTCTGGCCTGCCTGCCTGCCACCCTTTTGTAAACTTCAGCTCATCCAAACTATAGTGCTTATATCATAACTCTCTCTAAGTTTTGCTCATCCATTACTCCTGTACTTGCTGACCTGCATTTGCTCCTGGTACGTCAACACCTCAATTTAAAAATTCTCAGCCTTGTGTTCAAATCCCTTCATGACATCACCCTCCCTGTCTCTGTAACCTTTTCCAGCCCTACAACTTCCTCTAATATCTCTGCACTTCTCCAATTCAGGTGTCCTGGACATTACCAGTTTTTTTTTTCCCCCCCCTTTGCTCCACCATTAACTCCGTACCTTCGGCTGCCTAAGCTCTAGAATTTCCTCTGTAAGCCCCACTGCCTCTCTACCTCTCTTTAAAACAACAGCTTATATTTATCTAGCGCCTTTAAGAATAATAAATGTCCAAGGTGCTTCATGGGAGCATTATAAAACTAAATATAACATTGAGCCAGAAAAGGAGCTTTAAGGTCAGATGGCCAAAATCTTGGTCAAAGAGGTACATTTTAAGGAGTGTTTCTTAAAGGAAGAAAGCAAGGTAGAGAGGTGGAGAATTGTAGGGAGGGTATCCAGAGCTTGGGGCCTAACAATTGAAGGTGTGGCCACCAATAGTGGAGCAATTGAAATTAGGGATGCACAAGAGGCCAGAATTAGGAGTGCAGATATATTGGAGGGTTGTGGGGCTGGAGGTGATTATAGAGAGAGGGAGGGGTGAGGCAATGGATGGATTTGAAAACGAAGATGAGAATTTTGAAACTGCGATGTTGCTGGACTGGGAGTCAATGTCGGTCAGTGAGCACAGGGGTGATAGGGGAACAGGACTTGGTGCGAGTTAAGGCATGAACATGGAGTTCTGGATGACCTCAAGTTTACAGAGAGTAGAATGTGGGAGACCAGTCATGTGTATTGGTATAATCCAGTCCAGAAGTGACGAAGGCATAAATGAGGGTTCAGCAGCTGAGACGGGGCAAAGTCAGGCATGATGAATGTAGGCCGACTTAGTGATGGTACAAGTAAGATCGGAAATTCATCTCCAAGTCAAATATGACCCCAAGGTTGTGAACAGACTGGCTTTTTCAGACTGTTGCCAGGTCGAGGAATCTAGTCGGTAGCTAGAGAATGGAGTTTAGAGTGGGGACCAAAAACAATGGTTTCAGTCCTCCTCCCAATATTTAATTTGAGGAAATTTCTGCTCATCCAGCATTGGATGTCGGATAAGCAGTCTAATAACTTAGCAACGGTGGAGGAGTCAAGAAAGCCCACCTCTTTGACCAAGCTTTTGTTCAACTGTCCCAATACTTCTGTGGCTCATCAAATTTTGTCTGAACATTCCTGTGCAGCACCTTGGAAAGTTTTACGATGGTATAAAAATAAGTTGTCTCTTTTGACACTTTTTAAAATATGAGTAATATATTTCCAATCTACTAGTATCTCACCAGTGTCCATTGACTAATGCATATTGATGCCTTGCAAGTATTTCCACGAGTCCCTTTTGCAGTACACTGGATAAATACATTCTGGGGATTTATTTATTTTAAGCCACTTTTTATTGTCTGGGACTTTCAAGTCCTGAATTTTGCCTTAACTTTCTCTCTTTCGGCAAGGCATATTCTATTGAGTCCTTTAGAGGAAGGCATCATTCAGAATATTTACTATGTTGTGCTCTTCATCTGTTTCAATCTATTTGCGTATTTTAATATGCTCATCTCTTTTCTGGCAATCCTTGCTTTTGTATTGCTGAAAAAATTTGTTACTGTCATAATTTGCCTTGCATTTATCCATTTTTCTAGGGGGCTCTGATTTGCCCTTTTAACTTGTCTTTGCATGATCGTATTTATTCCACTGAGCCCCTTTTCTGCTTACTCCCTGCAGGTTTTGTAGAGATCATTTTTCTCTTCACTTTTTCAATTTGCTAATTTATTTTGGATCGCCTTTGTTTAGTCAGAGCATGCTGATCTTGGGCCCATACTATTCATGCATGCCTGGTATTATTTATTTAATCTTGCTCCTTTTCTCTTCCATGGAAGTGTTGTCAAGCATCTTCCTTCAGCGCATTTGTTTTAATGCTTCCTTCCTGTCTTGATTTAGCAATTTTTATAAACCTTCCTTGTGGTCAAGAGTTTAATTGGGTCCAAAATCATGTTAATCTTGACCTAGCATTCTGGTCACTTTTTTTTCCCCCACAGGGATGTTGTAACTTCCGTTTCCTGAGTCATTATAGTTAGTTATATAGCACAGAAACGGGCCCTTTGGCCCATCGTGTTTGGGCCAGCCATCAAGCACCTATCTATTCTAATCCCATTTTCCAGCACATGGCCCGTAGCCTTGTACGCTATGGCGTTTCAAGTGCATATCTAAATACTAAAATGTTGTGAGGGTTCCTGCCTCTACCACCCTTCAAGCAGTGCGTTCCAGATTCCAACCACCTGCTGGGTGAAAAATGTTTTCCTCAAATCTCCTCTAAACTTCCTGCCCCTTACCTTAAATCTATTATTGGCACTTCCTCTAAGGGAAAAAGTTTCTTCCTATCTACCCTATCAATGCCCCTCATAATTTTGTATACCTCAATCAGGTCCCCCCTCAGCCTTCTCTGCTCTTAGGAAAACAGCCCTAGCTTAACAAGTTTCTCTTCATAGCTGAAATGCACCAGCTGAGATCCTGGTGAATATCCTCTGCACCCTCTCCAGTGCAATCACATCCTTCCTATAGTGTGGCAACCAGAACTGTACACAGTGCTCCAACTGTGGCCTAACCAGCGTTTTATACAGCTCCATCATAACCTCCCTTCTCTTATATTCTATGCCTTGGCTAATAAAGGCCTTCTTAACTACTACCTGTGCTGCTGCCTTCAGTGATCTATGGACAAGTACACCAAGGTCCCTCTGATCCTCTGTACTTCCTAGGGTCCTACCATCCATTGTATATTCCCTTGCCTTGTTAGTCCTCCCAAAATGCATCACCTCACACTTCTCAGAATTAAATTCCATTTGCCACTACTCTTCCCATCTTAGCAGCCCATCTATATTATCCTGTAATCTCAGGTTTTCCTCCTCACTATTTACGGCACCATCAGTTTTCATGTCAGCTGCGAACGTATTGATCATACCTCCTATATTCATGTCTAAATCATTAATGTACACTACAAATAGCAAGGGTCCCAGCACTGATCCCTGCGGTACACCACTGGTCACAGACTTCCAATTGCAAAAACAACCCTTGTCCATCACGCTCTGCCTTCTGCCACTAAGCTAATTTTGAATCCAATTTGCCAAATTGCCCTGGATCCCATGGGCTCTTACCTTCTTGACCAATCTCCCATGCGGAACCTTATCAGAAGCCTTACTGAAGTCCATGTAGCCTACATCAACTGCTTTACGCTCACCTGCACATCTAGTCACCTCCTTGAAAAATTCAGTCAAGTTAGTTAGACATGATCTCCCTCTGACAAAGCCATGCTGATTATCCCTGATTTAATCCCTGCCTCTCCAAGTGGAGTTTAATCCTGTCCCTCAGAATTTTTTCCAATAGTTTCCCTACCACTGATAGACTCACTGGCCTGTAATTACCTGGTTTATCCCTGCTGCCCTTCTTGTATAATGGTACCACATTCGCTGTCCTCCAATCCTCTGGCACCTGTCCTGTGGCCAGAGAGGATTTGAAAAGCCCCTGCAATCTCCTCCCTTGCCTCACATAGCAGCCTGGGATGCATCTCATCTGGGCATGGGGATTTATCCACTTATAAGCCCACTAAAACCGCTAATACTTCCCACCCCACCCCTTTCAATGCTAATTTGTTCAAATATATCACAATCCCACTCCCTGATCTCTACACCAACATCTTCCTTCTCCATAGCAAACACATCATTTAAAACCTCACCTACGTCCTCTGGCTCCACACACATATTGCCATTTTGTTCCCTGATGGGCCCTACTCTTTCCCTGGTTATTCTCTTGCCCTTAATATACTTATAAAATGCCTTAGGATTTTCCTTTATCTTGCCTGCTAGTAATTTTTCCTGCCTCCTCTTTGCTCTCCAAATTACTTTTTTAAGTACCTCCTACACTATCGATGCTCCTCTAGGGCCTCTGCTGTTTTCAGCCCTCTGAATCTGCCATAAGCCTTCTTTTCTTTCCTTATCCAATGTTGGCCCTGAACACTCTCTCTTTGTTTTTGAATGACTCCCACTGGTCTGATGTCAACTTTCCTACAAGTAGCTGCTCCCAGTCCACTTTGGCCAGATCCTGTTTTATCATATTGAAATCTGTCTTCCCCCAATTCATTACCTTTTATTTCCGGTCCATCTTTGTCCAGGACAATACCAGGAATGCCAGGACAAGATGAGCACTGCCTCTTGTGATTTCCATTGGACACTAAGCTATGAAGCTGCTGTTCATTATGGTTATTAATTTTTATTCTGGACACTTGGGTTTTCTCAATTTATATGTGGGGCTGATTTCAAATGCTCATTAAAATAACTTTTCCTGTTCTCTCTCACCTATCCCTTGGTAGAGCAAATGTTGCATAAATGTTTGTACAGTAGTTTCCGTATTGGGAAGAAAAAAAGGAAAATTAAATTAGGGGAGAAATAAAAATTCTTCTTTTATATATAGGATCCACAATTAGCCATACCTAAAGGCACGCTCTTGGCTATTTTAATCACCACAATAGTCTATGCAGGAGCAGCTGTTTCTGCAGGTAAGGGTTCGTCCTCTGTTCAAAATGTTTCAAATTAAAGGTGGTGTAACAATTAGAATGAATATTTTCATATTAGTTTCACAATTGGTTTCTTTTCATTTTTATATTCTTGTTTTATTCTAAACCCCATTCTGAAGTGGATTGAGGAACAGCTATTATCGCAATACAGTGACCATGAATAGTGAGAAAAATAATGGAGTGCTTCTATAAAGTTATGATTATGACCTCTTATCTAACTTTAAGTCATAATTGTTTGCGGTGGTTGGTTCATATTTTCTCTTTTCAAACTGAAGTTGCATCAAAAGCTTTTATTTGATTTATTAACAAGACAGTGTGTTTTGTATTAATCAATGAGTAGATTGTGAGATTTGAATGTAAAGTTGGTTTAAACATGATTATTTTCTGTGACACAAGTTCTTGTTTCCAAAACATGAACTGGGCTTTTTGTTCCTGCAGATTATTTTATTTTATATTTCAGATTTTTTTATTTTATTATGCTGGTGAGCATTCTTTGTCTTAAAGTGCTTGCCTTTTATATATTTTTTATATATGTATGTATGTGTATATATACATACAATAGACAAGACAATTAATCTGTAAGTAAGAGTTGTGAATGAACATTCTGAAGTAAAAGATGGACAAAATATTTATCTCTGTGACCTATCCCAGGACCTTATTTAGACTCTCTAATCTCATTAGGGAATTAGTGCATCCATCACTGGAAAAATCTCATGTTCTGTTGGAGTTGAGAATTAACTCCTTCAACTCTCCACATATTTGCATAGTATTGTGCAAATACTATACTGCCAGTGCGTCTGGTTTATCAAAACAATGAAATTGACCACTAGAATAATGTGCAGAAGATTTAATGGCGGTAAAACATATATAAAGCTAAATTGACAACAGCCAAAATTTGTAGCCCGTGAAACACAAAATATGCCTCCTGGTAAATGAGAATTCCTGTATACTAAATATGGGCGGCGCAGTGGTTAGCGCCGCAGCCTCACAGCTCCAGCAACCCGGGTTCAATTCTGGGTACTGCCTGTGTGGAGTTTGCAAGTTCTCCCTGTGTCTGCGTGGGTTTTCGCCGGGTGCTCCGGTTTCCTCCCACCACCAAAAGACTTGCAGTTGATGGGTAAATTGGCTGTTATAGATTGCCCCTAGTATAGGTAAGTGGTAGGGGAATATAGGGACAGGTGGGGATGTTGTAGGAATATGGGATTAGTGTAGGATTAGTATAAATGGGTGGTTGATGGGCACAGACTCGGGCCTGTTTCACTGCTGTATCTCTAATAATAAAAAAAAATAAATAAATCTCATAGTGTAAAATAACCAACAAAACTAATGGTGTTCTCCATTAACCTGGGACACTCCAATCTCATTCTGCTGTTTAGTAGCTGCCTTCATGGGGGAGGATTAACCCGCTGCTGTTGAGATCTGAAGCATCTTTGATACACATAGGTCTTTATTATACATAATTAAAAAGCTGTGGGGTTTGGAATGTTAATATTCTTGCAGGTCTATTTTGAGAGTACTGAAACATTGATTTATGATGGAGGCTGCCTCCGCTAGAAAGACTCAAAATGAAACTCTTGCTGGATGGGTTCAGTGAAACAGCCAATCTTCAATAGTAATATATTGAGGAATCTTAATATCTACATGGGAAATTTCTTGTGCAATTAAAATGAAACTATTTGATTTTTAACTTGGTCTTCTGAACTTGTAAGATGTTAGCCATGCTTTGCTTTGATGTATTTCTGATAATTAATCGAGGATTGAGTAGCAAAATCTTTTAATATTTTTAAAAAATTATCTTAATCCTATCACAGCTAAAGAAAAGTGGAACACCTATTTTATGATGCAACTAAAGTTTCAGTAGCTAAAAGGGTTTAATGAGTAGATTAGCTTAAACATTGCTAGAATGGATGTCTTTTTAAACCTTAACGTTCAACTGATGTAATTTGATATTCATAATTTTGCATTTATTTTTTGTAAACATGTGCATTTTTATTTTTAAATGAATTGTTAACTAAATGGAGTACCAACAATTTCATCAATTATTTCTATTGAGCCTATTTTAGAGGTAAGCTTACAATGATCACTGCATTTATTTAAATTGTGTTTCAATAGTGCAAACCTAAAACTTTTCCACAGACAGGAGTGAAGAAATGATCAATCGTAGCTCCTGTTTACTCTGAATATTTAGTACTGTAATTTTGTAGCTCTCGCAGAATATAATGGGATGGGAAGCAGGGTAAAGGTGTTTGCTGTAAGAATGAGGTAATTTTCGCACAAGTGCTAGCTGGCACATGCTTCATTTTCTGGTTTTTATTCCCTGTCAGGTTCTTGTATTGTACGTGATGCTACTGGGAATCTTACTGATGCTATCGTCCCTGGAACAGTGACTAACTGCACTAATGCAGCCTGTAAATTGGGTTTCAATTTCTCCTCTTGTGCCACAAATACATGTCCGTATGGTCTAATGAATAACTTCCAGGTGAGAGAAAAAAAATTGAGCCGAATCTTTTGAATCCTTTATAAATGTGAACTACCTCGGTTAATTTGTCAGGAAAGTATGATTTTTAACAACATATGTTGGTGAGCCCTTTTTGCCATTTTCACTTGAGAGCTGATGATGAATCATCATCCATCGGGGGTTGATGTTCCTGGATTGCATCCAATTCCAGAGAACCGTCAGAATCATTTTGGGAGTGTTTTAATGCTTGACTGACTTGAAATGGGAAAAAATAACTAGCTGTAAAATTGAGTCAACTAAAGTAGAAATCTGTCTGCCAATCAGTAGGCACAATATTCCAACCTGCATTATTTTAGATGCAATTCCAAACAGCATTACGTCAGGAAGTCTGAGCACGAGATTTTGTCAAATCCTTCTACATGAAGCAGAATTATAATATGGCTACAAGAGGCTTGCGTTTTCCAATCAGAAATTGACAAGTCAGTTTTATTTTTCTCTCTTTGTCACTTCTATAGTTTTTGGTGTGCAGACTGGAGTTTGCAACTTTTGAATAGAGTAATCTTTTGAAAAGTTCTCAAACTGGCATCCTCGGATCTCTGGAGTCTGTAGAGGCTCTATAGGGGTCTGCAAAATAGCAAGGAAAGAGGTAAGGGACAACATAAAACTAAATGAGAAAACATACAAAAATGCAAAAGAAAAGTACAGATCCTGATGAATGAGAAAGAGGTAAAGAACAGCAAAGGGTGACAAAACAATAAGCTACAAGGGAGATGAAAATCAACACAGAATTACATCAGGAAAAAGTGGGTTCAGGAACAATGTGGACCCCTTAAAATCTGAACAATGATATTAGTTAAAATTATTGACTGTACCTCACATGCGAGGATGATTCTCTTGTGTGATTCCAAAGATGGCTGATGAGGCCAACTCGGGATTTGCAGACTTTGACACATAGGGCATTTGTTGTCATGTGGGATGTCTGTCGTGTATTATTAGTTCGGGTCATGGCTTATACTTTTCTCTGCTCTCTCTGTTCCTCTTTTTGTCATCGTTGGGATCCTTCCCACAGACTCTGCCTCCATCTGGTTTAGTCTCCCAGGAGTTGATCTCAATGTTGCATTTCTTCTTGTTGGCTTTCAGCACATCCTTCAAGCATTTCTTCTTGTCCTCCTCTGGTACTGAGCTAGGCGAAGAAATTAAATAAAATCAGGAAACGGGGGATATGCTGAATAATTACTTTGTATCAGTATTTACAGGGGAGGAAGAGGTCAGCCAGACATACCGAGGGAAACTATTATTGAATCAGGGTCAGAGTCTCGGCAAAATCAACATAAGCAAAATAACAGTAGTGAAGAAAATAATGGCATTGAAGAGTGACAAATCCCCAGTGCCAGATGGTTTCCATCCCAGGATTTTAAAGGAAGTCGATGAGAACATTGCAGATGCCGCAACTATAATCTTCTGAAGTTCTCAATTTGGGAAGCATTCCTTTAAATTGCAAAATTACACATCACTTCACGATTTAAGAAAGGTGAGGGCAGGAAACCAGGGAACTATAGACCAGTTAACCTAACATCTGTTGTCAGGAAATTTAGTCTATAATTACAGATAGGATGACTGAACACCATGAAAATTTTCAGCTGATTAGAGAGGTGACTAAAGTGTTAAACGGGAATATCTATAAATGTTGTTTATTTGGACTTCCGGAAGGCATTTGATAAAGTCGTTCGTAAGGAACAATTAAAGTTGAAACTCATGGAATTGAAGGCATATTATTGACCTGTTTAGAAAATTGGCTAAGCAGAAGGAGATAGTGAGTAGGGTAAATGGGCAGGTACTCTAATTGGCACAATGTGTTCCATTTGTGTTTGGGCCTCAACTATTCCCTGTCCTTATTAACAACTTGGATGATGGGATAGAACGCCACATATCCAAATTTTCTGATAACACAAAGATAGGTGATTGTAAACAGTGTAGGTGAAAGCATAAAATTAGAGAGATGTTAGGTTGTGAATCTGCAAAACTGTAGCAAATGGAATTCAACATAGTCAAATATGAGGTCATTCACTTTCTAAATGGCGAAAAACAAGTAACAGTGGCGGTCCAGAGAGACTTGTGTGTCCAGGTATATTGTTAAAGTATCATGAGCAGGTACAGAAAATAATCAAAAAGGTGAATTAAACGCTGGTCTTTATATCTAGAAGATGAGAATACAAGGGGGTAGCAGTTGTGTTTCGGTTATACAAAGCCCTGGTTCGACCACACCTGGAGTACTGTGAGCAGTTCTGAGCACAACATCTTAGGAAGGTGATATTGGTCTTGGAGTGAGTGCAGTGTAGGCTTACCAGAATGGTACCTGGACTCTGAGGGTTAAATTACAAGGAGAGTTACACAAATTTGGGCTGTATTCCCTGGAATTTAGAAGGCCAAGGGTGTTTTGAATAAAGTTTAAGATATTAAAGGGAACAGAGTCGATTAGGAGAAACTATTTTTGCTGGTTGGGGACTATAGGATAAGAAGGCATAGACTAAACATTAGTGGCAAAACCTTTCGAGTGAAATTAGGAAGCACTTCAGCTCACAAAGGGTGGTAGAAGTTTTGAACACTCTTCTGCAAATGGCAATTGATAGATTTTTGTTATGGTGCAAAGGCTGGTATATGGAGTCAGGTCGAAGATCAGCCATGATCTCATTGAATGGTGTAACAGGCTTGAGGGGCTAAATAGCCTACTCCTGTTCCCTTATTCCTATAATGTGAACATGGTTACTGAGCAGGGCCAAGCTTATGGTAGGTGATGTGGGCGACCACCCATCGCGGCTTTTTCAGGGCTTGCATCTCATCTTGTCACCATGTAGCTACTTGGGACTACCTGCTGTTGCTAAAGATGCTAAGCAGAGATCAGAGCGGGACATAAAGAGCTACAAACAGTGCAAGAGGAGAGAGAGAGCGGTGAGGCACAGGATACTAGTCGGTGATTATCTGGTGGGTATTTACTTCCTTTTCTGCTAATTTTTATTTTTTTCTTCAACATTTAAGTCTATCTACTAAGTAGAAGCTAAAATACCAGTAGTTGTTTGTTACTCGTTCATTCTATTTGTAGCCATTTTGTTGTGCTTGCGTAACTTCCAATTTTAGCGCAGTAAATAAATAATTTGAGGCATGGCAGGGCTGCTCACACTCGTCAAATGCACATCCTGTGCCATGTGGGGATGCTAGGACCCTACCCATGTTCTGGACAACTTCTTTTGGGCCTCCTTATCTCGAGAGACAATGGATACGCGCCTGGAGGTGGTCAGTGGTTTGTGAAGCAGCGCCTGGAGTGGCTATAAAGGCCAATTCTGGAGTGACAGGCTCTTCCACAGGTGCTGCAGAGAAATTTGTTTGTTGGGGCTGTTGCACAGTTGGCTCTCCCCTTGCGCCTCTGTCTTTTTTCCTGCCAACTACTAAGTCTCTTCGACTCGCCACAATTTAGCCCTGTCTTTATGGCTGCCCGCCAGCTCTGGACAACTGCATGTGCAGAAAGTGCCACCAAATGCAAAAACTCGAGCAGCTGGTGTCACTGAGGTGCATTCATGCAGATGAGAGATACATGGATAGCACGTTTCAGGATGTGGTCACCCCGCAGCTTGAGAGCGCAGGCAGAGAGGGACTGGGTGGCTTGCAGACAGACAAGAAGGACCAGGCAAGTAGTGCAGGAGTCCCCGAAAGGCATCCCACTTTCTAACCGGTATTCAGTTCTGCGTACCGATGAGAATGAGTGATCCCCTGGAGAGTGCAGTGAGAGCCATGACCAGAGCGCCATGGGTGGCTCAGCTGTGCAGGGAGGGAGGAAGCGAAGACAGGGGAGCAATAGTGGTAGGGGATTCTATAGTTCGGGGAACAGACAGGCGTTTCTGTGGTCGCAGACATGATTCCAGGATGGTATGTTGCCTCTCTGGTGCGAGGGTCATGGATATCACTGACTACAGACCATTCTGGAGGGCGAGGGTGCAAAGCCAAAGATCGTGGTCCACATTGGTACTAATTATATAGGTAGAAATAGGGATGAGGTCCTGCAGGCTAAATTTAAGGAGTCAGAAAAGAGATTCGCAAGCAGGACCTCAAAGGTAGTAATCTCCAGATTACTCCCAACGTCACGGGCTAGTGAGTATAGAAATGAGAGAATACACCAGATGAATACGTGGCTGGAGAGATGGTGCAGGAGGGAGGGCTTCAGATTTATGGGGCACTGGGACTGGTTCTGGGGAAGGTGGGACTATGCAAGCCGGACACTCTACACCTGAACAGGACCGGGACAAATATCCTTGCAGGGAGGTTTGCTGGTGGTGTTGGGGATGGTTTCAACTAGATTGGCAGGAGGATTGGACCTGAGGGCAGTTTCAGATGGGACAAATTCAGAGCAGGGAACGGGAGGCAGAAAATTAGTGAGTGATTCAAAGACCGAAGAAACAAAGGTTAAAAAGTGTACAGCACCGGAATTTGGCATTGTTAAAGGGTATTTATTTAAATACAAGGAGTATAGTAAATAAAGCTGATGAGGGCACAAGTAGACACATGGCAGCATGATATCATTGCTATAACGGAAACTTGGCTTAGAGGGGCAAAATGGCAGCTCAACATCTCTGGATATAGTGTTTTGTGGCAGGATCGAGGGGGATTAAAAAAAGGAGGGGGTGTAGCATTATCAGTTGAAGAATCAATTCCAGCTGTCAGAAGGGATGATATGCTAAATGAATTATCAAATGAGGCCATATGGGTTGAGCTCAGAAGTTTTTTTAAAAAGGGGCTGCCACACTACTGGGAGTGTACTGTAGAACCCCAAATAGTGAAAGGGAGATAAAAGAACAAATATGTAGGCAAATTTCTGAGTGCAAAAATAATTGGGCAATAATAGTTGGGGATTTCAACTACCCTAATAACATCTGAGATACAAGCAGTTTGAAGAACACAGAGGACACAAAATTCTTGAACTGCATTCAAGAGAACTTTTTTAGCCAGCAGGTAACAAGCCCAACGAAAGGGGGTGCAATTCTAGATTTAGTCTTAGGAAATGAAGCTGGCAAGTGGATGAAGTAGCAGTGGGCGACCATTTTGGAGCTAGTGACCATAATACAGTTATTTAGTAGTATTATGGAAAAGGACAAAGATAGAACAGGAGTAAATGTTCTAAATTGGGGGAAGGCAAATTTTACAAAGCTGAGAGGTGATTTTTAAAAAATTTATTTCATGGGATGTGGGTGTTGCTGGCCAGGCCAGCATTTATTGCCCATCACTAATTGCCCATGAAAAGGTGGGTGTGAGCTGCTGCCTTGAACCGCTGCAGTCTATGTGGGATAGGTAGACCCACAGTGCTGTTAGGAAGGGAGTTCCAGGATTTTGACCCAGCGACAGTGAAGGAACGCTAAAATAAAAGCAAAATACTGCAGATGCTGGAAATCTGAAACGCAAACAAGAAAAGCTGGAAATATTCAGCAGTTCTGGCAGCATCTGTGGAGAGAGAAGCGGAGTTAACGTTTCAGGTCAGCGACCCTTCATCACAACTTCTTCACTTCTGATGAAGGGTCGCTGACCTGAAACGTTAACTCTGCTTCTCTTTCCACAGATGCTGCCAGACCTGCTGAGTGATTCCAGCATTTCTTGTTTTTGTCCCAGCCTATCTAGTCTGTCTTCATAACTGAAATGGTCCAGCCCAGGCAACATCCTGGTGAATCTCCTCTGCACCCTCTCCATTGCAATCACTGCCTATAGTGTGGCGACCAGAACTGTACACAGTACTCCAACTGTGGCCTAATCAGCGTTTTATACAGCTCCATCATAACCTCCCTGCTCTTCTATTCTATGCCTTGGCTAGTAAAGAAAGGCAAGTATCCCATATGCCTTCCTAACAGCCTTATCTACCTGTGCTGCTGCCTTCAGTGATCTATGGACAAGCACCCCAAGGTCCCTCCTGACCCTCTGTACTCCCTAGGGTCCTACCATCCATTTTATATTCCATTGTCTTGTTAGACCTCCCAAAGTGCATCACCTCACACTTTTCAGGATTAATCTCCATTTGCCACTGCTCTGCCCATCTTAGTAGCCCATCTATATCGTCCTGTAATCTAAGGCTTTCCTCCTCACTATTTACGACACCACCAATTTTCATATCATCTGCGAACTTACTGATCATACCTCCTATATTCACGTCTGAATCATTAATGTGCATTACAATCAGCAAGGGTCCCAGCACCGATCCCTGCGGTACCCCACTGGTCACAGGCTTCCACGCGCAAAAACAACCCTCGACCATCATCCTCTGCCTCCTGCCACTAAGCCAATTTTGAATCCAATTTGCCAAATTACCCTGGATCCCATGGGCCTTTACTTTCTTAATCTCCCATGCGGGACCTTTTCAAAAGCCTTACTGAAGTCCATGTAGACTACATCAACTGTTTTGCCCTCATCTACACATCTAGTCACCTCCTAAAAATTCAATCAAGTTAGTTAGACACGATCTCCCCCTGACAAAGCCATACTGACTATCCCTGATTAATCCCTGCCTCTCCAAGTGGAGATTAATCCTGTCCCTCAGAATTTTTTTCCAATAGTTTCCCTACCACTGATGTTAGACTCACTGGCCTGTAATTACCTGGTTTATCCCTGCTGCCCTTCTTGTATAATGGTACCACATTTGCTGTCCTCCAGTCCTCTGGTACCGCTCCTGTGGCCAGAGAGGATTTGAAAATTTGTGTCAGAGCCCCTGCTATCTCCTCCCTTGCCTCACATAACAGCCTGGGATACATCTCATCTGGGCCTGGGGATTTATCCACTTTTAAGCCCGCTAAAACAGCTAATACTCCCTCCTTTTCAATGCTAATTTGATCACGTATATCACGATCCCCCTCCCTGATTACTACACCTACTTCGTCCTTCTCCATAGCGAACACAGATGAAAAGTAATCATTCAAAACCTCACCTATGTCCTCCGGCTCCACACACACATTGCCACTTTAGTCCCTACTGGGCCCTACTCTTTGCCTGTTTATCCTCTTGCCCTTAATATACTTATAAAATGCCTTAGGATTTTCCTTTATCTTGTCTGCCAGTGATTTTTCATGCCCCTTCTTCGCTCTCCTGATTACTTTTTAAAGTATTTCCCGACACTTTCTATGCTCCTCTCTGACCTCTGCTGTTTTCAGCACTCTGAATCTGCCATGTGCCGCCTTTTTTTTTCCTTATCCAATCCTCTATATCCCTTGACATCCAGGGTTCCCTTGACCTGTTGGTCCTACTCTTTACCTTTTACAGGAACAAAGTGAATGACACCCCATCCACAAACAATCAAGTGGGTTGCTTTGTCTTGGATGGTGTCGAGCTTCTTGAGTGTTGTTGGAGCTGCATCCATCCAGGCAAGTGAAGGGTATTCCATCAGACTCCTGACTTGTGCTTTGTAAATGGCGGCCATGCTTTGGGGAGTCAAGAGATGGGTTACTCACCACAGGATTCCTAGCCTCTGATCTGGTGAAAGTTGACCTGATACAGCCACTTGAAGGAAAATCAGTGGCAAACCACTGATTTGCCATTCAAAAGTGCAATTCTACAGGCACAGTGCAGACATGCCCCACAAAGAAAACAGCTGGTACTGTCAAATCTTGGAGCCCCTGGTTATATAGAAGCATACCGGGTAAGGTAAAGCAGAAAAAGAAAGCTTATGACAGTCTGAAAAATACTTAATACTTTAGAAAGCCTAGAGTATAGAAAGTGCAGGGGTGAAATAAAGAAAATTAAGAAAGCAAAGGGAGGACATGAAAAAAATATTGGCAGGTAAAATCAAGTAAAACCCAAAGATGTGTTTTCAGTACATTTAAGAGCAAGATGATAACTAAGGAAAGGGTAGGGTCTATCAGAGATGTACAAGGGAACTTGTGCGTGGATGCAGAAGATGTGGATAGGGTTCTTAACGAGTTCTTTTGTCTGCCTTCACAAAGGAGAGGGATGATGCAGGCATTGTAGTTTAGGAGGAGGAGTGTGAAATATTAGATAATAATGAGCATAATGAGAGAGGACGTATGAGAGGATCTGACAACCTTGAGAGTGGATAATTCACTAGGGCCAGATGGATTGTATCCCAGGTTGTTAAAGGAAGCCAGGGAGGAAATAGTGGATGCTCTTCGGATCATTTTCAAATCCTCACTAGATACAGGCAAGGTACCAGAGGACTGGAGATCTGCGAACATTGTATTATTGTTTAAAAAGGGTGTGATGGATAGGCCAAATAATTATAGGCCAGTCAGTTTGACTTCAGTGGTGGGCAAGTTATTAGAATCAATTCTGAGAGGTTGGATAAACTGTCACTTAGAAAGGCACGAATTAATCAGGGATAGTCAGCATTGATTTGTTAAGGGAAAGTCATGTCTTATTAACGCAATCGAATTTTTTGAGGAAGTAATACGGAGGATTGATGAGAGTAGTGCATTGGATGTGGTCTACATGGATTTTAGTAAGGCATTTGACAAGGTCCCAGATGGCAGACTGGTCAGAAAAGTAAAAGCCCATGGGTTACAGGGGAATGTGGCGAGTTGGATCCAAAATTGGCTCATGGACAGGAAACAAAGGGTAATAGTCGATGGATGTTTTTGCAAATGGAAAGCGGTTTCCAGTGGCATTCCACAGGTCTCAGTGTTGGGTCCCTTGCTGTTGCTGGTATATATTAATGATTTGGTCTTAAATGTGGGAGGCATTATTAGGAAATTTGCAGATGACTCAAATTGACTATGTAGGTGAGAGTGAAGAGGATAGCTGTAGACTCCAGAATGATGCTATTGATTTTGTTGAGTGGGTGGAAAAGTGGCAAATGGAATTCAGTCTGAAGAAGTGTGAGGTAATGCATTTGGGGAGGGCAAACAAAAGAAGGGAATACACAATAAACGGGAGGGATATTGAGAGAGTAAGTGAGAGACCTTGGAGTGTATGTCCACAGGTCTCTGAAAGTGCAAGGACAGGTAGATAAAGTGAAGAAGGCATATGGATAGCCTTCCTGTATTGGCCAAGTTATAAAATACAAAAGCAGGGATGTAATGTTGGAATTGTATAAAATGCTGGTTAGGCCACAGCTGGAGTATTGAGTATAGTTCTGGTCACCATAGTATAGGAAGGACATAATTGCTCTGGAAAGAATAGAGATTTACAAGAATGTTGCCAGGGCTCAAAAATTGGAATTTTTGAGGAAAGATTGGATAGGCCAGGGTTGTTTTCCTTAGAACAGAGGAGGCTGAGGGGCGACTTAATTGAGGTGCACAGAATTATGAGGGGCCTAGATAGAGTAGACAGGAAGGACCTGTTTCTCCTGGTGGAGAGGCCAATTACCAGGGGCACAGATTTAGTGTGATTGGTAGAAGGATTACAGGGGACATGGGGGGAACAATTTTTTCACCCAGAAGGTGGTAGGTGTCTGGAATTCACTGCCCGGATCAGTGGTGGAGGCAGAAACCCTCAACTCATTTAAAAGGTACCTGGACCTGCATCAGAAGTCCTGTAACCTGCAAGGCTACGGACAAGGTGCTGGAAGGTGGGATTAGAATGGGCGGCTAGTTTTTTTAAGCCGTCACAGACATGATAGGCTGAATAGCCTCTTTCTGTGCCGTAACTATTCTATGGTTCTATGGCCACCCTTCCACAGTGGAAGGGGTGGTCTTTTCCAAGCTCTCTCAATCCCTGTGCCAAGTTGATGCTGGACTTCACTCTGCTCCTTGACAGCGATTAGTAGGCTGTCTGGTAGGCATACCCATCAGCTTTTTTCTGTAGGCTACCCCATCGAAGTTGCCATCTGAATCCACTGCAGCAGAACTTGTGTGTGAACATGTCCTCTGGTGAGCTGGCACCTGCACTGCCCTTTCCCCCTGCCCGGCTACAGATTCCTTGTGCCTGGTGACTCGTGGCATGCCAATCTCGCTTCTATGCTACCCGCAGTTTGCGCAGTGTCAATATCGAAGCTGATGATGAGATTGAGTGACTGACAGCATTTATTCATCATTGTCTGCTGCTCTTGCATTTCACACTCTGACACCAGGTGACAGTTCTTGGGTATCTGACAGAAGAAAGGCACAGGGTGCGGTTGCAGTGAGGGACAGTGGGGAGTTGGTGTGAAGCAAGAGATGTACATCAGAAGACTTTGTGGGTTGAGGGGAAATGAGAAGGTGTATTAGGGAGGAATATACTGCCAATTTCTATGACCGTGGCTGCTCCCAACAATGGCCAGCACAGTGACGGCATGCAGCCATGCCTGCCCCCTGCCAGTTAGGTGCTGCTGCCTCTGATTATGTGTCATCTTGTCCTGCAAGACAGCGGGATGTGTGTCAGTGAGTGTGTTGCAACCTGTTTGGGTAATGTGCCTCAAAGCTGAATTGCTGGCAGTGTATGCAAGCTGAGATGTGGGTGTGAGGCTTACAGCACTGCTAAGGGTGAGATGAGGCTACGAATGTTGGATATGAGTTGTGTTTGATAGAGGATATTTGGAGGTCAACGAAGGGGGGTGTGGCGAATGGAATAGTAGGAGACTATTGGTTCATTTATAAGGATAAGGCATTTGTTGAAGATGCATTCGCTGCAAATTGCCCACTCGTGTAAGGTCATTGAACATCTTATGGCACTGCATCCAGGTCCTCGGGGATAGACTACTTGCATTGAAAGTGGTTTCTATCTGCTCCTACTGCCTTCTCTGTCTACCTGGAGGGTCTGTATCCCCCTGTGGGAAGAGGACTTCTCCAGTCCACCTCCTGAACCAGGGCCTCCATTGCTGCCTCAGAAAACCTTGGAGCACATTTTCTGCTCTGTTGCACCATTTTCACTTTCCTTCCTGCTCAGATTCTCTTCCACAAACGGTTCCAGCAGCTGCTGCAGCCAGAATGCTCCTCCCCTTTGAGAGGTGCAGGCTAACTTTAAGTGGTGCTAGCCTCACACAAACTTAAGGCCCTCTACTGAGCTGTGCAGCCACTCAGCAGTGCGTTTAGTGCTGAGCTGCACACTATGATCATGGCAATGTGCAGGCAGAATAAATTTTCTGTGCTATCTGCATTGCAATGGATGGGTGTGGGTTAATTGCTCATGGCGATCCCCACACCTGTTGGGCTTTATCCAATCTTTTTCCCCCTTATAATGAGGTTTGCAGTCTTGATGTGAAAGACTCACTTTTTTAATATAGTGCTTTTCACGACCATCTTTGGAGCCAATTAAGTACTTTTGAAAAGTAGCCACTTGGTAATGGAGGAAACGTGGAAATTTGCACAAACAGCAATGTGGTAATGACAAGATAACCTGTTTTTGTGATGTTGGTTAAGTATTGGACAGGACACTGGGGATAACTCCCTTTTTGTAGTCCTTTAAAATAGTGTGATGGGATCTTTTACGTCCACCCAAGCAAGGAGATGGGGCCACAGTCTCATTGGAAAGATGGCACCTCTGACACTGCTGTATTCCGGTGCTGCACTGGAGTGTTCGCCTTGATTTATGTGCTCAATCCTGGAGTGGGACTTGAACCTAAAAACTGGTGACTCAGATGAGAGTGCTACCCACTGCACCACAGCTCATGCAGGTCATGTGCCCTTTGGTTGAAGAATGAAACAGTATCTACAGTTAAGTAAGGAAGGTAGTAGGACCAAGATAATACAGTAGCATGTATTTCCAAAAGCAGCACTGTCGTTCGCAAATTCCACTTTCTATGTGGGGGGCTAAATTTCTTCACACAGACCAAATCAATTTATCTCTCATTTTCTTTGCTATATAAAAAATAATATATTTATTTTAGAAAAGTTACTGGCGAAACTCATCAAAGTCTATTTGTGTTCGCCATATTAATGAAGGAAATTGTTTAAGGGGTTAATGAATTGTCAACTGCAGCAACAGTGATTGGAATCACAGTATGCTGTATTCTGTTGATGCAACAGTTGCTGTTCTTTTTGTGGATGGTGTAGCAACACCAAAAGGGCAATGGTCTATTTGTGTAATGGTTCTGACAATTATTAATTTTGAAGTGCTTTCATGTTGAATAGTTTTTTATTTGGTTTAGTTCATTTTGCTAAACTGAATTGCTTTGGTTCATTGCAAAACAATTGGTGTTGATGTGGAATAACTTCAAAGTACTGTACATTAAAGGTTATGTTTTATCATCTCTCTTTTAATGTAAATTCTGAACAAATTTAATTGCTAGTTGAAATCTGGTTTCTTGTTTGCAGATAGGCAGTTGGTTGCTACAAACAATGATTTGGTTTACTTCAATGTTTTGTATTTTTTTAAAAGTCTAATGAACCTGCAACTTCACTGATTTGGTCCATGCTCAGGACAATACCACAGAAGATAGTGTTGTAAAAAGTTAAGCTTTCGAGTGAAAAACAAAACCTTTTATATGTGGTGGTGTTGAGATTGGTTCCCACACCACACGCCAGACAGGTTAAAGAGAGGAAGATTAGGAAGATCAGTGTGTAGTTGATGGCTGGTGCAGGAGAGAAGGGGTTCACATTTTTAGGGACATTGAAGAGATTATTGGAACAAAGGAAAGCTATCCCAAAGGCATAAAATTCACTAATCTCCTTGTGGAGAGGATAAGTAGAGGATTTAAACTTGTAAAGCAGGTGAGTGGGGAAGGTCTGACTTGGAGATCGGAGAGGGAGAGCAGGATTAATAAAAAAAATATTAAAATAGAAGCAAAAGGCTTAGTTGAAATATAAATGGTGAAAAAAGTGGGCAAAATGAAAAAAACAGTGAAAGAAATAGAGTTAAAATACTGTCTTAGGAGCAAGAGAGATGAAAAGGCTAAATAATTAATTAAACTGGGATAAATATCAGTATTCTGAAAGACTTGTCAGGATTGAGAGGTATTTTTGTGAATTTGCAAAGCATTCAAAACAGAATTGGAGAGTGAAATGGTTTAATAGCTATAGAGGGGTATGGCATAGCTATAAAAGAGACATGACTGGGAACTTAATATTCCTGGTTAAAACTTTTTTTCAGGAAAGTAGGGTGGTTGCGTTGGATTCTATTCCATATGCACAATTAAGAATACTGGGGCTATTTCCACTGGAGAAGTAAATGCAGAGAAGATTTGAGTTTTTATTTAAGTATGAAAGGTTTTGACTATTTCCTGTGGTTGGACAAGCAGTGATGAAGGTTCTTCAATTAACTATTTTCAGTGTATTTCAATGTTATTTTTTCCCCTTCCTCATTAATCATCCCTCTGGGTATTATACCCATTCTACCCAACTTCTACTCTGTTACAGGAATATTAATTGAATTCACAAGGCCCATCTGCTTCAATTGTTTGATTTGTTTTAATATCCATGGGTGCCAATTGCAGCATGCATGCAATCCTGCAGGATCATGCTGAGTAAGGGCGAAGCACATTTGTTGTCACTGAAGAAATGTGAAAAAGACCAGAGTACCAAAGTAGATTAAGTTTGTGACAGGCAAGATGTATCCAAATATTTTCTCCAAAAGCAAAATATTGCAGATGCTGGACATCAGAAACAAAAAAACAAAGCAGAAAATGTTGGAAATACTCAGCAGGTCAGGTAGCATCTGTTGAAAGAAACAAAGTTAATGTTTTGGGTCTCTGACTGCCTGTCAGAACATCTTTCTCCATCGATGAAGCCTGGCCTGAATATTTCCAGCATTTTCTATTTCTATATCCAAACATTTCTCCCTCATGACTAGATGTATTTTTGAATTAAAGGCTTTTTCTAACCCAGGGGTTCTCAACTGAGGGTCTGCAGCCGCATTGAGTGTTACATGCACGTGTGATTGTCGAAAATACCTCCATGTGTTGACAGAGTTGTTGCTTAGCACCAGTAACAAGTTTCACATTAAGTTTTTAAAAATAAATACATATGTATAACTAATTTTAATACAGTGGGTCCATGGAATTTATATAACACAGGAGGGGGACTCGGAAGCAAAAAGGTTGAGAACCCTGCCTTAGAGTATATACACAAGCCAGGCAAAAGCTGCAGGGTGGACTTTAGGCAGAAAAAGGAAACTCTTGCAGGGAGGGTTTCAGCCTATACTGACATGATGTTCAGTTCCCTGTAAAAGGAGTCAACCTCAACAGGCATGTGTCTGCATAGCCCTTCATATAAGGCCCTGAATTAAGCCATTGGCATTCAGTTTGAATACTAGAACATTAGAGTGTATGGTGAAATAGGCATGCCAAAAATCACCCTATGTAGGTCCTTCCACCATGCTGAAAGCAGATGACTGTTGTACAACTGATGAGGAAACTTACTTGGGATGACGGCTTGAAGTTACCAGAAGGCTGATATGAGAATACATTGTGTATCCAGATGATGGTGCCTACCACGATTCTGTTACAGAAAGGCAAGCAGCAGCTGCTACTGAAGCTTAGTATCTCCTAACTGGCGATACTGTACTGTGGTCAGGACCACACTGGAAATGTGCTTACAGCTGACTGTGTGTGACTGGAACTGCTCACAATGGCACTTGTAGGGGAGTTTCACTGTCCATTCTTGATTTTGTCTAGTTGCCGTGGGAACAGTTTTCCTTGGGTAGGATGGGTGAAGGGGAAAGAGCAAGAGAGGTAGGATGAGTATCTTTGAGGTGACTTCAAGATGACGTGCCTGGTGATGGATCACAATCAGGTCAACCTTCTATGACACACTTGACATTTAGATACCTAAGCCAAACAGGTCTGCAGCACTTCAGGGCACTAATAAAACTTGAAGGGGCACCTGGCACCAAATAGGGCAGTACTTATAGGGCTAACTGGCAGGATAGTTCTGGCTACACAAGCTGTGGGAAGTTTGCCAGTACTCTAACGGCAGACTGCATGATTTTAGCAGAGTTAACTCCAGCAGTACCTCTGTGCAAACCCCAAGTCTCTGCTCTAACAACCTGTACCTAATCTGGTAGTAAGAAGGATGGGTCCTTATAATCCTTTATGCTCTATACCAAACAAACTCTTATCTAATACTTTTCACACTAGCTTGACTTCAAGACTCTTTAGCAGCAGATCCACTAAATCCAAATCTTTATTTCTGCATGGGTTGGGATTTTCAGTAATATAGATGGCAATGTTTTTTCTGTTAGTCACTCAGCTGTTCCAAAAAAAAACACCGGCTGAAATAAAATATCATTGTTTCCCCACCCCATTGGGAATGATGGTTCTGCACCATGACTGAGAGGAATTCTAGACACAGTACATGCTATATTAGTTGTATTGCTAAATTCCTTACTTCTATTTAGTATGTAATCTACTTGCTATGTACTTGCATTGCCAGTAAAATGCAATTCACAGGAAGGCAAGTGTTATTTGTGCTTTGTTGCGTAGTAGTCAAAAGCCCATCATGAAATGCAGATACTTTAAAGGCCAATGTTTGATTAAATATCAGCAATTGCCCTGACTGTTTTTGTGATTGTGATTAATATAAAATTATATAGTTTACAAATTAAATTGAACAAAATGTGGTATTACCACATTAAAATTTATAAATGCAGATTGAGCAAATTCCACCTTTTGGTTTTCAGTATTGTCTGCAGTTTGGATATGAAGCTTGTACTACCATCTGGAGGAATGGCAGCCACTAACTTGATTTTGCTATTTGCATATCATTTGCCATTTGTTGAGGCCTGATGATATAACTGAGAGCTCGGAAAAGAAATACTAGGGGGAGTTTTAACCCTCGAGCAGCTGGTGAGGTAAAAATCGTTAAAAGAACGGGAAAGTAACCCGGCTCCCATGCAGCCACTTCCAGTTTTAATGAGATGAATTTGGATATTGGCAAGAAACCTACTCACTGAAGTTGGGGATTTCCTAATTGAATGTGGATAAGTACTTATTGACACAATTAATGTCCTTGGGAGAAATTTAATGAGGAATTTTTAAATTGTTTTTAAACTTGGCTCCAGTTTTTACTTGAGCAGCACTGCTTGGAAAACTGACCATGGGAATGGAGGTGAGTTTGAGCTGTGGTTTGGGTGGGTGTTTAAACTTCTCATTGACCCATCTGAAGAAAAGCTCACTTATTGCAGCTGCCATCCCAGTTCCCTGTGCAGATGCATCTTATTTACAACCTTTTGAGGATTTCAAATTGACAAGAACAGGATGGGAGGCACCTTTTTAGATGTGTTTGACAGCACAGCAGACTAGGAAGATCATCACCATCTGCTGCAGTGATGCTCTACTGTGGTCAGATCAGTACGTTTACAAGAGAGCAGCCGAGGACGCAGGAGGCATTAACCACGTCATGGGGTTTACAGGCAGTGACTCAGCTTCCTTGACTTCTCAGAAGAGCAGTGCTTCTGCAGGCTGAGTTTGTCATGCCAGATGGTGGCAGACATCTGCAGCCTGCTACAGGAAGACCTGCCCCTGCTTGACCTGCTGGCCACACATTATCACTAGCTGTGGAAGTGGCCACCGGCCTCAACTTTTTTGTCTGGAGGTAAATGACAGCATAGCAAGATCTCACAAACAGTAATGAGATAAATTAGCTTGGATCAGTTTTTGGTGGGGGTGGAAATGGCACATGAAGGATGTCTGGCTTTTCAATAGGGTCATATGCCCTTTTAACATCCAAGCAAATCACTAGCTAGAAGGATGGTGCCTCATGATTATGCAATCAGAGGTCCTTTCTCTCAGTATTGCACTGAAGTGTCAGCTGAGAGTTATCTACCGGAGTCCCAAAGTGGGACTTGAACCTGCAACCTTCAGAATTTGACATGAGTAGAACAACTAAACCAAGCCGATGCTAGAAAGTTTTTTTTTTTGTTCTCTGGTTATACCTTTGACAAGAAAGCTGGATGTCACATTCATTCTGCATGTAGTTATGGGTTTGCCATGTCCAGTAGTGGCTAAATGGAAATATCTAAATGTGTCCTCCTGTAAAGGAAATATGTAAGTTTTTCTGTTTTACCCCCATGCTTTTTTTTTAAAGTGAAACTACCTAAATTCTTACTGCAATGTGGTCGAGCGCACTCCCCCACCCCCCCCCCCCCCCCCCCCCAGCCCCAACCACAAGATGGGGTGACAAAGCCTTAAATACTTACGATTCAGTAAATCCTAGATACGTGGTTCTTCAGGAGATGGGTTTCCAGTTATCAGGCAATTTGAGAATTATTTACATCAAGTAAACAATAATTACGATGCAGTTCATTAGAGATTGGAGGTTTATCTTTTTGATCCTATTTTCAAACTGGATTGTTAGCCACCTCACTTGACATCTGGGACCTTGTCTGTGGCCTCTGGATACGTTGCAGTAGTGTCTGCTGAGTTGCCTTCTAGATATAGACTGGCAAAATTGGTCATTATTAAGGAGCAGCCATTAGAATCTACTGGTATTGAGAAATATGATTTTGACCTTCTGTATAAATGCATTTTCCTTGTTTTAATGGCTGAAGGAAGCCATTTTTATCTGCAGTGTGAAATTCAGTTGAATAGCTAAATGAATTCTGATCTATGATGGGTGCCTAAATAGCCTACCCATTCATTTAGTAGCTGAGGCCCTTCTATGATTTTAATGTGGTATGAAGTAAGCTTATGCCAGATCCATTTGAACACTGAGGCCCTTTTAAGTTTCTTCCCTTTTTAAAACTGCTATTAAGCTTGTGCTTATTGGCTTGTTCAAATCTTGTTCGGTATGTCAATCTGAGCTTAGTGGTCAGAAATGACAGTGATCTTAAAGTCAGGCCATGGGTTCAAACTCTACTCTAGAGACATGAGCATATAATCAAGGCTTGCACTTCGATGAAATATGTAGCTTGGAGCATTCGAGAACTTTGATTTTTTTCTTGAGTTTGTTTGATATCCCTGTCCTTAGTCCAGTTTTTAAAAATGGGGTCCAAGATGATATAGTATGTCAGAGAAGGTACAGTGCTTGATTGAGATGGCTGCAGACAGTGCAAAGGACAAAGGTTTTCTTTTTTAAAATTGATGTTCTTTGGATGTGGGTGTTGCTGGCGAGGCAGTATTTATTGTCCACTCCTAGCTCCCTGAAAAGGTGGAGGTGGGTCTCTTTGTAGTGCTGCAGTCGGTGTAGTGAAGTTACTTCCAAGATACTCTTGGATAGAGTTCCAACATTTTGATCCAGCAACGATGAAGGAATGATGTGTCTGAGAAACCTTAGCAAGTTGCTGCAGTGAATCCTGTAGATAATACACACTGCAGCCAAGGTATGGTGTTGGAGGTTGTGGATGTTTAGCTAAGTGTATGAAGTGTCAATCAAGTAGACTGCTTTATTCAGGATGTTGTTAAGCTTCTTGTGTGTTGCAGCTGCACCCATCCAGGCAAGTGAAAAGTATTTCATCACACCCCTGACTTGTGCCTTGTAAGTATGAGACTTTGGGGAATCGGGCTATGAGCCTGTCACCACAGAATACCCAGTCTCTAATCTACTGTAGTAGCCATCGCATTTGTGTTTGGTACAGTTAACTCTCTGATCAGTGGTGACCCCCAGGTAACTCTGAGATGGTAATGCCATTTGAATGTCAAGGGAAAGTGATTATTGCCCGGCAGTTTTGTGGAGCAAATGCTAATTGCCACTTCCTCGATGTTTTCATGGTCTTGCTGCAGGCAGACATTAACTCATTATCTGAAAATTTGTGAATGGAGCTAAACACTGCAATCATCACACACTCTTCTTTCCCCCACCCTTCTGACCTTGTGGAGCAGCTAAAAGATAGTTGGGCTAAGGCCTGTGGAACTCCTGCAGTGATATCCTAGAGCTGAGATGACAACCAACAACCACAGCCATCTTCCTTTGTGCCAGCTATAACTTTAGGGCGTTTCCTCTGATTGTCGATGATTTCAGTTTTATTAGGGCTCCTTGGTCGCACACGTGATCAAATGTTGCCTTGATGTCGTAGACAGCCACTGTTGCTTCACTTCTGGAATTCATCTATTTGTCCATGGAGAATCGATTATTGTATATGGGCATTGAATTATATTGAAAAACTCAGGAAACCCATACCTGCAGTAGGTAATATTTTAAAATATATTCATCATAGAATCATTACAGTACAGAAGGCTGCCATTCAGTCCTTTGTGTCCATGCCAGCTCTCTGCAAGAGCAACTCGGCTTGTCCCACTCCCCTGCCCTTTCTCCATAGACCTGCAATTTTTTTCTTTTCAGATAATTATCCAATTCACTTTTGAAAGCCACGTTTGAATCTGCCTCCACCACACTCTCAGGCAGTGCATTCCAGATCCTAACCACAAGCTACATAAAGTTTTTTTTTTTCCTCATGTCGCCTTTGGTACTTTCGCTGTTCACCTTAAATCATGTCCCCTGGTTCTTGATCTTTCTACCAATGGAATACTTACTCTCTCTCTACTCCCCCCCCCCCCCCAACCCCTAATGGTTTTGAACACCTCTATCAAATTTTTTTTTATACTCGTTTGGGGGATGTGGGTGTCGCTGGCTAGGCCAGCATTTATTGCCCATTCCTAATTGCCCTTGAGAAGATGGTGGTGCACTGCCTTCTTGAACTGCTGCATTTCTTGGGGTGTAGGTACACCCACAGTGCTGTTAGGAGGGGAGTTCGAGAATCTTGACCCAACAACAGTGAAAGAACGGTAATATAGTTCCAAGTCAGGATGGTTTGTGGGTTGGAGGGGAACTTGCAGGTGCTGGTGTTCCCATGCAACTGCTGCCCTTGTCCTTCTCGGTGATCGTGGGTTTGGGAGATGCTGTCAAAGGAGTCTTGGTGCGTTGCTGTAGTGCATCTTGTAGATGGTGCACACTGCTGCCATTGTGCGTTGGTGGTGGAGGGAATGAATGTTAAAGGAGGTGGGTGGGGTGCTAATCAAGCAGGCTGCTTTGTCTTGGATGGTGTCAAGCTTCTTGAGTGTTGTTGGAGCTGCACCCATCCAGGCAAGTGGAGACTATTCCATCACACTCCTGACTTGTGCCTTGTAGATGGTGGACATGCTTTGGGGAGTCAGGAGGTGAGTTACTCGCCACAGGGTTCCCAGTCTCTGACCTGCACTTGTAGCCACAGTATTTATATTTCTGATCAATGGTAACCTCCAGAATGTTGATATTTGGGGACTCAGTGATCATAATCCCATTGAATGTCATGGGGAGATGGTCATCGCCTGGCACTTGTTTGGCGCAAATTTTACTTGCCATTTATCAGCCCAAGCCTGGATGTTGTCCAGGTTTTGCATATGGACACGAACTGCTTCGGTATCTGAAATAGTGCTGAACATTGTGCAATCATCAGTGAACATCCCCATTTCTGATCTTATAATGGAGGGAAGGTCATTGATGAAGCAGCTGAAGATGGTTGGGCCTAGGATACTACCCTGAGGAACTCCTGCAGTGATGTCCTGGGACTGAGATGATTGGCCCGCAACAACCACAAAAATCTTCCTTTGTACTAGGTATGAGTCCAACCAGTGGAGGGTTTTCCCTCTGATTCCCATTAGCTCCAGTTTGCTCGGGCTGTTTGATGCCGTAGTTGGTCAAATACTGCCTTGATGTCAAGGGCAGTCACTCTCACCTCACCTCTGGAGTTCAGCTCTTTTATCCATGTTTGGACCAAGGCTGTAATGAGGTCAGAAGCTGAGTGGCTCTTGTGCACAGGACATACCTGGGCAATTTTCCACATTGCCGGGTAGATGCCAGTGTTGTAACTGTACTGGAACAGCTTTGCTAGGGGTGCAGCTAATTTTGGAGCACAAATCTTCAGTACTATTGCCGGAATGTTGTCAGGGCCAAAGCCTTTGCAGTATCCAGTGCCTTCAGCCATTTCTTGATGTCACGTGAAGTGAATTTGATTCGCTGAAGACTGGCATCTGTGATGCTGGCGACTTCAGGGGGAGGCCGAGACGGATAATCCACTCAGCACTTTTGGCTGAAGATGGATGCAAATGCTTCAGTCTTGTCTTTTGCACTGATGTGCTGGGCTCCCCCATTGTAGAGGATAGGGATGTTTGTTCAGCCGCCTCCTCCTGTCAGCTGTTTAATTATCCACCACCATTCATGACTGGATGTGGCAGGACTGCAGAGCTTATATCTGAGCTATTGGTTGTGGGATCGCTTAGTCCTGTCTATCACTTGCAGCTTCAGCTGTTTGGCATGCACGTAGTCCTGTGTTGTAGCTTCACCAGGTTGACGCCTCATTTTGAGGTTTGCCTGGCATGCCCTCCTGCACTCTTCATTGAACCAAGGTTAGTCCCCTAGCTTGATGGTGATGTTAGACTGGGGGATGTGCCGAGCCATGAGGTTATTGATTGTGGTTGAATACAATTCTGCTGCTGCTGATAACCCACAGCGCCTCATGGATACCCAGTTTTGAGTGGCTAGATCTGTTTGAAATCATTGCAATAATGAAGCAACTGTAACTTAAGGTATTGTGGCTGCGAGTGTGTGGAGTGTTTAAAATAAACTAATATTCTCCATGTTTTAACATTACTAGTGTATGAATGCAAATCAAAGCCATTTGAATAAGAGCTAAGTAATGCATAAAGTTAAAAGTTTTATTGAAAATGCATAACAAAATAAATAGGAATGCTTAGTTTAATTCAAGTACAAAGAACATCTCAAATTCTTTAATGAATGCTTACATTATACTCCTAAATTTAAAAAAAAAAGTCAATGCTGAATAAGTGATAAATGTTGAAGTTTCAAATAATGGGTGTTTGTTTTTTCAGTCATAAGACTTGCAAGGGTTATCTAGATGAAAGCGGGCATTCATGTCATGTCATGGTGCCAAAGCTTAATTTGATATGACCATTAGAAAGACTACTTGTTGGTCTGTGATGTGCCAATCAGATTTTTCTAGATGTTGAAAATCTTCAAGTACAGCTGCCTGTTGTCTTAGAGATTTGTTATTAAAACAGCTAGGATGATAAACTAAGGTTAACCCAGTTACATGGTGTAGCTCAAGAATTTCAGTGTAAAGTCTGCCCTGTTTTGTGCCCTTTTTTTGAAAAAAAAAACCTTACATGATCTTTTGGGTCAAAAGCAATTTTGGCTTTTTCCAAAATGTTTTAGAAAGTAAGAAACAGGCTCCCTATAATTTTTTTTAATTTGGGTTGTTGGAAGAATATGCAGTGTAACTACAGCAAGTGATTGCATATTCCATTCTTTTACTGTGCATATTGTAGTGTACCTAGGTGTCTTTAATGGACCCAATTTTCAACGTATCCAACTAATGTGGAGCAGCAATCAACACAGCCGATACAATCTTGAACCACATAGATGGGGGGTGGTGGCATAATGGTAATGTCACTAGATCAGTAATTCAGAGGCCCAGGCTAATGTCCTGGTGATATGGGTTCAGATCCCACCATGGCAGCTGATGGAATTCAAATTCAAAATTAATTAACGCATTCAATTAATAAAATTCTGGAATTGAAAGCTAGTCTCGGTCTGAGACTTAGTTTCATGGTACCATTACTGAGATTATCATTGATTGTCGTAAAAACCCATCTGGTTCACTAATGCCATTTTTACCTGGTCTGGCTTACATGTGACTCCAGACCTACAGCATTGTGGTTGACTTTTAACTGCCCTCTGAAATTGCCTGGCAAGCCACTCAGTTGTCAAGGGCAATTAGGGATGGGCAACAAATGCTGGCCTTGCCAGCAATGCCCACATTCCATATTAGAAGTTATGTTCAAACTGTACAGTACTCTAGTCACATTGTACCCAGCGTACCTTTGTTGGGTTCTGGTTTCCAATAAACTAGGGAAACATTCAAGGCTGGTTGAAGTGCAAAGAGGAGTCACAAGGTTGAACCTTAATGTCAGGCATCTGAGATAAGAGGAAAGCATGGGGAGAAATGTGGCCTTCAGTCTGGAGAGGTAATCTTATGGAAATGTAGAAAGTAATTAAGATGGTGTAAAAGGTAAATCAAATAACTACTTTAAAGTGTGAGGTTAGTACGAGGGATGACCTGTTGAAGCTAACAAAAGTGAACTTTAGGAAATATATCTGGATGATCTTCAGAATGATTGACATTTGGAATTGACTTCTATATAAACTAGTTGGTGAAAACTCAAAAATTGTTTAAGAAGCAAATAAATGCTACATTTCTGGGAGTGGGGGAGACGGGGAGGAGACATTGTAAGGTCTTGCTGTTTCGATGAAATAAGATGGCACTAATGAACCTGCTCATGTCATATCTTTTGATCTTGTGGTAGCCTAACTAAATTTTTGTCGGCAAATGTAGCAGCCAATGTGTGCACAACGTTGCATTAACATGGTTAAATTGATGACCGTTTGCCTATTCTTTTGTGATGGTGGTTGAGGGATCAGTGTTAGCCAAGACACTGGGGGAGCTTTCCTGCTCTTTCAATAGTGCTGTGGGATAATTTATGCCCACCTAAGCAGGGAGATGGGGCCTCGTTTAAAGTCTCATCTAGTAGATGACACCTCAACAATGCAGGATCCCCTCAATATTGGACTGCAAGTGTCAGCCTAGATTATGTGCTCAAATCACTGCAGTGGAGCCTAACCTCACTTCCTTTTGACTCTTGAGCTTCATATGCCACAACAAAATATTCCATCACTATGCGCAGTTTTCTCTTTCTAAAACTTACTTTGTTGACCATTTCCTTCCTTTTTTCATCTGAAGGCAGTAACTCCTGCAGAGGAGCAGTGTCATGAGATAGGTTGCCAATTCTGGTTAGATGTATCTCTGGATATTTGATCAGATGACATTTTCCTACAATTTGTAAATGTTTCGACATTTATGTTAAGGTTGTGTCCCCTGTATTTGAGTGTATGTGTGCACAACGATTTTAAAAGAATAAAACCGTATAGTTTTTGCCCATTTTGTGTAAAAGTAGATCATTAACATATGTTTTTTTTAATTTCGTAAACATCTTATCACTTGCAAAGCCAGGAATTGTAAGATACATCTGCATTTTTAGATGACTTATCAGTCCAAGTTATTTTCCTAAATTTAGAATCTATGGCAGTTAGCATTAAAAAAAAAACTCTTGTCCTGTTTTAGCTTCCATGCAGGGGTTCATTTTTGTACACACTGGTATTTGTATGGTCATTTAAATATGAAGGTGTCATGTTGACAGAATTTTATTTCAAATGAAGCTTGTTTAAGCTAAACAAATCCTTGAAGATTCTTGTGTTTTAAATAGAAAATAAAATCAGTATTGCAGTTCAGTGGTTATGCATGTCTTTTGTATTCTATTTGAATTAAGAAATATTAATTGAAATTAATTCTTTTATAATTTGTTCAAATCAATCCTTTTATTTATGCCTTGACATATTTTTGTGAAATGCATCTCACCTCTTGCCAGATTTTGGACTTGATCCAAGCTTGGCAACTCCCACTCGTGCAGCCCATGTCATTTCTCTAGAGTTCACCACACTGCATAGTCTTTTGTGAGTTCTGCTTCACGACACTGGGAGCAGGAGGAGTTTGGCGCCAGAATTTGAAACTCGTGACCAGTCCCACAAACAAAACTGTGAACTCCACTTTTGTGTAATTTCTCCTGGTTTGCCAGCAGCAGCTCCTCGAAGATTAATTGTTGATTCTGAGATATTCCCTGACTATCTGGAAGGGTTGGGAACCCTAACTATCTAGGTGGTAGTATCCGTTCACCAATAACCTCCAAAATACACTAAAAAGGCTTGTACAATTCCCTTTGAGGAAAAATGTAAAGATCATTTGAACAAGGGGCTGAATGTTCCAGCTTCAAAGCAAGCTTAATATTTAGATTCAATGTGTTAAGTAGCTTTGATCTTTCAGTGCGTCAAGTAGATGGGCTACCACATTTCTGGAAAGCGGCCACATTTCTATTACAGTTAATAGCTGATGAAGCTGGTGATTCTGTATTATTTCAAACTGTCAAAGCACAGCAGCAAAATGTGCAGTAACCTAGTGACTTGCAAACCTAGGCATCTTAACTCCAGGCATGAATCCTGCCAAATTTTGGGCTACCATAAGTTAATTCCAAAACATACAAGGAAAACCATTGCTACCAGTTGCTTAGAAATTTGCAGTTATCATTTTGGGAAAGTCATGTGGCTAACCTCCCAACTACAAATTGTCACATGGTTTGCTGGATGGTTGAAGGTATCTGATAAAAGCAACATTGCTATTCGAGCAGTTTCCCTGCCATGCTGATTGCAGATACCTGAATTGTTGAAAAATACTTAGATATTTAATAGTAGAACTGCTGTTCAGAGGCAAGCAGCTGTTTGCCTCTGGAAGCTGATCAAAGAATCTACATTTGACCAGCAGTTCAGGGAACAGTTTGTTATTGGTTTACTGTGAAAGCCAGTGGCCCCAATTATCCGTTTCTGTAGTCGGACATTTGTAAGAATGAATCTGTTGAAGACAAAGTTTGTTCTCTGTATATTTCATCCCCCTTTTTCCTTCCACAGCTCTTTTGCAGGAATGTTGTAAAAAGGCTTGAATTTCCACAGCTCTGATTGATTATAGTACTAACAGTACTGATACTAAAGTCAACTTATCCTTTTGGATTTGAGAGCTAAATAGGGTTGGTAGGCTTGGGCAGCTCTTTGAGGTGGGTATTAAAGATGCTCAGTCTTTGGATCAGAGACTGAGATTCTGGGTTGCCTCATTTCCAATCACTGTCATGTCTAAAGTATTATGTCATTGTGTCCTTGATGCAGTCTGTGTCCTTGATGCAGTCTGTGTCCTTGATGCAGTCTGTGTCCTTGATGCAGTCTGTGTCCTTGATGCAGTCTGTGTCCTTGATGAACCTTGCCAAAGCCATGCTCCATTTTTACACTTGAAGTCTGTCATGGTCTCTGTTGACTTGTATTCAAAGAGGAAAGGGTTTAAATGGTAGATACAGAGATCTATTGGAAAAGTAACTAGTTACAGTAACTGAGTGCGGTCGACTGAAGAAAACAATGAGAGTTGAGAGCATTGTAGTAATTAGAGGCTTCAAGAAATGGGGGTGGAGGGGGGTCTACCAACAGAAGCTGGGAAGTGTTGGCTGTGTTTAGCATTGTAACAAATCTTCCAGTGGTGGTGGATTTAGTGTTGATGTGTTATTACCAGAGTACTGGTGGTACTGGTTGTACGAACACTATGGAGCATGAGTGTATTTGTTTTTCAGATTATTCAAAGTCCAAAAAGATTCAGTTGCACTCTTAATTATATTGCAAGCAAATCTGTGAACAGGCCAAATATAAAGGAGGTAGTTCTTGCTGGAGTGCTGTATGGATTTGTATATAAATATTAAATAGCTAAGAATTGAGGTTCCTATTAACTTTAGTTAACTTGTTGAAGATCATAGTGGCTTCTTACTACCATTTTTAAAAATTGCTACTGAAAACTTTTGTAAACTGTATGAAATAGAAGTACCCTTAACATTTTAATGCTGTAATAATTCTAAAGGTACAGAAGGACACTTTGATATATTTTCAGTGAAAAAAATACTGTTATTTTTCCTCAAAGTTCCAATATGGCTTCGATCACAAAGGGTTTAGCTATTGAATGCATCAGATGCAAATCCTTTTACATAAGGAGGTTTAACTGCAGTCGATGATTAAACAAAGTCATAGTGATGAGTAATGATGACACACATTTCAAGCTGAAGCTATTCAAGATCTATAGCAGCGATAGATGATCAGGAGCAGCAAAATTGGAAATGAAGATGGTGATCTGTTTTATTCGAATTTCAAGGTCCTGGGTTGGTGGGCTTTTCCATGGATCAGGCAGTAGAGTGAAGAGGTCAGATTAATACTAGTTTCTACATTTAGACTCCCACACTAGAATGTATACGCAAAGACTGCATTTCCTGTCTGCAAGGTAGTTGCTTACAAGGTTGCACTTTCTACTTAATTCTGACATCCTCTGGCTGTTAAATTGCAGCCTGTTTCAACCAATGGTATGTAGCATTGTTGGTGGCTGTAAAAGTTGTGTCATGGAATCTTTCCAGGCTGCTTCAGGGAAAATAAGCTACTTGAGTTGGTCTGCGGTGCATCACTACATCAGTAGGCATTGCATTTCATTTTGTTTTTCATGGACCAGCAGCACAGAGCTTATGCAGTTACCTTTTAGAATATCTTAATTTCCCAGGAACCAGGGTTCCATCAATGGAAGAAAAGGTTCTATATATGAGGAACCAGTGAAACTATATGAACAGAGAGAGATTTATTTACGCAATGGATAACTGGTATGTGACGCCAGCCACATTATTCTTGTAAGTGCATGCTAATCGGGAAGCTGCCACAATGCTTTTGTACTTGGTCTCCTGTTTCAGGATTTTTCAGCCGAAAAAGTGTCTGAATGGTTGTTTGGTGACCAGAAAAACCCTCTATAACAATACTTGGTGCAGTAAAAATGGTAATTAAACTGGCTGTCTGGATATTGAATTCCTGCTTCAAGCACCTGGATAGGACTGGGGGAGTGCTGCAGCGCAGCCCTGAAAGGCTTTGACAATCAGGATGACATGCAACAGTTTTATTTTAACAAAGAATTGATCCTTCCTAATATGGGAAGGGGCTCAGCAGCAGGAAGATGATGCAAGTGATGGCATCGATTGTCATTTACCACCTCCTTCCACAATGCCTTGACTGCTGCCTTGTTAGGCTTGCTTCCCACTAGGCTTCTACCAGCAATCTGCTAGAAGAGCCTCTACAGATGTGTCAATTAAGACTTTAGAATACTTGCTATTGCTCCTCCTCAAATAATACTCCACTTTTCTGTCAGATCTGGAAATGCCAGGCTGCCCCTTTTTTAACAGTTGCAGCCTGGCTACATTTCCTCCCTCTGTGGTCAGCCACTTAAGTGTGGTAATGCCACTGTCATCCAGCCCTAAATATTAAGCCAACCCTGTTGCAGGAAGACTGCATAGGATGAGGACAGGCTCCACCACTTTTCCAGTAGAAAAACACAACTGGAGAAAATTCCAAGCTGAGACCTTTTGATCTGTTGAGTTGTGTGTCAATGTGGTTCACATTTGAACATTGGGAAATTGAATTATAGTGTACTCTATGATGGCCAGCTATGTTTTACGAGACAATAATCACTAACATATATGTTAATTTCCTTTAGCTTGATGATGACTAAAGAATTACAGGCTACCTGAGCTGGTTACTTTATTTTGACTTGCATGCCATGACCCTGAAACACAGCCGAATACAGTAATCAAGCTAGTAGTTACTATTAGAAAATAAAAGTGGAAATACTCAACCGGTCAGGCAGTCTCTGTGGAGAGAGACACAGGTTCAACATTAACATTTTTTTCCCCCTCTCCTCAGATACTGCCTGACTAGATACTGCTAAATATTTCCAGCATTTTCTGTGTTTTTTCAGATTTCCAGAATATGCAGTATTTGCTTTTGTAATGGTTGCTATTACCCAGATTACAAGCTGAATTTTTAGGCCGCGATGGGGACAGGCGGGTAGGCAGGTAAATTTGTGCTGCCAGCCAGCATGCTGGTTCACAGGCTCTATTCCACCCCCAGACCATTTTCATGGAGGCAGGATGTTGGGTGGGGGTATGCAGTAGAGCTACCTGCCTGCAAGCGGCGGATAGCCAATGGAGCTAGTTAAAGGCCTGTTGAGGCCAATTATCACAGGCTGACTTGAATCTCTCAGTTAACTTCCAGACCTCCCAAGGCATCGGGTCCAGTGTAGCTGCCTGGAGGCGGCCACCCGGCGGCAGACTAAGGAGTCCAGCACTCCAGGCAGGCTTAGCGGCCCTCCCCACCTGTTTGGCTTCAGCTGCAGCCACAGGCCACCCGCCAGGTTCCTCCTCCACAATGTGGCCCAGTTGCAAAAGGCTTTTTTTAATTAA
This sequence comes from Heterodontus francisci, assembly GCF_036365525.1. Lineage (NCBI taxonomy): Eukaryota > Metazoa > Chordata > Chondrichthyes > Heterodontiformes > Heterodontidae > Heterodontus > Heterodontus francisci. The sequence continues at coordinate 133,512,216 of NC_090374.1, read as the reverse complement.
AAAATTGAGACAGGGTGCCTCCATCTTGGAGTTTAGAAGAATGAGAGGTGATCTCATTGAAAACCTACAAGATTCTGAAGGGAGAAGCAGAGTTAACGTTTCGGGTCAGTGACCCTTCTTCGGTGTTCCAAAAGAAGGGTTACTGACCCGAAACGTTAACTCTGCTTCTCTTTTCACAGATGCTGCCAGACCTGCTGAGTGGTTCCAGCATTTCTTGTTTTTATTTCAGATTTCCAGCATCCGCAGTATTTTGCTTTTATTTTAAGATTCTGAAGGGGCTTGACAGGGTATCAGAGGTTGATTCCCCTGGCTGGGGAATCTAGAAGAAGGGGGCACAGTCTTGGGCAAAAGGGCCAATCATTTAGGACTGAGATGAGAAATTTCTTCGCTCAAAGGGTTGTGAATCTTTGGAATTCTCTACCCCAGAGGGTTGTAGATGCTCCATCGTTATCTCATTGAAACCTACAAAATATTTAAAGGCTAGACAGGGTAGATGCAGATAGGATATTTCCCCTGGTTGGGGAGTCCAGAACCAGGGGACAGAATTTCAAAATAAGGGGGAAGCTACTTAGGACAGAGATGAGGAGAAATTTCTTTACTCGGAGGGTTGTGAATCTTTGGAATTCTCTATCCCAGAGGGCTGTGGAAGCTCAATCAGTGAGTATGTTTAAAGTACAGATTGACAGATTTCTAAATACCAGTGACATAAAGGGATATGAAAATAGTGTGGGAAAGAGGCATTGAAGTGGATAATCAGCCATGATTGTATTGAATGTCGGAGCAGGCTCGATGGGATGAATGGCCTACTCCTGCTCCTATGTTCCTATAAATATATTTAAGGCTGGGATAGACAGGTTTTTGGTCTGTCAAAGAATCGAGATATGGGGACCGAGCTGGAAAGTGGATTTCAAGCCAAAGATCAGCCAGGCTCTTATTGAATACCACAGCAAGCTTGACGGGCCGTATGCTTTACTCCTGTTCCTATTTTTATGTTATGTTGGGGAGCGCTCACTTGCCTGAAAAGACAGCCTGCTACTGCTTCAGTGCTCTAGGGTCTTCTAGTGGCTCTCTGGCTTAGAGAGCCTGCCTGCCACTCTTAATTGGATGGCAAGCCTGCCCTCTGGCCATTAATTGGTGAATCTGGGGAAAATCGCACCTGGATTCTGACCCCCATTTGACCCTGTCTGTGGGGTCCCGAAGCCCATGGGAGAAAATCCTGCTTGACATTCTGCAAGGTTTCCTCCTCTACACCCCCTCTCCTGCCCTTAAAAATAGAAATTGCAGAAGTGTAAAATTCGGTGCACTTGGTCCAGAAATCAGACTCTTAAGGGCTGGGTTTTTAAAGGCCACTCGGAACGCAAGTGTGTGCAATTTGAAGATTGCGTTCTTGGAGGTCAGCACTGGATTCTGCCACCTCTGAGAACATGAAGTCATTTTTAAAGGGAGGGAATGGGAAGCCTGCACACCTCCCATTAATGGCCCATTGAGCTAATTGTGGAGCTCATTTAACAGGATTTTCAGGAGCAGTTGTGATTTTTTTTTTTAATTAATGGAAGGGTACGGGGGATAACTCCATACCTGGACCACGTCCGGGTTTAGAAGGCATGAACAATGCGGAGGGCCTTGAGGGCAGTGGGATGGGCTGATTGGCTTAATGCAGAGGTCCAAAATAAAGCTCAGCTGTTCCAAAAGTGCCACAGAGTAGCCGTTGCTAGAGAAGTGAGATTTGCTTTTTTCAGTGGTGAGTGATTGGAATCCAGAGAGGGGCGTGAGCCCGTTGGGATCACTTAGGTGGCTGGGGAATGCCTGGTGAATGGACAAATCCCAGCTGAGGGAGTTGAAATCGGAGCAGGCCACTCTGACATTGGGCAGAGCAGCTAGGATGAGCTTCAGCAGATGCAGCCTTCTGGACAGTGGGAGGCTGCAAGGGGCAGAAGGCACTGACCAAGATATCGGGTTCATGGCCCAAGAGTCAGCTACCTGCAAATGACAGGGCGCCCGTGCCATAGAAGGCTACGCCTATCCAGGCAAATGGTCTTTGACATTTGTCCTCTGATTCACAATGACCTGAGACCTCATGGCCCCCATGGCATTCCCCTATCAGCATCCATCAAGGTTCACTGCCATCCTGAATTTCTGTTCATCTGGTAGATTTCAGGGATAAGCTGCAGACCTAGGTGATATCTCAGTCAGCAGCTCATCTTGCCATCAGGTAGGTCACGGATGCCATATTCAGGAGGGTGGGGGACTACATCCACTTGGACACAGATGGGGCTGTGCAGGCACAGAGGGCTTTGGGCATTGCCACCAGTGATTGATTCCCTCAAGTCCAGGGCATCAATTGTGCCCGCGTGGCCATCGAGGCAGCCAGTGATTGGCCAGTGAGATCCATTAACAGGAAGGGCTACCATTCCCTCAACATCCAACTGATCTGCAACCACAACAAGAGCTTCTTCCATGTGTGCACTCACATTTCTGGCAGCTGCCATGATTCCTTCATCCTTGGCCAGTCATGGCTGCCTTAGATCTTCACTCCAACTCCCAAAGTCCATGGATAGATCCTGGGGGATAAGGGAAATCCCTTTGAGATGGCTACTGACCCCTGTACAGGAGGCCCAGACAGAGGTGATGCAACCGATGCTACCTGCTTAGCAGGGCATCCATTGAGCAGGCCATCGGGCTTCTGAAGTTGCGATTCTGGGACTGGACCAGTCATGTGGTGCCTTCCAATAACCTCCTGCAAGGTTCTTGGTCATTGCCGGGGTCTGCTGCACTCTCTGTAACATGGGCCTTGACAGTGAGACCCTGGAAGGAGACAGCACATAGGGGAGGAACAGGTGAGCAGAGGATTTGGAGGCAGAGGGAGGTGACACTGAACAGGGAGGTGCCTCCTGCTGTCCAGGAAGAGGACCTCCCTCTTGGCTCCAACATTAGATCCAGGTCGATGTCAACAAAGGTCTGCCATGCCCCTAGTGCTAGCCCTCCAACTCCCCTGTGACATCCCGTTTCTCTCTTGTACTGTGGTAGGCCAATTTCTCCCTCAGGACAACCAGCTGCCTCAGTGATGGCTGCCATGGGATGTGTACACGAGCCCCACACTTGATCTGACCCACTTCCATTTCTCCCCCCACTGGCTCTAAGTGAACAGGAAACCTGTCTCCATACCAATTAAGGGCTTAACCATTTGAAAATCTGAATCAGTTTCCCGATGGAGGCAGGTTTCTGACCCAAAACCAGACGTGGCTCATTTCCCAACTCCGTGACGAAAATCCAGCCCTAAGTTTCTAAGCGGAATGTTTCTAAAGATTTGGATCTGAGCTGGTGATCATGCAAAGAGTCACAGTACCTTTCTGTGCTTACAATATAACCTGACATAAAAATGTAACATTATTAATGACACTGCTTCATCATAGCAAAAATGCAATTTTGGCATATTTGAAGGTTCTTTGGCATTGATTATCTGTCAGAGAGCAGCAGATCACCAGAGTGAAATTTATTCCATGTAAACACTGAGGAGTTTAAGAAAGAAGTGGAGCAGTTTCTAGAATCCCTTTTTGTCGAAGAACAAAAGGCTGTCCTTGAACTTGAAGGGAATTTTCCACTTAAAATTGGAAGAATTGGTAGTTACATCTAAGTGTTGAAAGACTGGAAGGTTATTAAAATCTTGTGACTCTAGTTGCATTAACACTCATTGATTTTCTACCCCCAATTTTGTGTAGTAGAGTAAAATAAAGTAGCAAAGGTTAAAGTTAAAAGGCATTTATAACCGTTGCATGTCCTTGAATCCAGCAGGGAAAACAGGATTTTTTAACTTGCTAAAAATAGAGGTAGTCAATAGAATTTATTTTTAAACACTATTGTGCCATCAGCGAATATGCCTAAGTGCATTGTGTTAAAGCAGTGCTAAAGGTTGTGCTGCTTTTTCCCGATTGCAGCTTCTCCATCTGACCCTTTACAGTCTAAACATGTAAAAATGGTTTTTATGCGATGCTTGGAAAAACAAAGCTTGAGATATCATCTAAGAATTGGAGATGTGACCATAGAATGCCTGAACAGTTCTCATTATTTGGTTGTCATTTTTTAATGATGGTGCCAGTATGTATTAAGTATTCTTCCTTTCTTTGTGTAGCTGTTAGGAAGCCAGAAGTTAGCAGGAAAATTATGGGAATTAGAATTAGAATTTTTTTTTTTTAGAACATTACAGCGCAGTACAGGCCCTTCGGCCCTCGATGTTGCGCCGACCTGTGAAACCATCTGACCTACACTATTCCATTTTCATCCATATGTCTATCCAATGACCACTTAAATGCCCTTAAAGTTGGCGAGTCTACTACTGTTGCAGGCAGGGCGTTCCACGCCCCTACTACTCTCTGAGTAAAGAAACTACCTCTGACATCTGTCCTATATCTATCACCCCTCAACTTAAAGCTATGTCCCCTCGTGTTTGCCATCATCATCCGAGGAAAAAGACTCTCACTATCCACCCTATCTAACCCTCTGATTATCTTATATGTCTCTATTAAGTCACCTCTCCTCCTTCTCTCCAACGAAAACAACCTCAAGTCCCTCAGCCTTTCCTCGTAAGACCTTCCCTCCATACCAGGCAACATCCTAGTAAATCTCCTCTGCACCCTTTCCAAAGCTTCCACATCCTTCCTATAATGCGGTGACTAGAACTGCACGCAATACTCCAGATGCGGTCTCACCAGAGTTTTGTACAGCTGCAGCATGACCTCGTGGCTCCGAAACTCGATCCCCCTACTAATAAAAGCTAACACACCATATGCCTTCTTAACAGCCCTATTAACCTGGGTAGCAACTTTCAGGGATTTATGTACCTGGACACCAAGATCTCTCTGCTCATCTACACTACCAAGAATCTTCCCATTAGCCCAGTACTCTGCATTCCTGTTACTCCTTCCAAAGTGAATCACCTCACACTTTTCCGCATTAAACTCCATTTGCCATCTCTCAGCCCAACTCTGCAGCCTATCTATGTCCCTCTGTACGCTACAACATCCTTCGGCACTATCCACAACTCCACCGACCTTCGTGTCATCCGCAAATTTACTAACCCACCCTTCTACACCCTCTTCCAGGTCGTTTATAAAAATGACAAACAGCAGTGGCCCCAAAATAGATCCTTGCGGTACACCATTAGTAACTAAACTCCAGGATGAACATTTGCCATCAACCACCACCCTCTGTCTTCTTTCAGCTAGCCAATTTCTGATCCAAAGCTCTAAATCACCTTCAACCCCATATTTCCGTATTTTCTGCAATAGCCTACCGTGGGGAACCTTATCAAACGCCTTACTGAAATCCATATACACCACATCCACTGCTTTACCCTCATCCACCTGTTTGGTCACCTTCTCGAAAAACTCAATAAGGTTTGTGAGGCACGACCTACCCTTCACAAAACCGTGCTGACTATCGCTAATGAACTTATTCTTTTAAAGATGATTATAAATCCTATCTCTTATAACCTTTTCCAACATTTTACCCACAACTGAAGTAAGGCTCACAGGTCTATAATTACCAGGGCTGTCTCTACTCCCCTTCTTGAACAAGGGGACAACATTTGCTATCCTCCAGTCTTCCGGCACTATTCCTGTCGACAATGACGACATAAAGATCAAGGACAAAGGCTCTGCAATCTCCTCCCTGGCTTCCCAGAGAATCCTAGGATAAATCCCATCTGGCCCAGGGGACTTATCTATTTTCACACTTTCCAAAATTGCTAACACCTCCTCCTTGTGAACCTCAATTCCATCTAGCCTAGTAGTCTGAATCTCAGTATTCTCCTTGACAACATTTTCTTTCTCTACTGTAAATACTGACGAAAAATATTAATTTAACGCTTCCCCTATCTCCTCTGATTCCACACACAACTTCCCGCTACTATCCTTGATTGGCCCTAATCTAACTCTAGTCATTCTTTTATTCCTGATATACCTATAGAAAGCCTTAGGGTTTTCCTTGATCCTATCCGCCAATGACTTCTCGTGTCCTCTCCTTGCTCTTCTTAGCTCTCCCTTTAGATCCTTCCTGGCTAGCTTGTAACTCTCAAGCGCCCTAACTGAGCCTTCACGTCTCATCCTAACATAAGCCGCCTTCTTCCTCTTGACAAGCACTTCAACTTCTTTAGTAAACCACGGCTCCCTCGCTCGACAACTTCCTCCCTGCCTGACAGGTACATACTTATCAAGGACACGCAGTAGCTTCTCCTTGAATAAGCTCCACATTTCGATTGTGCCCATCCCCTGCAGTTTCCTTCCCTATCCTACGCATCCTAAATCTTGCCTAATTGCATCATAATTTCCTTTCCCCCAGCTATAATTCTTGCCCTGCGGTATATACCTGTCCCTGCCCATTGCTAAGGTAAACCTAACCGAATTGTGATCACTATCACCAAAGTGCTCACCTACATCTAAATCGAACACCTGGCCGGGTTCATTACCCCATACCAAATCCAATGTGGCATCGCCCCTGGTTGGCCTGTCTACATACTGTGTCAGAAAACCCTCCACACACTGGACAAAAACTGACCTATCTAAAGTACTCGAACTATAGTATTTCCAGTCAATATTTGGAAAGTTAAAGTCCCCCATAACCACTACCTTGTTACTCTCGCTCCTGTCGAGAATCATCTTCGCTATCCTTTCCTCTAGATCTCTGGAACTATTCGGAGGTCTATAGAAAACTCTCCTCTCCTCTCCTGTTTCTAACCTCGGCCCATACTACCTCAGTAGACGAGTCCTCAAACGTCCTTTCTGCCGCTGTCATACTCCTTGATTAACAATGCCATCCCCCCCATCCCCCCCTTTTACCATCTTCTCTGTTCTTACTTGGATAACTTGGACCGAAATTTTACGCCGCCACCGCCACCCACACCCCCCGGCTGGAGGCAGGGTGAGTGCAAAGCGGAGGGGCGCTGTTCCCATCGCCTTCCTGCCCCTGCTGCAATTTTACGAAGGTGGTGGCGGCAAGAAACTGCTTGCCCACCCCAGGCCAGTTAAGGCCCTTAAGGGCCTCCTCCCACTGCCACTGGTATTTTACCAGCGGGTGGCTCAGGCCCCCCAGTAAAACCTGGTGGCCTCCTTGAGGGCTGGGAGGGGGGAGGCTCTCCTGATTGACAACCCTGTGCAGCAAGGAGGGCCCCCAACTGCTCCCACTGAAATACATTCCCTGGGGCCCGGCCGATTGTCCCTGGCGAGGCCCCACAAACTTGCCCTTTTTCTGGAGCTGGCATCCCTCTCGTTCCGTTCCCTGGTTGCAGTCCCAGCCCGCTGATTGGCTGGCAGCTCTTGGAGGTGGGACTTCCTGCCTCAGAGGGGCGGATGTACTGCCTGAGGCCAATTACAGGCCTGGGCCACGTAAAACTAGTGTGGCTCCCGGGCCCGGCTGAGGTGGGCTCGCCCCTGACTTTTTGGCCACTGGGCGGGGCCTCCCACCCAAAGTAAAATTCCAGCCTTAGCTGCTATTACATTGTGATTTTTAAACTTTACCATCTTGGTGAGGCAAAGAAACCCCTGCAGAAAATGATTTCTTCCTGAGGGACCTTTGTGAAAATATTGAAATGTCCTAACCAGCTAACCAAAGGGAAACATTAGAAACCTTTTTTATTAGTCAACAGTGACAAAAATGATCTGCCAGGAAGTAAAGGGGAAATAAAGAAATCCAATCTTGCAACTCTTATAATCTAAGGTCTTCACTTTGAAAATTATGCTTTAAACTGGACAGTGATCCCTCTGGATCTAGAAACGTGGAGAGAACTGCTCCCTTCAGGAAGGGAGTGCAGAAAAAATGTTGAACATGCATGGGGAATCTGTTTTGATGAGAGTCCTCCCTTCCTGTACCAAAAAAAAAAGGAAAGAGCATCTCCCACCCTCTCCCTGGGCAATCTTAGGTTCTTTTTGTATCAGTAAATTGTACTGTGCTCCTGTAAATGAGACGGAAAGTTAATCTCAAAAATACTGCCCAGTTTGAACATCACTGACTAGTTTCGAGCTGTTTTTTTTTCCTCTCTCTGTAGACCCAGTAACAGTCCATCACCATTGTTTTTGATAAAGGTGATGATTACTCACTACTAAATGAGTTCTACGTATGGATGCGTTTTGATCTTTGTTTTGTGGGAATATTGGGGACAACCTATTCACTGCCTGTTACTTCATGATGCAGTCCTCTGCGCACAAGGGACCTCTTTTTAATTATTACTTTATCCCATGAATGTTCCTTTTTGATTTATTAAATGTTTACTTGATTAATTATCAGTTTAGCATTCATGAAGTAGAAAATGCATACATGTTAACAATGCGATGAAGTGTTTCTAATTGGTACTTTGAAAAGCTGAAAATAAACACTTGAAACATCAGACTACTTAATGTCAGACAGAAGGACTGTAAGCATGTCTAATGATATTCAGCTATTGTCGGAATACTTCAATAGCAGCGTGTTCTGTTTTAAAGGACAGGTGTGGCTTTTATGTTTGTATATGACTCAGCCATTATTGGGCGTTCTTCGATTTATTATGGAAAGCTGTTTCTAGAGGTCTAGGGCTGGGAGGAAAGGAATATGTATTTCATTTTATTCCTCCAGGCCCAAAGCAGTTAAAGTGTAATTTATGCTTCCTGATAAGCAAATCAAATAGTACATTGTCCACCTTTTGAGGTTAAATGCATCAGTTATGGAAGATTTCTAAATGAGCTATGCATGTTTACTTATTAATGGCATATGGTTTCCTTGCCTTCAGGAACAGTTTACAGTTTTTATGCTGCTAAACAAATGAGTGCCTCCGTCCCTGTGTGCATGTGTGCTTCCGTCCCTGCGTCCCTCCCTCCCTCCGTCCGTCCGCGTGCCACCCCCAAAGTTATTTTGTACCAGCTTTCATTGTTGTGGATGATGAGAGTAGTTATAATTAAAATTAAGTCTAGAACACTGGCCACATGTTCTAAATAACCATTGTGCCTTCTCCAGCACTACTTTTTAGAGAATGACTTGAAATTGAAATCTAATTCTAGATTAACCTGGTTTATTTTCAGGTTATGAGCCTGGCGTCTGGATTTGGACCTTTGATTACTGCAGGAATCTTTTCAGCTACACTGTCTTCTGCCCTAGCCTCGTTAGTGAGTGCTCCCAAAATATTCCAGGTAAATACACAACTTCAAAGGTTTAGCAGAAAGTTGTATGTATATGTGTCCATATATATGAAAATATATATATATTCATTTTAATTGAGATTAATCGAAATGTAACTTTCCTTTGTGATTATGTAAGGCTGTTATCGGTTAGTTGATTCAATCAGTGGTTTATGAATGTTCTGAGAACATTTCATAAACCTTGTGAATGAACTTGACGGAGATGCCATTTGCTCCAAGTGTAAAAACTGGTTTTAAAATTTCCTCCTACTTGAGGAATTTTTTATATACTGCAGGGAGGAACCAAGGAAGCTATTGCTATTAGTTTTAGGTTGCTGCTTATTTTTCTACAGATGTTTGTGTATATGTAATCCAACTTCAGTGTACAATAGCATGTTGTAATAGCATTAAGTCTTCAGACACATAGCTAATGTTACACACCACTGTTGTATTGAGTACAACTGTGGGAAGAAGTAAACAAACAAATATTTCAGCTGCACTTCCTCTGGCATTTTTTTTGCCACAGATGTACATTAGGGTGGTGGAAAAACAAAACGCTATATAAGGGACCAGTCCAGTGCAGAATAGAGAGGAAGACCATTAACAGACAACACTGATTTCAGAAAGAGAGATTGTGCTTGACGAACCTGTTGGGACTCTTCATCAGATGACCGATTTAAAGTATATGGGACAAGTACAGTTTGTGACACACTGACTTTTGCAAAGCCTTTGCCAATTGACAGACGAGTGGTCACAAAATTGCTCAACTTATAGGATACGAAACACATGGACAGGTGGTAGCAAAAACTGCATAAAATTAAACATAAACTAAAGTGATAAAAGGCATTAATGTAATTGAGGTTTCATCACTTAGAAATTACAGAAACTTTGGTTTGGTGGTTTGATATCATCTTGACCTTTCAACGGAACTATTCAATGGCAGCAATTGGCCCCACATAGCTATTCTATAACAAGCACAGATGAAGTAGCCTTGTTTTCTTCTCAAAATAATTTTTACACTTTTTTATCCATGAAACCGGTCTTTGACACACCCACTTTACTCCTAATCATAATATTTTATCTAATCTTATCCATTTTATACTTTAAATCTCCCACTGCTTGCATACTAATTTGCCATTTTTACAAACTATTTCATCTCAACTATTCCCTTTCATCGTTCCTAAGTAAACTAATTTCCAGTCCAATACTTTTTTCTTGGACTCTTCCTCTCTTTATTTTCAATGTGAGCCTAATTGGTTTATGGTCACAATTGCCCAAGGGTTTTATTTTCACATTTCTTAATTGTCCTGGTTCATAACCTAGAGCTGTATCCTTCATTTTTAGATATGCAACGTTTTAATTAAGGAAACAGTCCTAAGAGCCCCAGCTGCTTTTGACCACAAACCTTTGTCTTAACACATCTGGATAAATACAGATTTCACAATCTGTCTTTCAGTGTTACAGCAATCTAGAAAATTAATGTGGGGTTTTGGACACTCAAGCAGCTACTGGCATTGAAGTGCTACCTTATGTACGTAGTGATAAAAGTCAAATTGTCATGTGCAGCTCATCCACCGGGTCTCTTGGGGAAGTGTGGGCATGTACTTTTAGGAGAATATACATTTTATAAACTTCAGTTTTGGTTTTTACATGTTTATACAGTTTTTTCAACACCTGGACTACAGTAATAAAAAATATTCTTTCCTTCAGGCTTTGTGTAAGGATAATATATATCCTGGTCTTCACGTTTTTTCAGTTGGTTATGGCAAGAACAATGAACCATTACGTGGATATGTTCTCACATTCTTCATTGGTCTGGGATTCATCCTAATTGGTTAGTCAATATTTTGAAAAACACCAAACTTGTAAAAACAAAAAATTACAATTTTAATCTAATGGATTGCTTTAGTTTATACTTCCGTTCAAGTAGAATCAACTGTCTATATAAATGCTTTGTGTCTACAGCAAACACTTTACATCGGTGAGAAAGGAAAACTCAGCAAATTTTTACTCCCCTTCTTCCTACAGTCTACGGTTTTAAAACATGACTGTTGCTTTTTAATTGCTGTCTCTTTGAGAATGGTTCCAGGGTTGAGGGACTTCAGTTATGTGGACAGATTGGAGAAACTGGGGTTGTTCCCGAGTGTGTGTTGGAGACAGGTTCAATCAGCGTTTTCAAATTGGAATTGAATTAATGCCTTGAGAGAATTTGGAGGGCTATGTGGAAAAGGTGGGGGAATGGGATTAGTTGAGTTGCCCTTGATAGCCGGCGTGGACAGAGCGAGCCGATTGGCTTCCTTCTCTGCTGTAACCATACTATGATTCTGTCGTGGCAGTGTGTTTCACTGTGGACCTTGATCTGTTACTTAGATTTCACAAATTTAAAATAAAATGAGAAAATACTGACCAAAGCAGTCACCATACTCTGGGTGAATCTCATGAGAGGAGTGGAGCTGAGGGAAATGCAGAAATCTTGGAGGTGTACCTCAGTGAAAGAGAGGGAGTAGTTGGGTTTAGAAGTGGAGAAAGGGTTGGACAGGGAGTAAAGTGCCTGAAGTAGAGAATAATTGTATACCTGAAAATGGGTTGAAATTTATACCCAATGAATCTCAACATCAGGCGAACACAAAACTAATTAAAGGGAGTAACTAAGTAATCTAAAGGTAAGTCACGGCAGGAGATCTCGCACCCGTGATATGCTGCTCCTGCGCTATATGGGAAATCGGGGACACTTCCAGTGTTCCTGACGACCATGTGTGCAGGAAGTGTATCCATCTGCAGCTACTGGCTACCCGGAGCTGGAGCTGTGGGTGGATTCACTGTGCAACATCCGCAATGCTGAGACAGTCATGGATAGCACGTTTAGCGAGGTGGTCACACCACAGGCAAATGCTGCAAAGGCAGGAAGGATATGGGTGACCACCAGACAGAGAAGAGGAAGGCAGGTAGTGCAGGAGTCCCCTGTGGCCATCCCCCTCTGTAACAGATATACCGCTTTGGATACTGTTGGGGGGTAATGGCTCAGGGGAAAGCAGCAAGAGCCAAGTTCATGGCACCATGGGTGGCTCCACTGCACAGGAGGGGAGGAAGAAGAGTGGCAGGGCTATAGTGATAGAGGATTCAATCGTAAGGGGAACAGACAGGCGTTTCTGTGGCCACAAACGTGACTCCAGGATGGTATGTTGCCTCCCTGCTGCTAGGGCCAAGGATGTCACGGAGCGCTGGCAGGACATTCTGAAGGGGGAGGTTGAACAGTCAGAGGTACACATTGGTACCAACGACATGGGTAGAAAGAGGGATGAGGTCCTGCAACAAGAATTTGGGGAGCTAGGTAGCAGATTAAATAGCAGGACCTCCAATGTTGTAATTTCTGGATTGCTCCCAGTACGATGTGCTAGTGAGTATAGGAATAGGAGGCTAGAACAGATGAATGTGTCACAGAAGACATGGTGCACGAGGGAGGGCTTTAGTTTCCTGGATCACTGGGTCTGTTTCTAGTGAAGGTGGGACCTGTTCAAGTTGGACAGTAAGCATTCAGGTGCAACAGGCAATAAAAAAGGCAAATGGTATGTTGGCCTTCATAGTGAGAGGATTCGAGTACAGGAGCAGGGATATCTTACTGCAATTATACAGGGCCTTGGTGAGGCCACACCTGGAATATTGTGTGCAGTTTTGGTCTCCTTATCTGAGGAAGGATGTTCTTGCTATAGAGGGAGTGCAGCGAAGGTTTACTGGACTGATTCCTGGGATGGCGGGACTGATTTATGAGGAGAGATTGAGTCGGATAGGATTATATTCGCTGGAGTTCAGAAGAGTGAGGGGGGAGTTCCTAGAAACCTATAAAATTCTAACAGGACTTGACAGGGTAGATGCAGGAAGGATGTTCCCGATGGTGGGGGAGTCTAGAACCAGGGGTCATAGTCTAAAGATACGGGGTAAACCATTCAGGACTGAGATGAGAAATTTCTTCACCCAGAGAGTGGTGAGCCTGTGGAATTCGGTACCACAGAAAGCAGTTGAGGCCAAAACATTGTATGTTTTCAAGAAGGAGTTAGATATAGTTCTTGGGGCGAAAGGGATCAAAGGATATGGGGCGAAGGTGGGAACAGGTTACTGAGTTGGATGATTAGCCATGATCATAATGAATGGCTGAGCAGGCTGAAAGCGCCGAATGGCCTACTCCTGCTCCTATTTTCTATGTTTCTATGTTGCAATGGATGATAGGACTTTAGGAAGTATAGAAAGCCAGAGGGACCTTGGTGTACTTGTCCATAGATCACTGAAGGCAGCAGCACGGGTAGATAAGGTGGTTACGAAGGCATATGGGACACTTGCCTTTATTAGCCGAGGCATAGAATGTAAAAGCAGGGAGGTTATGATGGAGCTGTATAAAATGCTAGTTCGGCCACAGCTGGAGTACTGTGTACAGTTCTGGTCCCCACATTATAGGAAGGATGTGGGTGCAGAGGAGATTCACCAGGATGTTGCCTGGGCTGGAGCATTTCAGCTATGAAGAGAGACTGGATAGGTTAGGGTTGTTTTCCTGAGAGCAGAGAAGGCTGAGGGGGAGGGGCATTGTTAGGGTAGATGGGAAGAAACTTCCTCCCTTAGCAGAGATGTTAATAACCAGGGGGTGTAGATTTAAGGTAAGGGTCAATAATTTTAGAAGAGAGGAAAAATGTTTTCACCCAGAGGGTGGTTGGAATCTGGAACACACTACCTGAAGGGGTGGTAGAGGCAGGGACCCTCAGCACATTTAAGTAGTATTTAGATGAGCACTTGAAACGCCATAGCATACAAGGCTATGGGCCAAGTGCTGGAAAATGGGATTAGAATAGATAGGTGCTTGATGGCCAGCACAAACACGATGGGCCGAAGGGCCTGTTTCTGTGCTGCATAACTCTGACTCTGACATTCGTGGCCTCTTTCACATTCTCAGTGCATTTCAAAGTACTTCACAACTAATTAATTGCTTTTTGTAATGTAGCCACTGTTACTATATTGGCAAATTACAGATATGGCGAATGATATTTACATATTGTGTTCAGTGTGTCGTTTCTTGCAGTGTTTACTGAAAGGGATGATGCATTTGAGCTAGTCTGTTCAACCTGTTTTATTCTGCCTGTGTACTTGCACACATCTTTGATGTTAGAAAGACAATTTGGCATTGACCCAAAGTGACACACAAATTGAACTGCTCACATCTTCAAAATTAATTTTAAATGAGATTCAGTTGTCTAATTTGATAATTTCTGTGAGGGGATGGTATGTTGTGCTGTAGTTTTGATACATTTCTATTAATGTATGTTCTGAAGTAAGAATGGTAGCTGTTCTTTAAATGTTTTTTTGGGTCTGATAATAGGCAATTTGTATTTGCTGTGTTTTACTATATTTTTGCGTATTTACTTTTCAGCTGAGCTGAATGTTATTGCGCCAATCATTTCCAATTTTTTCCTGGCTTCATATGCTTTGATCAATTTCTCAGTGTTCCATGCTTCTCTTGCTAAGTCTCCAGGTAAGAATTTAGTCAACAATGTGAAATATGTCTGGATGAATGTAATTTTTTTTCTAAAAATATACTTCATTGATAATTTGTGAAGGAACCTTATGCAACAGTTGAAATGAGATTTGCATGAAGTCAGTACAGTTCAGTTTCTTTTTATACAGTATGTGGCTCTCTGAGGTGCCTCACTACACTTACTATTACAGGTCATATTTACAATATACGTTTCATGTCAAACATACAGCCTGAGGGGTGTTATACTAGTTCCAGCCCCATGGTATACTATGGCGGGAGGGCCTTAGACTGTGGCCTTTCCCCATTGAGCCTTTGCTCTGCTGCCCAGAGCTTTAGTGCGTTCATCAGTACGTAGTCCTGGGCCTTGGAATGTGCCAGTTTGCAACACTATCATGACAAATCTTTGCACTGGAAGACCAACTGCATACTTTTGAGTTCCTCAATGTTTTCCGGGGTCAACAGTTTCATATTCAGCTTCCATGTCCCTCTGCCAACCCTCTGCTGTTCCTATAGATGACAATTGGCCAGTAGGAGGCAGCGGTCAGAGAAGAACATTGGCTTGATGTCAGTGGATCAGACCGTGAGCATTCAGGACACAAATAGGAAGTCTATCCTGGAATCGACAGACCTATCTGGCCTCAACCTGGTGTATCTATGTGGTGCCCTGTCTACAGGGTTGCTGAAGATGTTGCACAGCTTGGAGTCTTTTATCGCTTCCATCAGGAGTCTGGACGTGGCGTCCAGTTTGCTGTCAGCCCTGCCAGATCTTCCAGCTGCATCAATGATGCAGTTGAAGTTGCCCCCTAGAATGACCAACCTGGATGTTGCCAGCAACAGTGGAAGCTGCTGGAGGACGGTCAGCTGCTCATTGTTTTGAACTGGGGCATACACGTTGATTAACTGGAGCAAAGTGTTTTGTACAATACATCTGCCACCCACCATCTCTTAACTTCGGTGATGAAGTTGCCTCCCTGCAGCAGAATACCCAGACTGGAGGAACCGCAATTATTTCCTCTTGACCAAATAGATGGCCTCTGGGACCTCCATCCCAACCATTACCTGTAGGTGCTGAGGTGCAGTATTCTGCACTCCTGCAGCAAGTCGGTTTTGAGCTTGGTGAGGTACCCCAGGATCGAAACGCATCGCGTAGTGGACTTAACGCTGCACACATTAATGGAGACTATCTTTTTATACCTGTTTAAACTGTGTATAGGTTACCAGTCCAGTTGTCTGTGCTAGTCCCAGCCCTTGGGTATGTTCTTGCATACTGATTACTTTTGCAAACTGTCGCATGGCTGAAATAACCATATTGGTTACCCACAGGAGGCTGCTACAACCGGGATGACATCATGGGGGTTGGGGGGTGGTTGTCTAAGCAGGGAGATTTGGACTGTTCTCCATTGATGCTGTCGTTCCTCTCTGTCCGTTATCACAGAATTCCCAGAGCTGTGGTCCACTGGGCGCCTCTCTGTTCTCACAGCTCTGCTCTGTAGCTGGGTGCTTCATTGGACTTGGTACTTTGGAGTTGGGATGCGCTGGTGTATTGGAGCTGGGGGGGGGTGGTTCTTCTCCTTTTACCTCCTTTGCCTTTTGCCACTTTCTTTGGCGGCTTTCTTGATCTTCCTCATCCATTGAGGCACAGTAGTTGTCGTCTGGGACATGAACCACATTTTGCCATTTGTTTGAACGGTGGCTTGTTCCCTTTTTTTGTCATTGTGTTTGTGGCTTTCCTTTTAATCACTTGTCATTCTCCCGGTTGACCCTCTGCTGGCTCCTCTTCCATGGAATCTGTCTGCTGAGGAGGTGTCTCGGGGCAGAGTGTTGGCATTTGGCAGCTTGTTTCAGCATCCTTTTCCTTCTCCTTGCACTTTGTGTCTTTCTCTCTCTCTCGTTTTTATCACTGATGGTCTTTCTGGGGTGAAGGGTTGCTGGTTCCTGTGGAGGGGGTGAGACTCCGGGCATGCAGTTCGGATCTGACTGGAAGGGCCCTACTCACCACCAGCCAAGCTACGTCTTGGTGCTTGTTTGAAAGTTCTGGTGATGAGGCATTCTGTCAAATGACTTCGGCAGTCTGCTTGGGGAGCCATCCAACAGGATCCCCCGCGAAGGATATGTGTACGGCACGGTCCAACTGGATGGAGCGTTCTGCGGCAATGTGACCAGATCCATCCTTCGAACACCAGGGACAAATCGAACCTCAGCACGTAGTGACACTTGGTGTTGAGTACTAGGGCTGTACGCGCAGCTTGATGCAGCCGCACATGAAGGTGGTCACCGGGATGAGGGCGACGTTGGGTGCAATTTTCCTGCCTTATCCACAGGTTTGAACAAAGTGTCCCTCCAGACCCGGTCCATTTTGGATCTCCAGATAAAGCAGAAAATGGCTTGGGTGACCGTCACGGTGCAAGAGTGGGCTATGGGCCAGACCTGCGCCACTTGCAGCAACAACGTGAGCGCCTCGCACCTGATGACCAGGTTCTTAACCACAATGGAGAGAGATCGCTGCTCCCACGTGCTCAGCTTATGGTGTATCCTGGCTACTCGCTCCTTCCAGTTTTTGGTGCACGCCCCAGCCCTTCTGAACCATATTCCCAGCACCTTCAGGTAGTCTAACCTGATGGTGAAGGGGACAAAGGATCGGTCGGCCCAGTTCCCAAAGAACATGGCCTCACTCTTGCCGTGGTTGACTTTGGCTCCCGAGGCCAGTTCAAACTGGTCGCAGATGCTCATCAGTATGTGAACGGACAGCGGATCCGAGCAGGAGACGGTGACGTTGTCCACGTACAGGGAGGTTTTTTACCTGAGTGCCTCCGCTGCCTGGGATTGTCACCCCTCTTATGCCTGCATCCTTCCCAATGGACTCCGCAAAAGGTTCGATACAATAAACAAACAAGACGGGAGAGAGGACAGCCCTGTCTGATTCCAGATTGGATCGGGAAACTTTCTGATTCCCACCCATTGATAGAAGCTACGCTACTGATGTTTGTGTAGAACAGTTTGATCCAATTGCAGATTCCCTCGGCGCAGTGGTTAGCACCGCAGCCTCACAGCTCCAGCGACCCGGGTTCAATTCTGGGTACTACCTGTGTGGAGTTTGCAAGTTCTCCCTGTGTCTGCGTGGGTTTCCTCCGGGTGCTCCGGTTTCCTCCCACATGCCAAAGACTTGCTGGTTGATAGGTTAATTGGACATTATAAATTGCCCCTAGTATAAGTAGGTGGTAGGGAAATTTAGGGACAGGTGGGGATGTGGTAGGAATATGGAATTAGTATAAAATGGGTGGTTGATGGTCGGCACAGACTTGGTGGGCCGAAGGGCCTGTTTCAGTGCTGTATCTAAACTAAACTAAACCCAATTTTGGAGAGCACATCCATCACGAAGGTGTGCGATATCCTGTCAAAAGCCTTCTCCTGGTCCAAGCCGATGACTATCATATCCCTGAGTAGCGTGAGATTATCAGGGATCTTCCTGCCGGGTGCAGTGCAGGTCTGGTTAGGGTGAATCATCAACTCCAGAACAGACTTGATCCGACTGGCGATGACTTTGGACAGAATCTTGTAGTCAACATTAAGCAGTGAGGTGGGCTGCCAATTTCTGGTTTCCACCCTGTCCCTGTTCCGCTTGTAGATGAGGGTGATGATGCCTTTCCTCATGGATTCTCGTATACTTCCAGCAGGTCTGGACTGACCCAGTCCCACATAGCCGAATACAACTCAACCAGTAAGCTGTCGTTTCCGGGAGTTTTACTCGTCTCAAAGGACCTGATGGCATTTGTCAGCTCGTCCAGAGTTAGCGGCTTGTTCAGTCTCTCCCTCGTGCTGTCATCTAAGACCTCTGTGATAGATGACAGGAAGGACTGGGAGGCTTTGCTGTCTGTGGGCTTCACGTCATACAGCCCAGCATAAAAGGATTTGCTGATCCTTAGTATGTCGGACTGCGAAGATGTTACTGAGCCATCCTCTTCCTTCAGTCTGCTGATCACAGAGCTCTCTCTGGTACCTTTTGGAAGAAGTAACGCGAGCACGTCTCCTCCTGCTCAACGGAGCGGACTCTGGACCGGAAGATGATCTTGGAGGCCTCCGTGTCAAAGAGCGAGGCCTGCAGGCTCTTCACCTCTTGGAGGTCCTCCTTGACCTCTGCCCCCATCGGCTGCAGCCGGAGCAGATTTTACATTCTTTTCTGGAGTTGGGACATTTGCCCCTCTCTCGCGCAGCCGCTCTCGGCCACTCTTCCCAAACCACCCCCCGCCCCAACCAACATTTTTGATTTGATCTCTAGCTGGTCTCCAGTATACTTACCAGTTGCCAATTGAGCTCAATAATCGACTTGTATTCACTAGTGATTAAGGTTAGTATAGAGTCAACACTGTCCTGTAAAATTGTCAATGAATTGGTTTAATTATAAGTATTTGTGATTTTTGACTTGATTGTGTATCCGAATGGGTTACTTAGCCCGATGTCTGTGGCATGTAATAACTCATACAACCTGCAGCTATTCTTTTTACAGATCTTCAACTTTAATAAATTAAATAGATTTGGTTTTACTTTGCATCCCACAGCATACCTGTACTTAATGACCTATTCTTTACTTTTGTACTTAGGTTGGCGACCTGCATTTAGATACTATAATATGTGGATTTCATTGATTGGTGCTATCTTGTGCTGTGGAGTAATGTTTGTCATCAATTGGTGGGCAGCACTATTGACAAATGTCATTGTCCTTGCTTTATATATCTATGTCACCTACAAGAAACCAGGTAAGGTTAACACCAATAAGGTGTGAACAAAGTTTTCAATTTCTTGTGCCTGTTCATTTGCCAATAACTTGCATTTATAGAGTGCGTTTAGAAAAACTTCCAAAAGCACAGTCAACCATGAATTCGAATCTTTCCTGATAGCTCATTGAGCTATCAAGTTGAGCAGGAGAACCAGTATGAAGCAGAGAGGCCCTAGGTTTAATTCCTGTTCTGTAATGAATTAGAATATCTGAGCCAGGGCAGCAGTAGAGATGATTTGGACTTGGATTAGGAAAGGGAAGGTTGCTTTGATGCCTGTTAATCACTATACAATACCTACTACTCCAAAATACAGTCATGTTGCCATTGGATGAGATGATATGCTACATGCAGTTGAATAGCCTGCCTTTAGGTCTACCCATGAATAATAATCAATTGGGTGAGTACTGGAGGATTACCATTGCCTGTGGAACCATACTCCAGCAGGAAGTCGGTGTCCTTTGCAAAGGATGAAGGAGTCTTTTTTTTTAAAAGTTGGCTTGCTTGTTTTTATTGGACTGTTCTGAAACTTTGTTTAAAAGCATGGAGCAGGTCTGTTAATTTTGCTGAAACATTACCTGTGACAAGATGTTATGTCTGCTAACTGTTTAGTTATCAATGCTGTTCCAATAGTTCATTGTCGTTTACACAGTAGTGCTGAAAAGTAGTATCTATTGCACTGCAACTATGTGCAGTTTTTCTAGTGCAATGTCTAGAGTTTAATTCTCCTGTCATGGTTGCATATAAATGTCATCATATGCCTCTTGTCACTTAAGCTTACACAAGGCAAAATGAATGGTTGTGCAAAACTATGTATGAAGTAAATCTCAACAAATAAAATGGAAGGTTTGGCATAAGCTTTTGATTTGGTGTACTTTTTGGGTAACTTTTTGATTCTTGAAATTTGGGCTTAATTTGTACTTGTTTTGTGAAGTTCAGTTTTTAGTGTTAGATGGTACTGATTTTCTGTGACTGGATCTTTATTCAAGAATGCTTATTTTTTTAAATGCTATGTAGAAGTGTGGTCATTTTATTATTCTATTGTCTGCAGATAGTTGTCATATATATAACTTAATGACATTGTTAAGAATTTATAATTTTCATAAGTACCTTCTGGTGGACAAAGATTGGGTTGTGACTTCTGCTAGGGTTGAGTCTTTCAAATGTTCCCAGTCCTTTTGTCTAACTTCTGGTTCATAGCCTGTAAAACTAATCAATGATTTACAAGATTGTCAGGTGACTGCTCTTGGTAACCAGGTAACTGGATGTAACCTGTAATTGAAGATGGGATAACTGGGCACTGTACATAAGCGATTAAAAATTCCCAAGTTTTTGTTAACCGTGGTTGAACTATAGTAAAAATCTAAATCCCTTGGAGTTCCGTTCTACTTCGTAGAGATTCCAACATTCTCCATGTACTGCATCACTAATTCCAGAAAATCAGGTGGGGGCAAATCATATTGGGAACTGCTTTAAAATGATTTGAACATTATTATGGTGGTAGAATACTGCTGATTTGATCTTCCATTTTTCAATTAATGTATAAAGCTATGCTTAACCAGTTGTCACCCTATCCATTGAATTTCAAGCATTTTATCAAATCATCAAAGATTTCTGGTATCGCAGATGAGCACAGTGGATGCTTGCTATGTGTATCATCGCGCCCCTAGTCATAGTCATAGAGAGATACAGCACTGAAACAGGCCCTTTGGCCCACCGAGTCTGTGCCGACCATCAACCACCCATTTATACTAATCTTACATTAATCCCATATAAGATGTTCCAGTACAGCTGCAACACTGACAGCTACCTGACATTTGGAAAATTGCCCAGGTATATGCTATCCACAAAAAAACAGGACAAATCCAATCCAGCCAATTACCACCCCATCAGTCTACTCTCGATCATCAGCAAAGTGATGGAAGCTGTTGTCCACAATGCTATCACGTGGCACTTAAACAGTAATAACCTGCTCATCAATGTTCAGTTTGCATTCCACCAGAGCCACTCTGCTCTTGACCTCATCACAGCCTTGTCCCGAAAATAGACAAAAGAGCTGAAGTCGAGAGGTGAGTGAGAGTGATTGCCCTTGATATCAAGGCAGCATTTAACTGAGTATGGCATCAAGGAACCTTAGCTAAACTGAAGTCAGTAGGAATCGATGTAAACTCTCCACTGGTTGGAGTCATACCAGGCACAAAGGAAGATGGTTGTGACTGTTGGAGGCCAATCATCTCAGCCCCAGGACATCGCTGCAGGCGTTCCTCGGGGTAGTTTCCTAGGCCCAACCATCTTCAGCTGCTACATTAATGATCTTCTCTCCATCATAGGTTCGAAGTGGGGATGTTTGTTGTTTGTACGATGCTCAGTACCATTTGCAACTCTTCAGATACGGAGGCAATCTGTGTCCAGGTGCAGCAAGAGCTGACAACTTTCAGGCTTGGGCTGATAAATGGCAAGTAACATTTGTGCCAGACAATGACCATATCCAACAAGAGAGAATCTAACCATCTCCCCTTGACATTCAGCGGATTCAATAGCTGAATCCCCCATCAACATCCTAGGGGTTACTATTGACCAGAAACTGAACTGGAGCAGCCACATAAATATCGTGGCTACAAGAGCAGGTCAGAGGCTAGGAATTCTGTGCGAGTAACTCACTTCCTGACACTCCAAAGCCTGTCCACCATCTATAAGGCACGCCAGGAGTGTGATGTAATATTCTCCACTTGCCTGGATGAGTGAGGCTCCAGCAACACTCTGGAAGCTCAACACCATCCAGCACAAAGCAGCCCACTTGGTCAGCACCCTATCCACTACCTTCAACATTCATTCTATCCACCACCGTTGCACAGTGGCAGCAATGTGTATTAATATACAAGATGCACTGCAGCAACTCACCAAGGCTCCTTAGACAGCGCCTTCCAAACCCACGACCTCTTCCACCTATATCAAGGACAGCAGATGTGTGGGAACACCAGCATCTGCAAGTTTCCCTCCAAGATGCACAGCACCCTGACTTGGAAATATACTGCAGTTCCTTCACTATCCCTGAATCAAAATCCTGGAATTCCCTCCCTGATAGCAGTGTGAGTGTACCCACAGCAGATGGACAGCAGCAGTTCAAGAAGGCAGCTCAAAACTATAGGAGTGCATCCACTGAAATTAGGTCCAAATTATTTGTTGAGTTGGTGCCATGGCTGCTGACATCAGTTAAGACTATCCATTGATATTGGCTTCACCTATAATGAAGTACTCTTATATCATGGTTTCAGACTATACTCTTGGATCAGTTTGGTACAGTCTGGTTTGTTTCTGCTGCTAGGAGATGATGAAAGTGGATACAATATTGGCTGGTACCTGTAGCATTACCAGTTTTTTCCTCTTATCTGTTTCCTAGCTTTTGGGGGGATGTTTTTCCTCACTATAAGGAAATGCTTGGTCCCATTCAATACTGATGCTCATCGTTTGGGTATTAGATGAAAATGTCTAGTTAGTGGATATTCTAAATGTTGTCCAAAATTCGATACTCCCTTGTCTGAGTGTGTATTAATTAGGGAGTTACAGCATCCCTGTCCCATGAATACTATTATCTTTGTCCTGAGTGAATTGATGAACTTCCATTTATTTCTTGAGTTTAGTAAATTTACATGGTAAGCACTAAGGCTTTCACTTCAACTCCCTTAGCATCAAGGACTCCGGGCACATACATCAACTCCTGTCTGCAGGAAACTCTCCCTACTGCTCCCCCAAAACACAACAAGCTCCTCGGTTGGGATTTTTCCCTCGGCAGACGAGAGCCTGCTTCCGCCTGACCTGGGGCTCTGACCCGCATTTTGCGGTTCCCCGGCCTTTAATTGTTCTGAGGCTGGACTTCCACCTGTTTGAGGCAGGCAGTCCCGCTTAATGGAACTGCCAGCCAATCAGTGGGCCGGCAGCTCTTAGTCCCAGCAGCGCCACCAGGAGCGGTGGCCACTGCTGAGACTGCAGCCCAGCTTCAAGATGATGTCTGGGAGCTCCGGAACCAACATAAGTGGTTGGGCCCCGGCAAGGCAACAAAAAATCACCAAGGATTTTCGATTTGGGGGGGGACGGGGGCGTGTTGGGGTTGGTTGGGGCAGTGGGGGCGACCCTCCATCGGGGCACAGGGTGCCTGATCATAAGGTCCCCCCGCCCCCCCGGGCTGTCAGAGTTGCCTGCTTTTATCAGGCAGCTTTTCCTGGGCCTGGGCCGCCTGACTAGCCACAGGTAAAATCCCCGTGGTGGCAGGCGGAGACCCTTAAGTGTCCACTTAAGGGCCTTGATTGGCCTGGGGTGGGCAGGCCGTTTTTTGCCGTCGCTGCCCTGCATAAAGTGGAGGTGGGAGCAGATCGGGAAGGGCCCCCCAAGTCTCCTGCTCCATTTTAGCCCCCCCCCCCCCCCCCCAACCACCTTCCTGCTCTTTCCGGGGGTGGGTGTGGTGGTGCGTGAAGTCCGGCCCTCCTGTTATTATCTCTATTCAAGAACTTGTAGAGAGCATTGACTGCCTCACCATTTGGGCCAGTGGTGCATATCCTCTTTCTATACAAGGAGCAGCAGGGCTGTCATGTTCTTCTGCCGTGAGGAGGTTGGCAAAGAATTACCTTTGTCACCTTTTGAAGTTATGTTGGAGTTCTTCATGCTCTGCATTTAGTATGACATGCTACAGCAGCTTATCTGAAAACCTGTCTGGTGGTCTTTGCGAGGTGCACAGTCACTTTAAATCATCTAATGGTAACCAAGAATGATTTTCTGGAGATGTCATCATTTCTACCCTCTGGACTGCCTCTATTGTGATTTGATGGGGCATAAACCAACAACCCCTGGATATGACAAAACTTACCCTTACAGGTGCATTATCTTGATACCAAACTTATTCAAGGGTGCTTTTCAGAAAATCATGTAAACTGGGCAGGAATTTTATATCTGCGTTTCCTTGGATTTCTCCTGTTATTGTGACCGCCTGTGTCACAGTCAGGTGGCAAATATCACCAGTAACTGGAAGGTCTTTTGATTGTAGCAGGATGTAGTGCTTGCCTTTTGATTAGTGTTGAAGTTAATCCAAGTTGCCATAGTAGTTCTGTATTTCTAGAATATTGGCTGATTTGCAGATGAAGCTGCTCAAGTGCTGTTTGATAGAAATAGGTTACTCAGTGAGCTGAAAGTACTATTGGAAACTACAAATAGCAGCAGCAAAATCGCCAAGCTTCCCTAAGAACGGTCCACTGATCTGTGGCGGGAAGGGGAGGGTGGTTAGCATGTCAAACCAGAAGCAACTTGGGACTCATGAGGCTGTACAGGGACAAGCAATAGGGTATGTGGGAGTGCCAGTCGTACTCTCAGCTCCAGCAGTGATGCTGTACTCTCAAATCCAGTACTGAAGCGTAAAATTGATTACACCTTTTCTGTGATTCATGAGGAAGGATCACCGACACGAGTTGGAGAAACTGTCATGGGGGAACCGTTGTCTTTTGCGTTTAAGTGGAGAAATTGTTAAGTTCAAGTGAATTTTCTTCTCATTTAAAAAAAAAAACCCTGGTTCAGTTATCTAAGCCACTTTATTCTGGGGCTGTGAAGAAACCTCCACTGAGGTAGGAGGAAGAGTTGTATTCTCATTACTTGCCTGCCTACAAGAAAGTGGGGATATTTAGTTGGCTTATCTGGAACTTAAGCCCTTGAAAAGCTTCACAGGAAGTAACAGTTCAAAATGATTATTTGTCTTGAATCATGCAGTCTGATCAAGAGATTGACCAGCTGTGATTAATCTCTAGAACACACTCTTCCACTTGATCCATTTTCAACATCAAAAGGTGTTAAAATTCTTCTTGCAGCATGAACTCTTTTCACGGTAAGAAATCGTGGTTCTTTGACTATCGCAGAACAATGACACGCTACATTTCCTCTATCTGACCAGGAGCTCTGTCTGCTTTATTGATTTCAGTGGTTAACCCAAACGGAATGAGTTTCTGTTTGATCTCTGTATTAGTTGAAGGCCTCCTTCCTACTATGTTGGAGAAATAATGGCATCTAGGAATTTTTTCACCTAATGAACTTTAAAATGTAAAGTTGTGCCCAAAATGCGCTAGAAATTACATAGATTAGGTTGGTGTGTTGCAGCCGTTGCCTCACCCTACCTCTGTCATATCTTACTAATCATTACCTTCTGTTTCTCTCTCTCCCCCCCTCCCTTTTAGCTTTGCATTTTTTTATTTGATCTATTACTCATTTTGATTTGCTTGTGGATTCGTTTGATCTACTTTACTATTTAAATTTTCATTTAATTCCACAACCCTGGCTCTGTAGATCCTTGCAGAAGGTATAGATTGTGGAGATGAGTTGACTGGGCCCGTGTCACACAGCCATACTGGATTCTGGTTTCAGTTAGAGGAGTGAACCTGTATGGTCTGGGACCTTAGCATATGGCTGTATTTAGAAGCAGGGAATTTCAGTTCCAGGAAAGCTCAAGGGGCTGAGCTGGCCGGCAAGTTGCTGTGTGACTACACACAAGAACACAAGAAATAGGAGCAGGAGTAGACCATATGGCCTATCGAGCCCACTGCCACCATTCAATACGGTCATGGCTGATCTTGGGCTTCAATTCCACTTTCTTGTCTGCTCACCATATCATTTGATTCCCTGACCGACCAAAAATCTATCTATCCCAACCTTAAATGTATTCTATGATGAAGCATCCACAACCCTCTGGGGTAGAGAATTCCAAAGATTCTCAACCCCTTGAGTGAAGTAATTTCTCCTCTTCTCAATCCTAAATGATCGGCCCTTTATCCTGAGACTGTGCCCCCATGTTTTAGATTCCCTGATCAGCGGAAACAATCTGTGTGTCTACCCTGTCCAGCCCCTTCAGAATCTTGTAGGCCCAGTTTACTGAGCCTCTCATCATAGGACAACCGCCTTATCCCAGGGACCAATTTAGTGAGCCTTTGCTGTACCGCCTCCAATGCAAGTATATCCTTTCTTTAAATGTGGAGACCAAAACTGCGCACCGTATTCCAGATGTGGTCTCACCAAAACCCAATTGTAGCAAGACTTCTTTATTCCTGTACTCCAATTCCCTTGCAATAAAGGCCAGCATACCATTTGCCTTCCTAATTGCTTGCTGCACTTGCATGCTACCTTTCTGCGTTCCTTGTACAAGCACACCCAAGTCTCTTTGAACATCAACGCTTAGAAGTTACACACCTTTTAAAAATTATTCTGCTTTTCTGTTCTTACGACCAAAGTGAAGAACTGCACCCTTCTCTGCATTATGTTCCATCTGCCATCTTGTCCACTCAATTAACCTGTCTATATCTCTTTGCAGTGCCTCTGTGTCCTCCCCACAGCACACCTTCCTACCTAGCTTTGTATCATCAGAAAACTTAGATACATTGCTCTCTGTCTCTTCATCTAAGTCATTGATATAGATTGTAAATAGCTGAGGCCCCAGCACTTATCCTTGCAGCACTGCACTATTTTTTGCCCGTCAACTTGAAAATGCCCCATTTATGCCTACCCTGTTTTGTGTCGACTTGGAGCAAAGATTTGGATCAGACAGAAAGAGGCTGAGTTGGGCAGGATCCTGGCTGCGTGGAAGAAAGAAATTTTAAAATGCTGAAAGATGTTTTAAAAAGTAGAGGAAAAAAAACTAAAGTAAGGGGGAAGGGTTAAAAAAAAAATGCAATTGTATTCTTGTGGAATTGATTGAGAGAATGTGAATGGTCAATGGTGACCCGATCAAGTGGTTAGCATAGACCAATCAGCTATGCTAGCAGGGCTCTGCAGTCTACACTATTACGTTTTAACAGACATGCTGATTTAAAAATAAAGTGAAACTTTGTCCTTGGGAGGTCTAGTGTAACTGGCAATAATGGTTAGAACATGAACACAGTAGTTGAGTATCAGCAAACCAAAATGTGGCTGTGACGATTTGTAAGACTAATTGAGTAATTTACCTGCAGGTCTGTACATGGTATGTGACACTGAGTAACTTGAATATCAGTTTAAATATCATAAATCTATAATGTAACTCGTTACCTAAAGTAAGGAACGTTATTCAGTGGTTCTTGCATAATTATTTCATACATTTTATTGACATTTTACACATTGAATTTCTGCTCTGTTCTGTAATTTGTATGTGGGGTGTACATATAGTTAACTTGAGGAAAAGAACTTGAAACCAGAGAGCTGCTTTTTGATTTAAAATAACTTTTTGAATCAGTGAGTCCCTTTCTGCTTAATTGAACACATACTCTTAAAATAGAAAAGATTATGTTGCCAATTATTGTGGAATGTATTTTGCAAGGGAATTGGAATGATCAGGTTTCTGGGTCGTAACTTATTGTCTTTGGTTGCAATATAGTCATTACACAAATGTGTACACTTGCTCTTATATATAAAAAAAAATCTTTTCATCTTGGTTGCTTTCATTTATTTTATAGCCACTGTCAAACATAGAATATTCAGACATAAACCAGAGTACTTCATTGTTTACTGGGGGAGGAAAAATATGTACAAAATCTATTACAGTTCTTCTCCAACAACCCCCCCCCCTGCCCCCACCACCACCACAAGCAATTGTGGATCAACTGAGAAAAATTATAACTAGGCTGTAAAACTCAGTTGTTCCAAAACTTTTTGGGAAACAGTGCTTCCTGTTATTTGTTCTTTGCCTATAGTTTAAGAGGAAATAATCCATAGCAGTTGTTCACAATGGACCTCTGTTTATAAAGGGGGCGAAGGGTAGACCGAATAATTACAAGCCAGTCAATCTAACCTCCGTAGTGGCCAAATTATTTGAATCTATTCTGAGAAACAGGATAAACTGTCACTTAGAAAGACACAGGTTAATCAAGGATAATCAGCCTGGATTTGTTAAGGGAAGATCTTGTTTGACCAACTTGACTGAATTTTTTGAAGAAGTAGCAAGATAGATGAGGGTAGTGCAGTGGATTTTAGCAAGGCTTTTGACAAGGTCCCACATGGCAGACTGGTTTTTAAAAAAAAAAAAATCGCATGGGATCCAGGGAAATGCAGCAAGGCAGATGCAAAATTGGCTCAGTGGCAGGAGACCAAGTGTAATTGTTGACGGCTGTTTTAGCGACTGGGGAGGGCTGTTTCTAGTGGCGTTCCGCAGGGCTCAGTACTGGGTCCCCTGCTTTTTGTGGTGTATATTAACAAATTGGATGTGAATGTAGGGGGCATGATCAAGAAGTTTGTGGACAACGCAAAGATTGGCCGTGTGGTAGATAGCAAGGAGGATAGCTGTAGGCTGCAGGAAGATATTGATGGTCTGGTAAGATGGGCAGAAAAGTGGCAAATGGAATTCAACCTGGAGAAGTGAGAGGTGATGCATTTGGGGATGTCAAACAAGGCCAAGGAATTCACGATTAATGGGAAAATACTGAGAGGTGTAGAGGAAGTGAGGGACCTTGCAGTGAATGTCCACAGATCCCTGAAGGTAGCAGGACAGGTCGATAAGGTGGTTAAGAAGGCATATGGAATCCTTTCCTTTATTAGCCAAGGTATAGAATACAAGAGCAGGGAGGTTATGCTGGAACTGTATAATTCATTGGTTAGGCCACATGAGTACTGTGTGCAGTAGTGGTCACCTCATTACAGAAAGGATGTAATTGCACTGGAGAGGGTACAGAGGAGATATTGTGAGAACTGGAAAGATGTAGCTATGAGGAAAGATTGGATAGGCTGGGGTTGTTTTCCTTGGAACAGAGAAGGCTGAGGGGATATCTGATTGAAATGTACAAAATTTTGAGGGGCCTGGATAGAGTGGAGGTGAAGGGTCTGTTCACTTTAGCAGAGAGGGCAGTGACGAGGAGGCATAGATTCAAAGTGATTGGTAGAAAAATTAGAGGGGAGATGAACAAAAACTTTTTCACCCAGAGGGTGGTGATGGTCTGGAACCTGCTGCCTGAAAGGGTAGTTGAGGCAGGGACCCTCAACTCATTCAAAAGGAGTCTGGATATGCTCCTCAAGTGCAGTAAGCTGCAGGGCTACAGACCAAATGCTGGAAGGTGGGATTAGAATTGGATTGTTTTTCGACCAGCGCAGACACGATGGGCCAAATGGCCTCTTTCTGTGTCTTAAACTTTTTATGATTTTTCTATGATTTTCTAAGTGGGAAAGTACAGTTCCTTTTTGCAATTATTTTTCAATTCAGACCTAAATATTTGAGATGAAAAATAAATCCCTTGCTTGTTAGTTCATACGTAGCAATTTGCTAACTGATGTTAAAAGCAGGAAAAGTAATAATTTTACTTTGCAAGGGCATAACTTTATGCCAGTTCCTCTACAACTGTGCAGCCAAATGGATGTCGATGTCCCCGTCCCACCCTTTGCAGCCTGACCTGGATTTTGTGCCTTATAATGAAGTCAAAAATGATTAACTTGATATTCTGTTTAACTCTGGTGGATCCCAAATGATATTGCATCCCCAAGGGACGGCAGGAATTGGAACTGCGTTAATCTACACATTTGATTTGACGCAAACGTTTATTTTTAATTCAGAAGGTTGACTGCTGTACCCAAAAGTTGTGCGTTTTGAGCCATCACATTCCTTATTGTCTCTTGGGTAGATTTGTTCTGGGCCAAGCAGTTGAAAGGTTCAGGTGAACATAAAAAATTTGTAGAAAAAGGGGGAAATTATATCCCCTAACCTGTCTAACTCAAATGTGCCCCATCCCCGTAAAGTTCAGTTTCAGATGGTTCCACCTTTTAACCCAACACCCCTCTCCATCCTTCCATTCTGCGTGCTCTCGCGCTTGCTCATTGCTCCTCGCTCTTGCCGCCCCTCACCACGACCACTACTTTTCTGCAGCCTGATGGTGAGAGGTTTGTACAAAACATAGAATAGAAACATAGAATGCTTACAGCACAATCGTCCTCTAAAAGCAATTCAGATAGTCCCACACCCCTGCCTTTTCCCAGTAGCCCTGCAATTTTTCTTTTCTTTCGGTGCTTATCCAATTTCCTTTTGAAAGCCATGATTGGATCTGCCTCCACCAAACTCTTAAGCAGTGCGTTCCAGATCCTAACCACTCACTGTAAGAGGTTTTTCCTCGTTGTTGTTGTTGTTGGTTCTTTTGCCATTCATCTTATATTAGTGTCCTCTGGTTCTCGACCCTTCTGCCAGTGGGAACATTTTCCCTCTGTCTACTCTGCCTTGACTCCTCATGATTTTGAGCACCTCTATCAAATCTCCTTTCAACCTTATCTAAGGGGAACAACCCCAGCTTCTGCAATCTCTACAGGTAACTGAAGTTCCTCATCCCTGGAACCATTCTCGTAAATCTTTTTTGCACCTTCACTTGCCAAAGTGTGGTGCCCACAATTGGACCCAGTACTTCAGTTGAGGTGGAGCCAGTGTTTTATAAAGGTTCATCATAACTTGTTTTTTCTACTCTCCGCCTCTATTTATAAAGCCCAGGATCCGGTATGCCTTTTTAACCACTTTTTCAACTTGCTCTGCCAACTTCAACGACTTGTGCACATATACCCCCAGGTCTCTGTTCCTGCACCTCTTTTAGAATTGCACCATTTATTTTATATTGCCTCTCCTCATTCTTTCTATCAAAATGTATCACTTCACACTTCTCTGGATTAAATTTCATCAGCTCCATGTCCTCCCATTCCACCAGCCTATATTCTATTGAAGTTTATTACTATCCTCCTTACAGATCACAGTACTACCAAGTTTTGTCATCTGCACACCCAAGTCTAGGTCATGAATATATATCAAGGAAAGCAGTGGTACTAATACTGACCTCTGGGGAACCCCACTGCATACCATCCTCCAGTCTGAAGAACATTACTCTCTTTTCTATCTATCCCTCATCCAACTTTGTATCCATGCTGCCACTATCCCTTTTATTCCCTAAACTTCAACTTTGCTAGCAAACCTGTAGCACTGTACCAGATGCCTTTTGGAAATCCATGTACACCACATCAACCAAATTACCCTCATCAACCCCCCCTGTTACCTCATCAAAAAACTCAAGTTAGTTAAACATGATTTCCCTCATTAATTTGTACTTGTTCAAGTGACAATTTTATCCCAGATTATCATTTCTAAAAGGTTTCTCACCACTGAGGTTAAACTGACTGATCTGTAGTTGCTGGGTTTATCCTTGCACCTTTTTTTTTTCTCCCAATAAGAGTGTATCATTTGCAATTCTCAGTCCTCTGGCACCACCCTTGTACCTGAGGAGGTTTGGAAGATAATGGCCTCTGCAATTTCTTCCCTTGCTTCCCTTAGTAGCCTCATCTTTCTCTATCTCTTTTGTCGTCTGGGGAGCTCTGGTTTTGGTTGTCCTACTATTCCACCTCCTGGGAACGTACCTCGGCTCTACCCAACTATATCTCTCCTTTTTTTTCCTCAAGGCAGTTCTGTTAGTTTTGCCAGCCAATCTTTGATTCCAGATCTTGGGGACAGATTTGTCCTCACTCTACTGAAATTGTCCCCCTCCGATTAATTATTTTTACTCAACATAGCTTCTTGAACTTACAATACTATGATCACTGTCCCCTAAATGCACCCTGACTGACACTAGCTTCTCTTGACCCACCTCATTCCCCAGGACCAGATTCAGCAATGCCTCCTTCCTCCTTATGCTGAAAACATACTGATGAAGAAAACTCACTTGAACATACTTTAAAAACTCTTCCCCCTCTCTGCTCTTTACAACTATTACTATCCTAGTTTAAGATAATCAAAGTTCCCCATTATCACTACTCTTGTAATTTTTCTGCAAATTTACACCACTATCATTCCTTCTCATTGGCCTATAAAATACACCCAGTTGTGCAATGGCACCTCTGTTGTTTCTTAACTCTAACCAAATAGATTTAGTCTTTGACCCCTCAAGGGAATCCGCTCTATGCAGCACAGTAATATTCGCCTTTAATCAGTACTGCCACCCCTCCTCCTTTCTTTCCCTCCTTTAAATTTCCTGACCCCTTTATATCCAGGGATATTTAGTACCCAGTCCTGCCCTTTTTTTTTGAGCCAGGCCTCCAGTATCACCACAACATCATATTCCCATGTGGTTATCTGTGCCTTCAGCT
Organism: Heterodontus francisci; assembly: GCF_036365525.1. Lineage (NCBI taxonomy): Eukaryota > Metazoa > Chordata > Chondrichthyes > Heterodontiformes > Heterodontidae > Heterodontus > Heterodontus francisci. Next base: position 133,479,691 of record NC_090374.1, on the reverse strand, counting down.
CACCAACCTTATTTACCACCCTTTCTGTGTTAATGTGCCTGCACTGTAAGCGAAATTTAGATCTTATTGCCTTCCCTCCTACTCTGATCCCAACCTGATGCCTTACTATTTCTTACTCTAGTGCTAGCTGTCTCTCCTTTATGTGCACCTTGTTTCTCCTTTCCAATGTTACATCCTGGTCTCCATCCCCCTGACAAGTTAGTTTAAATACACACTTCTTTCAGAAAAATCATTCTTTTCTTAAATGGTTGAAAGGATTCTAATATTGAATGCCTTAGTACCTAATAATGTGGACACAGGTTTAACATTGAACTCTTTTCTGGAGTTTATCATGCATGAAAGACAGAACGTTGGTATTTATCAAGGAATGCTGCATTTACAGATGAAACAGGTTACTATTAATGCAGCAGCATGTAGCCAGGGTATAAAGGGTTGTATAAGGTATAATGAGATACTGTTCTCGAAGCCAGACAGTAAGAAGATGTGTAATCAATAAGACCTGCAATGTTTTTCATAATACTTTGTTACGGGATCTAATTTGTCTGAATACTTAAAACTAGAAGTGCAATGTATATCGTGTAATATAGTGTGATTTATGCAAATATTTTAGTTGTACTGAACTCAAAATATTACTTCTGCAGATGTGAATTGGGGCTCCTCCACACAGGCTTTGACTTATTTGAGTGCCTTGCAGCATGCCATTCGGCTTACAGGAGTAGAGGACCATGTGAAGAATTTCAGGTAATTGTATTACTGATTTGAGACTTGAAGAGATATGTTGAGGACCAAGCTTATGTTTATAACTGAAGTCCATCTGAAGTAGACCATTCTTCAGCCTAGAATCAAATCTATCAGGTAGTTGCAGTAATTTTAACTGATTTATGACATGTACACAAGGAGGTTGACTTTGAAACTAATCATGGGGAATACGGGACACATGCTCACATTAATATAGGCACAATTGTCTATTGCTTTTGAGGTACTTTGCCAATTAGTGTAGCAACACCATAAGTTATATTTGTAAATTTATACAAATGTACTGGCTTTGAGCCCACAGTTGTGCCTCATCAGCTATACTTGGTTAATTTTTTAATTTATTTATGGGATTTAGGAATTGCTATCAAGACCAGCATTTATTGCCCATCCCTAATTGCCTGTGAGAAAGTGGTGGTGAGTCACCGCCTTGAACTGCTGCAATTTATATGGTGACAGCACTCCCGCAGTGTTAGGTACAGAGTTTAATGATTTTGACCCAGCAACAGTGAAAGAATAGTGATATATTTCCAAGTCAGGATGGTGTGTGGCTTGGAGGGGAACTTGCAGTTGGTGGTGTTTCCATGCACCTGCTGCCCTTGTCCTTCTAGGTGGTGGAGATCGCAGGTTTGGGAGGTGCTGTCGAAGGAACCTTGGAAAGTTCCTGAAGTACATCTTGTAGATGGTACACACTGTAGCCACTGTGTGCCTATGATAGAGGAAGTGAATTTAAGATGTTGGATGGGGTGCCAATCAAGCTGGCTGCTTTGTCCTGGATGGTGTCGAGCTTCTCGAGTTTTGTTGAGCTGCAATCATCCAGAAAATGGAGAGTATTTGATCATGCTCCTGACTTGTGCAGTGGAGATGGTGGAAAGGCTTTGTGGAGTTGGAAGGAGAGTTATTTGCCGCAGAATACCCAGTCTTTGCTTTTATACCCTCAGTATTTATGTGGCTGGTCCAGTTAGGTTTCTGGGTCAATGGTGACCCCCAGGATATTGATGGTGGGGGATTTGGCAATGGTAATACCATTGAATATGAAGGGGAGGTGGTTAGACTCTTTCTTGTTGCAGCTGGTCATTGCCTTGTACTTGTGTGGCAGAAATGTTACTTGCCACTTCGCAGCCCAAGCCTGGATGATGCCACTCTTGTTGCCTGCGGGTTCAGGCTGCTTTGTTATCTGAGGAGTTGCAACTGGAACTGAACACTGTACAATCATCAGCAAGCGTCCCCAATTATGACCTTGTGTTGCAGGAAAGGTCATTGATGAAAGCTGAAGATGGTTGGGCCTAGGGCACTGTCCTGAGGAACACCAGTTGCAATGTCCTGGGGCTGAGATGATTGACTTCCAGCAACCACAGCCATCTTCCTTTGTGCTAGGTATGACTCCAACCAGTGGAGAGTTTAACCCAATTCTTATTGACTTCAGTTTTACTCGGCTCCTTGATGCCACACTAGGTCAAATGCTGCCTTCCTTGATGTCAATGACATTGACTCTCAGTTCACCTCTGGAATTCAGCTTATTTTTTTGTCCAAGTTTGGACCAAAGCTGTAATGAGGTCGGGAGTCGAATGGTCCTTGCAGAACCCAAGCTGAGCATCAGCGAGCAGGTTACTAGTAAGTGCTGCTTGATAGCAATGACGATGACACCTTCCATCATTTGGCTGATGACTGAGAGTAGGCTGATGGGATGGTAATTGGCTGGATTGGATTGTCCTTAGTTTTGTGGACAGGATATACCTGGGCAATTTTACATTTTATCAGATATATGCCAGTATTGTAGCCATGCTGAAACAGCTTGGCTAGAGGCACAGCTTGTCCTGGTGCACAGGTATTCACGATAGCTAGGATATTTTTGGGACTCTGTGCACAGCAAAGGCCCCATGTGTTCAGCTGTTTCTTGATATCACATGGATTGAATTGGCTGAAGACTGGTTTCAGGAGCAGGTCAAGATAGATCAGTCACTTGGTACTTCTGGCTGAAAATGGTTGCAAATGCTTCAACCTGGTCTTTTGCTCTGATGTTTTGGGCTCTATCATTGTTGATAGGGATATTCGTAGAACCTCTTCCTCTCTTTTAGTTGTTTAATTTCCCACCACCATTTACGACTGGATGTGGCAGGAATGCAAAACTGTTTGTTGTGGGATTGCTTAACCTCAGTGTATAACATGCTGTTTATCATGCATGCAGTCCTGTATTAAACTTCATTAAATTTTAGCTGCACCTGGTGTGGCTCCTGCCATGGCTTTCAACCCCGCCCCCGCCATTGAATTAGGGTTGGTCCCCTGGCTTCATAGTATCATAGAAATTTACAACATGGAAGGAGGCCATTCATCCCATTGTGTTCACGCTGGCAGACAAGTAGCCATTCAGCCTAATCTCATTTTCCAGCTCTTGGTCCGTAGCCTTGTAGATTATGGGACTTCCAGTGCATATCCAAGTGCTTTTTTAATGTTGAGGGTTTCTGCCTCTAGCACCCTTTCAGGCAGTGAGTTCCAGACTCCACCACCCTCTGGGTGAAGAGATATATCCTCAAATCCCCTGTAAAGATCCTACCTCTTGCCCTAAATCTTTGTCCCCTGGTTATGGACCCTTCAACTAAGATGAATAGGACCTTCCTATCCACTCTATCTAGACCCCTCATAATCTTATACATTTCAAACAGATCTCCCCTCAGCCTCCTTTGTTACAAAGAAAATAACCCTAGCCTACCAATCTTCCCTCATAACTAAAATTCTCCAGTCCAGGCAACGTCCTCATAAATCTCTTCTACACCCTCTCTAGTGCAGTCACATCTTTCCTAACGTGCAGTGACCAGACCGGCACGCAGTTCACCAGCTGTGGCCTAACTAGTGTGTTATACAGTACCAGCATAATCTCCCAGCTCTTCTGTCCTATGCAACAAAAACAGAAAATGCTGGAAATATTCAGATCAGGCAGCATCTGTGAAAAGAAAAGCCAAGTTTGCGTAAGTTAGCCTGAATGACTTGATGTCCAATGATTCAGCTAATAAAGGCAATTATTCCGTATGCCGCCTTGACCATTTTATCAGCCACCTCGGGAATCTGTGGACATGCACTCCAAGGTCCCTCTGTTCCTCTAGACTTCTCACTATCGTTTATTGTGTATTTTTGTTAGCCTTCCTCAGTGCCTTACCTCACACTTCTCCGGATTGAATTCTGTCGGCTGGATTTTATAGGGACCTTGACTTCAGGATCTGTGGCGACAGGATGAGGCCCACCAAGGACCTCTCCGCCGGCAGGGCCCAGCCTGATATTGCCAGCGGCAGCGAGGTCTCGTGGCGACCCCCCCCCCCCCTCCCCCCCTGTTGCTAGGCAACGGGGCCACCATTTACATATTTAAATAAATTAACTTACCTGAATTAATGAGTGTCCTGTCGCTTCCTGAAGTTCCGCTGCGATCTTCACCCCAACCGCCGGTACTGCTGCGCCTTCGGATCCTCATCCAGGGAAACGAGGCGCAACACTGGTGGGCGGGGGGGTGGGTAGGTAAGTTTCTCAGTGCGGGGGCACGGGGTGGGGAACAGGATCAAATGAACGCCACGGATGTAGGGGATAGTGAGAAGGGTTATAGTATATAGTTGATGTAGTTTGGGAGAGGTGGTGGGGAAAAGTCAGATTGTGAAGGTAAATGTTTTGGTGGTGGGGGAAAAGGGCAAATAATTTAACTGATGCTGGGGGTGTGGGAGAGGGGCAAAAGGAATTTATTTATTTTAATTCAATATCACTTTAAATATATTAAATGTCCCGGTAGAGCTGACAGCTCTTTAAAAATGGCATTTGCACCTGTGCACAGGCAACTGACACCACCATTGCCGGGGACGGGCAGGCCATGAGATCAGTGGGGGTGGTTGACCCGCCCAGGCTAGTTAAATGAGCTGCCACGCTTGAAATTGTGGCAGTTCTTTGGCGTGTGGACCGCACTGGCAGGCCACCATTTTTTCTGCCTGCCGCCAATATCTGTGGCGGGCTTAGAGTTCAGCCCCATGTGTCAGTTTTCTGCCCACCTGTTTAGTCCATTAATATCTTCCTGCAGTCTACAGCTTTCTTTTTATTAACTACAGGGCCAGGTTTTGTATCATCTGTAAACTTCTTAATCATACCTGCTACATTTAAGTCTAAATTATTGATTATGTACCACTGGTATATAATCAGTATACCGAGCCCTACGGAACCCCACTAGAAACATCCATCACCCATTAGCCTTTACTTCTTGCCTCTGATCCAATTTTGGATCTAACTTGCCACTTTGCCTTGGATCCCATGGGCTTTTACTTTTGTCACCAGTCTGCCATGTGGGACCTTATGAAACACCTTGCTAAAATCCACATAGACTACTCAAATGCACCCTCATTGACCCTCCTTGTTAGCTGGTCAAAAAATTCAATCATGTTAGTCAGACATGACCTTCCCTTAGCAAATCCATACTGACTGTCTTTGATTACACCATGTCATTGTTCTCAATTGTTTCCAATAATTTTCCCAATGCCGAGATTAGGCTGATTGGCCTGCAATTGCTGTCTATCCCATTCTCCCTTTTTAAACAATGGTACAGAGTTGCTGTCCTCCAGTGCCCTGGCACCACACCTGCAGCCAGAGATGATTAGAAAATTATGGTGATGGTTTGATGATAGTGAGGGATATACAGGACCATGAGGTACTTGTACTTGTAAATTAATAGGCTTCTTAACGCATGCTAATAATTAAACCATTATCATTTTTACTTTGTCATTGTAACCAAAGATATGGGCCAGAGTGTTACACATGCCCCCAACCCGGGAGTGGGTTGGAATGCGGGGGGGTGTGTAAAATCGACTGGGAGGTGGGGACAGGGTGCCGTCCCTGTCGCCTCCCTATCCCTGTTGCTGTTTTACCAGTGGCAGAGAGGTGGCAAAGGGCCTGTCTTCCCCAGGCCAATTGCGGCCCATAAGTGGCCAATTAATTGTCACTTAAGGGCCTCCTCCTGCCGTAACTCTAATCTTAGCAGTGGCGGATGGGCATTTTACCTGGGGATGCTGTTCAGTAATACCTGGCAGCCTCTTGTGGGTGGTGGGGGGGGCTCCTGATCGGGTATACACCATGCCCCATGCAGGGGACCCCCTAACAGCACAGGCCACTCCCTCTAAAAGTTGCACCCCCACCCCCACCCCGGGGCCCGGCCAATTATCCTCCGGTGAGGCCCGAACCCCACTTACCTTCCTGAAGGGCAACGTCCCTGGTCCTGTTCTTTCTGTGTGCAGTCCCAGCAGTGGCCACCACTCCCTCTGGCTAGCAGCTCTTCGAGGTGGGACTTCCTGCCTCAGAAGGTGAAGTCCTGACCAAGGCCAATTTAGGGCCTGGGCCATGCAAAATTGCTTCCAGGCCCAGTGGAGGTGAGCTCTTCCCGCCCCCCACCCCCCCAACTTTTAAGCCAATGAGCGGGGCCGCTGCCTTAACATAAAATTTCGGCCATTGTGATAATTTCATTGTTTAAAAAGATAACTATAATAATAGAAACTAGACTGTAGCAAAGTGCCCAACAGCAACACACACTAGTAGATGAACATTGTCTATGGTGAATGTTTGCTATATTGGCTTAAGTTTACAAATTTCACTAAATACGTCCCCTCAATTGTAACAACTTGGTGAATAAACTAATCTGTGACAGAATAGAATCATTTCTGTAGAGTGTATCTGTGTACAGGACCTATGAACTTGGTGATCAGATCTGTGCACAGGTACAGTAGATTTTGCCAGCTCAGTCATTATGGCACAGAAGAGGCCATTTGGCCCATGCCTGCTCTCTGTGGAGCAATCCAGTCAGCTGAAGCAGTAAAGGAAACCCATGTGATTTCTTTTTTGGGCTAATCGTCAAAATGCTACATTTAAGTCAAAATATCAGTCTTTTTCGTCTTGTATTGACAAATTCCGCAAAATAGCGTGCGGTAGGTTTCTGAAGTCAAGTAGATTTTATGGTAATGCTAAAACTTAAAATTCCTTTTGCTATCTTGTATTTTTGGATGCATAATCTTTTATTTAAATTGCAAATTGTAACGCATTTCATGTATAACATGAATATTTGTCTCGTTATCTTAATTTCAAAACTTGCAAGATCTAAAACCATGACTACTTCTATTTATGTAGCACCTTTTGATGTAGTAAAATGTTGCAAGGTGCTTCATGTGAGTATAGTCAGACAAAAATTGACACCAAGCCACATACGTGATATTTGGACAAGTTACCAAAAGCTTCGTCAAAGAGATGAGCTTTCAGGGGCATCCTAGAGGAGAGATGTAGAGGTTTAAGGAGGGATTTCCAGAGCTTGAGGCCTAGGCAGTTGAAGGCACGGCAGTGATGAAAGTCGGGGATGTACAAGAGGCTGGAATTGGAGGAGTGCAGAGTTCTGGACGGGTTGTAGGGCTGGAGAAGGTTACAGATATGGGGAAGGGTAGGTCCATAGAGAGATTTGAACACAAGAATGAGAATTTTATAATCTAGTAGATGTGTTAGTATGTCACAAGGTTCGATGTAAATGTAATACCTCTATCTTGAATTTATTCTAAACGGCTATATTTTGTTTATGTAGGCCCCAATGCCTATTGATGACGGGTGCTCCTACATCCCGTCCCGCTTTGCTCCATCTAGTTCATGCTTTCACCAAAAATGTTGGACTAGTGGTCTGTGGACATGTTCATACGGTGAGTTCAGTAGATAAAACTGGTTTTCAATTGAAGCAGATTTTTGCATCTCATTAGCTTGCTATCAATGGAGTGCCTGCTCCATTCAGAATGTATACTGAATAATGATTTCCACAAGTCTGTTAGCATTTCATATTTGCTTGTTCAACTGTAATCTTGGTTAATTGGGATCAGTTCAAGTTATACTTCGAAATGTTTTTTAAATTAAATGCAGTTTACTAAAATCTACAAGTTTGTTCCCATTAGGGGCCTCGTAGACAAGCTTTGAAGGAAATTTCTACTGATCAGGCTAAATATCAACGATGGTTAATAAAAAACAAAATGAAAGCCTTCTACGCACCTGTATATGCAGAGGATCTGCGTGAGGGAACACAGTTCTTGCTGCAGGTAAGGTTTTTGTGTATTAACAGCTTTACTTCCTGTGAGGTTTTTTTTCTGATATGGTGTTATAATACCTCTGGTGGAGCAGGGACGGGTGGGGTGAAAAATCTGAAAGCATATAATTACTGTAAATTCCCACTTGTATTGACTCATGTATTTGGGTAATAAGTTGGATCAATCACTCCATCTTGTAGTTAAATTGAGTGTTTCAATATACTTGAAACACTCCATTTAGCTACAATTCAAAATTGAAGACAAACCGAAAGCTAAACGCAAGTTGGACACATCCCACAGCTAGCAATCTTCTTTATATTTTTGGCAAATTAAACTTGCAAGCAGAGTTGTGTGTCTGTGCACCAGAAGCTTTGATCAGGCAAAGCTAAACTGAGCTTTTGATATTACATATGAACAGATGAATTAGGAGCAGGAGTAGGGCATTCAGCCCTTCGAGCCCGCTCCGCCATTCAGTATGTTCATGGCTGAACTGATTACTGCACATTTCCAACTACCCCCGATAACCTTTCACCCCCTTGCTTATCCAGAATCTATCTACCTCCTCAAAAATATTCAAAGACTCTGCTTCCACCACCTTTTGAGGAAGTGAAATTCCAAAGACTCACGACCCTCTGAGAAAAGATTTCTCATCGGTCTTAAATGGGCGGCCCCTTATTTTTAAACAGTGACCCCCTAGTTCTAGATTCTTCCACAAGGGGAAACATGCTTTCCACATCCACCCTGTCAAGACCCCTCAGGATCCTGTATGCTTCAATCAAGTCGTCTCTTACTCTTCTAAATTCCAGCGGATACAAGCCCAGCCTGTCCAATCTTTCCCCGTAAGACAGCCCGCTCATTCCAGGTGTTAGTCTTGTAAACCACCTCTGTACTGCCTTCAATGCATTTACATCCTTCCTTAAATAAGAAGACCAGTACTGTACACAGTACTCCAGTTGTAGTCTCACCAATGCCCTGTATAGCTGAAGCATAACCTCCCTACTTTGGGTTCAATTCCCCTCGCGATAAACAATAACATTCTATTAGCTTTCCTAATTATATGCTGTACCTGCATAGTAACCTCTTGAGGTTCATGAATTAGGACACCCCGATCCTTCTGCATCTCAGAGCTCTGCAATCTCTCACCATTTAGATAATATGTTTTTTTATTCTTCCTGCCAAAGTGGACAATTTCACATGATATCACATTATACTCCATTTGCCAGGTGTTTGCCTTAACCTATCTATATCCCTTTGTAGCCCCCCTTATGTCCTCTTCACCAGTTACTTTCCCTATCTTTGCATCATCAGAAAATGTAGCAACGATACCTTAGTCCCTTCATCTAAGTCATTTATATAAGTTGTAAAAAGTTGAGGCCCCAGCACAGATCCCTTTGGCACAGCACTCGTTACATCTTGCCAACCAGAAAATGCCTACTCTGTTTCCTGTCAGCTAGCCAATCTTCTATCCATGCCAATATGTTGCCCCCTACACCGTGAGCTTTTATTTTCTGCAATAACCTTTGATGTGACACTTTATCAAATGCCTTCTGGAAATCTAAGTACAATACATCCACCGGTTCCCTTTTATCCACAGCACGTGTAACTCCCTCAGAACTCCAATAAATTGGTTAAACATAATTTCCCTTTCACAAAACCATGTTGACTCTGCCTGATTACCTTGAATTTTTCTAAATACTGTGCTGGAGTGTCTTTAATAATAGCTTCAAACATTTTCCCTAAGATAGATGTTAAGCTAACTGGCCTGTAGTTTCCTGCTTTCTGTCTTCCACCATTTTTGAATAAAGGAGTTACGTTCTCTATTTTCCAATCTAATGAAACTTTCCCTGAATCTAGGGAATTTTGAAAAATTAAAACTAACGCATCAACTATCTCACTAGCTACTACTTTTAACACCCTAGGATGAGGACTTGTCAGCCCACAGCTCCAACAATTTGTTCTGTAACACTTCTCTGGTGATTGTAATTTTCTTGAACTCCTCCCTCCATTCCAGCTAAAACTGCGTTGTTACTTGTATCCTCAATAGTGAAGACCCATGCAAAATATCTGTTCAATTCATCTGCCATTTCCTTTATTATCCATTATTAATTCCCCAGACTCACATTCTATAGGACCAACGCTCACTTTAACTCTTTATGTATCTATAGAAACTCTTACTATTTGTCTTTATATTTCTAGCTAGCTTTCTCTTGTACTCTAATTTTAATTTCCTTATCACTCTTTTAGTCATTCTTTGCTGTTTTTTATATTCTGTCCAATCTTTTGACCTGCCACCCCAATTATATGCTTTTTCTTTAAGTTTGATACTATCTTTAACTGTTTTAGTTAACCACGGATGGCAGGTCCCACCCTTAGAATTTTTCTTTCCCGTTGAAATGTATCTATTCTGTGTATTCTGAAATATCCCCTTAACTATCTGCCACTACATCTCTTGACCTATCCCTTAACCTAATTTGCCAGTTTCCTTTAGTTAGCTCTGCTTTCATGCCCTCATAATTACCCTTCTTTAAGTTTAAAATACTAGTCTTGGACCCACTCTTCTCTCCGTCACCTTAGCTATGAGGTAATTAATCCTATCTCATTACACAATACCAGATCTAGTATAGCCTGCTCGCTGGTTGACTCCCGAACGCACTGTTCCAAGAAATTATCCCGAAAACATTCTGTGTACTCCTCATCTAGGCTACCTCTGCCCACCTGATTTTTTCCAGTCTATATATGTAGGTTAAAACCCCCATAATTATCGCTGTACCCTTCTGACAAGTTGCCATTATTTCTTCCTTTATACCCTGTCCTACAGTGTGGTTAATGTTAGGTGGCCTGTACACCACTCCCACAAGTGACTTCTTGCCTTTATGATTTCTCATCTCTACCCAAACTGCTTCTACATCCTGGTCTCCTGAACTCAGGTCATCCCTCTCGATTGAGCTAATACCATCATTAATTAACAGAGCTACCCCACCACCTTTTCCTAGCTTCCTATCCTTCCTAAATGCCATGTACCCTTCAATATTCAGGTCCTAATCTGTCATCCTGCAGCCATGTCTCTGTAATGGCCATCAGATCGTACTTATTTATTTCTATTCGTGCTCTCAGTTCATCTGTTTTGATTCAAATGTTATGTTCATTCAGACACTGAGCCTTTAGTTTTGTCCTTTTTTATTATTTTTGTAACCTCCAGCTTTCTCTGTTGATTTACTCTTAGATTTGTACGCTCTGTCCCTTCCTGTCATAATCTGTTTTATCATTTCCCATATTAATGGCTTTCTCTCTTGCCTTGTCTCTACTCCTTGATTTAGCATATCTTCCCAAATTTGATCCCTTGCCCCCGCTATTCAGTTTTAAAACCCCCTCTACTTCCCTAGTTATGCAGCTCGCTAAAACACCGGCCCCAGCACGGTTCGGGTGCAGACTGTCCCAAAAGTACAGCACCACTTTCCCCAGTGCCAGTGCCCCACGAACCGGAATCCACTTTTACCACACCAGTCTTTGAGCCACGCATTAATTTCTCTAATCTTATTTGCCCTATGCTGATTTGCACGTGGTTCAGGTAATAATCCAGAGATTATTACCTTTTGAGGTTCTTCTTAATATGGCGCCTAGTTCCTCATACTGATTTTGCAGAACCTCTTTCCTTGTCCTGCCTATGTCGTTGGTACCTACATGGACCACAACGACTGGATCCTCCCCCTCCCACTGTAAGTTCCTCTACAGCCCTGAGCAGATCTCCCGAACCCTGGCATCATGCAGGCAACACAGTTGTCTGGACTCTCTCTCTTTGCTGCAGAGAAGAGTGTCAATCCCCCTAACTATACTGTCCCCTACTACCATTGCATTCCTTTTTTTCTCCCTCCACTTGAATGGCTTCCTGTACCATGGTGCCATGGTCAGGTTGCGCATCCACCCTGTAGCCCTACTCGCATCCAAGCAAGCTGAAAGAACCTCAAACCTGTTGGACAATCGCAAAGGCTGAGGTCCCTACACTCCTGCCCTCTGGGTCCCCTAACCTACCTCAACTGCAGCCCCACACTCCTGTACCTGACCACTGAACAAATCAGAAGACCCTATCCTAAGGGGTGTGACTGCCTCCTGGTACAAAATGTCCAGGTAACTTTCCCCCACCCTGATGTCAGTGTCTGTAGCTAGGCCTCCAGTTCCATGACTCTGAGCCAAAGCTGTTCGAGCCACAAACACTTACTGCAGATGTGTTTTCCCTGGCTCCCACATCCTACAGCTGTGACACATCACCTATCCTGTCATCCTTAATGTGTTTTAATTAATTAACTATTTTGGGGAGGAGATTGCTAAGGCCCTGGCAGAGATTTTTGTATCATAAGCCATGGGTGAGGTAGAAGGGCAGCAGGGATAAACCAGGGAACTATAGGCCGGTGAGCCTTATATCAGTGGTGGGAAAGTCATTGGAAGAGATTCTGAGAGACAGGATTTATATGCATCTGGAAAGGCATGGTCTGATTAGGGATAGTCAACATGGCTTTGTGCGTGGGAAATCATGTCTCACAAATTTGTTTGAGTTTTTCGAGGAGGTGGCCGAGGAATGACGAGTGCAGGGCAATGGACATTGTCTACATGGACTTTAGCAAGGCCTTTGACAAGGTCCCGCATGGTAGGCTGGTCCAGAAGGTTCCAACACATGCGGTCCAGGATGAGCTAGCAAATTGGATACAAAATTGGCTTAGTAATAGGAGACAGAGGGTGGTAGTGGAGAGTTGTTTTTCAGATTGGAAGCAGGTGACCAATGGTGTGCCGCAGGGATCAGTGCTGGGCCCTCTGTTTGTCATACATTCACATCCAAGTCATTAATATATGAGGGGCATGATCAGTAAGTTTTCAGATGACACCAAAATTGGTGGTATAGTGGACAGTGAAGAAGGTTGTCTAAGGTTACAACAGGATATAGATCAACTGGGAAAGTGGGCAAGGGAGTGGCAAATGGAATTTAACGCAGACAAGTGTGAAGTGATGCATTTTGGGAAGTTAAACCAGGGCAGGACATATACAGTGAATGGCAGGGCCCTGGGGAGTGGTGTTGAGCAGAGAGACCTTGGGGTGCAAGTACATAGTTCCCTGAAAGTGGCAACACAGGTAGACAGGGTGGTGAAGAAGGCGTATGGCATGCTTGCCTTCATTGGCTGAGGCATTGAGTACAAGTGTTGGGGCGTTATGTTACAGTTGTACATAACGTTGGTTAGGCTGCATTTGGAGTACTGTGTGCAGTTCTGGTCGCCACACTACAGGAAAGATGTGATTAAGCTAGAGAGGGTGCAGAAAAGATTCACAAGGATGTTGCCTGGTTTGAAGGGCTTGAGTTATAAAGAGAGATTGGATAGCCAGAGTCTGTTTTCCCTGGATCGAAGGAGGCTGAGAGGGGACATGATAGAGGTATATAAAATTATGAGAGGCCTAGACAGGGTAGATAGCCAGAGTCTGTTGCCCATGGCAGGGGTGACTAAAACTAGAGGGCATAGATTTAAGGTGAGCAGGAGGAGGTTTAAAGGGGATCAAAGGGTAAATTTTTCACACAAAGAATAGTGGGTATCTGGAATGAGCTGCCTGAGGAGGTGGTCGAGGCAGGAACAGTAGTGACATTTAAGAGGCATCTGGACAGGTACTTGAATGAGCAAGGCATAGAGGGATATGCAATTAATGCAGGCAGGATTAGTATCGATGGGCATTATGGTCGGCATAGGGCCTGTTTCTATGCTGTACGACTCTGACTCTTTTTATTCAATTATTTGTTTTATTTTCCTTTTTTAATATATTTCATCAAGCTTACCACTAGTTCCTTTACTATTTGAAATGTCAGGATTAGAATCGACCTTAACCACTTACCAGACACTCATCAAACAGCTAGCTTCTTCTCCAACCAGTCACCTACCTGCTTGCCTATGATGTCACACTTGATTTTCTTGAACAGGCTTGTTCCACTGAACAGAGCAGAGGATCCGATGGGATAGAGAATAGCCCCTCCCCACTCTTTGCAATGGCGCCCCTCCCCGCTCTTTGCAATGACGCCCCTCCCCGCTCTTTGCAATTCAATAATTTTGAATTATGGAAGTACAAATATACTGCGCAGTTGTTTAATTTATATTCGTGTTTTCCTCACTTGACCTTGAGTGAGCATCATTTAAGGTTATGTGTAAGATTCAAGACCTTTCTTGATTCCAGTTATGTAGCTTTTTGGCTTAAAGGTGCCACTACATTAATTGCTGTTACTCAACATTTTCTTTAAAATTGTGATTATTTTCAAAATATGGCTGACCCTCATTAAGAAAGAACAAACATACATTTATATAGCTCCTTTCACAACCTCAGGATATCCCAAAATGCTTCACAACTTTTTGCCACTGTTGTAATATAGAAAAATGGTAATATGTAGCAGAATAATGTAGCCCAGCGTGAGACTGTGAGTTAGATACACAAGTTTGATTTAGTCTGAAGTTTACACATGATCATTACCTCTGTCGACTGTATTAAAAGGAACTCAGTTGTGATAGTTGGTGATAGTTTCAAGTTTTCAGCTATACTTCCCCCGTGTAGCCACTTTCTAATGTTTTTCATCTCAGGGAAGCGGGGAGGAGGGGAAATGGAAGAAAGGGGCTGGTGAAGAATTGGGAGCTGTTTTACCAGGCTGCTCTTGTCAACTGGTTAAAGAACAGACCCAGCGGAGAGCCTGCTACCTACAGTCGCATTTGGGAAATTGTATATTACCTAAGAAGCAAAATGGCCTCTTAAAATGTAGGATGGCAGAATTTTAAATCGTGCAAATATATTTTTAGACATAATAGAAGACTGGAATTTTATGAGCCCTGTAGACTCGGGAACGGAGGCGGGGGGGCGGGGGGAGAACCTATAAAATTGCGAGGGTAGGTGGGGGTGGAGTGCCCAATGCCATGGAATGTAGTCCAGGGCAGGAAAGGCCAGGAGGCCGATTGAGGCCCTTAAGTGGCCAATTAATGGCCTCTTAGGGGCCTCTTCACAGCGCCACTGGCATTTTAACAGGCTGCCCATAGCTCCATGTGGGCTGGTGGTAGGGGGGGCCTCCCTCCATGGGCAATCAGCGTGCCCCATAGGGCTCCAATGGCTAAGACCTCCCCTGTGCCACCACCCAACCCTCAAACCCCTTGCTGGGGCCTGCTTGACTGGCCCTGCAATCCTCAGCTCCATGGCTGCTCCTGGACTGGTAACTGTTGCAGTTCCACTGATTGGCCTGTAGCTCTTGGAGGCAGGATCCTTAAAGGGGCGGGAACCCCAGCACCGGGCAGTTAATTGTTCAAGTGCTGTGAGATGCAGCCGAGGGTCTCTCAAACGGCTGAGGCAGTGTTCCCCTCGCCTTTCTGACCTTGTGTCAGGGCCCCCGCTGGTGGCATAAAATCCAACCCCAAGATTTCAAAGCCTGCCCAGATGTTGTATTTGGTGCAAGATACTAAAAAAGAAATTGTGCCCGGATGATATTGGTGATAATCCATCAAAATATTTTGGGTGCCATTTTGACAAATGAAGACTTTGAATAGAAGGAAATAGTGTAGTTGCATGATTAGTTTCTTGTTAGAAACTGCAATGTGAATATTGAATATTTTCACTCTGATTCTCACTCTCTCTCGCTCTTTTCCTTTTTCTCTTTCCCTGTATGTGTCTCTCTTTCCCCCCCACCAACTCCTTTTGTCTCCTACTCTTTATCTCTCTCACCATTCTCTTTTTTTTTTCTCTTTCACTGGGGGTGTTTTCATCACCACTTGCATAGTAAATGGAAACAAAAATCAGGTGCATTCTATAACAGTTGGATGATGTACTCTGCTATTTTAACGCCCAAGCATTGAAGGAAAAAAAAATTCTCATCCGCTCGTTTTTTTCCCTCAAAATATTCCTTTATATCCTCTTTAGAACAGTGATTTGATGAGATTAATCTTTTGATCCAGTTCTCAAGAAGCACCTATGCATTCAGTTCCTTTCCTGGCTGCCATGCTAGTTGACATTATAGCATGGCTGCAGTTTATCTTTGTGCCAGATTGCAGGATGAGGGGAAATGGTGAGGGTGACGTCCTCTAGATTCAGTGATGCCTGTTGCACCGGCGTCCGTGAGAGCTGTACCAATAATTCAGAGCACCACCTCCTCCAAGGGGCTCGGGAGATGCTGTTGCTCCTGTCCCCTGTCAGTTCCCTGCAGTTGCCTCCTGTTATGTGCTGCTTTATCCTGTAAGAGAGAGAGAAGAGCGAGTGTGTTGCAATGTATTTGGGTGATATGCCTGTCATAGTTGGAAACTGTCAGATGGTGAGGTTTTGAGGAAAGATGGTGACTTAGTGGTAATGTCACTGGACTAGTAACCCAGAGGCCCAGGCTAATGCCATAGTGGGGACTGGTTCAAACCCCACTGCAGCAGCTGGTGTAATTTAAATAATTAATAAAAATCTGTAGTCGAAAGTTAGTCTCTGTAATGGTGCCATGAAACTGTCTTCGTGTGTCATTAAAAACCCATCTGATTCACTAATTTCCTTTTAGAGAAGGAAATCTGCTATCCTTACCCGGTCTGGCCTACATGTGACTCCAAACCCACAGCAATATGGTTCACTCCAAACTACCCTCTGAAATGGCCTAGCAAGCCACTCAGCATCTTGTATACCTCAATCATATCTCCCCTCAGCCTTCTCTGCTCCAAGGAAAACAACGCTAGCCTTTTCAGTCTCTCTTCATAGCTGAAATGCTCCAGCCCAGGCAACATTCTGATGAATCTCCTCTGCACCCTCTCCAGTTCTATCACATCCTTCCTATAGTGTGGTGACCAGAACTGTACACAGTACTCCAGCTGTGGCCTAACTAGCATTTTATACAGCTCCATCATAGCCTCCCTGCTCTTATATTCTATGCCTCAGCTAATAAAGGCAAGTATACCATATGTCTTCCTAACCACCTTATCTGCCTGTCCTGTTGCCTTCAGTGATTTATGGACAAGTGCACCAAGGTCCCTCTGACCCTTTCTACTTCCTAGGGTCCTATGATCCATTGTATAATCCCTTGCCTTGTTAGTCCTCCCAAAATGCATCACCTCACACTTTTCAGGATTAAATTCCATTTGCCACTGCTGTGCCCATCTTACCAGCCCATCTATATCGTTCTGTAATCTAAGGCTTTCCTCCTCACTATTTACAACACCACCAATTTTCATGTCATCTGCGAATTTACTGATCATACCTCCTGTATTCACGTCTAAATCATTAATGTACACTACAAACCGCAAGGGTCCCAGCACCGATCCCTGTGGTGCACCACTGGTTTTCACTCGCAAAAACAGCCCTTGACCATTACCCTCTGTTTCCTGCCACTAAGCCAGTTTTGGATCCAATTTGTCAAATTGTCCTGGATCCCATGGGCTCTTACCTTCTTAACCAATCTCCCATGCAGGACCTTATCAAAAGCCTTACTGAAGTCCATGTATACTACATCTACTGCTTTACGCTCACCTGCACATCTAGTCACCTCCTTGAAAAATTCAATCAAGTTAGTTAGACACGATCTCCCCCTGACAAAACCATGCTGACTATACCTGATTAATTCCTGCCTCTCCAAGTGGAGATTAATCCTGCCCCTCAGAATATTTTCCAATATTTTCCCAACCACTGATGTTAGACTCACTGGCCTGTAATTACCTGGTTTATCCCTGCTACCCTTCTTGAATAATGGTACCACATTTGCTGTCCTCCAGTCCTCTGGTACCGTTCCTGTGGCCAGAGAGGATTTGAAAATTTGTGTCAGAGCCCCTGCTATCTCCTCCCTTGCCTCACATAACAGCCTGGGATACATCTCATCTGGGCCTGGGGATTTATCCACTTTTAAGCCTGCTAAAACAGCTAATATTTCCTCCCTTTCAATGCTAATATGTTCAAGTATATCACAATCCCCCTCCCTGATCTCTAAACCTACATTGTCCTTCTCCATAGTTAACACAGATGAAAAGTGATCATTTAAAACCTCACCTATGTCCTCCGGCTCCACACACAGATTGCCACTTTGGTCCCTAATGGGCCCTACTCTTTCCCTGCTTCTCCTCTTGCCCTTAATATACTTTAAAAAACACCTTAGGATTTTCCTTTATCTTGCCCGCTAGTATTTTTTCATGTCCTCTCTTCGCTCTCCTAATTACTTTAAGTGCCGCCCTACACTCTCTATACTCCTCTAGTGCCTCTGCTGTTTTCAGCGCTTGGGATCTGCCATAAGCTTCCTTTTTTTTTCCTGATCCAATCCTCTATATGCCTTGACATCCAGGGTTCCCTGGACTTGTTGGTCCTACCCTTCACTTTAATGGGTACATGTTGGCTCTGAACTCTCTCAATTTCCTCTTTGACTCCCACTGATCTGATGTAGACTTTTCTACAAGTAGCTGCTCCCAGTCCACTTTGGCCAGATCCTGTTTTATCAAATTGAAATCGGCCTCCCCCAAATCAGTACCTTTATTTCTGGTCCATCTTTGTCCTTTTCCATAACTACCTTAAATATTAGAGTTATGGTCACTGTCCCCAAAATGCTTCCCCCACTGACGCTTCTACCACTTGTCCGGTTTCATTCCCTAGCATTAGGTCCAGTACTGCCCCTTCTCTTGTAGGACTTTCTATGTACTGGCTCAAAAAGCTCTCCTGTATGCATTTTAAGAATTCCGCCCCCTTTAAGCCTTTTGCCCTAAGACTATCCCAGTTAATATTGGGGAAGTTGAAATCCCCTATTATTATTACCCTATTATTTTTACACCTCTCTGAGATTTGCCTACATATCTGCTCCTCTGTCTCTCCCTGACTGTTTGGAGGCCTGTAGTACACACCCAGCCAAGCGATTGCCCCCTTTTTATTTTTAAGTTCTACCCAAATTGGCTCATTTGAGGAACCTTCTAAGTATCATCCCTCCTTACTGCAGTAATTGACTCCTTGATCAACAGTGCAAAACCACCTCCTCTTTTATCCCCTCCCCTGTTGCACCTGAAGATTCTATACCCTGGAATATTGAGCTGCCAGTCCTGTCCCTCCCGTAACCATGTCTCTGTGATAGCAATAATATCATAATCCCATGTGCTAATCAATGCCCTCCGTTCATCTGACTTGCAAGTAAGACTCCTTGCGTTGAAATAGATGCAATCCAGCCTTGCATTTTTCACTTGTACCTTACCAGGTCTATACTTGCTCTGCCTTCCAGACAGACTCACTTTCTGTTCTGTATTACCACCTACTGTACCTCCACTCTGCATCCCATCCCCCTGCCAAATTAGCTTAAACCTCCCAGCAAGGATGCTTGTCCCATTCCGGTTCAGGTGCAACCCGTCCAACTTGTACAGGTCCCACCTTTGCCAGAAACAGACCCAGTGATCCAGGAAACTAAAGCCCTCCCTCCTGCACCATCTCCTCAGCCACGCATTCATCTGCTCCATCCTCCTATTTCTCAACTCACTAGCACGTGGCATTGGGAGTAATCCAGAGATTACAACTTTAGAGGTCCTGCTTTTTAATCTGCTACCTAGCTCCCTAAATTCTTGTTGCAGGACCTCACCCCTTTTTCTACCTATGTCGTTGGTATCAACGTGTACCACGACCTCTGGCTGCTCACCCTCCCCCTTCAGAATGTCCTGCAGCCGCTCCATGAAATCCTTGACCCTAGCACCAGGGAGGCAACATACCATCCTGGAGTCACGTTTGCGGCCACAGAAAAGCCTATCTGTACCCCTTACCATAGAATCCCCCATCACTATAGCTCTTCCACTCCTTTTTCGCCCCTGCTGTGCAGCAAAACCATCTTTGGTGCCACGGACCTGACTGCTGCTTTCCCCTGGGAGGTCATCTCTTATCCCACCACCCCCCCCCCCCCCCCCCCCACCCCCCAAACGGTATCCAAAGCGGTATATCTGTGTGAGAGTGGGATGGCCACAGGGGACTCCTGTACTACCTGCCTACGCCTACTGCTCTGCCTGGTGGTCACCCATCCCTTTTCTGCCTGTGCTGTCGTTACCTGCAGTGTAACCACCTCTCTAAACGTGCTATCCACAACGTCCTCAGCATCGCGTATGCTCCACAGCGAATCCACCCGCAGCTCTAGCTCCGTAATGCAGGTAGTCAGTAGCTGCAGATGGATACACTTCCTGCACACGTGGTTGTCAGGGACACTGGAAGCATTCCTGATTTCCCACATAGCGCAGGAGGAGCATATCACTGGTGCGAGCTCTCCTGCCATGACTTGCCTTTAAATTAATTAGTTACTCCCTTTTAAAAAAAAAAAATACTAATTACACTAGGGGCCTTGTTCTACTCCAAACACTACCCAGTACAATCTAAAATCCTAAAAATAAATAAACACCCTTTAGTATTAATCACCTTATCACTTGAGGTTTTCTTACTTAGAACGGTAAGATTTTGGTTAATGCATTTAAGGGAAGCTAGTTAGGTATGAGAAAGGGAAAGAAGGATTTATTGATTGGGTGCGATAAAGAATGGTGAAAGGAGGCTCAAGTGGTGCATAGACCGATTGGCCTGAATGGTATGTTTGTGCTGTTAGAGTCTATGAACTGTTTTTTTTTTAGATATTGGGAATCTGCTTCTGGCACTGATGCTGTTAAATCTATTTTCCATAGCCTGGTAGCTGGCTCATAAACGCAAGTAAAACTGGATCTACAAGTTGGCCACCAGGTAATGGGAAACGGACTTAATAGTGCAAATACTGGAAGGTGCTGCACAGTATGCTTGGCTCCTGGAATCGGAAGGAAAATAATTATATGGAATTAATATACATTTAGATGTACAGTAACATTCTCCTCTCTGCCCAAGCTGTATGGCTCATAGCTAACCTTCCATGTCCTTTGTATAAGTGTGACAACTTTTTTATTTCCCACACCAGCCTTCCTGTGCCCTGTGAATTAGATTGCTAAATAGTACCTCATTAGAGGCTATTTTGTACTGCGGTCCATACCCGCATTCAGGACAGATGTCTGACAGAAAAGTGACTTTTAATTCTGCTTCTGGTCTATTTCCAGGCTGTAGGACTTGGTCGAATGCGGCCCAATACACTTGTCTTTGGCTTTAAAAAAGACTGGCACCACGCCGTTATGAAGGATGTGGAAAACTACATCAATACTATTCAGTGAGTTAATGTTACTAATTACCATTCTATGGAGTAAAGCCCCACTTTGAGAACAAAACCAAGCTTTTCTTCCCTTGATCCCTTTGGAGGTGGTTGTAACAAAGTCCCCAAGATTATTTTAGATTGAGTTGCAAGCATACCTTTTTGTTTCTTTAGTACAGACATAATCTAAAATAAACAGAGATCATTTGTTTGTTTTCATTCCTACAGAAGAGATTAAAGATATACAGCCATTTTAGCTTTTGTATTCTAAAGTCCAATGCATGGCAATAAATAAGAAATAATGATACCTGTGCTATTTTTAAAGACCTTTGCTCAAGTATGAGTAAGTCCTAAGCATTTTGCACTAACAGTTTTTTCCCATTTTAAGTAGGCAATTTATTTTCATACTTAACAGGTGTTAATTATGCATCTTTGTTTGGATGCGTTGATGGATAAACCATCTGATAATAGCCTTTATGGTTAGTTGTAATGCCTTTACAATATAAATGTGTTTTGTGTGTACATGGCCTGTCCTTGTGAAATGTTACCACTGATCTAGTATAAGAATTTTATTTCCTTTTTCTGCTTCATGAACCGTTCATTGTTATGCATACTTGCTTTGCAGTGATGCATTTGACTATCAGTATGGAGTAGTCGTCATTAGACTGAAGGAAGGTTTTAATATTTCTCATCTTCAAGCACAAGGTGAGTTTTTTTGGCCTACAATTCTTCTAGAGCTCTATTGTATCTACATTAGGTGGTTTCTTGTTATAGAGCAGCAGCATGCTACTGAAAATCCAGGTTCTTTTTTTTTTCCCTCCCACACTGGTCATGGTTTGCATCTGTGTTGATGCTGGGCATCGCCTTTATTGTGGAGGGAAAGTCTGAGGAGGAGTCACACCTGGCCAACCTTTTATTAAATGTTACCGAGTGACCAGCTAAAGACTTTATTTATCCTGACCTTATTCTGTATTCCACACTATCCAGACCAATATCTAGGAAGGAAGATGCAAGTTCTACTGCTCAGGGTAGGAGAGGGGAATGAAAAGTGCTAATGTATTCAATCAGGGATGCAAATGTTTGCTTCCCACTGAGGCTGCTTGTTAGTGTTGCATAATACAGTAAAAACTGTTATCTGGCATGTGCCGGACTCGAGAGGTGCTAGATAAGCAAAATACTGGTTAATCAAGATTTCTACTTACCCAGGCAGGTGGAGATCCAACATTGCGCCCAAAATTATTGCCGCGAGGATGAAGGGTACCCAGGGACCGACATTGTGAAAGTTGATTAGAAATTTTCCCGTAATCCCTCGGTCAGTGCACCAATATAGTACGCGGAAGCATCCACCCTTTCCAACAAGCCATCCCAGGTGGAGATCGGATGTGGAACTCCAGAGCAAAACGCATCTGGCTGTAAGGACCAAGAATCCCATTATGTCAATGGGGAACTAGTCACCAAGACAATATAGCATTTCTAACTGTGGGTGGCAACCTGAACTCCTGTGGAAATTCCAGATAATGGAGCTTGCCGGTTGATAAAGTGCCAGATAACAAAGCTTTTACTGTATGCTGTTTGTGTTCTGAGCTCATACCATTAGAAACAAGATGGAGAATACTTTAAAGTGTACTTTGTAACATTCTTGTAGCCAGCAAAGGAACTTCTGTCTAATCAGACTTAACTAGGCTTGTACTCCTATCCCAGAGTTGAAAGGATCGTGTTTAAAAGCTGACTATCCTATTTGCAATTGTTTTATTCTGGTCACTGAACAGTATCACTTTTAGTGTATTTAATGTTATAATATCCAGGAAAGGCCAGCTTGCGTACATCTCATCACAGTCCAACCACAAGTCGTGTTAATGTAAGAACAAAAGAAGAGGAGGCGACCATTCGGTCCGTCGTTCTGCTCCGCCATTCAATAACCTCATAGCTGATCATCTACTTCAGCTACTCCTTCCCGCACTCTTCCCAGATCCATCAATCTCTGACTTGAATATACTCGACAACTGAACATCCCATGGTTCAGAATCAAAATGGACCAAACTCCTTCCTATTCACTCCAAGTGTACACAATCCCAATGGGAACAAACCCCTTCCCATTCACACTCATTGGACATCTTTTGGGGGACATTCAAAAAGGATTATGTATGGCTAGGCAAATGAACAAGAGTTAAGTGATTTGAGCTTCCCAAAATAGAGTTTTTATTTTTCTAAATTGAGTTGATACCTGTGAACAGTACAAGTAGTGGTTAGGGTGACCAGCCTCTTGGAGTGTGGGAATTTAGTACAGTATGTTGATAACTACCAGCATCAGATTTGTCAGATAGCAAATTTTCTCAGGCATTTAATAGTGTCTCATTACTAATCCACCCCAGCCCAAGGACATATGACATCCTCATTGACCAGGGTGTATTATCTCTCCTTGGCCTTCTTAACTCTGTTTGATATTGTCGACCATACCATCCTCTTCCATCATCTCTTCATAGTCTACTTCTGGAATTGGCCTAGATTTTCTGCTAGAGGTATATCAGAACCAACAAAATAATGTGGAAAATGCCTCTTGTTTGCTGTCTCTCTTTTTGTCCTCACCATTTTTAGGGTTTCCCATTACTTCTCCGGGTGTATTGATTTTGTCTGCCTGACTAAGAGTGGGCGTATTCAAATAAATTATACAGCATGATTTTAAACATTTTGTCTAATGTCCTGGTTTGCTCATGCTCTGTCCCTCTTTCACTCTCACCCCCTTGCTTGCATGTTGTAACTTTGTGTACAATATATGCAAACAATAATTTCACAATTAATTATGGCATTAGAATAACATCAGATCTTTTTTTGAGGTGGTCAATGTCTGTTATATTCTTGTGTGCAGAAGAGTTGTGCACTTCTCAGGAGAAATCTGCTCACCCCAAGGATACAGTAGTGAATCTGGAGCATTCTGATGCAGACTCTTCCAAGCCATCTTCTAAGTCAGTGAGTGAAACCAACAGCCCAGCAGTGTCTCAAGACCAAAAAGGTAAGAATCCACATATTTGATGGTGTGAAAAACCTGCATTTTAAAAATTTCAATAATAACTTTAATTATTGGTTCTAAACATCATGTTTAACTACAAAACAGCATTTTCTCCTTTTATTAGTCGTCCCCTGCTTGTTTCAATGCCCTGATTTCTGTGAATGCAAAAGGAAAGTTTAAAAAAAAAATACTCAAATGTAGAGCAGATCTGTCAATATCTTTAAAGAGACCAATTTTGCAACCTTTTTTGGTAGAGCCTCTTCACTAGGACTTGAGAAGAAAAACAGCTGGGTCATTTTTTACAGGATTGACAAAAGCAGACTGTCTCGTTTTGTTTATTTCCATAAAGGAGCTTTTTAGTTCTCTTTTCAGATGTTAATTGACCTACTGTATATTTCTAACATTTCCTTGCTTTCTCACCACCTGCCCCACCCTCCCCCCTCCCCTCCTCCTTTCCCAGAACTCGATGTTTGAATCAGGTTTCCTCTCTTGCCACACAATACCAAACACCACTGATCAAAGTCAAAAATGACAACCTACGTGACTGGCAAAGGTAAACTATTTCTCTTTCTCCTCCTTGTCAACCTGCCTGCAGCTTTGACATGGTTGACCGTACCATTCTCCTTCAATGCCTCGTCACCATTGTCTAGCTGGGTGAGTCGGCACTCACTTGATTCCATTCTTATCTGTCTGAATTGTAGCTGGCAAATCTCCTGCAATGGCTTGTCTTCACACTCCCTTACTGTTACCTCCTGGATCCCCAAGGATTTATCCTTGGTCCCCTCCTATTTCTCATCTATGTGCTGCTCCTAGGCAACATCATCTGAAAAACACAGTGCCAGTTTCCACATGTACATTGGCATAACCCAGCTGTACCTCACCATCGCTGCTCATATCCCCTCCACTGTCTATAAATTATCAGACTGCTTGCCTGACATCCACAACTGAATAAGCAAAACTTTCCTCGAAATATTGGGACGACTGAAGCCATTGTCTTTGGTCCCCGCTACAAACTCCATTCCCTAGTCATTCACTCCATCCCTCTCCTTGCAGCTGTCAGACTGTTCGCAAACTTGGTGTCACATTTGATCCCCAAGATGAGCTTCCAACCACACATCCACACCATCACTAAGAATACCTACTTCCACCTCCGTAACATTGCCCCTGCCTCAGCTCATCTGCTGGAAACCTCATCTGTGCCTTTGTTGCATCTCAATTTGACTATTCCAATCTCACATAGTTTACCCTGTATAAACCTGAGGTCATCCAAAACTCTGTTGTCCGTGTGCTAACTTTTCAAGTCCCATTCACATCTCGCCCCATTCTCACTGACCTACACTGCACCCCGGTTAACCAATGCCTCTATTTTTAAAATTCTCATCCTCGTTTTCAAATCCCTTCAGGGCTTCACCCCTTGCTATCTCTACAATCGTCTCCTTCCCCACAACCCTCCAAGATATTCGCGCCCCTCTAATTCTGGCCCCTTGAGCGTCCCCAATTTTAATCCCTCCTCCAATGGAAGCCATGCCTTCAGCTACCAAGGCTCTAACCTCTGGAATTCCCTCACAAAAACCCCCTCTCATCCTTTTAAACTGCTTCTTCAAACCTACCTCTTTGACCAAGCTTTTGGTAGTCTGCACTAATATCTCCTTATGTAGCTGTGTCAAATTTTTCTTTTCACACTCATGTTAAACACCTTGGGACATTTTATTATTGCTAAAGGCACTATATAAATTCTTGTATCAGTACATAACTGAAGGTGCTCTCCAATACCTACAAGCTCAATCCTTTAAGATGCTAGGAGGTCTGACTTTGTAACACACATAGCCGCAGAGCACTTGAAGGTGTTGCCGTTTGTTGTTCAAGCCACGTGTTACTAAAGATTGGATTCTACCCACTTGCTTGGCATTGTCCACTCTCCTTACCCCCTTTATAGTGGGAATTCGTTGTAGCCACTCTATGAATCAGCAGCTCCATAAATTGCAGATAGTTTTCAATGTAATCTAACCTCAAAGCTCCAGAATTATGAATTTAAATAGAAACATTCTGCTTATTAAGTTTTTGCTCTGACCTTTGTACTCAGCTGTTCCACATGTATCTAGGTTACAACAGGTTCAAGTCAAATTGTTTCTTCAGTTCACCCTCCTATGTCGGTAGTGATTCATCCTCCATCCTCCATGGCCAAATTACTGCTGACATAATGGGGATGTGCAGAATAGTAGTGCTTGTGTTTTGCTGCAGTGAGTGCTGCCATTCCAGATAGTCTAGAGCTCTGCAGTAGAAATAAAGTATTAGTGCATCACACAACATTTATAATTAAATTAATCTATTTATTGATAGTTACTGTCTTAAATATGAACAAACTGTGTCTCTATTTATGTTCTTCACGTCCTTCAAATTTTGAAATGTACTATTTGGTATCTGTTTGTGAAGACACCAGAATTGGGACTCTCACCTCAACTGAACACCCTCAGAATTTGTGAGGCTAACTAGCTCTTGTTGTCTACTTGTTCATTGCTTGGTAGTGGAAGAAATCTATTCCTTGGTACTCTCATAGCATTGACCCTGTTTTTAATTTTTAAATCCCTGAAGATTGCATTCAACTACTGGGTGACCCCTCCAAAAAATGAGGGAGGGTTATGCCACTTCCCAGGCTGGAGTTTCCCTTTCCCATTATCTCCATCACGCAAGGCCAGCCTTTCATTAAATTGACGGTTCTCTCTATACCTTTTGCTGAAGTTGCTGTTTTCCTTTTCAGTGTTGCAATTATCAGTGTAGGCACTTAAAAAGGGGTTTGTGGGGGGGGGGGGAGAAAGTAAGAGTCCTCATTTCAATTTCATTTAGGTACTTCGAATCACTGAAAGTTTACGACTCAAAAAGAGGCCACTTGGCCCATTGTGTCTGCACCGGCCAAAAAATGGGCCACCTAGCCTAATTCCACTTTCCAGCATTTGGTCCATAGCCCTGCAGGTTATGGCACTTGAGGTGCATATCCAGACACCTTTTTAAACTTAGGGTTTCTTCCTCTCCTGCAGGCAGTGAGTTCCAGACCCATCTCCCCCTCCGGGTGAAAAAACCTTTCCAGCTCTCCTGTCTAATCTTTCTACCAATCACTTTAAATCTTTGCCCCCTTGTCACTGACTTCTCTGCTAAGGTAAATAGGCCCTTCACATCCACTTTATCCAGGCCCCTCTCAACTTTGTACATCTCGATCAAATCTCCCCTTCGCCGCCTCCGTTCCAAGGAAAACAGCCCCAGCCTATCCAATCTTTCCTCCATAGCTGCATTTTTCCAGTTCTAGCAACATCCTCGTAAATCCCCTCTGTACCCTTTTTAGTGCAATTACATCCTTTCTGTAATGAGGTGACTAGAACTGCGCACAGTATGCAAGTTGTGGCCTAACTAATGATTTGTACAGGTCCAGCATAACTTTCCTGCTCTTGTATTCTATACCTTGGCTAATAAAGGAAAGGATTCCATATGCCTTCTTAACCACCTTATCAACCTTTCCTGCTACCTTCAGGGATCTGTGGACATGCACTCCAAGGTGCCTCACTTCCTCTACACCTCTCAGTAATCTCTCATTAATTGTGTAATTCTTGGCCTTATTTGACCTCCCCAAATGCATCACCTCACACTTCTCCGGGTTGAATTCCATTTGCCACTTTTCTGCCCACCTGACCAGTCCATTGATATCTTCCTGCAGCTATCCTCCTTGCTATCAACCACATGGCCAATTTTTGTCGTCTGCAAACTTTTTGATCATGCCCCCTACATTTACGTCCATATCGTTCATATAGACTGCAAAAAGCAGGAGGCACAGTACTGAGCTCTGCAGAACGCCACTGGAGACCCCCTTCGAGCTGCAAAAACAGCAGTCAACAATTACCTTTTGTTTCCTGCAACTGAGCCAATTTTGTATCCAGCTTGATACATTTCCCTGGATCCCATGGGCTTTTATTTATTTTAACCAGTCTGTCATGTGGGACCTTATTAAAAGCCTTGTACTTGTATAATCAATATTAAATAATTGAATAGAGCCATCCATAGAAGTCCGTAGCACCAAAGAAGGCCATTTGGGCCATGTTGCCTGTGTAGTCTCCACTAGGTCAATCCAAAATTAATCCCACTGCTCTACTCTTTTCCTATTTTCCTGTTCTATTTCTCTGCTTTAAACATTCACTTTTCCTGTCAAAGATGCAACGGTCTCCCTGTAGCAAAGCATTCTTTCCTCATAGCTATACTCCATGTAAAAAGAAATACTCTCTTTTCCCCTCCCTATTTTAATCTATTTTAAATTGATTGTGCCTGTCACTAACTTACCCAATCAGAGGCAGTAACTTACCCTACTCACCCTTTTTAATTTCCTCATCTTTTTACGCTATCTTTATTGAATCACTTTATAGCCACCTCTGCTCTAGTGGAAATATTCCTTGTATCTCCGATCTCTCCTGAGGAACATGGTAACAGGAATAGGCCATTTAACACCTCAAGCCTGTTCGGCCATTTAGTGAGATTGTGGCTGATGTGTGAACTAACTCCACATGCCCGTCTTTGTCCCGTATCGTGTAATATCTTTGGTTAACCAAAATCTGCCCAGCTCATGTTTGACCTAGCACCAGTTTTCTCATTTTAATTGTGTGTAAAATTGTTTCCTAACTTTACTGCTGAAAGGTCCGGCTCTAATTTTTAGACTCTGTCTCCTCGTCCTAGATTCTCCAACCAGCTAAAACATTTTTTTTCTCTATCTGCCCTATCAGTTCCCCTTAATGCCTTTAAAACTTTGATCAAATCACCCCTAAATCTTCTAAATTGTAGGGCATACACCCCTAGTTTGTGTAATCTATCCTCGTAATTCAACCCTTAGAGTCCAGGTAAATTTATGCTGCACCCTGCAAGGCTAATATACCCTTCCTAAGGTATGGTGCTCAGAACTGCTCACAATAGTCCAGGTGTCGTCTAACCAGGGCTTTGTGCAGCTGAAGGACGACTTCTATTCACAAGATATAGAGGCCAGCATTCTATTAGCCTTTTTGATTATTTTTTGTACATGTTCCTGACATTTAAATGTTCTGTGTACATGGACACCTAAGTCTCTTTGGCCTCCATACTTCCTAGCTTTTCACCATTTTAAAACTGTTGTTTTTCCTTTTTAGGTCCAAAATGGGTGATCTCACATTTGCCTACATTGCAATCCATTTGCCACAGCTTTTCCCGTTGTCTTAATCTATCAATATCTCTTTGTAATTTTATGCTTCCGACTACACTGCTTATAATATCATCTATCTTTGTGTCATTGGCAAAAAAAGATAGTAAGAGCTACAGAAAGGGTGTTTTGAAAAGCTGGTCTGAGGGATTTGTTGTCCTCTAGTACTGCTATTTTGCTTACGTTAATTTTGCTGAGTCCTGGCCCTGATTCAATACTAGCTTCCTTGGGATGTCCGGCATGCTGACCTCATCCTGTACTGTAAATACTGACGCAAAGTAATTATTCAACATGTCTGTCATTTCCTTCTTTTCATTTACAACATCATTATCAGTTTTCAAGGGGCCCACATTGGTCGGGCTTCTCTTTTTCCTAATGTAATTTTTTTGTTTATTTTAATATCCTTTGTCATTTTCTTTTCATACTCCCTTTTGTAGCTCTTACTGTTTTTTTTTGTCACTTTTTTTTGTTGTTTGTGTGTCCCACTGTTGCCAGGATCAGAGCTATTTTTGCACTCTTGTTTGCTTTTGATTTTAGTTTTATGTTGTCCCTTACCTCTTCCGTCGTCTTAGTTGCTTTTCCTGGCAAGTAGAGCTCTTACCCCTTAAGGGTATAAACTGGTTCTGTATCTCTGCCTTTTTTAAACACCTCCCACAGATTTTCTGTCATTTTACCCATTAACAGATTTGCCCAGTTTACTTTGGATTTGAGTATTGGAGTAAAGATATCTTAGTGCAATTATATAGAGCCTTGGTGGGACTGCACCTACAGTATTGTGTACAGTTTTTTTTCCCTCCTTGCCTAAGGAGGGATATACTTGCCATCGAAGGAGTGCAATGAAGGTTCACCAATCTAATTCCTGGGATTCAGGCATTTTTCCATGAGGAAAGATTAAATAGATCAGGCCTTTATTCTCTGGAATTTAAAGGTACTTGATGCCTGAATGAGGGACCCGGTATCAGGAAATGGAGAGCCTGCTGAGAAAACACACCCTGCCCTTGATACCGACCCGCTCCTTCTCCTCCAGCCCTCCCACCCTGACCTACTTGCGCTGCTCCTGGGCTTCAGGTGGATGGTCCACAGGTAGCAGTCTGTGCCTTCACAGTGGCGCTGCTCAGTTAAAGAGCTGCTGGCCTCTGACTGACTGTTCTGAGGGTGTGACTTTCATCATCGGGGTCCTCGATTCCATGGAAGGCCCGCCGCTGTCCACTTAAGTGCCTAATTGGCACTAGATTTGGGCTTCCCACATAAGAGGCGACACAGGATTTTTGGCATCGCTATTTCCAGATGTCTCCCAGATAAAATCCCAGTTTACGTTGAACTCATCATGTTATGAGTTGGAAATACTCAGCAGGTCAGGCACCATCCGTGGAGAGAGAAAAGCAGAGTTAACATTTCAGATCTGTGACCTTTTATCGCAACTGTTCAGAACTGCACTAATGGAACCTTCCCCCTTAAGTTAAAACTTGAGTTGATGTCTGCAGAGCATTGGATATGTAGTTTATTTATCCAATGTGAATAAAATTGTCTAATTTGTGATAGCTCCCTTAAAAGTGTGTCTTTTTGTAAGGTATGTCACTTTTTGATATTTAAATATATTTATATATAAATATATATATATATTAGTTATTTATCAGTGCTGAGACTCCATTTCATATTTTTATTTATATATATATATATATATATATATATAATGTTATTGCAGACTTCAAGCATTATCAAGCAATGTTATGTGCAATTTTGGAATTACATATACACACACACATATATATGTGTGGCCTCACCAGGGACAAATGGCTGGGACCTGCGGGGTGGGGGGGCGGTGTTGGGAGGGGGAATGGAGTGCAGTGGGGGGGGGGGGGGGTGCCTCCGTGGGGCATGGGGTGCAAAATTCTGGACCATGTTATTGCAGACTTCAAGCATTATCAAGCAAGGTTCTATTTAAAGTTTAATGGAATGTGGGTGATGTTTGAACCCTTCAGTGCCTCTTATGATCTCTATACAATACCCACAGGGTGATTGGCACTGCAAGTTTATATCAACCTATATTTCTCCAAGAATGAAGTATAGGCTGAGCTTTACAGTTGAGGTTTTTTGGTTTTGATCCTGGGAAGTGAATGCCCTTTATTGTACAAAGTTATTTCATGCCCAGTGCAATCTTGTATACTGACAAAGCAAACTAGAAATCATTTGGTGTGAAATACTGAATTAAAGCTTAATCTGGTATTTGTGTCCGTCATTCTACCCCAGATGGGGGAAGCTGATTGACTACCTACCATGGATATTAATCCAGGGTGCTTCACTGAACCTTGCTCGTAATTGCATTCACTTTCATTCTTGTCATTAGTATTCATTAGACTTTCACATCATCTATTTATGTTACAATACAATAGGAAGAAAATGCCACAACCTTTTCAAACAGCAGTTCCAGTGCTGAGACTGCATTTCATAATATTTTATACATTAGCACTTTCAGTTATGAGTCTGTGACTAAACATGTATTTGTAGTCTAAATGTTACAAATTCTAAAAGTTTAGTAGATCTGGATGTAAATAGTGATAACTAAAGTTTTTAGATTAATATATATAGAAACATTAATTTGTCCTATTTAAATCGTTTAACAACCAGCAGCTGGAAAATTTTATATTTCCTGTCTAATGTATTTTTAGGGACTTGTAGATCAAAGCATTCATCACAAAAGGAACTTTTTGTTCACTTTCTGTTAATGTAATATTGCCTGATAAAATAGGTTTAAGACATTTACATATAACAAATCGATATGTCAGAACACCATTTTTACGATTGAATAGAGAGCTGCTAAAATGTCCATTTAAATACTTCAGTTTTATTTATTTTTCATAGCTGATGGTGAATGACAAAAATAGCCATCAATTATTTTTCAGAATTTTAACCGGTATTTATTATGTAATGACAGTAGAGGGTAGATTTTCTAAGTCTTCGCAGGAGGTGAGGTTCCTCACACACTGAGCATGCATCAGAATGTCATGGGTGGTGGTGGTCTGTGATTTAACTTTTTTTTAATGTATGCTCGTGACCTGTATAGACTCCAAAAAAATCTCCCCTGAGGATCTGGCTAATAAACTCTGAATAAAAGCTGATGGTGACGTGGGAAAATGTCAAGACCCAAATATGCCTTGTAAATATAATTCTGTGTATTGCCAGCTATTGCAGGTAAATTTGCTTCCTTTCAAGTAATAGTGGTTTGCAGCTTATCACAGCATGTTGGCTGAAACCAGACTGAATGGTATCCCAAGCCTCTGTGAAACCTTCCCTTTATAGATGGCAACAGGCTCTCCATTTTTTCTCGAGTGGTTCAATGGTTGAAAAACTTTTTACATTCCATCAGGCACTATGAATCTACTGCTCAGTCACTACACATGCACAAAACAATTATTGCATTCTAATGTTTTCAGCTGAACATGTTTTATAAAATCTAATTTTTATTCAGTTTTCAACTAACATCTTGTCAAGATAAAGTTGTGATCAAGGCTCTGATACTGGTTGATTGGAACATTTCCATACACATTCACTTTAGTGCATAAAAAAGGTTGCTTGGAAAGTCTACCAGTGTCTGTTGATCCCTGTATTTGCTGACTTAAAGGAAGCAGGAAGAGAAACTACTCCCTCAGTGCTGATTTGGGGTGTGTTGAGGTGAATACCTTTTGCCTTGTTCTGATAGGCATATTGCCAGCTCACTTGAGTGGGGATATGGTTGAAGAGGGGAAAAAAGTAGAGAAAAATAGGAGGATAGAGTGTGGATAAAAACTACCAATCGTATGCAGTTCTGTTGTTCCTACTTTTTTTTCCTGCCCACCATATTCTCCTCCCACTCTTTCTCTCCCCTCCGGCCCATATTTTCAGCAAATGGATGCCATTGTGGTTTTATACCCATGTCTGGATCACTTTCCACAATAGAGGATGGGAGGAGAAGTTTGGAAGATATTCAAAGAATAAATGGTTTGCAGTTCAATTAGTTTATATCTGTGGTGGAGAAATATTAGTATATAAACTAGCTTATCACTTTCTGTGCAAACATGCACTTTCAGGAGATGTGGGTTGGTGTTTGGGCCAAGTAACCAAGTAGTGCAACACAATTAAATATCAAATCTACTACTTTGAGCTCATTCATCCTTTAATTTTTCACATCCTTCAAGTACTAAATTAATGTTCAGAACTTAATTCACCATTAATTGCATTCTAAACCAGCTAATTAATGTTTAACTTTTGTTTACATCCAGTGATGCATTTGAAGTTAATTTTTACTTTATTGGTTCTTTTGAACATAATGCAGATGAAGAAGATGACGGCAAGGCGTCAACACAGCCACTCTTGAAAAAAGGCAGGCATCCCATCTTTTTTTTATTTCATTATTTGCTTAATCATTATTTAAGTTGTGCGAGAAACCAGAATTTTCATTTTGCCTTTTTCGTACCATTGCATATTTTGTAAGTTTTTTTTTTTGTTTTGTTTTGAAGATTGAGTTGTACCTTGTTTGCTCAAAGTTTTGCCCCTCTCTTCTGTATTAGCTGGTACTGATTCTTTTTAATGTTTGTGCAATTCCCACTTGAACACTTCATTTGCATGATCCTAAATAGTTCAATAACTCTGCCAGCTCATAGCAACCCAACAGCTCAATACAAGTTCTGTGATAGCTTTCTAAAGTAAAAAAAAATATTTTAAAAAGGAAGATTTGAGTATTGGAAATAAAAACAGAAAATATTACAAATATAAAGCAGCTCAATCAGCACCTGAAAGCAGATATGTTGATGTTTTCAGGTGTAGCCCTTTATCAGAAATGACAAAGGACTACACTCAAATGGAAACCTATTTTTCTCTTTCAGAGACAGGCCAACCTAAATATGCACTTGTATTTGTTGCTACATTTTGCTTTGCTTACAATAATTTAAATTGTACAAGAAGCTAAAGATGCCTTGTGTTTCCCAATCAGTTCTGTTAGTGTGTGTAGTTTGCAACATATTAGATCCTATTTCAAGCCATTATAGTAAAGTATGTGCAATCCATTTATTTGTTTTTCAATGTGGTTATGTTGGACGGAAAAAGATGGACTTATTGTTTTACCTATGAAGGGGTGGGGGGTGGAACAGTTTATATTGTCAAAGATAAGACAATCAACAAAGCTTAATTTTACTGTGGTATTCTTCGCTGGAAAGAGGTTGCTTATTCTGTACCAGAGCATGTGGGAAATGTGAACTGTAGCTCTGTTGCCTCAAATAAATGCTAGGTGATTGACACAAGAATACTTTTCCCCCCCTCCTATTGACAGTAAGACCCGGTGTTCGGAAAATGCAAGTCCTATTCGGTATGATGAAAGTGTGTCATGTAATCGTGTTTTTAAAATAGTCTCATTAAGATGGCAAAAAAAAATACCATATCAATTGTCTTGGTCTAGAAAGTTGAATAATTTATTTATGCTTAACAGAGTTGAATCATACAGATCAATACCAGCACTGACCTTGGAGTGATGGCATATACTGGCACTTGCAAGACTTAAAATTGAGAGTTCTTCCATTAACCAGAGTCACTAGGTGCCTTTTATAATCAGTCCATTTGAGAAATTCAGAAGAGAGTGTTGTTACACGCCTTGATATTTTGGGTGATTTGCTAATATTAGGATTTTTTGGGGGTGGGCAGGGTAGTGAAACACTAATGAGCAAATTTGGGATGGGAGTGAAATAAGGAAAGCTTTTTGTGGGGAATTTTGCCTGACTTGGTAAAACAAGCAAATTAATGCAGATGCTTATGCCACATGGTGTCCTGGATCGCTTACTCTATTTTTTCCTGATAAAAGGGCCATCAAGAAAAATAAGCAGGAAATACAAATTTAGGTATTTGTTTCTGGTTCTCTGGAATATTTTAATCACTGTGTACTAGCGACTTCCTCCTTTTTGAAATGACTTGCCATGTTGAACTTTAATTACTGATTACAATGACTTTCACCTTTTTTTGGAAGAGTCCCTAATTTTCCATGAAACTTTTTAGAGGTTAAAGGTCCATCTGTGCCTTTGAACATGACTGACCAGAAGCTACTTCAGGCCAGCTCTCGCTTCCAGAAGAAACAGGGCAAAGGGACTATTGACGTCTGGTGGCTTTTCGATGACGGAGGTATTACTTTTGTTCTGCAATTCATTTCCTTAAGTTGTACAAATAAACTGGTCACAGTAGGGTAATGGTTCCCAGTTCTTTTTATTTGCTAAATTCTACTTTGGAAATGAGCTGGAAAGGAAAGTTATGGGATGGTTGATATCACAGCAGTTTTCTGCTTTGATAGGTCTGACGCTACTTATCCCTTATCTACTCACTACGAAGAAGAAGTGGAAAGATTGCAAGATCAGAGTGTTCATTGGTGGAAAAATAAACAGAATAGACCATGACAGGAGAACGTGAGTAATTTTATTGATTTTAACAAAACTAAAAATTATATGCATGCTTGCAGATGTGTTAATATTAGACATCTGGTCCTGTCTTCATAAGATTGTTTGTCTGTTAAATAGTGTGGCTAGGAATCCAAGTACATTTTCCAGAGATAGATTGTACAGCATGTAGGTAACATGAGTGATCGTTTGCTACCAGTTTGTGTATTGCGTGCATAAATAGACCTTCCATTTCACATAATCGGTACGCCATTGAGAGACTATCTGAAACAACTGTAACGAGGAAAGATGTCTTAATTTTGATTCTGATTGTTGCAGCAAGCACCGAAAAACTAGGGAGCATTATACTGGGATTATGGATAGCAACCCTGCTTTAGGAATTTCCCTTGAAGTGGTGATGTGGGAAGCTTCACTCATGTTTATTTTGCAATTTGAATATAGACAATACTGTCAAAAGTTAAATAATCTTATAATTAACTTTCAGAATGGCCACTTTACTCAGCAAATTCAGGATAGATTTTTCAGACATTACTGTTCTCGGGGATATGAACACTAAGCCAAGCAAAGACAAGTAAGTGATTCTGATATTAAATGAATTTCATGATCATAGAGCCTGGAACATAGTTAATTACGGGTCTTAAAGACATGTAAAAAAAAAACTACTTCCTGACCATTTCTGATTATAAGGTAATCGATTTTTTTTTTTGCATTGTCTTTATAGCTGTAGACGTTTCTGGCCATGACTATTGGATTACATCAGTATTGTATCAAAATGTTGTACAAGCTTTTGCTGAATTTGTATATATTTAACAGTATTGCAGCTTTTGAAGAAATGATTGAACCATTCAGACTTCACGAGGATGACAAAGAACAAGAAGTATCTGAGAAAATGAAGGAGGAGGAACCATGGAGGATCACGGATAATGAGCTTGAAATCTACAGAATGAAGGTTTCTGCATCTTTTTGGAATTGTTTGAAATGCTTTGCTGCCATGAAAATGCTGGAGATACTCAGTAGGTCAGGCAGCATCTGTGGAGAGAGAAACCAAGTTAATGTTTCAGGTTGATGGTCCTGAACTGGAAGAAGTTACAGGTTTTAACAGGTTTTAAGCAAGTACAGAGTCAGTGATGGGGTGGAAGGCAGGAGAGATTAAATGATAAAAGGGTTTATGGTGCAAGGCAAAAGATGATAATTGGCCTAGAGGAGGGGTAAATGAGAATAATTGTCAACAGCTGCTGTCTGAAAAAATAGGGGCAAAAGTGATTATCTGAAATTGTTGAACTCCGTTTTGAGTTCAGAAGGCTGTAAAAAGTGCCAAAATGAAAGATGAGATGCTGTTCCTCAAGCTTGCGATGAGCTTCAGTGGAACAGTGTAGAAGGTCGCGGGAGGGAGAGAGAGAGGTCGAAGTGGGAGTGGGGCAGAGAATTAAGGTCATACTTGCAGACTAAATGGAGATGTTCTGCAGAGGTCACCCAATTGGCATTTAGTCTCCCCAATATAGAGGAGACCTCATTGTGAGTACTGAATACAGTCTACAAATTTGAAAGAAGTACAAGTAAATCACTGTTTCACCTGGAAGGAGAATTTGGGGTCCTGAACAGTGGGAAGAGAGGAGGCAAAGAAGCAGGTTTTGCCGCTCCTGTGCTTGCATGGGAAGATGCTGTGGGGAGGGGAGGGGATGGTGGAGGTGATTGAGGAATAGTCTCTGGAATGCTGAAAGCAGAGGGGAGGGGAAAATGTTTTTGTTGATTTGTGTCACGCTGAAAATGGCGGAGGATCTTGTGTTGAATATGGAGGCTGGTGGGGTGGAAGGTGAAGACAAGGGGAAACCTGAGCAGAAGTATGGGAAATGGAAAGGACGCGGTTGAGGGCCCTGCCAACCACTGTGTAGGGCACTCCTGAATTGAGGAAAAAGGAAGACTTATCGGAAGCACTGGTATGGAAGGTGACATCATAACAGATGCAACGGTGATGGGGAAACTGGAAGAATGGAATAGTCCTGACAGGAAGAGGGCGGGGGGACATGCAGTGGCATGGGGTTATAGTAGATATTGGTTGATAGCCTATCCCAGAAATGGAGGCAGAAGTTGAGGAATTATAGTGCATCCCAGACTGTTTCCTTTGTGAAGGCAAGGGAAGGGTAGAAATTGGCAGCAAAGGTGATGACCATTTCCAGCTCAGGGCGAGAGAAGGAAATGGCACCACCACAATTATCATTGCACCAGAGGGAGGGGGCCTGAGTAGGTCTGGAACGAAGGATATTCCACATGTCCCTTGAAAAGACGAGCGTAGCTAGGACCTATACAGGTTCCCATAGCAACATTGTTTATTTGGAGTTGAAGGAGAAATTGTTCAATGCGAGAACAAGTTCAACCAGGTGGGGGTGGTGGATGCAGCTGGCTGAGCCATTTTTTAAGGAACAAGCGGAGAGACCTCAAGTCGTGCTGGTGGGGGATGGGGGTGTAGAAGAATTGGGAACATCCATGTTGAAAAGGAGACAGTTAGGGCCAGGAAGCTGGAAACCTAAAATGGCAGAGGGCATCCGAAGAGTCACAAATATGAGGAGAAAGATCCTGGATAAGTGGAAAAATAGTCAAGGTAGGAAGAAATCAGTTCTGTGGCGCAAGAACTATTTGAAACAATGGGTCTACTAGGGTAGTCCTGTTCGTAAATCTTTGGAACGAGGTAGATGCAGACTGTGTGTGGTTAGGGGTCGGAGTTTGGAGGGCAGATCTACAGAAGGGATGACAGTCTTGGAAATTATGGCATGATATTCAGTCGTGGGGGGAGTTTTCAGAGTTGGTGTTCAGCCTGGTCTAGGTCGAGGTCAGTTCGTCAAACAGCAATGCCACCCTTGTCAGCAGGTTTACTATGTTAGGGTTGCACCTGAGAGAATGGAGTACTTCCCAGTCAAAGAAAGATAAGTTGGAGTGACCTGAGGAGAGCAGAGAAATTGCCCAATGTTACACTGGCCATTTCCAGTGAGAAGATATAGAGAGGGTAAGAGACCAAAGGGAGGGGCCAAGGTGGAGCAAGAATTCTGAAGACTGGAGAAACGATCTGCTGTGTGGGGGAAAAGACTCTTGGCCAAACAGAAGGACGTGGAGGCAAAGGTGAAAGAAGAACAACTCTGCGTTGTGCCAAGCTCAATTTGTTGAGCTGGGGGCATAAAGAGGCATGAAACTGAAGCCTCTGCTGAGGACTGAACGTTTGCCATCAGAGTAGTGAAAATATGGCAAGGAGTCAGATTGGAAGAAGTGATGAGACCTGAGGAAAGTGAAGGGGAAGAAGGATCGGAAGGGGCGTTACTACTGAAGAATTGTTGAAGCTGTCTGTTTTGATGATGGCATCTTCATACCAGTGCTTCCGATACGTCTTCCTCTTTCCCTCAACTGAGGGGTCCCCTCCACCATGTTTGACTGGGCCCTCGACTGTGTCGGTTTCATCTTCTGTATTTCTCCTCTTGCCCCTTCCCCTCCTTCCCAAAACTATGATGGGTTCCCCTTGCCCTCACCTTCAGCTTTCCTATTCAACGGATCATCCTCCTATTTGTGCCACCGCCCAGACAATGGAACAGCTAAGCACATCCTCCCCTCCCCTTTCAGCATTCCCGTTCCCTTCTTGACACGCTAATCCACTCATCAGTTGCCTCCTCCTTTTCCCACGGCACCTTCCCATGCAAACGCAGGAGGTGCAACACCTGCCCTTTACCATCTCCCTCCCATGGTCTAGGGCCCCAAACGCTCCCAGGTGAAACAGCGATTTACTTGTATTTCTTCCAAATTCGTATCTTGTATTTGTTGCCGACCGTGGACCGCCTTATATTGGGGAGACTAAATGCTGATTGCATGACTGCTTTGCTGAAGACCCTATTCAGTCCGCAAGCATGACCCCGAGCTTCCTGTCGTCTGTCATTTTAAATCTCTGACCCACTCATACCCTGACCTCTCTGTCTTCTCCCCAATAAAAATATGATTTTCCCAAAAGATCAGTTAATTTAGGACGGGTCCTGCAACAATTCTTGTACATGTATGATGCAGGCTTAACTGAGAATGAAATTCTGACTAAATCTGGTATATTAGTCGTCATTATAATGCCCAAAATATTGAAAATTGGTCATAAATATCAACTATATGTAGAGGTTAGCATTTTGTTCAGGGGTAGAAGACAGTCTAAGGAATTCCTCTTAATCTGCCCACCCATGTACCCATCCTGCAAAATATGACAGTCATAAAATCATACTGCACAGAATGAGCCCATTCGGCCCATCATGCCAGTGCCAGTTTTTCTTCCAATCAGTCCCACTCTGCCACTCTCCTTTTTATCTAGTTTCCTATTGAAAGTTACTATTGAATCTGCTTTCACCATTTATTCAAGCAATGCATTCCAGGTCATCATAACTCCGTTTTTAAAAACAAAGTCTCCTCATCTCCCCTCTGGTTATAAGAAGTAACTAAGCACAAAGTCATTTTTAAGGAGCTGAAGCTTGCAAGATTGAGAGTTTCTCCCCCTTGGACTACATTGCTATGATTCCCTGCTTTGTTCTTCTATTGGATTTTGTTTATGTAACACATGTTTGTTCACTTTGGAAGTATGAGGCTGGTCTCTGTGGGTTTCTTTGCTTTTATGATGACTGTACCATTAACCAATTTGCAACAGGTCAAGACTAAAACAGTCGCAGCTACTAGCTCTTGCCTTCAACTCTGTCCTTGGTTCCTTCTCCTCTATTAGCATGCTAGAACTCACTGGAGGGAATTTTATAGTCTTCTCCACCCCACCCCCCCCCCCCCCGACG
This sequence comes from Heterodontus francisci, assembly GCF_036365525.1. Classification (NCBI taxonomy): domain Eukaryota; kingdom Metazoa; phylum Chordata; class Chondrichthyes; order Heterodontiformes; family Heterodontidae; genus Heterodontus; species Heterodontus francisci. The sequence goes on along the minus strand of NC_090374.1, from coordinate 133,439,317 downwards.
CGTTGGGAGCATAAAATTGGGTGGGATGGTTGCAGTGGGGGAGGGAGTGTGTTCCCGCCCCTGCCAAAATTTAGTCCCGGGCAGGAAGGCTGCAATTAACCGAGCAGCAGGCAGCCCTGTTGTTACATGGGAAGCGGGTGGAGGTGGAGGGGTGTCCCTCGTTAAAAAGCACTTGGTGACTGAACAAGGCACCTGGCACCGGGACGGTAGTTGTGGGGGGGGGTGGGGGGTGCCCTTGCTACTGATCCCCTAACAACCCCCTCCCACCCCATGAGATCCCTCCTGCCCTGACCAACCTCTGGGTCCAGCAATGCCTCTCAGCCTCCAGTAGGTGATCCTGTAGCAGCAGCCACAGCCTCCATGGTGGCACTGCTCAGGGGAAGAACTGCTGGCCAATCAGAGTGGGCAGCACCTCTCAAAGGGCAGGATTTCCAGTGACATGGTCCTTGATCCTGTGGAAGGCCCACCGCTGTCCACTTTCGGTGGGCCTTCTGGAGAAGAGGCGACGCGGGGATCTCATCATCACTTTTTCCGGACGTCAAAACCCCAGTCATTGTCTTCGCTGCTCTTAAAATAGAGTTCCCTCACTTCCTCCATTTAGTAAATCTGTCTTCAGGAATAAGTTTCCCACTTTCATTCCAAACACTTCCCGTCAAAGGTTCCTAATATTCTATTATGTGCAAGTCTCTGTAAAACTTGAATATTGCTCTGACATTGGTAACGACTCTTCTAACCCCTCTTTTGGACCTTCCTTCCCCAAGACCCCAAAATTTGCTTTCTTCCAGGCTTGCATCACCCAGTGACTACCGAGATGCACGTTTTTTTTTTTCTCCCAATCATTTCAACCTTAATATTATCCTCTGCTATTGACCTTGGCCCTTCACATTTATTTCTCAATTAAAATAACATCTGGCAGACCAATTCATGTGAAACCATAGTAATTTAACAGTAAAACAGAAAATGTTGAAATTCCTTACCAACCTTGTTTAGTAGGGAGTCTAAGCATTGTACAAGAATTTTTGTGTACACTGGTAGAAGGTAGCTGTCCAATTCATTGCCTGTGTCAATGCATCGGATATAAATTTGTCATGTACAATTGTAGCTAAGGTCTTTGACTGACTTTTATGAAGAGTGCCAGTAGATTTGCTGCGTACGACAGCTGGCATTGTGGTTCTATTTTGGTGAGTAAAATTAATAGCGAATGGTTTTTGTTTGCCAAGGACACTTTTTCAAAGCTTTCTTCCCGCTGCCCCCAGTCATTTTGTGGGTTTGAAGTAAACTTGGATCTGGTTCTGCAAAGACATTCACAGAAAAGTATTAGAAGTTTTTCAGATAGTTATTGCAGGATTAGGAGAAGATCTGCAGTTGACAACCAGAATAATTCTATGTTTTAGTTTATAACAGGTTGAGTATTATTGTGCAATGCTGGTTGGGAGGATGTGAATGGTCCATAAAAGGGGTTTTGCGATGAACTCAATGTGCTGCAACATGGTATGGGCTTGCTGAGTCCTTCATAATGCAGACATGCTGCTCCACATTTGACATATTTACCTCCAGGTTCTGCCTTTTTGGGGCTGCTTTTCTGCATAGTTCCTGATGCGAGCTCCCAGTAATCCAGGCTCCTTGAAGAAGGTATTCATTTAAATAACTGTACTTTTAAAATTTGTTAAAATAGCACATATTTACAACTACTTATTATTTCAATTTTAGACATATCGACAGATCAGATTGAATGAATTGCTCCGGGAGAATTCGGGCACTGCTAACCTCATCGTCATGTAAGTAATTTCACCAAAATATGAAACTGATCAGTGCTTTCAGTGCTAGCAAGCCAACAACTACAGAAAAAGTGTAGGATGCTGAATTTGCAAGACACTGCTCAATGTGCAGTATATTTGACCTCAAAATGACCAGGAATCTGACATTCCCTTACAGACCCCACCAATAAAACCTGCGTTCTACTGCAACAGGTTTCTATTTCCCACCAGAGATATCCTGTGCAACTGAGATTGCCTATTAGTGCTAGTTTTGCATTAGGAGCCCATTTGCAACAGTTCAAATCTATTTCTTGTAGGGCAGTTACAGTTGGCACAGAGGAAACTCCATTCGATCAGACTGAATCCAGATCTCAGTATGAAGGGTCACTTTGCAACTGATTTTGTAACCTAGTTCTGGGTATCTCACTTGAGATTTAAATTGGAGTCACTTGTGACAAGCATGAGTTGCACTCCTTTACACTCCTGATGGTTTACCAATATTAACAACTCTTTAGTTTTTTTTATATATATATATATATATATAAAAATTTTTAAAACTGCGTTTCAACATAAACCCTATTATCTTTGATACTAGCTAAGAGATCTGATTAATTTTTTTTTAAAACAAAATGCTGGAAATACTCTGCTGGGCAGGCAGCATCTGTGAAGAGAGAAACAAAATGATTGAGGTTGATGCCAACATTTTCTGTTATTTCACATTTCCAGCAGTATTTTGCTTTTGTAGAACTGATCTATACCTGGGAATGAGGGAACAGTATGTATGGTGTCCATTGTAATTTACTGTAAAAGACACATTCAAGCAAACTTTTCCCCTCTTCACCACCTGAACATAAGAGCTTGGTCTGGCAGAAGCACTTTTCATGCATTTTGGGCACAAGCTACCCACAGCTTCTAGCCCATTAATTAATGGGCAAAAAGCCATGTGTTTGTGCAGTAAATGCTATAAGCCACCCAGTTCTTGCACCTCTGTGTTGAAGAGAAAAATTTGCCCATGCCTCCTGAATGAAGTGAGTTATGCAAGAGTTTATCCATTCCACCAATAGACTAAACTGTTCCATAGTTGTTCTTAAATCCACATTGTGTAGTCCATTATAGCTAACACACAGAGGTAGCTTTTGTTCCATTAGCTTGAACTGGTACTGGGGCAATTCTGTTCAGATTTTTTTTTTAATCTTCAGTGTGTGTGTGTGCAGTTTTAGAAAGGGCTGAGGAATTTGATTATAATTGCGGGAAACAAAGAAGGTTGGGCTTTCCCAAACACCGTGGAGTTTTGATTTCATGGGAGAGTTTTTTTTAAATGGGTTCCCTGCCCAAAACCAGCCTGTGACAGGTTTGGGCTGCCTGTTGCTCTGGGAATGTTCCAGAAAAGGCTGCAGCCCAGGAGCAGAGAAGTTTTGTGGCTGTTGGAGGTAGCGATCATAGGGGCCGAGTGGGTAGAGAGTGATTGTGACTGGGGATATCACGGGGAGATCAGAGCCGGGAGAGAGATTTGGGGGGTGGGGGGGAAAGGGATCGTCCGGGAGAACAGAGGTTTGGAGCAAGTCTGAGATTCCAGTGAGATCAGGGGGAGGTTGGGCAGTGACAGAAGAGATCGGGGGTTGGGGCAAGGGGGAGGTCAGAGGAGATTGAAAATCGGGGGTGGGGGAATGATGGGGTCTGGGAGAATCTGAGATCACTGGGGAGATCAGTGAGGTCTGAGAATGGGCTGGAGTGGGGGGAGGGTGCAGTCAGAGGAGAGATGGAGATCTCCGGTTGGTGATGGGGGGGGTGGAGGGGAGGTGGCTGAGGGTTATTGGGGGAAGTTCATGTACGTGGGGTGGGGTTGTTTACAGATTAGCTTGTTGGGCCTGGAGGAAGCACGCCTGCTCCTGGAGGCCCCACTAGCAGTGCTGGACAGACACATACCTGATGGACTCGGCCCTCCTTGTTGTCTTTTACCTGCCAACACAGGTTTAAAAATAGAAGCTTGCAGCCTACTGTAACATTTTCAACCACCGATCCCACATCCCCACATTAGTCGCTCAGTCCTCTTCCTGCCTCCATTAAAACCAGAACTGGGCAGGTTGGATTCCTGTTTAAGATTTTTAATATCCCACCAGATTTTGATGGTTTAAAATTACCCCAATGTTTCCTATACTTCAAAAAATAGTTCATTGACTGTAAAAGCACTTTGGGTGGTTGTAAAAGGCACTGTATAAATGCAAGTGTTTCTTCTCTTTCCCCACTGGTGTCCTTAATACTTCAACAATCCTCCCTTTTATCTGTCTCTCTCCACCTGACAGTTACATCGAGTTGTCTCCCGTTTGCAGAGATGGGTTGTGTAGTTTGAGAGTTTAGTTTCCATACGTGCAATGTGTTTTTAAAAAGAAAAGTGAACATGTGTTTAAACTTCCTGTCTACTACAGCCATAAAGTTTCTGAATAGAATGGGTTCATGCCAGTCAGAGGAGTAATTCAATCTAATGACAGAGAAATTTTTTATCTATAAAGAAAAAGTGTCTCGAAGTGCAAGTGTTGTAAATAGCATTATGAAACTTCAAAGTGTAAAAAAAAATTCAAATTGTGGAGATTTGAATGGTCATAATTGTAAACAAACTCAAAATATGACTCAAACATGTAATAATTTGGTTGCTTTTGAGTGTGTACTTGGGGTCACTTGGGTAGGAGAAATTGCTCCGAAGAATAGGCGAGAAAACATTAAATATACTGTCGGAAGGCTTGTATGACGAAGGGATTTATATTCTTATAGCACCTTATGTTTTCATTTCAAAGCACTTGACATACAATGAATTAATGTAAACAGTAAGAAAAGTGCATCAGGATTATATTAGTACACAATGCTAACCATTATCCAATGGTTATACTCTCTGTTTGCATCACTAATAATGAGGGATTGATGCTTTTTAAGTAACATGACCGTGCTGCCAGTATTCCTTATCTACAGTGAAGGAAGCTGCCTATTTTTTTTAAGACATTAGTTTTCCCAGTAGATAGTTGCTACATCGTTTTGTAACATTACTATGCTACACTCACTCTGCAATGCATTTCTTGCTCTTTACCAAAATAGCAATACGTCTACTCTAAAAGGATTTAGTTTAACTACTGCTCTGAAATGTGCTATGGATGCCTCATTTTGGAGGTAAAATTTTTTATTTTTTTGGAAAAGCTGAGGCCTCTGTTAGTCGTAAAACTTGACGTGCAACTGATGCAGAAGACATTTTGTGTTTATAAACTGCTTCAGAGTTTGGAGGAATTTCATAGAACGATTACAACACTGAAGGAGGCAATTCAGCCTGTCGTGTCCATGCCAGCTCTCTGCTAGTCCCACTTCCCTGTCCTTTCCCCATAGTCCTGCAATTATTTTTCTCTTCAGGTGCTTATCCAACTTTGCTTTGTAATTTCAGCGGCAGCATGCCTTCAAAAATTAAAATCCAACCACTCTTTTTAACCCTGAGCATTTACTAACATGGGGGTAGATTTTCCAATTTGAGCAATTGGGAAATTGGCCCAAAATGCATTCAAATTGTGCTGGTTAGGATACAATTCAACTGCCTGCTGAAATTCATTTGCAAAATCACAAACTTGAAATCTTCAGTAAACCAGCGTGCACTTACATGCACTCTCGAGAGAAGATGCACCTCTAATTTCCTGATTTATACTCTGCCTTACTCTATAACTACTGTCAGGAGGGGTCTGTAAACAACTCCCAATGATATTTTCGGCCCTTTGCCGTTCCTCGTCTCCACCCAAACTGATCCTACTGATTGATTTTCTGAAATAAGATCTTTTTGTCTCTACTATCTTGATCCCATAATTTATTGTTGTGGCTACCCCTCCACCTTTTCCCTTTTGCCTATCTCTACTAAAAGTTAAGTATCATGGAATATTTACTTCCCAGCCTCAGTCACTTTGCAACCACATCTCTGTAATGGCTATTAGATCAAATCTATTAATTTATATCTCTGCTATTAATACATCGAATGTGTTGTGGATGCTTTGGAAGTTCAGATTTAGAGCATTTAGCTTTGACTTTTTAATTTCCCCTGATTATCCCCTTAGTCACTAATATCCTATTACCTTTTGTACTCTCTTTGCCACTTCCTGACCCACTCTGCTTATTTTTTTACCCCAAAATGCTCTAAATCCTTGACATTTCCCCTGATACTTTTGAATTTACCCTTTCCTGAATCCTCCCCCCCCCCCCCCGCCACCTTAATTAGTTTAAAGCCCTATGTACTGCCCATGTTATTCACTTCACCAGGACAGTGGTCCCAGCTCAGTTTAAGTTGAGCCCCTCCCAATGGAACAACTCCCTCTTTCCCAATCACCCATGAAGCAAAATCCCTGCCTCCCTCACAACTCTTTCAGCCATACATTTAACCTTCTAATCTGTTTATCCCTGTGCCAGTTGGTATGTGGCTCAGGTAACAATGTAGAGATTTATTACTTTTGTGGTTCTGCTTTTTAATTTGGACCTAACGCCTCAATCTCTCAGCTGAACATCATTCCTTGTTTTATCAATGTCATTGATTCCTACGTGGATCATGACAACTGGATCTTTTCCCTCCCACTCCAAGTTCTTCTGTCACAAGAAGCTGCCTTTAACCCCAGATACCCGGCAGGCAACACAAACTTCGGAACTCCCGGTTGCAGCTGCAAGAACTATTTCCCTGACTATACTGTTCCCTATCACTACCGCATTCCTTTTCACTCCCCCTATTTGAATGGCTTCACGCACCCAGCTATGGTCAGTTTGCTCTTCCACCCTGCAGTCTTTGTTCCTGTCCATGCAGGTAACAAGTACCTCATGCCTGTTGGTCAAAGTCGAGGGCTGAGGCTCCTGCCTCACTACATCCTGGATCCCCCATACCTGTCTGACTTGCAGTCATCCCCTCCGGTCCCTGACTATTGGCCAGCTCTGAAGTTCTACTTAAACTATGGGGTGTGACTGCCTTCTGGAACAAAATGTCTGTGTAGCTCTTCCCCTCCCTGATACTCCACAATGTCTGCACTTGGACTCTAGCTCAACAGCTGTGAGCCAAAGTTGCTCAAGCTGAAGACCCCATAGATATGATTGTCCAGAATCGCAAAGCTGCCCACAAACTGCAGTTATGCATACTGCCTGCCCTGCCATGACTATCTAGCTTTTGTTTATTTATTTATTTGATTAGTTTTTTTTAATTGAATCAATAATTTTAGTACTAATTGTTTATCTAGATTGTTACTAATTTAGTAAAGTAACTGCAAGTTAGTTTCCTAACTTAGATTAAAAAAAACTAATACTGACCAATCACCTACCTGCTGTCCTGTGACGTCACTGCTTTTTTTCATTGATTTTGCAGACCCGCCTCTTGGCTTTGCGCTCGGGCTCTCGGCCCCTGTTCTTTTCCATCTGTGCTCGGGCTCTCGGCCCCTGTTCTTTTCCATCTGCGCTCGGGCTCTCGGCCCCTGTTCTTTTCCATCTGCGCTCGGGCTCTCGGCCCCTGTTCTTTTCCATCTGCGCTCGGGCTCTCGGCCCCTGTTCTTTTCCATCTGTGCTCGGGCTCTCGGCCCCTGCTCTTTTTTTCAAGCTGAATTGCATTTAAACCAGTGGAAAACATGAATGTAAGTCGCTTTGGGTATAACTCACTTCAGTTTAAAATTTCCTTTTCTTTTGCATGGTGCAGTTGATTCTGCCCAGATTGTGCTCATAAAACTAGTGGAAACTAGTTTATTTACAAACTTCCATTTAGAGACAGAGTTGGAATGGTTGCATCAAGTTGCTGCCATTGACATTCTTTAAAGTAAATATTTGTATATCAAACAAGTACTAAAGCACTTAAAAGATGCTGATCATTTTTGATATGTTATTGGTCAGATACTTCTCTCTGCTGCTGTTTAGCTCCCTGTATTATGCCCATGTCGCCACTTGTTTAATTCAAGTTGTGTCCATCACCCATTTGTGTGGTGGGGAAAATTCCTCCATATTCTCCTTGACAATCTCCCTACCTGACACAACAGTATCAAGTTCTCTAACAAGAGATTCAGCTGTGCTGCTAGAGATGGACCTTTCAAAAGAGAAAAATCTGTATCTTCAGAATCTAGCTTGAGTGTCTGGCTACAGCACTTATGGGCTGCATAACTAAAAAGCAGTCAAGCATATGGGGAGAGACTTCTCCCACTTTATTTGCTTCCCCATTCCTACCTGTCATGTCCAAGGTTGTGACTTGCTCTATTTTCCCTATCCCTGACCCATCCTTTCTTTCCAGTCACAAAACAAGTGTTATTTTAGAATCATTGCTATCATTTACAGAATAATTAATATTCACTGATCATACTATAGATACTCCAATTGATGGTGTTTGACTTTTATGATTGTATGATGTGATTTAAGAAATGAAACAGTGGCTTGTCACATTGGTCATGGGAAACAAAACTGCATTAAAATAGAGATGGATCAAATAAAGATGCTCAAAATCAGATAAATTTGAGGTGTTGGGGTTTAGTTGCAAATTAATTCTGGATAATCTGACGAGTGACATATTTTCAGTACTAAAGGTTCATCGCTGATTGGAATGTTTAGTTTGTAGAGTGTTTTTTAAAAGAAAACTTTCCTAATCCAACTCTTGTGTATAATATGTGCTTCAATTTAGATTAGATTGAAGGAGAAAACTGGGCGCCAACTACTTTTGAAAACCATTTCAAAAGTATTTGTCTGTTTAACTGTTTTTGTCAGAACTTTTAAAAATCACTTTTCAGATCCTGACTCAAGTCAGAGAATGGTTGCAGCTCAGAAGGAGACCATTCAGCCTGTCGTGTCTGTGCAGCTCTCTGCAAGACCAATTCAACTAGTCACACTCCCACCGCACTTTCCCCTTAACCCTGTAAATTGTTTCTCCAGTGCTTATCCAACTCCCTTTTGAATGCCCCGATAGACTCTACCTTCACAACACTCTCAGGTCGTGCATTCCAGATCCTAAGCACTCACAACATTTAAAAAAAAAAAAAAGTATTTCCTCATGTTGCCATTGTTCTTTTGCCAGTTATCTTAAATCGATGTCCTCTGGTTCTCGACCTTCTGCCAAAGGGAATAGTTTTTCCCTCTCCCTAGATACCTCATGATTTTGCACACCTCTCTCAGCCTTCTCTTTAAGGAGAACAGCCCCAGCTTCTCTAGTCCATCCACATAATTGAAATCCCTCATCCCTGCAACCATTCTCATAAATCCTTTCTGCACCCTCTCCGATGCCTTCACGTCATTCCTCAAGTGCGGTGCCCAGAATTGGACACAATACTCCAATTGAGGCCGAACCAAAGTTTTATAAATGTTCATCATAACTTCCTTGTTTTTTAACTCTCTCTATTTATAAAGCCCAGGATGCTGTATGACTTTTTAACCACTTTCTCAACCTGCCCTGCCACCTTCAACGATTTGTGCAGATATACCCCCAGGTCTCTCTGTTCCTACACCCACTTTAGAGTTGTACCCTTTATTCTGTATTGCCTCTCCTCCTCCTTCCTACCAAAACGTGTCATTTCACACTTTTGTGCATTAAATAGCATCTGCCACATGTCCACCCATAGCCTATCTATATCCTCTCGAAATCTATCACTATCCTTCTCTCAGTTCACAATTCTAAGTTTTGTGTCATCTGCAGATATTGAAATTGTGCCCTGTACACCCACGTCTAAGTCACGAATATATATCTTTTGCCTGATGTGCTGGGCTCCCCCATCATTGAGGATGGGGATATTTGTGGAGCCACCTCCTCCAGTTAGTTGTTTAATTGTCCACCACCATTCACAGCTGGATGTGGCAGGACTGCAGAGCTTAGATCTGATCCGTTGGTTATGGGATCACTTAGCTCTGTCTATCGCATGCTGCTTATGCAGTTTGGCACGCAGATAGTCCTGGGTTGTAGCTTCACCAGGTTGACACCTCATTTTGAGGTATGCCTGGTGCTGCTCCTGGCATGCCCTCCTGCACTCTTCATTGAACCAGGGTTGCTTCTGTATTTTGAACACCACTTGGAAGAAGCACTGAGGGTAGCAAGGGCACAAAATGTTGTCTGGGTAGGGGACTTCAATGTCCATCACTTGGTAACACCACTACTGACTGAGCTGGCCAAGTCATGAAAGACCTTTCTGCCAGATTAGGCCTGCGGCAGTGGTGAGAAAACCAACAAGAGAGAAGTTGCTTGACCTCGTCCTCCCCAATCTACCTGTCGCAGATGCACTGTCCATTACAGTATTGGTAGGAATGACCACCGCACAGTCCTTGTGGAGACAAAGTCCTGTCCTCACAGAGGACACTCTCCAACATGTTGTGTGGCACTACCACCATGCTAAATAGGATAGGCTCAGAACAGATCTAGCAACTCAAAACTGGGCATCCATGAGGTGCAGTGGCAGAATTGTATTCCACCGCAATCTGTAACCTCATGGCCTAGTATATCCCTCACTATACCATTACCATCAAGCCAGGGGACCAACTCTGGTTCAATGAGAGGTGCAGGAGAGCATGCCAGGAGCAGCGCTAGGCATACTTAAAAATGCGATGCCAACCAAGTGAAGTTACAACACAGGACTACGTGCATGTTAAACAGCAGACGCTGTAGATGGAGCTAAGTGACTCCACAACCAACAGATCAGATCAAACCTTTGCAGTCCTGCCACATTCAGTCATGGGATGGTAATGAACAATTAAACCATAACTGCAGAGGAGGCTCCACAAACATCCCATCCTCAAAGATAGCAGACACCAGCAGGTCAGTGCAGAAGACCAGGCTGAAGCATTTGCAACCATCAGCTAGAAGTACCGAGTGGATGATCCATCTCTGCTTCCTCCTGAGATGCCCACCATCTTAGATGCTAGCCTTCAAACAGTTTGATTTACTCCACATAATATTATGACCTCAGTGAGACCGTTAACGTTAAAATGAGATATAAAGCCCAAACCGAATTACACGATGAGATTTCACATTTTAAAAGACGTTTATTCTAACCGCTAAACTAAAAGAAATCCCCATTAACTAAATAGTACTTTGTAAGTAGCTGATACTCCAAGTTACATAGAAAGGTATTTTCGTTGCTTATTAAGACACTTGAAAACCTCACACCACACTTATACGTTACACAGTCCTCCTTGATAGTGAAATCTTTGCAATTAGAAGTCCCAAATTCCTCCCAGTTGCAATGGGTTGCATCTCCCAGACCTTTCCCAAAGTAAATATCATCTTCGCTCACTTCTCCGAGCACTCATGAACTGGACATCCGTGAATAAGGTGATTCCTGGTGATCCTGTTGACCTTTTACTTCTCCGCAAACCTCAACTTTCAAAACCGGTTCAAATCTTCAGAGCCTTTCGCTGTATCAGTTTTTCTGAGGGCAGGTGTGTGCTCTCTCACTCTGTCTCTGGGGCTCTGTCTTTCTCTCACTCTCCCCTTTCCCAACCCCCCGCAACCCCTTGAGGCTGCCACCACTGGTCGTCTTCCTTACAGCCTACTCTGACACTGCAACTGCTGGTCTTCTTTCTTACAGCCTACTTGCCTTCAAATAATCTGTTAAATTTATCTGAAATCAAAAGTCAATTGCCCATTGTCCTTTTCCGATATGCAAAGTGCACAAGTCTGGCTTCAGCAGAGCCATCCGGGCCTTCCACGCTTTCCAGGTGTTAGCAGCTGCCATGCATGTTTGCATTCTCAGAATCACTGACTCTTTATATATGATCTGAAAGTCTGGGAGGGTGAAACCCATTGTTCTTCAGGTATTAATACCCCTGCAGTCTCTACTTTTCAAAAAACATCTTTGATCTGTGTTCTCTGATGTCCTGGAAAACAAGATTTCTGTCTTGTCTTTAAGCAAAGTTGATGTGAGCTCACCTGACTTCTCTGACTCCATCTTAAACTTTTAAAAAATCTCAGTTTTTAAAAACACAATCATGTTACAAAGTCCAGATATCAAGAAATGGCTGCAGGTGTTGGATACAGCAAAGGCCATGTCCCTGACTGTATCCTAGCTGTAGAACAGAAGACTTGTGCTCTAGAACTAGCCCCACCCTTAGCCGACTTTTTCCAGTACATCTACAACACTGGCATCTATCCGACAATGTGGAAAATTGCTTAGGTATGTCCTGTCCACAAAAAGCAAGACAGATCCAATCCTGCCAGTTGTCACCCCATCGGTCTACTCTCAATCATCAAAGTGATGGAAGGTGCTGTCAACCGTACTATCAAGCGGCACTTCACCGATGCTCCAGTTTGGGTTCTGCAAGAGCCACTCCGCTCCAGACCTCATTACAGCTGAATGTCAGAGGTGAGGTGAGAGTGACTGCCGTTGAAATCAAGGCAGTATTTGACTAACTGAATGTGACACCAAGGAGCTCTAGCAAAATTGAAGTCAGTGGGAATCGGGGGACAACGCCACACTTGTTAGTCACACCTAGCACAAAGGAAAATGGTTGTGGTTGTTGGAAACAAAATCACCTCAGCCAGGAGTTCCTCAGGATAATGTTCTAGGTGCAACCATCTTCAGCTGCTTCATCAATGACCTTCCCTCCAACTTAACAGAGGTGGGGATGTTCACTGATGATGACAGTGGTGAGTACTATTTGCAACTCATCAGATACTGAAACAGTTCATGCCTGCTGCAGCAAGACCTGGACAACATTCAAGCTTGGACTGATAAGTAGCAAGTAACATTTTGTGCCATGCAAGTGCCAGCCAATGACCATCTCCAACAAGGGAGAATCAAACCATCTCCCTTTGATATTCAACAGCATTACCGTTGCTGAATCTCCCGCCATCAACATCCTGAGGGTTACCGTTGACAAGAAACTGAACTGCACCAGCCATATATGTATGCTGTGGCTACAAGAGTGGGGCAGAGGCTGGGAATTCTGTGGCATGTAACTCACTTGTTTATTCCCCAAAGCCTGTCCACCATTTACAAGGCCCAGGTCAGGATTGCAATGGAATTCTCTCCACTTGCCTGGATGAGTGCAGCTCCAACAACACTCGAAGCTCGACACCATCCAGGGCAAAGCAGCCAATTTGAAATTCTCTCCACCACCAATGCATAGTGGCAGCAGTGTGTACCATCCACAAGGTGCACTGCAGCAACTCACCAAGAATCCTTTGACAGTACTTTCCAAACCCGCAATCTCTATCATCTAGAAGAAGGGCAGCAGACTCATGAGAATACCACCACCTGCAAATTCTCCTCCAAGTCGCACACCATCCTGAATTGGAACTATATTGCCGCTCCTTCACTGTTGCTAGACCAAAATCTTGGAACTTGCCCCACCCCCACCCCCCACTGACAGCACTGTGGGTGGACCTGCACCGCATGGACTGCAGCAGTTCCAGAAGGCGGCTCATCAACACCTACTCTAGGGCAATTAAGAATGGGCAATAAATGCTGGCCTAGCCAGCGATGCCCACATCACATTGGAGAGTTGGGCAGAGAAATGGCAGATGGAGTTCAATCAGGGCAAATGCGAGGTGATGCATTTTGGAAGATCCAATTCAAGAGTGAACTATACAGTAAATGGAAAAGTCCTGGGGAAAATTGATGTCCAGAGAGATTTGGGTGTTCAGGTACACTGTTCCCTGAAGGTGGCAACGCAGGTAAATAGAGTGGTCAAGAAGGCATACGGCATGCTTTCCTTCATCGGACGGGGCATTGAGTACAAGAGTTGGCAGGTCATGTTACAGTTGTATAGGACTTTGGTTCGGCCACATTTGGAATACTGCGTACAGTTCTGGTCGCCACATTATCAAAAGGATGTGGATGCTTTGGAGAGGGTGCAGAGGAGGTTCACCAGGATGTTGCCTGGTATGGAGGGCGCTAGCTATGAAGAGAGGTTGAGTAGATTAGGATTATTTTCATTAGAAAGACGGAGGTTGAGGGGGGACGTGATTGAGGTGTACAAAATCATGAGAGGTATAGACAGAGTGGATAGCAAGAAGCTTTTTCCCAGAGTGGGGGTTTCAGTTGCTAGAGGACACGAGTTCAAAGTGAAAGGGGAAAAGATTAGGGGGGATATGCGTGGAAAGTTCTTTACGCAGAGGGTGGTGGGCACCTGGAACGCATTGCCAGCGGAGGTGGTAGATGCGGGCACGATGGAGTCTTTTAAGATGTATCTAGACAGATACATGAATGGGCAGGAAGAAATGAGATACAGAAGCTTAGAAAATAGGCGACATGTTTAGAGAGAGGATCTGGATCGGCGCAGGCTTGGAGGGCCGAAGGGCCTGTTCCTGTGCTGTAAGTATCTTTGTTTTTCCCATGAACAAATAGTTTAAAAATAGACATAGAGGCCCTTCCAGCCTAGGTGCTGCAACAGCTATAGGCTACCCTGTAGAGGCAATATCCCTCCAGCACCCTCACCACCCATCCCCCCCGCCCCCCCCCAGTGGTGGCCTGGGTGCAAAAGCCATTTTTTAATTTAAATTTTACAAAGGTTGGAGAGAGGGCACTTCCATCTTGAAGCACCCTCTCCCTTTCTTACCTTCCATTGGACACTGCTGCTCCTTTTAAGCTGGAAGGCCTCTGGTCCTGCAGCTTCAGGAACCACCATCCTTAATTGGACCCCAAGCTTGGCCTCTGCTCGTTATTTGGCTGCCTGGGAGAAATCAAAGAGTGACTCTTTCCCACACAGGCTTCTGACCCACATTTCAACCTGATGGCAAGGTTCAGAAGCCTGTAGAGAAAATCTTGCCCTCTATCTCTTTTGTCATTCAGAGAGCTCTGGATTTGCTTGCCCTACCTTTACTCCTTCATGTACCCGTTTATTGCCTCTTTAAAGGCAGCCCACTGTTCTTTTACAGTTTCGCCAGCCAATCTTTCATTCCAATTTATCTGAGATAGATCTGTTCTCAGTCCACTGAAATTGGGCCTACTCCAAGCTAGTATTTTTACTTTTATAATACTCCTTGTCCTTTTCCATGGCTAACCTAAACCTTCTGATACTTTGATCATTGTTTCGTAAACGTTACCCGATTGACGCTTGATCCATTTGACCTACTTCTTTCCCCAGAACCAAATCCTGTAATCCTTGTTGGGCTGGAAATATATTGATCAAGAAAATTCTCCTGAACACTCTTCAGAAACCCTTCCCTTTACATGAATACTAGCTCAGTCTATATTAGGATAATTGAAGTACCCTATTATGAATACTCTATAGTATTTCACCTGTCTTTAATTTCCCTACAAATTTGCTCCTCCATATCTTTCCTACTAGTTGGTGGCCTATAGAATGCATCTAGTAATGGAATGGCACCTCTTGTTTCTTCACTCAAACCAAATAAATTTAGTCCTTGATCCCTCTCTCCAACAGCCACACCTCCTCCTTTTTTTCCTTTCCTAAACACTTGAATCTGGGAATATTTAGTGCCCAGTCCTGCCCTTTTTTGAGCCAGGTCTCTGTTATCACCACAGCACCATATTTCTACCAGGCTATTTGTGCCTGCAGCTCACCAACCTTATTTACTATGCTTTGTGAATTTACATATATCCACTGTAAACTGAAGTTAGACCTTATTATTCCCTCTTCGTCTGACATCAGATTACATAGAATATATGGCACAGAAGCAGGCCATTTGGCCCAAACAGCCCATGCTGGCGTTTGTGCTCCACTCGAGCCATCTCCCATTGTTTCTCATTTGAATCTATCATCGTAACCCTCTATTCCTTTCTCCCACAAATGCTTATCTAGTTTCCCCTTAAATGCATCTATACTATTCTCTTCAACCTCTCCCGGTGGTAGTGAGTTCCACATTCTCACCAGTCTTTGGGTAAAAGAGGTTTCTTCTGAATTCCCTATTGGATTTCTTGGTGACTGTGTCTTATATTGATGACCTCTAGTTCTGTTCTTCCCCACAAGTTGAAACATTCTCTATCAAAACCTTTCATAATCTTTTAAAAGACCTCTATTAGGTCACCCCCTCAGATGCCTTTTTTTCCAAGAGCAAAGAAATCCAGCCTGTTCATCCATTCCTGCTACAAATACCATTGCATTTCTGGTATCATCCTTGTAAATCTTCTCATCTCTCTGCCGCACATGCATCTGCTGAATCCTGCTATTTCTATATGCACTAGTGCATGGCACCGGGTGTAGTCTGGAGATTACTGCCTTAGAGGTTCTGCTTGTTCGTCTCTTCTGGCTCCCTAAAATCTACTTCCTTGACCCCATCGAATATCTTTTTTCTGTTCTTTCTGTTTCTTCCAATCCCTTGTGCACCTTGTTTATCCTTCCTAATGCTAAATCCTTGTTTCCATCCCCTGACAACTTGGTTTAAACCCTCCCCCCCCCAACAGCACCAGTAAATTGTCTCGCGAGGACATTGGTCCCGCCTCTGTTTAAGTGCAACCTGTCTGGCCTGTATCAGTCCCATCTCCCCCAGAACCAGTTCCAATGTCCCAGGAATCTAAAGCCCTTCTTCCTGCACCATCTCTCTAGCCACGCATTCATCTGCCATATCCCCCCATTTCCATACTCACTACTGCATGGCACCAGGAGTAATCCAGAGATTGCTACCTTTGAGGTCCTGCTTGTTGGTCTCTTTCCTAACTCGCTAAAATCAGCTTGCAGGACTTCATCCCCCTTTCTACCAGTGTTGTTGGTACTGGTTTGGATCACAACCTCTGGCTGTTCTTTTCTTCGATAAATATAGATGGTTGTGCTTTCTTACAAAGATATTTAAGCTGTAGCTATACTATGCTGTTGATTGAAGGCTGATGTTTGCAGTGAATGGCTGAGGACACTTGAGTTGTAATGTGAACTTGCTGTGCTGCAGTCTGCTTTCCTGTCATGGAAAGTTTCAGCTATGCACATGTGCTGAGCTTCACTACTACCACCACCACCCCACCCCAGCAGTAGGTACAGGTAAAAACATACATACACTGAAAACACCAAAAATAACTCTGCTTAAGTTTGTATGGTACCCATGCGAGTCAAAAGGTCCTCAGCACATTTTAAGCTCACTTGACACCACAGTGAAGTTATTCCATGCATTACTAATTCCAAGCAGCATGACAGTGCCTCCCAGAAAGCATCTCACAACTCTCTCTGCTGTAGAGTCCAATCCAGGCCTGACTCCAGTTATCTGGTCACTCGTTGCATTACAGTGAAGAAGCAACCAGTTTGTATATTGGTTGTGGGTTTTCCCTGGTAGCCATTATGTTGGGGTCCCAACTAGGAGACCATTTTGATTTTTGGTCCTAGTGGTATTTATAATGGTGCTTTATGAATAGCTGAGTTGCACTGCCTTTTCTCTTCTGATTACCATCATGCAGTCACTGCCATGTCTGAGTGTTCTGAAAGCATCTATGAATAAACATGTATAGGATATCATTGGAGTCTTTGTAAAAACCTTGCTCGCATCTGCCTTCAGGTGAATCTGAAAGACTTGCCAGTAATGAAGTAGTTTAATATACAGTTCATAAAATCCATGGACCATTTGTTGTAACAATATGCTACAGGCTAATTGCCATCTAATCAGCATTTAACCATAATCAACAGATCCTTCCAACACACTAGAATAATTTTCCAGTCAATTTGATATGGGCTTTACCAATAATAACTCTTTGTACTTTTGCAGGAGTTTGCCAGTGGCACGGAAAGGCGCTGTATCCAGTGCGCTGTATATGGCCTGGATTGAAACACTCTCAAAGGATTTGCCACCCATCTTACTCGTGCGAGGCAACCACCAGAGCGTTCTTACTTTCTACTCCTAAATGCTTAGCACAGGGCATCGCTCTGGTAGCTCCACTGCAGCGGCTGGAAGTAGGAAATAATGAAGAGTCCTAGGCTTCGGTGTGTTTCGCATATCCAATTGTCAAAAACAAATTAAGCACACAAAGGAAGTAATCCTTGTGTTTCAAGGATCACGAGAACTACTTGATTTTTACCCTGATGGTCTGTCAATTTGCTTGAGTTTGATTTGAATGTAAGCATATTTTCTGATCACAGAAAGTTTTCTTTCTGCTACTGGAACAACAGCAATAATTTTTCTTTTGAAATAACTTAATTAAATTGCATTGATATGAAAAACCTTTACAGCCTTACTGAGGTGCCTTCCAAAAAATTGCTTACCAAATTCCATTTATTCCCTATTTTATGTATAACAAATGATCATTGTTAAATGAAGTGGTTTGATATGAACTGTAGTTAGTGCTTTAGACGAACAGGAATTCTCAGAGGGTGTATATTCCACCTTCTGTCACAAAAAAGCTGCTTTTACTATTTTGGTCTTCCACAGGGCTGCTATTATTTGAAAATGTTCTAAGTTTAGCACTCAAAGCTCTGATATTTAAATGGCCCAGTTTCATAGGCAATACTTGTTTGTTGCCCTTTAGTTCCCCCATTTCTGTGAAATGCACTGTGGGAGTGATTTTGGGGTAATAATTTTCAAAAATTGTTACTGTATGCGGTATTGTGGCTGTACACCAGGGCCGGAGGTTTAAGTTTTAGGTTTAATATAGAGGGGCATCAGCCAGGTTTGTGATGATTATCTTACCACGGCTGTCATGCACACACCAGTCCTCATTCAGGAAAATCTGGGAATTTAACTTGCTTACATACACCCTGTGTAAATGTTTCTTGTGTGTTGTAACATAGCATTGAGATTTAAGCAAGATCATAGTTTTGCTGTCATATATTTTTTAACTGCAGAGTAATACTTTGAAAAGGGAATATTAAGAAAAAGTTACCAGCTTTTCAGATTTTAACTGGCCTTTCTATGCTTGCGGAAATGTAAAACTGAGCTAAAATCTTGAAAATGCACTTGCTCATCTCCACTTTTTGCTTCACATGAGTTAAAGGGGCACCACCTTCATTAAAATGTTCGTCACGTAATATAATGTGAATTGTGCTGAAATGCATTGTTGCGTCATTAGCTTGTAATATCTTAATTGAAAAAGCCACAGCTATCCTGGTTTCCTATTCACAAACTTTTTTTAAAAAAGTTAAAATTGTTTGCCAAATGCTTTTTCGTGAAGGTGTTGTCACTTTAAATGATGTACACTAGCCCAGACTTGGCTTTCACCTTTGACTATCTTCAGTTTTTCTCATTAGTATCCTAGCACCAAGTGGGTATGTAGTAAGCTATATTCCTTTCCCATTGCAATTAAATGCATGACATTTGAAATCATTATTAAAATTTCTTAATTTGAATGGAAAAAGTTGTAAACATGACCATAAAAGTTTCTCTTTACAATTATTAGGAATGTTCTAATTTGAAAGGCTGTTGTGTTTCCTCCTTCATATGAATGATTGTTTTTAAAAAAATTCTATATAAACTGATATTGAACAGTGTCATTTAATAATGCTCAGTATATAGAGTTCTGTTAGAGAACAAAGTTTTGATCTTCTGTGAGCCAGTGTACTGCTTAGTTCAGCCAGCTAAAGATTGAATTTTTTTAAATGAATACCAAATGAACTTTGTGTATATATGCATAAAAGATGAAATGTAGAAAGAGTAGCTTACAAATTGCAGGGTGCATTCTTGTGGTCTCATGTATCCTACACTGCCACTGTTCAACAATTCATGCTGACTCCGAGAGGAAACGGAAATCGCTTCTTTGTAAAAGGAGTAGCTGTTACTGGTGTTGTGTTCATTCTATGCTGTAGGCAACAATTACCCACATTCAGAAATGGTCTCATTGCTTTTGTAAAGTGTTTTGTAGCCAAAGCTAAAACTTACTGTAGTTCATTATTGGCAACTAACCAATTCACAAACACAAGTAATCTTCACAAATGTGAAATTGCACCATACACTGAATACTTGTGTATTTAACCTCTTATTGTGAAGGAAATTAGTGAGAGGGTGACTAGGAGAAGTAGCCGATTTTGATTTATTTTTCTGTTAATTTATTCATCTAATGATTTTGTGTAAATCAACACTTTTCCTTTTTACATTCAATTTGGTTATTTTAAGGGGTTCTTTTTAAAACTAGACACTGTATTTCTGTAAATTTCTATCTTTTTTTTAAAAATACGTCTACAGAATTGTTTTACAAAGCTATGTTTGGAAATGATTTCATGACCGTGTTTTTCCAGTGGGTAAACTACCCAAAGAGGCTGAATGAAACATTTTGATAAACTGTACTATAATTCACTGAAATGCTTTTCTAATTATTTTAACATTAAAAGTATTAAAGATGATACTTTGTACATCGTTATTGCAATAAAGAAAAAGTTACATTATTGTGTGGCATAATTGTCTCCAACAAAATACATTATCTCTATTGCAGTAGTATTTGGATTATAATACGCACATCAAGTTAAATATTCAGACATTCAAACAATTTAACACACTAAAATCTGTTTGTTTCTTTCTTTTGTTTCAGTACAAGATCATAAGAAATAGGAGCATGAGTAGGCCATTCAGCCCCTCGAGCCTGTTCCGCCATTCAATAAGATCATGCTGCCCCTTTCCCCCCGCCCCCCTAACCCTCGACTCCCTTGTCGATCAAAAATCTATCTAACTCAGCCTTGAATATATTCAATGATCCAGCCTCCACTGCTGTCTGGGGAAGAGACTGTTTGAAATAATACTTTTCTTTTACTGATGCAGCATTGGAATAAAATTCTCCCTAATCTGCACTTCCAACACACATCTAGCGCTGTTCAAATCCTAAAATTGCAATAGGATGAACTTTGGTAACATCTTTTGGGGGTGGAGGGCAAAATGATTGATATACAGATGTGTATCATATATGTAAGCTTGCATGATCTTTCCTGTCACGCACATTCCCTCCCTCTTTGTTGTGCATAAACAGCGTCTGTTTAAATGGAAAATGGTGTCCCTGAGGTCAACCATAATTCCATGTGAATGTTTCAAGGATGCCCTGTGACTTTCACATCTGTGAACCATAAGAGGAGTTGCACTGCTGTGTCAACAGTGATCACTGCTGTGTAGAATTTTATTTAGATGTTTAAACAGAACAGTAGCTTTTACTGCATTGAATGGAGCTCATCTATTTACACTACTGCTACAGAATATGCCATGCTCATGGAAGAACTTGCATTTTAAATAGTCCCCTTCAGGACATCCCAAAGTGACTTACTTTCAAAATGTACCTACAGTTATTTTATAGGCAAATAACCGCCTAACAGGCCCCACAATCAAAGAATTAAATAGATTTCCAGTTAATTGGTTTTGGTTGACATTTATATTTTCATTTATTGAGTCTTTAGCCATTAGGCTTCACAGTGTTATGTTGCAGCTAACTGCTGAAAAATTCAGTCGAACAGATTTCCTGTTTTATTAATTTTCATGTAACGTTTATTGATCTATTTTATACTTATGTAATGCATACATTGATTAGGTATGTAAACATTTATAATAGTTTTTCTGTGGCATTGCTCATCAGTAGTGTATTTTTTTTATTCATTCATGGGATGTGGGCGTCGCTGACTAGGCCAGCATTTATTGCCCATCCCTAATTGCCCTTGAGAAGCTGGTGGTGAGCTGCCGCATTGAACCGCTGCAGTCCATGTGGGGTTGGTACACCCACAGTGCTGTGAGGAAGGGAGTTCCAGGATTTTGACCCAGTGACAGTGAAGGAACGGCGATATAGTTCCAAGTCAGGATGGTGTGTGACTTGGAGGGGAACTTGCAGGTGGTGGTGTTCCCATGCATTTGCTGCCCTTGTCCTTCTAGTTGGTAGAGGTCGTAGGTTTGGAAGGTGTTGGCTAAGCAGCCTTGGTGCGTTGCTGCAGTGCATCTTGTAGATAGTACGCACTGCTGCAACTGTGCGTCGGTGCTGGAGGGAGTGAATGTTTGTAAATGGGGTGCCAGTCAATCGGGCTGCTTTGTCCTGGATGATTTCGAGCTTCTTGAGTGTTGGAGCTGCACCCATCCAGGCAAGTGGAGAGTATTCCATCACACTCCTGACTCCTGGAAAGGGAGCAGCTGTTCCCCTTATTTGAAAGGTCAGTTACGAGGGGACACAAGTTTAAGGTAAGGGGCAGGAGGTTTAAAGGGGAATTGAGGAAGAACTTTTTTACCCAGAGGGTGGTGACGGTCTGGAATGCACTGCCTGGGAGGATAGTAGAGGCAGGTTGCCTCACATCCTTTAAAAAGTACCTGGACGAGCACTTGGCATGTCATAACATTCAAGGCTATGGGCCAAGTGCTGGAAAATGGGATTAGGTAGTTCAGATGTCTTTAATGCGTCGATGCAGACTCGATGGGCCGAAGGGCCTCTTCTGCATTGTATTTATTGTGATTCTGTAACTTGTGCCTTGTGGGCAGGCTTTGGGGAGTCAAGAGGTGAGTTACTCACTGCAGGATTCCTAGCCTCTGACCTGCTCTTGTAGCCACGGTATTTATATAGCTACTCCAGTTCAGTTCTGGTCAATGGTAGCCCCTAGGATGCTGATAGAGGGGGATTCAGCAATGGTAATGCCATTGAATGTCAAGGGGAGATGGTTAGATTCTCTCTTGTTGGAGATGGTCATTGCCTGGCACTTGTGTGGTGCGAATGTTACTTGCCACTTATCAGCCCAAGCCTGGCTATTGTCCAAGTCTTGCTGCATTTTGACACGGACTGCTTCAGTATCTGAGGAGTCGCGAATGGTTTTTAGTTTTAGAGATACAGCATTGAAACAGGCCCTTCGGCCCACCGAGTCTGTGCTGACCATCAACCACCCATTTATACTAATCCTACACTAATTCCATATTCCTACCACATCCCCCACCTGTCCCTATATTTCCCTACCACCTACCTATACTAGGGGCAATTGCTAATGGCCAATTTACCTATCAACCTGCAAGTCTTTAGCATGTGGGAGGAAACCCACGCAGACACAGGGAGAACTTGCAAACTCCTCACAGGCAGTACCCAGAATTGAACCCGGGTTGCTGGAGCTGTGAGGCTGCGGTGCTAACCACTGTGCCGCCCTTCTGCAAGCATCAACGAACATACCCACTTCTGACCTTATGATTAAAGGAAGGTCATTGATGAAACAGCTGAAGATGGTTGGGCCTAGGACACTACCCTGAGGGAGTCCTGCAGTGATGTCCTGGAGCTGAGATGATTGACCTCCACAACCACAACCATCTTCCTTTCTGCTCGGTATGACTAGCCAGCAGAGGGTTTTCCCCAATTCCCATTGACCTCTGTTTTGCTAGGGCTCCTTGATGCCATACTCTGTCAAATGCTACCTTGATGTCAAGGGCAGTCACTCTCACCTCACCTCTTGAGTTCAGCTCTTTTGTCCATGTTTGAACCAAGGCTGTAATGAGGCCAGGTGCTGAGCGGCCCTGGCGGAACCCAGACTGAGTGTCACTGAACAGGTTATTGCTAAGCAAGTGCTGCTTGATGGCACTGTTGATGACACCTTCCATTACTTTACTGATGATTGAGAGTAGGCTGATGGGGCGGTAATTGGCTGGGTTAGACTTGTCCTGTTTTTTGTGTACAGGACATACCAGGGCAATTTTCCACATTGCAGGGTAGATGCCAGTGTTGTAGCTGTACTGGAAAGCTTGGCTAGGGGTGCTTCAAGTTCTGGAGCACAGGTCTGCAGTACTATTACCGGAATATTGTCAGAGCCCATAGCCTTTGCAGTATCCAGTGCCTTCAGTTGTTTCTTCATATCGCGCGGAGTGAATCGAATTGGCTGAAGTATGGCATCTGTGATGCTGGGAACTTCAGGAGGAGGCCGAGATGGATCGTCAACTCGGCACTTCTGGCTGAAGATCGTTGCAAATGCTTTAGCCTTATCTTTTGCACTGATGTGATATGATGAAGAAATGAGGTACTGCCACCATCGATTTGCTTCACTTCCCACCTCCAAAGACATCATAGTATTGTTGTTTTATGATTTGCAATGCCTGAAACACGCCAGGGAGCATCATCACAATGATGATTACAAAGACCAGGATGCTCAGCACTGTGGTTGCAATGTTGAGTGCTCGGGCTGTCGACACATAGGGCCGAGCTCCTCCTACGTCTCCCACA
This sequence comes from Heterodontus francisci, assembly GCF_036365525.1. Taxonomy (NCBI): domain Eukaryota; kingdom Metazoa; phylum Chordata; class Chondrichthyes; order Heterodontiformes; family Heterodontidae; genus Heterodontus; species Heterodontus francisci. The sequence continues at coordinate 133,415,589 of NC_090374.1, read as the reverse complement.
ACTTTCCAAACTCTAGATTTGACCGAGAAAACCAGAAAACATGGTTCAGGGCTTAAATAAAAACAAGAAATGCTGGAACCACTCAGGTCTGGCAGCATCTGTGGAAAGAGAAGCAGAGTTAACGTTTCGGGTCAGGTTCTGAAGAAGGGTCACTGACCCGAAACGTTAACTCTGCTTCTCTTTCCACAGATGCTGCCAGACCTGCTGAGTGGTTCCAACATTTCTTGTTTTTATTTCAGATTTCCAGCATCTGCAGTATTTTGCTTTTAGTTCAGGGCTTAATTCCCTGTCAAATTAAGCCCTAACACTAGTGCAATGCAGATATTAAAGATCAAGGAAATTTGAGCATAAATGATTAAGCCTGCTTCTGTACTTTACCTGAACTTCCTCAAAATTTTGCACCCATCTATCAATCCTACTCCTGTTCCTATGCTGATGAGATTGGCAGGAAATTTAAATGTAAATTGAGATTGGCAAAATAGGCATAATTTAGGGTATAACTTCCCAATTGCACTCTGGAAATTCCACCACCTGATGTTCAATTGTTAACTCCATTATTTTATTTAGAGCCCAGGCAATTTTATCTGCTTGTCCTTGAATTCACTTCAGGAAATTACATGAAATTGCTTATAAATGGCAAGATCCACTGCAAAAGTGCGCAGGACAAAATGCCTGGCCTTCCTTAAAAAAAAACTTATGGCACTTAGAATAAAAGTGTGGCATCCAGAGTGTGGCAAATGCACATAAAATGCAAAGTTGAAAAATCTCAGATGTATGTTCACTTATAGCATTAGATTAAAATAAGCTTACAATGTTGCCAAAAAGAGTAGCAAGTCTGAGTATTGGGAGGATGTTAAAAATCCAGCAAAGCTCGGCCAAGATATTGAGGGGGAGAATAGAATGATAGTAAACTCCCAGGAAATATAAAAACAGATTGTAAGAGCTTTGGAAGTATGTAAAAAGGAAGAGATTAGTGAAAATAGATGTGAGTCCCTCAGAGGCAGAGAGAGACAGGAGAAATTATGTCAGAGACATTGATAAAATAGCTTATCTATCTCTGCTGTGGCAGGCACAATGTATTGGCAATTTTGGAGAACCAAAGTACCAATGAGTGTGAGGATCTCAAAAGTAATTATTAGTAAAGAAAAAGTGCTGGAAAAATTAATGGGGCTAAAAGGCAACAAATCCCTAGGACCTGATGGCTTACATCCTAGGTTTTTAAAAGAGATGGCTGCAGAGATAGTGGATGCAATGGATTTAATCTTCTAGAATACCTTAGATTCTAGAATGGCCCCCATAGAATGGAAGGTAGCAAATATAACACTGCTATTCAAGAAAGGAGGGAGAGAGAAAATGGGGAACTATGGCCAGATAGTCTGACGTCAGTTGTTGAGAAAATGCTAGAATCTGTCGTTAAGTTCATGGTACAGGTCACTCAGAAAAATCACAATATAATTAGGCAGAGTTAATGCAGTTTTGTGAATGAAAGAGAAATCGTGTTTGACAAATCTAGTAGAATTTTCTTGGTATAACTAGCAGGGTAGATAAAAGGGCAACCAGTAGATGTAGTGTCTTTGGATTTTCAAGAGGCATTTAATAATGCCCAATGCAGGAGCTTGTTAGGTCTTGTAGCATAGAGGGCTAATATATTAGCCTGGATTGAGGATTGGTTAACGGACAAAGAACAGTAGGAATGAACAGGTCATTTTTGAGATGGAAGTGTTTAACACCTGGAGTGCTGCAAGGATCAGTGCCTGGGCCATTTGTAATCTATATCAATGACCTAGATAAGGGGACTGAGTGTAATGTAAGTTTGTTGATGATACAAAGCTGAGTGGAAAAGTAAGCTGTGAGGTGGATGCAAAGGGATGTAGGCCAGTTAAGCAATTGGGCAAGAAGATGGAGTGTAAAGTGGGAAAATATGAAATTATCCACTTTGGTATGAAAAATAGAAAAGCAGAATAATTTTGGGTGAGAGATGAGAAAATAGTAGTATTCAGAGGAGTTTGGGGTCCTTGTACATGAATAAAAGTTAACATGCAGGTACAGCAAGCAATTGGGAAAGCAAATGGTATGTTAGCCTTTATTGCAAGGCACTGGGATTATAAGAGTAAGGAAGTTTTGCTGCAATCATATGGGGATTTGATGAGACCACACCACAGGGGATGCAATGAAGGTTCATTAGATTGATTCCTGAGATGAGAGGTCTGTTTTATGAAAAAGATGGAGTAGAATGGACTTATATTCTCTGGAGTTTAGAAGAATGAAGTGTGATCTAATTGAAACATAAAATTCTTGAGGACCTGGCCAGGCAGATGCTGAGAGGCTGTTTCCCCTGGCTGGAGGGTCTAGAACTAGGGGCTCATAGTCTCAGGATTAGGGATCGGCCGTTTAGGACTGATGAGGAGAAACTCCTTCACTCAAAGTATTGTGAATTGTTGGAATTCTTTACCCCAGAGGCCTGTGGATGCAAATTTGCTAAGGATATTCAAGACTGAGAGCGACAGATTTTTGGGCACCAAGGAAATCAAGGGATATAGGGATCAGGCAGGCAAGTGGAGTTGATGTAAAAGTTCAGCCATGATCCTATTGAATGGCACAGCAGGCCTAATCCTGTTCCTATTTCTTATGTTCTTGTAATATTATCAACATATAGAAAAAGATTCTGGGGTAGAGTTTCCACTTTGGGCATAATTGTCAATCCGGGCGCAAACTGTGCTGGTTTTTCAAATTGATCTTGTGGTTCAAGTTTCTGCTCAAACTCATGTCCATTATTTTAAATTTGTGGTTATGTAACAGACCAATTAAGCAGCATTTTAGATTGTAACTTTTCTTGCATTAAGAAGTATTCCATGAAAGGCATTAAAGTTCAGAATAATTAAAACTGGCAAACAAAGGTAAAGTGCACAAAGCATCTCAGATAGTTAATGACCAAAAGAACCTTGTATACCATCTCCCCAGATCTCAGAGGAAAACAAGGGAGGGGTAAAACACCACTCCAGCTGGAATTCTAGATAGATTCTTTGTTAGTAATGCGTTATTGTAGAAACATCAGGCGGAAGAGATAAAACTAGTTACTTACAGCTAGTAGTAGAAAGATATGCAGCAGTGTAGGCGATCCTCAGATTAGGAAGTAGCAATCATCTATTTGCATAGGTTTAAAAGAAAAAATGCTTTTTTTGTTGATGACAGTAATACTGCGATGATTCTCCAGAAGCTTATTGTCCTCTGGCATCTCATCTGGGTGTCCATTGTTCCTGCGTGAGCCTGAACAGTGAGTGTCAAATGGCTTTTTAACCATGGGTGCTTCACAGTTGACCCTATCTTCACATGCACACTTTATGGCATTTCTCTCTAGCAATTAGAAGCAGGAATCCAATGCAAGGGACTGATGTTATTTGTAATTTTCTAACTGGTGCCTCACCTAGCTTAGCACAGTCTGGAAATTGAATCTAGGACCTTCCGTGTCTATATGGCTCAGGTACTCACTAGATAAACTCTCTGAGCCATCTAGGGGAGTCGTGCTCTTTGAATTTTTAATTGAAATTTTTACACACAATACTGTATGAGATTTAAAAGATAAAACCAAGTTTTTCCCATCTCTTAACTATCTTTTTCAGAGAAGCATACTTGATTGTTTATTGATCTGTAGAAATTGATTTGTTAGGCAGTTCTGGTGTTAAGGCATACTTTTATCTATTCTATTTTACCATTTAGTAAAGGAACAAGAACATGATTCTCATATCAAATACATGGGGTGGGGTGGTGGTGATGAATTTCCAAAGGGATCCACTCATCCATTGTAATTCTGCTGGAAGAGCTATGAAAGCCCTGAAAGATTGTGTTCACAACATTTTTTCTTGGGTTTCTGTAGCTTTGCTGCCAAATGTTGAGAGATCCCCATGGAAATTCATCACCGCAGTATTTTAGTTAATGCATTTTGCTGACTGAGGCACTTGCATAGAATTAACAGCACAGAAAAAGGCCATTCAGACCAACTAGTCCATGCAGGTGTTTATGCTCCAGATGTGCTTCCTGCCACCCTGGTTCATCGAACCCTATAAGCATATCCAATTCTTTTCTCCCGCATGTACTTATCTACCTTGCCCTCCGATTGGCTGGCAGCTCTTGGGGGCAGGCGCCCATCTTTTAAAGGGACGGGAGCCCCGACGGCAACTAATTAGTTGGCAGCCGAATGGAAGCCAAAGGGTCCCACAAACAGCCGAATTGGAGTTGCCCCAGCCTTTGGGCTTGTTGTTGGGCCCTACGACTTTGACAAAATTCTGACCATTAAGTCTGTTTTCAATTATTTGGGGGAATTTTAACTCTCAGGTGGGAAAGCAGTCAAGTGAGCAGCCATCCTACCCAGGAGCAGCAGTGGGAAGCTGGTTGATTTTGATGTCCAGGCTTCATTAACATGCCACCAGTTGACTTCCAATCAAAATAGCTAGGAGGTAGGTGGGAAGCAGCTGCCTGGCTGTTAAAATCAAGAACCTAGGATCAAGATCCTGAAATGGACAGCAGTTTAGGAATGGTGGGGAGTCAGGGTAGGGAGTTCAACACTTCCTTTGTGGAGTCCAGAGGAGAACTACTGCTCCTCCTCATCCCATAAAGGAAAGGAATAAACTTACCTGAAGCAGGTTTTCTCCTGTTCATCCTCCTCCTGCTAGCTTCAGCCTGTAAGTAAAACTGCAGCCACCTACCCACAGAGGCCAAAGGACCCGACCAGTTTCCATTGGGTGTCCTTGATACCTGCAATTTGAAATTGCATTTGGTGGGATTGGGGGATAAGACCAGCATGTAAATCTGTCCATCAGATGGGGAAGTTAACACTCCCCCTTCCATTGAATCTGTCTCCAATATTGGCACTGCAGATAGCTTTCAACTTTATAATCTTTCTCAGGCCCTACAAATTTGTCTGCACCATGTGAGTATGATCTTTATTTGGCTTCAGGGCCTCAGCAATCTAAGTTGATGCACTCTGGAGCCAGGACTGTCTTCAATGAGGCCTCTGCCTCCCTTCACTCCCAACTGTCAGACCCACTTCAACCTCTGATACCTCTGGCCTATCTCTGAAATTGCCTCCAGCCCCACAACCCTCCAAGATATCTGCATTCGTCTAATTCTGGGCTCTTGAGCATCCCCAATTTTACTTGCTCCAACATTGGTGGCCATGCCTTCAGCTACCTAAGCTAAGCTCTGGAATTTTCTTCCTAAAGTAACATTCACGCCACACAAGTGCCAGGCAATGACTATCTCCAACAAGAGAGAATCTAACCATCTCCCCTTGAAATTCTATGGCATTATGATTGCTTAATCCTCCACAATCAACATCCTGGGGGTTACCATTGACCAGAAACTGAACTGGAGTAGCCATATAAATATCGTGGCTACAAGAGGAGGTCAGGGGCTGGGAATTCTGAGGCGAGTAACTCACCTCCTGACTTTCCAAAGCCTGTCCACCATCTACAAGGCACAAGTCAGGAGTGTGATGGAATACTATCCACTTGCCTTGGTGTGTGCAGCTCCAACAACACTCAAGAAACTCAACACTATCCAGGACAAAGCAGCCTGCTTGATTGACACCCCTTCCACAAACATTAATTCCTAACATTAACACGCACAGTGGCAGCAGTGTGTACCATCTACAAGATGCACTGCAGCAATGCACCAAGGCTCCTTAGACAGCACCTTCCAAACCCACGATCTCTACCACCAAGAAGGACAAGGGCAGCTGATGCATGGGAACACCAGCACCTGCAAATTCCCCTCCAAGCCATACACCATCCTGACTTGGAACTATATCGCCGTTCCTTCACTGTTACTGGTTCAAAATGCTGGAATTCCCTTTCTAACAGCACTGTGGGTGTACATACTTCACATGGATGGCAACGGTTCAAGAAGGTGGCTCACCACCACCTTCTCAAGGGCAATTAGGGATGGGCAATAAATGCTGTCCTAGCCAGCGACACCCACATCCCATGAATGAATTTAAAAAACCCACTTCATTTAGCAACCTGGGATACAAGCCGTGTGGACCAGGTGACTTATCTACCCTAAACATAGCCATCCTTTCCAGTACCTCCTGACTCTCAATTTTTAACCCTATCCATTGCCTCTACTCTCTCCGCTTCTGCCAATATTTTGTCAGATTCTTCTGCTTTAGTAAACACTGATATAAAATACTTATTAAGTATTTCAGCCTTGCCCTGTACCTCGAAGCATATATCGTCCTCTTTGTCCCTCATAGGCTCCACTCCACCTTTTACTACCAGCTTTCTATCTATATGTCAGTAGAAGATTTTTGGGTTCCCTTCTTTGTTGACTGCCATTCTATTCTCATATTCCCTCTTTGCCTGTCTTATTTTTGTCTTAACCTCCCCTCTCAACTTATTGTATTTGGCCTGGTTCTTACTTAAAGATTTCACCTGACATGTATCATGCACCCTCTTATTTTGTTTGCTCATAATCTCTATCTTCCTCGTTATCTAAGGAGCCTTGTTTTAGGTTCCCCCATCTTTCACCATTGTTGGAATGTACCTAGCCTGTACCTGAAGCATCTCTTCCTTAGAGATAACCCATTGTTCTGTTCCAGCTTGTCCTGGCAGTCTTTGGTATCATTTTATCCTGGCTAGATTCATTCTCATCGCATTGAAATTAGCCCTCTTCCAATCTAGCGGTTCTACTTTATATCATTCCTTGCTTTTCTGCACTACGAGTCTAAACCTTATGATGATCACTCTTACCCAAGTGTTTCCACAGACACTTGGTTCACCTCATTTCCCAGCACCAGATCCAGCAATGCATCTTTTCTAGTTGGGCTGAGAACATATTGATCAAGGAAGTTTTCTTGAACACAATCCAGAAATTACTCCCCCTCCTTTCCCTTTGCTCTAAAATTATCCTAATAGATATTTGGGTAAGTAATGTTCCCCCAACATCACCACTCTATAGTTCTTGCACATCTCTGTGATTTCCTTGCAGATTTTCTCCTCTATCTCTCACTATATGAAGGCCTATAGAATACCACCTGGAGCATAATCATACCCTTTTTGCTTCTCAACTCTATCCAAGTCAATTCTGTCCTTGCCCCTTCGAGTCATTCCTTTTTCCAATACAATGTATTCCCTAATCAGTACTGCCACCTCATCTCCCTTTTTCTCTTTCTATCTTGTCTGAACATTTTGTATCTTGTATAATTAAGCACCCAGCCCTCAACATTTTAAGCCACTTTTCCATTTTTGCCACTACATCATATTCCAATACTACTATTTGTTCTTGTAGCTCACCAACCTTATTCACCTTATTGACCGTAGGACCGCAATACCTGCCCTTGCTACATCACTGTACTAACGTGTACCACAACTTCTGGCTCATTCCCCTTCCCCCTGCAGAATATTGTGCACGCTCTCTGTGATATCCTTTACCCTGGCATCAGGGAGGCAACATACCATGTGGGACTAATGATGATGGTTACAGAAACGCTGATCTGTCCCACTAAATGTGGAATCTCCTACAACAACTTTTTACAACCAGGTAGGAGGGGTCTAGGGGTTCCCTCTCAGCCTTTGCCTGGTTTAACCATGCTTTTAGCTCTCCATTAGTGAATCCTTGTTCACTGCTCCAATTGTAAGGCAAAGAAATAAAACAGGTTTCCTTAGATTTAAACAAGAAAGGTAGAAGTTTATTAATCTTAAACTCTAATCCGGTTAATAACTACGAATATGCGATGCGACCATGCTAGCATGCATACGTGATAAACACACACGCAGATAGAGACAGAAAAGGTAAAAGGAATAAAAAGGAAAAGTTTAAGGCAATATCTGCTAGTTACAGTCCTTTAAGTTCAACGTGGAGTCTTTGGTTGCCAGTAAGTCTTGCAATTCGTTGGGGTCCAGTTCATGCTTCAACTTGTAAGTCCTTTCTCTCTTGAGGTTTACGTGTTTTCCGTGGGTCTGGTGGTTTGCGGATAAAGCGAGAGAGAAAGAGAGAGAGAGAGACAGCCAGGTGAGAGACTTACTTGTTTCGTCTTCAGTTGCACGCTGCCTTCTGAATTCAAACTGTCCTGTGGCTAGTTCAAAAAACCTGGACCAGCCAGTTAGTCATGTGACCAGCTGGTTTAACCAGTCCTGGCTCTGTAGATTGTATCATTTTAACAGGGCCTGGAATGCGCTTCTTTACCCCTTCAATGTCTAGAGATCAAAATCCATTTGGGTTAATTGGAGCAGGGAATAGTCCTTTGTCTCCACAAGCAGCGTCTCTTAGTATGCAAATGTCCTTCCAGCCCAGTGTCTGGTGATCTTCAAACAAGTAATTTCTTCACTCCAGTAACAGTTTAAAATCAATGTTCATATGACAAAATTAATATGCCTCATTCATGGCAGGTGGGGGCTGCATGACAAACTGCTTTTCTACATTTTGCTGCTTCCTCTTGTACAGACCCTTGCCTATTTGTGCCATGGTCTGCACTGCACTCCATCAGGATATCGTCACTCCCAGCAGTTTCCAATGCTGAATATCAGTTAGAGAGTGGCACACACCCCGAAGTCTCTTGCACTCCTACCTCTTCCTACTCTTCCAGATGACCACCCCCCTAGTATCCTGAACTCTTACTGCCTGGAACGTATGATCCAGGAAACCCTCCTGTTCCCTGATGCTCTGCAATGACTCTAGCTGCGACTTAAGCTCAGAAATCCAGAGCTCGAGCTAAAGTAACTGAAGACACCTCCTACACACGTGGCCGCCGAAGACATGTGAAATGTCCTAGAGTTCCCACATGGTGCAGGAATGCTGCCTTGGTCTGCAGTGGTCTGCTGCCCTTCTTCTAGGTGGTAGAGGTCACGGATTTGGAAGGAAGGAGAAGGGAAAGCACTTTACCCCAAGAATCTCTTTCTCCTTGACAGAAGGGAGGTTGAGGAATAGGTCACCTGTTTAATTGTATTGGATGATGAATAGAATGGGGGAGTGGGGTGGGGCAACAGATTAAAAATAGATACTTAAAGAACCAATAAGTTCCAGCAGATTCCTGCATTTCATGAACTTCTCTTGCAGAAAACTAGGGAATCAGATTATACCTTAATTAAATGGTGATTTTAAATCGTATAAGCGACTGAGAGACTAACATTTAAAAATAACACTATTTAAAGCAGGATTGTCAGTGAGTTATAAAGGCCTGCGTAATACAACAGCTGCAATGTATTAGCAAAGGTTATGTAAAAAATCTAGATATGTTCCATCTGTTTAGGGAAAAATGATTAAGCATTCATTACAAAAGATCATAGTATTGGGTTAATTACATGCAAATGAAATTCTGTTTTTGTTTAAAGAACTTTTCATCTGCTAATCTAGTAACTGGAATTTGCATTGTTGGCTTGGAATTGCAACCACAATCAAGTAAGGTTAGTCAGAACTCTTTAAACCAACAGTTTTTCATTAGAATTTATAAGGCCTTGTGCTACAAACAGGGCCTTAAAAAGTTACTTTATAAAGAATGAATTGGGAACTGGCAAATACTTTCACAAATAGCCAGTGTCATGACCTGACTGTAAAATAGCAAATTAAAATCTGATTAATGCCAAATTATGATAGATTTTAATCGCTGCAATTACATCCAATCAATATTCAACTTTGGATTCTTTACATGTACCAATAAGAGACTTTCCGGTCCAGATGATGTAGTGGATTAGTACATAACCTTTTTTTTTATTCATTCATGGGATGTGGGCATCACTGGCTATGCCAGCATTTATTGCCCATCCCTAATTGCCCTTGAGAAGGTGGTGGTGAGCTGCCTTCTTGAACCGCTGCAGTCCATGTGAGGTAGGTACACCCACAGTGCTGTTAGGAAGGGAGTTCCAGGATTTTGACCCAGCAACAGTGAAGGAACGGCGATATAGTTCTAAGTCAGGATGGTGTGTGACTTGGAGGGGAACTTGCAGGTTGTGATGTTCCCATGCATCTGCTGCTCTTGTCCTTCGAGGTGGTAGAGGTCGCAGGTTTGGAAGGTGCTGTCTAAGAAGCCTTGGTGCATTGCTGCAGTGCATCTTGTAGATGGCACACACTGTTAGCACTGTGCGTCGGTGGTGGAGGGAATGAATGTTTGTGGATGGTGTTCCAATCAAGCGGGCTGCTTTGTTCTGGATGGTGTCGAGCTTCTTGAGTGTTGTTGGAGCTGCACCCATCCAGACAAGTGGAGAGTATTCCATCACACTGCTGACTTGTGCCTTGTAGATGGTGGACAGGCGTAGATGGTGGACAGGTTTTACATCTAGGACTTAGATTTAGATAATAAAACAAGTGCACCATGTTGGGATGACCTCAACTTTGTTCTTAGCAGATTAACCAAAATTTTAGCCTCCATTCCTAACGTGTCCCAACAAATTGCCAAAGAGAGATTTTGTGTTATGGATCCATACAGGGCTACTACTATGCTAAAGGACATTCAGTTTAAGGGGGCAATGCATTTCGCATTTCTTCATCATGGGGTGCCTGAAGTCATATGGGGGAAAGGTGTCTATGCTTCTCACATTGTCTTCTCTCCTTCTACTCCAGTGCATTACTGAGGGAGTACTGCACTGCCAGAGGTGCCGTCTTTCAGATGAGATATTAAACTGAGGCTCCGTCTGCCCTCTCAGCTGGACGTAAAAGATCCCATGACACTATTTTGAAGAAAGGCAGGGGAGTTATCCCCAGTGTCCTAGCCAATATGTATCCCTCAATCAACATCACAAAAACAGATTATCTGGTGATTATCAGATTGCTATTTGTGGGAGCTTGCTGTGTGCAAATTGGCTGCTGCATTTCCCACAACTTTATAAGTAATTCATTGGCTGTAAAGTGCTGTGGTAGTCAAGGGCACTATATAAATGCAAGCCTTTCCTTTCTTTTTTCTAAAGGGAAAGATGGCCTGCAACCAGTGCCAAAGAAATGCGAGAGGGGAGGAAACAGCAAGACAGAACACCCTGAATGAACATGAAGAGCAAGTATTTTCCATTGTGGGCAAGCTGACAGGAAAACCTGTGGGACAGGGTAGTGTTGGAGGAAAGGTGGCAAGGGAACTTTGGTCAAAGCTAGGAAATACTCACAGCTAGTAGTCTCAGCTTTATATGCTTTTTCAGAGAATTGCAAATCTCTTAAAATCAGCAACCATTTCTTTAAGGGAAGATGTCGCTATGTGTGAAAATAAATTAGTTCTTCTGCGTATAATAATGTAGGGGTGCCCAGCAGGAAGGTGCCTATGCTGTTACTTTAAGTAGGATGAAGAAATGAGTGTCCTCAGCTGAGAAGGGGACCCAGTCTTCCAAAAAGCTATTGTGCGGGAGCATTGACTCACATGCAAGCAGTGGAGACAGTTTCCACATATACAGTTGAGATGATTCACAAACGGGAGGAGTGCACTACTGGCATCTGCAGCACATTGCAGGAAGTTTTCTCTGACATGCAGAACACCCTGAAGATTGCAGCAGCCCGGAAATTTTCTGTGGTATCAAGACACCAAAATGGTTTTTTAGGAGATTGGATGCTTTTAGAATGGCAGCTACCATTGCTTCAATAGTTGCTTTGGGAGTCAACTTGAATGCCACACTTAAGCAGGACTTCCAAGACCTGGTTTGGAATATTTGATCTGTACTTACACTGAGCAATAGTCCTTCTAAGCTGGTGCTCACTTCCAGGCTGCAAGAAGTGGAAATAAATGTTATCCAAAGAGTCACAATAAGCTTCCTGCTCTAAGGCCACCTTCAATGCCTGAACATGAGGGAATGTCAGATATTGGCAAGGCATTCCTTGCCACTATAAGAGAAAGCCTGCCGGGATCCAGTCCCTCTGGAGTAGCACCTTTTCTACAATGGGAGACAGCTGCTAGAGATCCAGGGGGAACCATTCCAGGAACCAACCTCTCAAACATATTTCAGTCAGGGAGCACCTCATTGATGCAGTAGATTAAGAGCCAGAACAAGTAAATTAGCTTGCACAAAGTATAGAAATTGGTGGGGGGATGGAGAATTTCTGAAAGAGGGGACCTTCTTCTCTTCTGCCATAAATTCCAAGGAAGATCAACAGAACTATTGCTTTTTCAAGATTTCCAATGCTTTTCTGCTGAAGTTATGCCAGTCAAGCAATAAAATTCTGGAAGAAATACAATACCATGGTATTAAGAAATAGTTGTAGATAGAGTGGGGTTTTTGGGCAATTTTTAGAGAATATGTTATTGTGCAAGGTAAATATGGCCTGTGCACTTAGACTTCTGATTTTCTGTATGGAAACTTTCATATTTTGTGAATTTGGTTGATTACAGGGATATGCCACTTTCTGTCTTATGAAGGAATTTAGCAGAATTTATTTGTCAGTGAGTGACCTTGTGAGGGTGTGGGATGAGAATAAGCAGGTATGGTGACTTTTTTTGGTGAGTAATGTTTAGTTATGAAAACACTTGGCTAACAGTTGTGTCGTTCTTTGTCTAGCAGTAGACCATCCTGTCCACACCCTCTTCCTCTTTTGTACCCTTTTCATGTTGTGATGAAGGAATGGCTTCCATCTCCCCTTCATTATATGTTTTAGCTTCCATAAATAGAAAATCTTTCTGCATTGTGATACTACGCAAAACACAACAAGCTACAATGATTTTTGAGACTCTCGTTGGCTTGTATTGCAGGGCTTAGGGGAAGGCAGTGGTATAGTGGTAGTGTCACTGGACTAGTAATCCAGAGATCTAAGCTAATGCTCTGGGGACACGGGTTCGAATCCCACCATGGTTGATGGTGAAATTGGAATTCAATTAATAAATTTGGAATTAAAAAGTTTGTCTAATGGTGACCATGAAGCCATTGTCGATTGTTGTAAAAACTCATCTGGTTCATTAATGTCCTTTAGGGAAGGAAATCTGCCAACCTTGCCAGGTCTGGCCTACATGTGACTCCAGACCCACAACAATATGGTTGACTCTTAATGCCCTCTGAAATGGCCTAGCAAGCCACTCAGTTGTATCAAACCTCTACAAAGTGTAAGAAAAGGAATGAAACTGACTAGACAACCCAGCATCGACCTAGGCACAGGAAACGACAACGGCAAACCCAGCCCTGTTGACCTTGCAAGGTCTTCCTTAATAACATCTGGGGGCTTGTGCCAAAATTGGAAGAGCTGTCCCACAGACTAGTCAAGTAACAGCCTGACATAGTCATACTCTATCACAGAATCATACCTTACAAACAATCTCCCTGACACCACCATCACCATCCCTGGGTATGTCCTGTCCCACTGGCAGGACAGACCCACCAGAGGTGGGGGAACAGTGGTATATAATAGGGAGGGAGTTGCCCTAGGAGTCCTCAACATTGACTCCGGACCCCATGAAGTCTCATGGCATCAGGTCAAACATAGATAAGGAAACCTCCTACTGATTACCACCTTCCGCCCCCTTGGCTGATGAATCAGTGCTTCTCTAGGGCGGCGCAGTGGTTAGCACCGCAGCCTCACAGCTCCAGGGACCCGCGTTCGATTCCGGGTACTGCCTGTGTGGAGTTTGCAAGTTCTCCCTGTGTCTGCGTGGGTTTTCTCCGGGTGCTCCGGTTTCCTCCCACAAGCCAAAAGACTTGCAGGTTGATAGGTAAATTGGCCATTATAAATTGTCACTAGTATAGGTAGGTGGTAGGGAAATATAGGGACAGGTGGGGATGTTTGGTAGGAATATGGGATTAGTGTTCTTTCTTTTGGGCCTCCTTATCTCGAGAGACAATGGATACGCGCCTGGAGGTGGTCAGTGGTTTGTGAAGCAGCGCCTGGAGTGGCTATAAAGGCCAATTCTGGAGTGACAGGCTCTTCCACAGGTGCTGCAGAGAAATTTGTTTGTTGGGGCTGTTGCACAGTTGGCTCTCCCCTTGCGCCTCTGTCTTTTTTCCTGCCAACTACTAAGTCTCTTCGACTCGCCACAATTTAGCCCTGTCTTTATGGCTGCCCGCCAGCTCTGGCGAATGCTGGCAACTGACTCCCACGACTTGTGATCAATGTCACACGATTTCATGTCGCGTTTGCAGACGTCTTTATAACGGAGACATGGACGGCCGGTGGGTCTGATACCAGTGGCGAGCTCGCTGTACAATGTGTCTTTGGGGATCCTGCCATCTTCCATGCGGCTCACATGGCCAAGCCATCTCAAGCGCCGCTGACTCAGTAGTGTGTATAAGCTGGGGATGTTGGCCGCTTCAAGGACTTCTGTGTTGGAGGTATAGTCCTGCCACCTGATGCCAAGTATTCTCCGAAGGCAGCGAAGATGGAATGAATTGAGACGTCGCTCTTGGCTGGCATACGTTGTCCAGGCCTCGCTGCCGTAGAGCAAGGTACTGAGGACACAGGCCTGATACACTCGGACTTTTGTGTTCCGTGTCAGTGCGCCATTTTCCCACACTCTCTTGGCCAGTCTGAACATAGCAGTAGGATTAGTATAAATGGGTGGTTGATGTTCGGCACAGACTCGGTGGGCCGAAGGGCCTGTTTCAGTGCTATATCTCTAATCTAATCTAATCCATGTTGTACACCAATTGGAAGAAGCACTACGGGTGGTAAGGGTGCAGAATCTACTCTGGGTGAGGGAATTCAATGTGCATCACCAAGAGTGGCTTGGTAGCACCACTATTGACCAAGCTGGCGGAGTCCTAAAGGACATAGCTGCTAGATTGAGTCTGCAGCAGGTGGTGAGGGAACCAACGAGAAGGAAAACCTACATGACCTCGTCCTCACCAATCTGCTTGCCGCAGATGCATCTGTCCATGATAGTATTGGTAGGAGTGACCATCGCACACTGCTTGTGGAGATGAAGTCCCGTCTTCACATTGAGGATACCCACCATCATGTTGTGTGGCACAACCACCATGCTAAATGGGATAGATTTCGAACAGATCTAGAAATGTAAAACTAGGCATCCATGAGGCACTGTGGGCCATCAGCAGCAGCAGAATTGTACTCAACCACAATCTGCAAACTCATGGCCCGGCATATCCCCCACTCTACCATTACCATCAAACTGGGAGACCAACCCTGGTTCAATGAAGAGTGCAGGAGGGCATGCCAGGAACAGCACCAGGCATACCTAAAAATGAGGTGTCAGCCTGGTGAAGCTACAACACAGGACTACTTGCGTGCCAAACAGCGTAAGCAGCATGTGATAGACAGGGCTAAGCGATCCCACAACCAATGGATCAGATCTAAGCTCTGCAGTCCTATCACATCCAGTCATGAATGGTGGTGGACAATTAAACAACTAACTGGAGGAGGTGGCTTCACAAATATCCCCATCCTCAACGATGGGGGAGCCCAGCACATCAGTGCAAAAGATAAGGCTGAAGCATTGGCATCCATCTTCAGCCAGAAGTGCCGAGTTGATGATCCATCTCGGCCTCCTCCTGAAGTCCCCAGCTTCGCAGATGCCTGTCTTCAGCCAGTCAGGTTCACTCCACGTGATATCAAGAAACGGCTGAAGGCACTGGATACTGCAAAGGCGATGGGTTCTGTCAAAATTCTGGCAATAGTACTGAAGACTTGTGCTCCAGAACTGACCACATCCCTAGCCATGCTGTTCCAGTACAGCTACAACACCAGCAGCTACCTGACAATGTGGAAAATTGCCAAAGGATGTCCTGTACACAAAAAGCAGGACAAATCCAACCCGGCCAATAACCGCCCTATCAGTCTACTCTCGAACATCAGCAAATGGAAGGGGTTATCGACAGTACTATCAAGCAGCATTTGCTCAGCAATAACCTGCTCAGTGACACTCGGTTTGGGTTCCACAAGGGCCTTTCAGCTCCTGACCTCATTACAGCTTTTGTCCAAAGATGGACAAAAGAACTGCACTCCATAAGTGAGGTGAGAGTGACTGCCCTTGACATCAAGGCAGCATTTGACTGAGTTTGGTATCAAGGAGCCCGAGAAAAACTGGAGTCAATGGGAATCAGAGGGAAAACTCTGCTGGTTGGAGTCATACCTAACACAAAGGAAGGTGTTTGTGGTTGTTGGAGGTCAATCATCTGAGCTCCAGGACATCACTGCAGGAGTTCCTCAGGGTAGTGTTCTAGGCCCAACCAGCTTCAGCTGCTTCATCAATGCCCTTCCCTCCATCGTCAGGTCAGAAGTGGGGATGTTCGCTGATGATTGCACAATGTTCAGCACCATTCGCGACTCCTCAGGTACTGAAGCAGTTCGTGTCCATATGCAGCAAGACCTGGACAACTTCTAGGCTTGGGCTAATAATTGGCAAGTAACATTTGCACCACACAAGTGCCAGGCAATGACCATCTCAAACAAGAGAGAATCTAACCATCTCCCCTTGATGTTCAATGGCATTACGAACACTGAATCCCCCACTATCAACATCCTGGAGGTTACCATTGACCAGAAACTGAACTGGATCTGCCACATAAATGCTATGGCTACAAGAGCAGGTCAGAGGCTGAAAATTCTGTGCGAGTAGCTCACCTCCTGACTCCCCAGTGCCTGTCCACCATCTACAAGGCATAAGTCAGGAATGTGATGGAATACTCTCCACCTGCTTGGATGGGTGCAGCTCCAACAACACTCAAGAAGCTCGACACCATCCAGGACAAAGCAGCCTGCTTGATTGGCACTCCATCAACCACCTTCAACATTCCTTCCCTTCAGCACCGATGCACAGTGGCAGCAGTGTGTACCATACACACAATGCACTGCACTGCAGCAATTCACCAAGGCTCCTTCGACACAGCACCTTCCAAACCCACGATCTCTACCAACTAGAAGGACAAGGGCAGCAGATGCATGGGAACACCACTACCTGCAAGTTCCTGTCCAAGCCACATGCCATCCTGACTTGGAACTATATCGCTGTTCCTTCACTGTCACGGAGTCAAAATCCTGGAACTCCCTTCCAAACAGCACTGTGGATGTACCTACACCCCAAGGACTGTAGCGGTTCAAGAAGGCAGCTCACTACCACCTTCTCAAGGGCGATTAGGGATGGGCAATAAATGCTGGCCTGGCCAGTGATGCTCACATCCCATGTACAAATAAAAAAAGATATATCCAAGCGCCTAAAATGGAACTTGAGAATTCTTATTCTCTGTTTTATGATACTTCTTATGGTAACATGCTCACTTCTGCAAAATTTTACTGGAGTCATCAGGCAAGGCAGTGCAAGTGCTAGGCCATCATCATCAATTAACCATTCTGATCCATGTCTTGAAGTCATGAGGGTTGACTTGGTGGATTGTCACATGATGGAAGCATCAAAATCTAGTTTGGCACTTCAGTGGAGAACTAAAGGAGTGCTACACTGCTGGAGGTGCTGCCTTTTGGATGAGATATTAAACCAATACCCTACCTGCCTTATCAGGTGGATGTAAAAGATCCCACTGTGCTATTCAGAACAGCAGGGGAGCACTCCCAGTATCCTGAGCAGGCCTGACTGTAATCCTACAAACAGATGATCTTGTCATTTATTTTATTGCTGTTTTGTGGCAGCTTGCTGTGTGCAAATTGACTGCCGCATTTCCTATATTACAACAGTGACTATGCTTTAAAAGTAGTTCATTGGCTGTAAGATGCTGAGGTCTACAAGGCTACGGAAGGTGCTGGAGGTAGGATCAGAATGGGCGGCTAGTTTTTTCAGCTGGCACAGACACGACGGCCTGAATGGCCTCTTTCTGTGCCATAACTTTTCCATGTTGGTATGATTCTATGGTCATGAAAGGCGCTATATAAATTCAAGGGGCATGAAATCCAGATCTGTAGCGCTGCTGCTGATTGCTCTACAGAAACCGAAGGCCCTTCAGGTGGGATGTGCTACACATCTAGCCACTTCTGGCGCTACCTGTAAGGCCCCCCATGCTGGGAAGGGCACTCATGTGGGCAATAATTGCATCCACTGGAAGACTCTGAACTGGTGCTGTCATGACATCACTCAGCCAACCGTCTGATTTGAGGCTGTATTTGCGAACTTCGACCATGCAGTTCCATTCAACGTATTTGCTTATCACTCACCAACAAACATGTGTTCAGCTGCAATAGTGGCCCAGCACTATCATTAATTAAACGGCCAGGCATGCAACTTGCAAGTACGGTAATTTAGAATAATTTCTGCTGTTCCAAAGTCTCTGGAAATACTGTGGAGTGTTTTTGGAGGTGTGGTGAGTTCTTGGATTTGGGATGGAGTGTTTCTGCATTCTCACAGGGATGGCAGAGGATTTGGTGGCTTGTCCACACAAAAGTTGCAACAGGTATGGGAGCTGCAGTAGTAGTGTCTCTTGTCCTGCAGCATGACAGAGAGATGGAGCAGAGGCTACCGACACCGTGCCATCCCCTCCACCAAGTTGGAGGCAGACACCTCCATTCTCCTTAATAACGACAGGGGTCTGTCTGGCAAACTCGCCAATTCATCCAGTGTCTTGGTGTGTATCCTCATCAGCACTCTCCTGTATAGCACCCCATCAAGATGCTCATCTGAGTTCCCTGCAACAGAACCTATCTGCAACCTCATTCACTGGTGAGCTGGCACATGAATTATCCTTTCTCCTTGGCCTGGCTGCAGCCCACTCGTGCCCGGTGACTCGCCATATGCAGTTCCAAACACTATACTAGCCTCTAAGGTATATGCACTGCCAGTAGCTGAGGTGGTGGCTGAGAGTTGATGTGATAGCATATTTTTGAGTATGTTAAATACAATCATTGAAATATATGTTTATGCTAATCTGGATGTCATCACAGGAAGTCATGCAATATTACATGATTCAATTCTCTTGCATAGTCAGTTCGCACGTGAAAGCTGAAGCAACAGCAAGTCTCCATTAAAGCTCTGCATTCTAAACCTTTATGCCTGCCCCTTCAGCTTTGTTTGTATTAGCCTAGCAAGAGATAATACAATATGGTGGCAGTGGTAGTGAGTCAACAGCGTTGATCAGCAGGTGAAAACGATAATTCAAGCCAGAAACCTTACCTGTAGCATTGCAACTGTATCAAAACTCTCACATCGGGAGAGCAATGGCATGAGTAGAGATTGAAAGCGATTTGGGTCCACTCCCCATTTTGCCCCAAGCTGGCAAGACAAAACTATCAGTAGCTTCAGCCGTACAGATCAATGCAGTGCCGTGTTTTGGCACAGATCCCTTCCTGCTGTCACCATACTCATGTGCCATTAGCTGACCACTACATCTGGGTCCCACCCGCCTGCAAGCTCGCAAGCCTGTGCTGCTGCAGCACAGCTCAGGGCGTGGATCCTGCTCAACTCTGCCGACATCGCAGCTTGCCGCAATTTTTAAAGTAAGGTTTGCTTCTCGGGGGAGAAAAGAGTAGAAGACTTGGGCAATGGCAGTCAGATTTCCAGAGATGGACTGGAAAGCACCTGATGTCCAAGGCAAATTCAAACTGTTTAAATAGAGGATTGAACTGTGTTTCCTAAATCACGAAGTTGTGGATGCAGAGAAACAGGTGATAAAAATCAGGATCACCATAGGAAATGGAGGTCTGTGCAGGAGCAATACCTCTGATTTATCTGATGCTGACCAGAAGGATTCATCAAAGCTTTCAGCCACATTAGAAAATTAGCTTAAGATTAAAGTCAATTTCAGAGTACACCACCCTGAAACTCATATGGTATAGACAGAACGCCTGCGAGAGCTTGGAAGACATCGTTATAACTGGTCCAGGAAGAAAGCAAAATAATGTGACTTCTCTGATACTGAACTCTCAGAACAAATTATGGGGTTGGTTATCACCTCTACTCCTATTGAGGCTTTCCAGAAAGACATCCTGGAAAAGCTGAAGGGACACAGTGTGGACAGTATGCTACAGGATGGACGCAGATCCGAGGCAATTAGCGCAGGGAGACAATGTTTGCAAACCTTAGGGTCTGAAACACCCGCAGTACAATATCCAAGGCATCCAGGCAGAACAAGGTGTGCAGTAACTGTGGGCTGTCCCACTAACTGTGTAGATGCCTGGGATATGCAGACACATACAAGGCATACCGGCTTCAAGAGCACTGGGCCAAACTTTGTAGAGGTTCCAGCAGTAGGAACATGGGATGAAGCCAGCACAGGCAGTGCTCAAACCATAGAAGTACTCCACCCAGAGCCGAAGGGAGGCAAAACATTTCCACGCATCTTCAAAGGCATAAACCCATCCACAAAATGGCGGAACACCTTACTGAAATGGATGAGGTGGATCGACATGAAGACACTGCATGTAAACAGTTGTATCACACGATCACATTAACAGAACATGTCCATTGCATGAACAAAACGGAACCTTTCACAACACGCCAGATTGTCTGCCCCAATAAGGCTGGACGGCATCGACTGAGAGTGAAGATTGACACAGGTGCAAGTGCCAACACTCTTTCCACATTCTCAAGGACATGTACTATGAGGTATGGAAGTCTGTGGTCCAACCCACAAGCATGGAGCTTACGGCATACAATGGCTCGACCATAACGTGCCAAGGTTCCCTAGACCTAGAATGCAAATACAAAGAGTCAACATGATCTACTCAGATATTTTACATAGTGGATGTGTCAGGACCAGCAGCAGTAGGTTTGTGGGCATGCAACGAACTTAACATGGTCACCATCCATGAGCTGGCCCAATCAGAAGACCATGGCAGTCAAAACAGGTGCACACCCATTGGATCAGTACAAGACCTCCAGAAGTTGTACCAGGACCGGTTTGACACAGTTGGGAATTTCCAGTCCTACATCTTAAAGAAGGTGCCACGCCATCAATTGACCCGTTGCAAAAATCTAGCGTGCACATTCAAGAAAAGTTGATGGAACTGGATGGAATGGAAGAACAAGGCATAATTCGAAGAGTACGACAGCACATGGACCAGTGCAGTTCCATCACTACTACAATCAAGAACGATGGTTCAATTTGACTATGGTTAGACCCAAGGTGGCTAAACAAAGCCTTAAAGAGATGTCCTCATAAGATACCAATGTTAGAAGAGTTCAACCCAACGTTTGCTAGAGCAAAACACTTTTCCAAATTAGATGCAAAAAACTGATTTTGGTCCAGACACTTGTCAAGAGAGTCTCAAAAGCTAACAATGTTCAGAACTCCCTTTGGCAGGTAATGTTTCCTTTGTTTACCATTTGGTCAGCCAGGATATATTTCAACAGCATATGGACTGGATAACGGAACGAGTACTGAGCTGCGTGTATATTGCAGACAACGTTGCCATAGTGGGGTGTATGGAAGAAGAGCATGATAGAAACCTACACTTGTTAATGGAGACCGTAAAGATGCGGAGGTTTGGTTTTCAACAGCAAAAAGTGCTCTGTTAAGGATGATCACATAAATTTCTTCAGTGCCATTTACTCAAGTTCAAGATCGAAGACATCCAGTCAGTGCTGACACCGCAGGTCAAAGACAATCTCCAAAGGTGTCTAGGTCTATTCAACCTCCTTGCTACATACATACCGAGCTTCTCAGAGAAGGCATCTCCACTAAGAGAGTTGCTGAAGAAAGACACGCCATTCCTATGGCAGATGATCACCAACATGCATTCAATGCATTGAAACAAGCACCGTGAGCTGCGTTATGTCTTCAATACTATGACCCTCGGAAGGCAACAGCATTAGAAGTGGGCACATCACAGTAAGGTCTCAGTGCATGTCTTCTTCAAGATGGCAAGTCTGTCACATTTGGTTCAAAAAGTCTATTGCCAAAACAAGCAAATTACTCCAATATCCAATGAGAAACTCTCACTCTTGTCTTTAGGATCATCAGGTTCCACATATACTTATTCGGAAAATGGTTCGCAGTCAACCCAGTTCATAAGCTGTTGGAGATGATCTGGAGAAAACTGCTTTCGAATGCACCACCCCTGCTCCAGAAGTTACTCAGCAAGATTTAGGGCTACAACTGTGATGTCAGATACAAACCCGATAGTCAGATGATCCTATCAGACACCCTAAATTGACTGCACAACCCTGGAAAGACTCGAGACATATCACTCGACTTCCAGGTGGACGAAGACTGTGTAAGCTTGGAGGATATCTACAACGTAGATCTCATGTGCTTCAGTCAAATCAAGAGAGAGGAACTCCAGAGGGAGACTTCTCAAGGTCCCAAACTCCAAGCTCTGTGGTATAAATGGTTGGCCTGAGACCATTCAGGAGATCACTACAGATCTCAGAACATATTGGCCATACAGAGACAAAATTGGTATATCCAGTGGAGTATTATTCAAAGGATGCCAAGTATTCGTCCCAGCAATACTTCAGTCTGACATACTTGGACAACCCTGCAGAATCCAGTGTGATAGCTGAAATGCCTGATGCAGCATTTCTCCTGGAAAGCCTGCCAGACTAATCCTTCACATCGCCTGAAGAGAAGTGTTCCAAAAAGATCCCAGTGACAGCCATCACTCGTATTTGGGACGCCAGAATAAGGGGACAACTGATATCATTCCATATATTCTCCTTCTCCTTCAAGAATTAACAAGTATTTGGCCGAAGTATTTTTTTGTGTCTTTTTTTATAAAAAGATCTCTGCAGAAAAAACTTTCTTTAACCGGTGTGTTTGTGTGTGTGTGTGTATGTGTGTGTATAATTTTTAAAAAAGAACTTTCATATTTACATGTGTGTGTTAATGCTTTGCATCTTTACTGAATAGGTCTTGTTTTATAATAAATTTGTAATTTTGTTGTTTATTAACGAAACCTGATTGGTGTATTTTATTCTGAAATAACAATAGAGTATATAATTGACCGTATCGGTAACTGGGTAAACATTTAAATATGTGACCCGTGGAGAAGTGGAACTTAAGAAAGACAGAGCACTCCTTCAGCCTCAGTTGTAACATTGTGAAGGAATCGATCTCATCTTAGGGTTTCTCTGCTAGTCATGCACAAGGCAACCAACCAGCATTGCCTATGCCTACCCGTCTACGTTTTGAAGACCAAGAGACAACAAGCAACACACCAACAACTGAGGACAATCCTCCCAAACACAATCTTCAGGAGGAGAGGGCAACAGTTGGAGAACACACCCACATGTCATTGTCACAAGGTCTGGCTGACGACCAGTACAGTTCTAAATGTAGGCAACATCTTAAGATGAATGTTCCAAATGTTCTTGTTACAGTTGAATGCTTAATGTAAATAGTGTTATAGTTGTCAAATTTCTTATATTTCATAAAGGTTGCTTGTTCATATACATATTAATTGTATACTATATGGGGTTATTATTTAAGGGAATGGGGATGTGATAGCATATTTATTAGTATGTTAAATATAATTATTTAAATATTGTTATGCTAATCTGTATGTCATCACAGGAAGTGATACAACATCCCATGATTCGGTTCTCTTGACAGTCAATTAGCACATGTAAGCTAAAGCAACTGCAAGTCTCCATTAAAGCTTTGCATTCTAAACATTTATGCCTGCCTTTCAGTTTTGCTTGTGTTAGTCTAGAAAGAGATAATACAACAAAAGCGCAGTGGCGCAGTGGTTAGCACCGCAGCCTCACAGCTCCAGCGACCCGGGTTCAATTCTGGGTACTGCCTGTGTGGAATTTGCAAGTTCTCCCCGTGTCTGCGTGGGTTTCCTCTGGGTGCTCCGGTGCAAGCCAAAAGACTTGCAGGTTGATAGGTGAATTGGCCATTGTAAATTGCCCCTAGTATAGGTAGGTGGTAGGGGAATATAGGGACAGGTGAAGATGTGGTAGGGAATATGGGATTAGTGTAGGATTAGTATAAATGGGTGGTTAATGGTCGGCACAGACTCGGTGGGCTGAAGGGCCTGTTTCAGTGCTGTATCTCTAAATCAAATAAATAAATCAAAGTGACAGCGCCTTTATTAGTGCTGTACCGTTATTCTCCTCCTCCTGGGTGTGTTGTGGCTGGACTGGCAATAGATCTTGAGTGTCTGAAAGCAGAAATCAGTAAGGGAAAGATTGGGGTGAGGTAAGGCAGGTGGGAAGGAAAACAAGAGATCCATGGTCACACCATCTGCAGCTTGCTCATCAAGCCAGATGGAAGGATGAGGGTGATCTGTGAGTTGAGAAGGGGCATAAAGCATTAATATACCATTACATTCAATGTTCTTAGTGATGCCAGATGACACGGGCTCTGTCGCAGCCAGCCCCATGATGCGGTGAACCATCTCCTCCAAAGTGCTTAGGAAATGCAGGCGTTCTTGTCCCCAGTCAGTTCTGCTCTTCTCGCTTCTATTGTGTGCCGTCTTGTCCTACAAAAGGGAGGCAGAATGTCAGTGATTGTATTGCAGTGTGTTTGGGTGATCTGCCTGCCACAGCTGAATAGCTGGCAGTATGTGGAAACAGTGGAAGCTGGGTGTGAGGCTGGCATCATTGGCATGTATGTGAGGGTAAAGTGGAATATGTGAATGTTAGACCTGAGTCCTGAGTGCAAGAGACTGCTAATGGGCGAGTGATAAGGGTGTAGTGTATTGAACAGCGTGAGAGGCTGATGGTGCGGTAGGTAGGAGATGTCATATGAAGATGCATTCACTGACCTTGACCACACATGACACTACTGCCACTCCTCAGGTACGGATGCTGGGAATTGACCTCGCTGGCCACCTGCTCCCAATCCCTTCTAAGGGTGGTTCTTAAGGGCCTCCTAGCCCTCTGCAGAATCATGGTGTCTCTCCTCCTGGTTACCTCCATGCCTTAGGCCTCCAGTGCCCCATCTGTGAACCTGATAACCCTCTCACTGCCCTGGAGTTCCATTTTTCTTGTTTAGAATTACAGCAAGAGCATGCAGCAGCAGCAGCAGCAGCCTCCTGTGATTAAGTACAGATTCCCTTTAATAAGGACAGACTGTCTTTAAGAAAAGTAATTTGGCTGCACCATGTGCTATCAGTGCACGCTGCTTGAACCTCTGCTGAGAGTTCAAGCAGCCAGCAGCACGGGCCATGCTTAGACCAATGCTACAAACAGGTAAATGAGAAATCAGTACTAAATTTGCGTGCTGTCTATCTCCATGGCAATGGACACGGGCAGGTCATGAATCACAACCACTGCACCCAAATAACAGCGCCAACGAATGTCTAGTCCACAGTCTTTCTTATCATGGCAGCATCCTCGGTAACATGCAGGATACAGTAATTGGCATCACACAAAAGTTGAGCTTTAATAAAATGAAAACCTTTTCTATTCATAAAATTGAGGGTGTTGTCATATGGGGCTTTAGGTGCCAATTGCCTTCCATCAATTGCTCCTTACACTTGTGGAAAACCTGCCAGCCTGGAGAACTAGACAGCTCTTTCTTCCATGTTTGTCTGCTTCCAATAGGAAGGATATGAATTTTGCAGCCCTCCAAAATAGATCATCAGTAACCTTCCTGATGCAGCCTTAAGCAGCTGTTTGACAAATGTGGCAAAGTTACCTTACACAGTAAAGAAGAATTCAGTTGCAAACAAATTCAAGATAGTAGCAGCCCCGGCTTGTACAGTGATGCTGTTCTGCTGGTTAAAATGGTCTGCATATCTGGGTCGGGGGAAGCGTAGTCTTCTGAGGTACTGATGGTGATAAAAGTCTAAATAAGACCTTCTTGATCTGTAGACCCTGATGAGTCAATAAGAACAACTATGGAAAAGATACCTTCTGTGATGCCCAACTCCAGCTGCTTGAGGATTTAAGGCAGAAGCCTATAAGACCTTTTCTAATCAATTTATGCACCAAATACACCCCAAAATGGACTAATTCAGGGGAAAATCTAGTGTCTGACACTAATTAGAAGATATTTTAGTTGGGAAGGATTAGCTTTCTTTCTCTTTTATGCCTTTTAAATTCAAATATTTGCACTGGTGATACCTAAAGTACAATGTAAATGCCTCAAGATCTTTACACGCATAAAATGAACACAGCTCTGTATAACTGCATTATATAGACATGTTCAATTTTAAGGGTGGCATGTATCATAATTTCATACCAAATTCACCTTTAATGAATAAAGTGTGGAAGGAGAGTGATTCTTGCAAGCTGCATATAATAAACATATCGGCAGGAACTTCCTCATGGATTCTCCAGATTGACCACCATTGCTTCAGTGAAAAATTGCAAGAAAACCTAGTTTAATGCATAAACTGGGTTTCCGACAAATTTCTACTAAATTTACAACGGTTGATCGGAAGAACCCCAGAGCAAATTTCCATCAATAACCTGATATTGTTGAGGAGTAAAGTCTCTCAGTTTCTTTTAAAGTATGCTAGTACATCGGTCTAGGCCACAATTGAAGCCAGACTATGGGGAGAGGCATGGGGAAGCATGGAGAAAACCTGCTATGAAGAGGGTTATCTTGATAATGGAGAGGCTGATGTCAGCAGTGGACAGCCCAAAATTAGGGACTTAATTTTGTCAGCCCCAAAGAGGTCCCGCCAGTGGGGCTGGAAGTGGGAGTTTACCCTGCTCTGGTGGGTGGTGAAACCCTTGTCAGTATTTTGCCAGCAGGTCACTGTCCAATTGAGGTTGGCAGCCCACCCCACAGAGCTGCCGGCCCTCAGCAACTTTGGCAGTGTCACAGCTAGCGGTGGCCACTGCTGAAGCTGCAAGATGAAGGAGAGGGCGCCTCAATGCCAAGGCGTCCTCGAAGAGCAGGTAAGTTATCTTTGAAGGCAGGCCCTGACATTCAGTGGTGCGGTGGGGGGGAGCGGGGTGGTGGTTGGTGGTGGTGGTGAGTGTGTTTGTGGTGCACTGGCAGTGAGTCAGATGCTGGGGTGGCCATTGCCACCGGGTTGGTGGGTGGGGGCCCTCAGTGTGCCATGGAGTGCCCATAAAAGAACGTCCCCACCACCACCCGGGGAACCTATTGGGAGGTCGCCAGGGCTCCCCTCCTAATGCATTCCTCTGCCATATTGCCAGCCCTCCTCCCAGCTCATCTCCAAAGGGCTGGAAAAGCTCAGCCCTAGGAAAGGAGACGCCAAAGTCAACATCAGAGATGGACAATGGCATAGATCAGAGTCAGAAGTGCAGAGTCAATTGTTACGACCAGGTGAGTAAGGGGGCCAGGGGTCCCTCTCAGCCCTCACCTGGTCTTACCGTAACAGGGTTTAATTTTTAACACACCATTTTTTTTAGCTCCCCCTTGGTGAATCCTTGGTCACTGCTTTCCAATTATAAGAACATGAGAACTAGGAGCAGGAGTAGGCAATTCAGCTCCTCGGGCCTGCTCTGCTATTCAATACGATCATGGCTGATCTCATCTTGGCCTCAACTCCACTTTCCTGGCCGTTCTCCATAACCCTTCAACCCATTTCTAATTAAATATCTGTCTATCTCCTCCTTAAATTTACCCAGTGTCCCGGCATCCACCGCACTCTGGGGTAGTGAATTCCACACGACCCTTTGAGAGAAGTAATTTCTTCTCATCTCTGTTTTAAATCTGCTATCCCTTATCCTAAAACTATGACCTCTCATTCTAGATTACCCCACGAAACATCCTCTCTATGTTTACTTTGTCAATCTTCTTAATCATCTTATATACCTCAATGAGATCTCCTCTCGTTCTTCTAAACTCCAGAGAATAAAGGCCTAAACTGCTCAATCTCTCTTCATAAGACAAGTCCCCCATCTCTGGAATCAATCGAGTGAACCTCCTCTGAACTGCCTCCAATGCAACTACATCCATCTCAAGTAAGGGAACCAAAACTGTGCGCAATACTCCAGGTGCAGTCTCACTAATGCCTTGTACAGTTGCAGCAACACTTCCCTACTTTTATACTCTATTCCTTTAGCAACAAATGCCAA
Organism: Heterodontus francisci; assembly: GCF_036365525.1. Classification (NCBI taxonomy): domain Eukaryota; kingdom Metazoa; phylum Chordata; class Chondrichthyes; order Heterodontiformes; family Heterodontidae; genus Heterodontus; species Heterodontus francisci. Next base: position 133,387,859 of record NC_090374.1, on the reverse strand, counting down.
AATTCCATTTGCCTTCCTAATTACCTGCTGTACCTGCAAACTAGTTTTCTGTGATTCATGCACAAGGACACCCAGATCCCTCTGCACCGAAGCACCCTGAAGTTTCTCTCCATTTAGACAATAATTTGCCTTTCTATTCTTCTGGCCAAAATGGATAACCTCACACTTATCCACGTTAAAATCCATCTGCCAAATTTTGGCCCATTTATCTAATCTATCCATATCCATTTTTAGAGTTCTTATTTCTTTATTGCAACTTACAGTCCCACCTATTTTAGTGTCATCTGCAAATTTGGCTATCGTACCTTCTATCCCTGCATCCAAGACATTTATATAGATTGTAAATAGTTGGGACCCGAGGACCGAACCCTGTGGCACCCCACTAGTTACATCTTGCCAACCAGAAAAAGACCCATTTATCTGTTTTCTGTTGGTTAGCCAATCCTCTATCCAAGCTAATAAATTGCCCCTAACCTCATGTGAACTTACCTTGTGTATTAACCTTTTGTGTGGCACCTTATAAAATGCCTTCTGGAAGTCCAGATAAACTATATCTACAGGATTCCCATTATCCACTTTGCTTGTTACAGCTTCGAAACAAATTAGTCAAACACGATTTACCCTTCATAAAACCATGCTGACAATGATGGATTGCGTTTTGACTTTCTAAATGTCCTGTTAATACTTCCTTAATGATGGATTCTAACAATTTCCCAATGACAGGTGTTAAACTAACTGGTCTATAGTTTCCTACTTTCTGCTTCCCTCCCTTTTTGAATAAGGGCGTTATATTAGCTTTTTTCCAATCCACTGGAACCTTTCCCGTATCCAGAGAATTTTGGAATATTATAACCAATGGATCCACTATGTCCACTGCCACTTCCTTTAAGACCCTATGATGGAGGCCATCAGGCCCTGGGGACTTGTCTGCCTTCAACCCCAGTAGTTTGCTCAGTACTTTTTCCCTAGTGATGATGATTGTTCTAAGTTTCTCCCTTTCTATAACCTCTGCATTACCTGGTACTATTGGAATGGTACTAGTGTCCTCCACCGTGAAAACTGAAGCAAAATACTGATTTAGTCTCTGCCATTTCTGTGTTCCCTTCTATTAACTCTCCAGTCTCATCCTCCAAAGGACCAACATTCACTTTAGCTACTCTCTTCCCTATTATATACTTATAGAAACTTTTGCTATCCGTTTTTATATTTTGCGCTAGTTTTCTTTCATAATTTACCTTTGCTCTTTTTATTACATTTATTATTACGATAAGGCAAAGAAACCAGCAGAAACAGGTTTTCTTAGGTTTAAAGAAGAAAGGTTGAAATTCATTAAATTTAAACTCTAATTCGGTTAACGCCGATGGATACACGGCGCGCCCACGCTAGTATGCATACGCAATACATAACAGACACTCTGAGTTCAAACTGTTTGTACCATTCAGAAAACCCCAGGTTGCCAAGCAGGTTAGTTATGTGACTAGCTGATCTGACCATGTCTTGGCTCTGTGGATTGTATCATCTTAGCAGGACCTGGAGTGCACTTCCCTGCCTTCAATGTCTGGTGCTCCAAAGTCCATTGTGGGTTAAATGGATAAGGGGAGTAATCTCTCTTGTCCCTATTGGTATGTAAATGTCTTCCAGCCAAGTATCTGGCAGCCCTTGTTACAGGCCTTCTCTTCTTCCCAGCAACAATTTGAAATTTAATGTCCATGTGGCGAAATTAATATGCCTCATTCTTGGCAGGTGGGGGCCCAGAATGACACAACAATTAAGAACAGTGAGCTCAAGCTTGGATGAAGGGGCTAGCTATCAAAGGGGAAGTTTAAGATCAGGAGGAGACCTATAGAGGAGGAGGGCTGAGATCAGGACTGGAGAGGCTAACAAAGAGTGAGACCAGGATCCTGAATAGAGAGACCATAGTTGAGAACAGTAAGGCTAACATCAAGTGAAGTGATCAGCAACCAAGGGAAAAGTCTGAGATCTGAAGTGAAGAGGTTGATATGACAAATTAATGTCTCCAAACAACTGTCCAACATAGACCCTTCTTTTGTAATATATTATGTTTTTTTTCTCTCTTCGTTGGTTTTCTTTTTGCCAACCACAATCACAGTTGACAAAAATGTGTCTACCAAAGCTAACTTGAAACAGATTCTTTAAGAGGTAACTGCCTGGAATGAATGTCCATTCTTATGTGGAGATATCTGATCTCCAGACAGGAAAGTTCATGATGACGTAGCTGGGATTAGGAACTGACCCTGTGTGGATTGAGAGTGGAAACCCACATCCTACCACAGATATCATTGCACCACTCTCAATTTGTACTATTGTATGCCACGTGTAACCTAGTAGTTGTTTTTGCCTATATTGACAATGAATTTCCCTGAAGCTTCCCCACTCAGATGCCATAACTTTGGTGAAATTCAATTTAAATCCTCCTTACACATGGACTGCAGTGGGAGAAGCTATGAGGACATTTACCCCAACTCCTTCCTGTATTTATTAGATAGAATTTTAAGGGAATAGGCAAACTTGCATGACTTTGTTATCTGTTATAAAGTTTGAATGTTTTAACCTAAATTACTTGTTCATCATATGTGTTATTTACAAATTAGTTTTAAGATAATTGTTGGTTGGGCAAGAATGACGAATGAGACTAATGCATTTGTCTGTATGACAGTATCTGTAAGTATGACCCCAAGCTCCCTGTCATACGCCTCTTCAATTCCTATCCCATTCTCACTCTGGCCTCACTGGGTTTGGTCTTCTACACTGTTCCTATGAAACTCCATACAAGCTCGAGGAACGGGACTTTATTGATCTATTAGGCATTTTGCAGCCCTCTAGCCTTAATATTGATTCCAGATATTAACTATAACTCTCTCTGGCAAGAAGTGCTGGAACATTTCTGGGTACAGGGAGAAGGATTGGATTGGTAGTTGAGGTGGGGTACCCTCCATCAGGCCCAGGTAAGGGTCCCATGCTCAGGGTTATGAGCCATGGCCAACAGCTGAACCAGTGAATTTTTGGTGGTAATGGCAGAAGAGCTAGAACCTCAAGGGACAACAGATGCTTACAGGTGGAAGATACTTCAGGAAAAAGATATGTGTTTCCATTAATAGCCCACATGAAGAAGGGAACGGGAAACTACCTCATGTACTTTTTCCCTAGTCATATTGTTCATTTCTCATGGAAGTTATAAAAATGGGAGTTTTTTTAATGAGCAACTAAAGAGGAAAGTGCAGAACCATGAGGCATGGAGAAATGAGCAGAGGACCTGCCCTTGGGTAGATCACCATTGCTACCCTTCATCCAGCAAGGGGGTTTGCAACATTGGTTTCAGCCTGCTTTTTTTTCTATCAGGCTCATGGACCAGTGGAGCTTGCTCCGTTTTGTCAGTTTTTTATGTTTCCCTTTCCACCTGCCTATTCCTCATCTCTTTAAGCAATTCACACACTTGCTGTGGCTTGGCCTCAGCTGGAGTATTACGTCCAGTTCCGGGCACCGCACTTTAGGAAAGACGTGAGGGCATTGGAGGGAGCTCAGAAAAGATTCAAAAGAATGCTTCCAGGGATGAGGAATTTCAGTTATGAAGATAGATTGGAGAAGTTAGGATTGTTTTCTTTGGAGAAGAGAAGACTGAGAGGTAATTTGATAGAGGTATTCAAAATCATGGGGGGTCTGGACAGAGTAGATAGAGAGAAACTTTTCCCACTCATGAAAAGATCGAGAACAAGAGGGCACAGATGTAAAGTATTTGGTAAGAGAAGTAAAAGTGAATGAGCAAAAGCCTTTTCAAGCAGCAAGTGGTTAAGGTCTGGAATGCGCTGCTTGAGAACATGGTGGAGGTAGGTTCAATTGAAGCATTCAAAAGGAAATTAGACAGATGAAAAGGAAGAATGTGCAGGGTTACAGGGAGAAGGCAGGGGAATGGAACTGAGGGAATTGCTCTTTTAGATAGTCACTGTGGATACGATGGGCTGAATGGCCTCCTTCTGCACTGTAATGATTCTGTGATTCTGTATGTGCCTTTTCTTTGTTTGATTTCCACTACAACTACAACCACAACTTATATTTATATAGTGCCTTTAATGTCATAAAATGGCCCAAGGTGCTTTACAGGAGCATTATAAAACAAAGTATGACACCAAACCACAAAAGGAAACATTAGGTCAGATGACCAAAAGCTCTCATTGTGTCTCCTGCTGTCTTACGCTAATATTACATTTGTCATTCATCCCTCTCCTGTATTCCATTCTATTACTTAACAGAGCATTCTGTTTCTTTTATATTTTATATGTTTTCCCTTCTTTTTGTTCTATTCCTTCTTAAATATTGCTCATCAATAATATCTTTTAACAGAGGAGCCGTACCCAAAATGTAGGCCCAGATTTTGTGGTCAGTGGTGAAGGAATGGTGTTTGCCTTTCACCTCACTGACAGTTGCCGACCAAGTTTTGCAGGCTATAGAACAGAGGCTCACCTTAAACTGGCAGGAATAAAGGTAATGTTTCATGTCAGTGACCTTTCATCAGTCATCGACCTGAAACGTTGGGCTGAATTTTACCTTAGGCAGACAGAGTTCGCCACTGATGTAAAATGTGGGACAGATCCCCAGGCTTTAATTGTCCCAAGCCAGGACTTCCACCTGCTTGAGGGAGCAAGTCCCGCTTCAGTCAGCCGCTGACCAATCAGTGGGCCGGCAGCTCTTAGTCCCAGCAGCGCCACCAGGAGCGGTGGCCACTGCTGGAACTGCAGCCCAGCCAACGACATGGAGCCAGGAGTGAAGGTAAGTTGGGTATGCCTCACCAGGGGGATTGGTTGTGCCCTGGTGAGGCTAGGCTGGATGTTTGGGGGGAGAGGTGGGTGTCTTGGGTCCTGGGAGTGGGTTGGGAGGCGGGGGCAGCTCTCAATCGGGCACCCTGAGCCCGACTGCCGTGGCATCCACCCAGCGCGCGGAAAGGCCGGCAGTTATTGCTGGGTGGCCTTTCACGTCCCTAAAACACCCGCAGGCCCCGGGTAAAGTACCCGTGGAGGCAGGCGAGGGCCCCTAAGTGGCCGTTAAGTGGCCACTTAAGGGCCTTGATTGGCTTTGGGCGGGGTGGAGGGGCCATTTTCTCCCCTGCTCGACCGCCGTAAAATTGGCCGGAGGTGGGAGCGGGGTGGCAAGGCCTCCCGGCGCCTCCTGCTCAATTTTGCGCTGCCCCTATTTGCCCTCACACCATCATCCAACCAGCTGGGGCGGCATAAAATTCAGCCTGTTAATTCTGTTTCTCTCTTCACAGATGCTGCTGGACCTGCTGAGTATTTCCAGCATTTTCAGTTTTTATTTCAGATTTCCAGCATTCGCAATATTTTGCTTTTGTACTAGTAATTTGTGGACTAGCACTAGAGAGATAAATGACCACGCAAGCAGATGCATCTGGTTCACCAATGTCACTCAGTGAAAGAAATCTGCTACCCCTATTTGGCCTGGCCTACAAGTGCTTGACTTTTAATGCTATGTCAGTAGTTTTGGAATCTAAACAGTTGTACAAAACAATTCCTACCCAATGGGCATTATATCTCTCCTTGATAGTGTGGCCCACACATCCAGTGGCCAAACTTTAAAGAAACAAAACATGGCTGGTTCATACGTCAGGAGGGACAGAGGTAGCATCTGGGGCTGATTCCAAATTTCAGAGTTTATCATTAATGTGCATTATTTTGTTTTGAATGACTTAATAAAGTGTTAAGGTGCCCTAGTAATTCAATGAGAAACTTTTTCTCATATTCGGAGGGTAGATCAATGTTGGGAGGGAAGAATTTGATTATATAAGTTCAGTCCACGCCTGGAACTGTGATGAGAGAAATGTTTATTTTATAAGGCTCCAATTGTCGTCTCAACAAAACTTACCATATTTGCCCTTTCTGCAAGAATTCCTTGGGTACAGTGGTATCGTTTTAACAGTTAATCCCATTTAGTGGTAATTTTTACTTTTTCTGTAATTACAAGTTTGTGTTTTCCCATTAAATTAAATATGCTTGTAATGGATATGTACAACATGAATAAAACATCAAGCAAATCACTAATTAGGGGGTTAATGTGCCCAAAATATGGCCCTATTGCTTTTGGTATTCTAAGAGGTTATAATGCTTCCACATTGTTTGATTAAATCTGTCATGTATATACTTTAGATTTCAGGTTGGTGTGACGTGATGTATATAATTGTAGGAATCTCAACATAAAATATGAATGATGCAATCACAGAAGAATTATAAGTCTTGAAAACAATAAATGATACTTAACTACAAATTACAATAATTGTATATTATAGAGCTGACTTAACAAATATGAAGCCATTAGAAATTGTGCTCCATCAGTGTTTATGAATTAACTGGCATGTTCTACCTGTACAAATTAAGGAAATGAAGTTCTAGTGGATGAAGATAAACACAAGTACCAGAATATTGACAATGCAAGGCACAGGCATATCCTTGTGTAGTGCCAATTGTAGCAGGTGCACCCCTGCTTGTGCTGCAACATCTTGAATGGACAGTATCCTGATATCACGCAGCCCAACCCGCTGATGTGATGCCAGGATTCCAAATCTGGTCAATGAATGTGCAGGCAGGCTGTTCATTGTCCAATCTGCAAAAACAAGTGCAAGATGGGCCCTGCATTAGTGTTATTTAAAGGGTTAGGTACCCAACTTGCAGATAAGTTAATTTTTTGAACTTTTTCTGTTGCATCGTATCTGTAAGTACTCTGGAGTATTGTTGCAGCTGTTTTGGTGAATTCCTGGATTTGCCAGAGAGTGTTCCTGCATCCTCACAGGGAAGCCAGAGGAGTAGGTGATCTGTCCACACAAAGACTGCAACAGGTATGGGGGGAGTAGTGACAGTGCCTTTGGCTCTGAAGCATGACAAGATGGAGCAGAGGCTGCAGAGAGGGCATGCTCCATGTCATGTCCTCTGCCAAGTTGGAGCTCCACTCCTCCATGTTGCTTGACAGTGACAGGAGGCTGTCTGGCAGGCCAGCCAATGCACCCAGCATCTCAGTATGTATGTTAATTAGCATTCTCCCTTATGCTGCCCCATCAATGTCCTCATCTGAATTCTCTGCAGTAGTACTACCCATCTGCTACCTCGCCCTCTGATGAGCTGGCAACCAAACCCCAGTTACAGGCCACTCATGCCTGGATGACACCCCACATGCTGATCCCAATTCAAAACTATCCACTATCTGAGCTGGTGGTTACGAGTGTCAGATCAAATGACGGGGCCTCGTCATTAGTGCTGTGGTGTTGCTCTCTGTCCTCCTCCTGGGGCTGCCGTCATACAGTCATCGAGAGATACAGCACTGAAACAGGCCCTTCGGCCCATCGAGTCTGTGCCGACCATCAATCACCCATTTATACTAATCCTACATTAATCCCATATTCCCTACCACATCCCCACCTTCCCTCAATTCTCCTACCACCTACCTATACTAGGGGCAATTTACAATGGCCAATTTACCTATCAACCTGCGTTTTTGGCTGTGGGAGGAAACCGGAGCACCCGGCGGAAACCCACGCAGTCACAGGGAGAACTCCACACAGGCAGTACCCAGAACTGAACCTGGGTCGCTGGAGTTGTGAGGCTGCGGTGCTAACCACTGCGCCCCTGTAGTTGGGCAGACGGCAGTTCTTGGGTGTCTGAAAGAGGAACTCAGAAGAGGAAGGTTGGTGTGAGGGAAGAGGTGGGGTGGGGTGGGAAGCAAGAAGTCTAGGGTCATACCGCATGCAGATTGCTCATCACTGTCAGAGTGTGCTGGGAGTTGAGAAGGGTCATAAGGCAGGAACATGCCATCATCCTTCATGTGATGTCGGATGCCATTGGCACTGTTGCAGCCTGCCCCATGATGCAGACAATCATTTCCTCCATAGGGCTCAGGATATGCAGGTGTCCTTATCCTCCGCCAGTTCTGCTCTGCTCCCTTCTATTGTGTGCAACCTTGTCCTGCAAGACTGGGAGCAGAATGTCAGTGATGTGTTGCACCGTGTTTGGTTGATGTGTTTTCCACAGCTGAATAACTTGAGGTATGTGAAGGTGGGTGTGAGGCTGGCAGCATTGATACGTGTGTAAGGATGAGGTGGAGTATATGAATGTTAGGTGTGAGTCCTGAGTGCTATTGAGTGCTGTTGAGTGAGTGATGGGGTGTGGTGCATTGAGCACTGTGTGAGGCTAGTGTTGTGGTGTGTAGGTGATGTCATGTGAAGATGCATTCACTGACGTTGACCACCCGTGTGAGGTAATGAGACTCCTTGTGGCACTGCTGCCAGGTCCTTGGGTCCAGACCCTGGAAGTTGACCTTCCTGGCCAACTTCCACTCTCTTCTGAAGGTGGTCCTTGAGGATCTTGTGGCCTTCCAGAACCATAGCGTTTCTCCTCCTGCTCAACTATACCACTAATGCCTTCAGCGCCACATTCGTCACTGTGGAACCTTCTGTCTGCCCTGGTGTTCACATTGCAATAATTAATATTGCAGCAATATTTTTGTGCAGCTTCTGTTTAAGGTACAGTTTGCCTTTAAGAGAACAGGCTGGCTGTACCACATAATCAACAAACAACCCTGCCGGGCCCCTTGCTGTGCACTGAGGCTGCAAGCAGTTTGGAGGAGCAGACAGTAGCACAGGAGCTGCTAGGGCCAATGCTACAATCACACAGATGAGGTGGGTACACTAAATTTGCATGTTGCCCACCTCGATCTGCATTTGCATGGGCAGGTTGCAAAACCTGACCCCCACACTGAGAAAACAGGGCTATCCAATTTCTAGGCCAGGATAAATTCACATTTATAAAAACCATAATTGCAACGGAAATCAGTCTAACAGCATCAAATAAATTGAATCTGGATACAGAAAGGACACAAAACATTGCATTTAATAAAATGTTACAATTTGAGGTTTTTGCACTAGCTATTCTTTCAGGCTCAGTGTCACTGCTCACTCCCATAATTGGGCATGACGGCATGGATTTCCAATTTGCCACCCGGGGTAAAGTTGACTTTATGGAAGGACACCTGATATAGACTCTGGCCAGTCTGGTGTTTTTTATAATATATAAAATAAAAACGAGAAATGCTGGAACCACTCAGCAGGTCTGGCAGCATCTGTGAAAAGAGAAGCAGAGTTAACGTTTCGGGTTAGTGACCCTTTTTTATAATGGGTGGCTGATTTGCAATGCCTGTTTTACTCGCAGGTGGTAAATTGACAATTCAGGAAGCACAGTTTTCAACCCGGTTTCCAGTTAAACGAAAGCAAGATCCAGGCATTGTAGCAGAGTGCCCTTGCTCCGTATATCAGCGGCGAAAATATTACATGTGCTACGGCAGAAATCCTCCTTCTGTTGTGGAAAGTGCACTATAAAGAAACCTACTGAGACAGGGCACAGGTTCAAATCAACAACTAGCTTATTTTATATAATATATAGGGATTAACTATATACAATTTTCATAGTAAAACAATCAAATTACCTATATTCCATCAATTTTGACAAATAATAGACAAAACCTACTAGCTCACTAAAAATGAGCTTTCATTCTCTTAACTTTTCAAAGCTAAGCTGGTTCTGACTTTTAAAATACTGACAGCTTTATATTTCTATTTGTTAACCTTCTTTCTATCTCTGTGCCCAAGGGAAAGAGAGAGTGAAACCCTTTTGAGTAATGGCTCCCCTTTAAGTCATTAAGATGGGGGCTTCTTGCACAAAGCTGTCAATCACAATTCCTGCCTTGAGATGAATAGCTGCTTTTTGAGGTGGGAGCAAGAGGATGCCCAACATTATCCTCAGCTGAACAAATTGTGTACAAATGGAATAGAAGGCCACCTGGATCCTCTGCCTGAAATGCTTGAGATTGTACATAATGATCCTATCTCTGGATGCTAATTAATAATGCAAATCAATGTTCCTGAAATTAGTTCCAGGCTGCTGGCATATTGTTGAAAAATGTTGAATTTAGCATTACAAAAATATTATAACTTGATAAAAACAACTCAGGCCCAGTTTTCTGCAAAGAAGTTAAAAAGGAGTTCTCAATTGGATGGAAGAAAACACGTGTATTAAAAAAAATTGAAGCATCAACTTTGACTAACTGAAATAAAAACAGAAAGTGCTGGAAATACTCAATAGATCTGGCAGCAACTGTGGAGAAAGAAGCAGAGTTAATGATTCAGATCTGTGACGTTTCATCAGTTCTGATGTCCATTCTAATGAAAGGTCACAGACCTGAAACATTAACTCTGCTTCTTTCTCCACAGTTGCTGCCAGACCTACTGAGTATTTCCAGCACTTTCTGTTTTTATTTCAAATTTCCAGCATCTGCAGTATTTTGCTTTTAACTTTGACTAACTTTTAAAAAATTCATTCATGGGATGTAAGCATCACTGGCCAGGCCAGCATTTATTGACAATCCCTAATTGCCCTTGAGAAGGCGGTGGTGAGCTGCCTTCTTGAACCACTGCAGTCCATTTGGGGTAAGTATACCCACAGTGCTGTTAGGAAGGGAGTTCCAGGATTTTGACCCAGCGACAGTGAAGGAACGGCGATATAGTTCCAAGCCAGGGTAGTGTGTGGCTTGGAGGGGCACTTGCAGGTGGTGGTTTTCCCATGCATCTGCTGCCCTTGTCCTCCCAGTTGGTAGAGGTCATGAGTTTGGAAGGTGCTGTCGAAGGAGCCTTGGTGCATTGCTGCAGTGCATCTTGTAGATGGTACACACTGCTGCCACGGTGTGTCAGTGGTGGAGGGAGTGAATGTTTGTAGATGGGGTGCCAATCAAGCAGGCTGCTTTGTCCTTGATGGTGCCGAGCTTCTTGAGTGTTGTTGGAGCTGCACCCATCTAGGCAGGTGGAGAGTATTCCATCACACTCCTGACTTGTGCCTTGTAGATGGTGGACAGGCTTTGGGGAGTCAGGAGGTGAGTTCCTCACCTCAGGATTCCTAGCCTCTGACCTGCTCTTGTAGCCATGGTATTTATATGGCTACTCCAGTTCAGTTTCTGGTCAATGGTAGCCCCTAGGATGTTGATAGTGGGAGATTCAGTGATTGTCATGCCGTTGAATGTTAAAGGGAGATGGTTAGATTCTCTCTTGTTGGAGATGGTCATTGCCTGGCACTTGTGTGGCGCGAATGTTACTTGCCACTTATCAGCCCAAGCCTGGATATTGTCCAGGTCTTGCTGCATTTCCAAACAGACTGCTTCAGTATCTGAGGAGTCACGAATGGTGCTGAATATTGTGCAATCATCAGCGAACATCCCCACGTCTGACCTTATGATTGAAGGAAGGTCATTGATGAAGCAGCTGAAAATGGTTGGGCTTAGGACACTACCATGAGGAACTCCTGCAGTGATGTCCTGAAGCTCAGATGATTGACCTCCAACAACCACAACCATCTTCCTTTCTGCTCGGTATGACTCCAGCCTGCAGAGGGTTTTCCCCCTGATTCCCATTGACCTCAGTTTTGCTAGGGCTCCTTGATGCCATACTGAGTCAAATGCTGCCTTGATGTCAAGGGCAGTCACTCTCACCTCACCTCTTGAGTTCAGTTCTTTTGTCCATGTTTGAACCAAGGCTGTAATGAGGTCAGGAGCTGAGTGGCCCTGGCGGAACCCAAACTGAGCGTCACTGAGCAGGTTATTGCTAAGCAAGTGCCGCATGATGGCACTGTTGATGACACCTTCCATCACTTTACTGATGATTGAGAGTCGGCCGATGGGGCGGTAATTGGCCTGGTTGGACTTGTCCTGCTTTTTGTGTACAGGACATACCTGGGCAATTTTCCACATTGCAGGGTAGATGCCAGTGTTGTAGCTGTACTGGAACAGCTTGGCTAGGGGCACGGCAAGTTCTGGAGCACAGGCTTCAGTACTAGTGCCGGAATATTTTCAGGGCCCATAGCCTTTTCAGTATCCAGTGCCTTCAGTCGTTTCTTGATATCACGTGGAGTGAATTGAATTGGCTGAAGTCTGGCTGCTGGGGACTTCAGGAGGAGGCCGAGATGGATCATCAACTCGACACTTCTGGCTGAAGATTGTTGCAAATGCTTCAGCCTTATCTTTCGCACTGATGTGCTGGGTTCCCCCATCATTGAGGATGGGGATATTTGTGGAGCATCCTCCTCCAGTTAGTTGTTTAATTGTCCACCACCATCCACGGCTGGATGTGGCAGGACTGCAGAGCTTAGATCTGATCCGTTGGTTATGGGATCGCTTAGCTCTATGTATCGCATGCTGCTTACGCAGTTTGGCATGCAAGTAGTCCTGGGTTGTAGCTTTACCAGGTTGACACCTCATTTTGAGATATGCCTGGTGCTGCTCCTGGCATGCTCTCCTGCACTCTTCATTGAACCAGGGTTGGTCTCCTGGCTTGATGGTAATGGTAGAGTAGGGGATATGCCAGGCCATGATGTTACAGATTGTGGTTGAGTACAATTCTGCTGCTGCTGATGGCCCACAGCGCCTCATGGATGCCCAGTTTTGCATTGCTAGATGTATTCGAAATCTAGCATGGTGACAGTGCCACACAACACAATGGACGGTATCCTCAATGTGAAGGCGGGATTTCGTCTCCACAAGGACTGTGCGGTGGTCACTCCTACCGATACTGTCATTACAGAAGCATCTGCGGCAGGCAGATTGGTGAGGACGAGGTCAAATATGTTTTTCCCACGTGCTGGTTCCCCCACCACCTGCCGCAGACCCAGTCTAGCAGCTCTGTCCTTTAGGACTCGGCCAGTAGTGGTGCTACCGAGCCACTCTTGGTGATGGACATTGAAGTCCCCACCCAGAGTACATTTTGTGCTCTTGCCACCCTCAGTGCTTCCTCCAAGTGGTGTTCAACATGGAGGAGTACTGAGTCATCAGCTGAGGGAGGGCAGTTGGTGGTTACCTTGCCCATGCTTGACCTGATGCCATGAGACTTCATGGGGTCCGGAGTCGATGTTGAGGACTCCCAGACCAACTCCCTCCCTACTGTATACCACTGTGCCACCACCTCTGGTGGGTCTGTCCTGCCGGTCGGACAGGACATACCCGGGGATGGTGATGGCAGTGTCTGGGACATTGTCTGTAAGGTATGATTCCGTGAGTATGACTATGTCAGGCTGTTGCTTGACTAGCCTGTGGGATAGCTCTCCCAACTTTGGCACAAGCCCCCAGATGTTAGTAAGGAGGACTTTGCAGGATCGACAGGGCTGGGTTTGCCATTGTCGTTTCCGGTGCCTAGTTCGATGCCGGGTGGTCTGTCCGGTTTCATTCCTTTTTATTGACTTTGTAGCGGTTAGGTACAACTGAGTGGCTTGCTCGGCCATTTCAGAAGGCACGTAAGAGTTAACCACATTGCTGTGGGTTTGAAGTCACATGTCGGCCAGACCAAGTAAGGACAGCAGATTTCCTTCCCTAAAGGACATTAGTGAACCAGATGGGTTTTTACAACAATCGACAATGGTTTCATGGCCATCATTAGACTAGCTTTTAATTCCAGATTTATTAATTAAATTCAAATTCCACCTCCTGCTGTGGTGGGATTTGAACCCATGTCCCCAGAGAAATAGCCTGGGTCTTCAGGGTACTAGTCCAATGATAATACCACTCCGCCACCGCCTACTGCCTGGAGTGGTGTAGTATTTTGGAATTGTAATTGCATTGTGCGTTGTGTACTCTAGAGGCTGCTGCAGAACACACATGCTGGCAAAGTGAAGCTAAAACAGAATAAAAAGAAAAGCCTTCGTGATCAGCTGCTGTAGTCTTTGTCTCTCTATCGTTGCCTCAGATCCTGTACCAAACTCAGCTATACCTCACTCACATTATCCATTCAATTTACACACAAGAATGTAATGCCTACTCTGATGCTGGATGGATTCAGCCTGCACAATAGTAAAAACATTTCTATTGTGCTGAACCCTCAGTGTATTCTCTCTTTTATTCCCCTGAGTTGAACTGTTTGGTACCTGTTCGACAGCTCCTGATCCCTGTGTACCGGAAGAGTCTGTTCAAAGATTTATTTTTGTGAGGTGGTCCTGAGAAAGATACTGCAAGTGAGTTATTTTCATGCAAGCTTTTTTCTGCTCTCTGCTCTTAGATATTGGACGACGTTGAGTAGTTTTTTGTTTAAATTTCTACCATAAGAATTAGTTCAAATTTCACGTCCACCATAAGAGCACATCTCGTGGCTTGCAACTCTCAGCTGAGAGTCGCTACAGAATCCATCAGTGAGGGGCTCCTTTGGGGCTAACAATGATCAACAGAATTTTCACAACTTAAATGTTATAACTGAGGAACTTCAGTGCCAGTCAGATTTGTTACTTAGGTAATGAGCGAAAAGTATTTTTGTTTTACTGCAGTTCAATGGTAAGATATCGCCACCTTGTGAATAACATGTTGCAAATGCACTTGACAGAATGTCAATAGAATCACATCGTTCTGTTCTGCATTCTGATTTTAGCAATCATCCCTTAAGTTTTTTTTAAATATAGTAACATCTCACTTTTATTCTTCTTAAAATTTGAAGATTTCCTAATTCTCTTGCTGACAGTTTTAAGAGAAACAAAGCACATTGGGTTCTCCATCAACTTTCTGTGATCAGAGATACTGGAACATGATGGTACTATTTACTAGCTCCTGCCATCCAGTCTCTTCCTATTGAAACCAGATCTTCAAAGGGATCTGAAGCCAGGTTTGGCTGAGGCCTCAGACCAGCATGCAGTGCAACTGGTCTGTCAACATTTTGCTGATTTTGACCACATGTCGATTTTCTCTTCCCATGACTCCTGGCATTGGGAGGCCTAAGCAGAAGTCCTTCAAGTCACTTCAAAAATAGCCCTAAAACATTTTGCAAGTTACATTTTTGTGGAGCCATATGGAGTAGGAGACCTCCTCCTGACTCGACAAAATACTGAGGTTTCTGAGGGATCGATTCCCTCTGCTTCACCTCTCTCATCTTCTCGGGATCTATCAGTGAGCTGGCCAAAATTCCTAAGGCCCCAAACTGGTCAGCTGCATCGGGGTGCCTGTTTAGTCCCCACAGTTCACCGGTTCTATGTAATGAACCCTAGCCTCAAAATGGCTCAGCCTCTTCACTTCTGGAAATGCGGGTTGGCTGGCGTGCTCCACTGGTCAGCTGCTAAAAGTTAAAATCCATCCATTATTTTTCAGAACTAATTTTTCTTTTTTGTTGTTGTTAAAAGGTACCTCGGAATGTTTCCATACCAAAACTAGGAAGGCAGTCATGGAAGGATTTACATGTGATTGAATGGGCGGCAAGAAAAAATTCCTGACATAAGCAGGAGGAAGGGTAGAGCAACACATTGGTTAAACAGGCAGTTTCAATTAGACAGTGAGTAGGCGCTGTCTCACATATTTCCAAAAATAAAATTAGTTACTGTCTCGGAAACTAGACCAGAAATTCCATTGGAACAGCCACATAAATGTAGTGACTACTAGTACAGGTCAGAGTTTGGGTATTCTGTGGCGTGTGGCTCACATCCTGACTCTTCAAATCACCACCAACAATGCACAAGTCAGGAGTGTGATGGAAAACTCTACTTTTGTATGTATGGATGCAGCTGCAACAACACTCAAGATGCTCGCCACCATTCAGGACAAAGCTGCCCACCTGGCCCATGCTTCACCAACCAACTTAAAGTTCCATTTCCTCCACCACCTGCGTACAGCGGCTACAGTGTGCACTATCTATAGTTTGCACTGCACAATTTGTTAAGTCCCAAATCAATGATCTGCTCCATCTAGGTCAAGAGCAGCAGGTGCATGGGTTCACGATTAACCTCAAGTCACACATCATCCTGGCTTGGAAGTTAAGTGCCATTACTTCATTGTCGCTGGATCAAAATCCTGGAACTCCCTTCCTAACAGCACTGTGGGAGCACCTTCACTACCTGGATTTCAGTGGTTCAGGAAGACAGCTGAACACCAGTTTCACAAGGGCAACTAGGATGGACAATAAAGGCTAGCCTTGCCAGTGATGCCCACATTGTGAATAAAGATTAAAAAAAAGGACGAGCTAACAGCTTTTTTAGCACATATACACGTGTCAGAGAGTGGATGGCATGACAGTGATTTCTCAGTGTAAGTAATCCCTTGTCTCGAAACTCTAGACTTTCTAGTTATCAAATGCACAAGGATTGGTTCAGCCCTGTACCGAATGTGAATAACTCTTTTCTTCCTTTTATATGAGCACTGCACTAGAATCCAGCAGCGAGAATAAGGTTAATGACTCAGTGTTGGAAGATTGTGCAGTTTGTAAATAGAATGACAAACTACTTAAATCGTTGCAGTTTAGACAAAGCTATTTATTCTCAGTTTCCTAACTCTGAAGGTAAGAATGTTTCCCAAAAATAAACAGAAAAGAGTCTTTAATCCATCAGTACTGTGAAACAGTGCTTAACTCGGGGAATTTGGTAAGTGTGGGAATTTGGTGCAGTGAGGGAGGAGGTGCTGTTCTGGTCTTTTACAGAACAAGCAGTGATCCAAGAGAACTGGAGACAGTGAGACCTGAGAGCTGAAGCCAAGAGGCATTAATTAGGGAGCAGGTGATTGGTTGGTGAGCTTTAAGATTTCTTTCACTCGAAACTGGGACAGTCGTTTAAACTGGTACTGGGGAGATTTAAGTAAAATATCAAATTTATAGCTTAACTAGTTAAACTACTTATATAACTACAAATATTCGTTGAGTGATATTTCTAATCTTGAAACCTAATTAGTTAAATAAAACCCAATAAAGGTGGCAGGGCAGGTGATGTGTTGCAGCTGAGTTGATGAACTGGAGTCTGAGCTTTGGACACTGCGATGCATCAAGGAGGGGGAAAGTTACCTGGACACTTAGTTCCAGGAGGCAGTCACACCTCTTAGGCTAGGTACTTCAGATTTGGTCTGTGGTCAGGGACAGGAGGGTGTGACTATGAGTGAGGCAGGTATGGGGATCCAGAAGGTAGCACTGAAGGAGCATCAGCCCTTGCACTTGTCCAACAGGTATGAGATTCTTGCAACCTGTCTGGACGAGAGCAGGGACTGCAGGGAGAATGAGCAAACTGACCACAGCACCATGTTGCAGGGGACCATTCAAGTGTGGGAAGTAAAAAGGAATGTAGGAATAGTAGGGGACAATATAGTTAGGGGGATAGATACTGTTCTCTGCAGCTGAGAGCATGAGTCCCAAAGGCTGTGTTGCCTGTCCAGTGACAGGGTTAAGGACATCTCCTCGGAGCTGGAGAGGAACTTGGAGTGGGAGGGGAAGGATCCAGTTGTTGTTGTCTAGATGGGTGCCAACAACATAGGTAGGAATAAGAAAGAGGTTCTGTTAAGGGAGTATGAGCACCTAGGGGCTAAATTAAAAAGCAGAACCACAAAGGTAATAGTCCCTGGATTACTGCCTGAGCCACGAGAAAATTGGCATAGGGTAAATAAGATCAGAGAGTTGAATGCATGGCTCAACGATTGGTGTGGGAGAAATGGGTTTCGATTCATAGGGCACTGGCACCAATACTGGGGAAAGAGGGAGCTCTACCGTTGGGACAGCCTTCACCTGAGCCATGCTGGGAGCAGTGTCCTGGCAAATTGTATAACTAGGGCTGCAGAGAGGGCTTTAAACTAAATAGTTGGGGGGAGGGTTCACATGAGGGGAGTTTTGGAACGTTAAGGAGAAAGGACAAGGCAATAGTGCAGGGTAGTGTTTCGTGTAATAATAACTAGAGTGTGACAGAGCATACAAACATAAGAGTGCACCAGGAAATAGGGTCACAGTAGGGAAAAATGGTAAAAAGACAAAATTAAAGGTTCTTTATTTGAATGCACACAGCATTTGCAACAAGATGGATGAATTGATGGCACAAATAGAAATAAATGAAAGATATGATAGCCATTACAAAGATGTGGTTGCAAGGTGATCAAGACTGGGAACTGATATTTGACATTTCAGAAGAATAGAAAGAAAGGAGAAGGGAGTGGGATAGCTCTGTTAATAAAGGATGAGATCAGTACAATAGTAAGACATGATTTTGGCTCAGAAGGTGAAGATGTAGAATCAGTTTGGGTGGAGATAAGAAATAGCAAAGGAAAGAATTCACTGGTGGGAATGATTTATAGGCCCCCTAACAGTAGCTACACTGTAGGACAGAGTATAAATCAAGAAATAATGGGGTCTTGTAAGAAAGGTACGGCAATAATCGTGGGCGATTTTAATCTCCATATCAATTAGACAGATCATATGGCATAGATAGCCTGGAGGATGAGATCAGAGACAGGACAGTTTCTTAGAACAATATATTCTGGAAACAAACAGGCGGTAGGCTATTTCAGAGCTGGTAATGTGTCATGAGACAGGATTGATTAATGATCTCATGGGAAAGGATCCTCTAGGCAAGAGTGATCATAACATGATAGAATTTCACATTCAGTTTGAGGACAAAAAATTTGGGTCTGAAACTTAAATAAAGGCAATTACAAGGGTATGAAGACAGAGTTGGCTCAAGTGGATTGGGAAAATAGGTTAAAAGATACGACAGTAGAAAAACAGTGGCAAACATTTAAGGAGATATTTCATAACTCTCAAGAAAGATACATTCGATTGAGATAGAAAGAGTATATGAGAAGGATGGACCATCCGTGGCTAACTAAGGAAGTTAAGGATGGTATAAATTGAAAGAAAAGGCATACAATGCTGCGAAGATTAGTGGTAGGTCAGAAGACTGAGAAAATTTTAGAAACCAGCAAAGGATGGCTATAAAAAATAAAGAGGGAGAAATTAGAGTATGAGAGTAAACTAGCAAGAAATATAAAAACAAACATGAAAAGCTTCTGTGAGTATCTCAAATGGAAAAGAGTAGCTAAAGTATACGTTGGTCCCTTAGAGGATGAGACGGGGGAATTAATAAATAAGGCACTGGATACTGCAAAGTCTAGGGGTTGTGACAACATTCCGACAATAGTACTGAAGACTTGTAATCCAGAACTGGCCGTTCCTTAGCCAACCTGTTACGGTACAGCTACAGCACTGGCATCTCCTTGACAATGTGGAAATATGCCCAGGTATGTCCTATACACAAAAAGCAGAACAAATCCAACCAGGCCAATTACTGGCCCATCAGTCTACTCTCGATCATCAGCAAAGTGATGGAAGGTGTCGTCGACAGTGCTATAAAGCAGTACATACTCAGCAGTAGCTTGCTCACAGCTGCTCATAAATGAGAACAGAAAGTGCCAGAAATACTCAGCAGGACTGTCAGCATCTGTGTAGAGAGGAACAGAGCCAATGTTTCAGGTCTATGACCCTTCATCAGATGAACATCATCAGATAACTTTCTGTTCTCATTTCAGAGTTCCAGCATCCGCAGTATTTTGCTCTTATTTCACTGATGCCCAGTTTGGGTCCTGCCAGGGCCACTCAGCTCCTGACCTCATTACAGACGTGGTCCAAATATGGACAAAACAGCTGAACTCAAAAGGTGAAGTGAAAGTGACTGCCCTTGACATCAAGGCAGCATTTGACCAACTATGGCATCAAGGAGCCCTATCAAAACTGAAGTCAATGGGAATCAGGGGGAAAACTCTCTGCTGGTTGGAGTCATACATGGCACAAAGGAAGATGATTGTGATTGTTGGAGGTCAATCATCACAGTGCCAGGCCATCACTGCAGGAGTTCCTCAGGTTAGTGTCCTAGGTCCAACCGTCTTCAGCTGCTTTATCAATGACCTTCCCTCCATCATAAGGTCAGAAGTGGGGATGTTCGATGATGATTGCACAATGTTCAGCACCATTCGCGACTCCTCAGATACTGAAGCAGTCCATGCCCATGTGTAAGACCTGGACAACATTCAGGCTTGGGCTGATAAGTGGCAAGTAACATTCACGTCACACAAGTATCAGTCAATGACCATCTGCAACAAGAGAGAATCTAACCATCTCCCCTTGATGTTCAATGGCATTACCATCACTGAATTCGCCACTATCAACATCCTGAGGGTTACCATCGACCAGAAACTGAACTGGACCAGCCATATAAGTACTGTGGCTACAAGAGCAGGTCAGAGGCTGGGGATGTATGGTGAGTAACTCACCTCCTGACTCTTCAAAGCCTATCCACCATCTACAAGGCACAAATCAGGAGTGTGATGGAATAATCTCCATTTGCCTGGATGGTACTGCACCAATAACACTCAAGAAAGCTCCACACCATCAGGATTAAGCAGCCCGATTGATTGGCACCCCATCCACTACCTTCAACATTCACTCCCTCCACCACTGACGCACAGTGGCAGCAGTGTGTACCATGTGCAAGATGCACTGCTGCAGCTCACCAAGGCCCCTGCTACAGAACCTTCCAAACCTGTGACCTCAGCCATCTAGAAGGACGAGGGCAGCAGATGCATTGGGAACACCACCACCTGCAATTTCCCCTCCAAGCCACACAACATCCTGAGGAGGAACTGCATCACCGTTCCTTCATTGTCGCTGCTTCAAAATCCTGGAACTCCCTTCCTAACAGTATCTACACCAGATGGACTGTTGCTGTTCAAAAAGGTAGCTCACCACCACCTTCTCAAGAGCAATAAGAATGGGCAATAAATGCTGTCGTAGCCAGTGACACCCACATCCCATGAAAGAATATATAAGAAAAGGGAAATAAGGAAATGGCAGAGACTTTGAACAAGTATTTTGTATTTGTCTTCACAGTAGATGATACAAAAAGTGTCGCAATAATAGTTGAAAATCAAGAGGCAAAAGGAAGGGTGGAACTGGGTCAGACTGGGCAGCCTGGGCTAACTCTTTCAGTACTGGGTCAGCTCGCTGAGCCTCAGCTAGGGAAGATCCATTTAACTCATTCCCTTGGTTTTCTAACTTTCCAAAGAAAGTCTCAGATAGACAGAGCTCATGGTCATCTGTCTGCAGTGCCAATTCAGTCTCCTCTGGGGGAGCTGGCTTGATCATGGCCTCACTCATTACACATTCAGGGAAAATGCGGGCAACCATCTCCTGCCACAATGCTGTCTCTCTGACCTCCTGCCATCTCTCTTTCAATGTGGCGTCTAACTTTTCAAATATTTCAGAGTTGGCTGACTGGACAGTAGGGGTTTTCATTTGGGTTTTCTCCAGACTTTCTTTAAGTTTCTCTTGGTCACTTTTACCCTGTTCCTTTCTAACCTGTTGCCAGCCTTGTGCCTGCCTATCTCCTTTTGTTTTCCGCAGGGGTCCCTTGCAGTTCACCAGATGTCTGCTGGAGGGGCGTCCAAACACCGAAACAGGACTTAAGGGTGCAGATTTCACCATAGGTTGGGGTCTCCCCTCAACCTGGCACATGTGACAACACCTAAAGTACTCCACCACATCTTTGTGGGGTTTTGGCCAGTCAAACTGTTGTCTTTTGCTGGCTTTGGCTTTTCATATACCAACACATACAGCCACTATAATCTCATGGGCCATTCTTACTATTTCTCTCCGGTACCTCTGTGGTACCACTGACTTGTGAACCACTGTCCATTCCTTGCTCTCAGGTCTATGAGGTGAACTCCATTTCCTCATTAGTACCTCATTCTTTAAATAGTGGCAATCAGGGACTCCCTCTGCTTCAATTTCTGAATTGGGCATCCTGGGCTAACTCTCTCAATACTACGTCAGCTCGCTGAGCCTCAGCTAGGGAAGATCCATTTAATTCATTCCCTGAGTCTTCTAACTTTCCAAAGAAAGTCTTAGATAGACAGACTTCATGGTCCTCTGTCTGCAGTGCCAATTCAGTCTCCTCTGGGGGAGCTGGTTTGATCATGGCCTCACTCATTATACATTCAGGGAAACTGTAGGGGCCCATCTCCTGCCACTGCCCTGTCTCTCTGACCTCCTGCTGTCTCTCTTTCACTACTGGGGAAGTTACCACCTTCATTCCCACCAGATCACTACCTAGGAGCAGGTCAATCCTGCAAACTAGGGACAATCCCTCCGGTCACCGGTCCCAAAATTAGGTTGCACCCCAAGTACACCCGGTGTAAAGATACAAGCATACACTGGCCTCCAGTACCATTCACCACCATTCTGGTATTCAATGTACTCTCTGGGGGAAAGGTCTGGGCTTTTTCCCAGTAAAAGGGATCTAGTGGCCCCGGTGTCCCTGAGAATTACTATAGGCTTGCTTGCCCCACTCGAGGGGTATGGGGTTTAGTTTAGTTTAGTTTAGAGATACAGCACTGAAACAGGCCCTTCGGCCCACCGAGTCTGTGCCGACCATCAACCACCCATATATACTAATCCTACACTAATCCCATATTCCTACCACACCCCCACCTGTCCCTATATTTCCCTACCACCTACCTATACTAGGGGCAATTTATAATGGCCAATTTACCTACCAACCTGCAAGTCTTTTGGCAGGAAACCGGAGCACCCGGAGAAAACCCACACAGACACAAGGAGAACTTGCAAACTCCACACAGGCAGTACCCAGAATTGAACCCGGGTCGCTGGAGCTGTGAGGCTGCGGTGCTAACCACTGCGCCACTGTGCCGAAACTGTGTTACTATCCATACAGACACAAAACCCTGATAACCTTCAGGAATCCTTTTACATTTTCCTGCACTTGCAGCATTAAGCTTCCTGGGATACACACTTACTGCAGTTAAAGCCACAGCTTGTTCTGCTGTGCTTTCCATCAGATTCACTTCTTCACTGAGCGGGTGTGCCCTGATTAACCCTACAGGTTTTCACTTTAGTTTCCAGCAGTCAGCTCTTAAATGCCCTGCCTTATTACAATGGAAGCACACAGGTCTCCAGGTCTCATTCCTACTTACAGCACCTTCCTTTTTGGCTGCAGGAGGGCAAATGTCCTTTCGGCCCAGCGGCAGTGGGAAGAGGCCTTTAATTGGCCTCACTCGGCCTATCCTGCCTCTGGGAAGATCGCTGGGCTATGGGGAGGCAATGGGCCCTCCGTCCCACCACCTCCCCTGCCACTCATTGCGATTCTCTGTGTCCCCCTGTCTTTAATCCCGCCTCATGGGCGGAACCCTTAAAATCCCAGCCATAATGTGGGAAAATGTGAGGTTGTCTACTTTGGCAGGAAGAATAAGAAAGCAGAATATTATTAACATGGGGAGAGACTGCATAATGCTGTGGTACTGAGGGATCTGGGTGTTCTTGGGTGTACATGAATCACTAAAATTTAGCATGCAATTACATCAAGTAATTAGGAAGGCAAATGGAATGTTGGCCTTTATTGCAAGGTGTGGATGGAGTATAAAAGTATGGAAGTCTTGCTTCAACTGTACAGGGCATTGGTGAGACCACACCTAGAGTACTGTGAACAGTTTTGGTCACCTTATTTCAGGAGGGATTTACTTGCATTTGAAGCAGTTCAGAGAAGGTTCATTTGGCTGATTCTTGGGATGAAGGGATTGTCTGATGGGGAAAGGTTGAGCAGATTGGACTCTATTGGACTTTAGAAGAATGAGAGGTGATCTTATTGAAACATATAAGATTCTGAGGGGCTTGGCAGGGTAGATACTGAGAGGATGTTTCCCTTCTTGGGTGAATCTAGAACTATGGGCACAGTTTCAAAATAAGGGTCTTCCTTTTAAGAGGGAGATGAGGAGGAATGTCTTCTCTCAGAGGATTGTGAATCTTTGGAATTCTCTTACCCAGACTGCAGTGGAGGCTGGGTGATTGAATATATTCAAGGTTGAGTTAGATGGATTTTTGTTGTACAAGGGAGTCAAGGGGTATGCTGGGGCCGGCAAGAAAGTGGAGTTCAGGCCATAATTAGATCAGCCATCTTATTGAATGGCAGAGCAGGCTTGAGGGACCGAATGGCCTACTCCTGCTCCTATTTTTTATGATCACTCTATTGATAAAAATATTTCCAGCTCATGTGATTTTGTTTAGTATTTAATTTCACGTTTTCTTTCTTATTTGTGACCTGCAAATACTGTGTTCTGGCTTTTGCTATTTGAAATCTATTATCCCATCTGAAAAAGACCCACTTCAATTTCTATTGGCGCACACTACATTGCATTATCTGACTAGGTAAGATGCAAAAAACTCAGCCCAGAGTCAAGGCCTGGGCTAAAGTACAATATAGGCCCCAATTATGTCATGGGATCCTGATTTGACCAGGGAGCTGTTTAAAAACCCAACCAGTTCACTAATACCTTTTACTATCCTTACCCAAATCATGAATATTTCTTAAACAATTAAGTGTTGAAAAAAAAAATCTGTGTTCATAGCAACAGCTCGGTGAGAAATCTGTTGAAAATAGTTCCCAATTGATCTGTAATCTTTCTAAAACTGTGAATGAATATTGACAAAGATGCTTGCTTGGTATCAGCAGAACAGATCAAAATCAAGATGTGGAACATGACAAGTGTTAAAAGCATCTACTACCCCTCAGTTACCTTTGTTGATATGTACCATAGAACTATAGAACCAGAGAAAAATTACAGCACAGAAAGAGGTCATTCAACCTGTCATGCTGTGCATGCATGGACGAAAAAACTAGCCACCCAATCTAATCCCACCTTCCAGCACCTGGTGCATAGCCTTGCCAGTTACAGCACTTCAGGTGCATGTCCAGGTACCTTTAAAAAGAACTGAGGGTTTCTGCTTCCACCACCACTCCTGGTAGTGAATTCCAGACACTCACCACCCTCTGGGTGAAAAAGATTTTCCGCATTTCCCCTCTAATCCTTCTACCAATCACCTTAAATCTGTGCACCCTGGTAATTGACCTCTCCACTAGGGGAAACAGATCCTTCTTGTCTACTCTATCTAGGCCCCTCATAATTTTGTACACCTCTATTAAGTCACCCCTCAGCCTCCTTTCTAAGGAAAACAACCCTAGCCTATCCAATCTTTCCTCATATATGCAACTTTCGAGCCCTGGCAACATTCTTGTAAATCTCCTCTGCACTCTCTCCAGAGCAATTATGTCCTTTCTGTAATATCGTGACCAGAACAGTACACAATACTCCAACTGTGGTCGAACCAGTGATTTATGCAGTTCCAGCATTATATCCCTGCTTTTGAATTCTATACCTTGGCCAATAAAGGAAAGCATTCCATATGCCTTCTTCACCATTGTATCTACCTGTCCTGCCACCTTCAGGGACATGTGTGCATGCACTCAAAGGTCTCTCACTTCTTCTACCCCTCTCAATATCCTCCTGTTTATTGTGTATTCCCTTGCTTTGTTTGCCATCCCCAAATGCATTACCTCACACTTATCTGGATTGAATTCCATTTGCCACTTTTATATCCTTCCTAAGGTGTGGTGCCCAAAGCTGCTCATAATACTCCAGGTTTGGTCTAGCCAGGGCTTTCTACACCTAAAGCATGACATTGTTTTCTATTCCTCTAGATGTAAAGGCTAGTTTTGTTTTGCTATATATAAATGACTTGGATCTTGGAATACAGAACAAAATTTCAAAATTTGCCAATGATACCAAACTTGAAGGAGTGGCAAACTGTGAGGATGATACGAACTGCCTGCAACAGAACATAGGCTAGCAGAATGGGCAGACAAGTGGCATATGGAATTGAATACAAACAAGCCTGAGGTGATGCATTTTGGCAGAAGGGATAGGGCGATGCAATATAAATTTAATTGCGCAGTTCTAAAGAGTCTGCAGGAATGGAAGGATCTGGGGGTCCATGTGCATCGATCTTTGAAGGTGGCAGGACATATTAGAGAGAGTGGTTAGCAAAGCATATGGGATCTTGGACTTCTTAAATAGATGCATAGAGTACAAAAGAAGGGAAGTTATGCCGAACCTTAATAAACTAGAGTATTGCATCCAGTTCTGGTCACCACACTTTTGTAAGGAGGATCCTTGAGAGGGTGCAGAGGAGATTTACCAGAATGGTTCCAGGAACAGGGGATTTTAGTTACAAGGTTAAATTGGAAAAACTAGGGTTGTTCTCCCTGGAGGAAAGGAGATTGAGGGGAGATTTGATAGAGGTGTACACGATTATGACAGGATTAGATAAGTTAGACAAGGAAAAACTGATGGTACGAGGACTAGGGGACATAGATTGGAGGTTTTGGGCAAGAGATGCGAGGGGAATGTGAGGAAGAACCTTTTTACGCAGAGGGTGGTAATGACTTGGAACTTGCTGCCCACGAGAGTGGTGGAAGGGGAGACAATTAATGATTTCCAAAGGAAACTGGATGGGCACTTGAAGAAAGTAAACTTGCAGGGTTATGGAGATCGAATGGGGGGGTTGACTGACTGGATTGCTCCGCAGAGAGCTGACATGGACTCGATGGGCCAAAAGGCCTCCTTCTCTGCCATAATTGAATCTATAACTCATTCCATTTGCCTTTTAAATTATTTTCTGTACCTTTTTATGACATTTTAATGATCTATGTGCATAAACGCCCAAGTGTCTTTGAACCTCCACTGTTTCTAACTTTTCATCATCTAGAAATTTGTAAGTGCAAAAGAACATTACACATATTCTTACCCTTCACAAGATAGGTTCAGATGAAGACTATTTTATCTCAGCCTTCCAGAAATACAGGATCACAATAATGAGGGGGTGAGGAAGGCCATTAGGCCCATCTTAGTTCATCCTACTGTTTTCCCATTACAGCACTTTGTTGTTTCTTAAAAGACACCATAACTGTATTTTCATGTAATCTGTTTTAGCGGTTTGTCATCTGTGCAGAAAAATATTTCTTAATATCTACCTTAAATTTCCCCTGTTTAAGACTGATTCTGTTATGAACAAGGTTGGAGGAATGCACTGTCCTTCTCTAGTTTCACTATTCCACTGGTCACAATGTATGTTTAAATGTTTTACCCAGTTACCGATACAGCCAATTATATACTTTATATTAGTTTCAGGATTTAAAAAAAAATCATCTACCAGGTCTCTTTAATAAACAAAAAAATTATTGATTTATTATAAAACAAGACTTTTTCAATAAAGATGCAAAGCTTAATAACACACAGTTTGAAATATGAAAGTATAAATATATACCCTTCTAAAATAACCAAACACACACGCGCATACACACTGGTTCAAGGGGGAGAAAAAGGAAAAATGAAGAAACTGGCACTGCAGAGATAAACTTTTAAAAAAATACTTTGGCCAAGTTATTGTCAACTCTCGAAGAAAAAGGACGAGATATGGAATGTTCCAGATGGCTTTTGGTCTGGCGTCTGGATACACGTAGACGGCTGTCACTGGGATCTTTCTGGAGTAGTTCAGTTCGGGAGATATCGAGTAGTCTTGCAGGCTTTTCAGGAGAACTACTGCGTTAGTAGTTTCAGCTATCACACTGGATTCTCAGAAGATTTTCCAAAACAGGTGGAGAAGGCTGATTTGGGTGGCTTCTCTCTTAGCAGTCTACACATTAACTGAACATTCTAACAGTCTAAGCCAAATCAAAAAGCCAACATTCCCGACAACCATAAACCTAGACATGTGACTTCTCTGTAAGCAACTCCAATAGCCAGCAAGGCTCCTTATGTTTATTTTAGCACTTCATTGTCTCTTCTAGCAAGTGTTCTTTTTAAAAAAAATCCGAAGTGTCCTTCCAGTAACCCTTAAAAAAAATCCAGGCATCTCCTCAGTCTTTCAAATGAACCAATTTTCACAATCTTTTAAACATGATTCCTCAAAAATATTAATAATGGAACCACCTTCATGACAACAGTACATCTGTAAAGTCTATACTGAAACATCTAGTATGTACTAAAGAGCCCTATTAACAATACTATCACAAAAAATGTATTTTGCTCTACCACACCTCTCACTGATTTTTCAATAATGCTATATAACAGAAGGTCAATGAACTGTTCCAGAGGGACTGCAGGCTTGTCCCATTCCACATAGAAAAAGAGCAACAGTTGGAGAACATAAGAACATAATAAATAGGAGGTGGAATAGGCCCTTTGGCCCTTCAAGCCTACTTTGCCATTCAGTGAGATCATGGCTAATCTACCTCAACTCCACCTTCCTGCATTATCCACATATCCCTTAATTCCCTTAGTACCCAAATATCTATCAACCTCTGTCTTACATACACTCAATGACTAGGCATTCACAGCTCCCTGAGGTAGAGAATTCCAAAGATTCACAACCTTTTGAGTGAAGAAATTTCTCATCTCAGTCCTAAGTGGCCAACCCTTTATTCTGACAATATGATTCCATATTCTAGATTCCCCAGCTAGGGGAAACAGTTTGTCAAGCCCTTTTAAAAAATTGTATGTTTCAATTAGACCACCTTATTATTCTAAACTCGAGGGAATATAGACCTAGTCTACATAAACTGTCCTCATAGGTAGGGCCCTACAAATTCACGGTCAAATTTTATAAATTTCACAATCACAGTAATATAAGAATTGTGAATTTCACAATTTCACGTATTTAAATCATAAATTTCATGGTATCGCAGCAAACCATGAAAATGATTTATTTAAAACCCAAAAAAAGACAAGGGAGGTTTCTGATTTCAAATGGCATTTATTGTATACTCAAAAACTATTGTAAAAAACTGACTATAAACAGGTCACATTCTTTACTCACTGAAGTCAGTAGTTGAATCTGAGCATGGAACAACCTGCCACTGTCTCTTTCTTCATTCTCTGTCCCTGCACTGTGAACACCTGTCCATGTTTAGACACAACTCTTTCCACATCCACAGACTTTGTTGGAATTGTCAGACAGCGCCGTGCGAGCCTTGCAAAGTAGGGGATTCTGCATTTCACAGAGTTCCAAAACTGCAGCACAAGCAAAGTACAATCTGCTTCTTTTGCAATGCTTTTATAAGCAGAAATCTCCAGTCTAAGTTCTTGTCAAAGCCAGGAATCGCATCAAGTGAGTTTAAATCCACCATCAACAAAGAACAAAGAACAAAGAACAAAGAAAATTACAGCACAGGAACAGGCCCTTCAGCCCTCCAAGCCTGCGCCGATCCAGATCCTCTATCTAAACATGTCGCCTATTTTCTAAGGGCCTGTATCTCTTTTCTTCCTGCCCATTCATGTATCTGTCTAGATACATCTTAAAAGACGTCATCGTGCCCGCATCTACCACCTCCGCTGGCAACGCGTTCCAGGCACCCACCACCCTCTGCGTAAAGAACTTTCCACGCATATCCCCCCTAAACTTTTCCCCTTTCACTTTGAACTCGTGTCCTCTAGTAATTGAATCCCCCTCTCTGGGAAAAAGCCTCTTGCTATCCACCCTGTCTATACCTCTCATGATTTTGTACACCTCAATCAGGTCCCCCCTCAACCTCCGTCTTTCTAATGAAAATAATCCTAATCTACTCAACCTCTCTTCATAGCTAGCGCCCTCCATACCAGGCAACATCCTGGTGAACCTCCTCTGCACCCTCTCCAAAGCATCCACATCCTTTTGGTAATGTGGCGACCAGAACTGCACGCAGTAATCCAAATGTGGCCGAACCAAAGTCCTATACAACTGTAACATGACCTGCCAACTCTTGTACTCAATACCCCGTCCGATGAAGGAAAGCATGCCGTATGCCTTCTTGACCACTCTATTTACCTGCGTTGCCACCTTCAGGGAACAGTGGACCCGAACACCCAAATCTCTCTGTACATCAATTTTCCCCAGGACTTTTCCATTTACTGTATAGTTCACTCTTGAATTGGATCTTCCAAAATGCATCACCTCGCATTTGCCCTGATTGAACTCCATCTGCCATTTCTCTGCCCAACTCTCCAATCTATCTATATTCTGCTGTATTCTCTGACAGTCCCCTTCACTATTTGCTACTCCACCAATCTTAGTGTCATCTGCAAACTTGCTAATCAGTCCACCTATGCTTTCCTCCAAATCATTAATGTATATCACAAACAACAGTGGTCCCAGCACGGATCCCTGTGGAACACCACTGGTCACACGTCTCCATTTTGAGAAACTCCCTTCTACTGCTACTCTCTGTCTCCTGTTGCCCAGCCAGTTCTTTATCCATCTAGCTAGTACACCTTGGACCCCATGCGCCTTCACTTTCTCCATCAGCCTGCCATGGGGAACCTTATCAAACGCCTTACTGAAGTCCATGTATATGACATCGACAGCCCTTCCTTCATCAATCAACTTTGTCACTTCCTCAAAGAATTCTATTAAGTTGGTAAGACATGACCTTCCCTGCACAAAACCATGTTGCCTATCACTGATAAGCCCATTTTCTTCCAAATGGGAATAGATCCTATCCCTCAGTATCATCTCCAGCAGCTTCCCTACCACTGACGTCAGGCTCACCGGTCTATAATTACCTGGATTATCCCTGCTACCCTTCTTAAACAAGGGGACAACATTAGCAATTCTCCAGTCCTCCGGGACCTCACCCGTGTTTAAGGATGCTGCAAAGATATCTGTTAAGGCCCCAGCTATTTCCTCTCTCGCTTCCCTCAGTAACCTGGGATAGATCCCATCCGGACCTGGGGACTTTTCCACCTTAATGCCCTTTAGAATACCCAACACTTCCTCCCTCCTTATGCCAACTTGACCTAGAGTAATCAAACATCTGTTCCTAACCTCAACATCCGTCATGTCCCTCTCCTCAGTGAATACCGATGCAAAGTACTCGTTTAGAATCTCACCCATTTTCTCTGACTCCAAGCATAACATTCCTCCTTTGTCCTTTAGTGGGCCAATCCTTTCTCTAGTTACCCTCTTTCTCCTTATATATGAATAAAAGGCTTTGGGATTTTCTTTAACCCTGTTTGCTATAGATATTTCATGACCCCTTTTAGCCCTCTTAATTCCTCGTTTCAGATTGGTCCTACATTCCCGATATTCTTTCAAAGCTTCGTCTTTCATCAGCCGCCTAGACCTTATGTATGCTTCCTTTTTCCTCTTAGCTAGTCTCACAATTTCACCTGTCATCCATGGTTCCCTAATCTTGCCATTTCTATCCCTCATTTTCACAGGAACATGTCTCTCCTGCACGCTAATCAACCTCTCTTTAAAAGCCTCCCACATATCACATGTGGATTTACCTTCAAACAGCTGCTCCCAATCTACATTCCCCAGCTCCTGCCGAATTTTGGTATAGTTGGCCTTCCCCCAATTTAGCAATCTTCCTTTTGGACCACTCTCGTCTTTGTCCATGAGTATTTTAAAGCTTACGGAATTGTGATCACTATTCCCAAAGTAGTCCCCTACTGAAACTTCAAACACCTGGCCGGGCTCATTCCCCAACACCAGGTCCAGTATGGCCCCTTCCCGAGTTGGACTATTTACATACTGCTCTAGAAAACCCTCCTGGATGCTCCTTACAAATTCTGCTCCATCTAGACCTCTAACACTAAGTGAATCCCAGTCAATGTTGGGAAAATTAAAATCTCCTATCACCACCACCCTGTTGCTCCTACATCTTTCCATAATCTGTTTACATATTTGTACCTCTATCTCACGCTCGCTGTTGGGAGGCCTGTAGTACAGCCCCAACATTGTTACCGCACCCTTCCTATTTCTGAGTTCTGTCCATATTGCCTCACTGCTCGAGTCCTCCATAGTGCCCTTCTTCAGCACAGCTGTGATATCCTCTTTGACCAGTAATGCAACTCCTCCACCCCCTTTACCTCCCTCTCTATCCCGCCTGAAGCATCGATATCCTGGGATATTTAGTTGTCAATCATGCCCTTCCCTCAACCAAGTCTCAGTAATAGCAATAACATCATACTCCCAGGTACTAATCCAAGCCCTAAGTTCATCTGCCTTGCCTACTACACTTCTTGCATTAAAACAAATGCACCTCAGACCACCAGTCCCTTTACATTCATCATCTGCTCCCTGCCTGCTCTTTCCCTTAGTCACACTGACTTCATTATCTAGTTCCTTACAGGCTTTTGTTACTACCTCCTTACTGTCAACTGACCTCCTCAATTGGTTCCCATCCCCCTGCCACATTAGTTTAAACCCTCCCCAACAGCGTTAGCAAAAGCACCCCCAAGGACATTGGTTCCAGTCCGGCCCAGGTGTAGACCGTCCAATTTGTAATAGTCCCACCTCCCCCAGAACCGGTCCCAATGTCCCAAAAATCTGAACCCCTCCTTCCTGCACCATCTGTCAAGCTACGCATTCATCCTGACTATTCTTTCATTTTTACTCTGACTATCACGTGGCACTGGTAGCAATCCTGAGATTACTACCTCTGAGGTCCTACTTTTTAACTTGGCTCCTAACTCCCTAAACTCTGCTTGTAGGACCTCATCCCGTTTTTTACCTATATCATTGGTGCCTATGTGCACAACGACAACTGGCTGTTCACCCTCCCCCTTTAGAATGTTCTGCAGCCGATCTGAGACATCCCTGACCCGTGCACCTGGGAGGCAACATACCATTCGGGAGCCTCGTTTTCGACCACAGAACTGCCTATCTACTCCCCTTACAATCGAATCCCCTACGACTATAGCCCTTCCACTCTTTTTCCCGCCCTTCTGAACAGCAGAGCCAGCCACGGTGCCATGAACCTGGCTACTGCTACCTTCCCCTGGTGAGCCATCTCCCTCAACAGTATCCAAAATGGTATACTTGTTTTGGAGGGAGATGACCGCAGGGGACTCCTGCGCTGCCTTCCTGCTCTTTCTCTGCCTTTTGGTCACCCATTCCCTTTCTCCCTCAGCAATCCTAATCTTCGGTGTGACCAATTCACTAAACGTGCTATCCACGACCTCCTCAGCATCGCGCATGCTCCAAAGTGAGTCCATCCGCAGCTCAAGAGCCGTCATGCGGTCTAACAAGAGCTGCAGTTGGACACACTTCCTGCACGTGAAGGAGTCAGGGACATCAGCCATGTCCCTGAGCTCCCACATTGAGCAAGAGGAGCATGACACGGGTCTGAGATCTCCTGCCATTTTTAATCTTAAACTTAACTTAGTTAAATGAAAAAGGAACGAAAAGTTTTTACCAATCACGATAAAACCAGAGAAATTGAAAAAGCCTTACCTTATATACACCCCACCGAGTCCTTTTTTTTTGGTTAGAGGAGGAGGGCGGGTGGGAGACACTACAAGTGTGGTGTCTCGGGTTCAGAAACCGCCCAAATATATAGTGTTTTACTTACCCAGCAGTCCCCTGGCCTCCGCCAAAAACAAAAGGAAATTAAGTTTACTTTCAAACTGACCTTCCCAGCTGCTCACTCGCCCGTACTCTCTGCTCCCGAAAAAGCTGTTTCAAACTGACCTTCCCAGCTGCTCACTCGCCCGCACTCTCTGCTCCCGAAAAAGCTGCTGCAATGAAAGGCCAACAGGTGCATTTACGCAGCATCAAAGATATGCACATCTTTCAGGATTGCCTCAGAAGGTTGTTGAAACCTCTGAACTGCTTTTTCTTCACATCTTGACTCTTTCTTATAGCAGTAATTTTGTTTGAGCTTCATTGCCATGCAAGAAAACACCTGTTGACACAGGCATTTAATTCAGCATCATCAGGGTATTGTTTGTTTGATTGTGCTTCAGCCCAGAACAGGACATTCATGATTTTATTGTAAGCTTTGTGGATTGTGACGTGTCGAGATTCAAACCAAGTGATTAAATCCATTAGTCAGGTAGCATTCTTGGCAAAAAAACTGAACTTCTCCATTAAGCTAAGCATTGTTTAGAAGGGTTACTATGTCTGTTAAAGCCTATGTTTTCGATGTCAGTGTGAGCTCTTCTGAGAAGAAGTCTGAGTAGTAATTCAGGTGAGCTACATGATACTGTACTGCCTGAAACCAAGAAATCCAACGTGTAATTACTGGCTCTGGAGGAAGGGAGATGTTTTGTTCCTCAATTTCAGGCATTTCCATCACATTTGCATTGTGTTGCCAGCATCAAAGCTTGTGGCTAGTGTAATGTTTGAAGATCTTTTTAATGTAGCTGACTTGTCGACTACCAAGCTCGCTTTTCCACAGCTCACTGACAAGGGCAATTATATGTGATGACATTTAATATGGACAATATTAGGCATTACAGCTTGGAGCACAGATTTGAAAGATTTTGTCATGTAAATTGTATTGTCACTGATGAAAACAGACACTTTGTTAAAATCTGCACAGTATTTGAAACGGTTTTGATTATCACTTGGGAAACTGTGGTGTAATTAATAGCTTCTAAGTGGAGGAGTCTGCGAGCACTATTGTCAGCTTTCCTGACTGTACATCTTCGGCCTTACCAGACGTAAAATCAAACAAAACATGTAGCACATAGTTGTCTTGCTCATCAGTGGACTCATCACAAATAATTGCAAAAGACTCACATGCATTAATCTGAGACTTCATCTCCTTACAACGTGTAGCATTTGTTTATTTGCATTTGGCAAGCAACCACTATTTTGCACATCACTTTCAATAATTACCCGCAGCTTTGGGTGATCAAGTTTTTCCATTGGTATGTTGGCACTTGCAGAAGTATCCACAAGTTCCACGATTTTCTGAGCTCTCTGTTGACTTCTTAAAAAGAGATTAAATTGTTGCTTGTTTTTTTGCGTGTTCGTTTTCTTGCAGCTTGGTGTCAGATGCTCTTTCTGGTGTGATGGCTTTCGAACTCTAAGCCCGCCATTGCCCGCCATGTGTGATCCAACAAAACATTGCAGCTTGCACAAAACATTATTCCACCATCAGCATGCAGAATTTGGTTTCCAAATTCTTTCACTCAATCAATGTGCTGCAGTTATGGTTGTGGCCATTTTTGTTTTGTTCATTCTGGCATTCTCAGTTGTCTGCTAATACTTGAGATTGCTTCTCTCAAAACTGCACCAAATGCCCTCCCTCATCTACCAATCAGCGAGTTGAGCCTCATGTCAATCACTGAAAGGCATGATATTTGCAATATGCCCAGCAATCATGAGGTGAGCCTTGTGTCAATGAATAAAATGTGCTAAGTTCGCAAAATGGCCGATTTCACGGAGGACCCGAGATTTCACGCTCCGTGATGCATTTTTCATGGCTGTGAATTTGGTAGGGTTCTATTCATAGGACAATCCCCTTATCCCAGGAAGCAGTCTAGTGAACCTTTCTTGCACTCCCTCTAGGGCAAGTATGTCCTTCCTTAGGCAAGGAGTCTAAAAGTGCACGCATACTCCAGGTGTGGCCTCACAAATGCCCTCTATAATTCTAGTGAGACTTCTTTACTCTTATACTCTAATCCCTTTGTAACAAAAGCTAACATACCATTTGCCTTCCAAATTGCTTACTGTACCTGCATGTTAACCTTCTGTGATTCATGTACAGGTCCCTCTGAATATCAACATTTCCTAGTGGCTCACCAATCAAAAAATATTCTGCTGCATTATTTTTCCTATCAAACTGGATAACTTCACACTTTGCCACATTGTATTCCATCTTCCATGTCCTTACCCACTCATTCAACCTGTCCACATCCCTCTGCATCCTCTTTGCATCCTCCTCACTGCTTATTTTCCCAACTGACTTTGCATTGTCAGCAAACTTGGATATGTCACACTCAGTCCCCTCATGTAATTCATTAATATAGATTGCTGAGGCCCAAGTACTGATCCTTGTGGCATCCCGCTAGTTACAGCCTGCCAACCTGAATATGTCCTGTTTTTTCTGACTCTCTGTTTTCTGTCCATTAAGCAGTCCTCAATCCATGCTAATATATTATCCCCAAGCCTAATAATAATTTTATGCCATCATCAGGTTCCCCAAGTTGTCATCAGGTGCTCACAATCAATCAACCATACAGAAACTCATGATACTATTGACAATAATAGAGAATTCAGGGAATGCAGTCACAGAATAAGAGGTGGGCCATTTAAGACTGAGATGAGGAGGAATTTCTTCAAACAGAGGGTGGTGAATCTTTGGAATTGTCTACTCCAGAAGGCTGTGGAGGCTCAATCATTGAGTATTTTAAGACAGAGATCAATAGATTTCTAGCTATTAAAGATAGCAAGCAATTTGAGGATAGTGCGGAAAAATGCCATTGAGGTAGAAGATCAGCCATGATCTAGTTGAATGGTGGAGCAGGCTCAAGGGGCCAAATGGCCTACTCCTACAGTCATAGAGCCCCTCGGCCCATCATGTCTGTGCCGGCCA
This sequence comes from Heterodontus francisci, assembly GCF_036365525.1. Lineage (NCBI taxonomy): Eukaryota > Metazoa > Chordata > Chondrichthyes > Heterodontiformes > Heterodontidae > Heterodontus > Heterodontus francisci. The sequence continues at coordinate 133,351,830 of NC_090374.1, read as the reverse complement.
TGAAGCACCTACCTATTCTAATCCCATTTTCCAGTACTTGGCCCGTAGCCTTGTATGCTATGGCGTTTCAAGTTCTCATCTAAATACTTCTTAAGTGTTGTGAGAGTTCCTGCATCTACCACCTCTTCAGGCAGTGTATTCCAGATTTCAGCCTCTTGTTGAAAAATCTTTTCCTCAAATCCCCTCTAAACCTCCTGCCCCTTACCTTAAATCTATGCCCCCTGGTTATTGACCCCTCCACTAAGGGAAAAAGTTTCTTCCTATCTAATCTATCAATGCCCCTCATACTTTTGAATACCTCAATCATGTCCCCCCTCAGCCTTCTCTGCTCTAAGGAAAACAACCCTAGCCTTTTCAGTCTCTCTTCATAGCTGAAATGCTCCAGCCCAGGCAACATCCTGGTGAATCTCCTCTGCACCCTCTCCAGTTCAATCACATCCTTCCTATAGTGTAGTGACCAGAACTGTACACAGTACTCCAGCTGTGGCCTAACTAGCGTTTTATACAGATCCATCATAACCTCCCTGCTCTTATATTCTATGCCTCGGCTAATAAAGGAAAATATCCCATATGCCTTCCTAACCACCTTATCTACCTGTGCTGCTGCCTCCAGTGATCTATGCACAAGTACACAAAGGTTCCTCTGACCTTCTGTACTTCCTCGGGTCCTACCATTCATTGTGTATTCCCTTGCCTTGTTAGTCCTCCCAAAATGCATCACCTCACACTTCTCAGGACTAAATTCCATTTGCCACTGCTCTGTCCAGCTTAGCAGCCCATCTATATTGTCCTGTAATCTAAGGCTTTCCTTCTCACTATTTATGACACCACCAATTTTCATGTCATCTGCGAACTTACTTATCATACCTCCTATATTCATGTCTAAATCATTAATGCACACTACAAACAGCAAGGGTCCCAGCACTGATCCCTGCGGTGCACTACTGGTCACAGGCTTCCACTCGCAAAAACAATCCTCAACCATCACCCTCTGCCTCCTGCCACTAAGCTAATTTTTGATCCAATTTGTCAAATTGCCCTGGCTCCCATGGGCTCTTACCTCCTTAACCAATCTCCCACGCGGGACCTTATCAAAAGCCTTACTGAAGTTCATGTAGATGACATCAACTGCTTTACCCTCATCTGCACATCTAGTCACCTCCTTGAAAAATTCAATCAAGTTAGTTAGACATGATCTCCCCCTAACAAAACCATGCTGACTATCCCTGATTAATCCCTGCCTCTCCAAGTGGAGATTAATCCTGTCCCACATAATTTTTTCAATAGTTTCCCAACCACTGATGTTAGACTCACTGGCCTGTAATTACCTGGTTTATCCTTGCTACCCTTCTTGAATAATGGCACCACATTCGCTGTCCTCTCTGGTACCTCTCCTGTGGCCAGAGAGGATTTGAAAATTTGTGTCAGAGCCCCTGCTATCTCCTCCCTTGCCTCAAACAACAGCCTGGGATACATCTCCTTTGGGCCTGGGGATTTATCCACTTTTAAGCCCACTAAAACAGCTAATATTTCCTCCCTTTCAATACTAATATGTTCAAGTATATCACAATCCCCTTCCCTCATCTCTACACCTAAATCATCGTTCTCCATAGTGAACACAGATGAAAAGTAATCATTTAAAACCTTACCTATATCCTCTGGCTCCACACACAGAATGCCACTTTGGTCCCTAATGGACCCTACTCTTTCCCTGCTTATCCTCTTGCCCTTAATATACTTATAAAATGTCTTAGGATTTTCCTTTATCTTGCCCGACAGTGGTTTTTCATGTCCCCTCTTCACTCTCCTAATTACTTTTCTTAGGTACCCACCTACATTTTCTATACTCCTCTAGGGCCTCCGCTGTTTTCAGCACTCTGAATCTGCCATAAGCCTTCTTTTTTTCCTGATCCAATCCTCTATATGCCTTGACATCCAGGGTTCCCTGGACTTGTTGGTCCTACCCTTCACCTTAACGGAAACATGTTGGCTCTAAAGTCTGACTATTTCCTCTTTGAATGACTCCCACTGGTCTGATGTAGACTTTCCTACAAGTAGCTGCTCCCAGTCCACTTTGGCCAGATCCTGTTTTATCATACTGAAATCGGCCTTCCCCCAATTCAGTACCTTTATTTCTGGTCCGTCTTTGTCCTTTTCCATAACTACCTTAAATCTGACAGAGTTCTGGTCACTATCCCCGAAATGCTCCCCCACTGACACTTCGACCACCCGTCCAGCTTCATTCCCTAGTATTAGGTCCAGTACTGCCCCTTCACTTGTAAGACTTTCTATGTACTGGCTCAAAAAGCTCTCCTGTATGCATTTTAAGAATTCCTTCCCCTTTAAGCCTTTTGCACTAAGACAATCCCAGTTGATATTGGGGATGTTGAAATCCCCTACTATTATTTCCCTATTTTTTTTTTACACCTCTCTGAGATTTGCCTACATATCTGCTCCTCTGTCTCTCCCTAACTGTTTGGAGGCCTGTAGTACACTCCCAGCCAAGTGATTGCCCCCTTTTTGTTTTTAAGTTCTACCCATATGGCCTCATTTGAGGAACCTTCTAAGATATCATCCCTCCTTACTGCAGTAATTGACTCCTTGATCAACAGCGCAATACCATGTCTCCTGCTCCTATTTCCTATGTTCCTATTCAACAAATAATCAACAGTAGTACAATATTATTTGGACAGAGACAGATGATATTGCAAAGGAAAGTGCGATGAAGTTAAAGAGTAAAATAAATAGGGGGAGATCTTTGAGACCTGTTTGAAATGGATGAAAATTACATGGATCAGCTCTGCTGCTTACCCAAAGGCAGTGTTGGGAGGCGCAAATCATTTTCCCTTTGGGAGTCAATTTAATGCTGCCAGTGAGCTGTAGGCACCGAATGAGCACACTGCCACTTGCTGATTGTGTGAGGTAATGAAATCAGCCAGCTGGCTGGGCGATGGCATGGAAGGTGAGTTCAGGAAGAGGGAGGGCATTGCATGGCTGGCAGTGGGCCAGGGCCAGAGTTTATCTGTGGGCCCAGGAGAAGTAGTACTGCCTTATAAAAAGGAAAACTAAAAATTTCCACAGCTATTTTCCTCCAGTGATCTATTTAATGGTCTGTTTTGGGAGTGCATTTGTATCTGAAAATTATAGGCTCACTTAAAAATTGCTTACCTCCACCTGTACAATATTGCCTACCTCTTCACCTACTTCATCCCCACAGCCACAAAAGTCCATAGATATGCTTTTGTCATCTCTAGATTTGAGTTCTCTAATATCCTCCTTAAAAATCTATTATTATTACTCTTCCATAAAGTCCAATTCATTTATAATTCTGCAGTTTATATCCTCTATTGCACTCATCCCCACTTGCTGATCTACACTGTCTCCCTGCACAACCACAATGAATTTTCAAGTCCCTCTATACTCCTGCTCCATCCTGACATTGCAACTTCCTCCAACCTTATGTTTCCTTTCACAGCCTTTGATCTCTGACACTGGAGGTGAGGGGGAGAGAAATTCTGAGCAGCCCGCATGGCATTCTTCATTGATACTATTCGGTACGCAAACAAATTTCTCCTCCTGAGTCTCTGTGAAGCTTTCCCCCTTCCATTTGTAGTAGAAACTTCAGTCACCTTGGTCCAACCCTGTGAAACTCCCTGTCTAAATTCCTACAGCTTTTTTATGTATTTAAACTTTAAAGCCCTTCTTAAAACCACTCCTATCTCTCCCAGCATTTCTGCTTTTTAAAAAAAATTTCCCAAACCCCAAAGCAACGCATTTCCGCGTCCATGATATCCTCCTTGACTTGGAAGAGGACCTGAATGGAGGCAATCCCTCCTCCTGTCCTCATCTGCTCCCTGTAATTGCTTGCAAGCTTGCCTTGAGAAGTGTTAGTGGTAGACTAGTGAGATGCTTTGAGAATATTCACAGCAAGGTAGAAGAGTGATGCTGCTGTATAAAGGGTGGCAAAGGGGCGAAGTGATGAAGGCAATAACAGTGAAGAGAATAAGAGATGCAGAGTGTGATATTAGGAGCAGAAGGAGATGCTGCAGTCATTTGAGTACAGTACTGTATTTAAGGGATGGAAGGATTGGATGTGCTGCGACTTCAGGTAGTGCAGAGTGATGCAGACAGTGATGCAGAATCGTACTTAGGTGTCTTACCTTACTAACTCTTGTCAGACCATTAAACTTTTTTCTGCATTTTAGGCAGGTCCATGGATCAATGCTCCTGTTGTAGACCTGTTCCACCACCTCTGCCAACTGCTTTGGAGCAGCTTGCCAGATACCTTCTTACTGCCTGGTTGGCAAAGGTCAGCCCTCTTTCTGCTGGCCACCTCCACCAAGACCTTCATTGCTGCATCCGAGAAGCAGAATGCTCTTGAAGCTTCTCATTGGCCTGGCATGTTGAGAAGCTACCTTTAAATTGCTTGCAGCCAAAGTGTACCTTTAAGAGGTGCTGACTATCTTTAAATTTTGTCAGGAATGCCCAATAATGGTACTAAACCTGATTAGGTGAGCTGCCACTGAATTAGTGCAGCCAGCCAGCCTATTTCATAATAATGATGGTCTCTGAGTAATTTTACTTCCTAAATCTGCCCATGTGACTAGGCCCAAAAACGGGCCCAGATGAATTCCTACCCATCCCACCCAGTCCATTATTTAAACTACAACTCTTCAGTGCTCTGTATCACTGAATGTGTGCACACTTAGCAGTATAAAGCTTTGTTAAATAGATCACCTTGACAACTTTTTTCATTCGTACATGGGATGTGGGCATTGTTGGCAAGGTCAGAAGTTATTACCCATCCCTAATTGAGAAGGTGGTGGTGAGTCACTTTCTTGAAGTGTTGCCATCCATGTGGTGTAAGTAGACCAAAAGTGCTGTTAGCTAGGGAATTCCAGGATTTTGACCCCGCAATGAAGGCAATATATTTCCAAGTCAGGATGATTTGTGACTTCTAAGAGAACTTGCAGGTGGTCGTGTTCCCATGTGCTGCTGCCCTTGTTCATCTAGGTGCTAGAGGTTTCAGGTTTGGTGGGTGCTGTTGAAGGACCCTTGGCAAATTGCTGCAGTGCTTCTTGTAGATGATGAATATTGCTGCCACTGTGCGCTAGTGATTTAGGGTGTGAAAGTTCAAGTAGTGGATGGGGTGCCAATCAACTGGACTACTTTGGCCTGGATGGTTTCAAGCTTCTTGAGTTTTGTTGGAACTGCACTCATCCAGCAAGTGAAGAGTATTCCATCAGACTCCTGACTTGTACCTTGGAGATGGTAGAAAGGCTTTGTGGAGTCAAGAGGTGAGTTACTCACTGCAGAATACCCAGTCTGCTCTTTTAGTCTCAGTATTTATGTGGCTTGTCCAGTTAAGTCTTTTGTCAATGGCGCCCCCCACGCCCCCCAGGATATTGCTGGTGAGGGATTCAGCGATGGTAGTGCTGTTGAATGTCAAGGGAGGTGGTTAGATTCTCAGTGGAGAGGGTCATTGCCTGGCACTTGTGTGACATGAATGTGACTTGCCACTTATCAGCACAAGCTGAATGTTGTCCATCCTGGTGATATTGTCTGGTTTCTGTGGCTTTTAGGATTGTTAAAAGGTTCAAAATGTATTTATCAGTGTAAACTTGTGTTGGTATACTGAATTCTTTTGTGATGTATTATGCTATTTTCCCTATCTGTATTGTAATTTCATTTCTTAGTGAGCTTTCCAATCAGTTCTAATGTTCAGTTAGTATCAAGTTAGCTGAGTTTAGCAAATTGACATGTGGTAGAGTTTCCACTTTGGCCTCAATTGGCAATCAGGGCACAAATTGCACTCAAAATTGTGCTGTTTTTCCGAATTGATTTGATGGTTCAAATTTCCACACAAGCTGATTTCCATATCACAAACATAAAATCGTCCATATCCCAGTGGAAGTGGGCACTGTTTTAGAATGTAATTTTATTTACATTAAAAATATTCTTTGATATATTTAAGAGTGGTAACCTGGTGCAGTTTTATTAATACAGCTGAAAATAGGTTTATTATAAAAAATAGTTTTTAAAAAAGTGTCTAGTCCACCACGTGTGAGTAACTCCATTTTGAATAACTGAAAAGAATTTAAGAAACTGTACAGAACCATTTGCTAATTACGTTGGTGTATACTAGTCAGTTTATTAGTTAAATATTTTTCGATATTTAAAAGGTACCTACAAATGCCCTTGCACCTCAAGGAAAAGCTTAATTTCAAGAACATTTTCGAAAACCCACGAGCAGGCACAATTCATGGAAACTTGCAATGGTAATTATTTTATCTGGGGGCATGACCAGTTTTGTTGGTGGGGCCAGCTTTCAGCGGGAATTTTTAAAAACTAGTGCAAAAGATTGTGGAAACTCGATTTGTGCATGTAATACCTTTAATCTTTTGTGCTAGTCAGGCTGTTATTGGGCGAATTGTACTGGAAAAATATGCACAACATCGTAACTCTACTTCAATATCTTTCAAATCTAAATGAATTTTTCATTAACATGCCATTAAATTTGAAGCTAAGAAAATTAATACAGCTCAATTTTTTCCATGTGCAATGCTGCTGAATGATTTATGATCCCTAGGTTACTGCTTTGAAGAGAATAGTGCCTCCTTCCTTTCTTGCTGCTGGACACATTCATAGTATGCGTACATTATGAGACCTATCAGTCAGCCAAAGCCCCCTTCAGAGTTGTAATTGTACAAATTAGAAACAAATGTTTAAGACAGACTGACATTAACAATTTTGGCTGTTAGTCAGTGGAAAAATAGTTATATTTTGTTTCATTGGCAAGATCAAAAATTATTCCCATCCTTATTTGCCCTTGAAAGGTTGTGAGCCACCTTCTTGATCCATTACAGTCGTGTGAAGGTTCTCCCACAATGCTGTTCGATAGGGAGTTCCAACATTTTGACCCAGCAACCATGAAGGAACAGTTAGGATGGTTTGTGACTTAGAGGGGAACTTGGAGGTGATGGTGATCCTGCGCACTTGCTGCCCTTCTACTTCTGGGTAGTGGAGGTCACAGGTTTGAGAGGCACTGGGAAGAAGCCTTAAGAAGCAGCTGCAGTGCATCTTGTAGATGATACTCACTCTCCTGACTGAATGTCACTGTGCTCCCCACATCTGGTGGGTCTGTCCTGCAGGTGGGTCAATGAATACCCAGGGATGGTGATGGAGGAGTTTGGGACATTGATATGATTCTGTCAGTGTGTTGCTTGACTAGTCTGTGGGACAGCTCTCTCAACTTGGCCTCCATTCTCACGATGTTCAGGGAGGACTTTGTAGGGTCGACAGGGCTGTGTGTACCTTGTTGTTACACAATGTAGGTTGCAGCCAAGTGGTTCATCCAATTTTATTTTCCTTTTTCATTTTTGTAGTGGTTTGGTACAACTGGGTGGCTTGTTAGGCAGGCCTTTTGAAAGGGCAGTTAGAGTCAACCATATTGGTGTGGAATTGGAGTCACATATAGGTCAGATTGGATCAGGACAACAGGTTTCCTTCCCTTCTTAGTGAACCAGTTGGGTTTTTGTGACAATCCAACAGCTTTATTGTCACTTTTACTAGTACCAGCTTTTTATTCAGGCTTATTTTGGTTTTCTGAACTCTTTGCTAAATGTAGCTATTTAGACCAACTTTGCAGATGGCCATTATAGCAACTCATGTGCTTGTTCAGGTAAATAATTACATTTAAAAGGACCTAAAAGAATCAGACAGTGAACAGTTTATTAAGGCATACAGATTTTCTTATGAATAACATGATTTTTGGGGTGCGGGGCAGGAAGCAGGGCTAGGACAAGTTACACTGAATTCCTGCCCACTTTTCCATTGCACAAGGTTCCTGCCCATTTGTGCACCATCATTTGCAGTGGGTAGCAGAGGTCCACCCCTGTTTAAAATGGATGGGCATATTTAAATGAGGTAGTAATGAAGTAAATGTAGCTAATGAAATATATCATCACACTTCCTGATTTTATAGCCCTACTTGCACTCAGACATGATCACACCAGCACAAAGCAGATGTCCAGTGTTGCTAATGATACAGAAAAGTTGGAAGTGGATTGATAGGAGCCAATGATTCCTAGCTGATTTTAGTCTTCTTGTCTTTTTATTACAGATAACTGCTTAACCATTTACCCTTGTGTGTTTGGCTTTTACACACTTATTAAACCCTCCCTCCACATGCATTTCTAAAGAGAACAAAATGGATTTGCCAGAGTGCCTTAATTTCCAGGCAGTCTACCACGCCAGCACTCTTTGATGTAGAAAGGCAAGTGTCTCAGTGGCTCCTGAAAAATAAAGCAATCCTCTATAGTTGTAGCTGATGAACTATGTGCTCTTTCTAAGGACACCAGCTGACCAACCTAGTATTGAAGGCCCATTCCTCTATCAGGGTCATTATAGAGCATGCAATTGTTTCACTGAAGGCAGCTTCAAGAGCCTGGATTGGTCAAGAGGGAGGTTCTCTGTCATATCGTATACCTGGAGGTTTAGGATTTTGGTTGTGTGCTGTCTGCTGCACTTCTTTGCCTTGCAAAGGGATCTCATCGTGGAGGCCCCAAAGCAGGAAAAGGAACCAGGAAAAGAGCAGCAGGGGAATCTGCTAGTGGAAGGCAACAGTCCAATGAGGATGTAGAGGAAAGCCTGTTACCGGCTGCAAGAGATATTCAGCTTTCTCTTGTGACTTATACATGTGGGCAGTACATTAACAGTCCTGTATAAATCTTCCTTCCACAAAAATGCAATCATCTACTTATACATCTGTGGTACATATCAATTCACACAGCTCCCATTTAAAACACCTGACAAAAATCAGTTCTAAATCTTGCCAAGAATAATGACAGTATGTACTTTCATGCAACAAGCAGACATGTGTATGTGTCATGTGCTTTATACCACTGTGCTTCCCCTTGGGGGTAGAGTGTGCCAAACTATGAAGTCTTAAAGTTAATTTAATGCTTCTCCTCGCTACTAACTGAGTGGCATGAGGGAGTGAGGTAGCTGGTTTCTGTATTTCAAAATGATCTTCATCAGACAGAGATGAATCTGCTGTAGGCTACATCGCTTATCTGGCTGTATTGACAGCCTGACACATTCTCCTTTCTGCCACATGTATAGGCATCTGAGGGGACTTGTGGGCGGATATGCATTTGGCACTGTCCTAAGAGTCAACAGCATTCCTATGCAACAATACTGGGCACTGGCTGTCCATGACCAATCATCTGTGGGAAAACAGAACTAATGGCACAAATAGGGGAGAGACTTTCTTTTATTGACAACTGGGGAAATTTCAGCAACAAGGTAAGCTTTTTTAGAAGGGATGGCCTCTACCTTAACTTTTTAGATGAACAAATGTTGGCTGAGAATTTTGAGGTAGCATTTGAGCATTTAAACGAGTTGATCCAAGAGTTTGAAGAAATGAATCAGCCAACAGTTTTACTTAGGTAGATAGCACTAATAGACCACTTAGATTTTCTAAAGATAAGGCGCAGAAAAGGAATGGTACTCAGGATCAGCCAACTGATAAACCATTGAAGTGCAAGAAGTCTTAACAATAAACGATAATCTTATGCAGCATGAGAAAACCCAGATGTTATGGGTGTTACTGAGACATGGCTAGATTTAAATGATGGTGCTGAATGCCATGTTGCAGGGTATAATTGTTTAAGGAAAGATAGAATGGGCTGGACTTTGTGCTGCAGGTGGGGCTCCGGGCGTCAGGCCGAAAAGGTGGGGGGACCCCTGCATCTGCCTTTTTGTGCCCCCTCGGAGCGATACTCTTTTTAAATCAAAGTTTCAGGAGGCGGGATCCCCATCTCTTTGAAGATGGGGATCCCACCTTCAAGAGTTGCTGGCCAATCAGAGGCCCAGCAGCTCTGCAGTATTGGCAGCGCCACTGGGAGCCATGGCTACTGTCAGTACTGAAGAGGACTTGCACCCAGACCCAGTGCTGGAACCCTGGACCAGAGGCAGGTGAGGCAGATTCACTGGGGTCCGTCCAGAAGGCCCTGATGAGGGGGGCGTGTGTGTTGGGAGGGTGGTTGAGCAGTCCAGCGGGAGGGGTTCCCAGGAGGTAAGGTTGTTCCTGGTGGGGGGTCCTCTGTGGGCCAGTAATAACCCACAAAGGATGGACCGCGCTGCCTCCATGCCCACAGGGAAGGCGCCTCGTGTTGCAAAGCATCCTCCTGTGTGGCAGAGGCAGCCTCCCCCACCCCCCCTGCTGCTGGTAAGATCCCAGCCATGGCAGGAAGAAGCCCTTAATTGTCCATTAATAGGCCTCTTAAGAGCTTCAATCGGTCTCTGGGCGGGAAGGCCATCGTCAGCCTAACCCACCCCTGGGAAGATCACTTGGCCACGGGCCCTCCAATCCCCCACCACCTGTCATGATATTCCATGCTCCCCCGCCTCTGACCCTGCCTCAGGGGGCCTCACAAAATCCCAGCCAACAGGTCAGAATGGAAGAGATTCAGCCTTATTTGTCAGAGATAATCTGCCTTCTGTGGAAAGCAGTATTAGCTCATCTGCAACAGCTATTTTGATTCAATTAGTCCAAGTCAATTGCGCTGAGTTTATGATTGGCAGCTATTTATAAGCCTCCAGAACAGGCGTCCCTAGCTGATGAGGAACTTGGTTTACACATTGCTGCAGCTTCTAGCCTGGGCCTCTTCCCTTTCCTTCCTCAAGTTCTCTGTCTCCATTTCTGGGGATAGGCTATCAACCAATATCCACCACAAGCCCACTGACTCCCAGAACTGTGTTGACTACCTTTCCTCCCACCCCATTTCCTGTAAGGACTCTACTCCAGTTTCCCCGTTTTTCCTTCTCAGTTGCATCTGTTCTGATGATGCCACCTTCGATACCAGTGCTTCCTATATATCTTTTTCCTTTTTTTTTATTCATTCATGGGATGTAGGCATCACTGGCCAAGCCAGCATTTATTGCCCATCCCTAATTGCCCTTGAGAAGGTGGTGGTGAGCTCCCTTCTTGAACTGCTGCAGTCCATTTAGGGTAGGTATACCCACAGTGCTGTTAGGAAGGGAATTCCAGGATTTTGACCTAGCGACAGTGAAGGAACGGCGATATAATTCCAAGTCAGGATGGTGTGTGACTTGGAGGGGAACTTGCAGGTGGTGGTGTTCCCATGTATTTGCTGCTCTTGTCCTTCTAGTTGGTAGAGGTCGCAGATTTGGAAGGTGCTGTCTAAGGAGCCTTGGTGCATTGCTGCAGTGCATCTTGTACATGGTACACACTGCTGCCACTGTGTGTCGGTGGTGGAGGGAGTGAATGTTTGTAGATGGGGTGCCAATCAAGCAGGCTGCTTTGTCCTGGATGGTGTCGAGCTTCTTGAGTGTTGTTGGAGCTGCACCCATCCAGGCAAGTGGAGAGTATTCCATCACACTCCTGACTTGTGCCTTGCAGATGGTGGACAGGCTTTGGGGAGTCAGGAGGTGATTTACTCGCCGCAGGATTCCTAGCCTCTGACCTGCTCTTGTAGCCACGGTATTTATATGGCTACTCCAGTTCAATTTCTGGTCAATGGTAGCCCCTAGGATGTTGATAGTGGGGGATTCAGCGATGTTAATGCCGTTGAATGTCAAGAGGAGATGGTTAGATTCTCTCTTGTTGCAGATGGTCATTGCCTGGCACTTGTGTGGCGCGAATGTTACTTGCCACTCAACTGAGGATTCCCCTCCACAGAGGTTGACAGGGCCCTTGACCGTGTCCATCCCATTTTCTGTACTCTGTGCTCACCCATTCCCCGCCTCCCCCAAAGAACCATTATAGGGATCTATAATGTCCTCACCTTCCACTCAACTAACCTCAACTTTCAACAGATCATCTTCTGCCATTTCTGCCATGTGCAATGTGATGCCACTGCCAAACATATCTTCCACTGCCCTTCACTTTCAGAATTCTGAAGGGGCCATTCCCTCTGTGGCACCCTAGGCCACTCTTCAATCACCCCCAATATGTCACCCCCCACCCTTCACAAGGCACCGTCCTGTGCAAGTGCAGCAGCTGCACCTTCTACCCTTCTAACTCCTCGCTGCTCTCTGTCCAGGACCCCAAACACTCCTTCCAGGTAAAATAGTAATTTACTTGAACTTCTTTCAATTTGGTATACTGTACTCCCTGCTCACAATGCAGTCTCCTCAACACAAATGCAGATTGGGTGACTTAGGGGGAACATCTCCATCAGCCCTCGGCCTTCTACACTGTTCCAATGAAGCTCAAGGAACAACACCTCATCTTTCGGTTAAGCACTTTACAATCTTCTGGACTCAAAATTGAGTTCAACAATTTTAAATCATAACCACTGCCCCATTTTTTGAGACAGCAGCTGTTGGTAATAATTCTGCTATTCCCATTTACACCTACTCTTTTGTTTTGTTACACCACATCTTTTGTCCCATTTCCATCCCCTTTTGCCTTACACCATCACCCTTTTTTCCATTTAATCTCTCCTGCCTTCCACCCTATCATAGACATTCCCATTTGTTTTCTCCCCTGCTTCCCTTTCCCTGCTTCTGTACTTGCTTAAAACGTGTTGCATCTCTAACCTTTTCCAATTCTGATGAAAGGTTATCAACCTGAAATGTTAACTCTGTTTCTCACTCCACAGACCTGCTGATATTTTCCATCATTTTTTGCTTATATTTCAGATTTCCAGCATCAACAGTATTTTATCTTTGTCAGGGTGACACTGGGTTGCCCCAAGGTCGTCAATTAATAATCAGCACAAGACCCACCGCTTTTACGGATCTATCAAATAGGAAATAAACACATGGTTCAATCAAACTAAAAGAAGTTATAATAAGCAACAAAGGCCCCAAAAAAGCAAAAAGAAGCTCTCCACATGAATCATAGGGCTGCATTTTAATGTTCAGGATGTGACTTCAGACCAAGCACCTCCTTCTCCAACCCCTTGATTATGGGCTTTCACCTCTTAGCTAATCCTTCTATCTCCCTGATGGAACTGAGGGACACCTTCTAAGGAGGAAAAAAATTATTGACATCCTTGACTAGATCAAGCAAATCCAGGAAGAATTTCTGGGGTTCTAGTGGGAATTTGGGATCACTGCCCCTTCCGCCTCAATATCCAGGGTGCCCGACCCAGTCGAGGATGCCTCTAGTGTGGAGTCATTGGAGCCCTCACCCCAGGCGGAAACATTGCCTCCACCAAAAAGAAACACAGCAGGAACAGGCCTTAGCGCTGCACTTGCTTCACCATCTAGCGGGGTCGGTGGGCCTGCCAGATTTATCCCGAGGGGCACCCCAGGAACTTTTTGAGGCACCCGCTCCTCTTCAGCAGGAGGCACCTCTTTGCAAGGACTGACACTTCTTCTTCTTCCAGGAGGGGCACTAGGGGAGCAGTACTTCCATCTCCAACATTATCTTCTGTTCCTCAGCCCTTCTGTCCATCACTACCAGTTGGTACATTTCCAGTTGTGTAATGTGTCAGTCCTGTAACCTTGATGTCGGGATGACAGACCTATACCAGCATGATTAACAGGGTGTGCTCATACACCAGATGCTCAGTGAGCCAAGATTAGATTTACAGCATCAATACATCTCGGCAGTGAGAAGCTATGCCCACAAAGTCACATGTATGCAGCCTCCCCCTTTGGTGAATTTCATTTCTCTTAGGTTTCTACAGAACTCCTTCTTTGTTACCTACTGGATGGAGCAATAGATGGTGAAACATGGCTATCTGAGGTGGGTGGCCATAGCGCAACCATCTCCCCACTGCGAACCAGGCGCGCAAAACATTTTGGAACTTTGTCAGTGCTTTGCTGAGCCATGCAAAGGTTTTTGACTTTGGGGGATGTGTGGTTTTCTTTGGTTCTGTCTGTGGGGGAGGATTCTTTGCTCATCTCCCCTTTGTCCCAGTGGACACTCCTGCCTGAAAGTATTTGTTCAGACTCTACTGCACTCCTCTGTGGCACTTCAACTAGGTGAGGCATCACCCTCACAGTTTCTGTGCCCCCCAGAGGTCTGTCTTTGTCTCTACAGGTTCCTGTAAGTGCCGTTAGCAACTCTAGTGGGGTGCTTCTAGAGTCTGCATTTACATAGGAGGATGTGGGGTCTAACTTTTCAAATTTTTCAGGGTTGGCTGACCAGAGATTAGGGGTTTTCTGGGATTTCTCCCGGACTTCCTTTAACCTGCCTTCTCGGTCACCTTTTCCCCTTCCCTGTCTAACCTTTTGCCAACGTTGTGCCTGCTTGTCTCCTTTTGTTCTTGGCAGGGGTCCCTTACAGTTCACAAGCCCTCTGTTGGAGGGTCCTCCTTACACTGGTACAGGACTTAGGGTGCAGGTTTCACTGTAGGTTGGGGTTTCCCCTCAACCTGGCACATGTGGCACCTCCTGCAGTACACCACATCTTCGTGCAGTTTTGGCCAGTCAAACTGCTGTCTTATGCGGGCTTTGGTCTTTCGTATACCAGCATGTACAGCCACTGTAGTCTCATGGGCCCTTCTTAATATTTCTTTCCAGTACCTCTGCAGCACCACTAACTGGTGAACTACACTCCACTCCTTGCTCTCAGGTCTGTGAGGAGAACTCCATCTCCTCATCAGTACCTCACTCTTTAAATAGTAGCAATCAGGGACTCCCTCAGCTTCGCTTTCAGGCTGAGCAGCCTGTGCTAACTCCTGCAATACTGGGTCGGCTCGCTGAGACTCAGCTAGGGAAAATCCATTTAATTCATTCCCTGGGTCTCCTAACTTTCCAAAGAAAGTCTCAGATAGACAGACCTGGTCCTCTGCCTGCATTGCCAATGATGTGCTTTCCATCAGGTTCCCTTCTTCACTGAGTGGGTGTAATTAACCCTACAGGTTTTCCCTTTAGTATCCAACAGTCAGCTTTTAAATTTTTTTTTTTTGTCTTGCTTTATTACAATGGAAGCACTCAGGTCTCCGGATCTCACTCTTGCTCACAGCACCTTCCTTTTTGGCTAGAGGAGGGTCCCCTGTGTCTCTTGCCTTCCTTTCTCTCCCAGGACTGCTTGGGCTTCTTTCACCTTCCCACCCTCTGTCCTTTTCAGATTTGTGGGGGTGACTAGGAAAGGTTCTCCCCTGGGAAACCGACTTATAAATTAAAGGAAATTTATTGGCCAGCACGGCCGCTTGCTGGGCACTTTGAACCCGTTGCTCCTCTACATGTGCCTTTATGGAGAGTGGGAGAGAGTGTTTAAATTCCTCTCTCAGAATTACTTCTCTGAGATTCTCATAGCTGAGTCATACTTTAAGAGCCCTTAGCCACTGGTCAAAAGCCAGCTGCTTACTTCTTTCAAACTCCAGATAATTTTGATTAGTTTGCTTCTTGGGGATTCGAAGCATTTGGTGATAGGCTTCGGGTACTAATTCATATGCCCCAAGGATAGCATTTTTGGTCAGTTCATAATCTGATGAACTCTCATCTGGCAACAAGGAATAAACGTCATGGGTTTTTCCAGTTAGTTTGCTTTGTAGTAAAAGAGGCCAGGTCTCAGCTGGCCATTTTAGCTGCTTTGCCAGTTTCTCAAAGGACACAAAAATTCTTCTACATGTTCCTCATTGAATTTTGGAATTAGTTGAGTTAGTTTTAACAATTTTGTACCCAGCCCTGAATTACGCTCCTCCATATTGGCCATGCTTTCACTGGAGTTACTCTGTTGCCCCCTAGTTAACCCTAGCCACTTCAGCTCTCTTTCTTCATATTCCTTCCAGAATATTCTTTCTCTCCCCCTCTCCTGCCTTTCGTTTTCTTCTGGTTCCTTCTGGAAAAATGGTTAGCTACTAGTCTTAGGAATTCAGACTTCCTAGCCTTGCCATGTACAGTGATCCCACACTGCTCAGCCATTTTTCTCAACTCCTCCATAGACAGTGCTTTTAACTTATCCTAAGTCACTTCACCCTGACATGGGAGCTACTAACTTCAGTTGCAGACATGTTAATATTCAAGCACACACAACCACAAGAAAACCTGTATTGAAATCTTGCTCTTTTTTGATTGGGAACAATTTGGCTTCCCACTTCCAATTTCTCTCATTTGTCTGTGGGTTAATTCTGGATGCTAGCACCCAAATGTCTGTTATGACCAGGTGAGAAAGGTGTCTACGGTTCCTCTCAGCCTTCACCTGGTCTTACTGTAACAGAGTTTAATTTTAAACACACAGTTTTTAGCTGCCCCTTGGTGAATCCTTGTTCACCGCTTTCCAATTATAAGGCAAAGAACCCAGCACAAACAGGCTTTCATAGGTTTAAAGAAGAAAAGTTGAAATTTATTAAACTTAAACTTAAATTCTAATTCGGTTGATGCCTACGGATACACGATGCACCCACGCGAGCATGCATACATGATACACATATACAAATAGAGACAGAAAAGAACAGAAGAAAAATAAAGTGGAAAAGTTTGAGGAAATATCTGAAGAGTTTTTGTTCTGGTTCTTCAAGCTCACTGTAGAGTCCTTGATTGTAGGTAGATCTTGCTTTTCGTTGGGGCCCAGAATTCTTCTTAAACCTGGTTTGCTGTAGGAGACTTTTCTCTCTTGTGGTTCATGGGCCTTCAGTGGATTCAGAGGCTTGTGACAAAGAGATGTGAGCAGACAGAAGCCATCTTCTCAGTTCAGGAGCAAACAGATACTCTCAGTTCAAACTGTTTGTACAATTCAGAAAAACACAGGTTGCCAAGCAGGTTAGTCATGTGACTAACTGGTCTGACCATGTCTTGGCTTGTATCACCTTAGCAGTCTCTGGAATGCTCCTCTTATACATAATACCTGGTGATCAAGGCCCACTATGGGTTGAATGAGTCAGGGAATGGTCCTTTGTCCTTCCAATCACTGTCTGTTAATATGCAAATGTCTTTTCCAGCCACGACTGAGCTGTTTAACAAGTCCTTTCTTCACTCCTGTAACAGTTTAAAATTAATATTCATGACAAAATTAATGTGCCTCATTCTTGGCAGGTGGGGGCCTAGCATGACACACCCCATTCTCCATCGCCTACGTTGGCTCCCTTGAATGATACTCTTTATTCTGCACTATCTCCATTGACTCGCCCCTCTCCATCCCCATCATCTCCAGCCCCACATTCTCCACGGCGAGGATGAGGACAGTGGGGGAGTGCCGAGGATGTCGGTGTCAAGTGAGGCTGTGTGCTTCTTTACAACCCGCCTCACAGTAGTTATTCACTTCACAACTCAAAGATCAACTTCCATCTGGATTCCGTGTTAAGGAACATATTTGGTGACAGCACATCCACAATGTGACGCACTATTGGCATGCACGGAAAATGAAGCCTCATTGACTGAATGGCCCCCGCCTCTATGGCCACTTCCTGCTACACCCAGCTCATGGGGCAGTCTAAAATTAGAGGCCATAAACATGCCACCATTGCTTAGAAATGCAGTAAAGAATATCAACTCACAGAATGGCTAGAATATGGAAGAGCTTAGATGACTTTAAGGCAAAGTTAGATAAGAGCGTAAGAGCAAAAGAAATAGAAGGAGATGCAGATAGTGTTAGGTAGTACTAGCTGAGAGAGGATGGGAAGGCGCATGAGGAGCATAATCACTAGCATAGAACAGCGGGGCTAAATGGCCTGCTTTTATGCTCAATTCAAAAAGAAATGTGCTTCTTTTTCCAGCACCCTAAGTTCATTCCTTTTGGCCCTGAGAACAGCATTGAACCACCATGGGATAGGACCAGTAACATCATCCTGACTCCTATAGCTGAGTTGGGTAATAAGTGTTTTATCGGAGATGTTTTCAATAGATGCTTTTAATGCGGAAGTTAAATAAGTGTGTTCAACAGAAATTTCATTGGATGGAAGCTCTGACACTGATCTTTCTTTTCATGTAAAACATGCCTTCGAGACTAGAATCCTTTTCTGGTGTCTGAGACTTAAGGGCAGCAGGAGAAGACACAAGGATGAGCAACCGTTTCATGCTGTGGAGTTTGTCACGATGTGGAAAGAAACCTTGCATTTTATGAATGAAGTGGACATTGGGATGCATCATCTGTAGCCCAGACTCTGGTGATTTTTCACCAACTTTGCCTTCTTCACATGGACAATACAATAGCGGAATAACTGGAATAGAGAGCCCAATTTTCATTCGCCGCAAAGTGCTCCAGGAACAATCTCTTCAGTTCTGCATAACAGAGACTCGGCCTGTCTCTTTTGCAAGAATGTTGGCGACACAAAATTCATGTATTCATGCAGAGCAGTGCCTCTAATGCTTTGACACATCAATAGGGGTGTTTTCAAGCTCATGCTCCTGTGTTTGGCTGTACTGAATAAAATTACTTAATAATTAAACTCAGAATTGGTGAGATTACTTTGTTGATATTGTTCCACACTTTTCAACTGTTTGTCAGATATTCCAAGTGTGGTCGTTAGGGGGATAGTTAAAATCAGAACTGCCTGTAGGGGTACGCAAAAGGCAGGCACTAGACACCTGGAAGATCTGAAGTACAGTTGAAAAGTAGGGGAGCGATCGGTTGATAACAGGGGGGTATGAAGCTGGGCGCGAGTGGCTGATGGGTGAAGGGGGGGTGAAGCGGCAAGGGGGAGCGAGTGTCCAGCAGGTCAGTGGGGGGTGGTGGTGGGGAGCTTGAAGCTGGGCGCAAGCGGCTGATGGGGGGATTTTAAGTTGGGAATGAGTGGATGGCAGCGGGAGCGAATGGCAAGCAGATGGGGGCGGGAGGCAGTGGCGGGGAAGAAGCGCGATGGCGGGAGGGAGCGGGATATTGTTGGAGGTGGGGGCGATCGCAGCCATTGAATTTAATTTGTTTTCTGTGATAAGTTGAGCAATGCCATCTTTACCACTGGCTTCTGCCTAAAATGTCACAGACAATGAAGTTTCAGTGCATGAGGCTTCATTTGTGCATGTGCAAGTACTGCACCACCTAGTGGTTGCATTGAGAGCAAACGCAGTCTTATTCAATACATCCTTTTTAAAATTTTAAGTGCATTTATTTCATTACGCATCTTATCTTTCAATGCCATGGTAAATACCAAAGCAAAATAATTGTTTAATCTTTCTGCCATGTCTCGATCATTACCAGTGGTATTAGCCTGTCCATTCCTTAATGGTCCTATACAATCCCAGCCTTCCTTTCTTTAATAGATGTTCCTGTAAAATAGTTTACTATTTTATTTTATATTCTTTGATAGTTTCATAATTTCATACTTCCTCTGCCTGCATATTTTATTTTTTGACTTCTTGCCTAATCTCTCCATATTCTCTCTTATCATGCACTACTCTGCTGTCTACGTGCTTAATGTATACTTCCTACCTAACCCTCAGTTGTTCCCTTATGCCTTTATTCATCCATGGAGTTTTTTTTGAGCAGAATATGCTTTTCCTGCATTCTGTTGAACACTGTTTAAATGTTTCCCATTGTTGTTCTACATTGTTGTTTGCAATATTGTTGCAATATTTTATTTTCCCAAGTTCTATTTGCAGACCCTCAGAATCAGCTTTTCTCCAATCTATTAACCCATTTTTCACCATACTTATATCCTTCTCAATTATCATCTTAAAGTGTATTTTATTATGGTCACTATTGCCTAGCTGTTCCCCTACTTTTACTTCTCTTATCTACTCTGGTTCATTTCCTATTGCTGGATCCAATAGCAAATCTTCCCTTGTTGGGCTTTTTACATATTGGATTAGAAAGCAGTACACATTTAGAGAACTCCATTCCTTTATCCCCTTTACCTACCTCTTCTGTCCAATTAATACTCCAGAGGTTGAAATCCCCCATGATTATTACTCAATTCCTCAATTTGCATATTTCTTCTTCCACCTTCCTTCCACTTTTAGGTGGTCTGCAGATTACACCTATTAGTGTGAACAAAGAACAAAGAACAGTACAGCACAGGAACAGGCTATTCGGCCCTCCAAGCCTGCGCCGATCTTGATGCCTGCCTAAACTAAAACCTTCTGCACTTCCGGGGACCGTATCCCTCTATTCCCATCCTATTCATGTATTTGTCAAGATGCCTCTTAAACGTCGCTATCGTACCTGCTTCCACCACCTCCCCTGGCAGCAAGTTCCAGGCACTCACCACCCTCTGTGTAAAGAACTTGTCTCGCACATCCCCTCTAAACTTTGCCCCTTGCACCTTAAACCTATGCCCCCTAGTAACTGACTCTTACACCCTGGGAAAAAGCTTCTGACTATCCACTCTGTCCATGCCGCTCATGATTGATACTTTATCTCTATCCATAGGGATTCTATTTTTGTCTTACTGATAGTTGTGTCCCTTTTTTCTACTGTTATTATTATTCCCAATATGTACAGCTACTCCACCTCCCTTTTTTCCCTCTCTATCTTTTCGAAATATGTTATACCCTGCAATGTTTACATTTGTATACCTCAATCATGTCCTCCCTCAGCCTTCTCTGCCCTAAGGAAAACAACCCTAGCCTATCCAGTCTCTCTTCATAGCTAAAATGCTGCAGCCCAGGCAACATCCTGGTGAATCTCCTCTGCACCCTCTCCAGTGCAATGAGGGACTTGGGCTGATTCCTGACTGGGGAAGAGATCACATTATATAGGAAGTAATGTCTTTATAGGATCTCCTGGACTGATATTGATCATCTGAAGGGATGGGCGAAGAATTTTACAGAGTTTATTTTACCTTAATGGTCCGAGGTTTTTTCTATTATTTTGCATTTCCAAGGAGATTACATGGCTCTGGAGATGGGTGTGAGGTGAGGGTTGGGGGGTGGTCAGGGAAGGGAAGAAGTGTTTAACCGTTATGGTCCAGCCATTGTGGTGTCGGGTAGGCTTGATGGAACAGCTGGTCTTTTCCATCATTTTTGTATGTTCATATGAGATGTTTAACTGTTCCCCTTAGTTAATTACTTGGAAGTGCAAAAGACAGCTCTCTCCAGTTTGGGATCACAGTCCTCTATGGCAGTGGTCTGAACATCCAGGGCACACACTGCCATTAGAACTTCTTTTGTGGGGAACCCCTTGCAGATAAGTTTGGAGTTGCCACATGCTCCAGGGTGTACTATGCTGCTGCAAAAACCATGCATGGGGTTGTTACAGATGCAGGTAATGGACTCCTCCAATTGACCTATGGTCTGTTTTACCATACTCACTGACTACACATATGCTCGATGTTCTTCAAAAACCTTCTTTTAAAAGCAGGATCCATAAGATCTGGGCTGCCATCCACTGAACAATGGATTATGACCCTCCAGACATCAAAATCATCTCCTTTCTCATGTTCCACTCCCAGGTCCTCCTGTCCACTCATCCTCTGTGCATCCCTTCCTGTGTTCCCCTCTATTTCTCTCTCTGATGCTGTCTGTGTAGCTATCTCAGACCTGGCATTTGAGAGCAACAGACAAGTGACAACACATGCTCCGAACTGCTGGCAGAGCTGAAGTCATATTCCTCCTTGTGTTCTTCTTCCTCATGCACGTATAGAGTAGAAAAAGAAGTAGAGTGGTTAGAATCAGATACTAATGAGAAGGCTTCCCAATCACTTTTAGTAGAAAGAGTGGCATGAGAGCTTTATGATGTAGGTTCCTGACAGTTAATGTGGGCGCAGAAGGAAAGGAAGCAGATGTTGTTGCAGCTAGCATATGCTCTTCTACTTCTGTCTCTCTAGCTCCACGTAGTGTTCCTTTGTAGGAGGTGAGAGAGTAAAGGCTTGGAGCTGCTCCATCTGTCTCTGATTTCTCCTTGGGTTGTCTTGTTCCAGATAAATAAAGGCAAAAAAGCCCAATTAGCTTCAATAACCATGACAAAGCAAAAGCCAGGTGTCAGCAGCCCATAATGGGTGTGCTGACAGGTAAATGCAACAAGCAATTACATTCTATGTGAGGCTTTAGTAGGGTGATTGAATATGAGTGAAGGAACATTTCCACATGAGGGTTGGAGGTGTAATGGATACTGTGCTACTTTACTGATGGCAAGCTCTTCAAACATTGTAACACAGTGAGAGGAGGAGGTGATGGTAAGTGACACATGCACTTAGTACAGTGCATTATTGGAAGATACAACTAGCTTCTCTTACCATGCACATTAAATATTTTGTGGCATTAAGTGGAATTGCCACTGACTGCCCTGGAAACCTGATTCCACTTCTCTGATACTGCACGACTTAGAGCCTGCAGGTTTTCAGTGCTTAATTCGATGCACTTTGCATAATAGTAAGAAATGACTGAAGATGCCAGATACTGCAAAGACTACGGGCCCTGACAACATTCCAGCAACAACACTGAAGACCTGTGCTCCAGAACTTGCTGCGCCCCTAGCCAAGCTGTTCCAGTACAGCTACAACACTGGCATCTACCTGGCAATGTGGAAAATTGCCCAGGTATGTCCTGTACACGAAAAGCAGGACAAATCCAACCCGGCCAATTACCGCCCCATCAGTCTACACTCGAACATCAGTAAAGTAATGGAAGGTGTCGTCAACAGTGATATCAAAAGGCACTTGTTTAGCAATAACCTGCTCAGTGACGCTCAGTTTGTATTCCGTCAGAGCCACTCATCTCCTGACCTCATTACAGCCTTGATAAAAACATGGACAAAAGAGCTGAACCTCAGAGGTGAGGTGAGAGTGAGTGCCCTTGACATCAAGGCAGCATTTGACTGAGTTTGGCATCAAGGAGCCTGAGCAAAACTGGAGTCAATGGGAATCAGGGGGGAAACTCTCTGCTGGTTGGAGTCACACCTAGCACAAAGGAAGATGATTGTGATTGTTGGAGGTCAATCATCTGAGCTCCAGGACATCACTGCAGGAGTTCCTCAAAGTAGTGTCCTAGGCCCAACCATTTTCAGCTGCTTCATCAATGACCTTCCTTCAATTGTTAGGTCAGAAGTGGGGATGTTCACTGATGATTGCACAATGTTCAGCACCATTTGTGACTTCTCAAATACTGAAGCAGTCCGTGTAGAAATGCAGCAAGACCTGGACAATATCCAGGCTTGGGCTGATAAGTAGCAAGTAACATTCGCACCACACAAGTGCCAGGCAATGAATATCTCAAACAAGAGAGAATCTAACCATTTCCTCTTGACAGTCAATGGGATGTCGATCGCTTAATCCCACACTATCAATATCCTAGGGGATACCATTGACCAGAAATTGAACTGGAATAGCCAGATAAATACCGTGGCTACAAGAGCAGGTCAAAGGATAGGAATTCTGTGGTGAGTAATTCACCTCCTGACTCCCCAAAGCCTCTCCACCATCTACAAGGCACAAGTCAGGAGTGTGATGGAATACTTTCTATTTGCCTGGATCGATGCAGCTCCAACAACACTCAAGAAGCTCGATACCATCAAAGATAAATCAGCCCGCTTGATTGGCACTCCATCCACCACCTTCAAAATTCACTATCTTCAACACCGGCGCACAGTGGCAGCAGTGTGTACCATCTACAAGATGCACTGCAGCAACTCACCAAGACTCCTGAGACAGCACCTTACAAACCTGCGACCTCTACCACCTAGAAGAACAAGGGCAGCAGTTGCATGGGAACACCACCACCTGCAAATTCCCCTCCAAGCCACACACCATCCTGACTAGGAACTACATTGTCATTCCTTCATTGTCAATGGTTCAAAATCCTGGAACTCCCTTCCTAACAGCACTGTTGTCGTAACTACCCCTCATGGACATGCACTTTCTCAAGGGAAATTAGGGATGGGCAATAAATGCTGTCCTAGCCAGCAACGCCCACATCCCATAAACAAACAAACAAAATCCTCTTCCATCCTTTACCTTCACTTCCAGGAGAACCTTCATATTAGTATTTATGAAATGGTGAGCTCTCTGCCCTGCAGCAGATCTATTGGCCATTTTCTAAATAACTATGTTCCTGGTTTGCAGAAAAACTGTCTCTTAGTGTCACCTGGCCCTTTAAGGTACATAGGAGCAGGAGTAGGCCATTCAGCCCATCGAGCCTGCTCTGGCATTCAATACTATCATGGCTGATCATCCACTTCAATGCCTTTTTCCCCACATTATCCCTATATTCCTTTACGTTATTGAACAGGAATTTACATGCTGCAGCTGCATGTCATTTCCTGCACCCAAATGGGAGAGATCTCAAAGAGTATGGAGTTTCCAATGTCTGAACTTGCCTTCAATATTGGAATTAATCTGACTCCCCCAGAAAACCTATGATTGGTCAAACGGAAATCCTGCCCTGTCATATTTTCAATGGCAATCACACTGCTGAGGAAATCCAGGGTACAATAGGAGACATGAACAAACTATATTGACCTTTATCTTGAGGAAGTTCTACATTACATCATAGAGACAATAGTAAGTCTAATTTGTAATATATGGAAATATATCAATAACTTTCAAATAATTCAGAAAAATTCTTAGTTGCTCATCCAAATTTGACACATAATATTTTACACAGTAGGTTTTTTTTTCCAGAAAAGGAAATTGGTTTCAAGTAATGACTATTCTTAACAAATCTACCCCATCTTGCTGCTTTATCATTTGTTCCAGGATTGTAGCTAACAGCAAGTTATAACTCTTAAGAAATGTATAATTTATTTCACAATTGACAATATTGACTTTTCTAGGACTAATCTATAGTGGCACTGAATTTCATCTGAAGCATGTGAGCAACATTATGAATTTAAGGATAAGGGTAAACCAGTTGGATGCCATACATCTTGCCACTTCAAAATTGTAGGTTTTTAGGAATTATAATACAATAGTTTTTAACATCGCTGGTGGTTTGGCACATTTTTCACAATAAAACTGTTTTTGTTAAAATCATTTACAGATGTATGTGGAGGACTTTTGGGTGGGCAAGTACTGCAAGCACTTCGTGCTACCCCCAGCGGAAAAGTATGAGGCAACAAATTATAGTTTGATGTTATATTAACTGTAGAATGTAAAAATGCTAATGTATGATGTATTCAGAATAAATTATTGTTACTTTGTGCTCCTTGAAACACTGAACCATCACATAATTCCTGCTGGGTGACCTAACTTGACCTCACTCTTCTACTGTTACAATAGCTCCTGAAAAACTGGGAGCAGAGGTGTCTTTTTTTTTAACAGAGGTAAATCTATGGTCAGCATGAGAAGCCTTGTTGTGTTCTGACTGTGTCACCCAATAAACTGCACATTTTAATCAATTTAATCTAATCTATCTGTCTATTATGTAATGCACCTGCTCACAAAAAAGCAGGACAAATTCAATCAGACCAATAACCACCCTATCAGTCTACTCTCAATCATCAGCAAAATGATGGAAGGTGTCGTCAACAGTGCTATCAAGTGGCAGTTACTCACCAATAAATAATATGCTAATTATATAAAGCTGCAAATTAATTTTAAGCCGTAAGCTATGTACATTTCTCATTATACTTATCTTTCTGTTCTCTTGACACTAGGTGGTGTTGTGGCTCCTCCAAACTATTTTAATGCTGTTCTAACATGAGGAACATTCTTGAACCTTGATGTAAATTTTAGATAAGTTTGAGTAATTTTTTTAGCTTTTATTTCTTTCAATCAGTGACTCATTGCTGCCTCAGATGTCACGAACCTTAGGTTGTTGCTGCCTTGGTGGTCCGTGGGCTCTCTTTTTATAGCTGCTGCCTGTTTTTCTCTGCCGCCCTCTGTCCCTACATACCCCAGAGAGCCCATATCCATTGGTGCAGGCCTGGTGTTTTGGCCACTGTACTTCCTCCTGCCCCCATCCCACACCCACCACCACACCCACTGCCCCCGGGTTTACTTTCTATCTTTCACCACTCCACAGCCAGAGCCACTTCCAATCCCACAGCCACAGCCTCCTGTCTGCTCTTCACCAGTTACCCAGAATTAAGCAGCATCGTTAGCAATGTCATTATATACATAACTAGTGCTTTAAAAATGAAACTACAGGACAAACATTATAAAGCAGAATACTCTCTACTTATTACAACAGCATGGGAGATCTGCTTGTACACAAAAGTGGACCGATGTTTATAAGTGAGTTATGAGGGGATGTTCACAAGGGCTCTGAATTTCTACAGGCTGGCCAGTATACTGGGAGCGAAGCGGCGCTCTCGAAGATTTTGAACAAATTTTTGCCCGGTCTGAGAAAGGGAGCCAATGGGGGATAGGCAGATGGCCAGCATCAGGTTTTCTGCTGCCCTTCTGGCAGATGCCTGAGAGGCATCCATCGTGACAAGGGCACCCACCATTGGAATATTGATGAGATATGTTTCCTGACTCCATAAGGTCAAACAGGATAAGTGGCAGAAGTTGAACAAGGGGAGCACTCTGGCACTATGTTAATTGTTGGGTGTACAAATTTTTGGCCCCAAGAAGTTTAAGGATACAGTCTCGCCTCCATTCTGAGATTTCTTTGTAACTTTGTTTAACTAGCCACAGAAATTTCCATTTATTGTTTTATATTTATAATAGAGAAACATACAGATGTTTGCAAAGAACAGCAAATTTAGAAATAAAAGCAAAATACTGCGGATGCTGGAAATCTGAAATAAAAACAAGAAATCCTGGAACCACTCAGCAGGTCTGGTAGCATCTGTGGAAAGAGAAGCAGAGTTAACGTTTCGGGTCAGTGACCCTTCATCGGAACTGCAAATTTAGAAAAACAGTTTGATTTTACAATTTCATTCTGAGTGATTAAAAGCAAAATCCAACTCTCCTCAAAATGCCATCAAGTTAGTTTAATAAAAGTATGGTTACTGCGTTGCTACCCTAAAATGACTGATGTTTATTTGGCCATATAGCTAGAAGTGTCAACAAACATGTAAAACAATAGACATATAACTCATATTTCAAGCAATATGCCTGTCCTTGAACTGTAAAAAAAGCCAAGTATATGACAACGGTGTGAAGGTAAGCACCACCATAAGAACATAAGAAGTAGGAGCAGGAGTAGGCCATTCGGCCCCTGAAGCCTGCCTCGCCATTCAATAAGATCATGGTTGATCTGCCCCAGACCTCAACTCCTCTTTCATGCCAGCTCCTCATAGCCCTCAACTCCCTGATATTTCAAAAATCTATCTACCAGCTCTTTAAATACTTTCAGTAATCTAGCCTCCACAACTCTCTGGGGTAGAGAATTCCAAACACTCACTACCCTCCTTCGCATCTCAGTTTTAAATGAGTGTCCCCTTATACTGTAACGATGTTACAGAGCATGTTACACCAACATGACTATGATCTAAAATAAAAGCAAAATACTGCAGATGCTGGAAATCTGAAATAAAAACAAGAAATGCTGGAACCACTCAGCAGGTCTGGCAGCATCTGTGGAAAGAAAAGCAGAGTTAACGTTTCGGGTCAGTGACCCTTCTTCGGAACTTGCAAATATTAGAAACGTCAAAGGTTATAAGCAAGTGAGGCGGGGGTGGGGCAAGAGTTAACAAAGGAGAAGGTGTAGATTGGATAAGGCCACATAGCTGACCAAAAGGTCATGGAGCAAAGGCAAACAATATGTTAATGGTGTGTTGAAAGACAAAGCATTAGTACAGATAGGGTGTTAACGGACTGAAGATTGAACAGCAGCAAGTACAAACATTAAAAAAAAGTGGGTAAGCAAACTGAACAAACTAAGATGAAATGAAATAAACAAAAAAAAATTTTAAAAAATAAAAAATAAACTAAAAATAAAAGTAAAATGGGGGGCCCGTCATGCTCTGAAATTATTGAGTATGAATTATGACTATGATCTACTCTAGTGTATCAAAGCATAGTTAGTAATTTGCTTTTTGCCCTTTCCCTCAAAGCCATGCAAAGATAATGCTGGTGCAAGTCAAATCCCTGAATTTATAAGCCCAGCTTCTGGCAAGAACACAGAATAAGATGGTGGCACTTTCAGAGTGTCACTGCCCAGTGTTGCAATTGAATGTGTCCCTTAATAGCAGTTAATTCAGTTTTAAACATGTGGGGTGATCTGTAGTTGGAACTTATAATCACATTTCAGAATAAGAGGCTTCTAAAAGTATTAGTGCTGCTCATGACAACAGGATCACCTATTGGAAAGGACAACCTGATTATCTGATCTTTTGGCATTCAATGTACATTCCTTTGAATGTAACAGAAGTCAAAGTGCCCAGATAAAAACACAAGAAGCATCTGTAAATAGCCACACTGCGTAACATAATAGCATGAAAAAGACTGATTGCCTGCCCCTTTGAAAAGAGCCTCTGAACAGGGAACTAGCATTCCAGAACACAGAATAAGTAAGTAAAAGGCTGACAATCCCTGCAATCTATATTACGGAAAGCCTGGAACTTGATAAACTATGAGCATGTTACTGCTGTACCGGCATGTATTAGCTAGATAAGCGCGACAACAAAGACGTCATTGTTTTTAGTCCAGATTTTGCATGGATAATAACTGTGAGGCGAACAGTCCTGACCATTATTACAGAGTAAATTGGACAGCAACATCCGGTGTCCACACTTCGCCATTACCTGCGGAAGTCCAGAAGTTGCTGTCAGAAATATCCAGTCCTTTACTGGGTGTGGTGTAACAATCGTCGTCGATAGACTTGGCACTGAAATTACTTCAATGGTATGAATTTGGGTATTTACCTACTAGTTCTCCATTAAAGACACGAGAAAAATTAGAGCTGGTGCATTCAGGAATAAGTGAATTTTTAATGGGGTGGTCATTGACAATTCCTCCAAACAACTTTGGTCCTGAAAAGTTAATTTTACTTGCGTAGAGTCTCATTCCTTTAGAAGTTGATTAGTGTTGGAGATTAAAAAATTAAAATAAATTTATTTTTTAATTTTTCTCTCCATTATCTCCCTCTCTTAATCCTTTCTGTATTTCCCAATCTTTGTTCCATTGTCTGTACACGATTTAAATCTAATTTACGATTCCTGCTTTGTACTTTCTGGTTTAGACTCTGTCAACACGAAATTTGTATCAGTAGCGTCCGGTATTTGAGCACTCCGGGTGCCTTTTGAGAGCCAAAATTGTGTTTGAGTAGTGTGTGCATAGTTCTGGGGCAAGTCGCACTAGACGCCACATTGTGAGGGTGTTAACACATGCACAGTGACCACCCACAATCATTAACATATTTAGAAAACTTGAATCATCCTTGTTCATAAGGCTCCTTTGTCAGAAGGGTCCATATTCAAAATATTTACCTGTCTTTTCACTTTTCAGGTGATTGACTTGCTATTTCCAGTATTTTGTTTCAGATTTCCAGCAATTGCACTTTTGCTTTCTTTTATTGTGTGATTGCATAGTTGGTTACATCAAGAGAAGGAGCTTGAGTATAGAGCTGGTGCATGTGTAAAGGAAATTAGGACAATGTCCCCACCTGCACTATTCTTGTCCATCTTGTAGTCTGTCACAAAACACCTACTGATGTGTGAGAAGCAGGTTGTCTGCAGGGCATTCTGAGCTCAGGACAAGCAAGTGATCTGCTTGAAAGTGCGACTGCAGTTAGATAAAACAATAAATAAAGGCCAATGGAATATTGGACTTTATAAATAGAGACATCAAGCAAAGATAAGTTTTTTTCAGTACTGGATCATAACTAGAGTACTGTGTACAGTTGTGTGAAGCCCATTATAGAAATGACATTAAAGCCATAGAGGGTGTATAGCGTAGATTCACCAGAATTTTTTTTGGGATGGCTGGATTGTCCTATGAGGAGACATTGAGGAGGCTGGGCCTGTATTTTCTAGAGTTTAGAAGAATGAGAGGTGATCTCATTGAAACATACAAAATTCTGACAGGACTCGCCAGGGTAGATGAACGAAGGATGTTTCCCCTAGCTGGGAGGGTCTTGAACGAGGGGAAATAGTCTGAGAATAGGGGCTAGGCTATTTAGGACTGAGATGAAGAGGAATTTCTTCACTTAGAAAGAGGTGAATCTTTGGAATTCTCTATCCCAGAGGGTGGTGGAGGCTTAGTCATTGAGTATGTTCAAGACTGAGATTAATAGATTTCTATATATTAAAGGCATCAAGGGATATGGGGATAGCGTGAGGAAATGGCTTTGGGTAGAAGATCAATCATGATCTAGTTGAATGGCGGAGCAGGCTCGAGGGGCTGAATGGCCAACTCCTGCTCCTATTTCCTATGTTTCTATGATTCACCAGCATGAAACCAAGAGGAAAATCCAGGCTTTAATGTCAGCAGGTTAATTGACAAAACGAGGTCCGATATCTGAAACCAAATGTGTTCTCTCTTTTCATCCACCAATCTTTTTATGAGGTATGGTTATATGGTTAAGGCTAGGGTTAGGGTAGGGTAATAGGGCAGCAGGGGTGGAAAAGCCTCCCCTCTTGTGTTTATATACTCATTTCTTGAGTTTCATTTCACTAGCACCTACCACTTTTATTCAGCTCACGCCTTGCTTTGGTGTCTGTCCACGTCCACTTGCCTTTTCGCATACTCAGCTAGGGTTATAATTGGAATTGGAATGAAAGGCATGTACTACCAGCTTTGTAGTGATTATATCTGATTGAAGGATCAGTCGTGCCTAATGGCTAGACAAAGAGTAAGGTTTTTAGCGTAAGGATCTCCAAGAAGATTCAGAGGTTAGGAGTAGAGTCAGGGTCTGGACCCGGGTCGGGGTTTGGGGGGGGGGGTTGGGGTTTGGGTAGGTTAGAATTAGGGTTAGGGTTATGGGGGAGGTTTAGGGTTAGGCTTAGGGTTGTGGGGGGTTTAGGGTTAGGCTTAGGGTTGTGGGGGGTTTTGGTTATGGTTGGGGCTGGGGTCAGGGCGTTAGGCCTTAGGGTTAGGCCTTAAGGTTAGGACTGGGTCCGGGGTCGAGGGTTACATTAATGTTGTGGGGGGTTTGGGTTAGGGTTAGGGGTTTGGGCTGGGGTGGGGGCGTTTGGCCTTAGGGTTAGGTCTTAGGGTTAGACCTTAGGGTTCAGGGCTAAGGGGTGTTAGGTTTAGGGCTGGGTCTGGGGGCAAGGGTTACATTAACAGTTTCAGGGTTTGGTCGCATTGGGGTTTAGGTTAGCATTAGGGTATTTAGGCAACAGGGGTTTGTCTAGGGCTATACCATGATGTGTGCATTAGATTATAACTTTTGTCATATACGGCCCAGTCCATTTAGGCTTTTGGGTTTTAGATTATTAAAATTGTTTAATTGGGTTGCCTAGTCAACAAATTTGTTTTGGGTAGATGTGCTCCTTCTAAGGCCAGTGTTAGTGTCTGAGATAGTTGTGGATGCTGTAATGTGTTCCCTTGGATTAGGGATATGTGAGGTTCAGGATTGCTGTGCATGTGTTAAGTTTTAAGTACTGGTAAAGGAATTTTTTGCTGTCCTACAATTGGTTCAGACCCTTTGCTAACAGGGTTTGTAACGTTAAAATCGACTGTCTCTCTTTCCTTTTCCTTTGTATTGGTGACCAATTCATGTTAGTTTCAAGCCCCATAATTTCCAGGGACTGAACTCCATGTTGCAAAAATGTCTGGTTATCGCCTTCTCTTCCTTCCCTGTCCGATGGAACTAAGGCGTCCTGTAAATTTAGTTCTTAAAGTGTTCCTTGTTTCTCCTGTATATAAAATATGGCACTGTTTACATCAAATTGCATAGATTACATTCTGTTGCTCGCATGTAATTCTTTGATTTATTAAAGTGGTTTTTCCTGTGTTCTCGTTTTGTAACATTTTTAAGACCTTTTGGTGCTTACATGGTCCGCATTGTCTGGCACCGCAATTTGGTGCAACTTGTGCCTTTACTCTGTTACTGACCAATAGGTCTTTTAGGTTTTTGCCCCTTTTAAAAGCTGATGTTCTACTATATTGGCTCAGTGAGTTGACATCACCTTTTAACCTTTCAAAATGGTTTTTCTGTACTCTATTTATCTGTTGGATTGTTGCCCAGTATGTTGTAATTTGTGGTAGTCTTACTGTCGTCCGATTTTGTGGCTGTGGGTTCTCCATTTCTCTCAGGAAATTGGACTTGATATGTCTGAGCAATCTTTTTGTGTGCCCCCTCTATCTAAGTGCAGTGAAAAGGGTAGTAACCGCTTTGCTAAAATCTTCAAATTTTGTGGATATGCGGAGGAACCGCATGAGTACCAATCCCCCAAAAGTGTGTTTGGGATGATGGCTTTTAGTGTGCAGAAGTGTATGTGTGTCAGTTACCTTAAAAAGTACTTTTGTTGCTAATTTGTGACTGTTGTTCTCCAGTGGCAATTTGAAAACTAGTATCGAGAAAGTCAATGCTTTCCTTGTGTGTTGTGGCTCTAATTTTAATGGAGGGGTGATGATTATTGAGGATATTGATGAAGTCTTCTAATTCTGGTTCTGTGTGGGTCCAAATACCCCATATATCTTTACAGCAGCATTCACTGGCTAACTGCCTTACCCTACTGTAAATGCCAACTCAGCATCAATAAGTCAATGCTATAGCACGAAATAACCGACAAAGTAAGCTATGATCTGGCAAGCTCAATTGATCTCAGTGGGGTGTAAAATATCAGACATTGCTGCAACTCAAAAGTGAAGCCACTGAGATGTACTTTCAATTTGCCAGCAGAATATTATAGAATCAATCTTAAAGCAGCTTTTAAATATGTAACTTTCTTGGATGTGCTCATTTCAATTTGGTTTAGTATCTTATTGGATCCACACCAAGGACGCAGCATTGGTTCAAATGTTTCGGTCCTTTGGGTCCTAGTTTGTACAAAAATTTCCATTATGTACTTAATTTTGATCCAAACTATTAGAAAAAAAGTTAAGTAGTCTGTGTGCTCAGCTAAACATCCCCACATCCATATCCCTAATAGCAAACTGTTTGGGCCTGTTCTGTTAGTTTGGATGCCAGGATTGAAATGAAGCGAGAATATTTAAGAATGTAATAAAAATTGAGGATTTGTGTGTACCTTTGAATTAAATTTTGCCCTGGCCCTTTTCCAGCATCATCGGTATTTAACAATATAAACTGAGTGTTATATTTAAAAATGCTTTCATTCAGAATGTGGACCTGAGTACTGATGACTTGAAGTAAGCATCAAATAGTATGGGAACTATGCAGAAATTGTTTTCTTAGTAACTGCAATTACATTAAATGTTATGGAGTAACATCAAAATAACATATTTAGTAATTGCTAGCAATAATAATCTACCATCCAAGAAAAACATTTGAATTTGCCAGCAAGGTAATTATTTTTACTGATGTGGTTTTTCAATTTTTTTTGTTTCATCCCTGGTTCTTAGTTTGATGTTTTATAAATCTTTGATTGTGTCTCCTCAAAATGTATGTTTTCATGACATTGATGATTTAAAGCATAAAGTGCATTTAATTCTATATTTAATCCTTTAATCATGAATGGTATTCAATTATAAAAGAGATGGTATATAAAGTTACAGTGGAAATATTTTTATGCAATATGGATAAAACTAAGTTAGAGATTTACATATAACAGGCAAACTATTCAACAATCAAAACTGAAACCTGGGAGCGATTTGCTTATATCATGATTCCACATGCAGAACTTGCATTTACCGAGTGCAGGATAACCCAAAGTACTTCACAGCCGATGAACTACTTTTGAAGCGTAGCCAATATTTTAATGTAGGGATATGTATAATAGGGGAATATTCCACTCTAGTACTTCTGAGACATTTGGGAAATTGGACATCCTAAGTGTGCGATTTTCCATCCAGATGTCAGAGCACCAAAGCAGAAAATATCCCTTATATGCCTGCTTTTTTTGCCAGAAGATTGGAAAATTGCTAACGTTGTACTTGTGTTTAAAAAGGGAGCGAAGGATAAACCGAATAACTACAGGCCAGTCTAACCTCAGTAGTGGGCAAATTATTGGAATCTATTCTGAGAGACCGGATAAACTGTCACTGAGAAAGGCACAGATTAATCAAGGATAGTCAGCATGGATTTGTTAAGGGAAGATGTAGTTTGACCAACTTGATCGAATTTTTTGAAGAAGTAACAAGGAAGATAGATGAGGGTAGTGCAGTTGATGTGGTCTACATGGATTTTAGCAAAGCTTTTGACAAGGTCCCACCTGGCAGACTGGTTTAAAAAAAATAAAATCCATGGGATCCAGGGAAACGCAGCAAGGTGGATACAAAATTGGCTCAGTGGCAGGAAACAAAGGGTAATTGTTGACGGCTGTTTTAGCGACTGGAGGGCTGTTTCTAGTGGTGTTCTGCAAGGCTCAGTACTGGGTCCCCTTTTTGTAGTGTATATTAATGATTTGGACGTAAATGTAGGGCCCATGATCAAGAATTTTGCGGACGACACAAAGATTGGTCGTGTGGAGGATAGCTGTAGGCTGCAGGAAGATATTGATGGTCTGGTCAGATGGGCAGAAAACTGGCAAATGGAATTCAACTTGGAGAAGTGTGAGGTGATGCATTTGGGGAGGTCAAACAAGGCAAAGGAATACACGATTAATGGGAAAGTACTGAGAAGTGTGGAGGAACTAAGGGACATTGGAGTGAATGTCCACAGATCCCTGAAGGTAGCAGGACAGGTTGATAAGGTGGTTAAGAAGGCAGATGGAATCCTTTCCTTTATTAGCCACGGTATAGAATACAAGAGGAGGGAGATTATGCTGGAACTGTATAACTCATTGGTTAGGCCACAACTTGAGTACTGTGTGCGGTTCTGCTCACCTCATTACAGAAAGGATGTAATTGCACTGGAGAGGGTACAGAGGAGATTTACGAGGATGTTGCTAGGACTGGAAAAATGCAGCTATGAGGAAAAATTGGATAGGCTGGGATAGTTGTCCTTGGAACTGAGAAGGCTGAGGGGAGATCTGATTGAAATGTACAAAATTTTGAGGAGTCTGGATAGAGTGGAGGTGTAGGGTCTATTCACCTTAGCAGAAAGGTCCGTGGTGAGGGGGTATAGATTTAAAGTGATTGGTGGAAAAATTAGAGGGGAGATGAGGAAAAAGTTTTTCACCCAGAGGGTGGTGATAGTCTGGAACTCACTGCCTGAAAGGGTAGTTGAGGCAGAGACCCTCAACTCATTCAAAAGGAGTCTGGATATGCACCTCAGGTGCCGTAAGCTGCAGGGCTACGGACCAAATGCTGGAAGGTGGGATTAGAATAGGTGGATTGTTTTTCGGCCAGCACAGACACAATGGACCAAGTGGCCTCTTTCTGTGACTTAAACTTTCTGTGATTTCTATAATTCTATATGAAAATGAAATGCTTGTAAAGGCAATTCCAGTTATGTACTGTATATTATTCATTACTAAGTAAAAAGACATTTTTCCTGTTAAATATTTATCATTTTTCCACTTGAATTGATATTTAGAGTTTAATATGAATCTTAAATATCAGTTAATCAAGCTATCAATTGAAGAACAATAGCAGTATTTATGAATTCCAGCTGCAGAGTGGGAAAAGCCTTGAAGAACTGCCATGTATTCATGTTTTAACATAACTAAATGAGGCCAGCATCAGAACACAGCACTGGAAAATCAGAAGTCGCAGATTGGGACGTAAGGCTGGGGAGATTGCAAAGGTTTCGTATTGAGAGACTGGAGGGATTTGCATTCAAGGGGCTGGATTTTGTTGGGCTCTATGGCGGGGGTGGGATGTTGCTGGAAGATTGTACTGGTAGCAGCCCGCCACGGATCCTAACATCGGGATTGCCGGGCCCGATCTTCCTGGTGTAGTGAGACACCGTGATGCGCCCCCCCCCCCCCTGGCTGCTAGGCAACAGGACCCAACTTTAAATATTTAAATAAAGGAAAGGCATACATTTACATACTATTCCCCACGATCTTGCCAGCTGCTTGCGATCTTCCATGCAATGGCTGGTACTCGCGCGCCTTCATTTTCCCATCCAGGGAAAGCCGGCGCCACTGAGGTGGGGAATTTAGGAATTTTTAATGTAGTGGGGGTGGGGACGGGGTCAACTCTGCATTTCTAGTGTGAGTGGGAGGGGTGACCTTGGCACTTAGTGCAGTTATGTTGGGGGGACAGGTCAACTATTCAATTTAAGTGTTTTGGAGGTGTGGCGGGGGGGGGGGGGGAGGGGTGCGAAACGGGGCTACCATTTATTTTCAATGTATTGTGGGGGGGGGTGATGGGTCACACATTTATGTACAGTGTAGTGGAGGGTTCCGAGGTTGAATTTTGTACTCTCTGTGTAGGTCTGGCTGCCCTTTAAAAATCGTGCCAGCACCTGCGCAGAGGCAGCTGATGCCATTGTCGGTGACACAGAGCCCACCCCGCCATGTGATTGGGGGGTAGGGTGGGCGGACTGCCCTGCACGTGGACATGAGCCACTGCACACTAGATCATAGCGGCATGCGGCCTGCACATGTGGGCTACCATGTTTTTCGCCCACTGCTGCTCCTAGCGGCGGGAAAATAAAATCCAGGCCAAGGTGTGGATTGTGAATTGAATAAGTTGGGGAATGTGGAACTAGTGGGTGTCAGCAAGGGCAGAGTAATGGGTGAGTGGGGCAGGTTGCAAGTGATGCTGTTCTTGATAAGTTTGTGTTTATGCAGGAAGGGTAGGAAGTGGTGAGGAGAATGTCCAGTTGTTAGTACTTAGTTGTTGAGAAGTCCTTGCACTTAGAATGGGGCTCCTTCCAGAAGTTGTATAAATACAGCTATGGTACATGAGAAATTTGCCAGGGAACAGAATGAAAAGAAAACTCAAAAAGCTGGGAATCTGAAATAAAATCACATAAGACAGAAAATGTCAAAACTGATCTAGTAACATCTGAAGAGGGAAAAGGTAGATTATTTTTTCATCCAAGTGTTTATAGTATATTTCTTAATAGAATGTTTCTGAACCCTAATACTCCTACAAAGTTCTCCCTTAGTGGACAGAGCAAAGCTGGTGGAAGGCTGCTATTGCTCACATGAGGACGTCTTGAGCTACTTGTGAATGGCGAGTTACGGATAATTGAGCTTGGCTGCAGACTGTTGCGCCTCAGCTGCTGTTGGGGCATCTGGCTCAGCTATCTTGCTGGCGCCATGGCAAGTATTGGTCGAGAGGATGGCAAAGGAGCAGACATGTTGACATCCTGAGAGAGGGCAACATGTATTTCCCCCATCGCACGACTGCCACACCCATGGGGCTGGAACTCACAACTTCCAGAGATCTGCAAGAAGATGAATGGTGCCTTCAAGGAACCTGTGTGATTATACTTGAATCTCCTCTTCCAGTCATGTTCCTCTAGCTTGTACTGTGGGTAGTGTTGTCATTGCAGAAAGAGAGGATGAATATGAACATACGAATTAGGAGCAGAAGTAGGCCACTCGGCCCTTTGAGCCATTCAATAAGTTCATGGCTGAACTGATTATTCCACATTTCCACCTACCGCCGATAACCTTCCACCCCCTTGCTTATCAAGTATCTATCTACCTCTGCCTTAAATATTCAAAGACTCTGCTTCCACTGCCTTTTGAGGAAGAGAATTCCAAAGACTCATGATCCTCTGAGAGAAAATATTTCTCCTCATCTTAGTCTTAAATTGGCGACCCCTTATTTTTAAACAGTGATCCCAAGTTCTAGATTCTCCCAACAAAGAGGAAGCATCCTTTCCACATCCACCCTGTGATACTGGGGTTTAGAGGATTAAATTATGAGAACAGGTTGCAAAAGATTGGCTTGTATTCTTTTGAGTATAGATGATTGAGGGGTGAACTGGTTAAGGGTTCAACAGTCAAAAATGTTAATAGGATTCAATGGGGTAGATAGGGGGGAAATCAAGAACAAGGGAACATAATCTTAAAATTAGAACTAAGCCATTTAGAAAGAAAATCAGGAAGCACTTTTTCTCACAAAGAATAGCAGAAATATGGAATTCTCTCCCCCAAAGACTCTGGAGCTTTCAGGACCGAGATTGATAGATTTTTGTTAGGTAAGGATATTAAGGGATATGAAGTTAAGCAAGTAAATGGAGTTCAAGTATAGATTAGTTGTGATCTAGTTGAATGTTGGAGCAGACTCGAGGGGCTGAATGGCCGACTCCTGTTCCAATGTTACTTTGCACCAGCTCTGTAATTGAGGCTCTTTAAAATCACAGATAAAAAAATACAGTTGTTGGAAATCTGAAATAAAAACAGATTAATACTGGAAATAGCAAGTCAGTCACTATCTGAAGAGAGAAAGCACAGGTCAATGCTTTGAATATAAGCTACACCAGAATCATTAAATCAAGATGGTTTTTACTAATTTCCAAAATAAATTCCCAGTTTGCCACTGTTGATAGATATATTGCAGGGGTGGCACTCGGAAGATATTATTTTGTGGCCATTTATGGATGAAGTTCCTCGGTAATATTTGTAATCATTGGTTGTCATAATTGTATAACATTCCTCTATTTGATGTTTGTTAACCCAGTTAAAGTAGAGCACACAGAGGAATTTTGAACAATCAAGTAACATGTTTATTATAAATAAAAACAAGAAGTGCCGGAACCACTCAGCAGGTCTGGCAGCATCTGTGGAAAGAGAAGCAGAGTTAACGTTTCGGGTCAGTGACCCTTCTTCGGAACCCTTATTATAAACATTGCTGAAAGCAATTTCATGCCACGGAAAGCAACCCGATACTTATCAAAATAATAACATTAAAAATGATAATTTATCTTTGTTGTAACATCTCTAATATATGCATGGATATTGTGGATATGTCTGTAGTAATATGCTTGTGGACTATCAAGTTCCAGGAATTGCCAGACTTTTACTAATTTATTCTGTGTCCTGTAATGATAGTTCCCTGTTCAGAAGTTTCTTTCAAAGGAGCAGGAAATCAGCCTTTTTCATGCACCCTAGTGTGGCTAGTTATAGACGCTACATGTATTATATCTGGGTATTTTGATTTCTGCTACACAACACTGCATCCTGTCACTGCCATTACGCTGGCAACAAAGGAGTGACTGCCAAAAGATTGGATATTCAGGTCTTCCTTGGCCAATAGATGACCATATTGCGACAGAAAAGCAACACCAAAACATTTTTTGCATGCTTTTGTTCTGAAATATATTTCCAAGTTGCAACTCCAGATAACCCCACATATTGAAAAATGAATTTTCTGCTCCCATTTGTATGACTGGACAGTGACTGCTCTGAAGTTGCTATCGCCTGTGATGCTGCCAAAAGCTGGGCTGATACATTGAGGGATTTGACTTGAACCAGGGTTATATTCAAACGACATTGAGTCAAAAGACAGAAAGCAAATTACAATCTACTTTTTGATGCAGTAGAGTAGGCCATAGTCATGTTGGTGGTTCTTCCTTTCACAGCATTACCATATATGTGGTCTTCTTGCAGGTCAGACATATTGCTTGAACTTTCAGCTTGTTGTACATTGTTGTATGAGGGCTATCCAAGTGGAGCCCCCGCGTGAAATGGAGGCACCATTCACAAAGGATGAAGCCACAGGCTGGATAACAGTTGGCTGTGTTAAAAGCTATTTTATCTATCATATCTTTTTGGAGCAGTGGAGAGTTAGCAGGAAAAGAACTCACGCTAAAATTCATTTAAATGTATTCTAATATATAGATAAAACTTCGGATCAATAGGCTTGCAGCAAGGTCACACTCAGGGCTAAAATGATCCAGCTACGTGGATCTGTTTATTCCTATACCATTGATTATAGTAACCAGCAAATTGCTTCAATGACAATCTTGCTACAAGATTGGGGTCTGTGACTTCCTTAGAGCTACTTCTGTTCCACCGCTGTAACTTGGCCAGAAGTGCTATGGAAACTCTATTTAGTCATGAGGTGCAGTGGGAGCAACTCCAAGGAAATTCCAAGCAAGGGCTTATGAGAAGGAAAACAGGAAGTTTCTCAACTAGCCACAATGCTGAGATTTTTCAGAGCACTAGGATCTGTTGCATTGTCACTTCTACCTCTGCAAAGGATGCCTTGCCAACCAGTTCTGCAGATATGGATAGTGATGCAGTTCTTGCTGTGTGAGACACAGAGTGACATGCAAAGACCCCTAATGCTGGAGTAAATGGAAAAGCCAGTGTATTGTACTGGTAGAATGCCTACTGGCATTGAATGTGAGGTAGATGATGTGAGTTTCTTTGATTCTAGCATGGAAGGATACATCCTTTAAGTTAATCAAATCCATGGAAGATCGAGGAAGAGACACCAGTAAGGAGAGCACTGCAGTAGTCTGGGGGTGATGACTGTTTCAGGATGAATGGACAGAGTTAAAAATATGTAGCCTTTGTGGTAGAGGATATGAAGTCAGAAATTCCTCTCAGGACTAAACAGGATGTCAACATTGTAAATGTTGCGTGTTGTCTTAACCTCTGTATTAGCTGTTACTATACACAAAGCACTGACCGCTCAAGACAGAATCAGTAATGCAGTCACGTGGACTCTTCATTTAAGGGTGGTTCCGCGTGTACAGATAGGTCTTCACTGTACAGATACTTATTTAAGACTGCCCACAACCCAGAAGTCACATGGTGTGTTATATCACAGCTCTTACACTGTTGGCAACATAGCCACACCTCTTAAAGGTGTACACAGACAACATCCCCTTTTCCCCAAACGGAACAATAGGTAAAAGCTAACTGTATACAATTCAACAACAATAATTGGAGATAAAATGGCATAAAACAGTAATAGAAACATGTGAGTACATCAATCACGGTAACGTAAGGGTGGTTTGATCAAACAGCCTGATTTAGAAACAGGATAATAGTTCTTGGAATCTGGACATATGTGTGTGGACTCGGATCTATGGAAGTCGAATGCATCGACTCTGCCCGGGGCGTTGTC
The DNA here is from genome assembly GCF_036365525.1 of Heterodontus francisci. Lineage (NCBI taxonomy): Eukaryota > Metazoa > Chordata > Chondrichthyes > Heterodontiformes > Heterodontidae > Heterodontus > Heterodontus francisci. Next base: position 133,311,154 of record NC_090374.1, on the reverse strand, counting down.
TTCAATCTCGTCTGATTTACGATGGAGTCTTCCATGCATCTGGGATCATGGACTGTTCTATTCTATTCCTACGCAATGTAGCACCAGTAGAAGTAGTAACCTCATACTAACGTGATTCTGATTGAACCCTGGAGACTTGTGCAGTACTCCATGTACCAATTACAGGATTCTGTATTGTGACCTGTTGTCATACCGTTAATTTAGGAAGCTCACTCCCAGCATGACTAGCTTGCACCTCTTTCTTCTTCCCCCATTGCTCCAGAAGAGCGTCCCTAACTTCAGGGTAGATTATTTTCGCAGAGGCGTGCTTTGTTTTGGGTGCCTCTGCACTGGGCACAGTTTGAGTTGGAGATGCTGTAGACTGGGCAGCAACAGGCTGTACTTCCTCAAACTCTCTTTAGGTATCTTGAAACCAAAAGATGGGCAAATTTTAAAGATCATTCTGAGCCTTCCTGGCATTCATTTGCTTCAGGGTTTTTCCGAGTTAGTGTCTGACGCCTGGAGGGAGGCAGTGCTTGGCGCTGCCCAATGCCACACATTGTTGCCAGGCTCAAATCCTTGTGTGACTGTAGTCCAGCGATGCCAGGTCCAGCTAATTGGGTGATGCAATGTAAAAAGTTAGGATTTGCATTTAATCTCGATGGATCCAAAACATGGGATCGGGGACCCATTGCATGTGGCTAGTTGGATGTTCATTGGGGTCACCATGGCTCTCCAGTTACCCAGATACATGCCTTTTAAGATGTGTAGAGGCAAAATATTCATGCTGGTAGCCTTGTCCACCTTTGTCCAGAGCACATGCGTGCCCTCCTTGTTTGGACATAGAACACGAATAGATACAAAAGCCTCCAGTGCAGCAATTGAATCAATGCATTCAGTGACATTGACGATGTGAAATGACTGTTCCTCTTGCCCACTTGAACTTGGACTCTTGCCATCATCATCAATGGTGTTGACATCATCCACAACCTCGTGGATGTATCGGTTGTGATGTGAAGTACGACCGTGAAACTTGTCAGGGCGTGAAGCCTTCTCACGGTCTGTCTGACTGTGGTCAGGACTTTTACCAGCAGCATCTGGTCTTGGTTTTCTGACACTGATGTCTCCAGTGAACCCTGACACCACATGCTTTGCAGATGTCGTTAAATGCTTGGAAACCCTTGGAAACCTTTTGCATGGTTTCCTGTACTTGGAATCCTTAGTCAATGCACCAACAGTATTCACAGCACATAGGGATTGTAACTCTGTTGGACCAGAGTGATAGACTCAAATTTTTGACCATCTTTGAGCAAGATGCCCACTGTATACCCCATGGGCTTCTCTAAATGTTCCCTCTGATATGCCTCTATTGTTGTGGTGCAATCACAAGTTCAATGATGCGGTCTGCCAGCTCAGTCTCAGTGAAGTCACATTCACGGCCCTTAGCTCGACATTGACTAACAAACTGGTTAATGGATTCAGTCGGCTGCTGCCAAAAGGACATGAATTCGAGTCAATGGACCAGAACATTGCGTTTGACATGAAGTTGATCCGCTGATGTGGACCAGATTTTTGCGGGATCTTTCTGCTCCTCTTCGATGAGGCCAGAAGTGGTAATGCAATACAGGCCTTCATTGCCAATGGCAATGCATATTTTCAATGCCTGCTTCTGTGGATCCACAACTGCTAAATCGTCGTAACATAGCTCAACTCTTTGCTTGAAGAGCTGAAATCCTGATAGCAGTTCAGATGCTTTCGAGTTGATGGTGGGGAACTGTGCTGTCATTCCTATCATGACTCCCTGCCATTGCTGTTAAAGGAAGTCTCCTGTTCTGCAGGCAAACAGAAATAACTGCCTGCAGTTCAACTTGTGGCCAGGCTTGGAGGGTGTGGTGCTGAGTCCTGCTGTCATAACTGGCTGCAGTTCCACTTGGAGGATGTGGTGCTGTTGCCCAATTCACATGCTTTTGTTAGGCCTTGCCCACAAAGCAGTAGGCCTGGGAAGAGGTCCTGCAATGGCAACCAAAGCTTATTTTACTTCTGGCTGGGTCAGAATGGGCTTTGGATGGCGTGATCCTGGAAATCATGAAATCATGATCCTGGACAGACCTGCTGCTTCTTTGGACCACTGGTTCAGCAATTTTAAAATCAGGTACTCATGGTTTTAAAGAGACTTTGCCTTTTTCTCTGTGTGGCTCTTCCTGACTTTGGGCTGGTTCCTATCCATGACCTTGTGCTGAAGTATAGCACCACAATCCCAATATTCTGTTTCACATTTCAATTTAAATTTTTTAAAAGTTCTGCAATGTGGTCCAGTCTTCAAACACGCAACGCTGCCACCAAACACAAAGCACTAACCACTCAAGACGGGATCAGTAACATGGACTCTTTATTTAAGGATGGTTCTGCATGTACAGATAGGTCTTCTCTGTATAGGTACTTATTTAAGACTGTCCCCAACCCAGAAGTCACATGGTCTGTTACATCACAGCTCTTACACTGTTGTCAAGATAACATAGCCACACTTCTTAAAGGTGTACACACACAACACAAATAGGCTGATTTAGCTAGAGAGTGGTTGGGGGTGGGGAAGGAATTGGTACCAAGGGGAAGAATTTGTTGTGGGTTTCAAAGACAATGGGGGCTAAATTAGATTGCTCCTGAAAACAGGCATCGGGATTGTGATTTGCGATTAATCTGGGTCTGTTGGATGTGATGCAGGCAGCCCACCATGCCACCTTTCACTGACATAATTTCATCATGCAGGCAGTGCTAAATGGCTTGTATGCTTCAGCAGGGGGCCCAAAATCAATACGTGCTAGTGCTACTTAAAATTAGCCTGCACTGCTTAAAGCTAGCTTACACCTCTTAATGGAGGTGCATTGTGGCTGAAGAAGGGTGCTGGGAGACCTGTATAGGCTGAATATGACCTGGGAAGGACAGAACATTGGCTGAATGTGGGAGAGAATGGGCACTTAGGATTTCCGACGTTGCACTGGAGATGGAAATGAGGATAGATGTCCTGTATCTGCAGGGGACCAAGAGACCATCCAGATACCCTGTGTAACGGCAGCAGGAACAGATAGCTAAGGAGGACCTGGCTGCAGCTTTGCAAGAAGTTTAAGGACATCATATGAGTGACCAAGATCTGTGATTATATCTTCAAATGCCATATCCTACTAACTGCACCACTAGCCTCAGCCACTGCTCAAGTCACAATGCCCCATTACTCACCTTTCATTAATCTCTATCAATCAGAATTCATATCATATGCCTCAACTCACCTTCACGGACTTAGCACTGTTGCAAGACCCACACTCATATCTCGTAGCTTGCACATCCTGGCAGCTATTCAACCAATGAAGTCACATTGCCAAACATATTGCACAACTCATTGACACATTCCCTCTCTGTTGCAGGAGAAAGCAGTGTACAACTGAAGGCAGCAGGTACTGAACAGAGGGAGACAGGTGTGCCTGCATGCTCTAACTCCATGGAGGAGACAGAGCTGGCCATTAACAGAAAGGCCATGGCCAGAAGCAGGGCGGACATCATTGAAGATGACGGTATCCTCATACCTAATCTTTCTTCTCACATTGCACTTCCTCCTTATCCCACAATTTCTTATAACTTACAAGCTGCAGGTGATGTAAGAATGCACCTCTTACTTTCCCCCCACTGCCCGAGCAGCAACCCCCCCTCCCCCCACCACCACCCCGGCCTCCTTGCACTACAATCTTACCCTGTGCCCTTTTCCTTCTAGACGCCCAGGAAGTGTAACCTGGACAGACAGTGGAGGAACACTTAGAGGTGAGTGATGATGAACACACAGCACTGTCACTTGGTTTCACACTGGCAACTACCAGCTCAGATACTGACACTGCGTATATCTTAGAGGATAGATTGGAGGCGGGATCTGCATGTGGCAAGGCATGATTTCACAAGAGGAATCAGATGAAGACTTTAATGGGGCAGCCTACAAAAGAACGTTGGTTGGAGTCATATCAAGCACAAAGGAAGATGGTTGTGGTTGTTGGAGACCAATCATCTCAACTCCAGGACATTGCTGCAGGAGTTCCTCAGGGTAGTGGCCTAGGAGTAACCATCTTCAGCTGCTTCATCAATGACCTTCCCTCCATCATAAGATCAGAAGTGGGGAAGTTTGCTGATTATTGTGTGATGTTCAGTACCATTTGTGACTCCTCAGATACAGAAGCAGTCCGTGTCCGTATGCAGCAAGACCTGGACAATATCAAGGCTTGGGATGATAAGTGGCAAGTAACATTCACACCACACAAGTTCCAGGCAATAATGATCTCCAACAAGAGATAATCTAATCATCTCCCCTTGACATTCAATGGTATTACCATTGCTGAATTCCCTCACTATCAACATCCTGGGGATTACCATTGACCAGAAACTGAACTGGATCAGCCAAATAAATACTGTGACAACAAGATCAGGTCAGAGGCTGGAAATTCTGCAGCAAGTCACCTCTTGACTCCCCAAAGCCTGTCTACCATCTACAAGGCATAATTCAGGAGTGTGATGGATAACTCCTTGCCTGAATGAGAGTGGCTCCAACAACACTGAGGAAGCTCGAAACCATCCAGGCCAAAGCAGCCCAGTTGGTCAGCACCCCATCCAACACGTTAAACATTCACTCCCTCCACGCACAGTGGTAGCAGTGTGTACCATCTGCAAGATGAACTGCAGCAATGTACCAAGGATCCTTTGACAGTACCTTCCAAACCTGTGACCTCTTCCACTGAGAAGAAAAGGGCAGCAGATGCGTGGGAACACCACCATCTGCAAGTTCCCCTCCAAGCACACACCATCCTGATTTGGAATTATATCACCGTTCCTTCACTGTCGCTGGATCAATATCCTGGAACTCCCTCTTAACAGCACTGCAGGTGTACCTGCACCAGATGGACTGTGGCGGTTTAAGAAGGCGGCTCAACACCACCTTCTCACAGGCAATTAGGGATGGGCAATAAATGCTGGCCTTGCCGGGATGCCCACATCCCATAAAACGAATAACAAAAAAAACCAAAATGCTTGATGCATTGGGAAGCCTGCCAGAGAGCCTGTTTTCAATGCCTCGGAGCATGGAGGAGCCCGGTAACGACTTGGCACAGGATTTTAGGCAGAGCTTGGAGCCCATCTTTTCCAATATGGAAATGGTGGACAACTCCATAGCCCACTTGGTGAACCAACCATGTTGTAAAGTCTGATGGCCGATGTCTCAGCTTTCATTACAGACTCAGCAGTAAGGAGTGTGGGACTGTTGGTGAATTGGGGTTGCAATTATTGATCAAATTAGTTTTTAGGGGAGGTGGTGGTGTAATGGTAATGTCACTGGACTAGTAATTCAGAAGTCCAGGCTAATGCACTGGGGACATGGATTCAAATCCCATCAAGGCAGATGGTGAAATTTGAATTTAATTAATAAATCTGGAATTAAAAGCTAGACTAATGGTGACCGTGAAACCATTGTCAATTGTTGTAAAAACCCTAAAATAAAAGCAAAATACTGCGGATGCTGGAAATCTGAAATAAAAACAAGAAATGCTGGAACCACTCAGCAGGTCTGGCAGTATCTGCGGAAAGAGAAGCAGAGTTAACGTTTCGGGTCAGTGACCCTTCTTCGGAAGTTGGCCTAGCCAGTGACGCCCACATCCCATAAACGAATAATGAAAAAAAACATACAGCCCGGGGAGAAAGGAGCTGTCTAAAGTTATTTTTTTTAAAATCATTTATAGAATGTGGGCATCGCTGACAAGTCCAAAATTTATTATCCATCCCCAATTGCCCTTGAGAAGGTGATAGTGAGGCATCTTCTTGAATACAACTGAATGGTTTTCTAGGCCATTTCTACGGGCAGTTGAGAGTCAACCACATTGCTGTGGGTCTGGAGTCCCAGATAGGCCAGATCAGATAAAGACAGCAGATTTCCTTCTGTAATGGACACTAGTGAATAAGATGGGTTTTTAAGACAATCCAGTAGTTTTATGGTCACCATTACTGATACTAGCTTCTTACTCCATATTTATTTAAGTAATTGTATTTAACTTCTGCAACTGCCATATTGGGCTTTGATCTCACAATTGTTGTTCCACCTCTCCCCTCCTCCCTCCTCTACCTGGTGGCAAGGGCTGTCCCTTCGTAATGGCAAGGTTGTGCAGCATGCAGCATACTTCTGCAGATCTTGAGACACATGCAATTGGGCACTGAAGAGATCCTCCAGAGCGATCCAGGCAGCAGAATCATTGGTCTGATCTATCATACTTCTTGTGGCAGCATAGCTGTTATTGTCTGCATGCTGCGCACATGTGCATCAGTTGCAAATCAGAGTCAAGAGCCCTGTTGTAAGGAGATAGCCCTTGTCTCCCAGTAGCCACCCTTTGCTTTGGTGGTTGAAATGCAGCCTCCATGGTAAACTGCTGCAGAATAAAGGCATCATAACTGCTGTCAGGATACTGGGCATTAATCGGGATGGTCACACACGTTGAGGGAGTGGAACTATGTGGTTCTGGTATTGGGCAGTTGACATGTGGGCTGGAATTTTACAGCCCCCAAGGGAGCACGCTGGAAGAAGTGGGGGGGGGGGCATAAAACTGAATGGGAGGCGGGGGTTCTATTCGCATCGCCTTTCCATTCCAGCTGCAGTTTTACGAGCAGTGGAGGAGGTGACAAACTGCCTGCCTGCCCCAGACAATTAAGGCATTTAAGTGGGCAATTAATAGTCACTTAAGGGTCTCCTCCTGCAGCTGCTGGTATATTACCAGCGGCAGGTGGGCGGCTCAGGACCCCCATGAGGTCGCTCAGTTAAACCTGCTGGCCACCTTGCGGGCTTGGGGGGAGGGGGGCCTCCTGATCGGGCACCCTGTGCCCCACAGAGGGTCCCCCAAGGCACAATCCGCCCATACTGGCACACATCTTCCCCACCCCTGCCCCTCCACCGATCCCTCCTGCTTCGCCGGAGCCAAGCTGATTGCCCCTGGCAAGGCCCAATACACTTACCTTGATTCTGGGGTCTTATCCATTGAAGCTGCTCTCACTGGGTGCAGCCTCAGCATTGGCCACCGATCCCGGTGGCACTGCTGGGTCTGAGAGCTGCTGACCTGCTGATTGGCAGCAGCTCTTGGAGGCGGGACCTCCTGTCTCAGAGGGCTGGAAGTCGCGCTAGAGGCCATAGTGTGGCTCCCAAGCCTAGTGGAGATGGGCTCGCCGCTCACTTTTTGGCCAGTGGGTGGGGCCTCCGCCACGACATGAAGTTCCGGCTGTGGTGTCTGCAGAGCAATCCTCGCAAATCTTTGTGCTTGTTGTGCCTCCTTCTCTCTGGCAAGAGTGAATGCAATGATGTTAGTTCCCTTTGAGTGGAGTGCCTTCTGCAGTGGCTGATAGCTCCAGTAACAGACTGGAATGAACCAGCAGGATAAAAGTTCACCTTCATGCTCACCTGCACAGCCACTGGCAATGCAATCATCGCCCTGCTCTCAGGTTGCAATTGTGGCTGCAGCAGTTGGCAAATTTCAGTGAGGATGTCCTTACTGAGCGCAGATATCTCACACACCGTTCCTTACTGAAGATTAGGTAGGAGAATTACTCCTTGGAACACCCAGAGTGTATATGGCCTCCTGCTCAGGGAACTTCTCCTACTCCTTGCCCCTCTTCTAGCAGCTTGTCCTACTCCATGTGGCCTCCGCTCATTTCTCCAGTCACGCTCAATTCCAAGAAGGCGGCTTTTTGATCTGATTTCTGGGAGTAACTGACTTGTGCAGAAGTCTTGAGAAAGCATGAAGTCCTTCAACACCTGCCACACCACTGCCTGTAGAGTCATAGATTGAGTCATTTACAGCACCGAAGGAGTCAATTCAGCCCATTAAGTCCATGCCGGCTCTTCACGGAGTTATGCTCTCAGTCCCACTCCCCTGGCTTGATCCCCGTAGCCCTGCAAGTCTATTTTTCTCAGGTGACCATTCTTGAAGTCATTGATCATCTCCATTTCCACCACCCTTGTGGGCAGCGAGTTTCAGGTAAAAAAGAAGTGCTTCCTCATATTCCCCCTGTATCTTTTGCCTAAAAACTTTCAATCTGTGTCCCCTAATCTTTGTACCATTTGTTAATGGGAACAGTTTTTTCTTGACTTTTGAAACTTGACACTAATATGGAAAGCACTGAAAATGTATAGAATTGTAGCAACAATCAGAAGAAATCAACCATCAACTACCCTGTAAGTAGTTGAGGCTCCCTTTAAATAGCGCTTTGTGGGGTGGGGGGAGGTGATCCTTCATGTTGCTTCAGTTGTGTGAGCTTAAGAAAGGGCACAGCTGGATTGTTGAGCTCCAAAATGAAAGCATCCTGGTGGTCAGCATTGACCAGAAACTGAACTGGACCAGCCACATAAATGCTGTGGCTACAAGAGCTGGTCAGAGGTTGGGAATTCTGTGGTAATTCACCTCCTGTCTCCTCAATGCCTGTCCACCATCCACAAGACACAAGTCAGGACTGTGATGGAATATTTTCCACTTGCCTAGATGGGTGCAGCTCCAACAACACTCAGGGAGCTCAACACCATCCAGAACAAAACAGCCCGCTTGATATACCACCTTCAACATTCACTCCCTCCACCACCAATGCACAGTGGCGGCAGTGTGTATCACATACAAGATGCACTGCAGCAACTCCTCGAGGCTCATTTGACAGCACCTTCCGAACCCGTGACCTCTCCACCTAGAAGGACAAGGGCAGCAGGTGCATGGGAACACCACCATCTACCAATTCATCTCCAAGCTACACACCATCCTGATTTAGAACTATATTGCCATTCCTTCACTGTCGCTGGGTCAAAATCCTGGAATTCTCTTCCAGCAGCACTATTGGTTTACCTACACTCCAAGGAATGCAGCGGTTCAAGAAGGCATCTCATCACCACCTTCTCAAGGGCAATTAGGGATGGGCAAGAAATATTGCCTAGCCAACAATGCCCACATCCCACGAACGAATAAAAACAAAAGTTCCTTTATCTAAGACATCTGTGGAAAACTGCTAAAGTGGCTTAGCTATCTGTAAGATTATCCACATAAGCCCTCACCTGGTTCTTAGCTATAGCTGGAACTTAAATAGTCAATTTAGCTGGACAGTTTGTGTACATATTTCACAAACAGTTTGATTGGCTAAGTGCAAGTGTGTCTGGGTAAAAAACAACACATGTGGACTGTTTTCTGTGCACAAAGCTTCTTTCCAGACAATCATCTATTTTGACGCCTTTGCTAAAGGAATTGGATTCCTCCCCTGAATAGAGGACTTATGTTTAATTTGCGCTTGGAAGATGACCAGAAAGCCTGTGGGAGTTGTATGAATAGAAATCCTGAGGGAAATGCGACAGGGATTATGTGACCTGAATGTTACAATGACTTTCTGGAAGAAATTTTTCTGGATTTTTTTTATCACTGTCCACATAGTAAATATGAATTGGAACTGCATGAAAACATGACAGCCACAATCAACTACTAAGTTGATATTGGTATCACTGGGACTCCTGCCACTAGATTCCCAATTGCAAAGCAGTCCTCACATTATGCTCATCAGATTGGTTATACATTGAATTAGCACTATTTTGTTCACCATGCTAATGGTTAGTGAAACTTGGAGTTGAAGCCATTTTCCTATGTGCTTCTCTTGCACCCTCCTCCTCTCTTCCTCAGAGAAGGTGGTGAAGGCTGCTTGCATTTCTGGAAAATGGCCATTTACCTGTGGAATTCAACTGAAATTGCAGCCTCACACCATAGGTAACACAAAATAAGTGAATGAATTCTGACATAATTCTGCTGGGCCCTGGTTCAGAGATTTACTGGGGATGTACAGAGCCAGCTTAATGAAGCTGACCATGTGTTCGGACAAATATTCAACAACATTAAATAAGTCCCTCACAGGTACTTCCATAATCAATTACTTGCTTTTTTCTTTTATGAATTGAACATTAGTGTCAGTGGATGAATTCCTTTGCTTGGGCCACATCCTGTTAATTACTGAAGTTAAGCTGGATCAACACCACCTTTTGAGGTATTTGAATGCCTGTGGCAACCTGAACAGTCTAGTCACTTGACTAGACAGACAGACACCAGCTGAAGTCAGTATGGCAGCTGAATCTATGTGGCAGGATTTTTCCACTGGAGGGGCAGGAAACAGAGATTGGGGCTGTTTCCAGGTCCTGAACCAGCTCGATAGTCACTTGATTTTTACAGGGGTGACCAATTAATGGCCAGGGAGCAGGCTTGCCATCCAATTAAGAATGGTGGACGGCTCCTGAAGCTAGAGGAGCAATCAGAAGTAAGGGAGGGGGTGCTTCAAGATGGAGGCACCCTCCAACTTTTTTAAACTTAAATCAAAAAATGCTTCTTGCAACCAAGCCACCATTGTATGTGTGTGGGGTGGCGGGGGGGGGGGGGGTGTGGAATCGGGAGTGGTGGTGGGGAGGTGTGGGGAAACCCATCTACAGGGTGGCCCGCAGCTGCTCCTGCACCCAGGCAGGCAGGAAGGGCCTCTAGGCCTGCCTGGAACGCTGGCCCCATGGCCTACTGTCGGGAGGCTGTTTGCAGGCAACTGGTCCCTGCCATCTGTGGGGACCTGGAGGCTGACTAGAAAATCCCAGCTGTCCTGCTTTATTTGGCCTCAATAGGCTGTTAATAAGCTGTGTCGGCACCCTCCTGCGCCTACCCCTTTCCATCCTGCCTCTGCAAAAATGGCCCATTGGGGAACCGGCATACCAGTCGGTGAAGTTATTTTTAGCTCCTGCCTGCCTCTGTTCCTGGCCCCTATGGGGCCTCAAAATCCTGTTCCAAAACATGAAACAATTTTTGATTGCTACAGGAGGAGATTGTGTGTGGAATTTATATGCATCATTCTTCCCCTTGTTGTGCAAGATGATGTAAAATGGAGTTTGACTGATGCAGCTGGTAGGAATCATCAAACAAGAATTTCCTACCCATGCACGGTTTTCTATATGACATATGAGTGCTTTTGTAACAAGCTGTCCCATTTTGCTCAGCCCTGAGCTAAATCAAGCTTTGACATTTGTGCAGCTCAAATCACTTTACTACAAATGGATTGTTGCGCTGACTTTGTGTTGAGACTTGAGAAAGTTTTATGCTTAGAGAAGTTTGGTGATGGTGGACGATAAGGTAGATAGATGATTTCATAGTTGATCAGTGCAACTTTTAAAACCATGAGCTTGCATTAGCCAGCAACTGTAGTCTGCGAAGTTAAAGTGAGTTTATCTTATTGCAGCAGGGCACAGTGGGCCTCAATTGAACAGGGCACCAGTGAAAGCTGTGTGAAAACTCTACAAACCAAAACCACAAAAAAGAAACAGGAATACTGTGTAAGATTTTGAGTACTTCCGCTATATAACCCTGGGAGTTTAGGGGAGGATTTGAAATTTTATTTCTTCAAACAACTGTTTGTCAAAGACTGCCAACATTTTCTTATGTGGGAGAGAGCAGGGTTTTACTGCCAATAAAGAGAGAAAAATAACTAAAAGTACAGGCCTGAATGAGGCCTTTTAAACAATAGAGAGATGGTGAGGGCACACTATTCTTAACGGGACAATGTTGTTTGTGTCTGCTCACCCTCCACAGTGGGTGATGATAATTTTCCATTTGCATGTACAAGTTCATCAAATGCAGTTGATTGCACGTGTCACATTTATTATTTGGTGCACTCTGTGAGCAAGTATACATTGCCCCTGTTTTTCACCTACATGTGCTTACAAGTAACACATTTAGTCACTTAAAATGTATATAACCCAAAATAATAAGCTTTATTGTAAGAAAAGTTGTTGGCATATTGATACTCTCAAATCTACAGAATAAAGCACCCCAGTAACAAAATGTTCCTTTTTCCCTTTTTTTTTTAGAATTTTATACAAATCTTTCTTCCTTCTAAATAAAATGCCATATTTGTGCTAAGAAATCTTCAAATCAAAAGAAAAATTCATTTTTAGACAAAACAGATATGTATTAAAATTAGGCTCATTTCCTTGCTGTTATAAACAGGGAGGTACTAACTTTTACAAACTCAGATTTTTTTTCATGTATTTTTCACAAGAACCAATTGGTGACCAATATACCCCTGATATAGAACACATTTGTACAGTATATAAAAAGACTTTACAATCTTCAAATTAGCAACTAGCAGGCATTCAATGTGCACACATTATCTTTTATACATGAAATGCAAATGAAAACATAATGTAAAATGCTGCACAAATGATGATGTACTGAAACAGAGATTCCAATGCCAGTTACTTCCTGATGAGATCTAAGTTTTGGTTGTACAGTACGCTGACCCTGATAGAATAAATATCATTAGCACCAGTTTTCTGTACAAGCACCATGAAAGTACATGTTTACTGCTGTCTTTAAACATGCAAGTGAAAAAGTATAACCCATTTTGTACTGGGCTCTGGTACCAGTTATCTATCAAATATTGCACCACTTGAAAGGGAAGGATTGTGGTGAATGAAATGGTTCCTCTGAGAATGCCCTATGGTATACAGTACAGTCTGACTTAGCATTGCATATTGATATTAATATATGAACAGTTACATAATATCTGTAATCCAGAGAAATGGCTCATTATGTTGATATTGGTCTACGTTATTAGAAGCCATTTACAACTCTCTCTCACACACTCTCATGTAAAATATCAGCTCACTGAGACAACTGAGCTGATATTAAATATACAGCAACCATGACTGAGCTTATATGGAATACTGTTAAAATGGCAGTATGTAAAAACCCATTTATTGAAGGAAGGGTCACACAGTCTTGGCGAGAACATGAAGTTACAATGTCCATGCCAGAGAATCACAGCCCTTGAATTGTGAAAGCTTTTTGAAAGTAGACGTATTTGTGGAGATAATTGAAGGAATAATTTTGAATAGAAGCAATGCAAGTCTTAGCTAGTTTAATGAAGCTGGATCTGTAGTCTCATTTTGAGAGCTTCTCCCAGTTCACCAAGGAGGTAGTCATTGTCTTTTTTATCTTCCAGTTTCTGCAGTGCTTTTTTCTTATACAGAGGAATACTGGTGATTTCCAGTGTGTAAGTACCTTCCAGAGGCCTCCTCTTGGTCAAGTGCAGGTAGCTTAAGCCATCCTTTTGATGGATACGGAAGTAGTTGTTGTCATTTCCGTAGGAGATAACATAGCGAACATGATTGTAGAGTGGTTCTATAGCTGGCACAAGTTCTAAAATATGCTTCTTGTAGTCCAGTTCTGAGATGGTTAGATTCATTTTGACTGGGTTGTCCATATCCAGACTAGCCAAACTAATACGTTGATCCTAGCATCAAAATAAATAGCAAGTATTAGTAAATAGTGTATGTGAAATAATTAGAGTGCTCCATTTCTGCCATTGGGCGGCCTCAAGATAGGCTGCAAAGTAGTCAGTATTATTTGAGTGCTCCCTGTACATGAAATCCTTTTTTTTAATGGACCGATGAATATATATTTGCCCTTTCATTTACCATCAAATGGAGATCTGATATTTTGACTATCTAACTTTGGATATAAATACAATCTCTAAATCCTTAATCCTAATTTAATTGCTTTTATATAAAGACAAAAATGTTACATTCAGTTTCAGCATCTTTAAACAGGAGATAGTTACCTGTTCAGACTCGGTACCATTGACACTTCTCCTTTTTCTGCCACCATTCTTGGAGTAGCCATTGATCTTACATTCATAGCAAGTTTCATGTGAAAGAAGATTTTCATCTTCAGGATCTCCACCAAAAGGTAGGTATTGGCCTTTATTGAATCCCATGCCAGAGACACAATGGCTATAGAGTAAATTAAGATGGAAATTAGAATTTGAAACAAGATATGGAATTTAAAATCCAAACTGCCATTATGGGGGAGATTTTCATTCATTCAAAACCCATCACCCTGCACAGAGTTACAATTGCGCCCAATACTTCAATTCAGTTACATGTTATTCATGTTATTTGCTTTTTTACAATTTTTGATCCCTCCCTCTCTCTGATGTACCTTTACTTCCTTTCCACAACTTTTGCTTGCTTTGTATCAGTCCCTTGGTAGAAGTAATTGTGTTGCCTAAAACCCATGCCAGCGGTGTCAGCTTCTAATGCTTGGGTCTTCCTTTTGCTTGTAACAAATGTGAGCAAACTCACTTTTGAGTTGCACTTAACTGCATGAGATGCAGGCACTGGGAACTGGTAGCACAGTCTCAGGGCAATATTAGAACAACTAGAACACATTTACATTACATTTCAATTCCTTTGGATTAAAATTTGGAAAAATGATGGTTAAATGGGTTAATTCATTTTGTAACTTAGGCCCCACACATTGGTCCGCTCGCGTGGATATTCAGTGCGGCGGCTCATTTAAATGTCCGGGACGGACCGCCCACCTTGATGACGTGGAGGGGGCGGGCAGTCCGTCCCCGACAATGGCATCAAGTGCCATTGCGCAGGTGCCGCTACTATTTTTAAAGGGCATCAAACCCTACATTGCAATTTAAATTTTTAAAAGAATAATGAAACAAAGTGATCCTGATCCTGACCCTCTCCCACCCCCACCCCCCAACAAGCATAGAAGTAACTACCTGCCATCTCTCCCACAAAACACTTACCTTGTGCTTCTGACCTCTCCCCCTCCAAAGTTCATCAACTTTAAACTTTAACCCTTCCCACCACCCCCTAGGCCAATGAAATTAGTTTGATCCCGCTCTCCACCCTCCCGCACTGAAAAACTTACCTGCTCCCCCCTCCCCACCAGTGCTCCGACTCGGATATCCGAAGGCATGGGAGTGCCAGCTGCCAGCACTAATATCGCCCCGGAACGGATGGCGGGAGCGGGTATGTAATTAATTAATTTATTTTAATAAATTAACATATTTAAATTTTGGTCCCATCGCTGAGTGGCGGCAGGGGGTGGGGGTGGGGTGGGGGGGGGGGGGGAGGGCGGCTTGCTGCCATGAGGCCTCGCCGTGGTCGGCATTATTGGACTGAGCCTTCCTGGCATTGAGGCCCGGTGACGGGCATTTTCCGACCCCCCCTCCACAACCTCGATATCCGGGGGGGGGGGGGGTGGCTGTAAAATCCAGCCCATTGGATTTTCCTCCCTAAACACCTCTGCATCCCCATCTCCCTCTCTTTCTTTCATGCCCCTCCTTGAAACTCAACTCTGTGATCGAGCTTTTTGTCAGCCCTTCTAACATCTCCTCCTTTGGCTCTGTGCTCATTTCTTTGATTCTGCCGCTTTGAAGCTTCTCTACATTAGAAATGCTATATAAATCAAACTGTTGTGGTTATGGCCAGGAATTTATGTATCTGGGACCTGGCCGAGTTTGTGGCTGTTCCAATAGACTCCTGCTAATCTTATGCTGGTAGTCTGCTGAAACAGTCATACCTGTCTGGGGCCTGCATTTTACTGTCAGT
The DNA here is from genome assembly GCF_036365525.1 of Heterodontus francisci. Taxonomy (NCBI): domain Eukaryota; kingdom Metazoa; phylum Chordata; class Chondrichthyes; order Heterodontiformes; family Heterodontidae; genus Heterodontus; species Heterodontus francisci. The sequence continues at coordinate 133,295,706 of NC_090374.1, read as the reverse complement.
ACAAGAAACATTTTTCTGTTTTAGGACATATTGGGAGTTGTACTTGGAGGCAGCAAAAAAGAAAAGCATGTGATGAGCTGATTGAAGTTGGTACTTGAAATTGGCAAATCTATCTGAAATCTCTTAAAGGTACAAAATAAATGTGGCTTTACACACTAATTTTTCTCATATTAAGAATGACCAGTGAATTCCTGTGTACGTTTGGCAAGTGTCCATCAACTTAGACTCCATACAAATAAATAAAACCATCTATTTCAAAACTACATCAATGTGTTTCTATTCAAATAGCTTGGCTATACCTGATTTGATTAAATTTCAAATATCATCATTCCCCATGTATGCAGAATTTGATATATGGCATGAATCCAAGAACAAAAAATATTGGGGGCTGCTAGTAATGTGGATGATTTCACCAAACATAAACAGACTTTCAGAATGGGTGGATAAATAGCAAATTAAATTCACTATTGCAATGTATGAGATGACTCATTTTGGTAGGACAAATAATGAGGTTACTTAGTCCCTGGAAGGTAAGAAAGTATGACAGATGGAAGTTCAATGCAGAGAAATGTAAAGTGATTCATTTTGGTAGGAAGAACATGGAGAGACAATATAGAATAAAGGGTACAATTCTAAAGGGGGTGCAGGAGCAGAGAGACCTAGATTTATATGTGCATAAATCATTGAAGGTGACAGGACAGGTTGAGAGAGCAGTTAATAAAGCATACAGTATCCTGGGCTTTATTAATAGGGGCATAGAGTACAAGAGCAAGGAAGTTATGTTGAACTTGTATAAGACACGAGTTCGGAATCAGCTGGAGTATTGCGTCCAATTCTTGGCGCCGCACCTTAGGAAAGACGTGAGGGCATTGGACAGAGTACAGGAGACATTCTCGACAATGGTTCCAGGGATGAGGAATTTCAGTTATGAAGATAGGTTGGAGAAGTTAGGACTGTTTTCCTTGGAGAAGAGAAGGCTGAGAGGTGATTTGATAGAGGTATTCAAAATCATGAGGGGCCTGGACAGAGTAGATAGAGAGAAACTATTCCCACTCATGAAAGGATCAAGATTGAGAGAGCACAGATTTAAAATATTTGGTAAGAGAAGCAAAAGTGACATGAAAAACGTTTTCACGCAATGAGTGGTTAAGGTCTGGAATGCGCTGCCTGAGAAACGTGGTGGAGGCAGGTTCAATTGAAGCATTCAAAAGGGAATTAGACTGTTATGTGAAAGGGAAGAACGTGCAGGGTTATGGGGAGAAGGCAGGGGAATGGAACTGAGGGAATTGCTCTTTCAGAGAGCCAGTGCGGACACGATGGGCCGAATGGTCTCCTTCTGCACTGTAACGATTCTGTATGGGCACAGATTTGCTTCGTGAAGTGCCGTGGCAGAATCTTGAGCTGCTTTTGACATGTAGCCTGCACTGCCGGCTGCTTCCTGCGCGGCGTTCTTTGAGGATGGGGGTGCATGCCAGTGCGTCAACTGTGTTAGCCAGGAGACGTTGATTTGGTGCTATCCTAACAACACACAGGTTACAACTCATCTGGTTAACAACGTAAGCAGCAGCTGTGATCTTACCCTTGTCCTACTCTGTAATATCCAGGCGGGCAGCCGCAGAGATAGCCTCCTTCTGTGTTTGAGCAACCATATGAGCATGGATTCTTGTAGGATGAACATTCATTCACATCATGACAGCTATTGGCAAACTCGTCAAAGTTATAGCCCGAAGGGCAGGCGCATTTGTAGCTGCCAAGTGTGTTGTAACAGGTTGCAGATCCACAAGAAGTTGGATTGGAGCATTCATTCTCATCTAAATGGAAAAGATGTGGTACTTAGAAATTAGTAAATTATAGTGCAAACTCTTCCCTGCTCTGATGTTCCAACCTGACTCCTGGCCATCGTCCCAAACTGAATGCCGGACCCACTTACCTCGGCTGCTGCTACACAAAGAGCAACCGAATCTTCCATTACTCCTTGCCAGCAGGCTCTGATGCCATTCAGGTTCCGTTATAATGGGATCTGAGGTTCAATATCTGCCAGGCCTAGTTTCACCATTTAGACACAGGGAATGTACCCTGTGCCTCCCCCATGCTCAAAATTGGGTGTGTCAAATTTCTGGGCTTGTGTCTTTAACCGACAGATCAGTGTATTTCCTGAATTTAACTAGCAACATTGTTCCTTTGATTGGAATAAAATAACTCGTTTGTTTCACTGTGAAAGTCTGTACGTTCAAAAGACATGTAAATTGTTCATTTTTCCTCAGTATTTACCAATATGTTTACAACCTTCCTATTAATAATAGAACACCTATGAAACATTTCCTTTAATCTTCAAAAAGCACGGGCAAATCAAATTTTCAGAAATAGTGTGGAGGACAAGTTCATAGAATGCATACAAGATCGTTTGAGATTACTATGTCAAGGGAGCAACAAGATCATAATCTGATAGCATTTTAAATTGAGTCTAATAGAGTGAGTTAGATAAGATATTTAAACCATTCATGGGATGGTGGCATCGCTGGCAAGATCAGCATTTATTGCCCACCCCTAATTGCCCTTAACTGAGTGGCTGGCTAGGCCAGTTAAGAATCAACCACATTGCTGTGGGTCTAGACTCACATATAGGCCAGACCATGTAAGACCTCAGATTTCCTTCCCGAAAGGACATTAGTGAACCAGATGAGTTTTTACGACAATCCAGTAGTTTCATGATCACCATTACTGACTAACTTTTTCATAGCTTGAATTTAAATTGCCCAGCTGCTGTAATGGGATTTGAATTTATATCTCCAGATCATTAGTCTGTGCCTCTGGATTAATAATCCAGTAACATAACCACTATGCTACTGCCTGAAACAAAGTAAGCTATTTAATATGAGGGATGAGTTGGTTAAGGTAGATTGGGAAGCTAGCTTAAAAGACATGATGGTAGATAAGCAACGGTAACTATTTAAAGAATTAATTCATATTTTGCAACAAATAAACATTCCCTTAAGGAATAAAAACCCCACAAAAAAGTGGTCCAACATGACTAACAAGTGAAGTCAAAGATAGTATTAGATTAAATTGTGGCAATTCTCAATTGGGGCAAGACCAATTTTACTAAGCTGAGGAGCGATTTAGTGAAAGTGGACTGGAAACAGCTACTTGAAGGTAAATCAGTGTCAGAGCAGTGAAAGGCCATCAAAGGAGAGATTCAAGGGGTTCAGAGTAAACGTTCCCACAAATAAAAAGGGTGGGATGGCCAAATCTGGAGCCCCCTGGATGTCAAGGAGCTTACAGGGTAAGATAAGGCAGAAAAGGAAAGCTTATGTCTGACACAGAGAACTCAATACTACAGAAAGCAGAGAGGAGTAGAAAAAGTGGAGGAGTGAAACCAAAAAGGAAACTAGGAAAGCTAAGAGAAGGCATGAAAGAATATTGGCAACCAAAATCAAAGTGACCCCAAAGATGTTTTATCAATACATTTGGAGTAAGAAGATAACAAAGGAAAGATTAGGGCCCATAAAAGATCAAAAAGGTAACCTATGTGTAGGGGCGGAAGATGTTGTATGATTCTTAATGAATACTTTGCATCTGTCTTCACAAAAGAGGGGGATGATGCAGATATTGTAGTCAAGGAAGAGGAACGTGAAGTATTGAATGTGATAAAGGGGAGGCGGTGGCGTACTGGTATTGTCACTGCACTAGTAACCCAGAGACCCAGGTATTGCTCTGGGGACATGGGTTCGAATCCCACGACAGCAGAAGGTGGAATTTGAATTCAATTAATAAATCTGGAATTTTAGAAAAAAGCTAGTCTAATGATGGCCATGAAACCATTGTCAATTGTTGTAAAAACCCATCTGCTTCACTAATGTCCTTTAGGAAAGGAAATCTGCTGTCTTTACCTGGTCGGCCGGCTTAGACACAATGGGCCAAGTGGCCTCTTTCAATGCCATAAACTTTCTATGATTCTATGATTAAAGGAAAAGGCTTATAATGTTGCCAAAAAGAATAATAAGCCTGAGAATTGGGAGGATTTTAAAATTCAGCAAAGGATGACCAAGAAATTAATAGAGAACCTAGGTTATGAGAGTAAACTAGCTATAGACATAAAAACAGATTGCAACAGATTCTATAGGTATTTAAAAAGGAAGAGCTTAATGACAGTAAATGTGGGTCCCTGAGAGCCGGAGACAGGAGAAATTTAATGGTGAATAAGGACATTAAACAATTACTTTGTAGCTGTCTTTACAGTAGGAACAGTAGGAGACACAAAAAGCATTCCAGAAGTAGTGGGGAACCAAGGCGCTAGTGAAAACGAGGAGCTTAAGGACAGTACTATTAGTAAAGAAATAGTTTCTTTTTCTTTTGGGCCTCCTTATCTCGAGAGACAATGGATACGCGCCTGGAGGTGGTCAGTGGTTTGTGAAGCAGCGCCTGGAGTGGCTATAAAGGCCAATTCTAGAGTGACAGGCTCTTCCACAGGTGCTGCAGAGAAATTTGTCTGTCGGGGCTGTTGCACAGTTGGCTCTCCCCTTGCGCCTCTGTCTTTTTTCCTGCCAACTACTAAGTCTCTTCGACTCGCCACATTTTAGCCCTGTCTTTTTGGCTGCCCGCCAGCTCTGGCGATCGCTGGCAACTGACTCCCACGACTTGTGATCAATGTCACAGGATTTCATGTCACGTTTGCAGACGTCTTTAAAGCGGAGACATGGATGGCCGGTGGGTCTGATACCAGTGGCGAGCTCGCTGTACAATGTGTCTTTGGGGATCCTGCCATCTTCCATGTGGCTCACATGGCCAAGCCATCTCAAGCGCCGCTGACTCAGTAGTGTGTACAAGCTGGGGATGTTGGCCGCCTCGAGGACTTCTGTGTTGGAGATACGGTCCTGCCACCTAATGCCAAGTATTCTCCGGAGGCAGCGAAGATGGAATGAATTGAGACGTCGCTCTTGGCTGACATATGTTGTCCAGGTCTCGCTGCCATAAAGCAAGGTACTGAGGACACAGGCCTGATACACTTGGACTTTTGTGTTCCGTGTCAGTGCGCCATTTTCCCACACTCTCTTGGCCAGTCTGGACATAGCAGTGGAAGCCTTACCCATGCGCTTGTTGATTTCTGCATCTAGAGACAGGTTACTGGTGATAGTTGAGCCGAGGTAGGTGAACTCTTGAACCACTTCCAGAGCGTGGTCGCCAATATTGATGGATGGAGCATTTCTGACGTCCTGCCCCATGATGTTCGTTTTCTTGAGGCTGATGGTTTGGCCAAATTCATTGCAGGCAGCCGCAAACCTGTCTATGAGACTCTGCAGGCACTCTTCAGTGTGAGATGTTAAAGCAGCATCGTTAGCAAAGAGGAGTTCCCTGATGAGGACTTTCCGTACTTTGGACTTCGCTCTTAGACGGGCAAGGTTGAACAACCTGCCCCCTGATCTTGTGTGGACTGAAGAAATTAATGGGACTAAAAGCCGACAAATCGCCAGGACCGGATAGCCTACATCCTTGGGTTTTAAAAGAGATGGCTATAGAGATAGAGGATGCATTGGTTTTGATCTTCCAAAATTGCCTGGACTCTGGAACGGTTTCCCCTGGATTGGAAAGTAGCAAAGGTAACCCCACTATTCAATTAAGAAGTGAGAGAGAAAACAGCAACGATAGGCCAGTAAGCCTGACATCAGTAGTGGGAAAATACTCGAAACTATCATTCGGCACGCGATAAAAGGGCACTTAGAAAATCATAATACGATTAAGCAGAGTCAGCAAAGCTTTATGAAAGGGAAAGAGGGTTTGACAAATCTGTTAGAGTTTTTGTGGGTATAATTAGTAGGTTGAATAAGGATGTAGTGTATTTGAATCTTTAAAACATTTGTTGAGGTGCTGCACAAAAGGTTGTTACACAAAATTAGATCTTGTAAGATTAGGGGTAACATATTAGCATGAGCATGGATTAAGGATTGGTTAGTGGACAGGAAACAGAGTAAGAATAAATGGATCATTTTCAGGTTGGCACGCTGCAACTGGTGGGGTACCACAAGGATCAGTGGATAGGGCTCAGCAGTTTACAATCTATATCATGACTTAGATGAGGGGACTAAGTGTATTGTATCCAAGTTTGCTGATGATAAATTCTTAAGGGGCTTAATAGGGTAGATGCTGGGAGGATATTTCCCCTGGTTGGGAAGTTTAGAATGAGGGATCATAGTCTCAAAATAAGAGGTCAGCTATTTAGGATAGAGATGGGAAGAAATGTCTTGAGGATTGTAAACATTTGGAATCCTCTACCTCAGATTGCTGTGAATGCTCAATAGTTGAGTATATTCAAGTCAGAGATTGATAGGAATTTTGGTCCCCACGGGAATCAAGGGATGTGGGGATAGCATGGCAAGATGTAGCGGAAGATGATCAGCCATGATTTTATTTAATGGTGGAGCAGGCTCTAAGGGCTGAATGGCCTATTCCTGCTGCTGTTTCTTATGTTCTGATAAAATAGGCAGTTCATCTGGAAACCTTTGCATCAAGTAGGTGAACAGATGTATTGGTTTTGACATCTAAGAGATTAAAAGGTGAACGTGTGAAACTGTAGTGGAAGCTTAGAACCAGTATATCTGTATATACCACGGGACCTCTGACTTTAACTGTCTCTTCTATTTTCTCTTCTCTATTCTCCATTTAACAAGAGGGAAAAACATACGTGAACTCGTCCTCACCAATCTGCCTGCCGCAGATGCATCTCTCCATGACAGTATTGGGAGGAGTGACCAGCGCACAGTCCTTGTGGAGACAAAGTCCCGTCTTCATATTGAATATCCATCCATCGTGGTGTATGGCACTAGCACCATGCTAAATGGAAGAAATTTCAAACAGATCTAGCAATGCAAAACTGGGCATCCATGAGGCGCTGTGGGCCATCAGCAGCAGCAGAAGAATTGTACTCAACCACAATCTGTAACCTCATGGCCTGGCATATCCCTCACTCTACCATTATCATCAGGTTGGGGGATCAACCCTAATTCAATGAAGAGTGCAGTGGGGCATGCCAGGAGCAGCACCAGGCATACCTCAAAATGAGGTGTCAACCTGGTGAAGCTACAACCGAGGACTACTTGTGTGTCAAACAACGTAAGCAGCATGCGATAGACAGAGCTTAGCAAGCCCACAACCAATGGATCAGATCTAAGCTCTGCAGTCCTGCCACATTCAGTCGTGAATGGTGGTGGACAATTAAACAACTAACAGGAGGAGGTGGCTCCACTACATCCCCATCCTCAATGATGGGGGAGCCCAGCACATCAGTGCAAAAGATAAGGCTGAAGTGTTTGCAACAACTTTCAGCCAGAGTGCTAGTGGATGATCCATCTCGGCCTCCTCCTGATTCCCCAGCATCACAGATGCCAGTCTTCAGCCAATTCAATTCACTCCACGTGATATCAAGAAATGACTGAAGGCACTGGATACTGCAAAGGCTATGGGCCCTGACAACATTCTGGCAATTGTACTGAAGACCTGTGCTCCAGAATTTGTTGTGCCCCTCGCCAAGCTGTTCCAGTACAGCTACAACACTGGCATCTGCCCAGCAATGTGGAAAATTGCCCAGGTACGTCCTGTACACAAAAAGCAGGACAAATCCAACTCGGCCAATTACCGTCCCATCAGTCTACTCTCCATCATCAGTAACGCGATGGAAGGTGTCGTCAACAGTGCTATCAAGCGGCACTTGATTAGCAATAACCTGCTCAGTGACGCTCAGTCTGGGTTCCGCCAGGGTCACTCAGTTCCAGACCTCATTGCAACCTTGGTCAAAACATGGACAAAAGAGCTGAACTCAAGAGGTGAGGTGAGAGTGACTGCCCTTGACATCAAGTCAGCATTTGACCGAGTATGGCATCAAGGAGCCCTAGAAAAACTGGAGTCAATGGGAATCAGTGAAAAATCTGCGCTGGTTGGAGTCACACCTAGCACAAAGGAAGATGGATGTGATTGTTGGAGGTCAATCATCTCAGCTCCAGAACATCACTACAGGAGTTCCTCAGAGTAGTGTCCTAGGCCCAATCATTTTCAGCTGCTTCATCAATGACCTTCCTTCAATCATAAGGTCAGAAGTGGGGATGTTCACTGATGATTGCACAATGTTCAGCACCATCCGCGACGCCTCAGAAGCAGTCCGTGTAGAAATGCAGCAAGACCCTGGGCTGATAAGTGGCAAGTAACATTTGCGTCACAAAAGTGCCAGGCAATGACCATCTCTAACAAGAGAGAATCTAACCATCTCCCCTTGACATTCCATGGCATTACGATTGCTGAATCCCCCACTATCAACTTCCTGGGGTTACCATTGATCAAAAACTGAACTGGAGTAGCCATATAAATACCATGGCTACAACAGCAGGTCAGAGACTAGGAATCCTGTGGCAAGTAACTAATCTCCTGACTCCCCAAAGCCTGTCCTCCATCTACAAGGCACAAGTCAGGAGTGTGATGGAATACTCTCCACTTGCCTGGGTCAGTGCAGCTGCAATAGCACTCAAGAAACTCGATACCATCCAGGTCAAAGCAGTCCGCTTGATTAGCATCCCATCCACCACCTTCAACATTCACTCCCTCCACTACCGACGCACAGTGGCAGCAGTGTCTACCATCTACAAAATGTACTGCAGCAACTCATCAAGGCTCCTTAGACAGCACCTTCCAAACTCATGAACTCTACTACCTAGAAAGGCAAAGTGGCAGCAGTGTCTACCATCTACAAAATGTACTGCAGCAACTCATCAAGGCTCCTTAGAGAGCACCTTCCAAACTCATGAACTCTACTACCTAGAAAGGCAAGGGCAGCAGATACATGGAACATTGCCACCTGCAAGTTCCCCTCCAAGCCACACACCATCCTGACCTGGAGCTATATCGCCATTCCTTCACTGTTGCTGGGTCAAAATCCTGGAACTCCCTTCCTAACAGCACTGTTGGTGTACCTACCTCACATGGACTACCATGGTTCAAGAAGACATCTCACTACCACCTTTTCATGGACAATAAATGCTGGCCTAGCCAGCGTCGCCCACATCCCCATAAATGAATAAAATAAATAAATAAATAACCAGGACATATCTATCCTAACCTTTGCCATGCCTAGTAATCTTAGTTTACTAGGTTTACTAAGTTTCCTTGCATCCATTCATGTGTACATTCTGGCTGACCCTCTGAAACCTAACCCATTACTTCTACCTCTGTCTGTCTTTCTCTTCTCTTAATCTCTCTTTGGCTCCCTCCCCTGCCCGCATGTTTTCCTGTTACCCAGCCATACCTTCTTTTATTTCTCCGTTGGGTACTTTGTCCTCCTAATCCCTACCCCAACCTTTCATTACTCCTTGACCTTGCTATTCTCCTTCCACCTTCCCTGGCCTAATGCTGTCTTGGAGAAGCCCATAACTTCTCTCTTGGCATTCTCTGAAGGGCCCATTGAGGCACTTGTTGAGCAGCAACCCCAACTTCTTCATCCTTCTCTCTTGCCAATCTCCCCAAACAGCACACCCACTGGGAACTATTCTTGCCAACATCTTTCAGGTCCCACTCATCCCTCATGGACACCATGGATTCTGCCAGTGGATCAGCAATCACCACCAGTCTCTGATCTCTCTCCAGAATGTTTGTTCACTTGTGAACAAGGTCCTTGCCATCCATGACCTTATTGTGGATGACTGCACTGACATCATGGCCTCGACAGAAACTTGGCTTACTTTTGATGACAACTTCCCCCCCCTTAATGAAGCCTCTCTGCCTGGCCAAAATGCCACAGTGGCAGTGTGACTCTTTTCAGCAAATCTCACCTTGGTCTGTCCCCCCAATTCCTCTTTCACCTTCTCCTCCTTTGAGCATTTCACCTTGTTCCACCTCTCTAGCTTCTCTTTTAAAATTCTTGTTCTCTATCACCTTTCCAAGACCCACACCAAGTTTCTCATCATGATATCCTCAATGCTTTCTTCCCTCAGCCTCTGCAAGAAGCAACTTCACATACTCAGTGATTTTAATCTCCATTTCAACCCACCTTACCCTCTCTCTTCCGAGTTCACTGTCCTCCTGTCCTATCTTAACCTCTTACTTATATAAACTCCCCTACTCATATTCATGACCACCTCCTCAACCTTGCCATCTCATTTGGTCTCTCTCTATTCTTCAATTGACACAATCACGGATAAGGCCATCGGATCACTTCTGTTTATTCCTCACCATGCACATCCCTCCGCATTATTGCCCATCTCTGCCTCTGTCTCAGCCCATGCTTTTGTTACGTACGCACTTAACAATCCCATAGATTCCTGGCTGGCCTCTCATCTTCCAGAAACAGAAGCTCATTCAAAACTCTGCTGCCTGCATCCAATGTCCACCATGCCCCATTTACTCTCACCCCTATGCTTACTCACCTACATTGACTCCCAGCTCCCAAATGTTACGATTTTAAAATTCTCATCTGTGTATCCAAATCCCTATCTCTGTCACCTCCTCCAGCTCTACTATCCTCCAAGAACTCTGCATTCCTCCTACTCTGGTCTTTTCTCCACCCCTACTTCTTTTAGCCCACCATTGGTGACTGTGCCTTTGGCTCTAACCTCTGGACATCCCTCCCTAAATTTCTCTGCCTCTCTCTCCTCCCTTAAAATCCTCCTTAAAACGTACCTCTTCAATCAAACTTTTGGTTACCAGTCTTAATGTTGCCTTCTTCAACTTGGTGTAAATTCTTGTCTGAATATGCTCCTGTGAAGCACCCTGGGATGGTTTGCTACATTAAAGGCTTTATATAAATACAAGCTGTTCTTGTTATTCTATATTGTCCTGCAGATTGTGAAATGCACCTCATGGGAAAGGCCGAGGAATTTTTTTTTATGGCTGGCTGATTTGCCTGGGGAAATTGCTAAGTGAGTTTACCCTGGCAAACAAAACATCTATACCTGCTTTAATAATAATTAATAAAAACAAAATGCTGGAAGTACTTCGCAAGTCTGGCAGCATCTGTCGAGAGAGAAACAGAGTTAACGTTTGAGGTCTTTGACCTATCATCAGAACTGGCAAAAGTTAGAAATGGAATAGGCTTTGAGCAAGTGAAAGGGGAAGATGTATAAAAGGGAAGGTGTGTGATGGGGCGGAGGGCAGGAGAGATTAATGACAGAGAAGTCACAGAACAAAAGGTGAAAGGAGTGCTAATAGCTGCAGTGAAAGACACAGCATGAGACCAGAGTGTTAATGGCAGAATAATGAACAGCTCTGTCCAAAAGCAAACACATGAAAAACAAGTTTCAGACAGGCACAAGGTTAAAAAATTACAAAAGAAATAAAATGTCAGTTATGCTCTGAAATTGTTGAACTTAATGTTGAGTCCAGAGGGTGGTAGAGTGCCTAATCAGAAGATGAGGTGCTGTTCCTCAAGCTTATGTTGAGCTTCATTGGAAGACTGTAGCAGGCCAAGGACAGAAATGTGGACATGAATTAAAATGCCAGGCGACCTGAAGCTCGGGGTCATGCTTGCAGTCTGAGCAGAGGTATTCTGCAAAGCGGTCACCCAATCTGCAATTGGTCTCCCCAATGTAGAGGATACCACATTGTGAGCAGTGAATACAGTATACAAAATTGAAAGATATACAAGTAAATCACTGCTTCACCAGGAAGGTGTAGTTGGGGCCTTGGATGCTGAGGGGAGAGGAGGTAAAAGGGTAAGTGTTACACTTTTTGAGATTGCATGGGAAGGTGCTGTGGGAAGGGGATGAGGTGTCAGGTGTGGTGGAAGAGTGGGCCAGGGTTTCGCAGAGGGAACAGTCCTTTCGGAATGCTGATGGGGAGGAGAGAGGAAGCTGGGTTTGGAGATGGAGACAAAGAAGTCGAGGAAGGGAAGGGAAGTGTCAGAGATGGACCATGTGAAGGTGAGAGGAGGTGTAAATTGGAAACAAAGTTGATGAAGTTTTCTAGTTTGGGGCGAGAGCAGGAAATGGCACCGACACAGTCATTAATGTACTGGAAAAAGAGTTGGGGAGGGGGCCTGAGTAGGACTGGAACAAGGAGTGTTCGACATACCCCATAAAAAGACAGGCATAACTAGGTCCCATGTGGGTACCCATAGCAACACCTTTAATTTGGAGGAAGTGAGTGGAGTTGAAAGAGAATTTGTTCAATGTGAGAACAAGTTCAGCCAGGCAGAGGAGGGTGGTGGTGGATGGGGACTGGTTAGGCCTCTGTTCAAAGAAGAAATAGAAAGCCCTCAGACCATCCTGGTGGGGGATGGAGGTATAGAGAGATTGGACATCCATAGTGAAGAGGAGGCGGTTAGGGCCAGGAAACTGGATAGTGTCAAAATGACGCAGGGTGTCAGAAGAGTCAAGGATGTAGGTGGGAAAAGACTGGACCGGGGAGAAAAAAAGAGTCAAGACAGGAAAAAATAAGTTCAGTGGGGCAAGAACAGGCTGAAACGATGGGTCTACCAGGACAGTCCTGTTTTTGGATGTTGGGAAGGAGGTAGAAGTGGGCTGTCTGTGTTTGCAGGACTATGAGGAGGGAAGCTCTCCAAAGGAGATGAGGTCAGTGACAGTCCTGGAGACAATAGCTTTGTGTTTGGTGGTAGGGTCACGGTCCGGTGGAAATAGGAGGAAGTGTCAGAGAGTTGGCAATTGGTTTCTGCTAGGTAGAGGTCAGTATGCCAGACAACAACAGAACCACCCTTGTCAGCAGGTTTGATCACAATGTTGGGGTTAGACCTGAGAGAATGGAGTGTAGCAAGTTCAGAGGCAGACAAGTTAGAGTGAGGGGAGCAGAGAAATTAAGTTAGCTGATGTCATGCTGACAGTTCTCAATGAAAAGATCAAGAATGGATAAGAGGCCAGAGGGAGGGGTCCAAGAGGAGGGAAAATACTGGAGGCGGGTGAATGGTCCACTGGTCGGGGGAGGACTCCTGGTCAAAGAAGTGAGTCCAGAGGGTGAAGGCGATGGAAGAAAAGCTCAACGCCATGTCGAGTACAAAATTCATTGAGGTGGGGACGTAAGGGGATAAAACTGAATCCTTTGCTGAAGTATTGATCATTCAGCATCCCCAGTCCTTCAGTATCCCTTCCGGTCGTCTGTCATTTTAATTCACCACCCTGATTTCATGCCACATTTCTGTCATTGGCCTGCTACAGTGTTTCAATGAAGCTCAATGTAAGCTTGAGGAACAGCACTTCATCTTCCCATTAGGCACTCTACAACCCTCTGGACTCAACATTGAGTTCAACAATTTCAGAGCATTACTATCATTTTACTTTTTCGTAATTTTTTATTCAATTGTTTTATTTTATTTTTTAACCATGTGCCTGCCTTAAACCTGTTTTTCATGTCCTTGTTTTTGGACAGAACTGTTCATTCTTTTTTCTTTTCTTTTGGGCCTCCTTATCTCGAGAGACAATGGATACACGCCTGGAGGTGGTCAGTGGTTTGTGAAGCAGCGCCTGGAGTGGCTATAAAGGCCAATTCTGGAGTGACAGGCTCTTCCACAGGTGCTGCAGAGAAATTTGTCGGGGCTGTTGCACAGTTGGCTCTCCCCTTGCGCCTCTGTCTTTTTTCCTGCCAACTACTAAGTCTCTTCGACTCGCCACAATTTAGCCCTGTCTTTATGGCTGCCCGCCAGCTCTGGCGAATGCTGGCAACTGACTCCCACGACTTGTGATCAATGTCACACGATTTCATGTCGCGTTTGCAGACGTCTTTATAGCGGAGACATGGACGGCCGGTGGGTCTGATACCAGTGGCGAGCTCGCTGTACAATGTGTCTTTGGGGATCCTGCCATCTTCCATGCGGCTCACATGGCCAAGCCATCTCAAACGCCGCTGACTCAGTAGTGTGTATAAGCTGGGGGTGTTGGCCGCTTCAAGGACTTCTGTGTTGGAGACATAGTCCTGCCACCTGCTGCCAAGTATTCTCCGAAGGCAGCGAAGATGGAATGAATTGAGACGTCGCTCTTGGCTGGCATACGTTGTCCAGGCCTCGCTGCCGTAGAACAAGGTACTGAGGACACAGGCCTGATACACTCGGACTTTTGTGTTCCGTGTCAGTGCGCCATTTTCCCACACTCTCTTGGCCAGTCTGGACATAGCAGTGGAAGCCTTACCCATGCGCTTTTTGATTTCTGCATCTAGAGACAGGTTACTGGTGATAGTTGAGCCTAGGTAGGTGAACTCTTGAACCACTTCCAGAGCGTGGTCGCCAATACTGATGGATGGAGCATTTCTGACGTCCTGCCCCATGATGTTCGTTTTCTTGAGGCTGATGGTTAGGCCAAATTCATTGCAGGCAGCCGCAAACCTGTCGATGAGACTCTGCAGGCACTCTTCAGTGTGAGATGTTAAAGCAGCATCGTTAGCAAAGAGGAGTTCCCTGATGAGGACTTTCCGTACTTTGGACTTCGCTCTTAGACGGGCAAGGTTGAACAACCTGCCCCCTGATCTTGTGTGGAGGAAAATTCCTTCTTCAGAGGATTTGAACGCATGTGAAAGCAGCAGGGAGAAGAAAATCCCAAAAAGTGTGGGTGCGAGAACACAGCCCTGTTTCACACCACTCAGGATAGGAAAGGGCTGTGTTTTTCTGCCATTAACACTCGCTTTAGACTCATGCTTTCTCTTTTACTACAACTATTAGCGTTCCCTTTGCCTTTTGTTCTGTGACATCTGTTATTAATCTCTCCTGCCCTCCGCCCTATCACACACCTTCCTTTTCGTTCTTCTTCTCACCCACCCACCACGCCCCCCCAAACTTTCACTTGCTCAAAGCTTATTACATTTCTAACTTTTGCCAGTTCTGATGAAAGGTCACAGACCTGAAACGTTAACTCTGTTTCTCTCTCCATAGATGTTGCCAGACCTCTTGTGTATTTTCAGCACTTTCTGTTATTATTTCAGATTTCCAGCATCTGAAGTTTTTTCTTTTATTACCTGTCACCACTTGATGCATTGATTTACTGCTGGTTGCTTGGAAGGAAACGGTGGCATAAAAGTTCATGCCAATTCAAATCCTCCTCTTGCTCTTCCAAACCGGTAAATATAACGGGCTGAAGCTTGCCGGAAAAATTGCATTTGTCAATGACTAACTCCATCACAAACACACAAATTGGCCAACTAATTGAGGGGATTAAGAGATATGCCATGAGTTGCAAATCTCCGGAACTTGCTGGTCAATTTACTTTGCTTTGGACAACAGCATTTTCCCCTTAGATTCCTAGTTATTTTTTAATAGCTTTTTGGATTTGCACATTAAGTGGCCATTAAACTCGCCCGAGAAAGTTTGGGCTGCATTATAACATTGTATCTTATTAACAACATGATAATTGTTAATGCAATACAATCAATAACTCTGGCCCAGAAAGGGAACAATTTAAACTGTTCATTTCATTCTTGCATGTAGTAAATTGTTGCTAGAAATTTCAAAATTGTCTAATTTTAAAGTTAAAACAATTTTCTTACTTTTCCCTTCTGTCCCTTTTCTCTCTCTTAATACAAAAATCTTTATTTCCCTTTCTTCATTTCTCTTTCTGTATCTGATTTGACTCTTATTCACCTCATCTGCCATCGTTCCTCTATTTCTTTCTCAGTCCACAAGTTTCATTACTTTTGCAACACTGTTATCAGCTTGCACTTGCAGCAATTTACTGTGTAAACATTTTTCAAGCTGAAGAGTGCAGGAAAGCGTCTATTAACGTACACTGCAAAATGCCCCTCTCCAGCAAGATCTGGCCCAATGATACATCCATGGTCAGAATTGTGATGATGCTAACATACATGAAGTTCACTAAACCACTGATTGGATATAGGGGCCATCTTTAAAGTGCCAAAATTAGGACAAAAATTTGGGAAAAATAGCAACTTATATTCATATACCTTTCATGTAGTAAAATGTCCCAAAGCACTTCACAGCAGTATTATCAAACAACATTTGACACTGAGCTACATAAGGAGATATTAGACATAAGGAGATATTAGGGCAGATGACCAAAAGCTTGGTCAAAGAGGAAGGCTTTAAGGAGTAACTTAAAGGAGGATAGTGAGGGAAAGAGGCCAAAGGGTTTAGGGAAGGAATTACAGAACTTAGCGCCTTGGCAGCTGAAGGCATGAACACTAATAATGGAGCAATTAAAATTGGGGATGCTCAAAAATCTAGACTTGGATAGCAGAACATAGTAAAAGCTAACAAATATGAATATTTAGAAACAAATTCACTTATCTAACAAGTACTTTCCCCTTCATGACAACAAACAAAATAAAGATAGACTTGTATTACTATAGTGTCTTTCACAAATACAAGGGGCTGTATTTTAAGAGTCCGTGCCGAAGAAAGCGGCGGACTTTAAAAAAAAAAAATGTGGCCAATGCACATGGGTGCCCAGTCACAGAACCGCCGCGATTTCAAAAGCGGCGGCTCATTTGCATGGCTGTGGCACCCGCCCCCCGTGATGATGTGAAGGGGGCGAGCTGTCGCTGGCAATGGCGTCAGGCGCTAATGCACAGGCACCATTTTTAAAGGTCTTACAGCCCTCAAAGAAGATTTAAAAATTAAAGGGCCAGGTCAGTTCAATGACCAAAAAAACCAAAATTAAGTTACCGTTATATTCAATTTCCCCCCCCCCCCCCCCCAATGGCATTTCAAAAAATTCCTGCCCTTCACCCCCCCCCCCCAGAATTTGTTTATTAAGAATTTGACCTTCCCTGCCCCCCCCCACAAAGTTCAGCACCTTTGTCCTTTACCCCTTCCCATCACCCACCACCACCCCCCCACAGCAACCGATCTGCAGCGATGTCACCCAACTCTCCCCCCTACTGCGCAGAGAAACAATCCTCCTCTCCCCTCCCCACAGGTGTCACACCATATTTCCCCAAACGGGAATTTGAAGATGCGGCATTGTCGGCCGCCCGAATGAAGATTGGTGCAGCAATTAAGGAGGTGGGATTGAAATGGGGGTCCCATCGCCGAGTGGTGGGGCGGCTGCCATGAGGCCTCGCCGCCGTTGAGATCGGCACGGGGTCTGTTGCCATCAGGGCCGGTGGCGGGCCTCCACTGCACCGATCTTCATTGCCATCCTGCCAATATTCCCAATGGTAGAGGGGCTGTAAAATCCAGCCCAAGATGTCACAGAGCACTTTACAGCCAATTAAGTACTTTTGAAGTATAATCCTGTTGTAATTTAGGAAATGTGGCAGCCAATTTGAACAATGCAAGCTCCTACAAACAGCAATGTGATAATAGAGGCATAGAGTTATACAGCACAGAAACAGGCCCTTCGGTCCATCCTGTCCGTGCCAGCCATCAAGCACCTAACTATTCTAATTCCATTTGCCAGCACTTGGCCTGTAGCCTTGTATGCTATGGGGTTTCAAGTGCTCATCTAAATACTTCTTAAATGTTGTGAGGGCTCCTGCCTCTACCACCTCTTCAGGCAGTGCATTCCAGATTCCAACCACCCTCTGGGTGAAAATTGTTTCCTCAAATCCCATCTAAACCTCTTGCCCCTGACCTTAAATATATGCCCCCTGGTTATTGACCCCTCCGCTAAGGGAAAAAGTTTCTTCCTATCTAACCTATCAATGCCCCTCATAATTATGTATACCTCAATCATGTCCCCCCTCAGCCTTCATTGCTCTAAGGAAAACAACCCTAGCCTTTTCAGTCTCTCTTCATAGTTGAAATGCTCCAGCCCAGGCAACATCCTGGTGAATCTCCTCTGAACCCTCTCCAGTGCAATCACATCCTTCCTATAGTGTGGTGCCCAGAACTGTACACAGTACTGCAGCTGTGGCCTAACTAGCATTTTATACAGATCCATCATAACCTCCCTGCTCTTATATTCTATACCTTGGCTGATAAAGGCAAGTATTCCATATGCCTTCCTAACCACCTTATCTACCTCTGCTGCTGCCTTCAGTGATCTATGGACAAGTACACCAAGATCCCTCTGACCTTCTGTACTTCCTCGGGTCCTACCATCCATTGTATATT
Organism: Heterodontus francisci; assembly: GCF_036365525.1. Classification (NCBI taxonomy): domain Eukaryota; kingdom Metazoa; phylum Chordata; class Chondrichthyes; order Heterodontiformes; family Heterodontidae; genus Heterodontus; species Heterodontus francisci. Next base: position 133,277,723 of record NC_090374.1, on the reverse strand, counting down.
CCCTTGCCTTGTTAGTCCTCCCAAAATGCATCACCTCACACTTCTCAGGATTAAATTCCATTTGCCACTGCTCCGTCCATCTATATCATCCTGTAATCTAAGGCTTTCCTCCTCACTATTTACGACACCACCAATTTTCCTGTCATCTGCGAACTTACTTCTCATACCTCCTATATTCATGTCTAAATCATTAATGTATACTACAAATAGCAAGGGCCCCAGCACCGATCCCTGCAGTACACCACTGGGCACAGGCTTCCACTCGCAAAAACAACCCTCTACCTCCTGCCACTAAGCCAATTTTGGATCCAATTTGCCAAATTGCCCTGGATCCCATGGGCTCTTACCTTCTCAACCAATCTCCCATGCGAGACCTTATCAAAAGCCTTACTGAAGTCCATGTATACTACATCTACTTCTTTACCCTCATCTATACATCTAGTCACCTCCTCGAAAAATTCAATCAAGTTAGTTCGACACAATCTCCCCCTGACAATGCCATGCTGACTATCCCTGATTCATCCCTGCCTCTCCAAGTGGAGATTAATTCTGTCCCTCAGAATTTTTCCAATAGTTTCCCAACCACTGACTTACCGGCCTGTAATTACCTGGTTTATCCCTGCCACCCTTCTTGAATAATGGTACCACATCCGCTGTCCTCCAGTCCTCTGGTACCTCTCCAGTGGCCAGAGAGGATTTGAAAATTTGTGTCAGAGCCCAATAATGATAATGATCAGATCATCTGTTTTTGTGATGTTGATTGAAAGATGAATATTAACCAGGACACCAGAAATAACGCCCCTGCTCTTCTTTAAAATAGTGCCATGGGATCTTTTATGCCTACCCAAAAGAGTCGACTAGGCCTCGGTTTAACATCTCATCTGAAAGATAGCATCTCTAACAGTGCAGCAATCCTTCAGGATTGCACTGGAACATCAGCCTTGATTTTTGTGCTCAACTGTCTAGAGTATGACTTGAAGCCACAACTTTCCGACTTAGATGCAAGAGTGCTACTCACTGAGCCACAACGCTACCACCTGTCAAATGGCTGAAGGGACCTTCCAAGCATCACCTGTTTTATCTGGTCACTGAAAGACATCAATAGATTTACAACACTAATCATGGGGTACCTAATTTCTTTTCATGTGGGCTTTAATGAGGAGAAAACATGTGCATTTGTCCTCTGTGCTACTGTTGCTCTCTGGTCATCTGATAGCATTGTCAAGAAAACATGCTATACAAAATGAGGATTTTTAATTAATCAGTTGGAAACCCACATTAAACTTTTAAAAAGGAGCTGGGATCCAACAGTTAACTTTTAAAAAAGCTGGCATCGAATAGGAGACACATGTCTAACGAGTTTACATCCAGGACAATGCCTCATGAATTCTAATGACAAAACATTCAAAGCTATCTTGGAACATTAACAGTGGAGTCATACCTCCAGGGGGTGAGCATTGAAACAATGAAACTCGAGAGTGATTGAAAAATACCTAGAATCAAATCTAATTAAACTGCAAATGAGGATACTGGACAATCATGTGACCACCTCCCCATCTGTGGAAAACTAGAAGTCTTTTGCAAAAGGACAAGCTTCGAGTGCTAACAAGACAAGATTTGAGTGGAGGTTGTGTCTGTGTGTGTGTGTGTCTCTCTCTCTCTCCAGATAACATCCCAAGTTTGAAACCTGTCTATGTCTGTGGAACACCCAAGTCTACCATTACTACAAACAGACACCCTGGGGTGGAAAGCCATCTGCAACTCTGTCTCTAAGAAAAATCCTGAACTAGGTGGGCCAGCCACAAAGTGCACTCCTACCAGCCAGAGACTTCAAGATCCACAACTTCATCTGGAAGACAACGGAATTACCCGATCCCAAAGACTGTACATTATTTTTACTTACTCTGGACTCCAAACCAGATTATTTCTCATCACTCTGTTCTCTATTTGTGTGTGTGATTCTTGTGTGCATGTGTGAGTGAAAGTGTAGCATAGTTTTATTATTTTTAGATCGGGTTTAGATTTTTAAGTACAACAAACTCACCTCTTTCTTGTTTAAACTCAAGAAATCCTGTCCAATTGGTTCTTTTATGATCACAACAAAAGAAAAAAGTTAAACACTGAAACGGTAAGCATATCCACTGTTTTAAAAGGAATAGACCCTGTTGCAGTCAAACAAGAACAACAAGAGGGGAGCCCTGTGACCCTTCCTCACCTGATTGTAACAGCATAATGAATACAAGGACACTGATTGTCACTAGTCCTTGATGTGGCCCTTTTCTTTATAGTTGAGAGACTTATAAAATCAATTAGAAGCCATTGTTATGAAAAGAATGTAACCCATTTTGAACTCTCTTACTGCCTGTATTTTTATCTTTCAATAATTGCAGGTCATTTTACTTTGGATTATACTCATTTGCAAATAAAGATATTACCATACAACCTCTATACTGTATGGTTACATATGGCACTGAAGGAGAATTTGGTAGCATGGCATGAAACTACATTAATTCAAATAAACACGGCGCAGAGAAAATTTATGTCTCCATATTACAGGGGAGTAGATCCATATATGGGAATAATAGTTAGACTGTGTCCTATTGAATGATGTTCTATACAGGGGTATGTTACTAAACTAGTAATTCAAAGGTCTGGACTAATGATCTGGAAACATGAGTTCAAATCCCACCAAAACAACTGGGAATTTAAATTCAGTTAATTAAATAAATCTGGAATTAAAAAAAGCTAGTACCAGTAATGGTGACCATGAAACTACAGGATTGTTGTAAAAGCACATCTGGTTTATTAATGACCTTTAGGGAAAGAAATCTGTTATTTTACCTGGTCTGGTCTATGTATGACTCCAAACTCACAGCAATGTGGTTGACTCTTAACTGCCCTTTGAAATGGCCCACTAAGCCACTCAGTTGTACTCAATAAGGTGGCTTAATGGCAATTAGGGATGGGCAACGAATGATGGCCTTGCCAGCGATGCCCACATCCCATGAATGAATTTTTAAAAATCTGTGAAGAAATGCTGCTGGCATAGTTGACTAGCCAAACTATATTATCACACACAACATAATAATGCATTACAGCTGAACAGCATTTCCTTGATGCAGGAATACTCCATATTTAGGTAATTTGGGTCATTATACTTACGAAAGTGCAAACAACCATTTGAACTAATTGTGATTTAATATGCTGAAATTATAGCAGGCTGCTTAGAATCTGGTACTCATCTAGCAAATTAAAAAAACTACTTACCAGTTAGGTTTCAATCACTCAAAATGATAGAAAATAATGGTGTACAGCAAAATGATCAGCACACAAACTTTTCCTGGCCTGTTAGCAGGTCTGTTATTACTTATGATTCTAATTCAAGTGGGCTTCTCTCCAAGAAAATAGATTGTTTCCAATTGCAGCATAATCCATACTGGTTTCTGTAAGGCCCCTGTTAGCCGTCAACTCCTACCTGCCAACATCCCCCAACCACCCCCCTCCAATTCCCAGTTATGCAGTGAAGTCTATAAAGTCAGACAAACACATCCACCCAGTGCAAAATACCAAACATTTTCCCATGGTAGATTCTACACTTAAAAATTGGATGTCTTGTACCTTCAGTACATATTAAAATTTGCACAAAGATAGGCAGACTTCGTTCCATGGAGCTACAAAAAACCTTGTATCCCAAGATTTGGATGAATCAAGAGAAATGAAGAAGAAAAAAAATGAAGGGTTACTAACTATGTAATGTTATTTTTTTTTAAATGCAACATTATACGGTTTTGGGCAAAAATGGAGGGGGGAATGTGAAGAAGAACTTTTTTATGCAGCAAATGGTAATGACCTGGAATTCGCCGCCTACAAAGCTGGTGGAAGTGGAGACGATGAATGATTTCCAAAGGAAATTGGATGGACAATTGAGGGTAATACACTTGCAGGGCTATGGGAATACAGGGGGGAATGGGACTGACAGGATTGCTCCATATGAGCCGGCATGGACCCGACGGGCCACATGGCCTCCTTCTGTGCAGTAATGACTCTATGAATATTTTTTCTCATTGATGTAACGAAAATTTAGAAACCCGATGTAACGAATACTTAGAAACCCAAGGTAATGTATTGTTCCCATTTACTTTCCATCTAACAGAATAAAAGCTATAGTGACCTGATGGATAAGGACTAACTGAGAAATCTCCAATTACAAATGTTAATATAGTTCAATAAGACAAAAATAGTCAATCCACCCTATTCATTTCTCAAAACTGTGGAAAGGAGTACTTATTGATGACCCTTCTCAGGCTAAATTTAAAGTCATGAAAATCATAATTTTCCATCACATTGTAAAACCAGGAAGCCTTCTTTTGTACAATTCTTTAATGAATGACGTTGTCCAGTTTAATTTAGTAGAAAAATACTACTTTTTTTTACATGTTTAAAAGGTTTTGTGTGCTAATTTAAATTGTGAATAGTTAAATAATAAAAGTACAGACTTGTTCGATTCAAAGAACAGCAGTATTAATTTTAACACTGGCCTCCCTAAGTTACTCACCAACACACTGGTTCCACTGATAGTGCTGCATGTAGCCATGTGGACAGCTGCACCTGTAACCTCCCAGCATGTTTTGACAACCGTGCTGGCACCTGTGGCTTCCTTCACATTCATTCACATCTGCAAAAAGACAGGGAAATTGAGAACTGAGTGAAGTGCTCCATAGTTCCTATTTTATTCGCTCCTTTCCTGTAGGTGCTGACGCATTCTGGGGTATGATTTCAAAAGTGCTGGCAGGCCTCCAGTATCTTTCCCAAGTGACCATTATTCATGTTTGAGTCTAGACACTGAGTGCTGGCTGGTGTATTGCATTAAAGCCAAGTCTGATCTCGTCCTCACCAAACATGCATACTTCTCAGCATGGGTCACTGGATAGTAAGGAAGAGCGGGTACTTTGCTGAACATTTTCCCACTGCATAGCCAAATGGTACTGTGGCCAATTGTCAATTGCAATTAGCTAACTCAGTATAGTTTAAAGATCAAGCCTAGGATCTTTTGGTCTGTATAAATTATCATCATACCAGGTAGTGCATTTATCCACAAAGCCACCAGGACAGCACGACTCACATGTTTTAATCGCTGAAGGGGAAAAGGCTGCCTGTGTGATGTTAAAAAATATCTGAACACATTAGTCTTTCTTCTTCCCAACCTCCAATAATGGGGCATCTTTGTTGCCAAAATAATGATGAAACTAATGGCCTTCATCGTTATTTATGAACAAATGCTATAACAACTTCAGGCAGGTGCAGATGAGTGGTTAAAAGTTTCTGTTTGAAATGCTCCACTCCGCCATTAGCTTCGTAAAAACGGCATCTTGCTGCTTGGCTCACAATTGAAATACACTGACGGGCATGAAGTTTCTGTTTTGGCTGATAGATACAAATTAAACTCACTACAGAAAGTTAAATACTGCCCATTTCAGTCTAAGCATCCTCTTAACAATGTGATATGTACTAATTACTGACAGTTAATTTTCAGTGCCACAGAGGTTTACGATTACAATTGTGTATTGCTGAAAATAGTAACATGTTGTTGAAGCTTTTCACCTGCACTCATTGGGGCAATCCGCAAGAATACCAATGTAAGGGAAAACAACAACTTTATATACTGTATGAGAAGAGAGTGCTGATTGGTTGCCAATTGAACTCTGATTGGTAGAGGCGGTGCCATGGAGAATGCACCAGTTTATGGTGACTGACAGTTAACTGCCAAGCTTTGTTTGAAATTTAAACCAGGCAGCTTGACTCTGATTGGTCAAGGCATTGCCCTGAGGAATGAACCATGAATCTTTACTCTATCTTTTCTCCGTTGGTCCAGTCTCTTCCCACCCATATCTGTGACTTTTCTGATGTCCTACGTCATTTTGACAATTTCCAGTTTCCTGGCTCCAACCGCCTCCTCTTCACTATGGACGTCCAATCTCTCTACACCTCCATCCTCCACCAGGACGGTTTGAGGGCTCTCCACTTCTTCCTTGAACAAAGACCCAACCAGTCCCCATCCATCACCACATTCCTCCGCCTGGCTGAACTTGTTCTCACACTGAACAACTTCTCCTTCAACTCCACTCACTTCCTTCAAGTAAATGGTGTTGCTGTGGGTACCCGCATTATGCCTGTCTTTTTGTGGGATATGTCGAACATTCCTTGTTCCAGCCCTACTCAGGCCCCCTCCCCCAACTCTTTTTCCGGTATATTGATGACTGTATCGGTGCCGTTTCCTGCTCCCGCCCAGAACTGGAAAACTTTATCAACTTTGCTTCTAATTTCCACCCTTCTCTCACCTTCTCATGGTCTATCTCCGACACTTCCCTTCCTTTCCTCGACTTCTCTGTCTCCATCTCTGGGGATAGGCTGTCTACTAATATCCATTATAAGCCCACCGACTCCCACAGCGACCTCGACTACACTTCTTCACACCCTGCCTCCAGTAAGGACTCCAATCCATTCTCCCAGTTTCTCCGTCTCCGACACATCTGCTCTGATGATGCTACCTTCCAGGACAGCGCTTCTGATATGTCTTCCTTTTTCCTCAACCGAGGATTCCCCCCCACTGTGGTTGACAGGGCCCTCAACCGTGTCCAACCCATTTTCCGCACCTCTACCCTCACCCCTTCCCCTCCCTCCCAGAACCGCGACAGGGCTCCCCTTGTCCTCACTTTCCACCCCATCAGCCTCCACATCCAAACGATCATCCTCCGCCATTTCCGCCACGTCTAGCGTGATGCCACTACCAAACGCATCTTCCCCTCCCTTCCCCTGTCAGCATTCTGAAGGGATCGTTCCCTCCGTGACACCCTGGTCCACTCCTCCATTACCCCCACCACCTTGTCCCCTTCCCACGGCATCTTCCCCTGCAATCACAGGAGGTGTAACACCTGCCCATTTACCTCCTCTCTCCTCACTATCCCAGACCCCAAACACTCCTTTCAGGTGACGCAGTGATTTACTTGTACTTCTTTCAATGTAGTATACTGTATTCGCTGCTCACAATGTGGTCTCCTCTACATTGGGGAGACCAAATGCAGACTGACTGACCGCTTTGCGGAACACATCCACTCAGTCCGAAAGCATGACCCCGAGCTTCCGGTTGCTTCCCATTTCAACACTTTCCCCTGCTCTCAGGCTCACATCTCTGTCCTGGGATTGCTGCAGTGTTCCAATGAACATCAATGCAAGCTCAAGGAACAGCATCTCATTTACCGATTAGGCCTGCCGGACTGAACATTGAGTTCAATAATTTCAGAACATGATGGGCCCCCCATTTTACTTTTTTTTTTATTTTTGATTTTTTTTTGTTTATTTTATTTCATCTTATTTTGTTCAGTTTGCTTACACACTGATTTTTTTTTTCATTTTTGTACTTGCGGCTGTTCAGTTTTCAGTCCGTTAACGCCCTATCTGTACTAATGCTTTGTCTTTCAACACACCATTAACATGTTGTTTGCCTTTTCTCCATGACCTTCTGGTCCGTTATTCTCTGTGACCTTGTCCTATCTACACCTTCTCCTTTGTTATCTCTTGCCCCACCCCCGCTTTACTTGCTTAAAACCTTTTACATTTCTAATATTTGCCAGTTCTGAAGAAGGGTCACTGACCTGAAACGTTAACTCTGCTTCTCTCCCCACAGATGCTTCCAGACCTGCTGAGTATTTCCAGCATTTCTTGTTTTTATTTCAGATTTCCAGCATCCGCAGTATTTTGCTTTTATCCTTTGTTAGCTAATATTTTTCATCACATCTGGTCCTAACATTCAGGCTTGGCTGTGATACACCTACTCCTAGACATAGTCAATTAAGTTGTCAACACTCGCTGCTCAGACTCACACATAAAGAATGTTCACTTGGGCAAGATATCAGAGGGCTAGTAGCTCCTATGGAATTGTATCCAGATGGATAAAAATTGTCTGAACTTGAGGGAGTGACATTGACAAGACCTTTCTAAGAATGGATTTGTATTTCCATGTCCCTTCCAGTATGTGTCAGGGAGACACTGAAATCAGTGCCAAATGATTCTAATTTCAATTTAACTATGTTAAGATGTATTCTTTATTAATTATGAGAATGGTTGTCCCAGGAAACATGGAAGATTTAGAATCACCTGGAGCCAAGGAAAACAATTTCCACTACAATTTGTGTTTGAGCTGACTTATGCTTTGGATATTCTATTTCAGCATAATTATCAAATGGATTTCAGCAATGCATCATTTTCCAGAACTTTCTGAGCTGAGTGTGGGTGAGGTACTGGCTGTAAAGTAACCAGTAGCCACTAAAAAAGTGACATTCACTCCTTGAGGCTGTAAATCAAATCAAGACTGTTGAAGACCTTTCTCTAAAGTACTGTTAGTCCTTGTTTTAACTCAGGACAAAATGTAAAATGAAATAAAAAGTTAAACTGCCTTTCGGGATTACAATGTAACTAGACCTGAGGTAGGTAGGCCAAAGACCACTGCAAACTGGCACTAAAAGTTTACATCAACGGTTTTACATCAGAATGGTAGGAAATCTTAAGGATTTCCAGAAATTGCTTTTGTGAAACACAGCCTGTAAATGGAAAACTAGTGTAATATAAAGTTAACATTCAGAAATTATTCAACAATGTAGACAAGGGTGCCAATGTACACTGAAAATCAGCAACATTATAGGTAGGAAATGGACAATGTTTTTTTGATGTAACAGATATGATTTTGCAGAATTTCTTTTTGGAAAAAGTTATAGTAGAAAAACTTAAGTTGGTGCTTGTGAGGCTATTGCTTTAAAAAATATTGAGCCAAAAGATCATGGCAGATCCAGTGTATTGTACCTCAGGAGGGAGTTTGATGGAAAGGTTGCAAATTAGGTCAGGACCCAGTTAAACTGGATCCCAGTCTTACCTTGGTGTTTCCTGTAGGGTGCATTGGAGGCAGAGCTTCCACCTGTCCCAAACAAGACCAGCAAGACATGAAGGGCACAATTGTGACTCCCCGCCTGGAATTTTTTGCCCTCCCCCACCACCCCCACCAACCCTGCCCCTGGAGTTGGCTGGAGGCGGTGGGGGAGGGAGGGAGGGGGCGTAGAATCGAATGGGAAGCGGAGGGTGCTGTTCCTGTCGCCTAACCACCCCCTCTGCCATTATACCAGCAGCAGTGGAGGTTGAAAACGACCTGCCCGCCCTAGGTCAATTGAGGCCCTTAGGCGGCCTATTACTTGCCAGTTAAAGGCCTATTCTCGCCGCCGCTGGTGTTTTACTAGCGGAGGCTGGGAACTTCAGCACTTGAGGTGGCCTCCTGACAAGCCCAGAGGTGGAGGGGCCCTCCTGATCAGGCACCCTGTGCCCTACAGAGGGCCCCCCAGCAGCACAAGCCACCCCCGATGCAGCACCTCCTCCCGCCCTCCTAAATGACTCCGACCCTCCTCACCGGGACCAGCTGATTGTCCCCAGCGTGGCCTGAAACCTCACTCACCTTTATGGAGGCTGCCGTCCATCATTCCTCTTCTGGCTGCATGCAGTCCCAGCAGTGGCCACCACTTCCAGTGGCTCTGCTGGGACTGAAGAGCTGCTGGCCCTCTGATTGGTTGGCAGTTCTTGGTGGTGGGATTTCCTGTCTGAGGGACGGAAGTGCCGCCGAAAGCCAATTAAGGGCCTGGGCCACCCAAACCGTTGCGTGGCTTCCAGGCCTGGCTAAGGCGGCTTCGTCCCTGACTTTTAAGCCTGTGGCGGGGCCTCCGCCGCCACATAAAATACCAGCCCCAATGTTGGGACGTATGTTGCTCAGAGGTATTGGTGGAGTTACGGCTGGTTAGACCACGTGTGCCAACAACTGAGTAAAAATGAACCCCATGTGAGTGCAGCAGGCCATTAATTCGACCAGATCCTTATCTATTGTTGGAATTCTTGTACAAGTCTTCGCCCATCACAAAAAGGGCTAGTGACATGGGAGGGGGTGTGCTAGGGGGAAGAGAGCGCCAGGCCATGGGTTCCTGCATTCCCAGCTTGATGAAGAATCATCAATCTGCTATGCCATGAGCCCAGGTGTGCCAGGCACTGAATAATGGATGTTAGGCCCACCTTGGGGGTCCAGCTCTGGATTCCAGATGATCTGGCCTGAGAAGGCAGTTTTGCTTTCTTTCCTGGGGTGGAGGATGGGACCTCCCCCAAGTTACCAGTTGATTCTACCAAGATTCTCAGGCTTCTTTGGCAGTCAGGCATCCAAAATGTGTCCCCTGTGTGTGTGCATACCTGCCCAAGCTATTTAAATTAAGTTATGCCAAGATGTTGGCCCCACTCCTTGTTTTCCATTTGTTTTGAAATAATTCCAATTTGCATTCCTTAATCCAGGTGCTCCTGCTCTACACATCTTTGGATTTGTTGGAGTGACAGATTTGATAGTGGTCCTATATAACTATCAATGTACTCTGCACTTGCCTGGCCAAGCAGCAGGTGGGCATGAAAGTGCAGCTGCACTGCTGCCAATAAAATGCAAAATAGGAATTATTGGTTCACATCCCATCACATGTAGGAACATATTGTGGGGATTTTCTCAGTCAGACCTGATTATACTTAATTTGGTTGCAGAGCCAGGGTACAATGTTGTTGTTTCCTTCCCTGTGATCAGATACTGAACATAAGAATGTTGAAAAAGTCAGGCTTGAAATTCCATACCCTCACAGTTTAAGCCAGTGTTATCAAGGGAAAATCCTCGCTGACATTCACAGCTGAAACTTCCGGGTGAGTTCTGACAAAGCCCCTTAGATCCACACAGCGAAAGTTGTGACGCACACTCATTGTTATCTAAGAAAAGAAAAGTAGATGTAACAGTTATCTGGTGGTTGGAGGAAAACCCAATGATGGAGGTTAAGAATAGCACACAAATACATATTTGTACAGCTGGAAATCTCACCCTTCATTCACTTTAAAAACGGTGCCAGCGTTATGCTGAAAAAGTGACTTGCTTAAAGAGCCCACATGTACAACACATATCAGAACATTTAATTGTTTTGAAGCTAGATGGATATAGTTTTCCTGAATTACAACTAATGGAACTGACAAATCTTCAGTTGCCCTAGCCCAGTAGGCACTAATAAATCCTAAGTACAGTGTAGCACTTTCTCCTGGGAACCAGACTTAATGCAATTAAGTAATCACCACTTAAATTAATGGGGGCTAGTCTTATCACAAATCCTTTAAGTTTCTTGTTTTTGAAATTCCACAAGGTTGAAATAGAAAGGCAACAGACAAAAATAGAAAGCTTAAATAATGTGTGTGTTTTTTTTGCAATTTCCCTGTACATTATCCAATCATTCTGCTTCATTAGAGAAATCAGTGACATTCTGACCCGAACTACTCAATGGGGCCTATGTTCCTATATACACTAACTTAATGAAAAATAGACATTGAAAATGCATTTTCTTAGAATTGTAGGACAAAGTTTCCCACACTGTTGGCACTGTTAAATTCAACAAGGCAAATTCAGCACTGACCCATCTCTGGTTTCACCTGACTATTCTGCGTGGTAACTGGGAGGACAGAATAGAACAGAAGACCAGTACTGAGAGTAGGAGGCTTCCACAGCATCTATCTTGGGTCAAGTTGGCCTAGTTTATGTGCAACAAATGCTGGAAGCTAATTGCAGTAAAGAAAATTATCAAATTTCCATACTGCATCCAGCAAATCTTGATTGTTTCTTGTGGTGACTAGGAGACAGAGAAAGGAAAGCAGAAGATTGGCACTGGAGAGTCCAGGAAACATAGAAGAGTGGAACCAGGCTAAAAGTAAGTGAGCACAGCTTTGAGTCAGAGTGCCATGAATTGGATGATCCCACTGACAGACATCAAGCCAGGAAAATCTATCATACTATATTGAAATCTATCATACCCCTTGAACTTTGATATATTAAGGATTCATGTGCTGACTGATCTGCATGCTGAGACCAATGTTGGAGAGTCCAGTAAAGAGAAGAACGTGGGACTGGCATAGCAACAGGTGACTACACCATTCAGATAACATGCTATGAGTTGGATCATCGAATGAATGAAAAGCAAAATTGGAGCAGGAGCAGAAATTTTAATATGTCGAAGTACTCCCTCTGACTTTGATACATCAATACAAAATAAAAAAGACTTGCAGCATTAAACTATTAATCTTGGATTTCAATCCCCTTGAAATAAAGGCCAACATGCCATTTGCCTTCTTAATTGCTTGCTGTACCTGCATGCTAACTTCCTGTGTTTCTTGTGTGAGTACACCCAAGTCTCCCTGAACATTAGCATTTAAATGTTTCACACCTTTTAAAAAATATTATGATTTTCTATTCTTACTAAGTGAATAACCTCACACTTTCCCACATTATATTCCATCTGCCACCTTGTTTCCCACTCACTTAACCTGTACAAATCTCTCTATATCCTCTTTGTGTCCTGCTCACAGCTTAAATTCTCACTTAGCTTTGTATCATCAGCAAACTTGGATACATTACTCACGGTTTCCTTGTCTAAGTCATTACTATAGATTGCAAATAGTTGAGGCCTCAGTACTGATTATTGCTGCAAACCACTAGTTACAACCTGCCAACTTAAAAATGCCCCATTTATCCCTACTCTATTTATGCCACCACTGAGAACATATTAATTTCTTACTCTAGCTGATGTCCTATGGTATTGTTTATTAACAGTCTGGAGTCCCAACCACAATTGTGATGTTTAACTGTTTAGATGAAGCTATTATTAACCTAATCTTTCCAGTTAAAGCCTTTGCTTAAACATGCTGTGTGGGGAAGAGGCATATATATAAGCACATCCAGACAACTGTAGGTGCTTGTAAAGTCTTTAGGGCAATTAGAGGGCATCTGTAGCTGGCTGAAAATGTCTAGCTCCAGGCCAGAAGAGCTTAGTGTGATATAAGTAGCTGTCTTCTTTTTAAGATTACGTGAAGAAGATCAGTCCTGAATCTGCTATTTATTAGTTTACCTGTATCTCCTTGCCCTACTGTCAAAGTTTAGTGTGAAACAATTTTCTAGATTTATCTTTTTCATGCCATATTATTCTGTAAGATTGCTTCTCAGTTGCCTCCTTTCAAAGTTGAAAAGCCCAAGTTTTTTCAGTCTTTCTACATAACTCAGACTTTTAATCATAAGGTTCGGCCATGCAAATCTTCTTTGTACTGCCTCTAGCACTTAAATATTTCCTCTGTGCCTCAGTAACTAGAAATGGACGCAGTAGTAAAAGCGTGGTCTGATCAGAGCACTACACAGTTTGAGCACAATTCAGTCACATGGTTAGCAGCTGAAGTGTCAGGTCACGAGGTTAACAGCATGACTTCGGGTATGAGATCACCGTGAGAGCAGCGTGATTCCTGAAGTGCCAGGTTACAAGGTTAGCAGCATGATATCTTTTCTCTCAATCTGTTTTGTTTTTGTCTTTGGTATATCACAAACCTTTTTTTTGTCTATGGACAAAGCCACAACAGTTCAACTGACATAAAATAAAAAAGCATCATATGCTGGAAATGCACCATCTGAAAGACACAAATCTTTGCCATATTCATAGCATAACATAAAAATTACTCCGTCAACCATAAGACACACACTGAAAAAGTTCCAGGTGCAATAATGCAAATAAGATCCTTGTATAGGTATAGATTATTCCTACCAATGCAGGCAGTGTGATGCTGTGTGAATCCAGGTGGGCACTTGCATGTAAATCCTCCAATAGTGTTGACACACAGGAACTGGCAGTTGTGCTGTTTTGTAGAACATTCATCAAGATCTGAGATTAAAAATGTAAAGCAAGTAAATAGATAAGTGCCCAAGTCATTTAAAAGCATCATTTATATTAAACGGTAAATGTAAATCTGAACATTTCATCTATAAGGAGGATCTATGTGCCTGTAGACTGCTGAATACCAGAACTGTCTGAACTTTGGGCAAATCTCAGGTGTGAGATTTTCAGCCAGGAATCAGCTACATATATCCAAGCAAAAAGACTTGCAGCATATATCATGCAAACAAGATCCAAGATCAGGATGTACTCCAAAGGGGTCCCCGATAGCTGACATCACTGAACTGGGCTTATGTCTTACTTTCACTCAGCAAAATGAGGGTTGGATTACATGGCCCCGTAGAGGGCTGCTTAAAACTTGATTACTTGTAAAAAATCTCAGCTTAACTAATTAGCATTCATTGTGCTTTCCCCTGGAGTTACTGCTACTAAAAACCTAAGAATTTCAAATCACGCTAGTCATTTTTCTGCACTAAATTTCTGAACTTTTTTGCTTTTTACCTCTTTCTCGTCACCCCACTCCACTGCAACAGATTAAATTCTCACTCATACTAGGATCTGTCTGAAGGTAACAACCTCTGGCTAAGCTGAGATAGAACTCATGTAGATGAATCCACTACCTAGATTTGATCAAATAGCATATGAGGTAGCAACTGTGAAAAAAAAATCAATGCATACTAAAAAATGCCAAGTACATTTAAATATTTCCTTTACTAACCTCTACATGTCTTTCCATCCTCCTGCAGGAGGTAACCTCTTGGACATGAGCAGTGGTAGCTCCCTTCTGTGTTCTTACAGATAAAGTTGCATGGTTTTGGCGACTGAGCACATTCATCAAGATCTGGTTATGTAATGACAGAAAGAACAGTAAAATTAGAAGTCTGTGCCAATTCTTAATAGATTTGAGTTAATCGTACATATGACAAAACATGCAGGCCTGGAATAGTCGATTGGCATTGTCTGTGCATGGATAGCATGATTTAACTGAATTTTCTATTTAGTGTTATTTTAGTGCCAATGGTAATTCATTTAATCTAAATAGGTTATCACTGGTGTTAAAGTAATGACAATCAAAAAAATCCATGCTTTATGTAGGAAGTCAGATATTATCCACAAAAACTATATTCTCAAAAAGAATTGGAACCATGTGTGTGGTATAGTAGTAGTTCATAAACTGTTGTGACTGACTTTAAAGCATTGCTGCACTGAACCACCACTGCTCTGAAATAGGCTTACTCTTTGATTCCTGCTCTCTCTGCACGATCATCAGTGAATATTCTTTTGTTCATTGTGGCCCTGCCCTCTAGAACTCCCTCCCTAAACACTGTTGCCTTATACTTCCATCCCTTAATTTCAAAAATGTCCTAAAAACCCTTCTTTTTAATCATGTTTATGCACCCCTTCTTTTATTTTTCTGTTTCTCCTCTCCTTCCAACTTTATGCCCATATTTGTCCTTGCCCTATAAAGCACTTTTAAAATTTGGGTTCTGCCAACTCCTGACCTCATTACAGCCTTGGTTCAAACATGGCCAAAAGAGCTGAACTCAAGATTTGAGGTGAGAGTAACTGCCCTTGACATCAAGGCAGCATTTGACTGAGTAGGGCATCTAGGAGCCCTAGAAAAACTGGAGTCAATGGGAATCGGGGAAAACTCTCCGCTGGTTGGAGTCATAACTAGCGCAAAGGAAGATGATTGTGGTTGTTGGAGGTCAATCTTCTCAGCTCCAGGACATCACTGCAGGAGTTCATCAGGGTAGTGTCCTAGGCGAAACCATCTTCAGCTGCTTCATCAATGACCTTCCTTCAATCATAAGGTCAGAAGTGGGAATGTTCGCTGATTGCACAATGTTCAGCACCATTTGCGGCTCCTCAGATGCTGAAGCAGTCCGTGAAGAAATGCAGCAAGACCTGGACAATATCCAGATTTGGGCTGACAAGTGGCAAGTAACATTCGCACCACACAAGTGCCAGGCAATGACCATCTCCAACAAGAGAGAATCTAACCATCTCCCCTTGACATTCAACGGCATTATGATAGCTGAATCCCCAACTATCAACATCCTGGGGATTACCGTTGACCAGAAATTGAACTGGAGTAGCCATATAAATACCGTGTTTATAAGAGCAGGTCAGAGGCTAGGAATCCTGCGGTGAGTAACTCACCTTCTGACTCCCAAAGCCGCCACAAGTCAGGAGTGTGATGGAATACTCTCTACTTGCCTGGATGGGTGCAGCTCCAACAACACTGAAGAAGCTCAACACCATACAGGACAAAGCACCCTGTCCACAAAAATTCACTCCCTCCACCACCGATGCACAATGGCAGCAGTGTGTTCCATTTACAAGATGCACTGCAGCAAAGCACCAAGGCTACTCAGGCAGCACCTTCCAAATCCACGACCTCTATCACCTAGGAGGACAAGAGCAGCAGATGCGTGGGAACGCCACCACCTACAAGTTACCCTCCAAGCCAAACTTCATCCTGACTTGGAACTATATCGCCGCTCCTTCACTGTCACCGGGTTAAAATCCTGGAACTCCCTTCCTAGTAGCACTGTGGGTGTATCTACCTCACATGGACTGCAGCGGTTCAAGAAGACAGATCACCACCACCTTCTCATGGCCAATTAGGGATGGGTAATAAATGCTGGCCTGACCAGCGATGCCCACATCCCATGAAACAAATAAAAAAAAACTCAGACATCTTTCTGTAGGTAACAAGTATTACAAAAATGTAAGTTGCCAATCAGAAGTCTAGCAGACGACTTGCTCCCAGGCCTCTGCCAATACCTTTTTAAATTTTTGTTGAAGGTAACTCACAGTGGCACAGTGGTTAGCACTGCAGCCTCACAGCTCCAGGGACCCGGGTTCGATTCTGGGTACTGCCTGTGTGGAGTTTGCAAGTTCTCCCTGTGTCTGCGTGGGTTTTCTCCGGGTGCTCCGGTTTCCTCCCACAAGCCAAAAGACTTGCAGGTTGGTAGGTAAATTGGCCATTATAAATTGTCACTAGTATAGGTAGGTGGTAGGGAAATATAGGGACAGGTGGGGATGTTTGGTAGGAATATGGGATTAGTGTAGGATTAGTATAAATGGGTGGTTGATGGTCGGCACTGACTTGGTGGGCCGAAGGGCCTGTTTCAGTGCTGTATCTCTAATCTAAATACAAGTTGTGGGAGTGTAGTTTAAGGATGTAAAGGGTTAATATTGAAGACCGAGAGAGAGACCCCTCCCACTATACAAGCTTTGATATAACAGTCACATGAGACAGGCTTGAGAAGAAGGTATAGCCACACGAAGGATGCTAGCTAAGGTGGCTTGTGGACAGTGTATATAGCAGCTGTAAATAATAGAGTTGTTAGTTAACCTTTATCAGAGTCCAGGACTTCCTCAACAACGCCCTACAATGCGACTAGTATAAACCCGACAAAGAGTCCACAAAGATATATAGATAGGTTAAGTGAATGGGTAAATATTTGGCAGATAATGTGGGAAAATGTGAGTTTGTCCACTTTGGCAGGAAGAATAGAAAAGCAGAATATTATTAATTGGAGTGAAACTGCAGAATGTTGTGGGTACAGAGGGATCTGGGTGTCCTCGTACATGAATCACAAAACGTTAGCATGCAGGTACAGCAAGTAATTAGGAAGGCAAATGGAATGTTGGCCTTTATTGCAAGGGGGATAGAGTATAAAAGTAGGGAAGTCTTGCTATAGCTGGACAGGGCATTGGTGAGACCGGACCTGGAGTACTGCATACAGTTTTCATCTCCTTACTTAAGGAGGGATGTAGTTGCATTGAAGGCATACAGAGAAGGTTCACCACATTGATTACTGGGATAAAAGGTTTGCCTTATGAGGAAAGGTTGAGCAGGTTGGGCCTATACTCATTGAGTTTTCGACGGATGAGAGGTGATCTTATTGAAACATATAAAGTTCTGAGGGGGCTTGACAGGGTAGATGCTGAGAGGATGTTTCCCTTCGTAGGGGAATCTAGAACTAAAGGGAACAGTTTAAAAATAAGAGGTCTCCCATTTAAGACGGAGATGAGGAGCAATTACTTCTCTCAGAGGGTCGTTAATCTTTGGAATTCTCTTCCCGAGGGAGCAGTGGAGGCTGGGTCATTGAATATATTCAAGGCTGAGTTAGACACATTTTTGAACAACAAGGGAGTCAAGGCAGGAAAGTAGAATTGAGGCCACAATCAGATCAACTGTGATCTTATTGAATGGTGGAGCAGGCTCGAGCGGCAGAAAGGCTCACTCCTGCTCCCGTAGGTCTGAGACCTGCAGCCACTACTTTTTGTCTTTTTATGTTTTTACATTTTACGTCGGCCTTGCTTTCTCTTTGCTTTTTATTTTTTTAAAAACCTGTATTAAATCTGTCATGAACTTTTAAAGGTTACTTTGTAGGCATTGATTTAAAACTAAATGTGATTGAGCTCTGATTAAGTCAAGTAATTAATCAATTATGTAATCAATGGCAAACAGTCATAATATTATTAACTATGAACTTGTTTTTCCCATGAACTCTATCCTTTTATTTTCACGATGGTCAAAGCAGGCCATGTACAGATGTTGTTTTGTCCAAACTACTGTTTTTCTCTTCTTGAAAATAACGGTTGTTTTCCCATTGTTTAAAAAGTCGTCAGTTCTTACGGTATTCGATGATCCTCGAACTACATGCCTGGACAATGGATAACCTTGCACATGGAGTAGTCCTATGGTGTGGAATCAGAAGATGGAGTTTAATTGATGTACAGTATAACCTAATTGATGGCAGGTGAGAGCCACCATCAAAGGATGGGCAAACAGCCTGGGCAGCCTCGTAGTGCCTGTGAGAAGAATTCAGTAAGGACTCATGGTTGTCAGACTCTTGTTTTAAGAAATTCTGATGGAGGCCTCAGAAATCTGGAACAGAGCCAGAAATTGGACTTTAAGGGCTGCAGCCGGAGTGCACTAGGCAACCAGTGAAGACTACGGAGGAAGGGACGTTGATGGAGTGATTGACTGCAGAGTCCAGCCCCATGCAAGGTTATCCATTGTTCTGGCTTGTAGTTCCCCTCAAACATTGGTGATGTGTGCTATAAGATTGTTGTCTTTCTATACTCTTTTCCTTCCTTTCTTTTTAAAAGTGTTATTTATTTTTTTTATCATTAATAATTTTAAAATAATTATTTAATATAGATTATTGCTTTAACACATTATTTGGTATTGAGTCATTCATTGCTGTTATGTTCGGAGCTATACTCTGGACATAGGTGAAACTCCGCAAGGGACTCTCAAGCCCTACACTCCTATTTATGATCCTCTGACTTCCACTACAGAAACTGATATTCAAAATAGTAATGGGAAAGAACCTGTGTTGTATTTTTAGAAAAGGCCATTAACCTACATCCAAGAATAGTCAATTACAAAAAAGATGAGTTAAACTATTACTTACCAATACATGCTGTACCCGTGAGGTCTGTGGTGTAACCAAGCTTACAGAGACAGCGGTAAGAACCCAGCGTGTTGATACATTGACCATTCTGACATAGGTTAGGCATCACCTTACATTCATCTATGTCTGTAACAAAATGCCCAGTTAGAAAATATATATATGTATAGACAATCAATTTGGTGCATCCTTTAAGAATAGTACACAATTGGAATTACTTCTTTTTTTGTTCACAAAGACCATTGGAATCTAATTTCCAGAAGCCATTTTATTAAGGTTAGAAATTACGAATTATGATTCAATTCAAAGTAGATGTCCCAAAACTGTGGAAAATAATTTCCCTGTAGTTCAAAATTCCATACACAAATTAATTAAAAATAAAAGACTTCCTTTTATCTTAAAATATAATCTGAAGCATAACATTATGCAGATCACTGCTCATTTTACCTTGTCCGTCAGTTGTGTAGCCTGGACCATGTGGACAAACCTTTTTGTGCTGGGCAGTACCAGGCAGTGGGCAGAGCTCACACTGGTTACCCCAACCACGACCACCGTCACAACAACACTCAGACTTGGTGACCAGGTTGCGACTGCTGGAAGACATCTGACACATAGTTTGAAGAACCTCTGCAAAGCAGAAGGCCTTGCGATTGTCTGTTGGTGGAAAAATTGAATTAAAAGATAGAACCTGCAGATTAAGAACAGACTTTAATATTTGAATCCTCGATTAAAAAAGAGCTTAAAGCTGAATGAGTTTTCTCTCTTGCTTTGGTTTCACATCCCCCACCAAAAATCACTTCCCATCTGAGAAAACAAATGTGTTACAGCACCAGGGTCAGTCTTCAGGTGGTGCAAGACAATGTAATCAGAACAGCTTTGACAACCTGGGTATTGAACTTCTTTCTCAATCTTCTGCTTACTGTGTCTGTTGTTGGCACTACTGAGGCCTTTCAAGATGCTTTCCAACCACTTTTGTCAAATTACTATTCTGTAAGCTGCTTTTCCATTTTAATTTTCAGGACAGGTGATTACAAGAACTGGTGACCTTAACTCAACATCAGATTTGTAGACCCACATTTTCATGCATCGGTGATGCTGTCAATTCTGGGTAATCTGGGTTGATTATTCCAAGAGTTATAGCCAGCAAAGAGACTGCACTCCTGGAATTTAAAAGAACCTTTTTCTGAATGAATAGGTTCCATACAGGGCAGAGAGCTTAATGCATCTACCTTTTCAAAAGGCACTTCCACGTTGGTCTGTGCTACTCCAGCCACACTACTTCCAATGTTCACAGTTTGGTAGCGGCACAGTGGCGCAGTGGTTAGCACCGCAGCCTCACAGCTCCAGCGACCTGGGTTCAGTTCTGGGTACTGCCTGTGCGGAGTTTGCAAGTTCTCCCTGTGACCGCGTGGGTTTCCGCCGGATGCTCCGGTTTCCTCCCACAGCCAAAGACTTGCAGGTTGATAGGTAAATTGGCCATTGTAAATTGCCCCTCGTGTAGGTAGGAGAATGGTGGGGATGTGGTAGGGAATATGGGGTTAATGTAGGATTAGTATAAAATGGGTGGTAGTTGGTCAGCACAGACTCGGTGGGCCAAAGGGCCTGTTTCAGTGCTGTATCTCTAAATAAAATAAATAAAATAAAAATAAACACCAAAGTATGATTACACTAAGATTATCAGATGGGAGCTTGGTTTTCCCAGCCACTGGCATTTGTATAACTGGAAAAATTATCATTGGTGTTGCTGCCAGCTGAGTGAGACCTGCTATGGGAGGTGGTGGCACTAATATGACATTGCAGCAATACTGAAGTGTCTATCCCAGAATGGGCCAATACAATCACATTATGAGCCTTTTTCTTAAATGGCTGTGAAGTGCTTTAGGACATCCAGAGGTCATAAAAAACACTGTCTAAATGCAATTCTTTCTTCTTTTACAGTACTGCTGATGACAGGCCTAAGGTAGTGCTTTGGTCTGGATACCAGTGAGCCCCATCTAAAGAGATTCATTTCACCACTGCTTCTGGCTTTCCACATCAGCAAAATTGTGGTGCGTTGTTAACATGGTGGGCCATAATACCCTAGCCCCCAGAATTTTGGTGTTTAGATCATTTGCACAATGATGGTAGGTTCGCCAGCCACTTTCAGGATGTCTGCCTGGAACTGGGCCAGAGAATGGTTCAAAGACAAAGAACAAAGAACAGCACAGCACAGGAACAGCCCATTCGGGCCTCCAAGCCTGCGCCGATCTTGATGCCTGCCTAAACTAAAACCTTCTGCACTTCCGGGGACCGTATCCCTCTATTCCCATCCTATTTATGTATTTGTCAAGATGCCTCTTAAACGTTGCTATCGTACCTGCTTCCACCACCTCCCCCGGCAGCAAGTTCCAGGCACTCACCACCCTCTGTGTAAAGAACTTGCCTCGTATATCCCCTCTAAACTTTGCCCCTCACACCTTAAATCTATGTCCCTTAGTAACTGACTCTTCCACCCTGGGAAAAAGCTTCTGATGATCCACTCTGTCCATGCCGCTCATAACTTTGTAAACCTCGATCATGTCGCCCCTCCACCTCTGTCGTTCCAGTGACAACAATCCAAGTTTATCCAACCTCTCCTCATAGCTAATGCCCTCCAGACCAGGCTACATCCTGGTAAACCTCTTCTGTACCCTCTCCAAAGCCTCCACGTCCTGCTGGTAGTGTGGTGACCAGAATTGCACGCAATATTCTTAAGTGTGGCCTAACTAAAGTTCTGTACAGCTGCAGTATGACTTGCCAATTTTTATACTCTATGCCCCGACCGATGAAGGCAAGCATGCCGTATGCCTTCTTGACTACCTTATCCACCTGCGTTGCCACTTTCAGTGACATGTGGACCTGTACGCCCAGATCGCTCTGCCTGTCAATACTCTTAAGGGTTCTGCCATTTACTGTATACCTCCCACCTGCAATAGACCTTCCGAAATGCATTACCTCACATTTGTCTGGATTAAACTCCATCTGCCATTTCTACGCCCAAGTCTCCAACCGATCTATATCCTGCTTTATCCTCTGACAATCCTCATCATTATCCGCAACTCCACCAACCTTTGTGTCGTCCGCAAACTTACGAATCAGACCAGCTACATTTTCCTCCAAATCATTTATATATACTACAAACAGCAAAGGTCCCAGCACTGACCCCTGTGGAACACCACTAGTCACATTCCTCCATTCAGAAAAACACCCATCCACTGTTACCCTCTGTCTTCTGTGACTGAGCCAGTTCTGTATCCATCTTGCCAGCTCACCTCTGATCCCGTGTGACTTCACCTTTTGCACCAGTCTGCCATGCGGGTCCTTGTCAAAGGCTTTACTGAAGTCCATATAGACAACATCCACTGCCCTTCCCTCATCAATCATCTTCGTCACTTCCTCAAAAAACTCAATCAAATTGGTAAGACACGACCTCCCCTTCACAAAACCATGCTGTCTCTCGCCAATAAGTTTGTTTGTTTCCAAATGGGAGTAAATCCTGTCCCGAAGAATCCTCTCTAATAGTTTCCCTACCACTGACGTAAGGCTCACCGGCCTATAATTTCCTGGATTATCCTTGCCACCCTTCTTAAACAAAGGAACAACATTGGCTATTCTCCAGTCCTCTGGGACCTCACCTGTAGCCAATGAGGATGCAAAGATTTCTGTCAAGGCCCCAGCAATTTCTTCCCTTGCCTCCCTCAGTATTCTAGGGTAGAAAACATCAGGCCCTGGGGACTTATCTATCTTAATTCTCATTTAGTACTCATTTAGTACCTCGCCCATTTCCTCTGGCTCCACACATTCCTGAGCTCCAAGGCATACCACTGAGTAGAGTTGGTGGCAGGCACAATGCCATGGCTATAAATTCCATAAATAATTAAAATTGCTCTGGATTTGGTACCAGAGCCCATGTAACTGATTGTCCAGCAATCAATTACACAGGATGCTGGACCAGTGTCATGATCGTGTAAATAACAGGGAACAGGGGTAAAAATCTAGTTGCGCTACTCTTTGATGCGCACTAAAGAACAGCACTGTGCAATTTGTTCCCTATGTCAAATGTATTTCCCTCATTTGCAAGATATTACAATTTGCCTGCCCATATAGACTGGTGTAACTCAAGCACATAATCTAGGTTAGCAACACCTCAGCTGGATGTATAAACACATCTATCAAAAGACGATGTTGCCATCTATACCTGACATCTAATTGAGGAGTTTAAAATTATAAAAGAATTCAATAAGATAGATACAGAGAAACTATTTTCTCTGATGGGGGAATCCAGAACAAGATGGCATAACTTTAAATTTAGAACTAGGCCATTTTGAAGTGAAATCAGGAAGTACATTTTCACACAAAGGCTAGTGTAAATCTGGAACATGACCCCCTAAAGGGGTGTGGATACTAGGTCATTTAGAAGTTTTCCAACTTGAGATCGATATGTTTTTGTTAGGTAAGGGTGTGAAGGGATATGGAACAGATTCTGGTGAATGGAGCTGCGATATAGATCATCCATGATCTAACTGAATGACAGAACAGGGTTGTGGGGTTGAATGTCTACTATTGCCCCATGTTCAAAGGTGCACTCTCACTGCAATTCCAGCAAAAGTGAGGCAGAAGGGCCCAATGATAAGCTCGGACCTGGATAAATTGGGTTCGTTTCAGATGCTGGGTCTTCTGCCCACCACTATTTGCATCAGAGGGATAAGGTTGGGAGTTCCTGGCCTCTCAGGAAATGAGAGAAGAATTCATGACTGGTGCGGCCAAAAAAAGCTGGCACACGGTCCGAATCCTTGGAGATTTTTTCCTCAGCTGGCAGTGGTCTGGATCTTGCTGTAAAAATAATGCATGCGAAGATTAACACCATTATTAATAAGCAAATTGGTCAGCAAGTTCAGAGGATTAAAAGACATGATATAAGTTGTGAATCTTCAGAACTTGCTGGTCTAATTTACACTATTTGCTTCACACAAATAGCATTTTGCCCTTAGTTTTCTCCTTATTTTTAATAACTAGCTGGATTTGCACATTAATTGTCCATTAAATTCGCCACACAAAATTAAGTCTCGTAATTAACAGCATAAGTATCTTTTTAACAATATCATAGTTGTTATTGCAATATCAATCAACCCCTTTGGCCCAGAAAGGGAACAATTTAAATTGTTCAATCTCATTCCTAAATATAGTAAATTGTTGTTCAAGATTTTATAAATGGCAAATTTTAACTTTTTGCTTACTTTTCCCTTCTGTCTTTTTTCTTTCTTAATCTAATCTTACTTCCCCTCTCTATTTCTCTTTCTGTGCCTGATTTGACTCTAATTCACCCTTCTTCTCTGTCATTCCTCTGCTTCTTCCTCTATCCTTAAATCTTAGTTAAATATGTTCATCCTGCCATTTACTAAGATCGCAAATGTCCTCCCCACACCATTATAATCTTGTAGTTCCAGCAAGATAGAGCGAAAGTTTCTTTCCAGTTGAAGGATACTGGAGAAAGTCTAACGGCGTACAACCACTCCTGAAAATTTTGGTCCAGTTATTTTTTTTCCAGGAAGGGGATACAGTTCCTCCAGATCAGCAGCGGATAAATGATTTTTTTCCCCTTTTATTTCTACCAGTAGGGGCATTCAAATTAGGTGATCACCCCTGATACAACATCCTCCTGTGGAATTAGTGGTGGGGTCCACTGGCAGCGATGATCCTGGTAATAATGTCAAGATTGTTGACCTGCTTTTTTTCTGCCCTATGATGCTTTTAAAAGCTTATAGCTTATTTCCATGCTTTGTCTGGTTTGGATGTTGAAATTCTTTTAATAAACTTATTCATTCATAAGATTTCAACTATTAATGAGGTTAGTCATTTATGGTACAATCCTTCCTGATGTCAATAAAAACCCATCTCTGTATCTGGAGTTGGTAGACAGTGACTGATTTTATAGCCTGTTAAGGTCTCTGTTTCTAGGCAGTAGCTTGTGAAACTGCATGAATCACATATTAGAGGGAGTTGTATTGCTCGGAGTGGGAGCCAACATTTCAGGTTGCTGGAGCAGGAATTGGAGGTTAGTTGGGGAGAGAATGTGAGCTGGAAAGAACTCTTACCCTGAAAATAAGTACGTGTGGCATAACGATGAAAAAATGTCTATATACTGGGCTGATTTTAGAGCTGGCAACCTTGCTTTGGTGGTCAGTGGGTCACAGGGCTGCATCTTGTCAGTGGCAGCCCATCACTGGGCAGCCCTTCCTGTTAAGAAGGGCCACCTGTCCCCAAGAGCAGCTGACCAATCAGAAGGCCAGCATTTCAGCAGCCTGAGCAGTGCCATCGGGAATGGTGGCCATTGCTGGGGCTGCACCTGGAGGAAGAGGATGCAGCAATGGATAAGCGCCCTCACAACAAGGTAAATGAAGCCTGGGCATGCCAGATTTAATCAGGCAGACACCAGCACTAATCAGGCAGGCCCCAGACAGGGGTGTTCGTGAGAGCAGTGGCGCCATTCCAGCAGGGATGGCCAATGCAGCCAGGAGCCCCTCCATGGGTCAAAGAGTGCCCCAAAAGGAAGGCTCCCCCCACCCCGGAGTCTACCAGGAGGCCGCCAGGGTTTACCTGGCGGTCTCCCCACATGGTGGAGGACTTCCCCAGCTGCTGGTAGAACACCAATGGAGGCAGAAAGAGGCCTTTAAGTAGCTCAATTGGTCTCTTGATGGGAGGGCCATCTGCCACCTTCCCCACAACATGGCATGGTGGTGGGAAGGTGACAGACACACTACTCTCCCTGCCTTCCCATGCCATTTTACAGGTAGTAATATCCAGCCCACAGTTTCCAATTTCAGAAGTATCATCAATAGCACGTGTTGCATTTTTAAAATAGGACCGACAAAGGTGGAAAACTAAATATGTCCAACAGTTTGCGTTAAAATTTTGAGAGGTTTTCAAAATTCTGAGATTGAGTGGTATTGCGAGTGGCCAGTAAAAAGCAAATCAAAAACATGAATCCCAAGTTCACATCAGTTGATAGTGTTTAATGGTAACACTAGAAGCTGAATTTTGTCAGATGGTGAGAAGTCTAGCTGCCGGGACCGAAACTGGGAGCAGACCCCATGCCAGTGGGTGCTGGGACTTGGGGCAGGCATTTTACTGGAGGCGACCTGCTACCGCCATCCAATTGAGGACTGCGGCCTGCCCCCACCGCCACCCCCCGCAAAGACTGCCAGTCCAATCAGAGAGCTGACAGCATGGCAGTGTTACAGGTGGCCACTGCTGAGGCCACGGGGTGGGGGGACCCTTCCTTTTGGGGCACTCTTTGACCCCATGGAGGGACTCCTGGCTGCACTGGCCGCTCCCGCAGGAACGGCATGCAGCATGGAAATGGTGACACGATTTCCAAGCTCCCTTGGAGAGAGCCGGGGCTAGGCAGGCTCCTGGGGCCATTAAGGAGGGCCGCCCCAGGGAACCCACTGGGAGGGCCCTACCGGTCTCCCCATGCCTGCCCGATACAGGCAGAATGCCAGTGGAGGTGGGAAGTGGCTCTTAATTGGGTACTTAATTGGCTCAACTGGCTGTCAGTGGGTGGCCATGCCACTGAGGTTCCCGTGGCTGGTTATATGCCATGGCAGTGGGAACATGTCGGGTTTCCCTCCCGACGCCTTCCCCTGCCGTATTATCAGCCCTCCCCCTTCCCAACTGTTGCCATAGGGCTGGCAAAATGCAGCCCCAGGTGAAAAAAAAGAAAAAAAATTCCATTCCCAGTATTGACATCAAAAAGGTGCATGTGAAGCAGAATTAAGATTTGTAGGGTTGTATTTCCCTCTTCATGGCATTTGAGCAGAGCAGGACTTGGGTTGTTTTCCTTGGAGAGGAGAAGGCTGAGGGGGGACCTGATTGAGGTATACAAAATTATGAGGGGCATTGATAGGATAGATAGGAAGAAACATTTTCCCTTAGTGGAGAGGTCAATAACTAGGGGGCATAGATTTAAAGTAAGGGGCAGGAGGTTTAGAGGGGAGTTGAGGAAAAATGTTTTCACCCAGAGGGTGGTTGGAATCTTGAACACACTGCCTGAAGGGGTGGTAGAGGCATGAACACTCACGACATTTAAGAAGTATTTAGATGAGCACTTGAAACATCATAACATACAAGGCTATGGGCCAACTGCGTGGAAGTGGGATTAGGTTTGGATGGGTGCTTGATGGTCGGCGCAGGCGCATTGGGCTGAAGGGCCTGTTTTTGTTCTGTAAAACTCTGTGACTTTGCCAGCTCCTTCAACACTGCTGCAACCCTGATTCATTTTCCTGTGCTAGAGTTCATTAATCATGAATAGTGAGCTCCAGATGGGATTCCAGCCAACAAGAGGGAGGCCAGCAGTGACACAGAGAAAACTGAGCTGGTGCAGCATTAGGGACGCACTACACCACCACAAGAGGCAGCAGGGAAGGGGGCAGAAGAGCCCTGAAGACAATAGGAATCACAGCTTTGTAGGCCTCCGCAGAGATAAAGTTCCAGGCAAATCTTACATTAGTATGTTTGGCCTAAGGATGAAAAACTGTAAACACACAGTTCCCAATTTCAGAAGTATCAACAATAGTGTATTGTACATGTGTTGCACTTTTAAAATAAGGCAGACAAAAGTGTCAAACTAAGGCTGGAGGCAGGGGAGGCCTCGAATATGCCCTCTCCCTCTACTGCTGCACTTTGAAGGCATTACCATTACTATCTTGGGCCTACTTTCTACCAGGCAGTACTGAAAATAGATGGATGGAAGGGAAGTGGGATCGGACGTTGGGCTCTATGTCCCACCAGCATTTACATGAGGCGGGTAGAGAAGCAGCAGACAGCAGCTGTGCGGTGGGGGCAATGGGAAGGGAATTGAGGTTGGGTGAGGAGGGGACAATAGTGGCAGGCCTCACCATACCATTTTCCTGTCGTATCAGCTGCCATCCTGCCCCAAATCAGGTAGGATAACGGAAAAAAATTCAGAAAATGCGATATACTGCAGATGCACAAATTCTGAAACAAAACAGACTTAGAACATTGGTGCTTTGAGTTAGGTACACAGCTCTTGATGGCCAACTGTGAATGCTGCACCTTGCTGTTCCATCTGCACACCCTATTCCATTCCTTGTTAGGATCGTTCCAAATTGATGAATTCATTTACAATACTCACTTGTGCACACTGAATCTGAGTGCCAGCACAGACCTTCTGCTGGTATTTCCCACTGAGCTGCTAGCTGTGCTAACCTGAGAAATGGTCTAAAATAACAGCTTGTGCGGAGGAAGGAAGATTGCCAGTGTTATTCTAAAGTCTGGGAAATGGTCCTTGGTACATGGGAGGGTGTGTGTGTGTGTTGGGTGAGGGAGGGGAGGAGGGTGTGCTGAGAAATAGAATAATCAGTCAAATTAGTAATGAAGTATCACTCATTTTCTAGCAAACTAAACTGGTGTATTCCTATTAGCACGATCTCTGTGGGGGGGAGAGAGGAGAGGTGAGCTTCCCAGACTCTCATTACTGTGATTGACAGGGAGCTCTGATCCATCATCATTAACAAAGTGCACTTTGTGCTTTTACCTTCACAGGGTTGGTTTTAAGTTCCAAAGAAGTGAAATGGAGGACCCCAGCCATATATAATTCCTTCCAATTTGCAACATCTCTCTCCTTTTTATAAAGTCTTAAACCTTTTTTGGGCTGTTCACTCTTCTTTCTTTCCTTTCCCCTCATCTGGCTTTGTTATCTTTCATCTCTTTCCTCAGTTAGTTTGCAACCCCAACCCTCCCCCCAATCCTTACCCTAACACATCACCTCCTCAGCCTTCCTCCTTCCTGCCACTGTGACAGGTTTGAATCCCCCTAGAACAATCCCCCAGCTACCCTCTGTGCCTGTCATGGCTTTCTCCAAAGAGCCTATTATGCCACCTATCAATGCCTCCTTAAAAGCTGTGATCACCAATGCCCATTTGCCTCCCTGTCACTATGCTTACTGGGCGTTAACCTCAGTCATCTCTTTCCTATCTCACTCACTCCACCTACCACTGACACCTAGACTTTGCTGGGGAATCACCAATGACACCCCTCTCTGTGCTTCCCTCCAGAATGTACACTCACCCAAAAACAGGGCCCTTGCCATCCACAACCCTATAGTGGAAGCTTGAATGACATCCTGGCTTTGAATGAATCCTGAATCAAGCATGATAACATGTTGCCCCTTACTGAATCCTCTCCTCCTGCTTATACTTTACACCATATGGCCTAACCAAAATGCTGCAGTGGCAGTGTGGCCCTCATCCTCCTATTCGTCCGGCACCTTTTTCTCTTCTGAGTACCTTACACCCTTACATCTCTCTTGCCCCTCCTTTAGAATAATTATTGTTCACTCTCTTTCCTCCAAGCTTCAATTTCAGTTATTTAGTGAGAGATATCCTCCTTTCTTTCCTCTCTTAGCACTTTACATTGATCGACTCCTCATCCTACATGAGCTAAAATTTTTTCTCAGCTCCCCTTGGCCTTTCTCTTTCAAATTCATTGCCCTCCTGTCAGCTCTAAGCTTATGTCTTCATATAAACTCTCATCACATTTATGGCCATCTCTTTAACCACACATCCTGTGGCCTTTCTACTCGGAAGGTCTCAATCACTGACCCAATTATCTCTGATCACTTCCTCATATCTGTCGCCACTCATATCCCCTCACTCTCCTTCAACCACATTCCTTCTGGACTTGCTTCTGAGAAAAAAAAACTTTCCCCAGCCACTTATAACCACACTCTCAAATTCTGTTCTGCATAGCCTTTGGCCCTCCATTCACTATGAGACCTCTGCAACTGTTGATTTGTTCAACTATTCCCTCACTAGCAGATTTGATGCCTTGACCCCAGCAAAACTTCTGGTTTCTGGTTTTCCCTTCTGGTAATGTCCCAAGCTTTGCTCCTTCAAACCCAAAGGGAGCAAACCTGACTGTACCTGATGCTCAACTGGCTTATCCATTCATTGTCAGATCTGGTTGGATCACATCATGCTGTTCTGTGCCTTGTTCTCCTCTGCCAAAATGATTCTCGGATCATCCTGGAGAGCAGAGATAATCTCTGTCTCTTTTCTTCTCCTACCAACTACCTCCTTAAGCCCCTCTCTCCTGACCCCCTCTAGGTTCCTCTCTAACAAGTGTGAAAAGCTCATGGATTGATACATGAGATAGAGACCATCCATTCAGCTGCCTCTGCTGCTACGATGCCTCACTTTGTTGGTGGTGCCCCCCTTGAGTCACTCTACTATGTTCCATTTCTTCGTAATTTTAAATCCCTCGATTAAATCGCCTTGTAATCTTGTCTGTTCAATGAAAACAGCCCCAATTTTTAAACTTTTTCCCTATTTATATTTCATCATAGCAGGCAGCATTCAAGTGAATATTTATTGTGTCCTTCTACTGCCCCAACAACCTTGCAATGACTCCATTCCTTTCCCTGGTCACTGTCTGATGTTGAACCCGACCGTTTGTAACCTATTCGACTGAGATGAGCTTCCAACTACATATCAGCTCCATCACCTAGACCATCTGCTTCAACCTCTGTAACATTGCCCGTCTCTGCCACAACTAAGTTTATTTGATGCTGAAACTCTCAGCCTTGTCTTTATTAACCCGAGACTTGACTATTGCAATGCTCTCCTGGTTGGCCTCTCATCGGCCACCCTCCATAAACTTGAACTCATCCAAACCTCTCCTGCCATATCCTAACTAGTGTGCAATCCATTCACCTCACCCTTATTTTTATTTTTTTTAGAGATACAGCACTGAAACAGGCCCTTCGGCCCACCGAGTCTGTGCCGACCAAGAACCACCCATTTATACTAACCCTACAGTAATCCCATATTCCCTACCACCTACCTACACAAGGGGCAATTTACAATGGCCAATTTACCTATCACCTGCAAGTCTTTGGCAGTGGGAGGAAATCAGAGCACCCGGTGAAAACCCACGCGGTCACAAGGAGAACTTACAAACTCCGCACAGGCAGTACCCAGAATTAAACCCGGGTCCCTGGAGCTGTGAGGCTGTGGTGCTAACCACTGCGCCGCCCACGCTAACTTACATTAGCTCCTATTCCAGCAACAACTTGATTTTAAAATTCTCATTCAAATTTCTCCATGGCCTTGTTTCTCCCTGTATCTGTAAACTCCTCTGTGCTCCTTTAATTCTGGCCCCTTGCGTATCCCCATTATTAATCATTCCAACATTGGTGACTGTGCCTTTCGCTAGCTGCTTCGGCCCAAGACTCTGGGTTCCCCTTCCTAGCCTCTCTACCTCTCTCTCTCCTCCTTAAAACTTACCTCTTTGACTAAGCCTTTAGTTATCCATCTTAATATCTCTTTAAGTAGCTTGGTGTCAAATTTTGTTTGATAACGCCATGGGGCATTTTCCTCGGTTAAAGGCGCCATATTAATGCAAGTTGTTGTTGATATATTTGCATAATACTTTACTGCTCTTTTAAATATGTTTTGAGATTCCCTCTTCCACACCCTCTCTAAAAACATATTTTTCTTATTTTCTTGTATTTTTGTTGTTCTTATCATATCTGGACACCCCATATGGGGGTGTTTGTTTCTCACCTCTTTATTATCATGACTTCTGAAAACTGAAGTAATCTCATTGTTATCTAGAATCCTGTGCCAATTTCTCTTTCTACTTTAGCTTAGATACCTCACTCCTCACCTTTCTAAAATCTGCCCTATTTTAAGCTGGTACCCTTAGTTTTGTACTTATTCTCTTTTTATTTGAACCTTAAGCCTGGCCTTCTGTTAAGAAGGTGGCTCACCACCACCTTCTAAAGGGCAATCAGGGATGGGCAATAAATGCATGCCCCGCACAAGGTCTTCTGGTATGTGAGAGAGAGAGAGAGATGCTTCTGGCTTCTGCACAGATAGAGTCTCTCTGAAACTTGTCTGTCTTGTCCAAGGGAAATTTCCAGCTTTCACAGAGAAGAACAGATGTTCACATGACTGTCTCAGTGTATTCTCTGGTGCCTTCTAATGAGATTCAAGTTTAGGCACCAGAATCTCTCTCTCAGGCCTCATGGTGTCAATGTTTACCCCTTGAGGGGTTCACTCTTTCAATGTTAATGTCCCATGATGGCGTTGAATGCCTTGCTAATGAAAGCAATCTCAGGTAGTTCAATCAATAGGGCAAGTCATTTTTTTGGGTAAAGGCTAATCAGACATGTGTCTCCATTTTTATGCCTTGGAATGTGAAAGGTGTTCAAATGCAAATGGTGGCAGCCATTTTTAGCTGTGGAAAAGTGTTTGTAAAAGTTGAATGTAATATTCCAACTTTCCTTTTTTTAAGTTTAATGTAGGTCTCCAATCGACAAATGAAAAATCCTTATTCATCATGTCACAACTTCACAACACTGTGCTTGTACCAAACAAGGCCAACGGCATACAAAGAGGCAAGAACAGCAACCACCAGTTTGCGACTTCATGTACCTCTTGCCACCCCTACATTGGGCGGGTAAGAATATGCATATTGGCTGCTTGATTATCAGAAGTGGAGCCCAGCCTGGGTTATGGCTTTGATGACAGTGGGTAAATCTTTTTTGTTGGTGAACCAAGACTTTGATTTGTCTCTTTTGTTTTGTCCAGTTTGATGGTGATGTAGTCAACATTTTTTGCTTTTATTTCCTAGATTCCAACATTGTCCTTTTTATTACTATTAATTGTAAATAAATTTTGATTGGGAAATTGATCCAACTTGATCGATAGTTTCAGAGGAATCTGTTCCCCTTAAGAACTGATATGTGGTTTAATCTACTGCTCAAAAGAATTAGGGCTCTGAAATATTCATGTAAATTGGTCTTACCAATGCACTCAGTGCCTGAGGGAGTTGCTCGGAATCCTTCACCACAGTCACATCTGTAACTACCAACGATATTTATACAGCGTCCATTTTCACAGATGCCCGGCTTACTCCAGCACTCATTGTCATCTAGAATTGGGCAAGATTCAAGGCAAATTTAAAAATAAAACCATCAAACTTATAACAAAACTATTTTGATTCCTTCACCTCCCGTACAAAAAAATGCTTGCATAAGTTACTTTTGGAGTCACTATTGAGCTTTTCAATATCTGCATAAATCTTGGGGCTTCTTTGACATAAAAGGGTGGAGTCGTACTGTGTGGTAATGGCAAACTGGTTAACACTTTTTAATAGAATTCCTGTTTGTTATTTGTTTTGTCAGTGGCAAAGGCAATAACCTATTCAAAGTACATAAGTTAAAATCATTTTAAAAAGCAAAGAATTTCGTATAAACATATTAGTACATTTGTCACTAATATCACAGTGTGATTTCAACCAAATAATATCAAGTTCAGCTACTTTAAAAAGATTTGTTGCAAATAAACACTGAACCATTTTGTTAATGACATTCAAAATTTAACAATGTAACAGACACAGTGGCCCGATATTAAAGTGGGGCGGGCACAGAATGTGCGTTCCCCGAAGCAGATGGCGAATCTGTCGATTTCACGGATATAGCGGCTCAGCTGATCTTAATGGCCAGGCCTCATTTCAATAAATTTTCCTGGAGTCCCATCTGAACCTGGTCAGATCCGTTATCTGGTCTAGTGCATGGGAATGGTCCCCAGATGCCAATTAAGGTTGGAAGCAGGGCTTCCTGAGGTGATTAGAGGGGTTCTGAGGCAGGTAGCTTTCTGGTTGCAATCAGGGTTGGGGAAACCAGAGCAAGAGTGGCCCACGGTTTCCTTGGCACTCTTGCTTCTCCTGGCCTACAAGATAACCTATAATTAAATTTGTGAAACTTAACTGCTAGCTCTCTTCTGGCTCCTGGCAGGCCAATGCCCAACTCACACCGCCGACCTGCTATTGCAGTCTACATATTTAAAGGGTCCCACTTCCTTCCTGAGGGTGTCCTGCTCACCTGCTCAAAGAGCTGATTACGATCTGGACATGGTAGGAAGGCAGTGGATCAGAGGAAATAAGTCACTGGCTTCATTTTAACAACTCCCACTCCCGGTTTCCGCAAGGCAATGGGAGTTAAAAATGAGTGCCAATGTGCCTGAAGATGGGATGAGGCACGTACTGCTCATACATGTCAAATGGTTGCGGGGATTACTTGAAATTGGTGCTGCCATCTCAATTATCATGAGTCAGGAGTGGAGACAACACGATCTTTTACTTGGACACCTGTTTGGAGCAGGGGATATATACAGTTATCTAATGGACACTGGCTGCCCAGAAGTTAAAATTGCCCTTTGACTTCATATGATAATGATCCAGAGGTGTACATGTCCGATTTCCTCCTACTCCACAATCCCTACCCTCACACCTATTGCTCCAGGTTAAAATCAGGTGCCCTTTTCATAAACACTTGGCCCGACTTTGGTTAATTCCAACTATAATTTTCCATACAGCTATTTTAAATACATGAATGAGCATGGGCTGGGATTAATGCCTGAAACTAGCACTTTCCAAATCAAGGTAGGGAACTTGTGCACTGTTGCAGTCCTATTATTGGCAGTACAAATTCCAACTCTCTTTTCTTTTGAGAAGTAGCAGCCAATTGGCCACAATAGTTGTCGTGTCGCTGTGCTGGAGTGAAGAATCAAAAAAATACTTAGCTGAGGCAAACAAAATTGTTGGCTTCCCCTTTACAGATCCTCCGGTCTGAGGGGATGGCCCTACAACTTTTAAAGCTCAATTCCCAAGGTTAGTCTTCTTTCCCAATAACTGCCCAGTGAAATCGCTGGAAAATGATGCGGAAAATCTAATAATGTCACTCCTGCCACCATTTGTACACTATTTAAATGCTCATTCCTATTTCAAATGGGAGCTTCCTATCCGCGGTGATACTGCCCTTGGAAATGCATGTTAAGCACACAAAGGGTAGAGACCTGAAGCTATGGATCTCTGCTTCTATTTCCCCTTCCTAACAATCTGAGAGTTGCCACATTTTTGGGCAATTACATTAGCTGAATATTCCCCCTTTAAACAGAGGTGCCTGTAACACAAGGTTACTAATTTTCTATGATGGTGAATTTTCCTGAGAGTCAGTCTTCAGAAGACTTCACTGCAATGATTCACAAAGTGACATAATTCAACCCACATTTATGTCTTTTGCAGTTAGTCAAAAAAGTCTTACCCACACAACCATCTTCGTCGGGTCTGCGGACCATTCCAGGTGGGCAGATACACATAAAGGTACCAATCAGGTTTTTGCACATCATGCCTCTGGATTCACAGTCTTGGAGCTCCTGAGCGCATTCATCGAGGTCTGTGATGAAACAAGAAAATGGAAAGCAGGTTCACACAATGAGGCAATGTAAAGTAAATTCCAGATTTTGGGTGATCTAACATACCAATTATTAAAAAATATGGATTAAAAGATAGAAAATAAAGAGAAAAAAAGATTTGTACATTTCTAAGTCAGCATAATTTTTGCTGCCTGCTGCTGCAACCAGCAAATTATATTGAAAGTCAAAAGCACAAAAAAGTAGATAGCACATTATGACAATGTTGTTTGGTTTCTCTAGGGGCACATGCCATTAATAGACTGCAGGCTTTGGGGCATGATCTGGAGGCCTTCTACCCGACCCGAACCTGACGGGACTCGACGACGTGTCGGGTTCGGGCCCATCTTCAGGGCACGGCTTTCAGACTTGGGTTGGGTCAGGCCGAGTCCAGGTCGAGTCGGATCGGATCGGGCTGGACACACATGGTAAGTGCTCTGCTGGTAAGTATTGAAATTAAAAAACTTACCTGAGTTGGGAGTCCGGAAACTGAGTCTGAGCAGTGAGTGAGTGATGTCACTGTGACATCATCGCGCATGCGCTGCAGCTTCGTGGAGCTTCCCAGTCAGAAGGTAAGTAAAGGGATGGTCAGGTCAGGCTTGGGTCGGGTCGAGTCAGGGCGGGTTCGGGTCAGGTTGGGCTTGGAGCAAAATCGGAGGGACTCAGGCCGGGTCAGGCTCGGGTCCACTGTGGTTCGGTCGGGTTCGGGTCAGGTTCTTTTTTCCTGACCTGAGCAGGCCTTTAGCGTGATCTGCTGAAATGTTTGTTGATGTATAAATAAAACTAGTGGCTGGAAACCCCCATACTTCTTAAGAAAATAGTCTGAGTGCACTGAGGTACATTAGATTTTGATTAGGATTAGATTTGGGTCGCACTTGACCTATATTCTGAATGCCAGGCTAGAGTATAGAAACAAGCAAAAAGTTAGATTGGTTAAGTTAGAATCCATAAAAATAAAAAGATATGCAGTCTGTGAAGTTTGGTTATTCGGCTGGCTTCATGCTGAATTCAGTGGTCCTGAAGCTTTTAGTTTGAAGAGGTAGATGACTGGTTTAATAAGTCTCATGGAGATAGCGATGCTGATGATTTCCTTCAACGGGGTTTTGGATTGTAGCTGATGTATGCAAATGTAGTCAGTCAACAAGCAGGATTTGAAAGCTTTCAAACTGGAATGGAAAGAGAAGGACCATCCACTTAGGGTCTGCTCATGTCAAAGACCAGTTGCTTCTCCTTTGTTGCACTGAAAAAAAAAAGCCCAAAACGACAGATGGGGAAGGGCTTGTCACATGACAGTCACTC
The DNA here is from genome assembly GCF_036365525.1 of Heterodontus francisci. Classification (NCBI taxonomy): domain Eukaryota; kingdom Metazoa; phylum Chordata; class Chondrichthyes; order Heterodontiformes; family Heterodontidae; genus Heterodontus; species Heterodontus francisci. The sequence goes on along the minus strand of NC_090374.1, from coordinate 133,240,886 downwards.
AGTCATTCATTCAAACATAGCAGTTAGCAGTATTTCTCTGCTTGCTGAGAAAACAGGTAGTTCCGTTAAACTTCCTGGCTCTTGGTTTTTGCTAGGAAATTAGCATACATTTTGTCTCTCTCCTCATGAGCATTGCAGTATCGGATACAATGCTGCAAATTAGGTGATCATCTTCAGCTTAAAGGATGACTTTTGCTGGCAGTTTGTCTTTTAAAAAAATACAAATTCAGACCTCCAGCCAATGGACAAAAGAAAATTATCTTTCAACAAAACATTGGCATAACAACTCCCCACCATGTGAAATGAAATGTGACAAGAGGTACATTTCATTATGGGGTCACAAATTTAAAAAAAACCTACACATACACTCATCAGTCTCACTGTCATGGCCATATTCTAGACTATTTTTCATCTGGGATTGTGCACAAACACAACTGGGGATCTCCTACTGCTCTGACTGGGCTCAATCAGCTTGTGTTCCAGCATACACTGAATTTCCTTTTGTATTTCTACAATATCTTCCTTTTCCAGTGTCTCTATATCATTGAACTCAACCCTGGATTCAAAGTTGTTCATAACTTTATGAAGATCATCCAGTGCTTTTTGTACATGTTTTTTCCCGTGCTCATCCAGCCTGGCCCACAATTCCTCCTCAGTTAGGATACTTGACTTGCAGTCACCACCACCATCACCACCCTCCAAATTAGCCACAAAAACCTTTTTGGTCTTATGGTTTTCCTTTGGCTTATGAGCTTTTCTGTGTCTCCATTCCAAATTTAAGTCTTTAATTTCTAGACCTTCAGTCTGAATTTCCTCCCAAACATGGGTTGGTTTCCTGGGACCTAGGCGATAGGGATTTTGTTTTATGGAAGGGGTCTCTCCTACGTCTACATCGTGTAGGGTTAGGGTTGTGCATCCTGGTTTGTCCTTGCAGATCCCTTTAAATGCTGTAAGCAGCCTTGTTAGGTCTCCTCTCTGTTCTGCGTTTAAATAGCAGAGTACAGTGTCTAATTTCCCTAACATTTCAATGTTAGCTAGTTGGATGGCAGGGGACTCGATTTGGGAATCCTCCAGGCCTTCTTCTAACTCATCCTCACTGTCCTGTTCACCCTCCTCTTTCCTGACTGCCTGACAGACTTGTGCTTATTTGTCCCCTTCCCGGCTGTGATAAAATTTTATCATATTGATGTGGCACAGCCTTTGTTTTATCCTATGATCTGGGGTGTCAGTTATATAATTCACTTGGCTAATTCTCTTTACTAATCTGTATGGGCCACTGAACCGGGCTTTCAATGATTCTCCCTGTAATGGTAATAGCACTAATACATGGTCTCCGGGCTGAAACGTTCTGGCCGTAGCATGTTTATCCACCTGCCTTTTCATAGCTGTCTGGGAGGTTTTTAAGTGGTCTTGAGCCACTGCAGAGGCTCTCATGAGCCTTTCTCAGAACATGGAGATATAGTCTAAACAGGGAAGATTATCTCTGTGTTGCAAAAGCCTCTCCTTGATTAGCTTTAGAGGACCTCTCACCTCGTGTCCATAAACTAATTCAAAGGGACTAAAGCTAGTGCATTCATTAGGTGAGTCCCTGGTAAAAAACAGAAGAAATCCAGCCCATGTCTCAATCATAGGGGTACTCATAGCAGTATGCCCTGATCATTGTGTTTAGGGTCTGGTGGTACTGCTCCAAAGCCTCTTATGGCTGTGGGTGGTAGGCTGAGGACTTTAGCTGGGTTATGCCCAGATTACCCATGACCGTTTGAAAAATACTGGACGTAAAATTTGTGCCCTGATCCGACTGGATCTCAGCAAGCAGCCCATATCGGGTGAAAAACTGGGTTAGCCCCCCCCACCACTACCTTGACAGAGATAGTTCTTAGAGGGATAGCCTCTTGTCATGCAGACCCCCAGCTGCCAAGAATGAGGCACATTAATTTTGTCATATGAACATTGATTTGAAAACTGTTGAAGTGAAGAAAGGACTTGTTTTAAAAAAAAAATCACCAGGCCCTTGGCTGGAAAGACATTTGCATATTAACAGATGGTGCTTGTGGAGCCAAAGGGGTTACTTCCCTTATCCAATTTAACCTACAATGGACTTTGAGCACCAGACATTGAAGGTGAGGGAGCTTAAATTTCAAGATGACTGCTGGGATGGGCGAAACCACAAACAGACATGGTCAGACCAGCTGGTCACGTGACTAGCTTGCTTGGCAACCTGGTTTTTCTGAATTGTACAAAGAGTTTTGAAGAGAGACTGCAGTATGCTCCTGGACTGAAGAAGACCTCTCCTGTCTGACTCGCCCTCTCTTTCTCACAGAACTCCAAATCCACTGAAGACACCTGAACCCCAAGAGAGAAAGGTCTCCTACAGCGAACAAGGTCTAAGAAGAATACTGAGCCCCAACAAAGAGCAAGATCTACCTACAATCAAGGACTCTACAGTGAGCTTGAAGAATTGTAACAAAAACCCTCTTCAGAGATTGCCTCAAACTTTTCCACTTTATTTTTCTTCTGCTTTTTTCTGTCTCTATCTGCATGTGTATCGCGTATGCATGCTAGCGTAGGCACATCGTGTTTCCATAGGTGTTAAACAAATTAGAGTTTAAGTTTAAATAAAGTTCAACCTTTTTTCTTTAAACCTAAGAATACCTGTTTGGCTCGTTTCTTTGTCTTATAATTGGAAGTTAGTGAACAAGGATTCACTAAAGGGGAGCTAAAAACACAGTGTGTTAAAAATTAAACCCCGTTACAGTAAGACCAGGTAAAGGCCGAGAGGGAACCCTGGACCCCTTTCTCACTGGGTCATAACACTCTGGAAATTGGGTAGCCACATCCATAATGGTGAGAAGATACTGGTAGCCCCCCTTTGTTTTTGGCAGGGGTCCCACACAATCTACCAGCACTCTGCTAAATGGTTCCCCAAAAGCTGGTATGGGAATTAGGGGTGCAGGTTTTATTGTAGGTTGAGGCTTCTTCACAACCTGGCAAGTCTTACAGAACTCCACCACGTCCTTGCAGAGTTGTGGCCAGTGAAAATGCTGTCTGATGCGGGCTTGGGTTTTTCTGATACTGATATATCCAGTCATTAAAATCTCGTGGGCTATTCTCAATATTTTCCTACAGTACTTCAGTGGCACCCCTACCTGTTGAACCACTGTCCACTCTTCTACTGTAGGTCTGTGAGGAGTTGTCCACTTCCTCATCAGCACCTCATCCTTTTAATAGTAGCACTCTGGGACTTCCTCTGCTTCAGCTTCAGTTTTTGCAGTCTGTGCTAACTTCTTTAACCCTGGGTCAGCTTGCTGAGCCTCAACCAAGGAAGATTTGTTTAACCCAACCTCTGGATCCTCTAACTTCCCAAAGAAGGTTTCAGATAAACAGACAGTTCGGTCATCCGTCTGCAGTGCCAGTTCAGCATCCTCTGACAGAGCTTGTTTGGCCACGGACCGGGTAACCACGCAGTCAGAAAAAATGCCAGGGACCTTTTCCTGTAACTGTTCTGTCTCCCGGACCTCTTTTGGTGTCTAAAACCACTGGGAAAGCTACCACCTTCGCCCCCGCTAAATCATTACCCAGCAGCAGGTCAGCCCCGTCCACAGGTAAACTAGGGACAATCCCCACGGTTACCGGTCCTGAAACAAGGTGGCACGCCAGGTGCACCCGGTATAAAGGTATGGACATACAGTTTCCTCTGATACCGTTTACTAGCACTCTAGAATTCAATGCACTCTCTGGGGGAAAGGTCATGCCCTTTCCTGGCAGAAGGAATTGGGTGGCCCCTGTATTCCTAAGTATTACTATGGGCTTACTTGCCTCACTCAAGGGGTATGGGTCACTTTTCCTCTGGATACAAAATCCTGGTAACTCTCAGGGATTTTGTTATGTTTTCCCACACTCTGAATGGTAGGTTTACTGGGTTTTACTGTCGCAGTTAAAGCCACAGCCTGGTCTGGTGTGCTTTCCATCAGGGCCTCTTTGCCTGCGCTGGTCTGGTGTACCCTGACTAAACCTATGGGTTTTCTCTGTAACTTCCAGCAGTCAGCTCAAAGGTGACCTTCTTTGTTGCAATGGAAACATACAGGCTTTTGGGCATTGCTCTTGGTCTAAGCACCTTCCTTTTTGGCCTGAGGAAGGGCCCCCTGTGTTTCCAGCTTTTCCTTCTCACCTATGGCTGCTCATCCTCCTATCACTCTCCCACCATCTCTCCTTTTCAGGTTTTTGGAGGTGACTAGGGAAGGGTTCCCCATGTGGCAAGGACTTATGAATAAATGTATAATCATCAGCCAGGATTGCTTCCTGTCTGGCTCTTGGAACCTTTTGTTCTTCCACGTGGTTTCTTATGGAAAGGAGAAGCGACTTTTTGAACTCCTCGAGGAGGATCACCTCTCTGAGGTTTTCAAAGGTGGACTCTATCTTAAGTGCCCTTATCTATTGGTTGAAAGCGAGTTGCTTAACTCTTTATAACTCGATGCAAGTTTGTTCCGGCTGCTTTTGGAGAGTTCAGAACGTTTGGTGGTATGCCTCCGGTACTAGCTCATATGCGCCCAGGATAGCAGTATTAGTCATGTCATAATCTGATAAACTGTCATCAAGCGACAGTGAATAAAGCTCATGGGCTTTTCCTGTTAGTTTGCTTTGCAATAACAGTGTCCAGCTGTCTACCGACCCAACTGTTTTGCAAGCTTGTCAAAGAGATGAAAAATGCTTTCACAGCCCCCTCACTGAACTTTGGAATCAAATGGGAGAAATTTAAGAGCTCAGCACCTGGTCCTGAGCTAGGGGTAACTCCATCAGTAATGGTGCCTTCACTGGGTACATCGGGTCTTCCCCTATTCAGTTCGAGCTACCTTAACTTGAATTCCGTCTCTTCCTTCCATTCCTGGAATTGTGTTTCTTTCTCCCTTTCCTGTAATTCTCACTCCTCTTCCTCTCTCTGGAAAGCTCTTTCTTTTTCTTCGAATTATAATTCTAATTTCCTCTGTTGTAGTTGTATCTAAGCTAATGTTACTTTGTTTCAGATTCTATGCCTGTTTCCACTTCTTCAGTGTCAATTTTAATATGGTTGGTAGATGGTAGTCTCTAACTACCCAGCTACATTCCTCAACTCTTCAACAGATAGGGCTTTTAACCTGGCCCAAGTTACTTCACTCTGTTCTAGGAAGTTACTGGCCTTGAATGTGGACATTTTAGCACTCTAGCACTGAAAACCACATGAAAACCTGTATTGAAGTTTTTAAATTATTGCGAGGTATCAATCTGGTTTTCTGCTTCCAATTTACCATTCATCTTTGGGCTTGATCCCAGACGTGAGCCTCCAGATTTCTGTTATGGTCAAGTGAGGAGAGGTCGAAGGGCTTCCCTCTTTTCCCACTCCTTGTTTGACCACAACAGTTTTAATTCTTTTTAAAAGGGGATGTATTGGCCAATTTAGTAAATGTTTGATTACTTACATGCTATGATCATAACAAGAACCAATTGGACAGGTTTTCTTGAGTTAACAAAGAAAGAGGCTAACTTTATTGTACTTAAACCGAACTATAAAAATAATAAACAATGTGACAACTTTCACTCTCACACATACACCACAAGTTTACACACTCACAAATAGATTACAGAGTACGGAAAGGTAGATTGTTTGCGTTAGAGTCCATAAAAACAAAAAGGTACACAGTCTGTGAAGTTTGATGATTCGGCTGGTTTCTAGCTGAATTCAGTGGTCCTGAGGCTTTTAGCTTGAAGAGGTAGATGACTGGTTTGATGAGTCTCGGAGATAGCGATGCAGATGATTTCCTCCAACGGGGTCTTGGATTGTAGCCAAGTATGTAAAGGTGGTCAGTCAACAGGGAGTATTTGAAAGCTTTCAAACTGGAATGGAGAGAGAGAGGGACCCCCATTTAGGGTCTGCTCATGTCAGAATCCAGTTGCTTCTCCTTTGAAGAGAAAAAAAAGCCCAAAACCACAGATGGGGAGGGCTTGTCACATGACAGTCACTCAGTCATTCAAACATAGCAGTTAGCAGTAGTTCTCTGCTTACTGAGAGAACAGGTAGTTCCTTTAAACTTCCTGGGTCTTCGTTCTTTCTGGGATATTAGCAGACGTTATGTCTCTCTCCTCACAAGAATTGCAGTGTAGGATACAGTGTTGCAAATTAGTTGATCATCTTAAGCTGAAAGGATGACTTTGCTGGCAGCTTGTCTTTTAAAAAGTCTATTAAAAAAAATACAAATCCAAATCTCCAGCCAGTGGACCAAAGAAAATTATCATTCAACAAAAAACATTGCATAACAGAATAAATATGGGATAATCTGCATTGATATACAAGACTGTAGTTTATGTGTCTAGCCCTAATCACGTAAGTCCTGGTGGTCATATCCTGTATGAGTCTTATGCTTTTCAACTTGCAGACAGTTACAGCTGTCTCTGTTCTCTGACATTTGTCCTCACCTCTGCACATCTTCCTGTCTTCCCTCAAAGTATAACCAGTAGGACATGTACATTCATAGGAACCAAAGGTGTTAATGCAGCGGAATGCACACAGAAGTGGGTTCAGGGCACATTCATTTATGTCTGAATAGAAAAGGAAACAACAAGATAGAAATTAGGGCACTTCAAAAGCATTTCATTTTTTCAGCTACTGGTACGGTGGATTCCCACGTTTCAGAATTACAAACTGTTCAGTCTAAGTCTGAGTAGGTCCAAGGTAACTGTCAGAAAACAACAAATAACCAATAATCATAATGAAATTTCACTTCCCATATTGTGTCTGTGCTACAGGTAGACAAGTTACTGGGCAATTCAGCAATTTGAAAGCCCTTTTACATTAAAGGGTGCAGTGGACAGCTGATGCAGATTTTCTCTTCAACTGAATTATTAAACTGAATTAAACTGAATAAATTTAAACTACGTGACCGTAGAGCACTGACAGCATCTTACACCCAAAAGAGTATGGACCGACAAATCTGTCACCATGCCTCTGATTACACAAGCTAAACAAGGGGGCAATTCCTGCATATTTGCATGTGTCAGGTTTGCAAATCACATAATGGATCCCAGCTGGCCCCAGAGACAAGCACTTGAAAACATATCTAAAGGGGGTGAATACTATAAGAGGTCACTAATCCTGGACAGGAGGAGAAAAAAAAAGGGTTTAATTTTTTTAGGGTTCCTTTCAACTGTGTAGTGTGAACTTTCTTCTGCAAAATAAACTTGCTGCACAATTTTTCTTTTGTCTTGGAGAGGGATTTTGGCCATTAGTAATGAGCTATAGCCAATTGAAAGTATTTTTTTTCTCTACACTCTAATGCTAGTGGTTCAAACTCAGCCTGCATAGGTTTGGACACTCATTCTTCTAATCTCGATTCACTGCCAAAAATAGAAAATGTTTATGAGAACTAACTTTTACTACAAACAATGACCCATTACAACTAACCCAAAGGAAAGACCAGCTCTGCATCTTTTTAAAACTTTATGAAGAATCAACAGAGTGTGACTTAATTGCTCCAAAGGACTGTATTGCATAAAAAGTACTTTATCAGAACATGCACATGATTATATATGAATAAATGTTTATCACCTCAAGAGGTAAAGTGACATTCTTTATAAAACCTAAAGATTATTCAAAACTAGCAAAAAATGCCTTCCTTACTCATATATATCTGTTGGAATATTTAATATATATTTCATTATGCTTAATCCTTCTCTCTAGTAAATGGTCACAACAATTTTTGATCCTAGAATTGTCAGTACTTCAAAGAGTAGCCTCAAAGTTACTTTCGCCATGATGAGCGAGTGACGGTCAGGGAGGGAGTTAAACCTTCAAATGTCAAAATACTGAAACTCAACCCCAACCTGTCGCACTCACACCCATTGCTTGTTTTACAGTGGCAAGTTTCTGGAGTCTGAGTGTCACATCGGGTGATGAATACTTTATTAATTGCCTTCCACAGTGCAATTGGGAGCCGATTTAAAACTCACTGTTGATGAGCAGGTTTTCCAGGGGACGGGAAACAGCAGTGAAAGGAAGTTGAGAGCTGCTGACTGCATAAGCTAAGTAGCTTTTCCAGCATTCCTTGTGAGCCAGCAGGAGAAGGAATGCCATAGTCTGGCCCCTCAAGGAAACCTTTGGGATGGAATTTTATGCCCTTCCCCGGGAGTGCGCTAGAGGCGGGGAGGGTGTAAAATCGGGTGGGATGGCACGGGGTGCCCTGCCCATTGCCTCCCCCCAATTAATGCCCACTTAAGTGCCTCTGTCCACTGTTGCTAGTATTTTAGCAGCAGCAGCCAATGGACACTTCGCCATCTGGGGAGGCCATCCAGTTAAACCTGATGGCCGGGTTGTGGGGGGGGAGTGCAGGTGGGGGGGCACCTTCTGATTGGGCACCCTGTGCCCCACGGAGGGCCCCCAACAGCGGCACAGGTCACCCCCACTGGAACACCATCCCCCTGCCCTCGCGATTGACACCCCTCCCCTTTGCTGGTGCCTGGCTTATTGGCCTCGGTGCGCCCAACCTCACTTGCCTTATTCTGCTGCCTCCCTCCAATTGGCCGGCAGCTTTTGAAGGTGGGACATCCTGCCTCAGAGGGGCAGAAGCCATGATCTCAGGTAGTTAATTGCCTGGGAACCATAAAATACAGTCGTGGCTTCCAGGGTCAGTGGAGGCAGGCTAGCCCCCAACTTACAGCCGGTGGACAGGGCCACCACCTCGTAAAATCCCGGTTATGATTTCTGAGTTCCCCTTTCCAGCTGTGATGTCCTCTCTTCCTCAAGTCATGATCACTCACCTTCCCCCATCCAGCCTCGATCACCAACCATCCCACCCAGCCTGGGCTGGTAAAACATGGAGGGCTAAATTTAGTCATCCTGCTGCTGGCAGTGGCAGCGGGACCAGAAATAGGGGCGCTGTTCCCGATTGTGACGTGGTCGGCCACCCCACTGCGATCATGTGGCGGGCGGCCGTTTTACGTATTGGAGACGCCGAGCAACCCCCCCCACAATCAAGCAGCAGGGGTGGGAGGCAAGACGCCGAATACAGCGTCAGATCACCTGAAGCAGGTGCAGGGTCCATACTTAAAGGCCTACCAGCCCTGCATTCACTCCTGCCTGCTTTAAAAGAGTGCCTGCAAGTGTGACATTTGCTAACCCAGGACCCCTTCTGCTGCCTGATAGTCAACCTGCACCTGAGCCTGCAGCAACCATGGCAGAAGGAAGACACTGGGTGGCCCCTTGGTTTAGCAATGCCTCCCTTGAGATACTCCTCCAGGCTGCAAGGAAAAGAAGGGGGGGATCCTCTTCCCCAGTGATGGCAATAAGAGGTCCTCTAGCCTAATCAAGCAAGCCTGAATGGAGATCACTGAGGAAGTAAGCAGCTGTAGGGTCACCCCCTGGACATGGGTTCAGTGCCGCAAGAGGGTCAACGACCATCTTCGTTCCACCAAGGTGATTTCTCCTTACCTCCCTCCTTTTTAGAGCTTGCATGTGGCTACGTGGGAGGAAGTGGGAAATGGGGAGGGAGGTAACACAAAATTGTGGGCAAGGGGGGGTTAAGCATTAACTCATCCTGACAGATGCATGGCTGAATCTTCGTCACAGGCCACACTCTTTCACAGTTCACCCCCATTAACTACTTTGAGAGCTGATGGGAGGATGTGTTCTGTCGGAAACGCCAGTAGCGGATGAGGGGCTGACACTAGCAGAGCTATCATGTTGATCTCTCTGCAAGGTATGACTATCTCCCTCTTTCCACTTGCAGGACAACAGGGCCCGTAACAGGATGGAGACATCCTGGATTGGCAGAGGGATGCTAGACATCAGGCCTCTTTCCACAGGTGAGGAGGAGGCACTAGAGCTGGTGGGAACACAGGGCGGCTGCCCGATAGCGGACGGTGAGACTCGAGTCTCCACACTAGAGAGCGAGGATTGACTTCCATCGACACACAGTTCACTTATGGAGGCCTCCATGATCTGCTAATCATAATCCACACGTTTGTGTTCTCTCATGCAGGTCGCCATCCACAGGAGACTCCGGTGGAAGGGGGGCAAAATTCCACCTCTGCGGAGGATCAGAAGTCGGAGGAAGCACTTTCCCATGATTCTCTTGCACCTTCCACCAGTGCAGATACTTTCACCTTGGTGGGTTTCCGCTCAGCTGTAGAATCAGGGTCACAAGCTGGTGAGAGCACGGCACTTGCACCCAAACAGCTGACTGAGGCTGAGACAGACGAGGCCTCTGATTGTAGAAGAACTGTAAGTTGCCAGGCTCAAGCTGAGCCCCAGGCTGATGACGAGCCTCTGGTTTTGACAGCACAGGGTATGCTGGAGTTGCAGAGAGAGGTAAGGCAATATCTGGCGGAGATGCCAGAGGCAATGCGAAGCTATGAGCGGACAATGGAGGAGTCCATCCATGCCATGACTGCTGCCATGTCCCAGGCATGTGAGTGCATAGATTTGTCCATTGAGAGGTTGGTGACCCTCATGGAGAGCCATATTCCACAGATGCATGCAGACCTGCACGCATCGCCTTGGTCATGAGCTCGATGCAGCAGCGGCAAGGTGAGAGAAGAACTAGGCGCTTGGAATCGTCTCCCGCTCCTTGTCCGTCTCTGCTGAACGGGGAGGTTCAAGCAAGCCTTGAAAGGGAGAAGAAGAGGCTGACCTCCACAGCTGGGGGCGCCCCTCAGGGTGCTATGAGTGTGGACATCGGCTCCTCAGCCCCTCTGCCAGTGAGCCCAGCTCCAGCAGCTGCGATGCCAGAGGACACTCCTGCACCAGGGCAGGAAACACTTGGGCAACCAAAGCCTTCCAGGGCTGAGGCAGCCAGAGGACGGCCGCCGACGTCATCACAGGCTAAGGGGCAGCCTGATCAGCAGCCTGCCTCCAGCCCAGCTGCTGTCGCTTCATGCTCTCCCTTCTCTGTGTCTTCTTCGTTGGTGGATTGAGGCTCAGGCATCTCATGTCCATGTAAGGTCTCTTTCCCCTCTGCAATGCTAGATTGTGCAGAGCACAGCAGACCACCACAGTGCACAAGACCCTCAATAGGGCATACTGCAGGGCTCCACCAGATCAATCGAGGCAGCGGAATCTTATCTTCAGCAGCCCAACGGCCTGTTGATGGTTGCTTGGGTGGAGCTATGGAAAGTGTTGTATCTCTCCTCTGCTACATTGCAAGGGTTCCTTACAGGCATGAGTAGCCATTTCTTCAAATGATATGGGTAGCCCTTGTCCCTGAGAATCCATCCCTGAAGGTGAGCAGGGGGTCTGAAAAGCTGTGGCATCTGGGACTGTCATAGTATGTAGGCATCATAGCTGCTGTCACTCTTGGTGGTGCTTCATTGGTCTTCATTGGCAGGCGCAGTTGCCTCCTGGCCCTCCCTCTGTCCAAGTCACCGCATTACGCCACAGGGGTCCAAAAAGACAGGGTTTATGAGACCCATGCCAGATGACCAATAGGCCTTCAGACTGCTGTCAAGGCCCTGTCCTGGCAACTGAGCTTTTGGCACTTCTCCCAGTGGACTCCCTGATACGCCTCAGTGCCAACATTTGCTGATAGCCAACCCTCTCATCCAGCAGTATGGGGATTTCACATAACAGTTTGGTCACCCAGTAGAGTCACCCAAACCCAGGCCCCCTCTCTTGCAGACCCAGAACCTCCTGTCAGAGAACTTGACACCTGGAACCCCCTGTCATAGACCCTCAGAACTGGAACCCCTGTCAGAGACCCCAAGACCCGGAATCCCTGACAGAGACCACAAGACTGGGAACCCTGTCAAAGGCCCCGAGACCCGGACCCCCCCCTCCTCGTAACACAGTCCGACACTGGCCTTCACAACCACCTCTTCTCCTAGGCAGTGCTGTTAATGACTGCTTTCCCATCGTGGCACTGAAGCCGTTCGCCTTGGTGCCGCCAGCTCATAACGGCTGTAAACTCGAAGGCATGCGAGTGTTGCCCGCTGTCCACTACATCACGAGCCCACAATTTATTTGAGGTTGATTAGATGCGAATTCATTACAATCGTCTGCTCGGCAATTTAAATGAGATTCCTGTCACATTGGGGCGGCAATGCCACCTTGGTGCTTTCCCCTGCCTCTGACTTCATCCAGAACCAAAGTCAGGACACTGGATTTCCAGGCAAATGGCTCCAATGCGATTCTCCGTTCCCCATGCCCTCTTTAAACGGCCGCATTAAATTCAGCCCCTGCAATGCAGTACTAAGCAACTCGCTGGTAAAGGGAAATGGAGAATCGGGACGCCACGACACCTGCAGCGGCCCACAGATAAGTGCTTCGGGGGGACCAGGGAGAGGTAATGATGGGTAGAGGGAGGGAAGTAGGTCAGAAAGTAGCAGTGGACAAAGGGAGGTAGCAATGGCACACAGGGTGGGGTGTGAGCAGTGACTGGCCCACATAATATGAATATGGTGTTTGGAAGAGCACTCCTGCTCCTTCCTGCTTCACATTCAAGTAAGTATATTTTAAACATTTACTGTGTTCATTGCAGTCTAACAGGTGGTCCCTTTAAGACCTAACTCAAGTTTCAGGTATGAGCACTGGTAGCACTGGTGGCACTGCTGGCTCATTTGAGCACACGTTTCCTGTCTGCTATATGGGAGGTTTAAGAGATTTGTTCAGCATTTAAAAAAACTTCTTTTGCCACATTTCTAGGCCATTGTGTCTTATGAGAACACTCACAGACTCATAGGACACACACAGAGCCATCTTGGCAACATGCTCTGTAAATGGTATCATCAGCAAATTAGCAAAATTCACTGGCATGGATTTCTTTACCACATCTTGAGAATTCCAGCAACAGGATTATAGACTGTTTTGGGCTTTCTTTCAGGCAGGGAGAGAGGAATAGTAGTGATTTCTTTACTACCATCATTTTATTGGCACGTATATCAACTGTGCTTACTAATGGAATATATATCGATATAGAAGCACATAGAAAAAGTACAGATTTAAAAGTGTGTTTATAAAGGTAAATTAATTGATTTGTGACTCCCAGTGGGGAACCACACACTCTGACATAGGGCTACAATATTCTATCATCAGTTCTCCAAACCCCTATTCCCTTCTCGCATGGGACCTTACTGGGACTTTGGGATCAGTGAACTTCACCCAACAAAGTACAGAACTGTAAATAATCTACCAGTCATCAGAAAAATTGGTGGCAGATAACAGAGGAGAAAACCACCTCCAGAAATGGTTCTGTATGCTGCCTGATGCACTGGAGTCATCTCATGTATCCTACAGGGCTGATTTTATAAAAAGACATGGGCACTTAATTGTAAGGGAGGAAAATGTGCCTGCAATTTCCTAATATGTGTTCTATGCAGGTTAGATTTCCTGCTGGGTATATGCACTTGATATTTTAGTTCTTACAGTAAAATTGCCAATTATAATATAATGCAAAGTTAAGGATAGATTCTTTGTCGGACTTGCTTCACCAAAATCTGGCAAAAACTGTCAGTAACCGTTCTGCTAACTGTCTGATCACTTCCAGTATTTTCCACTGGAAGTTCCTTTTGCTATATAACACAATCTTCCCAAAGACACTGCTATGCCTTTGATATTCTGTATTTGTATGGGGAATGGGGGAGGGAGATTTAAAAGTCAAAGGGTCAGAAAGTCTATGCAGTTGAGTACAGGACAACAATTTGAACAGACTCTAATGCTGACTTTTAAAGACAAATGCTTGATTTGTTTAGCCGGCACAGAGTGTTTGGAGACTTGCCATAGCTAACTTCTCCACTCAACTCAACACCCCCTGGCAGAGACCTGAAAGTTGCCCAAAAAATGCATATACCTCCTACCCCAGAAATTCTGCCAAGATGAGCCGAGCATTCTTGTGGATGATCGAAATCTGACCCCACCAAAAATGTTCCAGAATTCCGCAAAAGCAGAAAGTCCTTGAAAATGGTTTTAAATTTACTAATACAGCATATTGCCAACTGTAAACTGATCAATAAAAGTCACTTCTTACCTTCACAAGTCATCATTGGACCTGGCTCAAATCCTTCGTCACAACTGCATTCGAATCCACCAACTACATTGGTGCAAGTGCCATTGCCGCAGGGGTTGCCAATCGAGCATTCATCAGTGTCTGTTTTTTTGGGGAAAGCAACACATTATGTGCATTTTGAGAAAATGAGCTTCGATTTTTAGTGAGAATACTTTGAACCACTGTGCACTACAATATTATAACATTATAATATAAAATTACAAGTGTACATCCTCAATATGTACTGGTAAATGTACACACAAGAATCTGGAAATGTACAGCATTAATGTAACATATACAACATGCTTGATGTTTGCATGTGATGTAATGAGATGACTGCAGTATCAGTTCACATAATGAGGTAATTTTGACTCTCAGCGGGGACAGAAAACTAGCAGTAGCACACTGGCCAACCATTATACACCCTGCTTGATTTTACTCGGCATTGAAGTCATTGGAAAGGAAATCGGTCTGGGTTGTTACGGTCAGGTGAGGAGGGGTCTCAGGTTCCCCACTTGCCCCTTCATCTTATTTGACTGCAACAGGGTTTATTCCTTTTTAAACAGTGGTTGTGCTTACCACCTCTGTGAGTGTTTTACCTTTTACCTTTACTGTGATTGTGAAAGAACCAATCAGACAGGTTTTCTTGAGTTTAAGCAAGAAAGAGGTACGCTTATTATACTTAACACTCTAACCCTGATTTAAAAATACTAAAAACTATGCTACACATTTATGTGAGAATCACACACACACCATCAAATTACAGAGGGAAAAATAGATTTGGTGGTTGGATTAAAGTCCAGAATAAATGGAACTTATATACACAGTTTGTGAAGTGGATGATTCAGTAATTGGCTGGAGTTGTACTCTTGAAGTCCTTGGTTGGTCAAAGTGCACTTTGTGGTTGGCCTGCTTTATTCAGGGTTTTCTTGAAGGCAGAATTGTAGTTGGCTCTCTTCCCCTGGTCGCTGGCTGTAGCAGTCTGTAGGTTTGGAGGGTCCACAGTCGCAGATGGTTTTCAAACTTGATATTTTCTTGGGAGCGAGAAAGAGACAGAGAGAAAGGGAAGCCTGCAGCCTTCTCTGCTGCTGCACACTCAGTTACAGCTGGTCTCTTTGTTCAAAGGAAACAAAACCAGCTTCCCCCGAGATGGACAGATGGTCACATGGCTGCTTCAGATTTCCTGGAACCTTCCAATGAAATTCAAGGTTAGGAATTGGCTCCATATGCCCCAGGATGCCAATTCACACTTGGAGGGAGTTTGCTCTTTCAAAGTCAATAAGTCAGGATTGCCTTGACTGCCATGCTAATGAAGCCATTTTAGGTAATTTAATCACTTAGAGCAAGCCATTGTCCTGGCTGGGCTTCTTGTTAGACTTTTGTCTCCAGTTCCATCTCCTGGTATTTGAGATGCAAATTGCAGTGGTCATCTTGGCTACCAGTTTTATTAAAAAGTTAGAGCAGGATTTTTCTTCATTAAAAGTCTACTATAAGTTTCCAAACGATGAAATTAATATTTATTATATGGCAGATAGGGTTTTCTTGACATCTCTATACAACACAAAATGAAATGCAATGATAGGAGCATTTCATTAAAGGGGTGGAAAAGAAAAGAAAACACACATTCATTCTCACTCACTCACTCACTCCTCAAATTCACTCATTAATCTTAGAATTGTTGCAGCTGGCTTTTTCTGCATTAGCAATGCTGATTTAATTTTCTCTTTTTTTGGAGTTTGTTTGGGATGGTTATGTGTTGGGGCAGACCATGGACAATGCATCAGCGATTACATTGTTTTTCCCTGCAATGTGGGTAATTTTTAAATGGTAGGGTTGTAAGAGCAGGCTCCATCAAAATAGCCTGGCATTTTGATTTTTGAATTTCTCCACAGAAGTTAGAGGATTATTAGAACATTAGAACATTACAGCGCAGTACAGGCCCTTCGGCCCTCGATGTTGCGCCGACCATCTGACCTACACTATTCCATTTTCATCCATATGTCTATCCAATGACCACTTAAATGCCCTTAAATATCCATTTTGTACATTGATGTCAAAGTGCTGGAGAGTTAGCAACATTCACAGCATCCCTTTTTCCACAGTAGAATATCTCTTTTGGTGTCAGTTTAACTTTTAGGAGAAGTACCCTGCTGGCTTCTCAATGCCTGCCACATCGCCTTGGAGCAGGACAGCACCTACTCCTAGGTCACTAGCATCAACTGCCACTTTAAAGGGTTGATTAAAGTTGGGAGCTGCCAGAGCCAGTTTGTTTGTTAATATGGCTTTTAACCTCTCGAAAGCAGTTTGGCACCTCTCTGATCACACTACCTTGCCCCTTTTCTGCAGTAAATCTGTCAGTGGGGCAGCTATAGTGCTGAAGTTTGGAACAAACTTGCGGTAAAACCCGCACAGCCCCAGAAAATGCACGATTTCCCTTTTTGTTGTGGGGATGGGAAAAACCATCAGTGCTTGTACTTCTGCTGCCCTGGCAGCAGTCGACCCTGACCTACAACATGCCCACTTGAGCTTTAGCAAGCTCGCTTTTTGCGAGGTTTACTACTAGGTTAGCTGACTGTAACTGTTGAAAAAGGGCATCTAATTGGGCACCTTCCCCTGCAATCGCAGGAGGTGTAATACCTGCCCATTTACCTCCCCTCTCCTCACTATCCCAGGCCCCAAACACTCCTTTCAGGTGAAGCAGCGATTTACTTGTACTTCTTTCAATGTAGTATACTGTATTCACTGCTCACAGTGTGGTCTCCTCTACGTTGGGGAGACCAAGCGCAGACTGGGTGACCGCTTTGCGGAACATCTCCGCTCAGTCCGCAAGCAGGACCCTGAGCTTCCGGTTGCTTGCCATTTCAACACTCCCCCCTGCTCTCATGCTCACATCTCTGTCCTGGGATTGCTGCAGTGTTCCAGTGAACATCAACGCAAGCTCGAGGAACAGCATCTCATCTACCGATTAGGCACACTACAGCCTGCCGGACTGAACACTGAGTTCAATAATTTCAGAGCATGACAGCCCCCCATTTTACTTTCATTTTTAGTTATTTTTTCTTCCTTTTTTTTACATTCTTTTTTACATTTTTTACTATCTTTTTTTGCATTTATTTCATTTCATCTTAGTTTGTTCAGTTTGCTTACCCACTGTTTTTTTCAGGTTTTTTTTTCAGGTTTGCACTTGCTGCTGTTCAATATTCAGTGTATTCACACCTAATCTGTACTAATGCTTTGTCTTTCAACACACCATTAACATATTGTTTGCCTTTGCTCCGTGACCTTTTGGTCAGCTATGTGGCCTGGTCCAATCTGCACCTTCTCCTTTGTTATCTCTTGCCCCACCCCCACCTCACTTGCTTATAATCTGTGACTTTTCTAATATTTGTCAGTTCCAAAGAAGGGTCACTGACCCGAAACGTTAACTCTGCTTCTCTTTCCACAGATGCTGCCAGACCTGCTGAGTGATTCCAGCATTTCTTGTTTTTGTTTCAGATTTCCAGCATCCGCAGTATTTTGCTTTTATCTAATTGGACTAACTGGACCCCAGCGAATCATCTAGGTACACTACACAGAGGGTAGGCCAGCCACTACCTGGTTCATCAGCCTTTGGAAGGTGGCTGGGACTTATGTACAAGGGTAAATTCATCAGGCATAACTGTGGCCTGCCTGGCTCTTTGAACCTTTTGTTCCTCTATGTGGGTTTTAATAGAAAGGAGAAGTGAGTTTTTAAAATCCTCGAGAAGGATCACCCCTCTGAGGTTTTCATATGTGGCTATACCTTAAGTGCCCTTAGCAACTGGTTAGAAGCAAGCTGCTTAACTCTTTCAAACCCGAGGTAAGTTTGGTTAGGCTGTTTCTGGAGGCTTTGGAATTTCTGGTGGTCCACTTCTGGTACTAGCTCATACACCCCTAAGAGAGTATTTTTAATCATCTCATAATCTGGCAACAGTGAATAAACCTCATGGGCTTTTCCTGTTAGCTTGCTTTGTAACAATAGGGTCCAGTTCTCGGCTGGCCATTTCAGCTGTTTTGCAAGCTTTTCAAAAGTGATGAAAAATGCTTCCACGACCCCCTTATTGAACTTTGGAATCAACTGGGCAAACTTTAAGAGCTCAACACAGAACCCTGAGCTTGGAGTAGCTCCTTCACTAGTCATGCTTTCACTGGGGGTATTGGATCGCCCCCTTGTTAGTTCTAGTTGCCTTAACTCCCATTGGAAAGCTCTCTCTTTTTCCCTTTCTTGATACTCTCTCTGCTCTTTCTCTCACTGGAATTCCAATGCAAGTTTCCTCTGTTATAATTGTACTTTAGCTAACATTACCCTGTCTGCTTCTGACTCTAACCCTGTCTCTGAATCTTTAGCTTCAAGTGAAAAATGGTTGGACACAAGTCTTAGGATTTTGGATTTCTTAGCTTTTGCATGGAAAGTAATCCCTAACTGCCCAGCTACATTCCTCAACTCTTCAATAGCTAAGGCCTTTTAACTGTCCCAAGTTACTTCACCTTGGCTTGGGAAGGCACTGGCCTCGTGTGTGTACATATTAGTATTCTAGCAGCAAAAATCACAAGAAAACTTGTACCGAAGTTTAAAATTTTTTTTCTTTTTTACGAGGAATCAATTTGGTTTCCCACTTCCTATTTTTCATTTGTCATTAGGTTACGATCCCGGACTACAGCCCCCAAATTTCTGTCACAGCCAGGTGAGGAGGGGGTCTCAGGCTCCCCTTTTGCCCCTTCCTCTTATTTGGTCGCAACAAGCTTTATTCCTTTGTGGCGCAGTGGTTAGCACTGCAGCCTCACAGCTCCAGCGACCCGGGTTCAGTTCTGGGTACTGCCTGTGCGGAATTTGCAAGTTCTCCCTGTGACTGCGTGGGTTTCCGCCGGGTGCTCCGGTTTCCTCCCACAGCCAAAGACTTGCAGGTTGATAGGTAAATTGGCCATTGTAAATTGCCCCTAGTGTAGGTAGGTGGTAGGAGAATTGAGGGAAGGTGGGGATGTCGTAGGGAATATGTGATTAATGTAGGATTAGTATAAATGGGTGGTTGATGGTCGGCACAGACTTGGTGGGCCGACGGACCTGTTTCAGTGCTGTATCACTCAATGACTCTCTAAAGTGGTTGTGCTTACCACCTCCCTGAGTGTTTTACCTTTTACCTTTACTGTGATTGTGAACGAACCAATTGGACAGGTTTTCTTGAGTTTAACCAAGAAAGAGGTAAGTTTATTATACCTAACACTCTAACCCTGATTTAAAAATACTAAAAACTATGCTACACATTCACAAGAATCACACAGACAAAAATAGATTACAGAGGGAAAAACAGATTTGGTGGTTGGATTAAAGTCCAGAATAAATGGAACTTAAACACACAGTCTGTGAAGTGGATCATTTGGTGATTGGCTGGCTGGAGTTGTACTCTTGAAGTCAAAGTGCACTTTGTGGTTGGCCTGCTTTGCTCAGGATTTTCCTGAAGGCAGAATTGTAGTTGGTTCTCTTCCCCTGCTCGCTGGCTGTAGCAGTCTGTAGGCTTGGAGGGTCCACAGTCGCAGATGGTTTTCAAACTTGATGTGTTCTGGGGAGAGAGAGAAAGAGAGAGAGAAAAAGGGAAGCCTGCAGCCTTCTCTTCTGCTGCACACTCAGTTATGACTTGTCTCTTTGTCCAAGGGAAACAAAACCAGCTTCCCCTGAGATGGACAGATGGTCACATGGCTGCTTCAGGTTTTCTGGAATGAAACTCAAGGTTAGGAATTGGTTCCATATGCCCCAGGATGCCAGTTCACACTTGGAGGGGGTTTGCTCTTTCAAAGTCAATATGTCAGGATTGCCTTGACTGCCATGCTAATGAAGCCATTTCAGGCAATTCTATCACTTAGAGCAAGCCATTGTCCTAGCTGGGCATCTTGTTAGACTTTTGTCTCCAGTTCAATCTCCTGGTATTTGAGATGCAAATTGCAGTGGCCATCCTGGCTGATAGTTTTTGTAAAAAGGTAATTGCAAGATTTTTCTCCATTAAATGTCGAATGTAAGTTTCCAACTGATTAAATTAATATTTCTCATTTGGCATATAGGGTTTTCTTGACAGGATGTATGAACGGTGGCCGATCCACAACTACTAGTTTCCGCCCTCATCAAAAGTGAATCTTACCCACCATTGATTTAGTTTATTTACTAGATAATGACCAGTAACGATTTCCCTACCGGCACAATTAACTCCACTGTAATCCAGGTTGTATCCCATTGGGCACTCGCATCGGAAGGATCCATCTGTGTTGATACAATGGCCGTTTGAACATATTCCAGGGTTTTCCAGACATTCATTAACATCTAGAGTGCAAAACAATACATTTATTCAGAATAAATCAAACAACATGATAAGTTGCACTGCTTCAATCCAAATGAATAAGAGTCAAATCTGTTTCAGGATCTGTCTAATACATTCAAACATAGATTTATCTGCAGAATCACGGTTGAACCTACTCAAGATTTGTTTAGTTTTTTTCCTCCTTTTTCCAACCATTTCTCCTGAAAGTGTTGGCTAGTTGATGGGGTACACATTTCATGGTTGCTGTGAATTGTTGCCCTTTCAACCCCAATGCATACATACTAAGCAAATGAGAACCCCAATTCTACAACATACATTAATTAAGTAGCCCAAGCCTTGGCATATGTGCAAATTCTCTACCATTCCATTCCATTTTTAATCTGTAATAAAAAAGGTCATCGATCTGAAACATTAATTCTTTTTCTCTCTCCGGAGATACTGCCAGACCTGATGAGTATTTCTAGTATTTTCTGTTTTTATTTCAGATTTCCAGCATCCATAGTATTTTGATCTTCCATTTTTATACTGCATTGTTCTTAATGTTGCATTACCTCAAGTGTTGAGCCCTGACTGGTATTCATCTTTCCAGTTGTATTCTAGCATTGAAATCAACATTCAGGAAGAGGAAATATGGCACTCTTATATTAACGCATTGATAGCCAGGAAGACACAGATGCACTGGACAAATCTCTGGTCAGGAGAACTGGACTGTAGGGTCTCTCTAATAATAGTTTCGAGGAAATTATGGCGATCATGGAGATACTCTAAGGTGCCTTTTTAATCATGTTTTTGGTTAGAGTACTTTATACTGAATATACTTCCTGCCAAATTGTTATTAGTTTACACTTATTGACAAAAAAATCTTTTACTAACTAAAACTTGCTGAACTGTCTTCAATTTTGTAACATAGAAAATAGTTGATGGTATAACCAGCTGACAAGCAGAGCACAATACATACATTTAACCATATATGTGTGGGATTTTGTTTCCCCCCCCATCCAACAGTGACACAAGTGAGCCATATTACTCCGCTGCGTAATGCACTACTCAATGAAATGAAACTGGTACATAATAGTTGCTGAATGCAACTACGTCAAGTGTACTTGATTTTACATTCTGGGCATGTCCAGTGCGATTGCTGCAGAAAATACAGAAGTAACTCCACAGATGTCCGCTCAATACACAACATGAATAATCCCTACATCTACAAAGCCTTAACTAACTGCAATCCCTCACCCGAACACCCTAATCCTAGGCCATGCAGTGTCAATCACATAAACTAGATCAATAATCACTTTGTTAAATAATACATTATAATCTCTCGTGTAGCTGTTTTTACCTTCACGAGACTCCCCAATGCCAGGTATAGTACCATGCCCATATGGACACAGATCCAGGAAAGCAACTGCAAAAGAGGTAACATGCATTTTAAAAATGAATGCAACTCATAAGATACATAAAATTAAAAGTCTTTCTTCTCTGTGATATTTATAGGACTGATCACTTAAATGAAATCTAAATCAGTAGATTTGTGAAATATTGCTAGGCGATTGGCTGTCCAGTGAACACTACTTCTTTGTTGAATTTCATGGTCTTGGTAAATAGCAAAGGAATTACATATATTGCAGGGAAGAGCCACAACACTAATCATCAAAGGAGTGAGATATAAGGAAAGATTAGAACAGTTTTAACTATTCTTCTTTTAAAGGGGAAGAAAGTAAAGCAACACTCATCTATGTATACAAAACAGTAAACAGGAGAGAAAAGGCATATCCAGAACACTACGTGAAGCTAAATAAGGGGCCTCAAGTTCAAACCAATATGAAGAAAATAATAGCAACCAGGTGAGGAAGTTCTTCATACAGAGAGTGATCTACACATGAAATGAGATTTTAGAAAGGGCAGTGGTGGCAAAGGCCTGGAATCATTTAAGAATGCTGTGGTTAGTGGTCTTTCTGGAAGGATGAACTGTCTGCTCTTCCAAATCCATATCTATTTTGTGATCTTGTGAACATAATGTTGTATATTGAAAATATCCAAGAGGTTAAATTATTTTAATGGACAAAAGTCATAGGGAATCATGTGGCCAAATTCTCAATATGCACTTCTGCTATGCAAAACTGTACATCACAGCACTAGAGTAAAACATTTTAGTTGTTCTCCAGGTACTTCTCTATAATTAATGTTATCTGAGCTTTATGAGTTAAACTGGACATGATACAATTTCAGGGCAATGTACTTTACCTTCTCCATCCTTAGGGCAGAGCTCACAGGGATCTCCCCAACCCTCTCCTGGCATTTTACTACAACAGCACTTTGCTTTGGTTGTGTTGAAAGGTTTCGCCACTGAACACTTTCCATTCTCAAACTTGGTGAAGCAGAAACTTTCGCGTGTATCTAGGAGATACAAATTAGACCAGTGCAACTTTCAGAACAGACTCATGACAAAGCATGTTTCACACACCGAGCACAAACAAAAGTATGGCCGACTCAAAAGATGAAGCCGGTGGGTCTGTTGAGTTAAATCTTTTAAACATATACACTTGGAATTTCTGCAGAGTTCCCCAGTAGGACATTAGTGGAAGCCCTTGAGAAGTGGCTAAAGATGTCCATTTATGGCGCTTCTCCGGGTTTTCCACTGAAGTTATAGCGGGAGATTAGAAGAACCCTATGGAAATTCAGGGCCATACAGTAAATCGTTTGTTTTGATTTAATTTACAACAATCTTCTAACAAAAAAAACCTCATTTTAGTACACTTACGTAACTAAAAAAGCTTTACATAATCTGAGGATATGTCTCCCATGTAAGAATTCTCTCGTCCATAATACCAGACTTCCAATAAATACAGCCTTACCGAAGCACCTACGTCCGTTCTCTGAGAGAATAAAGCCTGGGCGGCAAACACATTGGAAACTGCCAGCAGTGTTTTCACAATTACCAAACCGACAGATATTGGGGTTTTCTTCACATTCATTTATATCTGCAGAACAGAAAAAAATATTTGTCTGAACAGGAAAGAATTTTGTACTGTACTCTGTACACTAAGGACCACAGAGCAAAGAATATGGAAAGAAAAGAGTTTCCCAAAGAGCTCTCAATCAAATGCTGTTCAGCGGGCCTTCGTTCAGAGTTGCTATTTGGCTCTCTGAGTGTGCAAAGGACAGGAAAAGCCTGAGGAAAACAACTGAAGCTATTTTTTGTAAGTTAACAAAATTGCCAATTTTCAGCAAAAACTTTTATAATTACACAAGTCAGATGAACGTTTGTAATATTTTAACTCATACGTGTTCCATTTACTGGCACTTGAAATTGTGTGATGGTCCCTAGATAGGTAAGCTCAGGCTTTTAAGTAGAAGGCTTAAGCATATAGAAAACAGGAATTAAAGGTCCTCACCTATACAGTTTTCATTCTGCACTTCATATCCAGAAGGACAGATACATCTGTATGCACCATCGAGGTTCTGGCAGGTTCCAGGGGCACATGATCCAGGAAACAACACACATTCGTTGATATCTTTCCAGAAAACAAGCAGATATGTATTTATAGGCCTTGTGAAAAATGAAAATATCAGTTCCAAGAGCTCTAAAGCTGGGTGCAAGATAATTATTGACATACTCACCCATGCAGTTCTTCTGGTCAGATGTAAGCTCATAGCCGTCCTGACACAAACACTGGAAGGAGCCTATGCTATTAAAACACTGTCCATTCCTACAGACTTGGCCAAACAGAGTTGTGCATTCATCGACATCTGAAGGTATGATGAAGAATATTTTCAATGGAAATTTTGTGCGTTCACTCTCATTTATCAAGTAACTTCCTAACCACAGTTTATTTATTTATTTATGTGACAGAATAAAAGGTGAAGCAAAGATCCAATGGTAGAGCATAGGAATCTTAAGTACAGGGCCTAATTCCAAATTTCAACAATCAACTAACATTTGTTGACTTGAATAGTAAATGTGAACTTCTTATCACATGATTATAGAACCTACTGGCAGAAAAGTTTGTTGTCTAGACTATTTCTCCTGGGTGAAAGAGAAAACACAATGGCTGATACTAATGGCAGGAACTATTGGAGGAAAGCAAAAATATCAATTAACAAAAAGAAACAGTTGAGTTTTTAATACAGATACTACACAGTAACAATGGTTGAGAAAATATATACAGTATCAATGGCTGGGAAATTTCTTGGTACCACTCCGCGACATGACTTTGCTGGAAATGCATCGGAAACCTCGTTTCCACTGTAAGCAGGGTCTCCACCGCACTTCCAATAAAATAACACCGCCGGAGCAGGAACATCTCGAAGGAAGTTCTCGGCCAATAAGTACTGACATCTATTGTGAAATGTTTTTCTGGCAATCATTTCAATTATTGCATGTGACAGCTAAGCACATTCCTCAGTGCTGTTCAATTAAGCAGAGGTTAGGCACTTCCCCACAGGGAGGAATGAAAAGGTAGTTTTACTTTCTCACAGCTCTTAACATCTTGATACAGAGAAATACAAAAGGTATGAGGGTTAGGTGCATGTTTGTTTTGGGAAAAATTAAACAACTTGTCATGGTCTACATTATTGAGTTCCTTTAGAATCGTAAAAACAGCAATTATATTACCTTTCGATCTTCTGCTTTCTAGTTAAGAATATGGCCAATTTACATAACTATTCCTCATAATGAAATACCTCCATTCCCTCAGTCATTCTGTTTCCTCTATTTTGTATCCTTTTATATTTCATAAAGCAATCTTATCAGTCACTAGTTATACATTATTTATGTTTATACACTTATTTTCAAGTCTTAAAAATATGGAGCTAAAAGTTGGGTTTCCACACAGTCACCTTTCACTGGCTGCACATATCTCTCGTCATTTAATCACGGCAAACACATCACATAAACACAGTGCTACACAACCACTGACATTCTTCCCTCTCTCTTGCAGGACAAGGTGGCACACAATAGAAGCAGAGCAGAACTGGAGGGGGAACAAGGATGCCTGCATCTCCTCAGCCCCATGGAAGAGATGGTTGTCTGCATCATGGGACCGCCTGAAACAGGGCCTATGGTATCCGACATCACTGAGAACATTAAGGATGATGGCATGCTCCTGCCTTGTGCTCCTTCTCAACTCCTTGCTATCTGGCATGATGAGTAATCTGCTCATGATGTGACCACGGACCTCTGGATTCCTACTCCAACCCCTTCCCTCACACCAACTTTTCTCTTCTGAGTTCTTCCTTTCAGACACCTGAAAACTGCTGCCTGCCCAGCAATAGCAGTCCCAGGAGAAGAAAAGAGAGCAACAGCACAGCACGAATGAAGAGGCTGTCTCTTGAGACACTCAAGAGACACCAGCTCAGATACGAGCACCGGTACTTTGGAGGCTAGGATAAAGTTGGGATCAGCACATTGGGAATCATTCAGGCATGAGTGGCCTGCAGCCAGCCCAGGGGTAAAGGATGGCTCAATTGTCAACTCACCAGACGGCAAGGTGGCAGACAAGTTCTGCTATATGGGATTTAGATGTGGACCTTGATGGGGCGGCATACAGGAGAACATTGATGAGCATGCACACCGAGGTGCTGGGTGCATTGACCGGCCAACTAGGCAGTGTCCTGTCACTGTCAAGGAACATGGAGGAGTCCAGCTCCAACTTGGCAGAGGGCATCGTACAGAGCTTGCCCTCTCTGCAGCCTCTGCTCCATCTCCCTGTTGTGTTGCAGACCCAGAGGCACTGCAACTGCAGCCCACATACATATTTCAGCCTTTGGGTGGACAGGTCACCTACTCCTCTGGCCTCCCCATGGCGATTCGGCAATGCTGTCTGGCAAATCCAGGAGCTCACCAAAACACATCCAAAAAAATGTGCAGAGCAGTTCCAGACACTTTGCAATAGAAAAAGTTCCAAAAAATCACCCACCTTCAATTTGGGCATCTGGACATTTAAATAATGCTATTGCAGGGCCCACCTTGCAGGACTATGTTATGTGCACATTCATTCTTCAAATTAGGAATCCTGAACTCATATCAGTGGGTTGGGCTGTGTGATGTCAAGATAGCATCCATTGATGAATTTCCAGCGCACACAGGGGCACCTCCGCATGCACCCTTCTACTAACAGAGCACCGTGCAGGAAGTGGTTGGCAGCGTGGGGGTGGGGAACATATGGAGAGTGGCACAAGACCACTACATGTGGTGCTATGCGAGGCAATTTCGCGGCTGTGACATTTTCCTGTAAAGCTCTTTGGAAATGCATAGATTCCCGTAAACTAAAGTTTACATTAGCAAGTCAATGCCAAAGCAACTATCTTCTACCTGTTATGGTTATGCAGAACTAAATTAACATTGTTACAATGGAGAAACAATCTCACAAGAAGGCTCAGGATATGTTTTGTTACTCACCCATGCAGTCATTATTGTGAGTTATCTCAAATCCTGGGAAGCAGAGACAATTGTAAGATCCCACAGTGTTCTTGCAGGTTCCATTTCCACAAGGCTGCCGTTCACATTCATCAATATCTGTAAATATGAAATTGTTCTGTTAACTTTAGTCCGAGGAATGAATGGGAATCAATAAACGTTTAGCATAGTCACTACTATGAGTGGTGCTATAAAAGTGAAGGAAATATAGCTGATCTTGGGTGTATAATATCCATTCCTTTACAGAAAGACTCATGAGGGACAGAATCCTCTGCTCTTAGACTATGAACGCAAGTCGGGACCATTTCTGGGTCCCAATCCCACTCTGTTTGTCAGGTCGCCTGCCTGGTAGGACCGTAGTCCCACCAGCATAGATGGGCACTGCCACTGCCTGAGGGGGAGCGCGAGGGTGCCTTCATCTTGAGGGGCCCTTGGAAGATGTTCCAATTTAATAAAATAAACAAACAGTGGCCACAGCTGCAAGGATTGTCAGTGGCAGCAGCTGTAGCCAGCTGATGGCCACGGCTCTGGAGAGGGGTTAGTGTAGGAAACCTAGTGGGCCCCCAGACCAGCTTTTGACAAGTTGCCCCCTGCCAGGCTTGGCCCTCAGTGAGTGGCTAATCCCAATCAGCCCATAAATGTGTACTTATTAATGCAGATTTGCTACCTGCTGCTGCCAAGCAGGTAGCCTCTGCAGGTGATGGTCCGCCTCTGGGAAAGTCGCCCACAGTGGGGAACGTGTCGGCCCGCTGGCCCAACACCAACTTCCATAAAATTCCTCCCGGTCCCACCTTCAAGCTCGCCTCCACCGATCCGGTAAGATTCCGCCTGACATGTCAGTGGGTGTTCAACTCTAACAATTGGCTACAGAGGAAAAATAATTTTGGCAATTGCTTGTCTTGTAGTTACATTTGGCCTTCTACGACATTTAATTTATATGAACTTTATTCTATGTACTGTTAGATTATTTATTTAGGCTGCAATCAATTATGTGCAGTTACCACTGGCGGCTTTAGTTGGTATCTACACAGGCTCCCCAATAATATATTTCATATTCAGGAATGTTTAAAGAGGGAAAACTACACACCAGCAACCCTAACACTGCCACCAATGCTTAATCATTAAGGTAGTAGCTGAAAGCTTCACTTACCCATGCACATGGTCTGGTCAGGGGTTTGCTTGAAGCCATTGTGGCAGGTGCACCGATAACTTCCTTTCAGGTCAATACAGTCACCATGACTGCAGACATTTGGAATTTCCAGGCACTCATTGCGATCTAAAGGAACAATACGGAATACTTATTGATAACAGAAAACCGGACATTTTGAAGTGTTGTGAAGTTAAAAACATAAGAGTTGAATTCATGCAGGCGTTCTCCCCATCATCTGCCATTACACTGTTTATACCATTTTTCTGGCGTTTCCGCACATCTCTTGCTAAAGGTATGATGGATGATTAGGAGAACCTCTTCATAAATTCAACTCAACTTTTTAGTTGGTTATCTGCCTTTCAATTTTGGTCATGCTAATTGATAGCACTTTAGCTTCTCTTAACCTACACTGAAACATATATGAAACAAGTACAATATTGTTTATTTATTGATACAGCACTGATACAGGCCCTTCAGCCCACCAAGTCTGTGCCGACCAACAACCACCCATTTATACTAATCCTACATTAATCCCATATTCCCTACCACATCCCCACCATTCTCCTATCATCTATCTACACTAGGGGCAATTTACAATGGCCAATTTACCTATCAACTGCAAGTCTTTGGCTGTGGGAGGAAACCAGAGCACCCGGCGGAAACCCACGCGGTCACAGGGAGAATGTGCAAACTCCGCACAGACAGTACCCAGAACTGAACCCGGGTCGCTGGAGCTGTGTGGCTGCGGTGTTAACCACTGCGCCACTGTGCCGCCCAAGGGGTGGCTTAGAACACAAGGGGTTAAAATCAGGCTGTGCATGTTCACAAGAAATTTTGCTCTGCACTATATTTTCAAAGTCATTGACCCTTTTATTTTAAACTTGTTAACACCTTATTCTAATATATGATGTAGGAATTGCAAATGGACTTTATTAACATATTCATCTGCTAATATCTCAGCACAATTTCACTCAAAAGACTAAAATGAATCTGCAATTTAAGTTAGTGAACTGTATTTTTTTTCGAAGTATATTTTTTCCTTTACCATCTCACTGACTGGTCTATGAATTATAGATTCCTGAATTAAGCATTTGATAAAGCACATGGTAAGAAAACATTATTTTCCCTTCCATAAACTATGTATAATCTCTATTTTTATAGACTTTACCCCCACCTTATTTGTTCCACTGGCTAAGGGCTGTAATAATCGGACAATTTAGGAGCTGAATACGGGCCCTGATATTTATGGGGAGGGAGTGTTTGTAGGGGTGAAATCTAGAAATCCCCAAATTAAAGGCAGATCTTATTACTTATTTTTACTCAGTTTCCCACTGGGCAGCAGAAGACTGCAGCTGGGACCATTGGTGATGGTCCCCAGCAACCAGGAAAAGTTGGGTGTTGGTGGCGGGGTGTCGGACCTACAAACAGGACGGAGGGGGACTGGGAGATAATGCGGGGTTGGTGGTAGGGTGAAGGGCAGGAGGAAGGAAACTGATTTGAAATCAGGAAGGTGGGAGGGAGAAATTGTGGGTTTAGGAGGTAGGAAATCGTCCGATCATGGCACAAGATTTACTCGAGAGGTGGGGGGGGCGGGGACACTTCTGCTCCTCCTATCCCACAAGCAACGCAGGAGGTATTCATTTCAAACAACTGCCAAGATATCAGGAAAGGGGCCCAATTTAAATATTATAATTTCAGACACACCATTCTAGTGCAGGTTACTCTGACACCCTGATATCCACCTTGGTTAAAATGGAAACAGTTTATCTTGAGTTTGTCTGGCACTTAAGTGGTATAAAGATCCATAACCAGATTTGGCTGGACTGCTGCTAGTGCTATTGGGCCTCACTCTCCTCTGCCCACTACAACAGGATCATCCTGAAGTGCAAAGATAACCTTTGGCTTCTTTTCTTCACCAACCGTCTTCTTCAACCACTCTACCCTGCTCCCTTAACCTTCTGCTCTAACAAGGCAGAGGGCTCATGGACTTCCCTGTCACCAAGATTAAGAGGATCTATTTAACAGCATCTGTTGATTCACCCTTCCCCTTCCCTGCACAGGCAAACCTCTCTTCGTCCCACTGCCCGAGCCCAACCCACATCTTTCTTTCTAGTTTCTCAGCCATCTCCCCTCATGCCATTTTCGAGATTATCTCTTCTAAGGTCCCCACCTCCTTCTCCCTTGACCCCTTTCCCAGTGAAATCTTGACCATTAATTTTTGGCTCCCATGCCAGCTGACATTGTAAATTGTTCCCTCCCCTCACGTACTGTAGTCCTCTCTTTTAAAACTACCATCAACAAAGAAAACCACACCCTTGACCAATCTGTCTTTGTATACTGCTGCTTCATCTCCAACCTCCCTTTCCTCTCCAAACAACAAACACTATCCTCTATGATTCAGACCATGATGCATTTTCCCTTGTCATCCTGCTCAGCCTCTCTACAGCCTTTGACATAAGTCCTTCCTTGTTGTTCAGATCAGTGAAACTGCCCCTGCTAAGTAACCAGAGTATCTCCAGCAAAGGCTTCTCTTCTTGCCTCCGCACTGCTATCTCTGGAGTATCCAAGAATCTACCCACGGCCTGTCTTCTTTTTATTTGACATGCTGTGCCTTTGATACATCATCCGCGCACATGGGACTGGATTCTACCAGTGCTCTGGGGATGGGCTGGGAGGCTGGGGGGGGGCCTGTAAAATAGTGAAGGAAGGCAGGGATGGAGGACGGCTCTCCTGCCAGAGACCAATTGAGTCACTTAAGTGGCCAATTAAGGCCATGTTCCTCCTGCTGCTGGCATTTTACCAGCTTCTGGGCGGGGGAGGAGGGGGGGTCCACCACTGCGTGGCGACACTGCCAGGTAAACCCTGGTCGCTTCCCTGCGGGCTTGATGGGGTGGGGGGGGGGGAGGGGTTCCTCTTCCTCAGGCAATCTTTGGCCCAAAGAGGGGGCCCACTGGCAATGGCTGTCCTCATGGCACCAAACACCTGTCTTCACCAACCTGACTGGCCCTGGCACCCCCAGATCCCACTTACCTGGCTGGGAGGGCAGCATCAATCGATGAAATCCTCTTCCTCCAGGTGCAGTCCCAACAGTGGCCACCACTCCTGGAGTCTGCTGAGCTGCCGGCCCACCGATTGGTTGACAGCTCCTGGGGGTGGAAGGTCATCCTTAAAAGGGACGGCAGCCCTAATAGCAACTAATTAGTTGCCTGACCCCTGTGAAATGTGGCTGGGGGTACCGCAAAGGTCCGAGGTGGGAATGCCCCCCGCTTTCCGTCTTGTCATCAGGACTCCCACTGCGAGCATAACATTCCGCCCATGCGGTCAGCTTCCACATGTACACTGATGACACACAACGCTACCTCTCCACCACCTCTCTTGACCCCTCCACTGTCCTTTATGTTGTCAGACTGCTTGGCTGAGATCAGTGTTGGATGCCAATATTTCATTCAGTTAAACATTGAAAAGGCTGAATGAAGCCTTTGTCTTCAGCCTTTGCCGTAAAACTCATACCCTTACCACCAAGTTCATCTTCCTCCCTAGCAAGTGTCTCAGTTTAAACCAGGCTGTTTGTAGGCTTGCCATCCTGCTCAACCCTGGGCTGACGTTCTGACCACATATTCTTTCCATCACAAAGATCACTTATTTCCACCTCTGGAACATTACCCATCTCTGCCCCTACCTCAGCCCACCTGCTGTTGAAACCCTCATTCATGCTTTCAGAACTTCCAGGCAGAACTATTCCAATTTGATCTCTCGGCCAGCCTTCCAACCTCTATAAACTTCAGCTCATAAAAAACTCTGCTGCCCATATGAATCGTGCACCTACTCGGCCATTACATGCCGACCCAGTCCCTCAAGGCCTCCAATTTAAAATTCTCCTCCTGATGTTTAAATTCCTTCTTAGCCTTGCCCCTCCCTATCTCTGTAAATTTCGCCAGCCTTACAAAGCCTGTCCCACCAAATCTTCTGATGAAAAGTCACAGACCAGAAATGTTAGGTGAAATTTTATGCTCTTCCCCGCAGTGTGTTTGGAGGCAGGGAGAGCATAAAATCGGGTGAGATGGTGACGGGAGGAGACTCTGCCACCATTCCGCCTCAGCTGAAATTTAGTCCAGGGTGGGAAGGCCCTGGAAGGCCAATTGAGGCCCTTAACTGAGTAATTAACCTCTATTAAGGGCCTCTTCCCGCCGCAGCTGCAATTACCTGTGCAGCAGGCGACCACCACCCCATGAGACCACTCCCACCCTGACCTGTCTTAAGCCTGATTCCAGTGCCACTCCTTGGCATCTGGTTGCTTCAGCTACATCAACAGCCACCGCCTCCGCGATGTCACTGCAGTGACCGGCCTCTGATTGGTTGGCAGCTCAGCAAGGCCGGGCCTTCCGACAATGGGGTCCTAAATCCGATGGAAGGCAAGCCGCTGTAAAGTTAAGTGCCTGATTGGATAGGAGCGACAACGTGGGGTTCTTGGCATCGGTTTTCCCTGACGTTGAGACCCTTGCCGCCAGCATAAGAGGTGAGAGTGACTGCCCTTGACATCAAGGCAGCATTTGACCGAGTATGGCATCAAGGAGCCCTGGCAAAACTGAGGTCAATGGGAATCAGGGGGAATACCCTCCGTTGGCTGGAGTCATACCGAGCGCAAAGGAAGATGACTGTGGTTGTTGGAGATCAATCTTCTGAGCTCCAGGACATCACTGCAGGAGTTCCTCAGGGTAGTGTCCTCGGCCCAACCATCTTCAGCTGCTTCATCAATGACCTTCCTTCAATCATAAGGTCAGAAGTGGGGATGCTCGCTGATGATTGCACAATGTTCAGTACCATTTGTGACTCCTCAGATACTGAAGCAGTCCGTGTAGAAATGCAGCAAGACCTGGACAATATCCAGGCTTGGGCTGATAAGTAGCAAGTAACATTCGTGCCACACAAGTGCCAGGCAATGACCATCTCCAACAAGAGAGAATCTAACCATCTCCCCTTGACATTCAACGGTATTACCATCGCTAAATCCCCCACTATC
Source organism: Heterodontus francisci (assembly GCF_036365525.1). Classification (NCBI taxonomy): domain Eukaryota; kingdom Metazoa; phylum Chordata; class Chondrichthyes; order Heterodontiformes; family Heterodontidae; genus Heterodontus; species Heterodontus francisci. The sequence continues at coordinate 133,207,972 of NC_090374.1, read as the reverse complement.
AACATCCGCGGGGCTACCATTGACCAGAAACTGAACTGGAGTGGCCATATAAATACCGTGGCTACAAGAGCAGGTCAAAGGCTAGGAATCCTGCGGCAAGTAACTCACCTCCTGACTCCCCAAAGCCTGTCCACCATCTACAAGGCACAAGTCAGGAGTGTGATGGAATACTCTCCACTTGCCTGGATGGGTGCAGCTCCAACAACACTCAAGAAGCTCGACACCATCCAGGACAAAGCAGCCTGCTTGATTGGCACCCCATCTACAAACATTCACTCCCTCCACCACCGACGCACAGTGGCAGCAGTGTGCACCATCTACAAGATGCAGTGCAGCAAGGCTCCTTAGACAGCACCTTCCAAACCCGCGACCTCTACCAACTAGAAGGACAAGGGCAGCAAATACATGGGAACACCACCACCTGCAAGTTCCCCTCCAAGTCACACACCATCCTGACTTGGAACTGTATCGCCATTCCTTCACTGTCGCTGGGTCAAAATCCTGGAACTCCCTTCCTAACAGCACTGTGGGTGTACCTACCCCAAATGGACTGCAGCGGTTCAAGAAGGCAGCTCACCACCACCTTCTCAAGGACAATTAGGGATGGGCAATAAATGCTGGCCTAGCCAGTGACGTTCACATCCCATGAATGAATAAAAAATAAATAAAATTCTACCCGTTAACTGTGTTTTTATCTCCACAGATGTTACATTACCTGCTGAGTGTTTCCAGCATTGTCTGTTTTTGTGCCACCTAATCTTCTGTTCTTTTGAAACTGAATTCTTGTGCATCTAACCCCCCCTCCCTTTACCCCACCATTGGTAGGCATGCCATCGGCTGCAGTCTCTGGAATTACCATCCTTAACTCGACTTGAAAGCAAACTCTTTGACCAAGCTCTTGGTCACCCTTCCTAACATCTCCTTCCTTGGCTTGCCTTTTTTTTTTGATTATGCCTTTGAGAAGGACCTTTGGTTGCTTTTCTGTGGTAAAGGTGTTCCATAAATGCAGGGTTCCAATGAAACGTCACAGAACTGAAATATTAACTCTGCTTCTCTCTCCACAGATGCTGCCAGATCTGCTGAGTATTTCCAGCACTTTGTTTTTATTCCATAAACGCAAGTCGTACTTGTTGCATAGGCAATCTACACGTCAGCCAGTTTGCCTGATGATATGCTATTATAGCTTAAGGGTTGATACACGGTCCTACATTGAAACTTAGTTTTCAACAGATGCTGTTGTTTTACTGAAATAAACTCTTACCAATGCAAGCTCCATTTGGTGCTAATTTGTATCCAGCAGAACATTCACAACGGTAACTGCCAGGAATGTTAATACAATCTGCATTACGTTGGCAAAGGTTGTCACCATTACTGCATTCATCAATATCTAAAATAAAGAAATAAAACAATGCCATATAAATTAAGAGCAAATCAAAGTCTGTGATATGAAGTAATGTAACCGAAAAGCTAAAACCACAAAGGTAATTGAAATATTGTCTACGTACAGCACACTGCACTTAACACTGCGCAGTTTAATTAGAAACACAGAGTTGGTTATATTTCATAACGACTAAAGTTCAATTTTAATGATAAACTTAAAAAATAGTGCTTTGTAATTGGAGGAAACATTTGAGAGTCAGGCCTAGAAATTCCCTGCTGGCACAAACTGGGTGCAGGGAAACAACTTGTGTGTCTGAATGGGCAGGCCCAAGGTACACCTGATATTGGGCCTTTGGCCTCATTTAAATGAGACTACCTAACTGCAGATATCTGCTGGATGTTCCCAGCCAACTCGTCAGTAAAGAGGCTTGGAAATTTTGGGCCGCTGTGTCACTGCAGGGAAGGTGAACAGGAGGGGAATGATCAGGAAGGAAGGTGATTGACAGTTATAGAGTCAGAGAGTCATTTATGGCACAGAAAGAGGCCATTCGGCCCAACGAGTCCATGCTGGCTCTCCAAGGAGCTATTCAGTCAGTCCCACTCCCCCGCTCGATCCTCAGATGTCGAAGGACATCCAAGAAAAAAGCCAATTGGGCGAGGTCTGATCTGAAGGAAAGGTGACTGGGAAGAAAGGAAATCGGTAAGGAAGGAGATTGGTTTTCCTGAGTGAAGCCAGTAGGGGCCCTCAAATACATGTTAGGCCCCATATTTGCATATGCAAAGTGAATACTGCCTGTTTCAGACTTGGGCACTGGACCCCTATTTTTTGCCTGTACTAATAAGACAGGTGGCACAGTTCTGGCTTATAATGAGCTCATGTGCTTCCTGCCCATCATATTGAAGGTTTAGGCTCCTGCTTAACACCTGAAAAACTGGGGCAGTGCCACTGAATCTTTAGACCAGGATGTTTAACCGTCTAAGTACTGCACAACTGTGCCTAAATAAAGTGGTTCAGGAGCATTTATATTATTTAGCATTAGAAGTTAGAACAACATCTGCTTGCCGCACCACTAAATTCCATAGACAATTCTAGCACATGGTGATATGCATGAAACTAGTATGAGGAAGTCAACTTTGTAGGATCTTCCTAATCTGTCTTTTATCTCGTGTTTGTCATGAGACAAGTAAAATCTGGGAATTAAAATAAGATGGTGAAGAAAGTGTCTGTCGGCTGTTCTTAATTTGTGTTTTCTGCACTTTTCAGTCGGACAGATTGAAACCTTATTGTATTTTGATCGTACATAGTTTCAGGAAGCTTCAATCTGAAATATAATTAGCTTGTTTTTAAAAAACTTTCCAGACAGGTTGATTAAAATTGGTCTAAACCAAACTCATGTGGAGGCACAAGTTAGCTGGTCATGTCTTCAAAGGAGTGAATTACAACTTAATTACACCATACATATATCTAGCATACCTTCATTGCAATACCTTTAGATCAGTGAGAAATACAGTTACTTTGGACACAGAAAATAAGATCACAAAAGAGCAAATCGGCCAAAATTTCCCCTCCACTGAAAAGTACGAGAATGACTGCTTTTCTCCATAATCAAACACCTTCTAACAAACTTGCTTCCTCAGAAATTTTAAATTATTTTGTTAGGTCGCAGAACATGGCTAAAAAAAATATTCTCACCCTCCTAGTTTTTCCAAAAGATTTCAAAATGCTTGCCTTATGTTTCTAATATAAAATGTGGTTTGCGGAGTTGCATGCTGAAATGCGTCAGACTGATTAAACATTTGCAACATATTTTACAGATTACGTTTCTTCACTGTTGAGCAAACTATCAAAAGCAGTTTGATTATTTACGAGATTTTATGTGTGTGTATATAGGGAGCTAAATATTTACAGGAACTCTTGCTAAGCGCATCAAAAAAATCTTAAAGCATTAAGTTATGATATTCTTACATGTGTATCGATTTTATCATGGTTAAACAAACTACTGTAGTTCAAGGCGTCTAAGGCAACCTTCGACGCCTCCAAATATCGTTCCAAAAATGGGGGTCGACTTATACGTCGAGTATAAAAGGTGATCCGCTGGTTTGAGTGTGGGTGGTCGCCATTTTGAAATGTTAAAAAAAACACTGATAATTCATATTAAATCAATGTGGCACGGTATATTGAATAAAATAATTCTACAAAGATACCTCTAACCATTTTCAAAGCATTTCAAGAGACGTCGAATTCATTGTCTTGACATCCGATGCAAAGAGTACATCGAATTCATTCTAAGTCACTTCGGCTTTTGCATCATTGTAACGATCCCACTCTGGATCAGATGTGGCGCTTTCAGTTTCAGAATAATACTTACACAACAAATCATCTTCCTCTCCATCCACTGAATTGGATATTCTGCATTTTTGAACAATCTGATGACAGTTTGTGCACTAATAGCATCCCACAATTTGATGACAGAATCACATAAAACATCAAGCGGGGCAGCATGCATATTTCCACTCTTTTGAAGGTTTTTTTCTCCGTCAACCATCCACCTATTCCATTCAGCACGTACATGGTCCTTTGATCCTTGAATGGCTGGTTGAGGCACACATCCAAAGGTTGAACTACGGATGTTAGACCCCCTGGTATAACTGCAATGCGGGCGTTATTTCTTCACAGGCACCTCTTCATCTCATCGGTTATATGAGATCTGAACATGCCCCACAGTAATAAACTGCAATCTTTACATAGGTCACTGGGAAGCCTATTCCACATATTTTTGATCCATAACTTCACTCCATCCTCATCCATCCAACCGTTGTCATGGACATGCACAAAAACTCCTGTGGGGAACTTGATGTTCGGCATGGTTTTATGTTTGAAAATTACCTTTGGCTTTAATTTTGTTCCATCAGCCATGCAGGCGAGCATCACCATGAATCTTGTCTTCTCATGTCCTGTAGTTTTCACCAGAAATGTTTCCGAACTTTTCCACTCCACAGTTTGGTTGCTGGGCAGATTGAAATTCCTGAGCGTTTCATCCATGTTGTCAATGTGGTATGATGGGTACTTGAGTTTTTGCTGCTGTCTCACGAATCGCTGGAAACTGGTAATATTGGCATTGAGGTCTTTTGGTAGTCTCTGAGCAATCTTGGTCTTCTGTCGCAACACTAGATATTTTTGTTCCCATAAAGAGACTACACAAACTATCTGAAGAAGGGTCACTGACCTGAAACGTTAACTCTGCTTCTCTCTCCACAGATGCTGCCAGACCTGCTGAGTATTTCCAACATTTCTTGTTTTTATTTCAGATTTCCAGCATCCGTAGTATTTTGCTTTTGTTACACAAACTATCTATTGCTCTGAAGTCTGCTGGGCCCAGGGTTTGATATGGCCCACTTAAGTGCATATATACACATTGCATTTCTGGTGATGATGTGACCATTCTGACGATTTTCGAGGACCCATTCCGATACAAGCTTCTCAAGATCAGGCCAGTGACTGGTCCCTGTTCTCATGGTGTATTTGGTCTTGGGCATCTTCTTCAGATGGATTCCTTCTTCTTCCACTCTCACACTAATTTTTCATGAACACTGAATTCCGTTGCTGCACAGTTACTGACCAGTTAGCAAATGTTACAACTTTTAGCTTGAAACCAGCTTTATATCTCGTTTTGCTGGAGGACCCATTTCTCTTCGTCATTCGCCATGTGGGGTCTAATCTGTGTGGGCGTGTCTTAAACTCCCATGCATCTTCACAACATAGGCCGTATTGTCTGTTGATCCCTTGCGCCCAGTTATAAGGTTAAATAAAACATACATTTGTGAGGTGAAAAATTGAGGCTGACTACTAATGCGAGTATAGCATGTCATGGCGGAAAAGTGGGGGTCGACTTATACGCCAAGTATATGCAGAAACATGATTATTGGGGCCGGAAAATGGGGTTGTCTTATACTCTGGGTTGACTTATATGCTGCGATCTATGGTACTATAGGGTAATACTTATCATTCCAAGATAGAATTTACGGATGCACTACTGTATGTGATGTCAACGTAAAGTCAAACTATGACGCATGTCTGAAAAGGCTTTGAAATGGGATCTTATAATGAATGTTACAATACCTTCACAGACAAGAAGCAAGTCGTTGTAACTAAATCCCATCGGGCACTCGCACCGAAAGCTACCAATTTGATTGATACATACACCATTTGCGCAAATGCCTGGAATTTCTCTGCATTCATCAATATCTAGGGGTAAGGAAATTAGAGATTAGACACATATACTTCATGCATTCACTGAGATTTATGTTAAAAGATATGAATTCATCTTGCAATGTGATTGATTGCAATGTTTGGTTTCTTGAAATAAGAAAATTGTTGAATAATATAAGAAGAGCATCAGGGTGAAATTGGACCTTGTTTTTCATTTTTCAGTCTAATTTAAGGGGTCAAGCTCCCATGCACAAACAGTTGGAAACGTGTCTGATGGCAGAATGGTTTGGGCGCTGTAGAGGCACACTTGGCAATAGCCTAAAGTAGCCATTTTAAAATACCTCCCTTAATATGGAGCCAGGAGAATAGAAGTATTAAAGCCCGTCTTTCTTGCAGGACCCGTCACCGACGAGCTTCTTCACGAGCTTCCTCTGTGACTTTTTGTCACAGACCTGAAACATTAACTCTGATTCTCTCTCCACAGATGCTGCCAGATCTGCTGAGCATTTCCAACATTTTCTGTTTTTATAACAACGTCTGGTGAATGGAGGGAAAAAAGCAAAACGAAATATCCAAAACATGCTAGAAGGAGCTGTTTCGTTGAATCATTTTATTAAAAAAAAGGTCACATTTTCATTCTCTATTTGTTGGTTATGCATTTTTAAAGAGACATTGCCTTCATGAAGAAGTATCTAGGAACATAGGAAGATAGGAACAGGCCATTCAGCCCCTCGAGCCTGTCCCACCATTCAATGAGATAATGGCTGATCCGCAGCCTAACTCCATATACCTGCCTTTGGTATCCCTTAATATCTTTGCTTAACAAAAATCTATTTATTTCAGATTTAAAATTAACTGCTGTTTGCGGGAGAGAGTTCCAAACCTCTACCACCCTTTGCATGAAGAAGTGCTTCCTAACAGCTCTCCTGAATGGTCTGGTCCTAATTTTCAGACTATGCCCCCTAGTTTTAGAATCTTGAACCAGTGGAAGTAGTTTATCTTTATCTAGCCTGTCTTTTCCTGTTAATATCTTGAAGACTTTGATCAGATCACCCCTTAACCTTCTAAATTTTAGTGAAAACAGGCGAAATTTGTGTAATCTCGCCTCGTAACTTAATCCCTGTAGTCCAGGTATAATTCTTGTAAACCTACGTTGCACTCCCTCCAAGGCCAATATATCCTTCCTAAGTTGTGGTGCCCAGAACTGCTCACAGCACTCCAAGTGGGATCTAACCAGGGTTTTGTACATCTGCAGCATAACCTCTGTGTCTTTATACTCCAATCCTCTAGATATAAAGGCTAGCATCCCATTAGCCTTTTTGATTATTTTCTGTACTTGCTTGTGGCATTTTAAAGCACCTGAACCCCCAAGTCTCTTTGGACATCCACTGTACTTAACCTCTTCCCATTTAGAAAGTACCCTGCTCTATCCTTTTTTGGTCCAAAATGGATAATCTCACACTTGCCCATATTGAAATCCACCTGCCACAGTTTTGCGTACTCACCTAGTCTGTCAATATCTCTTTGCAATTTTATGCTATCATCTAGACTGTCTAAAATGCCGCCTAACTTTGTGTCATCAGCAAATTTGGATATATGACTTACTATGCTATCATCCAAGTCGTTAATGAATAATGTGAATAATTGAGGCCCCAACACAGATCCCTGCAGGACACCACTAGTCACATCCTGCCAATCGGAGTACTTACCCATTATCCTCACTCTCTGTCGCCTGCCACTCAACCGACTTCCTAACCATGTCAATAATTTGCCCTCAACTCAGGGTTTCTACCTTAGTTAACAGTCTCTTATGTGGGACTTTATCAAATGCCTTCTGGAAGTCCATATAAATAACATCCATAGACATTCCCTGTCCACTACCTTAGTCACCTCTTCAAAAAATTCAATGAGATTTGTCAGGCATGACATTCCCGTCATGAATCCATGCTGGCTGTCTCTGATTAACTGACATTTTTCCAGGTGTTCAATCATCCTATCCTTGATTATAGACTCCAGCAACTTGCCCACCACAGTTGTCAGACTAACTAATTTCCTTGATTGCCCCTTTCACCCTTCTTAAAAAGTGGAGTGACATGTGCAACTTTCCAATCCAGAGGGGCCACTCCTGAATCTAGTGAACTTTGAAAGACTATCGTTAGGGCATCTACAATGTGCTCCCCTACTTCCTTTAACACCCTCGGATGGAAACTGTCAGGTCCTGGGGATTTCTCACTCTTTAGTTCCATTAATTTCCTTGTTACTGTTGTTTTACTTACATTAATTGTATTAAGTCCCTGTCCCCTATCTGCTATTAATTTTTTCACGACTTCCGGCAAGTTATCCTCCTTTTCAACTGTAAATACTGAGGCAAAGTAATTGTTCAACATGTCTGCCATTTCCCCATTATCAATGACAATATCTCCATTTTCAGCTTTTAGTGGGCCTACATTGCTCTTGACCACCCGCTTTCCCTTTATGTAACTATAAAATTTCTTCTTATTGATTTTGATGTCCCTTGCAAGTTTCCTTTCACAATCTCTTTTAGTCACTCTTATAAGCTACTTTGTGACCCTTTGCTGGTCTTTGTATCTATCCCATTCGGCCGGATCTGTGCTACTTTTTGCATTTTTGTAAGCCCTTACTTTTTGTTTTATGCTATCCCTAATCTCTTTAGTTGTCCATGGCTGTTTTTTCTGTGAAGTGGAGCTTTTTCCTCTCAGGGGTATATACTCACTCTGTATTTCTTCAAATGTTTCTTTAAATATTCACCACTGTTCTTCAGTCGTTTGACCCATTAACAGATCTACCCAGTTTACCATGGACAGTCTCTGTCTCATCCCAGTAAAGTCAGCCTTACCCAAGTCTAAAATTCTAGTAGCTGATTTGTGCTTTTCACTTTCAAACGCTACCTTGAATTCGATCATGTTATGATCACTATTTGATAAATGTTCACGCACAGTTAGGCTACTAATTAAATTTGGCTCATTACTCATAGTTAAATCTAATATGGCCTGTCCCCTTGTTACATCTATGACATATTGCTGTAGGAAACTATCCCGGACACATTCCAGAAATTCACTACCTTTCTGACAGGTGCTAGTCTGCCTCTCCCAATCTATGTGTAAGTTAAAATCCCCCATTAATACTACTCTACCTTTGTTGCACACTTGCCTAATTTGTGCATTTATACAATCTAACACCTCAGAACTGCTACCAGGGGGTCTACACATAACACCTATTACAGTTTTAGATCCTTTTCTGTTCCTCAATTCCACCCATAAGGTCTCCACTGGACACTTTCCCCTCATTATATCCTCCCTCACCAATCAGGTGATATTATTTCTAATCAATAAGGCTACCCTCTGTAAACTTTATAACCAGGTATATTGAGTTCCCAGTCCCGACCATTCTGCAGCCAAGTCTCCGCAATGGCCACCACATCATAATCTTCCATTTGAATTTGCGTCTGCAGCTCATCTAGTTTATTTCTTACACTCCATGCATTTGTATATAGAACTCTTATCTGGGCTATACCCCCTAACCTGTTCCTCAGCACTGATGTTTTATTCGCCTGTTTATTATTTCTCTCTTCTGATTTAACCAGTATACTTCTTGCAGTTTGGTAACAATCAGCCTCACCACTAACCTGCACTCCTACCTTCTCCTTTAACTTCCTGTTTTCCCATGCAACTGAACCCTCCCCCCCACTATTTAGTTTAAAGCCCTAGCTACAGCCTTAGTTATGCAATTCGCCAGGACTCTGGTCCCAGCATGATTCAGCTGCAGCCCGTCCCATCGGAATAGCTCCCTCCTTCCCCAGTATTGGTGCCAATGTCCCACGAATTCGAACCCATTTCTCCCAGACCAATCTTTGAGCCACGCATTTGCCTCTTTAATCTTATTGACCCTTTGTCAATTTGCTCGTGGCTCAGGTAGCAATCTGGGGATTATTACCTTTTTGGTTCTGCTTTTTAATTTAGCCCCTAGCTGCTCATATTCCCTCAGCAGAACCTCTAACCTCGTTCTAGCTGTATTATTGGTACCTACGTGGACCACGACAACTGGATCTTTCCCCTCCCACTCCAAGTTCCTCTGCAGCCCAGATGACATATCCCGAACCCTGGCACCAGGTAGGCAACAGAGCCTTCGGGACTCTCGATCCTGGCCACAGAGAACAGTGTCTATGCCCCTAACTATACTATCCCCGATTACGACTACATTTCTCTTTTCTCCCCCCACTTGAATGGCTCCCTGTACCACGGTGCTGTGGTCAGTTTGCTCATCCTCCCTACAGTCCCTGCTCTTGTCCACACAGGGAGCAAGAATCTCAAACCTGTTGGACAAGGACAATGGCTGAGGCTCCTGCAGCAATACCTCCTGGATCCCGCTACCTGCCTCACTCATAGTCACACCCTCCTGTCCCTGGCCACTGGCAAACTCAAGGTAGCTAATCTAAGGGGTGTGACTGCCTCCTGAAACACAGCGTCCAGGTAACTCTCCCCCTCCCTGATGTGTCGCAGTATCCGAAGCTCAGTCTCCAGCTCATCAACTCTGAGCCGGAGTTCCTTGAGCAGCCAACACTTGCTACAGATGTGTTCACCAGGAACCACAATGGGGTCCAGTAGCTCCCACATCATGCAGGTACAACACATCACCTGGTCCTGAATCTCTATTTTATATAATTAGATTTTAATTTGTTCTTTAAATTTCCGACTGATCTTTAGTTTTTTTAAACCGCTTTAGTCTTTAGTTTATGCATTAAGAAATCAATCAAGTCTTACTCTATATCTACTTAACTTATTTTTGTTTGGGAAAGGAGCAGTGCAAGATAAGCCCATATGCATCAATAATAATTAGAAATGTAAGTTCTACAGTGCTGTATTCAAACATGACTTATTCATGCCATTGCTGAATTTTAAAGAAACAAATTAAAAGCTTGTTTTTTTTTCTATTTCATTGAGTTAATGTCCCTTTAATTGCAAAACAAATGAGAATAACAAACTCTCAATTCTTCTGTGTTCCAGTAGCCATTTGTGTTAGGTAAGACAACAGTAGTAAGCCTTTTGTCATTTTCATTTCGCCTCACCATGGGTGGGAAACAAGACCAGGCTCCTTGGCACCTACTGTCTGCTTACTTTTTCAAAAATCTGCTGCCATTTTATTACAAACAAGTAATCTCAAGAGATTATCAAATAATGATGCTGTTTTCATGAAAGTGACAACAGATGAGAAACAAATATCCTACTTCCAAAAATATATGTTTTGAGTAGTCAGAGAACAAATTTAAAAATAAAATAAAACTTATCTTTAAGAAAAATGAGCCAAAATGCTTACACTTTATTTCTTTCCCTTTGTCACTTTTTAAAGCCTGACTCATGTAAATCCTGCCTCCAGTGGTTACTGATTTCAACCTAACAACTCGATGGCAGCAAGGAGGACACGGATCAGATATTTATTTTACCCCTCACCAGATTTTAATGCTCCATTGATGTCAACAGAGGATAAAATCAGGTTGGGTGTAAAACGGATATCTATAGCAAACTCACGCTGCTCCCACCTGATGGGTTTAGTCATAATTGGAGCTTAGGTTTTCCTTGTACTCTGATATACTTGGGTGCCTGTTTCCTGTCATTTATTCCCCAGTCTCAAATGGTAAAACTTAATCGTTGGCACCTTTATAATAAACGCAGAGAAGCCCAGTTACCGCAGACTGTTGTGGCTGTTAGGGATGGGGATTAAATATTGTTAAGGTTCCAGACATGCACTTAAACATAGATACCCGCAAAATATTTTTAGAGCAATAGCAACCAAAATGAAATATCTTGGAAGGAACTTGTAGCATATGCCACTAAAGGAATCTTTGTACCTACCAGTAGGCTTTCCAGTTTCAAAGTCGATGGTAAAGCCAGGACCTTGATTTCCACACAGCAACTGGTATTCAGCTAGAACACACAATTATATTAATAATTAATGCATTATTTACCTGTTAATGTCTTATATCATTCTATTATAATGTGTACCTTTCTTAGTTCCAACTTGCAACTAGGTTTCCATGCTTTCTTAGACAAACTCAACCTTGCAGATACTGTTCAAAATCTCTGAAATGTGACTTTGTACTTTACAACTGTCAGTTCTTAATATTTAGAGTGCCTGATATATAGCATTAGATTTCAGTCAAAGGAAATGTGGGCTACAAATATACAATAAATGGAATTGAGAATAGCACAGGGAGATTTGGAAAGGGATCCAGGAATAATGGGATGGCTATTAACTCGGAGGCAGGGAGGGAGCGGGGGCAGGGCGGCTCTGAGGTTGGGAAACTTGGAAGAAAGGGTTTCCCACAGGTCCTGCCAAATTTAACGGCAGGACCTGATTAGCAGTTTTTAAAATCTCCATTTCCTGCTGCAACCAACCAGGTTGGGAAGATGACTGACTGTCGGATGGGTGGACCTTCAGCACCAGGCCGCAGACGGGTCCAGATAGGAGGGAGAGACTGATCAAGAAAGGACAGAGGGGTGGTACAGGATTGGAGGCCAGAGGGAAGATGGAAGCCAGGAGCAGGGCCAGAGGAAAGACAGGAGGTCAGAGTTGGGAGGGGTTGGGGAGGTCAAAAGAGTCAGGAGGGAGATCAGAAGGTTTGGGGGAGAGCAGAAGGTTGGAGGAGGCCAGAAGGTTTGGAGGGAGAGCAGAAGGGTCAGGGGGAGAGCATAAGGTTCAAGGGGGATGGTTGGGAGTGTGGCGGGGAAATTGGAAGGGTTGTTGGTGTGTCCAATCACAGGGACTTGGTGAGCAGACAGGTAAGTGGAAAGGCACAACTCCTGGATCCAGCAGACCTCGTCTCCCTTTAGCTGCTTTTTCAAGGCCCCAAAAACTTGGCTGGTCAGTGTTAAATTTAAAATGGTGTTTACATATGAGGCTCACGCCCTTATTATAATATTTAAGTTATCAACCCGACTCTTGGGAAGAAGTTGGTTGCCCACCTTCTGTCCCACTTCTGTTAAAGCCAAAAGTCGGCAGGTTGGAGGCATGATTCAGATTATTAACATTCTAACATCACAACTGACCCAAACCCATCCATTTTTGGGGTTAACATTCCTCACAATGTGTTCTTTTCAATGTTCAGACATTGTGATGAAGCAATTAAAATGGCCAAAAGGGTGTTTAGTTGTATATCCAGAACGATCTGTAAGTGTGCAGCAGGGTTTACCCTGCTCTAATCTGTTCAAATTGTGTTTATGCTGCAACTTTAGTGTATAAATCCAGAGACATGGTCCAAGCTGTTTTCAAAGGTGAGTAGTGTCAGACCTCTTGACAAAGTTGTCTCACATTGGTTTGAGATTGCCAAAGATATAAACTAGTTTAAAACGTGCTTACATGATCCCTTGCTCCTCCAAGGCACATTTTGCATTTACCTGCAGTTGATTTAACTATATTAAGAACTTAGAAGCTCCTGTCCACTTGCCTGGATGAGTATGACTCCAACAACACTCAAGAAACTCGACACCAACCAGGACAAAGCAGCTTGCTTGATTGGCACCCCATCCACAACCTTCAACATTCAGTCCCTCCACCATCGACGCACAGTGGCAACAGTGTGTACCATCTACAAAATGCACTGCACCTCACCAAGGCTCCTTCGACAGTACCTTCCAAACCCGCGACTTCTACCACCTAGAAGGACAAGGGCAGCAGATGCATGGGAACACCACCACCCGCAAATTCCCCTCCAAGCCACATAGCATACTGACTTGAAACGATATCGCCGTTCCTTTACTGTCGCTGGGTCAAAATCCTGGAAATCCCTAACAGCGCTGTGGGTGTACCTACCCCACATGGACTGCAGCGGTTCAAGAAGGCAGCTCACCATCACCTTCTCAAAAGCAATTAGGGATGGGCAATAAATGCTGGACTAGTCAGTGACCCCCACATCTCATGACAGAATAAAAAAAACTCTCCTGCCAGGAGAACTACAGTCGGGAATCATGTTGTATAATCAAGCTACTTGCCTTAGAAAGGGTACAGAAAGAGCAACAAGGCTGATTGTAAATGTCAAGCATAATGGGGATGACAGAGGCAGTTAATGTATCTGTCGAATGGCAAGGTTAGAGTCCCTCCACTCGTTACTTATATAGTTACATAATATTTCATTAATGTTTAAATGTATAGGTACCTCTGCGAACAGTATCAATATTTGATAATATAGATAACAGAAACCCTGACTGCTACCTGAAAATATGCCAAGAAAGTAGGACCAGAGGACACACATGAAAATTAATAATTTTAGAAGAGCTATCAGAAAAAACTTAATTTTTCTAATGTTTGGAATAATCTACCAAGGAAAGTGAAAAGCATGACACAGAGGCCAGAATATTACATCCCCCCCACAGGAGTGGGCTAGTGGCTGGCGGCTGTAAAATGGAGTGGGAGGCAGGGGATGCCATTCCTGATGCCTTCCCGACCACTGCTGCAATTTTATGAGGGGTGGTGGCGGCGAGAAACAGTCTGCCTGACCCAGGCCAATCAAGGCCCTTAAGTGGCCAATTAACTGCCACTTATGGGCCTCCTCCCACCACTGCTGCTATCTTACCAGTGGTGGGCGGGCAGCTCAGGCCCCCAGAAGGCTGCCAGGTAAATCCTGGCAGCTTCTTTGCGGGCCAGTGGAGGTCCTCCTGATCGGGCACCTTGTGCCCCACCGAAGCCTCAACCGCCCCAACTGAATTGAAGTCTGCCCTTCAACTGAAACCCCTTACTTGCCGGGGCCCAGACAATTATCCTGGACGTGGCCCCAAAAATTTACCTTTTGTCAGAGGCCATTGTCCCTCTTGCTACTGTGGCTGGGTGCAGTCCCAGCAGTGGCCACCACGCCTGGTGATGTTGCTGGGACTGGGAGCTGCCAGCAGCTCCATTAGGAGGAACTTCCTGCCTCAGTGAGGTGACAGCCCCGCCCGAGGCCAACTAAGGGCCTGGGGAAGGTAAAATCCCAGCGTGGCTCCCCAGGCCTGGCAGAGGCAGGCTCGCCCCTGACCTTTTGGCTGGTGGGCGGTGCTTCCCACCCAATGTAAAATTCTGGCCAGAGTTGTCAAAAATACAATGAGATGCCATTATAAGAGAGTTACTATGCTGGAGGACCTTTCCCCATCTCGTACTTTTCTTATGACTTGGACCCTGACTAGGCACCCTCCCAGAATTTCAGGCCTCAGCATTTGTATTTGTACTGACTTCCTTTATTATACACCCTCCCAACTGATGAAACTTTGCATTCAAAATTTTGCATTGCTTGTTTATGTTGTAATATGCTGTGATTGGTTGGGTGGTTTCTATCAGGTATATCAGTGTGTAGTTGAGAGGGAGCACAAAAAGGGTTAACTTAAACGAGGGAATACTAGTAGGACAACACATTGTTGAAGTAAGGAAAAGAGGTCTCCATAAAAATGTCTTGCTTTTAGATATGGTACATTAAAGGTCTCTAGTTAAAGTAGGAAAGCATAAGTATTTGGTTATTGATTTTCTGTATATAAATACACCCTGTAGCCTCATGGATCAGTTTGATTATTTGATTATGTATTAATTTTGTTCCAAGGATTATATTTTGTATTGTTTGTGGGAACTTGCTGTGCACAAATTGGCATTTCCTACAATACAACAGTGACAACACTTCTCCCAACAATTGTAGTCAGCGGTTAGGATCTGGAATGCACTGAGAGGGTAATGGAGGCAGATACAATCACAACTAACAACAGGGGAATTGTATAAGTACCTGAAGGGAAAAAAATTGCAAGGCTATGGGGAAAGAGTGGGGAGTGGAACTAGCTGAGTTGCTCTTGCAGAGAGCCTGCATGGGCATGATGGGCCGGATGGCTTCCTTCTGTGCTGTAACCATGCAATGATGCTATTTCATTGGCTGTAAAGCACTTTGGCATATCCTGAGGTTGCGAAAGGTGCTATATAAATACATGTTCTTTCTTCCTTTTACCTTTAAACATATAAAAAGCATGAAAATAATTTTAATTCATTTTATTTAATACACTTATGACATATTGTTTCCTGAGAAAATGCCTACTTTGTGAGACTGCTTATGTGCTTTTTTTGTGTGATCAACTCAATGAAATAATTTCAGTGGCAAATAAAACTTGTTCCAATCATACTCAGCTGACTCATGTACCTAAAAATGGGGGAGCGGGTGCAGGGTAGTTGGTGGGGGTGGGGGGGGGGGGGGGGGTTGTTGACACAGAGAGAGTTGATAAAAGAGGAAGGTAATGAAAACTGAAATACAACACAGAACCTTCCAAATTCATACTGGAAAGTCAGAGGTCTATAATTTGGACTGAGTCCAAATGAGAACGCGAAAACAATGTAATGTATGCTGCATGAGTCTAATGACACCAGTGGCAGGACTGCAGTAAATTGGCTTGTTGGCTTTATTAACATAATACTGGAGAACTGCGAGCACCAGTCACTGTCCCAGAGGCATCTCACCAGTTGCGAGGGATTGTGAACTCGGCCAGCTGGGATGCGAGGCAGAGTCAGATGAGTCCAAGGTGGAATATGCAACTGGGAGGGGACAAGCAGTAGCCGAAGGCGAAGGAGCCAGAAGACTAGAATCACAGCTCAACTTAATGGCCATGTGACTTAACAATGTTATTGCCAACAGCAGCCCTACTTCTGTGATAGCCCCAAGTGTAAACTGCTGCTACTGAAGGCAATGAGAGACCCATAAAGAGGCAGTTTTTGCAGGCTCTATGGAAAATGGTAAAAAACACCAGGATGCAAGATTTTCTCCTTATGCATAAAACACATGGGGGAAATTAAGCCTGTATGATCAGGACCATGTCATGAATATTTCTGAGTGGTTTAAAATCTAAAAATTAAATACTGCTTTTGAGATATATATAGATTTACAGAGCATTTGATATAAATAATGTGGTCTTGTTATTAGCTTAAGTAGAACCTCAGCCATTTTACCAGCTTATTTGGATCAAAACTTGACATGACTTGAGAGTGTGAGCCTGACTATTACAGATGGAAGTTACTATACAGCTATATTGCTGACAGAGAAATTCTGAAGCACTCCATACACATTAAAGCTTTTGCTTTTTGAACCTAACTGAGGTTGTACCCTGTCCACTTTACCCACAGTTTCAGACAACACTCTTGCTCAACTTGCCCATTACTTACTCTACATCCAAAAGAAAATAAATACTTGCGTCCTGAGATAATAGTTTTTTTCTTGAGAATTTTCAGAAGTAACTAAGGCATGGATCTAAAGTTCCCTATATCCAATAGTGAAAACAATGAAAGGTAAAAGCTAAACATAGAAAAATATACAGACTACAGATTGATGAAGTAATTAAAGTGTTTAGTGTTTAGAATAGTATTTTGGAAATTCAGGAAAGCCTCATACAACAATAGGAACAGGTCAAGCCTGAAAATTTAACATGGAAACAGCCAAAACTAAGCTGGTTGCACAAATTAGCTATTTGTCTTCTTAAATCATAGAGATTTCAGCATAGAAAGAGGGCATCAGCTTAAGTCAGTGCAAGATCCACTTCAGGAATCTTTTGTTTTTAAAATGTTACCACTTTTGCCTGGGAAACCTTGCTGTTCACTTGAATTCTAAAACTTTATGGCACTATCTGCATGAACTGACAGAATAAACATTTTGAAACAGGGTTCATGTGATGAAGCTCTGTCATTCATAATATAAGAGAATTTTGGTGACTGTGGTGAGAAGGAAAAAAGTATAACAAACTCATAACATCTGGACATGTTACTTAAAATGGGGATTTATAAGTCTGGATATTTCACATAAAATAATACACTGCATCACAGGCAACTACAGACCCATTGGTATTATTGCCATTCCATTTTCTACATTACAACAGTGACTACACTTCAAAAGTACTTCATTGGCTGTAAAGCACTTTGGGACATCCTGAGATTGTGAAAGGTTCTATATAAATTCAAGGTTTTTTTTGGAACTAATGGAATTGTTTATGGAAGAATCCTCTATTCAATAACATGATAGTAAACAACTGTCAATATGGCTTCAGAAGGTGAAGATCTTGCCTGAGTAAGCTCCTTGATTTCTTTGAGCACGTTATTCCCTAAATTCCACACGAATTAAAGTCAAAGCTTTGGGGCATAAAGTAAATCCTGTGAATAAGAATTTAGCTGAAGGGTAGGAAACAAAAAAAGCTGTCTTTTAACCTGCATTAGTTTGAGTTTCAAAGAATGGACGACAATGGGAATGTCTCACAAGCACCTAATTGCCTTTAACATGTATTTTCATTGAATGATTAAGCACAGTATGATTTCAGTTCCAGAATACACACTAATCAATAACAGGAGAATTTATAACAGAATGGAGAGCAGTGTGGGGGAGTAGACTGAGTGGGATGCCTCAGGGCTTGGTGTTGGAACTATGACTGTTTCTCATTCACATAAATGACCTGGATTCAGAAACCGGTTGCAAAGTGTCCAAATTTGCAATTGTTACCAAACCAGCAAGGGCAATATAATCAGAACAGGCAGTTTAGAAATTACAGAATGAGTTTGATAAAATACATAACTGAGCAGAGCAATGATGGATGTCATTTAATGCAGGCAAGGAAAAGTGCTACACATGGGAAGGGAAATAGATGACATGTGTACTTCATGAAGGATGTTGAAATGGCTTAGATTGAGGCTGAAAGAGATGAGGGGCAAGAAACTGAGTTCATTATCGCCATTATTTGGGTGCTATGAGTGACTTTAAAGTTTCAAAATGGCGTTGCACCATGCGCATCCACTTGTGGGGCAAATCATGCTGGACACCGTATTGGTGCCGACGTCAGTGCACAGTGGCGCAGTGGTTAGCACTGCAGCCTCACAGCTCCAGCGACCCGGGTTCAATTCTGGGTACTGCCTGTGTGGAGTTTGCAAGTTCTCCCTGTGTCTGCGTGGGTTTCCTCCGGGTGCTCCGGTTTCCTCCCACATGCCAAAGACTTGCAGCTTGATAGGTAAATTGGACATTAGCAATTGCCCCTAGTATAGGTAGGTGGTAGGGAAATATAGGGACAGGTGGGGATGTGGTAGGAATATGGAATTCGTGTAGGATTAGTATAAATGGGTGGTTGATGGTCGGCACAGACTCGGTGGGCTGAAGGGCCTGTTTTAGTGCTGTATCTCTAAACTAAACTAAACATGCAGTGAACACTTGCTGGAAGTATTTGGAGCAGGCAGATCATACGTTAATCAGCATGCAACACTGATATGATGTCAGTGGTTTCATTTTGGAGTTCAATGCTCCAGCCAATGCCCTCTCTTAACCTTGCAGAGATGAACATTCATTTAGCAGAAGGAAGGACTCCCCCATCAGCACTGTTTATAGGCATCATTAATTAGTTACTAGGTAATTACTAAGTACTGGAATAAGGTAAGAAATTAGCAAGCAGAACCTCAAAAGTAGTAATCTCCAGATTATTCCCAGTGCCACGTGCAAGTGAGTCCAGGAATAGAAGGATAAGACAGATGAATGCGTGGCTGGAAAGTTGGTGCAGGAGGAAGGGCTTTAGACTCTTGGAACATTGGGACTGGCTATGGGGGAGATGGGACCTGTACAGGCCAAACGGATTGCACCTGAACAGAGCCAGGACTGAGTTCCTTGTGGGACTTTTTGCTAGTGCTGTTGGGGAGGGTTTAATCTAGTTTGGCAGGGGAATGGGGAACTGAGGGTAGACTCAGTTGGGACAAAATCAGAAATGAAAGTGACAGACAGAAAATTAATGGATGAGTCTGGAAGACAGAGGAAACAAATGTTAGAAAATAAGAAAAAAGAGTTTGGCAGTGCTCAAGGGTATCTGCTTCAATGCGAAGAGTATAACAAATAAAGCAGATGAGCTGAGGGCACAGATAGACACGTGACAGTATGATATCATAGCTATTACAGAAATATGGTTTAAGGAGGAATGGCAGCTCAATGTTCCTGGTTACAGGGTTATCAGACGCGATAAATAGGGAGATAGAAAGGAGGTGGGGAGGCAATTTTGGTCAAAGGAACAATTACAGCTGTGAGGAGGGATGGTGTGTGGGAAGGTTCATCAAATGAGGCTAAGGAACAAAAAAGCAGCAATGACACTGCTGGGAATGTATTATAGACCCCCAAACAGTCAGAGGGAGATATAAGATCAGTAATAGTAGGAGATTTAACTACACCAATATTAACTGGGATAGGTTAGTGTGAAAGGAAGTGGGGGAGCAGAATTCTTGAGGTGTATTCAGGAGAATTTTTTGGCCAGTATGTAGCAAGTCCAACAAGAGAGGGGTGCAGTTTTAGACTTAGTTTTTGGAAATGAAGCTGGGCAAGTGGAAGGAGTAGCAATGGGAGAGCACTTTGGTGGTCGCCATCATAATTCAGTGAGTTTTAACATAATTATGGAAAAGGACAAGGATAGAATACTAATTGGAGTTCTCAATTGGGGCAAGGCCAATTTTACTAAGCTGAGGAGAGATTTAGTGAAAGTGGACTGGAAACAGTTACCTGAAGGTAAATCAGTGTCAAAGCAGTGGGAGGCATTCAAAGGGGAGATCCAAGTAAACATGCTCCCACAAAGAAAAAGGGTGTGATGGCCAAATCCAGAGCCCCATGGATGTCAAGGAGCTTACAGAGTAAGATAAGGCAAAAAAGGAAAGCTTATGCCCGACACAGAGAACTCAATACTACCGAGAAGAGTATAGAAAATGGAGGGGTGAAATCAAAAAGGAAATTAGGAAAGCTAAGAGAGGGCATGAAAGAATATTGGCAACCAAAATCAAGGTGAACCCACAGATGTTTTATCAATATATTAGGAGTAGGAGGATAACTAAGGAAATAGTAGGGCCCATAAAAGATCAAAAAGGTAACCTACGTGTAGGGACGGAAGATGTTGGTATGATTCTTCATGAATATTTTGCGTCTGTCTTCAGAAAAGAGGGGGATGATGCAGATATTGTAGTCAAGGAAGAGGGGTGTGAAGTATTGGATGTGATAAACATGAGAGGGAGGAAGTATTAATGGGATTAGCCTCCTTGAAAGTGGATAAATCACCAGGGCTGGATGAAATGTACCCCAGGCTGTTAAAAGAAGCCAAAGAGGAAATAGTGGAAGGTCTGTCTATCATTTTCCAGTCCTCACTGGATACAGGTGTGCTGCTGGAGGATTAGAAGACTACTAACGTTGTATCTTTGTTTAAAAAGGGAGTGAGGGATAGACTGAATAATTACAGGTCAGTCAGTCTAACCTCAGTAGCGGGCAAATTATTGGAATCAGTTCTGAGACACAGGATAAACTGTTACTTAGAAGAGTATGGATTAATCAAGAGTAGTTAGCATGGAGTTGATAGGGAAGATCTTGTCTGACTAACTCGATTGAATTTTTTGAAGAAGTAACAAGGAAGCTTTTGTTATTCTTTCTTGGGATGTGGGCAAGGCCAGCATTTGTTGCCCATCCCTAATTGCCCTTGACTGAGTGGCTTGCTAGGCCATTTCAGAGGGCAGATTTCCTTCCCTAAAGGACATTACTCGACAATCGATGATAGTTTCATGGCACCATTACTGAAACTAGCTTTCAATTCCAGATTTTAATTAATTGCATTTAAATTTGAACCCATGTCCCCAGAGCATTAGCCCAGGCCTCTGGATTACTAGTCCAGTGACATAACCACTACGCCACCATCTTCCCTATAGGACAGGATAGTGCAGTTGATGTGGTCTACATGGATTTCAGCAAGGTTTTTGACAAGGTCCCACATGGCAGACTGGTTAAAAAAATAAAAGCCCATGGGATCCAGGGAAATGTAGCAAGGTGGATACAAAATTGACTCAGTGGCAGGAAACAAAAGGGTAATTGTTGAAGGGTGTTTTTGCATCTGGAAGGCTGTTTCCAGTGGCGTTCTGCAGGGCTTAGTACTGGGTCCCCTGCTTTTTGTGGTATATATTAACGATTTGAAAGTAAATGTAGGGGGCATGGTCAAGAAGTTTGCAGATGACACAAAAATTGGTCGTGTGGTTGATAGCAAAGAGGATAGCTGTAGGTTGCAGGAAGATATCGATGGACTGGTCAGGTGGTCAGAAAAGTGGCAAATGGAATTCAACCCGGAGAAGAGTGAGGTGATGCATTTGGGGAGGTCAAACAAGGTAAAGGAATACACGATGAATGGGAGAATACTGAGAGGTGTAGAGGAAGTGGGGGCGTTGGAGTGAATGTCCACAGATCCCTGAAGGTAGCAGGACAGGTCGATAAGGTGGTTAAGAAGGCATATGGAATCCTTTCCTTTATTAACCCAGGTATAGAATACAAGAACAGGGAGGCTATGCTGGAACTTGACTAGTGTGTGCAGTTCTGGTCACCTCATTACAGCAAGGATATAATTGCATTGGCGAGGGTACAGAGGAGATCTATGAAGATGTTGCCAGGACTGGAAAAATGCAGCTATGAGGAAAGATTGGATAGGCTGAGGTTGTTCTCCTTGAAACAGAGAAGGCTGAGGGTAGATTTGATTGAAATGTACAAAATTGTGAGGGGCCTGGATAGAGTGGATGTGAAGGGCCTATTTACCTTAGAAGAGAGGTTAGTGATAAGGGGGCATATACTTAAAGTGACTGGTAGAAAGATTTGAGGAGTGATGAGAACCATAGAAAAATTAATACACAGAAGGAGGCCATGCAGCTGTCTTGTTCGTGCCGGCCAAGAAAACTAGCCGCCCAAACTACTCCCATCTTCCAGCACCTGGTCCGTAGCCTTGCAGGTTACAGCTCTTCAGTGCATGTCCAGGTATCTTTTAAAAGAATTGCAGGTTTCTGCCTCCACCACCGTTCCTGGCAGTGAATTCCAGACACTCACAACCCTCTGAGTGAAAACATTTTTCCTCATGTCCCCTCTAATCCTTCTACCAATCACCTTAAATCTGAGGAAAAACTTTTTCACCTAGAGGGTGGTGGGGGGTCTGGAACACACCAGGAAGGGTAGAAGAGGCAGAAACCTTCAACTAATTTCAAAGGTATATGGATATGCACCTAAGGTGCCGTAACCTGCAGAGCTACGGACCAAATGCTGGAAAGTGGGATTCGGCTGGGTGGCTCGTTTTCAGCCGGCACAGACACAGTGGCCTCTTTCTGTGCTGTCAACCTTCTACGATTTCTATGATTTATAATTACAGGATGGTTTCATCCGGCTATTGATACACCTCTAAGTGCTTCGTGCTTTCTATAGTGTTTCAAGTTGTAAAGGGAGTTGACAGGGAGTGGTTTGGCAGGTACTGACAGACGTTTTGCTGACTTCAAAGCTTCTGCACACTTCAGTTACTCCCAGACATGAGTGCACTGGTAGCCATACCTCTTGGAATACAGCATGACTTGAACAATGAACAGAGACGATGCAGAGCAGGACAAGCTGCTATAAGAGTGAGAGGGACAAAGGGGAGAAAGGGTCTTAAGTAGGAGGCCATTTCTGCTCAGGGTGTTTAGGGAGCAATTCTCCTACCGCAACCTCAGTGAAGACCAATGTCTGAGATATCTACACTTCAGTAAGGATGTCCTCACTACTATCTGCCACCTGCTGCAGCCATAACTGCAATCTCAGAACAGAAAAAGGAGGATTGCCAGTGGTTGCATAGGTGACTGTGGCTATGAACTTTTAGGCATCTGGCTCCTTCCAGTCTGGAGCTGGAGATATTTTAACATCTCGCAGTTTGCTGTTCACTGTTGTGTAAGAAAGGTCAATGAGGCTCTCTATTCAAAGAGAGCTAATTACACTTCACTCTTTCTTGCCAGAGACAAGCAGGCAGAGCGAGCACAAGGCTTCGCTAGGACTGCAGGCTTCTCCATGGTGTAGGGTGCCCCTGACTGCATGCACATCACTTTGCAGGTGCTGCATGTCAACTCCGCCCTATACCATATAACTGAAAGGGATTCCACTCCCTCCACATCCAGTTTATGTGTGACCCTAGGCAGTGTATTATGCAGGTCAATGCCTGGTTGTCTGGCAACAGCCATGATGTCTTCATTCTGCAGTAGTTCGCTGTTCCAGCTGCATTTGAACCACCACAGAAAACCAAAAGATGCCAACTAGGCAACAAGGGCTATTGAATGAAGATGCAGGTGTGCAACCCATAAACAGGTGTGCAGCATGCATAAAATGAAAGCCATGCTGTTACACAAAATGTTACAGAGTAGACCACTGGCATGCTGAAACAATGCTTCCATTGCCTGGACTGCTCTGGAAGAGACCTGCAGTACTTGGCACAGCAAGTGCCAAGATTAGTCATGGTCTGCTGCATGCTGCACCACCTTGCCATCCATGAGGGGACAGCCTTTCCACCAGCTATATGGTGAAGAGCTGAGGAGGAGCACGAGCATGAGGAGGAGGAGGAGGAGGAAGAAGAAGAAAAAGAGGAAAGGAAGGGAGAAGGTACCCTTGGCAGTCCCTTTATTCTCAGGCTTTCAGTAAAGAACTCATCAGAGTGTGATACCAGTAATTCCCCATTTACCAACAGTCCCACACATTACCTTCCCTATGTCAGTGACCATCATGGCCATACTGCATACAAAAATCAACTAAACACTCTTGTGCATTTCCTTAGTGCTCGTCTTCCGTGTGCCTTTGCCTACCCTAGTCACCTATGCAGTGCTACCCCAATGGCTGCAGCATGGGTGGTGGAAGGCCACTGAATTTTAATAAAGAAGACTGCAGATGACCTTAAGGGATAATCTCGAGCAGTTCTGGGTCTAGAATGTCTGGCTGCAGACTGCACCATTCTAGCATGGGCAGCAGCAGTCTGGGCTGTCTGGCTGACAGGCAACAGCAACGTCACTGATGGAGTGGCAGCAGTGGACGGACAAATGCTGTCATCCTGAGGGAGGACAGCAGGTTTCTGCTCCAGGGAACCACTGCCATTCTCCATTGGGGGGCACCTCAACATTCCTAGCAATCAATTAGAGGACAGATTGCTGGACTGCTGTGCCACCCTGCAAGCATCTTTGCACACCTATTGCACAACCACGATGCCAGCAGTCTGAGCTTGCATGACAGCAGTCTGAGCTTCCACTGCAGCAGTCATATTTCTGATGGAACATGCTTGGGTGCCGATCAAGCGGGCTGCTTTGTCCCAGATGGTGTCAAGCTTCTTGAGTGTTGGACCTGCACTCATCCAGGCAAGTGGAGAGTATTCCATCACACTTCTAACTTGTGCCTTGTGGATGGTAGACTGGCTTTGGGGAATCAAGAGATGAGATACTTGCTTCAGAATTCCCAGCCTCTGACTTGCTTTTGTAGCCACGGTATTTATATGGCTGGTCCAGTTAAGTTTCTGGTCAATGGTAACCCCCAGGATGTTGATAGTGGGGGATTCAGTGATGGTAATGTCATTGAACATTAAGGGGAGATGGTTAGATTCTCTCTTGTTGGAGAGGCAATTGTGTGGTACGAACATTACTTGCCACTTATCAGCCCAAGCCTGAATGTTGTCTAGGTCTTGCAGCATGCGGGTATGAACTGCTTCAGTATCTTAGGAGTTGTGAATGGTCCTGAGCACTGTGCAATCATCAGCGAACATCCCCACTTCTGACCTTATGTTGGAGGGTTAGTCATTGATGAAGCAGCTGAAGATGGTTGTGCCTAGAACACTACCCTGAATAACTCCAGCAGTGATGTCCTGTGGCTGAGATGATTGGCCTCCACCAATCACAATCATCTTCCTTTGTGCTAGGTATGACTAACCAGTGGAGAGTTTATCCCTGATTCCCATTGACTCCAGTTTTGCTAAAGCTGCTTGAAGCAACACTGGGTTAAATGCTGCCTTGATTGTCAAGAGCAATCAATCTCACATCACCTCTGTAATTCAGCTCTTCTGTCCATGCTTGGACCAAGGCTGTAATGAGGTCTGGAGTCCAGTGGCCCTGGTGGAACCCAAACTGAGATCAGCAAGCAGCTTATTACTGAGTAAGTGTCGTTTCATAACACTGTTGACAACACCTTCCATTACTTTGCTGATGATTGACAGTAGACTGATGGGGCAGCAATTGGCCGGATCGGATTTGTCCTGCTTTTTGTGCACAGGACATACCTAGGCAATTTTCCACATTGTCAGGTAGATACCAGGATGCCAGTGTCATAGCTGCACTGAAACAGCTTGGCTAGGGGCCTGGCTAGTTCTGGAGCACAGGTCTACAGTCATCGCCTTTGCTGTATCCAGTGTACTCGGCAGTTTCTTGATATCACATGGAGTGAATCAAACTGGCTGAAGACTGGCACCTGTGATGCTATGGATTTCAGAAGGAGGCCAACTGGATCATCCACTCAGCACTTCTGGGTGAAGATGACTGTAAATACATCAGCTTTGTACTTTGCATTGATATGCTGGGCTCCCCCATCATTGAGAATGACTATGTTTGTGGAGTCTCCTCCACTGATTCGCTGTTTAATTGTCCACCACTATTCATGACTGGATGTGGCTTGACTGCAGAGCTTTGATCTGATCGGTTGGTTGTAGAATTACTTAGCTCTATCGCATGCTGCTTCCGCTGTTTATCATACATGTAGTCCTGTGTTGTAGCTTCATCAGGTTGACACCTCACTTTTAGGTATGCCTGGTGCTGCTTCTAGCATGCTCTCCTGCATTTCTCATTGAAGCAGGGTTGGTCCCTTGACTTGATGGCAATAATAGAGTGAGGGATATGCTGGGCCATGAGGATATTGTGGTTGAATACAATTCTGCCACTACTGATGGCCCACAGCACCTCATGGATTCCCAGTTTTGAGCCACTAGATCTGTTCCGAATCTATCCCATTTAGCACAGTGTTCGTGCCACACATGATGGAGGGTGCCCTCAATGTGAAGATGGGACTTCGTCTCCACAAGGACTGGGAAGTGGCTACTCTACAAATAATATCACAGACAGATGCATCTGCAACAGGTAGATTAATGAGAATGCGGTCAAGTAGGTTTTTCCCTCTTGTTGATTCTCTTATCACCTGGTGCAGGCCCAGTCTGGCAGATATGCTCTTCAGGACTTGGCCAGCTCAGTCAATAGTAGTGGTGCTACCGAGCCACTCTTGGTGATGGACATTGAAGTCCCCCACCCAGAGTACATTCTATGCCCTTACTACCCTCAGTGCTTCTTCCAAGTGGTGTTCAACATGGAGGAGCACTGATACATCAGCGGAGAGAGGATGGTAGGTAGTAATCAGCAGGAGGTTTCCTTGCCCATGTTTGACTTGATGTAATTAAACTTCACGGGGTCTAGCGTCAATGTTGAGGATTTCCTGGGCCACTCCCTCCTAACTGTACACCACTGTGTTGCCACCTCTGGTCTGTCTGTCTGACTGGTGAGACAGGACATTCCCAGGGATCATGACAGGTGAGTTTGGAACATTGGTTATAATTCGGTGAATATGACTATGTCAGGCTGTTGTTTGACTAGTCTGTGAGACAGCTGTCCCAATTTGGCCCAGGAGCCCAGATGTTGGTGAAGAAAACTTTGTAGCATCAACTGGACAATGTGTGCCTTTGTCAGTTCCAGTCCCTAGGTCAATGCTGGTGGTCCACCTGTTTTTATTCTTATTCGACTTTTCTGCAGCAGTTTGATACAACGGAATGGTTTACTATGCCATTTCAGAGGGCAGTTAAGAGTTAGCCACATTGCTGTGGGTCTAGATTCACACCTAGGCCAGACCGGTGAGGACAACAGATTTCCTTACCTAAAGAACATTAGTGAAGCTCTTAGCCTTGTACAACAATCCAGTAGTCTCATGATCATCATTACCGTGACTAGCTTTTTATTGCAAATTTATTACCTAATTGAATTTCAATTCCCCCAGCTGCCATGGTGGGATTTGAACTCATGTCTCTGGAACATTAGTCTTGGTCTGTGGATTACTTGTCCAGTAATGTTACAACTATGCTTCCATTCCTCATGCTTATTCTGTAATGGAGCTGTGACACAGCTATCAGATGTTGCCTCATGGTTGGATCCACAAGTGTGCGAACGGACTTGGCCACCACTTCCTTGCTGACAGGATGGGTGCCAAGCTCTGCGCAGGCTTCCCGATTCACCAAGCACTTTGTTGTGCATAACCCATAAAAGTCCTCATCTAGGTCCTCTGCAGTGAGACCTGTGAGCAACCTCTCCCTCCAGCAAGTTGGCATCTGTGCTATCCTTGCATCCTGCCTTGGCTACAGGTTACTTGTGTCCAGTGTTTCACCACTTGCAGATCCTGCCTCTATGCTATCCTCTAAATTACGTGCAGTGTCAGTATCTGAGCTGGTGGCTGCAAGTTTGAAATCAAGTTATGGTCTTTCTTCATCACCACTGTCTTCATGGTGTTCCTCCATTATCTGGCCAGGTTGCACATCTTGGGTATCTGAAAGGAAGAATGCACAAGGATAAGTTTTTGGTGCAGGGCGGGGGCAGGTTGGGGAAAGTAGGAAGTACATGCTTACATCATCTGCAGCTTATAAATCAGAACAGATTGTGGGATGAGGGGAAAGCGAGAGCTGAGAGAGAGGATTATGTATGAGGATACCGTCATTTTTGATAGTTTCAGCCCCACCGCTGGCCACAGCCTCAGCAATGGATGTCCCAATAATGGCCAGCACCGTCTCCTCCATGAGGGTTAGGACGTGCAGGCACACCGATCCCACTCCAGTAAGCTCCTACTGCCTCCTGCAGCACTTTGTCCTGCAAGAGAGGGGGAAGTGTGTCAGTGAGTGCGGTACAATGTGTTTGGCTGATGTGGCTGTCATTGGACGCTTTGCGATGTGGGTGTGAGGCTTGCACCAGTGCTCAGTGTGTGAGGATGAGGTGAAGCATATGAATGTTAGGTATGAGTTGTAATTGAATGTTGGTAGGTGAGTGATGGGAGTCTGATGATACGAGCATTGGCTGAGGTTACTTGGCCTGTTGGTAGGATATGGCACTTGATGATGCATTCACTGACCTTGACCATTCTTGTGAGGTCATTGAACTTCTTGCATCACAACATCCAATTCTTTGGGGATTGACTCCTGGCATTGACCTCCGTGGTTATCTGCTCCCATTGCCTTTTGGTTGTGCATCTGGAGGGCCTTCTGGTGCCCTGAGAATACAGAACATTTCTCCTACTTTCCACCTTCCCCAACAAAGCCTCCAGTGCAGTGTCCAAAAACCTTGGAGCATGTTCTCTCTCCCATGTTGTACCATTCTACACTGTTCTCCAGATCAGGTTCATTTTCTGCATGGTTGCCACAATGCAGCTCTCCTTTAAGAGGTGTAATGTGACTTTAACTGGTGCTAGCAAGTTATGATTTTGGTCGACTGCTGATTCATGCAGCCAATCAACAGCGCAGTTAGTGCTAGCCCGATGCAGAAATCATACAAATGAGCAGGCAGCACAAATTTGGCACGCCACCTGCATTGCAACCAACAGAAGCAGATTTATTGTCCACTGTGACCCCCGTATCCATTTTTGGGGGCTACCCAATTTATCTTCCTAGTAGTCTTAGAAGATTTGATTCTGATCATATCTAATCGCTGCAAAGCAACAATCAACAAAGTTAATAGGATATTGAAATAGATAGCCATAACAAATGAATAGGTCAGATGAGTTTGTAATCAAACTTTTTAGTACTCTGGTCAGACTGCACAATATATATTCATCCACTTCTGGTCACCATGAAACAAAAGAGATAGTCAGGCTCCAGAGACAGTCCGGAGAAGAACTGTGAGGCTGATTCTTAGTGTTAGGGATATGGGTTATTAAGAAAACCTGCAGAGATTTGAGGTTTTAAGGTGAGATAATAGAAAAATAGGAATAGAAAATGTTAATCTGGGTAAGAACTTTAAATGAAACTACACAACTAAAGAAAGAAAAAAGTCTTGCATTTATATAGCACTTTCATGACCTCAGGACGTCCCAAAGTACTTTACAGCCAATAAAGAACTTTTGAAGTGTAGTCACTGTTGTAATGTATGAAACATGGCAGACAATTTGTGCACAGCAAGTTCCCACAAATAGCAATATGATAATCTGTTTTTGTGATGTTGATTGAGTCATAAATACCAACCAGGACACCAGAGATAACTCCCCTGCTCTTCTTCAAAGTAGCACTATGGGATCTTTTACATTCACTTGAGAGGGCAGTAGGGGCCTCGGTTTAACGTCTCATCCAAAAGATGGAATCTCTGACAGTGCAGTACTCCCTCATTACTGCACTGGAGTGTCAGCCAAGAACTTTGCACTCAAGTCTCTGCAGAGGGACTTGAACCCACAAATTTATGACTCACAGGCAAGAGTGCTACCAATTGAGCCATGGCTGACAGAGAGAGACAGCCTCAAATTTGTGAAAGGTCATTTTAAGATTAAAATCAATAACATTTTCTTCACGCAAAGAGTGACAAATGTGCGGAATAGGCAAAAACTATGGAACCATTTAAAGGACACTTGGATGGCACAATAGGATCTCTCTGAATAGACAAATTATAAATGAACGAATAGTCTTCCTCATCCATAATCATCATGTGATCTTGGTGCCCCTATTCTGAATGTCAAATATATGATGCTGAAATGTATATGGGGCCCATGATTTACACAGAGCTCTTATTCATTGTCAGACAAGGCGGCTATCTTTTACACTGCGTGGAGGATTAAGTTGCGTGGCTTCCAAAGAATCAACTACAATGGAAAGGGAATACAAGTACCTGGTCAATCAAGCGTAACTGAGTTGGTTTTAAAATGCGTTTTCTTTGAATTATTGAGCATTGTATTTTGCGTAACTTCAGTTCTAAATTATACACTAATTAAAACAAAGGACGCGAGAACTGGTAATCCTGCTAAAATTCAATACTGCTTTCCAATAAAGAGCTACTTTGTGCAAATGTTGATTTCACTTAGAATAATTCAGTTTAGTTTGACTAACACATCAAAAGAGATCATTTTGTGTTAATTTCATACTAGGTGTAATGCTTCTCAGAATTCTTTAAATGTGTGAATGCATTGGATTTCGATTTTGATGACAGTGTTAATTTGAAAATTTAGCTGATAGCCATTAATGCTCATAGAAACCTGAGGGAACTAAATAACTAAGTGAGAGGTTAGCTGCTGAAACTTTTAATGGCATCATTCATTTCAACTTACACTCTCCATGATATCCTTTGGACTGCTTAAAGGATGAGCCCAAAGTCAACCTTACCTACTTTTTGTGCAAACATAGCAACTTCTCGTTTCTCACTGTGGAAGATGATAACCCTAGTGGCTACAAAATAATTTTGCTTTGACCTACCAACAATCTTCTTATTTTGTATCAGCTCATATTCAGAATGCCAACTTTGTTTTTTGTTTCTGCAACACTACCATACCCCTGGTTGTAGCCTTCAATATGTATTGCTATTCTGAGGGAGGGCAAGAACAAGAGAAGACTACAACTAATTTCTCAACAATCTGTCTCTGAAAGCAATGAATTGCAATTCCTAGCATTGCATTACTTTTAGCTTTGGGGGCATTCAGATGGCTCACTGCATCCAAGGTCAGTGGGCAAAAATAGATAGCACAATGAGTAAAGCAGCCATGCAACTAGTTCCATATTTCAACGTATGCATTTCTAAAGGAGGAAACTCACAATAATCAGTAAGACGTAATGCTTTTCAGCAACCACACCCAGTGGTGAACCTGCTATTACCTATTGCAAGGGAAAATAAAATCTAATCTTGTATCTTTTCGTCCTCTCAATTTTTCAAGTCTTGTGAATGTTCCATAAGCTGTTTTATTAACTATGTGTTTTACCTAAAATTCATTAGTCAATGTGCTTAAGTGGAAAAAAAATCCATATTTTTTTACCAAATGTTCTGCTTTTATGAATTGACTGTCAAGACAAGTGTGGAAATCAGGTGGCGAATGCAGTTGCTGACTCACATGTAGCAGGCGTCGGGCAGGGTTCACAAGGTTTGTTCCAGCCTTTACCAACATTGTAAGAACAGCAGCACATTTTTTTGGTTAAGTTGAAGGAGAGCTCATTCTCACAGGTCTCGTTGTAGTGTCGATAGCACATGCTCTTTCTCATGTCTGGAAAAAATAAAATATAGTATGAAAACCCAATGTCTGTCATCATGTTTAAGTGTCTATTGAAATATTTCTAATTTTATATTTGCTGGCTGTCAGTTAATGGTAGAACATTTAGGTTAGACTTTACATCAACACATACCGAGTTATTTGTTCTTTCTAGCCAAACAGTCAATCATGTACTGCCAACATTAGTTTAGATGTTAATATAATCTAGAAATTCCAAGAGAAACACAAGGACCTTTGAGAGCCCTGATTACATAGTAAGTGATACAGGGCAGAACTTTTGCCTTGATATGGGGGTGAGAACGGAGGCGGGCGGGAACATAATTTTGTGTCGCCAGCCGGTTTACTGGTTTGCCAGCAACATCCCCGCGGCAACCCCCACCCCCCCATTTTTCTACAGACCAGCTCGGGGTGGAAGGGCTACCTGCTGGCATGCAGTGGGTAGCTTGTTTCGATAATTTAAAGGCCAATTATCAGAGTCTGGAATTTTCCATTTGACCTGCAGACTCTCCGCGGTGTCAGGAGCATGGTAGCTGCCTGGAGGTGCTCCATGATGCCTTTGAGGACCCCCCACCACCCACTTGGCCACAGCTGCGGCCAAGAGCCACCCTGTGGAGGAACCCCCCCACCGCCCCTCCACACTGGTGGCCTGGCAGCTGTGGCTATTTTTTATTTCTGATTTTTTATAGTTGTTGATAGGCTACAGCTTCTTCCCTGCTGTAGGGCTTCCTATTAATCCTCCAGTTGTGAGAGCCCGCCCACCATCCTTAATTGGATGGCGAGCATAGCCTCTGGCCATTCAATGCGACTTCAATTTACAGAAAGAATTTGTAAATCTAATCAGCACTAATGCTGTGGAGGAGGAATTCCTGGAGTGTGTATGAGATGAGTTTCTGGGGTAGTATGTTGAAGAACCAACTAGGGTTCGGCTATTTTACATTTAGTATTATGTAATGAGAAAGGGCTAATTAATAACCTTGCTGTAAAGAAGCCTTTGTGAAATGGTGACCATAATATGACAGAATTTCACATTAAGTCTGAATGTGGTATAGTTCATTCTGAAAGTAGGGTCTTTAATCTGAACAAGGGAAACTATGAAGATATGAGGGGCAAGTTGACTATGGTGGATTGGGAAAATACATTAAAAGACTTGATGGTAGGCAGGCTAGTATTTAAAGAAGTACCACATGGTTTATATAACAGATATATATTCCTCTAAGGTACAAACACCCAATGGGAAAGGTGAATCAACCATGGCTAACAAAAGAAGTTAAAGATTGCATTAGATCAAAGGAAGTGACTTATAATGTCACCAGAAAAAGTGGTTAGCCTGGGGATCGGCAGCAATTTAGAACCCAGCAAAGGATGACCAAGAAACTGATAAAGAAAGGGAAGAGAGAATATGAATGCAAGTTAGCGAGAAACATAAAGGCGGACTGCAAAAGCTTCTTTAGGTATGTGAAAAGGAAAAAATTAGCTAGGACAAATGTGGGCCCATTACAGATACAGACAGGAGAACTTATAGTGGAGAACAGGGAAATTGGCGGAGAAACTAAACATATAGTTGGTGTCTGACTTCATGGAAGGAGATACAGAAAATCTCCCAGAAATACTAGGCAGCTAAGGGACTTGTGAAACTGAGGAACTGAAAGAAATTAGTATTAGTAGAGGTAGTACTTCAAAAGTTAATTGAATTGAAGGTTGATAAATCCCCTGGACCAGATGAGCTACATCTCAGAGTCTTGAAGGAGGTGGCTATAGAGACAGTGGCTGCATTACTGGTTATCTTTCAAAATTCAATAGATTCTGGAAAGATTCCTGTGGACTGGAGAGTAGCAAATGTAACCCCACTATTTAAGAAGGGAGGGAGAAGGGGAGTGGAGAAATATAGACCCCTGTTAGTTTGATGTCAGTAGTAGGGAAAATGTTAGAATCTATTATAAAGGATGTGATAACTGGACACTTAGAAAAGAATGGCAAAATTGGGCAGAGTCAACATGGATTTATGAAAAGGAAACCATGTTTGACAAACCTGTTGGAGTTTTTTGTGGATGTTACTAGTAGCATAGATAAAGGAGAACCAGTGGATGTGGTCTATTTGGATTTTCAGAAAGCTTTTGATAAGGTCCCACACGAGGTTAGTAAACAAAATTAGAGTGCATAGAATTGGGAGTAATATACTAATATAGATTGAGAATTGGTCAACAGAGAGAGACAGCAGAGAATAGGAATAAATGGGTCATTCTCAGGATGGCAGGCTGTTACTAGTGGGGTACCACAAGGATCAATGCTAGGGTCACAGCTGTTCACAATCTATATAAATGATTTGGATGTGGGGACCAATTGTAATATTTCCAAATTTGCTGATGACACAAAACTAGGTGGGAACATAAGTTGTGAGGAAGATGCAAGGAGGCTTCAAGTGGACTTGGACAGGCTAATTTAATGGGCATGAACATGGCAGATGGAATATAATGTGATTAAGTCTGAAGTGATCCACTTTGGTAGGAAAAACAGAAAGACAGAATATTTCTTGAATGGTGAGAGCTTGGGAAGTGTTGGTGTCCAAAGGGACCTGGGTGCCCTTGTTCAAGAGTCACTAAAAGCTAGCGTGCAGCTGTAGCAAGCAATTAGAAAGGCAAATAGTATATTGGCCTTCATCGTAAGGGGATTTAAGTAAAGAGGTAAAGATGTCTTGTTGCAATTGTATCGAACCTTGGTGAGACTGCATCTGGAGTATTGTGCACATTTTTGGTCTCCATACCTAAGGACGAATATATTTGCCATAGAGGGAGTGCAATAGAGGTCCACCAGACTAATTCCTGGGATGGCGGGATTGTTTTATGAGGAGAGATTGAGGAAACTAGGCCTATATTCTCTAGAGTTTCGAAGAATGAGAGGTGATCTCATTGAAACTTATAAAATTCTTACAAGGCATGACAGGGTGGATGTAGATAGGATGTTTCCCCTTGCTGGTGAGTATAGAACCAGGGGACATAATCTCAGAATAAGGGGCAGGCCAATTAAGAGTGAGATGAGGATGAATTTCTTTACTTAGAGGGTAGTGGATCTTTGGAATTTTCTGCCCTAGAGGGCTGTGTGGAAGCTCAATCACTGAGCATGTTCGATAGATTTCTGGAGACAAATGACATCAAAGGATATGAAGATAGTGCGAGAAAATGGCGTCGAGGTAGATGATTAGCCATGATCTAACTGAATGGCGGAGCAGGCTCGACAAGCTGAATGGTCTACTCCTGCTCCTATGTTCCAATGCTCCGTTAGTTGGCCAGTTCAGGCAAAATCACTGTTGGGTGCCTGCTGCAAATACAATGCGGGGTCAGGGCCCACATTTAACCCTGATGTTGTGGTCCCAACCTAAAACACTAAATCCTGCCCACGGTCTCCCACCACTGACAGTGGGTGTTAGTGCGATTTGTTCATTGTAAGTAGTGTTTGGTTAAACCATAATAAGTTAAATATCATTTCCATTTCAGTGTTAAGCCTCCTCATTCTCTTACTCTAACGGACTGGAGCTAGCTAACATATTCTTGATAGGCTGGAATCAAACAATATTCATGTGCTAAGGATTAAACAGCAGCTTATGAATACACAGTGCGTTCTGATCATTAGTTTTGCTCTTCTCCTCTCCCCTGTCATGCCTCCATGTTGATGCCTTCGTGAATTCAATTACTAAGACAAATGACCAATTTCCTAAATAAAGATTAACGAGGTGCAAACTTACTGAAAAACCTTCTCAACTGCCTGAAATAGCCGATACACTTAATATGTTAGAAGCAACGCCTTTGTAGTTGACGCCAATGGCAATGAAAATGGTTATTGTTGTTTGCCCGATAAAGGTGACTTGCCGTTATGAGTTTCAGCCCCGCTGACAGTAATTAATGTAATCTTTGTTTAAACACGCTGGAGCATATTTTCATCTTTACTCGCTCGCTCATCTTCATTGCATGAGAATAGATATATTGCTTGTTCTTATTTGCGAGTGTAATGTCTTTAATTTATACATTAACATAAGTAAAATGCCTCAAAAATCTGTATTTCACATGTAATTTGAAAATCAAATTCACAACCTGAAAGTGTTCCCTTATACATCTCAAGAGAACTGTATAGGAATACAATATTAACTAAAATACTGATTATGTACATCTGACTAATATTTGTTGATAAGTTAGCTCGTATTTCCTATATATTCGTGTTTGATCTTTGAATACTGTTGACCGTGAGAGTGGAATTCAGCTGCAATCAAGAGATTATGCACATTAAAAGTAATTTAGGAAAGGTTCAAAAGTGCCAATTTCCTGAAGAACTGCACATCCTGACTTTGATTCCTGAGATGACATTCATCCAGCTTCAGATATTGCGTTTAAAGGCAATGAACCTTAAAAGTCAAGCAGGGTCACTGATTATTGCCTTGACAACTACAGCAACAAAGCCTCGTTCCAATGCATTCAATGTTGATGTGCGTTTTGGTCTTGCACTGTCCTCCTCCACAGCTTTTTCTTGAGAAAATCGCAGAAGAAAACTGTTTTTCAGATGCTGTTTTATATGACTCGCGTTGTAAATTCACTAATTTTGAGAAATTAATAATCAGCAGGACTCACCCATACAGTTGTTCCCACCATTGATCTGCATATACTCTGGAGGGCAGACACAAGTGTAGTTACCCAAGGTGTTGTAGCATGTCCCAGGTCCACAGATACCAGGGTAGGTGACACATTCATCAATATCTGTGAAAAAATACACAGTGGATTATTTCTTTATAGCATGATGCCTATTTTAAATACCTGACAATTGTTCCTCTGCCACCCCAACCCTTTTAATCAAATGCATTTGGGTATTTTTTTTAAACTTGCTTTTAACTGAAATGTTCCAAGTATTGACCACTTCTTTCCAAATATGCCTGTACCTCACCTTCACAGATCCGGGTATCATCATTTAAGTGGTAGCCAGCTGGGCATTCACACTGAAAACTGCCGAAAGTGTTGACACAGTTCCCACCTTGACACAGGCCTGGCAGCTCCTGGCATTCATCAATATCTGAGAAATAAAATACAGCCAGAGAATCATTGACAAAGCACATCACAAAGGGCATGACCTTGCTAAAACATTGTCACTGTTCCAATTCAGATCTTTGAACTGTTTGAATCTGATAGCATTTAAGTGGATCCACAGATGAAAATAGGATTGTGCGGGGTGAATTTTCATGTGTTGGATTCCATTGGGCAGGTGGCATTGTGTTGTGAGACGCTGCTTGTCAAAGGAATCAGGGTGAGGCCTGAACCATTTTCATTAATAGGCCTCAATTGAATAATCTTGGCAAGCTTCCAGAATTGATCCAGGCACATTGTTGATTGGGACGAAAACCGGTCGGTCCTCCACAGAACCAAGCCAGAAGTGGAGCTGTATGGGAGATGGGCATAGGGAGTGACAGAGGGTGGGTAGATTCTTGTGGGGCCATGAAGGGCATTAATGCTCCTTCTGATCCCACAAGAATCATCTTTCAAGCTTTATCTTACAGTTTTTCCTACTGAGTGGGTGCCAAGGAGTGTGCTGTCATTTGTTCTACACTACTTCCTTATTCCTGCTTGAAAACAAAGACACAAACAGGTCTTTGCATCGATACAAAGGGCTAAAAAAAAAAATCGAGATTGCCCATGAAAATGGGCAAGGATTGTGATGTGTGATTAACCTGCGCCCATTCAGAGTTGTGCAGGCAGCACACAAACTTTATGATATCAGCTAATTGTAAGGATAAATGCAAGTAGCCATACTAAATGCACTGCTGAGTGGTGGCACACCTCAGCAGGGGCCCCACATTCGTCTGAGGCTAGCACCACTTATTGCTCACCTGCACTCCTGAAAACCAGCCTGCACCTCTTAGAAGGAGAGATGTAACCTTGTTGCAGCATGTGGTGGATGTCGTTGTGGAAGAGATTATGAGTAGAAGGAGTGGAAATGGCACAATAGGCCAGAGAGCCTGCCCTAAGGATCTCTGATATAACACCGGTGGCATTGGTGCAGGAAGTGGACACGGGGTCTTCTTCACTCAGGGACAGGAGACCCTCCAGACATACACTATGAAGGTAGTGGGAGCAGAAGTCATTGGGGTCAGTGCCAATGTCTAGCTCCAAGTACAGGGCGGCAAAAAGTTCAATGACCTCACATGAGTGGCCACGGTCAATGAATGCATCTTCACATGTCAAATTCATATGAGTGAACCATTACCCTCACACACTGCTCAATTCACCAACCTGCACCACCCACCCCCCCCACCCTTCACTTGCCTCCCAACAGTCTCTATCAAGCATGAATCAAACCCAACATTCATAGCTTTGCCTCACCTTCACACACTTAGCACTGCTGCAAGTATCACATTCACATCTCACAGCTTGTACACAGTGCCAGCTGTTTAACTGTGGCAGGCACCTCACCCAAACACATTGCATCAGACTTAATGACACAGTTCCCTCTCTCTTACAGGAGTAGGTGGCCCATAATTGAATTCAGCAGCACTTAACCAGCTGGGGTAAGACAGGGCTGCATACTCTCACCCCCATGGAGGAGATGTTGCTGGCAATCATTGGTCCGATCATGAATGAGGCCCTGGCCAGCAGCGGGGCTGAAACCGTAAAGGATAATGATATATGTTCACAAGGGGAGAGCCAACTGTGCAACAGCCCCAACAAACAAATTTCTCTGCAGCACCTGTGGAAGAGCCTGTCACTCCAGAATTGGCCTTTATAGCCACTCCAGGCGCTGCTTCACAAACCACTGACCACCTCCAGGCGCGTATCCATTGTCTCTCGAGATAAGGAGGCCCAAAAGAAAGAAAGAATCTATCTTCTCATATCCCACTTCCTCCTCATCCCACAATCTCTTCTGACTTACAAGCTGTAGATGGTGAAAGCACACACTTCTTGCTTTTCCCCATTTCCCTCATCCCACCCTTTATCCTTTCAGTTATCCAAGAACTGCCACCTGGTTCAAGTACTGGCATGGGAACCTTAAGCCCAAGAGAAACAAGAAACTACTGAAGAAGAAACTCCATCACTGAATCTCACACTTGCAGCCACCAGCTCAGATACTGGCACTGTGCGAACATTAGAGGGTAGCACAGGGGCAGGATATGCAGGTGGTACATCACCGGGCCCGAGTGAGCTGCAGGTATGCGGGAGGAAACAGTAGTGCTGGTTCCCAATCCCCAAATGGCAATGTAGCCCACAGGTTCTGCAGCAGAGGACTCAGATGGGGATTTCATGGGGCGACGTACAGAAGGCGGCTGATTGGCATGCGCACAGAAATGGTTGGTGCATTGGCAGGCTTTCCAGAAAGCCTGCTGTCACTGTCAAGGAGCATGGAGGAATTTGGCTCCAACGTAGCATAGGGTTTTGCACAGAACTTGGAACCCATCTTTCCAGAGTGGAAGTGGTGGTCAACTCCATGAGAACACTTGCAGACCCAATCATGATGCAGCATCTGATGACCTTTATCTCAGTTTCCATTACTGCTGTGGAAGCTCAGACTGAGGTCATGAAATCTCAGCTTGTGGCCTTGCAGGCTCAGACTGCTGCCCGCATGGATGTGGATACCAGTGCTCAAAGGGGCTTTCAGGCTCTCACAGCAGTCCAGCAATCGGTGCTCCAGCAGATTACTAGGTTTGCTGAGGCACAACCCCCACACCCCCCCCCCCCCCCCCCCCAGGGGAGTGGCAGTGGCTCCGTTGAGCATGAACCTGCTGTCCTCTGTTAGGATAACAGCATTTGTGCACCTACCACTGCTTATCTGCCATTGCCGCTGCTGTTGCCTGTCAGCCAGCCAGTCCAGACTGCTGCTGCCCAGGCTGAGGTGGTGCAGTCTGAAGTCAGCCTCTCGGCTCAAAGCTCTTTGAGGACATACTGCGAACCTCCCCCACTGAAAATCAGCAGCTTTCCACCAGCAACATTACAGCCACTGACTTAGCATCGTGTAGGAGCACTAGGCCAGGCAAAGTCAAGACAGGCACCAAGGGAATGCACAAGGATGATTAGCTGACTTTTGTATGGAATATTGAACATTTTGTTGGATAAAGTTGGTATGGAATGGTTGTTTTGTGGTGGCTTTTATTTCAGCATTATGGTCAAGAAAACGTTATGATGGTCTGAAACTGAGGGACTTCTGTCCAACAGAGATTTGGGGTTGTATTCAAGGGAACCAAAGTCAAATGAAGCAGTCACAGACAGCCCATCCAGAACAGGAATGTGCTGGCTTCCTCCTTCCTTCCTCCTCCTCCTTGAGCTGTCTGCCCTGTCCCTGGTGGCAAGGGCTGTGCTCTCATGATGGTCAAATTTTGGAGGATACTGCAGATCGCCACAAATTGGGGCACACCCTCTGGCGAGTACTGCAAGGCCCCTCCAGAGTGGTCCAGACAGTGGAACTGCTGCTTCAGCATCCCAAAGGTCTACTCTGTGATGTTTCATATGAAAACATTACTCTCATTGCACACTTTCTGGCTACATGTGATTGGGTTGTAGAGTGGAATCAAGAGTCATGTCTTGTCCTTGTCGCCCAGCAGCCACCTTCTGGTTTGATGTGGTGGCTGAAAGACTGAGAGAACAGTGGACTGTCGCAGAATGAAAGAATCATGACTGCTGCCAGAATAGAGGCCATTCACCAGCACGATGTGCTAAGCATGGTCACACACAAACTACACATTTAGCAAGCCGTAACCTCTGAGGTCGCTGTACATTTCAGCATTGAGATGTGGTGCCTGCAAAGCTACATGAGCAGTCGATGGCACCCCTGCACCATGGGGAAGCCCATGTTCCTGGCAATGACACATGCAAGCTCCACCTGTTTCTCCCTGCTTCGAGAGATCACAATGAACTCCCCTCACATGGTAGAAAGAGCGTCTGTCACCTCTCTGATGCAGCAGTGGACGGTGAACATATGATACCTATGTCGCCTGCTCCAAACTGGAAGGATCCAGATGTGAAGAATTTAAGGGCCTTGGTCACCTTCACAGCTACTGGCAGTATTGTCCTCACCCTGCTCTGAGGCTGCAGGTCTGGTTGCAAGAACTGGCAGAGTTCTGTGAGCACTTCATTTGTACGATGCAGCCAATGCACACACTGTTCCTGGTTTAAGTGGAGGTAAGAGAAGTGCTTCCGGCTGGCCCTAGGTGGATAAGGCCTTTTACTGAGAGCTCTTCTCCCTCTCCTCTTCCCTCTGTGAGAAGCTTGTCCTCATCTCTGCTCCATCTCCATCTCATACTGCAACCAACGGGAATTCCAACTATCACACCCATGACTAGAAGTGGTCTGACCAGATCTCTTGCGATCGCAACCAAAACCTTCCATACTTGCAGCATCACTCCCTGCAGGCTTCACCAACTTTAACCAACTCTTTAAAAAACCAAGCACTTCCACAAACTCAACCACAGCCAGGAGAGATTAATCAGCAACTAAACTGCAAGCTGTTGATGATCCCTTTAAATAGCACTAGTGATTCCTGCTGCTGAATGCAAGTTCAGCTGTGCATATTTAAGACAGGACGTTAGTTGGAGCGCGGGGTCGATAATGGCAGCAATGGCTTCAAATCAGTGTTACATGCTGACTGATTTCCCAATTTGCCTATTCTGTAGAATTCCCATGTACATGTCCAACTCCCATACCAAGGTGATAGCTATTTGCGCGCAGATGCCATTTTGGTTCCAAAACGACACCTGTAACTAAGAAACTATGGATACTATGGAACTGAATTTAGTGGTCAATTTCTTAAAAAAGATCAAAATATAATTTTTTTTGATATTAAGTTGATATAAAAGACTTGAATCAAAATGACAGTAAC
Organism: Heterodontus francisci; assembly: GCF_036365525.1. Taxonomy (NCBI): domain Eukaryota; kingdom Metazoa; phylum Chordata; class Chondrichthyes; order Heterodontiformes; family Heterodontidae; genus Heterodontus; species Heterodontus francisci. The sequence goes on along the minus strand of NC_090374.1, from coordinate 133,166,486 downwards.
ATGCATAACCTTGGGTTGAATTTTATGGGAAGGCCTGAAGTCCTATTGCCAGGCCCAGATGCAGGAACTGTTGCCGCGTGGGTGTGAAGCAGGCTAACCATCGCTATTACATTGCAGCCGGCCACTTAACTGCCAGGAGAGACTGTTGCTCCATCACTTGCAGGAAGCTGGGCCTCTGACAGTAAACCCTCTCTGGTAGGTAACCTCTTCTGCATACAAGAGGCTGGTTGCTTGCCCCTCTGTGCCCTCCTCCTCCTCCATGCCCCCTCCAAGGCTGAAACACCTGGTGGCCCTCAGTTTGCTGCTGGCCCGCTGCCTGTGACTGCAGCTCCCTCCCTCTCCTCCTTACTGGAGGTATTGAAACCTGAGTGAACGTGGTCCATAGTAGTTTTTAGGGTCTCACACTCCCCTTGCTCTATACATACATGTGCCATGTCTGAGATGGCACTCAAGCAGTATCCTCCCGCTATGATGGCAAGTTTGTCCCTGCTCCAAATTTCTACTTCCATTGTCCACGCTGATCCAGTCTGCCAAGCCACACTACCATTCACAACAGTTGCCATCTGGAGCTAGCATTGACCTCCCACTAATCCATTGCCTCCTTACACCTGGTGAGGCCCTGAAGCCCCATTGTTTCCATGTGCCCATCGTAAAATTAGAAATCCCTGGTAAAATAGTTAATTGCCTGTTTAACAGGCTTAGTTTCCTTCCTGCTGCATTTCAGCTTGAAGTCTTCCTGCCAGCCGGGCCACACTTTAGAATATCTGGTTGAAATGTAAAGACATTGGGCTTCCCTCCTGACACCTTTCGAATCCTCCTGCCTCCTAGCCTGTCACTACCGGGCTAGTAAAATCCAGCCCTATATCTTTCACTGTCTTAAGTGGTAATAACTACTGAGCACATTTTTGCTAATTTTATTTTCTGAGGATGCATTGTGTAAAGGGGCAACATAGTTAACCCCCTTTTTTCTATCCAAATGTCAATAATTTAAGTGAAAATGTCAACAGGAGGAATCCCAGTCCTACTGTTGTGACAGAATAGAAGGAGCTTTACTCTGCATCTAACCATGCTAAAACTGACCAAACAGCACTCTGTGCCAACACTAGGTGCTCAAAGCAGAAAATATATGATGCTTTAATACTGGCATCCCTTATCTTGATGAGTAACAAATTTACAAAAAATGAAAGCAAAAAGGAACAGAGGTTGGGTATTAGGTAATGACATACATTGCTATGCTTACCGTGCAATTTGGACTGTACTGAAATATATGTAATCTAGGCAAAGAATTCACATTGCAGGAGTCAACGCTACATAATTCAATTAACAGCAGTAAATACAGGAAGTGCAAACAGAAAATTTAATTTATATTCACTATAAGCTATTTTTGTTATTGGAAAAGATTCTGATCCATTAAGCTGTCTTTACTAACAGAAAAGACACTAAGTCCCAGCTCCTCAGGGCCTCTAAATAAATATAAAACAAGTTAATGCGAAACAATTATTCTTTCTATGATAGCTATGAAAGCATACTGTAAAATTTAGCCACAAGTTCTAAATTAATGTATGAGAAATTTCCCTTTTGTGCATGCAGCAGAACCTGGAATAATGGCAATAACTTTACACTGCAATAGGCCAAAAAAGAACAGCCCTTCCAGCAGACTCCTGCTGTAACCCTCACAGGAATGTACTTGTAGGGACACAAATCAACCCAGCACCCAGTTCTGCTTTAGGAATTTGCTGAATGGCCTGTTTTGGGCAGAGCCTCCACCCATAGTAAACAAGGCCACTGACACAGGATGGGGAAGGGAAAGGGACAGGAAATCCCATATTGGGAAGTCCCTCAGAAGGACTGATGTTGCATTTGTAGCAGCATACCTAGTGAAACCAGGCACTGGGCGGCACAGTGGCGCAGTGGTTAGCACCGCAGCCTCACAGCTCCAGGGACCCGGGTTCGATTCCGGGTACTGCCTGTGTGGAGTTTGCAAGTTCTCCCTGTGTCTGCGTGGGTTTTCTCCGGGTGCTCCGGTTTCCTCCCACATGCCAAAGACTTGCAGGTTGATAGGTAAATTGGCCATTAGAAATTGCCCCTAGTATAGGTAGGTGGTAGGGAAATATAGGGACAGGTGGGGATGTGGTAGGAATATGGAATTAGTGTAGGGTTAGTATAAATGGGTGGTTGATGGTCGGCACAGACTCGGTGGGCCGAAGGGCCTGTTTCAGTGCTGTATCTCTAAACTAAAACTAAACTATAATGACCAGCCAAAAGTGAGAACTGGGCCCCACTTGGGGACTAGGCAAGAATAATGGCCTTGACGCTTTGAAGGAAAAAGAGGCTTACTGTTTAAAAATAAAATGTAAATGCAAACCTGTTACAAAAGGGAGCACTGGAGACACTTTTACTTTCTTTCTGGGAGGGGGCTGGGGAGGGCAGGGATCCAGTGTGCACCACCGCTCCTCCCCCATCCGCACCCCCCACCTCCAGAATCCATGACCTCTCCCACAACCTCTGATCTGTGGAACAGGGCAAACAAAAATAGATATGTGTTGCTCTTGCTATTTGTATGGAAATGAAGGGACCTCCCACTGCAAACGTTAGCATAGTCAGCAGTGGAGGTCCTGGGCAGGTGCATTTCAGCACTTATGTTGGGATGCACACCCCACTCCCAGGAGATTTTTGAGGTTCAAGTACTTTGGGTGGAACAATTTTACAAGAATATAAGTATCCATGTACTTACCCTCCAAGATGACAGTGATGGGGTTGGGCCTAAATCCTTCACCCCCTGGACAAAGTGTCTTGTATTCAGCTGTGAATATAAATATCACAGGGATTCAAAGTTGATATTTGGGTAAATGGATAAAGTGAACTCTGCATAACTTTCTCACCAACACCTTGTAATTTACATATAATCCTAGCAGAGTGTTCTGGAGTACAGTCAATTGAAGTACTCTCTGCTTAATTTTCAGGAGTTCAAAGTTGGATTTAAAAGTGTTGAAATCATTCCAAGATAGTAACATATTCATTTCATACAAAAATACACGAGAGTTTTTTTAACAAAAGTGTTTCATGCGTTGACATCTTTATCAGGTAGCAAAGGAATTTCATGTGCTCATTACTAATATTGCACAATGTGATTTCAAGTCAGCAGTATCAGATTGAATCAATTGTTCAATAATAATGCACTGTCTCTCAAGACCTTTGGTATCTGATTGGAATGATAAACCTCTACCAGGCATTTCGCTGCATGACTAATTTTAATACTGCGCTCTGGAGTTTAACTTTGAATTAGCTCAGACTTTTGGTAACAAGATGTGTTTAATCATACAACTTTATTTCCAATTCATATATTTCTATCTGGCTCTGTGTAGACGAGGCTAAGCACATCACCAACATGTTCACAAAGGTGATTATTCACTAATATACCTGATCTGCATCTTAATTTGTAGTCCTTCTTGCAAAAGGAGACTATCAGGATAGAAGAAGGTAGACTTCAAAAGGTGAAGTCACACGGGATCAGAGGTGAGCTGGCAAGATGGATACAGAACTGGCTCTGTCATAGAAGTCAGAGGGTATCAGTGGATGGGTGTTTTTCTGAATGGAGGGATGTGACTAGTGGTGTTCCGCAGGGGTCAGTGCTGGGACCTTTGCTGTTTGTAGTATATATAAATGATTTGGAGGAAAATGTAGCTGGTCTGATTAGTAAGTTTGCAGACGACACAAAGGTTGGTGGAGTTGCAGATAATGATGAGGATTGTCAGAGGATACAGCAGGATATAGATCGGTTGGAGACTTGGGTGGAGAAATGGCAGATGGAGTTTAATCCGGACAAATGTGAGGTAATGCAATTTGGAAGGTCTAATGCAGGTGGGAGGTATACAGTAAATGGCAGAACCCTTAGGAGTATTGACAGGCAGAGAGATCTGGGCGTACAGGTCCACAGGTCACTGAAAGTGGCAACGCAGGTGGATAAGGTAGTGAAGAAGGCATATGGCATGCTTGCCTTCATCGGTCGGGGCATAGATTATAAAAATTGGCAAGTCATGTTGGAGCTGTACAGAACCTTAGTTAGGCCACACTTAGAATATTGCGTGCAATTCTGGTCGCCACACTACCAGAAGGACGTGGAGGCTTTGGAGAGGGTACAGAGGAGGTTTACCAGGATGTTGCCTGGTCTGAAGGGCATTAGCTATGAGGAGAGGTTGGATAAACTCGGATTGTTTTCACTGGAACGACGGAGGTGGAGGGGCGACATGATAGAGGTTTACAAAGTTATGAGCGGCATGGACAGAGTGGATAGTCAGAAGCTTTTTCCCAGGGTGGAAGAGTCAGTTACTAGGGGACATAGGTTTAAGGTGAGAGGGGCAAAGTTTAGAGGGGATGTGCGAGGCAAGTTTTTTTACACAGAGGGCGGTGAGTGCCTGGAACTTGCTGCCAGGGGAGGTGGTGGAAGCAGATACGATAGCGACGTTTAAGAGACATCTTGACAAATACATGAATAGGAAGGGAATAGAGGAATATGGGCCCCGGAAGTGCAGAAGGTGTTAGTTTAGTCAGGCATCAAGATCGGTGCAGGCTTGGAGGGCCGAATGGCCTGTTCCTGTGCTGTACTGTTCTTTGTTCTAGAAGGCCAACTAGACAGATCTTGGTCAGTTTTAATCTAATGATCTTAATAATTCCTAATCCCGCTATCTTGGATCAGTCAGTGTAGACAAGATGCCAGAAATTCACACCTAACTGGGCCCAGAACCAGAAGATAGTTTTATAATTGATCTGAGTAAATGATTTTGCATATATTCTTGATTTTAGTTATGTCATGCTAGGCCCCCATCTGCCAAGAATGAGGCACATTAATTTTGTCTTGAACATTGATTTTAAACTGTTACTGCAGTTACGAAAGGACTAGTTAAACAGATCAGCCGTGGCTGGAAAAGACATTTGCATATTAACAGACAGTGTTTGGGAGGACAAAGTAGCCATTCCCTGACACATTCAATCCACAATGGACTTTTGATCACCAGACATTGAAGGTGGGGGAGCTCGCATTCCAGGTTGACTGCTAAGATGGCCGAATACACAAACGGACATGGTCAAAACAGCTAGTCATATGACTAACCTGCTGGGCAACCTGGGATTTTTGAATTCGTACAAACATTTTGGGCAGAAAGCTGTTTGCTCCTGGACTGAGACGATCTCTCTCCTGTCTGCTCCCATCTCTTTCTCACAAGCCTCTGAATCCACATGAACCCCAAAAGAAAAGTTTCCTACAGCGAACAAAGTTTAAGAAGAATACTGGGCCCCAACGAAAAGCAAGATCTACCTACAATCAAGGACTCTACAGTGAGACCGAAGAACCATAACAACAATTCTTCAGATATTGCCTCAAACCTTTCTACTTTATTTTTCTTCTGCTCTTTTCAGTCTCTATTTTCATGTGTGTATTGCGTACGCATGCTAGTGTGGGGTGCGGTGTGTATCCATAGGCATTAACTGAATTAGAGTTTAAGTTTAACTTTTCTTCTTTAAACCTAAGAATGCCTGTTTGTGCTGGTTTCTTTGCCTTATAATTGGAAAGCGGTGAACAAAGATTCACCAAGGGGGAGTTAAACACACAGTGTGTTTAAAATTAAACCCTGTTACAGTAAGACCAGGTGAAGGCTGAAAGGGAACCCTAGACCTCTTTCTCACCTGGTTGTAACATTGATTATGCTCTTTCACAGATGCCTGTTAGAAAGTTCTGTATGATCAAAGAAGAAAACACTGTTGACTCCCAGGCTGTCCTTCAGAGATTAATGTATAACAAGGAGAAAGACCATAACTGTATCAAATTCATGGATATTAATCATCCATATTATTTTTCAACAGAATGTGTTCCGTTGCAATATACACAAGAATATTTATTTTGTGGAAACTAATCCTGACACTGAGATTACTGCTTAATTTTTACAAGCCTTATTTAGCAGTGCTTAATTTTCACTCACTATCATCTAGTTAAAATAATAATCCAGATATTGCTTCACAACATTTGGTGCTTACGACAGGAAAGAGCCAATTTTCTGAGCTTGAACTGCTGTTGGAAGATTTACTTGCCAGCTGCACCTACAGGGAAATTACGCGAGCACTGTCCATACAATTTATTTCATTTGATGTAAAATCGTAGGCAATTTCCTGATATGCTCAGCCAGTGGGCAAGGATCCTGCTGGGCAAACAAACTCAGAAAGTTAACCACTGGAACACTGGACAACAGACCGGTGGGTTGGTGCCTTAGTAGTTTCATGTAAATAGGTTTTCTACTAACGTTCTGCAGCAATAATCAAACATTAAATTACTTTGAGCTAGTCCCAGTAATTTGAAGATAAAATAATCTTAGTCTCCCTTTTATAAATTCATACATAAAGAAGATTCAATAATGCAACAAGCCAAGAGCTGACATTTATATAAGGGCTATCAGTGCAAATGAAAGCAAAACTATTTTAATAGTGTATAATTTATTATAAGAACATAAGAAATAGGAGCAGGAATAGGCCATATGGCCCCTGGAGCCTGCTCTACCATTCAATAGCATCATGGCTGAACTTCTACATCAACTCCACTTTCTGCTCTATTCCCATATCCTTTAATGCCCAGGTTAACCTCAATTTTGAATGGACTCATCGACTCAGCATCGACAACCTTTGAGGTAGAGAATTTTAAAGGTTCACAACCCTCTGAGTGAAGAAATGTCTCCTTATGTCATTCCTAAATGGCCAGCTCTTTATCCTGTAACCATGACCCCTCGATCTAGACTTTCTACCCAGGGGAAACAGTCTCTCAGCATCTACCCTGTCAAACCCTCTAAGAATTTCATATATTTAAATGAAATCACATGCCAATCTTCTAAATTCCAGAGAATATAGGCCCACTTTACCCAACCTCTCCTCATATGACAGCCCTCTCATCCCAGGAATCAACCTAGTGAATCTTTGTTGCAATCCCTCGAGGGCTAGTATCCCCTTCTTTAGATATGGAGACCATAACTGTACAAAGTAATTCCAGGTGTGGTCTCATCAAAGCCCTATATAATTACAGCAAGTATTCTTGTACTCCAACTGCCTTGCAATAAAGGCTAACATACCATTTGCCTTCCTAATTGCCTGCATATTAACTTTTTGTTACAGAACAAGGACACCCAAATCCCTCTGAATACCAACATTTACTAATCTCTCACCCTCCAAAAAAAACTCTGTTTTTTCATTCTTGCTACCAAAGTGGATAATTTCACTCCTCCCCATGTTATGTGCCATCCACCATCTTCTTGCCCAATCACTTAACTGGCCTATATGCCTTTGCAGCCTCTTTGCATCTTCCTCACAGCTTACTTACCCATCTAGATTTATATCATCAGCAAACTTGGATAATTACACTCAGTCCCCTCATCTAAGCCATTGATATAGATTTAAATAGCTGAGGACCAAGCACTGATTCTTGTGGTATTCCACCAATTTATACCTTGCCATCTGGAAAATGACCTATTTATTCCTACTTTCTGTTTTTGTCCATTAACCAATCCTCAGTCCATGCTAATATATTACCCCAATCCCATGAGCCCCAATCTTGTGTAACAATCTCTTGTGTGGCCTTATCACATGCCTTCTGAAAATTCAAATGTACTACATTCACTAGTACCCCTTACTTATCCTGTAAGTTACACCCTCAAAAAACTCTAATGGATTTGTCAAACACCATTTCCCTGTCATAAGACCGTGTTCACTCTGCCTAATCATATTATTATTTTCCAAGTACCCTGTTATAACATCCTTTATGATAGATTTTAGCATTTTTTCTACTACTGATGTCAGGCTAACTGGCCTGTAGCTCCCTGCTTTCTCTCTCCATCCTTTCTTGAACAGTGGGATTTTGTTTTGCTACCTTCCATCCACAGGGACCATTCCAGAGACTACAGAACTCCAGAAGATCAAGATCAATGCATCTACTATTTATGCAGCCATCTCTTTTAAAACCCGAGCATGCAGGCATTCAAGTCCAGAGGATTTGTCAGCTTTTAACACTATTAATTTTTCCAGTCCTTTTTCTTTATTAATATTAATTACTTTAAGTTTCTCATTCTCTTTAGACCCTTGGTTCCCCAAAATTTCTGTTATGTTCTTCATGTCTTTTACAGCAAAGACAGATATAAAATATTTGTGTAATATCTCTGCCATTTTCTTATTCCCTATTTTGAGGCGGCACAGTGGTGCAGTGGTTAGCACCGCAGCCTCACAGTTCCAGCGACCCTGGTTCAATTCTGGGTACTGCCTGTGTGGAGTTTGCAAGTTCTCCCTGTGTCTGCGTGGGTTTCCTCCGGGTGCTCCGGTTTCCTCCCACATGCCAAAGACTTGCAGGTTGATAGGTAAATTGGCCATTAGAAATTGCCCCTAGTATAGGTAGGTGGTAGGGAAAATATAGGGACAGGTGGGGAAGTGGTACGAATATGGAATTAGTGTAGGGTTAGTATAAAATGGGTGGTTGATGGTCGGCACAGACTTGGTGGGCCGAAGGGCCTGTTTCAGTGCTGTATCTCTAAACTAAACATTATAATTTCTCCTGTCCATGCCTCTAAGGCACCCATGCTTACTTTCTATCTGTTTATCTACAAATGCATTTCAAAACAGTGTACATACTTGTATTGACATCAGGACAGACTTCACAAGGGTTACCCCAAGCACTTCCCAGAGAGCAACAACAAGAGGCACGAGTGACACCAACACCAATGTCGACACTACAGGACAAGCCTCCATCACCTCGTTCCCCATATTCCAGGTAGCAGTTCCCAACACGAGTATCTACGGCAAACAAATACAAGAATAACATTTGGAAAACGTTTACATCATGTAAAAATGTCTACATATTTCTGATCTTTGCTAAAATACTATATGGTAAATTTTTGCCAAGTAAAGCTCTTGGCACCGAGTTTCACTTGATGGTACCAAAGTTTAGAAAATCAGTCAAAGAGGTTAGCACACCTGATTCATTGTGTTCATGATCTTTGGGTCATTAAAATTAATCACTGTAAAAATGGGAGACTGTGGAACCTCTGCATCAATTCTCGGATATTTTCTTTTGGGCCTCCTTATCTCGAGAGACAATGGATACGTGCCTGGAGGTGGTCAGTGGTTTGTGAAGCAGCGCCTGGAGTGGCTATAAAGGCCAATTCTAGAGTGACAGGCTCTTCCACAGGTGCTGCAGAGAAATTTGTTTGTCGGGGCTGTTGCACAGTTGGCTCTCCCCTTGTGGATATACATTTCAATATAAAGCTAATGTTCAGAGCCTTGCCATGCTAAATATACTAAATATCTCAAAGTAAAGAATGTTACTTTTGAAAATGTAGCATTCATGAGTTAGAAAACAATTATGAGATGAATCGCAGTGATGTGACTCAGGCTCAGACCATCTCATGAAGAGCCACAATTAATGCACACTGACACAACAAAATTGCCTGTTTGGAATACTGCAATTTCTAAACATGAGCTTTTTAATTTAATTGTAATATTTCTGTTGTGCTGACTGTAAAAATATTTAAGCCATGTTTACTGACTCTTGGTCACATTTGTTACACCATTCACTGCTGGTTGGACTTCTTCAATGCCCCATGTGGTAGAAGTAGTGTGTCCTGAGCCACAAAAATTAGAAGGGCAGAATTTCTGATTTGCATCAGAGGTGGGACCAGAGGCGGGAGAGCTGCAAAATTGGCCTCAGACAGCGGCATGCCGGTTTGCTGGCATGTTCCCGCCTCAGGGCCATTTTAAAAATGGATGTTTGGAGGGGGTGACGGCTACCCGCCCGCAAGCAGTGGGTAGCTAATTAAGACACTTAAAGGACCTACTGAGGGCTCTGGAGAGATACCAATTGGAATGTCCAGTCGGCAGTCAGGCCCCCTATGGCAACCGAAACATGGCCAGGGGATAGAGGCGGCCTCCAGGCAGCAGACCCAGGGGGGGAATCAGTGCTCCATCCTGCTAGGGATGACCCCTGCACATGCCATGGCTGTTAGGCCACAGCTGACTGTCTAGTGGAGGAGGTGCCTCTCCATAATGATGGCCTGGGAGCTGTGGCCTTTTTAAATTGAAAACTTTTTACCTTGTCTTCAGAGGGCAACTCCATCGTCTCCATCGCGAGGCACCTTCTCGCTCTCTCTTACATGCTTCAGCAGCACTCACTTCAGACTATGGGGCTGCCGATGTGTCATAGCTGGAAGGCCTCTTATTGACCCTCCAACCCTATGAGCCCACCTGCTGTCCTTAACTGGACAACGAGCGTGCTCCCTGGTCACTAATTGGCCAACCATACGAAAATCACATCGGGAGTCTAAAGCGATGCAGAGCGGGGTCAGGACCCGGAAGTTCAGCCAACTTCAGGATCCTGACCCCAAAACAAAATGCAGCCCAAAAAGAGTCTGGTTTTAATTCCCTAGTCTGTGATGAGTTATTTGATCTCAGTTAAAATAGCAGGAAGGCCAATTACAATTGACCTCCCGGGCCAGGGAAGTGAAAATCTGACCAAAGTTCCTGTTTCTGATCAATAATCTGTGTGATACCTATTGAAAAGTACACCCTTGCCCACAGAAGTGAGAGGATGAGATTTGGCCATAATGCTCCTCCAGTCAAATAAGCTCATACAATTATTGTTGAGAGTCACTTGGCAAGGTACTGGTGGTTGATTGGTGCAAATGGGATTGTAATGTAGCAAAAGTCAGTGTCTTCCAAAGAAGAGGGAAAACAACTAAAGTGATAGGGGATTCATTAATTAGGGGAACAGACAGGTGTTTCTGCAGCAGTAAACGTGACTCCAAGATGATGTGTTGCTTCCCTAGTGCCAGGGTCAAGGATGTCAGAGAGGGGCTGCAGGACATTCTTCTGGGGGAGGGTGAACAGCCAGAGGTCGTGGTCCACATTGGTACCAATGACATAGGTAAGAAGGGGGATGAGGTCCTGAAAGCAGATCTTAGAGAGCTAGGAAGGAGATTAAAAAGCAGGACCTCAAAAGCAGTAATCTCAGGATTACTCCCAGTCCCACGTGTAAGTGAGCATAAGGGGGCAGCACAGTGGTGCAGTGGTTAGCACCGCAGCCTCACAGCTCCAGCGACCCGGGTTCAATTCTGGGTACTGCCTGTGTGGAGTTTGCAAGTTCTCCCTGTGTCTGCGTGGGTTTCCTCCGGGTGCTCCGGTTTCCTCCGGGTGCTCCGGTTTCCTCCCACCACCAAAAGACTTGCAGTTGATAGGTAAATTGGCTGTTATAAGTTGCCCCTAGTAGAGGTAGGTGGTAGGGGAATATAGGGACAGGTAGGGATGTTGTAGGAATATGGGATTAGTGTAGGATTAGTATAAATGGGTGGTTGATGGTTGGTGGGCTGAAGGGCCTGTTTTAGTGCTGTATCTCTAAAATAAATAAAAAATAAAATAAGAATAGGAGAACTGAGCGATTGAACACGTGGCTGGAGAACTGGTGTAGGAGGGAGGGCATCTGATTTAGGAGACATTGGGACTGGTTCTGGGGCAGGTGGGACCTGTACAAATGGATGGGTTGCATTTTAGCAGGACTGGGATGAATATCCTCGCAGGGAGATTTGCTAGTGCATTTGGGGAGGGTTAAACTAAATTGTCAGGGGGATGGGAACCTAGGAGGGAGCTCAGATTGGAGGGAAGCAAAACTGGTAACTTGTCTGGGGTGTGGGAACCAGGAGCAAGTATTAAAGAGGAATACCAAGATGCACAGAATACTGGGGGAGATAGATAGCACAAGAGTAGGAAATAGTATGTTATTAGGTGGGGTCAGAGTAAGGGAGAAAGTAATAAAGTCTGAATCAGGGTTAATGTGCATGTTTGTGAATGCACAGAGTGTGGTTCATAAGACTGGTGAGATTGCCATATGGAAATATGATGTTGTGGCTATAACAGAGACCTGGCTCAAAGAAGGGCAGGACTGGGTGTAAAATATTCCTGGATACAAGGTGTTCAGGAAAGATAGGAAAGGGAAAGAAGGGGGAGGGGTGGCAGTATTGAGTAAGGAGAGCTTTTCAGTGCTGAAGAAAAAGGATGCCTCAGAGGGGTCGAGGACAAAATCAATTTGGCTAGAGCTAAGGAACATAAAAGGTGTGGTTGTCTATAGGCCACCAGATAGTGGGAAGGACATGGAGGAATAAATTTGCAAGGAAATTACAGAAAGATGCAAAAATTATAGGGTCATTATAATGGGGGACTTTAATTATCCAAACATAGACGGGATAATAGTAGTGTTAAGGACAGTGAGAGGCAAGAGTTCCTAGAGTGTGTTCAGGAAAATTTTCTACAGCAGTATTTTGCTCATCCAATGAGAAAGGAGGCACTGCTAGACCTGGTTCTTGGGAATGAGGTGGGCCAAGTGGATCAAGTATCAGTAGGAGAGCATTTAGGGGACAGTGATCATTGTATCATAAGGTTTAGGATGACTACGGAAAAGGACAAAGAGCAATCCAGCGTAAGAATAATTATCTGGAGAAGGCTAACTTCAATGGGGTAAGAATGGAGCTGGGGCAAATAAATTGGAGTCAAAAGCTGGCAGGAAAACTGGTAAATGAACAATGGGCTAACTTCAAAGAAGAGATAGTTCGGGCACAGACAAGGTATGTTCCCTTGAATGGGAAAAGTAAGGCAAACAAATCCAGAGGTCCCTGGATGACAAAAGAGGTAGAGATTAAGATAAAGAAGAAAAAGTGTGCTTATGATAGATGCCAGGTAGAAAATACTATTGAGACCCAGGCTGAATATCGAAGGTCCAGAGGGGAAGTGTAAAAGCAAATAAGAGAAGCAAAGAGAGAGTATGAAAAGAGACTGGCAGCTAGCATTGAAGGAAATCCCAAAGTTTTCTATAGACATATTAATAGTAAAAGGGTAGTAAAAGGAGGAGTGAGGCCAATTAGGGACTAGACAGGGGATTGACACATGGAGGCAGAGGGCATAGTTGAGATATTAAATGAATACTTTGCATCTGTCTTTAACAAGGAAGAAGATGCAACCCAGGCAATGGTGAAAGAGGAGGTAATTCAGACACTAGAGGGGTTTAAAATTGATAAAGAGGAAGTATTAGATAGGCTGTCTGTACTTAAAGTGGATAAAGCACCAGGGTCAGATGAGATGCATCCAAGGATACTGAGGGAAGTGAGGGTGGAAATTGCAGAGGCACTAGCCATAATTTTTCAGTCTTCTTTAGACTCCAAGATGGTGCCAGAGGACTGGACAATTGCAAACGTTCCACCCTTGTTCAAAAAAGTTGTAAAGATAAGCCCAGCAACTACAGGCCAGTTAGTTTAACTTCGGTGGTGGGAAAACATCTAGAAAAAATAATTAGGGATCAAATCAATAGGCACTTGGACAAATGTGAGTTAATTATGGAAAGCCAGCATGGATTTCTGAAGGGAAACTCATGTTTAACTAACTTGCTGAAGTTTTTTGAGGAGGTAACAGAGGGGGTTGATCAGGGCAATGCTGTTGATGTGGTGTACACGGACTTTCAAAAGGCATTTGATACAGTGCCACACAACAGACTTGTGAGCAAATGTGTAGCTCATGGAATAAAAAGGACTGTAGCAACACGAATATGAAATTGGCTGAGTGACAGGAAACAAAGAGTAGTGGTTAATGGATGTTTTTCAGTCTGGAGGAAGGTTTGTAGTGGAGTTCCCCAGGGATTAGTGTTGGGACCCTTGGTCTTCCTGACCTATATTAATGACCTAGACCTTGGTGTACAGGGTGCAATTTCAAAGTCTGCAGATGATACAAAACTTGGAAGCATTATAAACTGTGAGGAGGATAGTGTAGAACTTCAAAAGGACATTGACAAGTTGGTGGAATGGACAGACAGGTGGCAGATGAAGTTCAATGCAGAGAAATGTGATGTGATTCATTTTGGTAGGAAGAACATGGAGAGACAATATAAAATAAAGGATACAAGCTTAAAGAGGGTGCAGGGGCAGAGGGACCTAGGTATATATGTCCATTGAAGGTGGCAGGACAGGTTGAGAGCATGGTTAATAAAGCATACAGTATCCTGGGCTTTATTAATAAAGATATAGAGTACAAGAGCAAGGAAGGTATGTTGAACTTGTATAAGACACTAATTCGGCCTCAGCTGGTGTATTGTGTCCAATTCTGGGTGCCGCACTTGAGGAAAGACACAGGGCATTGGAGAGAGACCAGAAGAGATTCATGAGAATGGTTCCAGGGATAAGGGATTTCAGTTATGAAGATAGATTGGAGAAGTTAGGACTGTTTTCCTTGGAGTAGAGAAGGCTGAGAGGTGATTTGATAGAGGTATTCAAAATCATGAGGGGTCTGGACAGAGTAGATAGGGAGAAACTGATCCCACTCGTGAAAGGTTTGAGAATGAGAGGGCACAGATTTAAAGTATTTGGTAAGAGAAGCAAAAATGACATGAGGATAAACTTTTTCACGTAGCGAGTGGTTAAGGTCTGGAATGCGCTGCCTGAGAACGTGGTGGAGGCAGGTTCAATTGAAGCATTCTGAAGGGAATTAGACAGTTATATAAAAAGGAAGAATGTGCAGGGAATTGCTCTTTCAGAGAGCTGGACTCAGAGAGAGAGACATCCTTCTGCACTGTAATTCTTGCTCTTTATTTGGGGACAGTTGAATGTTACAGTGCTGTCCTGAATGACTCCATCAGAAGGATATTTGTGCTATTATTACTAGAATTCTTTCAGGAAATTATTTACAGTAAATTACAGAGAATTTCCATACATAGGAAATAAAAATGCATGATATGCTGACAGTTTTCAGGCTTTCATACATGGCTGCACAAAATAATGACTCACCCACACAACCAATTCCTGTTGGATTAAGCTCAAAATCAGCAGGACAGTTGCACAGGTAATCACCCGGTGTATTGACACATAAACCATTGATGCAATTGACTGGATCAGCACACTCATTGACATCTGCAAGTTAAAAAACAGAATGTTTCACTTCAGCTCTTTGTAGGCATCATAAGACAAAACATTTCCTGTTTCAGTAATTACTGTAGGTAAATGGGCAATAATACAGTCAAATCCCCTTAAGGCAATCTTCATCAAAGGCTTAAAAATAATTACAGCTATCTACCATCTCTATCTATATTGCAAGGAATTATCAAGAAGTTTAAACAAAGACCAATTCACATTTGAACTCGAGTAGCTCCTTTACAGCTTGACTTCAGTACTGCTGAGAAGAGGTTCTCAGCTCTATAGAGCTCACAAAAAGGGGCAAAATTTCCCTTGCAGAAAAATAACAGGTGAATGCCTGTTTACTTTGTGAGTAAAAGTTTGATACTAAATTTGAATTCTCAGTAACTACACATTCTGTACTTTCACTAGCAGATTAAGTATGGGATAGCAACAATTATTTGCTTTTTTTAATTAAAAGAATTTTGTGCTCGTTCAAATTCAAACCTCAAAATTGATTTGCACAGCTGCACGAATTGGACTGTAGATCAGTGAAGCTGCAGCTATGCATGGATATTCTCCTGCTATACAAGCAGTGCTGAACAAAGGATTCCTGTGATATTATGTTGAATAAACTCTCAGTCTGACTTCTCTGATGACTAAAAACAGCTACAACTAAACCAAATTTACAAGAATGTAGTAGGTTTGATTCTGGTCTGTGCTATTAGCTGGACTCAACTAGGGTAGCAATAGAGATGCTTCAATAAGCTCAGTGTTTCTGGGTTAGGAAGGTGAAAAGTAACCAAGATTCCTAGTCATTGCTCTTTAATGAACCTTGCCAGAAAGTGCTTTGTGCAGGCGTCAGATGAGGACAGCATCAGGTTTGGCTTTGATACTATCTTCCACACTCAAATACGCTGCCAACACTTACTGTTTAGGATCACATATGAAGATTAGATAATTTGGTTTATGGTGCCCACCTCTTGGCCATGTCTTTTGTGGTGTATAATGATTACACTGCGTGTTTCCCTCTAGGCCTAAGCTGGAGTAATTACATAAGTACAGAAGTAGGGCATACAGCCCTTTGAGTTTGTTCAGCCTTTCAAGTAGACCCTCAAATCCACTTACCTGCCTTTCGTCCATGTTCCTTGATAACCTTACCCAACAAAAATGTCAATTTCCATTGAAAATTTCAATTGACCCCTTTTGGGGGAGAACATTGACAGATTTCCATTAGCCTTGATGAGAAAAATGTACTTTCTGATTTCCCTTCTAATTGGCCTGGCTCTATTTTTAAGATAGAGTTCCCTTGATCCGGATTCCCCGACTAGAGGAAATAATCTCTCCCTGTATCTACCCTATGGAATCCCCTTATCATTTTAAACACCTCGATTAGATCACCCTTAGATCATCTAAAATCATTGGGAATATAAGCCAAGTCTTATGCAACGTGTCCTCACAATTTCGTTCTATAATCCCTAATTATTTGAAAAGAACCGTTGTCTGCAGAACTGGCAGATGTCATTCAGAGATACCTCAAGGAGGGTTCACAAAGCTCTCCAGGACACTTCCAAGGAACATTAGTTGCATTTGCTAGTTTTGTACCAGCATTTCCCAACACCAAATTTCTTAGAACATTTTTCTACATATTTACCAGTTCAACTCCCACAGCCAAAAGACTTGCAGGTTGATAGGTAAATTGGCCATTATAAATTGCCCCTAGTATAGGTAGGTGGTAGGGGAATATAAGGACGGATGTGGTAGGAATATGGGATTAGTGTAGGATTAGTATAAATGGGTGGTTAATGGTCGGCACAGACTTGGTGGGCCGAAGGGCCTGTTTCAGTGCTGTATCTCTAAATAAATAAAAAATAAATAAATAAATAAATGGATTGCAATAAATCTATGTACAGCAACCCTTGTACAGTCGTGACAGCCACTGTAAAGTATTATAATCACATTACAGTTAAAAATAATCTTTAAGGAGTCACAGTAAATAACTGTTCATCCATATCTTAAAGTGGACAAAATTTGTTCATGTTAAAACTCACATTATTACACATTAAGAGGGGCGTTCTCAGCTGATAAATTACCTTGTGCATCAAACTTGCAGATGGGGAGGACCTTATTGATATGATCCAAGCTGAGGTGACATTGCTCCATCTGTTGCTTATATTTATCATTTTTATGGAAAACTAAGATTTTATTGTAAAACTTTGTTTCTTAAAGGATTTTTGTGCATTCAAAAAGCTGTCACTGTTCTTTGCAGGGCTACAATGGAGTCCAAATGAGCATATTTCTGGCAAAATATGAAACATTCCATTTAAGAACCCTATCCTTATGTAGTACCTTTTCATATTTTTAATTTAGGAATAATGCCATGTGATGTTACCATGTTAGTAGTTGACATGTACAGAAAAAAAAAACTTTGTTGACTACTTTAAAGGAAGCATTACCCCAGTGAAAATAGTGGACAAACTACTTCCATTCAGATGTATTATGCATTTGACTTGCAATAGTACACAGTGTAACCTCTGGGCCTTTATGTTTGTTTTTGCATTTTCAGAAATTAGGAATATCTCAACAGATAAATGAGGCATGACTTTTTCAGTAAATTAACTCTGCAACTGTTGTGTTCCTACCTGTACAGTTGCCTCCACTTCTGTCAAGTTCATAGCCATCATCGCAAGCACATCTGAACATACCCGGCAAATTCTGGCAGGTGCCAAACACACAAATGTTCTGAAATGAACATTCATCAATATCTATAAGAGAAACAGACAGTGCTTATTTAAAGATGAAGCATTAAAACTTTGAATGTTTTTGTGAGAAAAGAAGTTCCACAATATTATTAAATCTTCTAGCCCTAAAGTCCTCTGACAAAACCGATAAAGATTTCACTCCTAACAACAGATGCTCGTTTGGAAAATGCTAATTTTCATGTCAAATCTATAGGGTACTTAGGAAGGTATTAAAGATACAAAAGATATTAACTCAGAGCTACAATCATGTGGGCCAAGGTTGAGGCAGGCAGGAAGCCATCCTGACCTTGGCAGTGTGAGGCCTGGGAGATTTCAACTCCAGGACTTCATTTGCATAGTCTCCCACTCAGTCTGCTGCCTGAAGTGGCAACTGGCTGGTGGATTGGAGTCGAATGTTGAGTGACAAAAGGCTGGCACCAGGGGCCAAAAAGACAAACCTCATGGAACTCTGCTGCCTGTGTCTAAAACTCGCACCAACTTCCGTTTCCCTTTCACCCCTGTGTTCGCTGACCTATGTTGGCTCCTCGTCAAGCAACATCCTGATTTTAAAATTCTCATCTATGTTTTCATATCCCTCTACGGCCTCACCCCTCCCTATCTCTGTAATTTTCCCCAACCCCACTACCCTCCGAGCTATCTGCGCTCCTCTAATTCTGGCCTCTTGTGCATTCCTCATTTCAATCACTCCACCATTGGTGGCCATGCCTTCAGTTGCCTAGGCCCTTAGCTCTAGAATACCCTCCCTACACGTGTCCGCCTCTACATTTCACTTTCTTCCTTTAAGACACTTCTTAAAACCTATCTCTTTGATCAAGCTTTTGGCCATCTGACTTAATATATCCTTTTGTGGCTCGGTGTCATGTTTTGTTTTATAATGCTCCTGCAAAGCACCTTGGAATGTTTTATTGCATTAATAGCACTATATAAATATACCTTGTTGTTGAAGTGACTGGAATGGGTGACCAAAACTTTATTTGTTGAGTCCAGAAGAGCAATCCTACCCCCACAAGAAAAGTCAAAATAAGTAAAAACATTTGCATCTTCCCACTGGCTTGGCTACACCACCTTCCATGTGCAGGCCTCTAGTTAAAATAGCAGTCAGATCCAATTACATCATTGGAGCCCGATCTGTACATTTAAGGAAGGGTCTCCTACTTTTCACTGGATGCCCTCCCGTGTCTGCTCAGAAGAACAGATTAAAATTAGAACCTGTGGGAAGACCGTAGGCCATGATGAGTAAACCCCACAGATGATTTGAACTGCCCCTCTGCCTGGGCCACACCCAGCGGACCACCTTAAGAGCGGACTACCTTAAGAGACTGTAAGTGAAGGTCACCAGAGGAAGTGATATCGCATTACACATGATCAGCGAGTTATGGGTGTAGTCCGACAAAGTAAGATGTGCGCTAGTGTTGCTTCTGTTGCAGCTGTGTATATATCTGTTCTCATTTAAGTTATAATAAAAACCCACATATTCTTTGGATATTACTTGGAGTCCTGTGAATCTTTCATTCGTTCACAAACCAAAGGAACAAATAATATTACATGATGACAATGTTTGAACATAGAACAGTACAGCACAGTAAAGGCCCTTCGGCCCATGATGTTGTGCCAACCCTTTAACCTACTCTAAGATCAAACTACCTACATACCCTTCATTCTAATATCATCCATGTACCTATCCAAGAGTCGCTTAAATGTCCCTAATGTATCTGCTATAGAACATAGAACAGTACAACAGTTGGGGTATATTTTTCTGAAGACCACCATATATATGATGGCAACATCGGATTTTTTCCGAAGAGCACTCCAAGAGAGAAAAAAGAACAACTAATTGCTTACCAGGAGTGACTAAAGGTTTAGGTAGAGAATAGTAGCAGGAGACCCCATAGCAGTGCAGTGAGGTAGCATTGCAGAAAGGACCCTGGGAGGTGTTGAAACTCTGAGTATAGTAGGAAATTTGCCAGGAGATCGGAGCTTTCAACTAATCTGACAGTGGGTCAAAAAATGGAAAAGAACTTCTTTAGTTTTCCCTTTTTTCTGGTTCATGGGCAGGGCCTAAGCCAAAAAGAGTGAGACGAGCTCAACAGCACCACTGGAGGTCTCGCACAAAGTAAAAGGCTGACTGTGGCAGCTGCCAGTACTGCAAGCTGCAGCTCTCTGCAAAAAAACTTCTTTCAGTGAAAAAAAAAGACGTTGTGTAAACAAGGAAAGCAGCTGTCATCTCACTCTTAAAAGGGGCAGGCCTGCAAAAACAAACCTGTCTAAAAAGGAAACAGAAGGCTTTACCTGTAAAACAGAAAACCCGTAAAGCAGTGAGTCTGTAAACGAATTGTACCTAGTACAAAGAAAACCTGTGAAAAAGTCTATAAAAAAAGCAGGATCATCCAGAAAATGGCTTTCAGATATCCAATTATGGATTGGAAGGCAACGAACATAGCGTCTGAATTTAAACTGTTTCGGCAGTGGATAAAACTGTGTTTCCTGGATCAAGAAGTGAGTGAACCAGAGAAAGAAGCTGTGAAACTCAAGATCACATTGGGCAACGAAAGCCAGCAATAGATCAACACATCAGGATTTCCAGCTGAGGATCAGAGGGACCTGAGCAAGCTATGGACATTTCTGGCGTCACAACTCAAGGTAAAGGTGAACTTCCGAGTACATAGGCTTGAGCTTATGACATACTGGCAAAGAAAAGATGAGTTTATGGACCGGTTTATTACAAGGTGCCGAGACAATGCTCAAGAATGCAACTTTGCAGATACTGAATTGTCGGAACGGATTATAGAATTAGTAATTGTGTCCACCCCACTAGAGGCCTTTCAAAAAGACCTGCTAAAAAGAAGAAAGGGCACACCATAGATGCACTGCACAATGATGGAAGGAAATTTGAAGGCATCATGGCTGGCGCCAACAGTTAAAAGCATTGAGTGAGGCTACGATCATTGGTATGGTAACCAGGGCTCAGAGGTTTGCTAAGCTTTGTTGCAAATGTGGCCTGACTCATCCAATTCACAGTTGTCTGGCATACCAGGACCAGTGCAAAGCTTCTGGCATGCGAGGACATTGGGCAAGGCAAGTTTAGATACTGCACACAGAAACGATGGCAGATCACATGCAGAGAGAATGTCTGCAAGACAGGATAGCAAATACAACAAAAGCTATGCCAACACACAACAAAAGCTCAAGCAGGTACATCAAATCAGGAGAGAGACAGATTGGCAGGAGGACACGAGTGAAGAATTCGCTCATGCTGACAGCGAGCAAGCATTTCACATAGCTAATTTGGATCAATGTGTCACTGCTATCACGCAAATTGAAGCATTCGCCATGATCGGGATTATATGTTTTGTCAGGCAAGCCCCCCCACCTGCCAAGACCAAGGCACACATTATCTCATCACATGAACATTAAAACTTAAAATTGCAAGCCCCTGACTGGAAAGACAATTGCATGGTAACAGGCAGTGTTGGAAAAAGGGACAAAGGACCATGCCCTGACACAGTCAACCAACAATGCACTTTTGATTACCAGAAGTTGAAGCATTCCAGGTTAACTACTAAGCTGGCCGAATACACAGAAGAAGTGGTCAGACCAGTTTTGGTCACATGACTGACTGTTGGAATTTTTGAATTTGAACTTCCAACAGAGGGTTGGAACTGAGAAAGCTCCTGGCTCCTGGTTTGAGAAGACCTCTCTCCTGCCTGCTCAGCTTTCAGGGAACTGAATCTTGTGAAAACACGTGAACCTCAAAGAGAGAAAAGTCTCCTATGTGAACAAGGTTTAAGAATACCGAGCCCCAACAAAAAGCAAGACTACCTACAATCAAGTGAGCTCGACGCACAGTAAACAAGAAACTCTTCTGAAATTGCCTCAAATCCCTCTCTACT
Source organism: Heterodontus francisci (assembly GCF_036365525.1). Classification (NCBI taxonomy): domain Eukaryota; kingdom Metazoa; phylum Chordata; class Chondrichthyes; order Heterodontiformes; family Heterodontidae; genus Heterodontus; species Heterodontus francisci. The sequence continues at coordinate 133,144,892 of NC_090374.1, read as the reverse complement.
ACACTTTCCTCTTTTCTGTCCCTATTTGCATGTGTGTATCGTGTATGCATGTTAATGTGGGCGCGCCAAATATCCATAGGCGTTAACTGTATTCGAGTTTTAAGTTTAAGGTTTAATAAATTTCATTTTTTCTTCTTTAAACCTAGGAAAATCCTGGTGTGCACATTTCTTTGCCTTATAATTAGAAAGCTGTGAACAAGGATTCACAAAGGGAAAGCTCAAAACACAGTGTGTTTAAAATTAAACCCGGTTACAATAAGACCAGGTAAAGACAGCAAAAAACCCCTAGACACATTTCGCACCTGGTCGTAACAGTCTGCAGAAGAGAGGCAAGCATGAGGTCAGAGTAAAAATCGACACTAGAGTAAGTGCTAAAATTCTGTCCATCTGTTCACTGAAGGACATGTACTTAAAGAAATGGGAATCTATGGTAAGACCCACCACGGCTAAGCTGACTGCCTATAACGGTTCTCCAATCAAGTGCATTGGAATAATAACCTTACAGTGCAGCTTTGGGTGCTCTGACTGGATACCACAAATGTTTTATATTGTAGACACAACTGGACGAGCTGTTGCGGGACTTCCAGTATGCCATGATTTACGCATCACCACAATACCTGAAGTCAGTACCGCATTGAAAAGTACAAAAGGTTGCAACACAGAGTGCGTTGCATCAGTTAGAGACCTGAAATGACTTTATCAGACAGGTTTGATACAATTGGTGATTTCAAGGGAGATGCTATATTGCACTTGAGGGAGGATGCAGTTCCTACTGTCATGCACCAAGGAAGTGCAGTGTGCACATTCAAGAGAAGCTTAAAGTGGAGCTGGATGAGATGGAGCGCAATGGAGTCATCCGCTGAGTGAACCAACATTCCGATTGGTGCAGCCCCATTACCTGCGTGCTGAAGGAAGATGGCAATCTCAGAATTTGCTTAGACCACTGAATTTAGCCCTCAAGAAATGCCCGCATAAAATCCCACCCCGGAGAAGCTGAACCCTAAGTTTACTGGTGCTAAGTGTTTTTCAAAGCTTGACGCAAAGCATGGCTACTGGTTTGTCCACTTAGCCAAGAAGTCCCAGCTACTCATAACTAATAGAATGCCATTTGGGAGATACTGTTTCAGACAGTTACCATTTGGTCTGTGCATCAGCCAGCACATTTTCCAAAAATACATGGGTAGGATAACAGAATATTCCCAGGCTGTATCTGAATAGCTGACGATATTGCAGTGCCGGGGTGGATCAAGGCACAGCATGACTGAAACTTGCATTTGCTAATGCTGGCTGCTCGTCGTGAGGGCCTAGTGTTTAATAGCAAGAAGTGCCAGGTCAGAGTTGGGCACATTAACTACTTTTGGTCGATATATTCTGCCACAGAAATACGCCCAGAACCAGATAAGATCAAAGATGTCAGAGCCATGCTAACTCCTCAGGACTGGGAAGACCTACAATGCTGTCTAGGGCTGTTCAAATTTTTGTCCACGTACATACCCAATTTTGCTGAGCGAGCAGCACCGCTTAGGGAATTACTGAGTAAAGATACATCTCACATGTGGCAAGAAGATCACCAGCAGGTGTTTGAGTCCTTGAAGTTAGCTTTGCCAAGTCAAGACAGCGTGCTATAGTATTACGACCCGACCAAAGAGAACACGCTCGAGGTCGACGCGTCCCAGGAGGGATTAGGTGCCTGCATTATGCAAGAAGGGAAGCCAATTGCCTTTGAAGCGAAGAATTTGTCACAAACCCAATCCAATTTCTCTAACATCTAGCGTGAAACCTCAGCTCTGGTTTTTGGTATCTTTACGTTTCGCAGCTACTTGTTTGGAAAACATTGTACCCTGGAGACTGACCAAAAGCCACTTGATGCGCATATGGCGCAAACTGCTCATGACTGCTCCTCTGCGAATGCAGAGACTTTTGGTGAAACTCCAGAGCTATGATTATGATGTCCGATTGAAACCTGGCAGCAAAATGGTCACATTGGACACCCTGAGCAAGTTGCCTAACCTGAATAAAGATGCAGATGTCTTGCTAGATTTACATGTCCATGGTGTGGATACTACGACTGAGGATATCCTGAAGATAGACCTTATGAGTTTTGGACCACACAAATGTGAGCAACTAAGGGATGAGATGACACTTGACCCTATTCTATCCTTGTTGTGGAAGGTGACTGTGGAGGGATGGCCTGGCACCATACAGGAAGTAACCGAACGTCTACACTGTTTCCAGCACTCTCGAGATGAGCTCAGTATATCACAAAGGGAAACAAGTCCTGATACCTGAAGCTCTGCATTCTGATATTCTAACCCAACTGCATAAAGGTTATTTAAGAATAGAACGTACCAGGCACCTTGCCAAAGAGAAGGTTTATTGGCCAGGAATCAACAGTGATGTTGAGACGATGGTGAAATCCTGTGAGGCATGTTAAAAGTTGTCAGCCAAATCAACAGAGAGAACCCTTGATTCCGCATGAAACACCTTCACATCCATGGGCAAAGATCGGCACAAATTTATTTCACGTTCGAGGTGATGATTTCCTTCTTGTTATGAATTATTTCACCAAGTTTCTGATCTTTAGGCAGCTATGAGATACATCAAATGCAGTAGTTGCTGATATGGTCAGTGCTCTGTTCAGCCTATTAAGTTTTCCATAGTAAAAGATATACTTCTTTCTAAACAAGGGAAGATGAAGGCATCGCATGACAGGCAAGTAGAACAAGAATTAGCTTGATTGCAAGTAGGGCAGAAAGTCAGAGCTCTCGATCTTGTGTCGGGAACTTGGTATCCTGCAGAAGGTGCGAAGATATGCGACCAGCTGAGATGGTACAAGATCCAGATACCCAATGCTGTGATTCTCAGATGAAACCAAAGTCAACTCAGGCAGCTGTATGACAACACTACATATGACAATCCTGTGCATCGCGAACATGTTCAAAGACAAAGTCTGAAGATGAATGTACAGAGGCTATGACCACAGAGGAAGAACATGTTAACCAGACTTCCGAGTCACCAAAGTCTCAGAGGAGTTGTCAAAATGAGCTCAACTCTGGGAAGAGGATTATGATAACAAGATCAGGATGAAAAAGCAAACCTCCTCTACGTTTTAGAGTGTTAAGCTTGCTTACTTGTAAAAAAACATTTTGTTTGTATAGTTAGTCCAAACTGCGACATTATTGTATATTGTACATATGTTTTTATCTTTGGAAAAAGGGGTATGTTGTGGGACCACCTGAAGAGGTTGTAAGTGAAGGTCACCAGAGGAAGTGATGTCACATCACACATGACCAGGGAGTAGCGGGTGTAGCCTGACAGAGTAAGTGTGGATTGGTGCGGCTCCTGTAGTAGCTGTATATATATCTGTTCTTGTTTAAGTGATATTAACAACTCAGGTATTCTTTGGATATTACTTGGAGTCCTGTGAATCTTACAGTAGTTCACATACCAAAGGAATAACTAATATTACAGCGGGCAGGGTGAAGATCTCCCCTATAGCATCAGAGGGAAAAGTTCACTATCCACAAACTATTGCACATAGAGATGAGTTTCTCTTTGTTGAGGATAGGCTGAAAACTATTATTTTAAGAAAGTCAGGATTAGCTTGTTGAGCCAGAAGGAAACTCTTCTGCTCTTCCTAGTCTAGAAGCAGTTCTGTAAAAGCACTTATCTCATGGATCCAGCCCTTCCTACCTCCTTTTACCTGTTAGGTTTCCTGAGGCTCTGCACAGAGGACACTCTCCAACATGTTGAGTGGCACTACCACTATGTGAAAGGGATAGATTCAGAACAGACCTAGCAGCTCTAAATTGAGCATCCATGAGGCACTGGGGGCCAGCAGCAGCAGCAGCAGCAGAACTGTATTCAACCACAATCTGTAACCTCATGGCCTGGCATATCCATCACTCCATCATTACCATCAAGTCAGGAGACCAACCCTGGTTCAATGAAGAGTGTAGGGCAGCATGCCAGGAGCAGCATCAGGAATACCTAAAAATGAGGTACCAACTAGGTGAAGCTATAACACAGGACTACATGCATGCTAAACAGCAGAAGCAGCATGTTATACAGAAAGCTAAGTGATCCCATGAATTAGGTCAAAGTTCTTCAGTTCTGGCACATCCAGTTGTGAATGGTGGTGGGCATTTAAACAATTAACTAGAGGACAAGGTTCCATGAACAGCCCCATCCTCAATAATGGCGAAGCCCAGCACATCAGTGCAAAATATAAGGCTGAAGCGTTTGTAACCATCATTAACCAGAAGTGCTTAGTGGATGATCCAATCAGTCTCTTCCTGAGGTCCCCTCCATCAGAAGCCAGTCTTCAGCCAATTTAATTCACTCCTCAATATCAAGCAACAGCTGAGTGCACTGGATACAGCAAAAGCTCTGGGCTCAACAATATGCCGGCTGCAGCGCTGAAGACTAGCTGTGCCTCTAGCCAAGTTGTTCCCGTACAGGTACAACACTGTCATCTATCTGAGAATGTGGAAAATTGCCCAGGTCCGCAAAAAGCAGGACAAATCCAACCGGGCCAATTACCACCCCATCAGTCTGCTCTCAATCATGAGCAAAGTGATGGAAGATGTCATGAATAACCTGCTCACCGATGCTCAGTTTGGGTTCTGACAGAACCACTCAACTCCAGGTCTCATTGCAGCCTTGGTCCAAACTTGGGCAGAACAGCTGAACTCCCAAAGTGAGATGAGAGTGACTGCCCTTGATATCAAGGCAGCATTTGACTGAGTGTGGCATAGCCCTAGCAAAAGTGGTCAGTGGGATTCAGGGCAATGACTCTCTACTGGCTGGATTCATATTTAGGACAAAAGAAGATGCTTGTACTTGTTGGAAGCTAATCATTTCATCCCCAGGACATCGCTGCAGGAATTTCTAAGGGTGGTGTCCTAGGCTCAACCATCTTCAGCTGCTTCATCAATGACATTTCCTTCCTCATTAGGTCAGAAGTGGGTATATTTGCTGATGATTGCACAGTCTTCAGTTCCATTTACAACTGCACAGATAATGAAGCAGTTCATGCCCACATGCAACAAGACCTGAACAACATTCAGCCTTGGCCTGATAAATAGCAAGTAACATTCACACTGCACAAGTGCCAGGCAATGACCTGCTCCAACAAAAATGGGTCTAACCACCTCTTCTTGACATTCAATGCCATTACCATCATTGAATACCCTACCGTCAATATCCTGGGGGTCACCATTGACCAGACATTTGACTGGACCAGCCACATAAACACAAGAGCATGTCAGAAGCAGGGTTTTCTGTTGGGAGAGATTCACTATCTCACTCCCTAAAGCCTTTTCACCCTCTACAAGGCACAAATCAGGAGAGAGAAGAAATACTCTCCACTTGTGTGGTCAAGGAAGCTTGACACCATGCAATACAAAGCAGTCTGCTTGACTGCCACTCCATTCACCATCTTAAACTCTCACTCCCTTCACTACAGGTGCACTGTGGCTGCAGTGTGTATCATCCACAAGCTACACTGCAGCAAATTGCCAACGCTTCTTTGACTGCATCTTCTAAACCCACAACCCTTACCATCTAGAAGGACAAGGGCAGCAGGTACATGGGAAAACCACCTCCTCTAAGTCACACACCATGCTGATTTGGAAACATATCACCGTTCCTTCATTGTCACTGAGGCAAAATTCTGGAACTCCCTACTCAACAGTACTGTGGGAGTACCTGTGGGAGACTGCAGTAGTTCAAGAAGGTGATTTGTCACCATCTCTTAAGGGCAATTAGGAATGGGCAATAAATGCTGCTCACATCCCATTAACAAATAAATAGAAAGCCAAGGAAACCCATCTGTCAGCAGTTAAAAATAGAAATCATCTTAAAATAGAGGCATTTGGAAGATTTCAATGACTGACCTGCCTCCTGAAAGTGAATTGGTCGCCAACCCCTTGTCCAGCCTCCATTGAAGCCAGATGCAGTGGATTCAAAGCATCTTCAGTTTGGATTTTCACTTCCCATCCCACCCCTTTTTGGGGGTTACCCCCTTTGTGTTAATATGTTCTTCTTTATTTATGTTGCAATCCATCCTAAAACAAGCAGTCCAAGGTAACAATTTCTGCATGCACCAAAGAAATTTGCTCTCAGGTTTACTAAACTAAAATCAATTGCATATTCCTTTCACTAAAGTAAGCTATATTGCCCACTGGAATAAAGACAATGGCAGTGTGGGGACAGTGTGGGAGGTGGATTTTGAAGACTACTATCCTGTGTAAATGACTCCAAAAGTGATGGAAAATGACTTACCATACCGTTTCTGAGGTTGCCCTGGCCATCATAATCTTTCCCAGGCCTACTGTTGGGCAGCTGGAGTACATGCCTAAGTCAAGTATATTCAAATTATTCTATGATGGATACGGGAGACCTTTTGCCATTTAAGGACAATACTGTGCAGTGTATGTGCGGCATGCTCTGCCCAGCATCAATTACCAGTCCATTCAGAGAGGAGTCAAAAGAAGAGTTTTGCTATTCTTTTGAGAGTTTGGGAGGAGCAGCAGGACTACTTTAGGATCCACAAAAGCAGCCTTTGCTGCTCCGGGTCTCCCGTCCCAGGATGGAAGCCCTCTCTCATGGGCCTACCTCCTTCCGATATCCAATGAGTTATCTTTAAAGGAATCACTGTAGGCCACTGAAGATCACGTAAGGTTTCATTTTTCTTTTTTACCTATCTTTATGAGAAGCCAGGAGCTGCAGAATATGGCACATTAAACAATGCAGCATTTACTCAGTGTTGCATTGAAGTGTCAGTCAAAATTATGTACTCAAGTTCAGAGTGCAGCTTGAACCCACACTTACTGACTCAGAGGCAAGAGTAGCATTTTAACAAGGGAAAAGAAATCTCAAGTCTTTTCCAAATTCTGAAAGTAATGCAATTCAACACATGCAAAATGTTCAGACTTCAAAAAGTTTTTTTTTAGTTGAACCAGCTGGCCTGGCTCAGGCTGAGTTTGGCTGGATGGAGGGTGGCCAAACCAAACCTGATTCAAAATGTCCTCTGGCTTGGTTATCACTAACTGGGGAGCACTTTCATTTATTGGCAGCGCAGTTTTGATAGGTTAGAGCAAAATAAAAGAGGAAATCTAAGGTTTCTATTTGTATTCTACAATCTCATGTATACAAAAGAGTTATGGCCTATTTATCTATCCCTAGGCAGTTGTAAGAATGAGGTCATCTCCAATCCAAATGGCAAACCTCTGGCTTACTTCTACAATGAAGGATGCAGTGGCTCTATATATATATATTGGCAAGGGTTTCACCAGTTCAAATAACACATTGTCTTAAAAAGACTAGAATTCTCCTTTAAATTGTTTTATTTTCCCATGGTTCCTTTTTCAATATGTGCATTTATTCACTGGATAAAAAATTTGCACTTCATTGTAAATGAAACCTGTCATACCATGTTCAAATGAGGCACATGTTCAATTCTAATTTGAATTTGTTGTTAGATAGTTGCAAAGTAAGAAAAGAAAATTATTTATTTTTTTCTGTCCTGGTAAATGCTAAAGAAGTGTTGAGCTATATCTTTCGTTGAGGATGCCTGGCATTATATCAGGAGAGCTGCTGTTTACTTTCTGTCTGTTGGCTAAAAGTATGGATCTCTCATTATGACACTTTTGGATTAGATGCTCTGTATTCTGCTTCCAGATTTGGTCATGGCCCATAGTGAAGATGATCAGTCAAAACTGCAAGATACCAGTGGACTTACCTTGACAGGATCTGCTATCAGAAGCTGGTGTGAATCCCATCTCGCAGTCACATCGGTATCCTCCGGGAGTGTTGAGGCACTGGCCATTTTCACACAGATTAACATTCTCTGCACACTCATCCACATCTGTAAATAAAAGTGAATAAAATAGTATTTCTATTAACTCACAATACATCAATTTCGTATTATTTCCAAATATTCTTGAGAGAGAGCATTTTCCAATGACTTAGCCATACCCTTGCCTAGAGGTGATTGGTACAATTAGAATAACTTTTCCTCTTGAGAAATAACTCTGTTTCAGTCTAATTATTTTCATAAACAATCATGTAGCATGAGTGCATGGGACTTTGCCAGTTTTATATTGGACATCATCACTCATACAAGCAACAGATGGCAGACCTCAGAAATCAATCTTTATTCAACATGAGCTTTGGCAAAATGCTCACTATGATAGAATGAACTGCTGTTCTATCAGGAATTTGTGGTTAACTGGCATGGAATTTGTGGTACACAACTGCTGAATTGCAAATGGCACTGTTGCCAGCAAGATCCATAGATAGTGATGGCCTCATTGTAGATTCATGTTCTGCCATCTAGAACTGCTGCCACCACAACACCCTAGAGACTGGCTCACACTATGACATGACATCACAACATGCCTGGAGACCAATTTACCTATTTTCTAATGTTGATCAGCAGACCAACTAGCTTATATTCCAATTTCCTTCAAGACTGAAAATTCAGCTTTGGTAAGTTACTATGTGCATGCAGCAACTGCACCACTATCACCCCGCCCACCCAAGTTTCAGACAAAATCACTGCTCAAGAAGGTATAATTCTTGATTGGCAACACTGCAGCCAGGTATGAGGGTGAGTAAGGCAGTAACATTTAATACACAGTAGCCACTGTCCACTATACTACAATTACCAGTGCACCAGCAGATAGGAACTAAGGGGGCTAGATTGTGGATGCCCAAATTTCTGTTTGGGGATTGCAGTGTACGATTACCATGCACCCGTTCAGAATGATGCAGGCAGCTCACAATCATCATGTTGCCTAATTATTTCCAGGATTACGGTGTGCTGCTGAGTGGCTGCATCCCTCAGCAGGGTGCCCAAGTTCATGCAAAACTAACACAACTTGAAGCCAGCCTGCACTGCTTAAAGTCAGAATGCGCTGCTTAAAGACAAGGTGCATTCTGGCTGCAGTAAGAAGTGAAAATACCCGGATAAGATTTCAAGACTTTCGGCAAGAACGGAAATGAAGAAACAGGAAGGAGAAGTGCCCCCAGGTTTTTTGATCCTGTGTTGGAGTCATTGGTGCAGGAGATCCACTGGAGAATAGAGGCTGTCTTCTGTCAGAGAGCCAGGATGCCCGCCCGACAAGTGCTTAGAAGGCATTGGGAACACTGGCATCGACGGCCTGGATAAACTGCTGCACAAAGTTTAATGACCTCACATGACTGGCTAAGGTCAGTGAGTGCATCCTTACATGCCAAATCCTACCAATTGCACCACCAGCCTCACACACTGCTCCATTCACCACAACTCCTTCACTTGCCAATAGCAAACCCCAACAACCATGACCGAAACCTCACATTCGTATGCTTCACCTCACCCTCACACTCATAACACTGCTGGAAGAAGCAACTCATATCTAAAACCTTTGGAGCTGAGAATGTTTAAGACTGGGCATTAATTAGAGCGGTGAGGTCAAAAATGGCAGGTTATGCATCAAATCAGTATTAGATGATGATTGACATCCCAATCTACCTAATTTGCATACATCTGCCACATGCATGTGACAACACGATGATCAGCGTAGGCCATGTCGGATGTGATTGGGAGCGGTGCAGACTCCGTGGGCAGGATTTTCCTTCCGGGCATTGGAAACGGATGTCAGGATTGTTTCCAGGTTCTGATCCCGCCTCTGGGGGTGTGGGGGTGGGGGGTGGGGGGAAAGTAGCAACAGCCCCTGATTTTCACAGGAGGGTGGGTGGGCCAGCCAATTAGTGGCTGCGGTGGCAGGAACGGAGGTGGATCTGAAAGAGAGCGAGCCCAATTTAAACCCACCATTGCGGTCATTATTGTAGCTGCTGTTTCACAGATTTATTTGCTGAATTAAACATACAGCAGGAAAGGCAGAGGTCTGGAACCCGGGGCAGGGCTGCCCTTCGGTATGCAGATGCTGACATGTAGGTCCTCCTTGAGGCAGTGAGGGAGAGGAGAGAAGCACTCTTCCTGGAGGGTGGCAGGAGGAGGCCCTCTCCCAGACCAAGCAGGCCTGGATCAAGGTCGCTGAGACAGTGAGCAGAGAGTGGTCCACAGGAACTGGGTCCAGTGGAGGAAGAGGTTCAATGACCTTATTTGCTCCTGCAAGGTGAACGTAATGCCGCATCCTCAGGACACTCCAGTTGAGGAGCCTGAGGCCGCATGCTGTTCCAGAACATGGGAGAAGTGTGTGCACAGGCCACTTACTGACCCTTCAGAATGTCTCAGAGACATAGTGCTGCTGAGGAGTTTCCAGTACTGAGACATGCAGCTTCTTGCGCATTTGAGCCATTGACAATTACCATATAGGCCAGCAGTGCCATATCTCTTTTTTGTCTTTGCAGGACAGATGGACATATAATGCCTGGAAGAGGGCCAATGCAGGAGGAGCGGTTCCCTTCCTGCATGTCATCACCACAATGGAAGAGGGAATTGTGGAGATCGACAGGGTTGTTCATGTAGAGCAAGTCAGGAAAGCGAGTTGGGGATTCCTGGTGGAGTGGGTGAATAGAGACTGCAATGCTTACATTAATGGAGTGCATTGAACTCCAGCCCAACCGACAGCATGCCAAAGACTGTGCTGCTCATCGACATGAGATTTTAACTCAGTTTCTCTTTCCACAGATGCTGCCAGACCTGCTGTGTATTTCCAGCACTTTCTTTTTATTTCAGATTTCCAACATCTGCAGTATTTTGCTGTTAACTTATAGTATCTTCTTGTGTCTCCCACAGGTGCTGACATCATGGCAATAAGACTGATTCTTTGACCATCAATGGGTCAAGCACACCTTCCACAAGCACAGAAACAGTCACTTCGGTGGGTCCTTGCATGCGATTAGATACTGTGGCAGTGGGTGATGAGCACGTCACAAGTGTAGAGGAGGTGACGGAGACAGAGGCAGTTGTGGGTAGACCCCTCAGAGGATGGAGGACAGACACAGCCCTGCTAAGCTGGGTACAGATGCAGGACCTCGAGAATCACAGGAAAGGCAGCTCTACTTAGATCAGCAGCAACAGATGTGCTCCCACATGTTGGAGTTCCCTGTGGCACTGCACAGTCATGGGCGAAGAAGAGAAGTCTGTCCAACTCATGTGCGTCACCATGGCTCAGGGCTTTGAGCGCACGAGCTCCTCTATTGAGAGAGTGGCCAACCTCATGGAGAGCCATATGCGGGAGCACTTGGAGAACATGCAGGGACTGCACACTGATGTACAGAGGATGCATGCCACAATATGTAGCATGGACCAGTCAGCCGTGCTGACGGTGCAGGTTTGTTTGGAGGAGATGCCAGTTGCACCCCAGCTGGTGCTCCCCTCAGCCATCCAGAGTGCCATCCAGGCTGAGGCTGTCACCGAAAAGGATGAGGGTGCCATCCCTCATGGAGCCCCATCATCAGCGGTCATCTTAGCCCATCTGACGTGGGAGCTTCTGTGCATCAGGGCCCAGTGACAGAGGCTCCCCTGCAATGACACTGGTGCAGCAGTCTCTTGAGTTGCCCCCACTGGCACCTCCATGACGCAGGCAACCGCCATGTGCATCTCAGCCACAAGCTGAGACAAGTAAGCAGACTGCCTTCACCTTATCCGATGTCACAAGGGGAACACTGCGTAGAGGTGGCTGAGAGCAGAGGCCACTGCATTGGGCAGAGCACTGAGTGGGTCACTGGGGTGCTATGACATGTAACAGTGCAATTTTTGTCTTTTTGAGTATCATATAAATATTGACAAGTGAAGCCAGACGTGTGAGCTTCCTTTTATTATGGCAGGACAAGAAATGGGATGAAGTGATGAAGCGGAGCAAGGGTCTTTGAATGGTGATAGTGAAACCTCTGGGCAGATGTGCATCCTTCACTGGTGATAAGGCTGCACTTCAAATGGACATGTTCTCACAGGCAGCTCAAAGTAAGTTTCATACCGTGCTGTTAGAGGGGCTTAGCTGAAACCAGCCTGAATCAGATGATCCCTGATGTTAACGGTCTCCAAATGAGACCTTGAGCTCCACGCTGGTGCTGGCCACCTCCATATGCAGCCGGACCACCTCTGGGTTCTGCCTTTTCCTCCTCCTCCTCCTCCACTTCCTGCTTCTCCTCTTCCTCCGAGAGCTGTGTCCATCCAGTATTTCAGCCTTTTCAAGATCCACACTTCTCTGGAGTGCCATGTTATGGAAAGCACAGCAGATCATCACAAGACATGAGACCCTTGTAGGAGCGTACAGCAGGGCGACACCTGACCGGTCCAGGCACTGGAACCACATATTCAGAAGCCCGATGGTCTGCTCAATGGTTGTCCTAGTGAGCAAATGGCTTTGATTGTAATGCCTTTGTGCATCCATGTCGGGTTCTAGTTGAGGGGTGAGTAGCCATCTCTTCAAGGGATATGCCTTGTCCTCTTGAATCCATCCACGGAGTTTGGAGGGAGGAATGAAGAGCTGCTGCAGCCTGAAGTTACAGAGGATTAAGAAGTCATGGAAGCTGCCAGGAAAATGAGTGCACACATGCAGGAAGCCCTTGTTCTGGTCACAGATCAGCAGAACGTTGAGGGAGCGGAAGCCCTTCCTGTTGATGAATCTCACTGGGAACTTATTGGGTGCCTTGATGGCCACATGGGTGCATTCAATGATGCCCTGCACCTGGGGAATCCAGCAGTGGTGGCGAAACCCACTGTGCTCTGTCCCTGCAAAACATCTGTTTGAAATTGATTGTACTGCCCAGTTCTTGCAAATAGGGCATCAGTGACCTGCGAGATGCAGTGATGTGCAACCGTTTGCAAGATGCCACTAAGGTCCACAATAGATCCTTGCAAGAAGCCAGAGGTAAAGAAGTTCAAGGCCACAGTGATTTTGATGGTTACTTGCAGGGCAAGGCTAGCAAGGTGTGAGGTCTTCTGCGACAAGGGCACAAATCTCTGTGACGATCTGCCTGAAGAGTTGCAGTCTCCTCTGGCACTGATTCTCAGTCATCTCAGATAGCTCTGTCTTCGGTAGGAAATCCTATGCCGAGGGTATGGCCTCCATTACCTTCCTTCTGCTCGTTCCTCTCCCCTGCCCTCCTGATGCCGAGGCTCTGCCCTTCCTGTGGAGGATGTTGCTCCTCATTGCCACTGGACCTGAAATCTGTGAGTTGCGTATTCTGCCTATTGGCAGCTGCTGCCTTCTGTGTGCTCTGGTTGCCTCCCAATTGTGTTTGGAAGCCTTGACCCCTCTGCTTATGCCCCCTCAATTCCAGCAGGTTGACAACCCCCTGCATTGCCTGAGTGCTTACTGACCACTCTCCCCAAAACCTTCGCTGAGACAATGGCACCCAGGTGCCAATGGCTGAGTCCCCCTCTGTGCCATTCTTCCTTTCATGGGGCCCACCTAATTCCCTAGGCCGTCCATGACTGGCTCCCTGATGTGTCTCCACCTCCATGCACCTAATCGGCCCCAGACCCATTGTGGAGCCCATGCTCCCCTGCCAAAATTTGAACATGGCTCTCAGCAAACTCTTAATGAGCTCTTCAGTTATCTTAATTACCGTTATTCATGGATCATGTTTCTCCCTTGCACACCTCCATTCCTGACCCCAGTGAGACCTAAAAAATCCTGCCCCATTTCTCACCTGAACTGGTACCCGTCGGACCAAAACTACCAGTTCTATGGAGCAGAATTTTGTGCCTAAGAGTATGTTATTCTGGGTCTAAAGGGCTGTTACTCAGCCATCAATTTGTAAAATTACTGTAACTTGGGCTCTTTTGAAGTGCTCGTGACCAATATCCTCACAGGGAGTCCACTAGTGTGTTGGGGAGGGCTCAAACTAAAATGGCAGGGGCCTGGGCACCAGCATATAGAAGTAGAAAAGAGGAATAAGGTGCATAATGTGAGAGTGTTAGACAGTACTAGAGAAGGGATTAGTTCCGTATTAGATGGGAGTAGACTGAGAAGGACTGTGAGGTATGTAAAGACAGGATTACAATGCATGTGTGCAAATGCACAAAGTATGGTGAATCAGGTTGGTGAACTAGAAGCACAAATAGCAGTATGGCAATATGATGTACTATCAATACCGGAAATGTGGCTTAAAAATGTTGAGGACTGGGCGCTTAATTTACAAGGGTATAAAGTGTTCAGAAAAGATAGAGAAGGAAAAAAGGGAGGTGGGGTGTCAGAACTGATTACGGAAGACATCATAGTGTTGGAAAGGGAGAAGGACCTTGAATCCATTTGGTTAGAGCTGAGAAGCAAAAAGGGTATGATCACATTACTAGGGGTATTCTATAGGCCTCCAAATAGTGAGAGAAATAGAAGAACAAACCTGCAAGAAAATCACAGAGGTGTACAAGAACTATAGAGTGGTGATACTGGGGGATTTAGTTACCCAATTACCAACTGGGGCAATTCAAAGTAAACAGTAAGGAAGAGGAGGAATTTCTGAAATGTGTTTAGGAGATCTTCCTTGATCAGTATGTTCTCAGCCCAACTAGAAAAGAGACATTGCTGGATCTGGTGCTGGGAAATGAGGTGCGCCAAGTGGGCCAAGTGTCTGTCGGGCAGCACTTGAGTAAGAGTGATCATTGTATCATACGGTTTACACTCGTAATGCAGAAAATCACAGAACGAAATAAGATAGAACGTCTAGATTGGAAGACGACTAATTTTAATGTGATTAGAAGGGATCTAGCCAGGGTAAAATGGAACCAAAGACTGACAGGAAGAGCTGTATTGGAACAATGGGTTATCTTTAAGGAAGAGATGCTGCAGATACCGGCTAGGAACATTCCAACAAGTGCGAAAGGTGAAGAAACCAAAAACAGGGCTCCTAGGATGACAAGGGGGATAGAGATTATGATGAAACAAATAAAGGTGTATGATGCACATCAGGTGAATTCTTCAAGTGAGAGCCAGGCCACATACAATAATTTGAGAGGGGAAGTGAAGAGGAAAATAAGACTGGCAAAGAGAAAATATGAAAATAAAATGGAAATCAATATAAAAGGGAACCCAAACATCTTCTAACAGCATGTAACTAGTGAGTGGGTAGTAAGAGATAGAGTGGGGCCTATTAGGGACAAAGAGGGTAATATATGCTTATAGGTGCAGGGCAAGGCTAACATACTTAATGAGTACTTTGTATCTGTGTTCACTAAAGAAGTGGAATCTGAAAAAATATCAGTAGAAGCAGAGAGAGTAAAGGCAATGGATAGGGTGAAAATTGAGTGGGGAGGTACTAAAAAGGCTGGCTATGATTAGGGTAGATAAGTTACCTGGGCCAGATGGCTTGCATCCCAGGTTGCTAAAGGAAGTGGGGATGGAGATAGTGGAAGGTTTGCCATAATCTTGCAATCTTTCCTAGGTACGGGGGAGGTGCCAGAGGATTGGAGAGTGGCAAAATGTGACACCCCTATTCAGGAAAGGGTGTAAGGACAGACCTAGCAACTACAGGTCAGGTAGTTCAACATCAGTGGTGGGTAAGGCTTTAGAAACAATAAATAGGGAAGAAACCAACTGACACTTCAAGAGGTTTGAGTTAATTAAGGATAGCCAGGATGGATTTGTAAAAGGAAATCATGCTTGATGAATCTAATTAATTTTTTTGATGAAGTAGCAGGGCAGGTTGATGAAGGGAATGTGGTGGATGTTGTTTGTATGGATTTTAAGAAAGCATTTGATACGGTATTGCATGAAAGGCTGGTGAACAAAATTGAGGCTCATGGATTAAGGAGGGTCTGTGTCCAATAGGATTTTTAAAAAAATTGGCTTAAGGGCAGAAAACAGCAAGTCGCAGGAACTGGTTGTTTTTCAGACTGGAGGATGGTAGATAGTGGTGTTCCCCAAGGGTCAGTGCTGGGACCACTGCTTCTTTTGCTGTATATACATGACTTGGATCTTGGAATACAGAGTAGAATCTCAAAAATTGCCGATGACACCAAACATGGAGGTGTGGCAAATAGTGAGGATGATATGAACTGCTTGCAACAGGACATAGATAAGCTAACGGAACGGGCAGACAGGTGGCAGATGGAATTTAATACTGACACGGGTGAGATGATGCATTTTGGCAGAAGGAATAGGAAGAGGCAATATATACTTAATGGCATAGTTCCAAAGAGTGTGCAGGAACAGAGGGGCCTGGGGGTGCATGTGCATTGATCTTTGAAGGTGGCAGAACATAGAGAGTGGTTAGAAAAGCATATGGGATCTTGGTCTTCTTAATTGGAGGCATAAAGTACAAAACCAGGGAACTCATGCTGAACCTTTATAAAGCTCTGGTTTGACCCAAACTGGAGTATTGCATCCAGTTCTGGTCACCACATTTCAGGAAGGATGTGGAGGTCCTTAGGAGGATGCAGAGGGAATTCACCAGAATGGTTCTAGGGATGGAGAATTTCATTTACAAGGTTAGATTGGAAAGGCTGTGTTTGTTCTCCTTAGAACAAAGGAGATTGTGGGGAGATCTAATAGAAGTGTATAAGTTTATGACAGGCTTAGATAAGTTAGGCAAGGAAAAACTTTTCCCATTGCACAGATTGAAGGTTTTGGGCAAGGGATGCAGAGGGAATATGAGGAACAACTTTTTTACACAGCGGACAAGGGTGGTGGAAGCTGAGACAATCAATGACATCAAGAGGAGGTTGGATGGCCACTTGAAGGAAACAGACTTGCAGGAGTATGGGAATCGAGCGGGAGAGTGGGACTGACTGAATAGCTTCATGGAGAATTGGCATGGGCCCGAAGGGCCAAATGGCCTCTTTCTGTGCTGTAAGTGACTCTATATGATACTGAGATATAGGAATTAGTAGAGATAACTAATTTCAACTAGAGAAAAAGTAGAGGAACTACAATTGGTTTCAGTGATGCTAGGGACGGATTTTATTCCAGTGATGGGGGTCCTGGTGGCGAGCCAAAAGGCGAGAGGAGAACCCATCTCGGGTCTCTGTTGGACCCCCATTGCAATTTAATGGTGAGCAGCCAATTAACTGCCTGGTTGATGAGTGTGGCCAGCGGGGCTACCCTTGGGAGCCATGGATTACCCCCAAATGAGGGACATCCCCAACTCCGCTAGGAGGCCACCAGGTCTCACCTGGCAGCATCTCCATGCAGTGGCAGGCCCCTCTGTCCTCCACAAAATTGGAGTGGAGGCCGGAAGAGGCTCTTAAGTGGCTAATAATTGGCCACTTAAGGGCTTCAATTGGCCTGGGGTGGGAAGGCCATCCTCGGCCTGGCCAAAATTGTAGGGGGCCTGAACAAGGTTGGGAATGGCATCCCTTGGCATTTCGTTTGCATGCACCACCACCACGCCCCCCCACTGCCCATCCCCCCCCCCCCACCCCCACCCCCCAACCTTGGCCACCTCCGTTTTTCTGTCTCCAGGGGCAGAATAAAATCTTGCCCCTAGACTAGGGAGAGGGTAAAAGTTCAGTTGGCCGGCTTCCTGTACATGATTGCTATTCTTACTGGAAGTCTGCATTGTGGTGTTGGGTGAGGGCAGGATCTGGATCAACTATGATACCTCTCATGGGGCAACAACCTGCCAGTACTAGCTATCTCAGTTCTCATCAGAAATCTGACCAATTGGGTGAAGTACTGGAAGGCTGTGGTGCCTGTGGAGTTACATCCCAACATGGGTCATGACTTTTAGGAACAGAGAAAAATAGAAGGAAAACTCTCATCAATTGAAAACTGTAGAGGGGTTGTGTGGTATCTACACAGGTATCTACACATTATGCTGCTGTCCTTTAAACTGGTGAAATTTGAGATACATTAAACTGTGTATTTTTTGGTTTCTATTTATGGCCACATTTTTATACATTAGGAAGAGCTTCAATTTAATTTCTTTCCCATACCTGCACATGTAAAACCATCCCCACTGAAGCCTTCAGAGCATAGGCAGCGATATGATCCAGGTGTGTTCATACATTTGGCATTGAGATTACAATGATGTGTTTCATTAATGCACTCATCAAGGTCTACGAATTAAAAAAAAAAGTATTATCATTGTTGAATGAAATACACAACAGCATTCTATGTCACTTTCTTCCTTAGCACCATTGTAAAACTTGAGCTATAAATTCATTTTGGAGGCAGTACTTTAGCATCAGGAACAGAAAATGTAATTAGTGCACAGCAAGACAAGCAGCATCCTATGTCATGATTGTATTGGGGTAGTGAATAGCTGGCAATGCCTGAGTTATGATGTGGTCTATAAACCATACTCTGGATGCCCATAAATTTGCTATGTTTTAAGAACATGGGTGAGATGTACAGTCAAGGAGCATATTTCCAATATGTGCTCCCAGCATCTGAAGCTCTGTACTCAGAATACTAAAGACAAAAAAATCATCCAATTGTTTCAAACTGCACAATTGAAATGGTACCAACTGTAAACTGTCCAGATTTGCAGAGAGCGCAATAAACAAAGGGTTAGCAAAAGTATTTAATTGATTAGTCAACTGGACGGACACATGCAAATTAAATTTAATACCTAAACAAGTAGACTGTTGCTGGAGGGAATAGAGGTAACTCCACACCACTGTTCACCAAAAGCTTGTTTAGGAGTTTCGGTGAACAGAGAAAACTCTGCTATAACTTATTAAAGCTGTGTCTCCCAGGGCACATTGCACTCAAGCCAAAGCCAATCCCACAGGAATGCAAGAAAACTTAACATTGTAATTCTGAATGTGTGCCAGTGTGTGTGGTTCTTCTATGCTGCTCCAAATCATGCAGTGTGCTTTGATTTTGTTCTGAGATTACATAGAAACCTTTAATCTGCTTTATTTTGTCAATCTATCAATTACATTGCATTAACCACCACCCCCTCCCCCAAACACTTTGCTCTTTTGAAAAAAGAATTCCTGGGATTTGGGCAACTATTAACCTCCGAAGGTGTAGCATGATATGAATTAAAGTTATTGAGTTGCCAATATTTCACAATATTGTTTCATCCTTGGGGCAGGTTCTACATTGCAGCACCTGACATTGAAACTCATTCGGAAATATGCATTTTAATGATTACTGATTTGGATTTTATTCTATGTGCTCGACGTAACTTCACCACAGAATCTTGAGCAAACAAAATACAAGGCAAGTTACTTTTCTTGTTAAATAGTAATAGAGTTGACAATGAGAATTATCACATGAGTACCTGCCCACATAGCCATAAGTGTGGTTAAAAATTAAACCTAGTTATTATAAAGTTGCTGTGTCTGGTCACAGGGGAGGAGTTTATAATTCAGATCCAGAACTTTGCAAATGCTGATCCGATCACAAAGGTCTACAGGGTAAAAACAAATCCTCGAAGCTAGCTGTTATGAAAAGAGTTTCAAAGGAATGAAGCTTTTATCTATTCAGATGAGAGTTCTGTGGTTTCAGTAATTCAACTCATTTTGTGGTAGTGTAGAAACTGAGCCAGAAATTACTTTTTTTCAAAGCAGCAGTGGTGGCAGTTACAAATGGTAGTGGAAAGCAGTTTTCTGCAACAGCCAATATTGAGTCATAATTTTCCATGTAGCACTGGGGTCATGTGCTCCAGAATTCCATTGGTAATTACTCTCAGGTCTCCCCATTACAAATTAGACTTTTTTTTTTTACTTTGGATTTAGACTACTAGTCCCTCAAACTCAGTGAGATCATGCCACTACTTCCTAATATTATAAAACCTGATGCGAAAAAAACTTTCTACTTATGTCTCCCTATCTCTGTAACCTCCTCCAGCTCTACAGCCCTCCAATCACTCTTCATTCTTCCAACTCTGGACTCTTGTGTATCATCCAATCCCTCTGCTCCACCAATGGTGGATGTACCATCAGCTGTCTAGGCCCTGAGTGCTGAATTTCCTCCTTGAACCTCCCTGTCTATCCACCTCTCTCTCCTGTTATAAGGTCCTCCTTAAAACGTATCTTTTTAAACAAACTTTTAAATAGCGTCTTCTAATATCACCTTAAGTTTCTGTGACAATTTTTATCTAATTGTGCTCCTGTGAAGTGCCTTGGGATATTTTTCTACATTACTGGTAAATAAATGCAACTTGTTTTTTATAATACTAATATGCAACTCTTCCCACTATCAGAATACTGCAAAATACACTGTGCTGAAAACTGCTTGTACTGTTGGAAAAACAAACCACTAAGTAAGTACGATACTGTAATTTTCAGCAAAAGAAGCAGTTTGCAGCACAAAGTTATACAAAAATATAAATGCAAATACAACATATTGCAACAGCCATTGCAACATCTGACTGTAATTTCTGCCATATAGCATTTATCTATTTGGAGTACACACTTGCATGCAATGCATATTTTGTCTTATAAAAACATTGCTATTTGAAGTTAATCCAGTGTAGGCTTCAGCTTTATAAACATATCCGTCCATAATCACTCGGCCATGAAGCACTCACCAACACATAAGGTGCCATCACCCACCCATCCCTCATGGCAGCTGCACTGGAAGCTTCCAGGAATATTGACACATGAAGCGTGCATATCACAGTTGTGGGCCCCGATTTCACACTCATCAATGTCTGAAAGGATAAAAGCAAGGTAGTCACAGAAGATACATTTTGGAATTAACATTGATTTAGGACAATATAACCTTTTAGATAAAGCCACCAGGGCCAAAACAATGAAAGAACTGTGCCATTGATTTACAATTTGTAGGAT
The DNA here is from genome assembly GCF_036365525.1 of Heterodontus francisci. Lineage (NCBI taxonomy): Eukaryota > Metazoa > Chordata > Chondrichthyes > Heterodontiformes > Heterodontidae > Heterodontus > Heterodontus francisci. The sequence goes on along the minus strand of NC_090374.1, from coordinate 133,124,248 downwards.
TAAGTGCTTAATACAAATTATTTAGCTAACTCTATGCTACTCTTTAGTGAAGCCGATGTCATCATCCAGTGATACCTTGTTGGCATTTCACACAATAGAAAGGTGAGATTTCTTTGTGATTGTGAACAACTTTATGAGTATTTTGCAGTATAATTTCCTGTCTGAATCACTATAACTTTATCTTATTGGATATTTGGACAGTGTATAGGGTTTGTGAATCTAGTGCAGTAGCCAACTTTTTCTCTGATACTGTATAGAGAAGGAACATCTTCCTTGATTACACAAAAGCCATTCACTTAGAATCATTGAATCATAGAATGGTTACACCACCGAAGGAGACCATTAGGTCCTTTGTGTCCATGCCAGCTCTCTGCAAAAGCAACTCAGCTAGTCCCACTCACTCACCCTTCCCCTGTAGCCCTGTAAATTTTCTCTCTTCAGGTAATTATCCAATTCCCTTTTGAAAGCCATGATTGAATCTGTCTCCATTACACTCTCAGGCAGTACATTCCAAATTCTAACCACATGTTGTACACTAAAGTTTTTTCCTCATATTGCCTTTGCGTCTTTTGCCATTCCCCTTAAATCAGTATCCTCTGGTTCTTGACCCTTCTGCCAATGGGGTCAGTTTCTCTCTATCTACTTTGTCCAGACCCTTCATCATTTTGAACATCTCTATCAAATCTTCTCTCAACCTTTTCTTCGCTAAAGAGAACAGCCCCAGCTTCTCTAATCTATCCATGTAACTAAAGTCCCTCAGCCCTGGAACCATTCTTACAAATTGTTTCTGCACCCTCTCCAATGTTTTCACATCCTTCCTGAAGTGTGGTGCCCAGAATTGGACATAATACTTCAGCTGAGGCTGAACCAGTGTTTTATAAAAGTTCAGCATAACTTCCTTGCTTTTGTACTCTGTGCCTCTATTTATAAAGTCCAGGATCCCGTTAGCATTATTAACCACTTTCTCAACCTATCCTGCCACCTTTAACGATTTGTGCACATATACACCCCCCCCCCACCCCGCCCCACCCCATGTATCTCTGCTCCCTTTAGAATGGTATCTTTTATTTTGTATTGCTTCTCCTCATTCTTCATACCAAAATGTACCACTTCACACTTTTCTGCATTAAATTTCATCTGCTGCATGTCTGCCCATACCACCAGCCTGTCTATATCCTCTTGAAGTCTATCACTATCCTCCTCACAGTTCATACTTCCAAGTTTTGTATCATCAGCATATTTTGAAATTGTGCCCTGCACACCCAAGTCTAGGTCATCAATATATATCAAAAAAAAGCAGTGGTCCTAGTACCAACCCCTGGGGAACATTCCTCCAGTCTGAAAAACAACTGTTCACCACTACTCGCTGTTTCTTGTCACTCAGCCAACTTTGTATCCATGCTGTCATTGTCCCTTTTACTTGATAGACTTTGACTTTGCTGACAAGCCTATTATGTGGCATGTTATCAAACGCCTCTTGTACCAGTGAAAGATATATATAATTTCATTACTTTTCTACAACATGATCTTCCTTTCATCTTTGATCTCTCCACAGCAACCTGATCTGAGAGGTTAAGAAGGGTAACCTGCTCCCAAAATTCCTCTCTGCTAGTGATGCTTTGTAATTAGCCATTGAAAATTAAATGAAAGCAGCCCTTCAATTTTCCTTCTCACTATTTGAATTGCTTGCGGACTCTTCACAATATCATAGTTGAAATCAGGAAGTCACCCTTTTGAGAATCACAGGCTCAAACTCAAATCCTACCCAATCCATGGTGTGCTACCTCTTCTCATAAGAACATAAGAAATAGGAAAAGGAATAGGCCATTCGGCCCTCTGAGCCTGAATAAGATCTTCTACCTCAACTCCATCTTCCTGCATTTCTTCATATCCCTTAATTTCCTTAGTATCCAAAAATCTATTGATCTCTGTCTTAAATATACCCTATGAATGAGCATCCACAGCTCTCTGGTGTACAGAATTCCAAAGATTCACAATGCTTTGAATGAAGAAATTTCTCCTTATCTCAGTCCTAAATGGCTGACTCCTTATTCTGAAACTGTGGCTGGGATTTTTCCCTTAGCGGACGGGAGCCATCCACCGACTGAAAAGTCAGTGGTAAACCCGCCTCCACCTGGCCTGGGGATCAAATCCACATTTTGCGGTTCCCCGGCCTCTAATTGGTCTAAGACAGGACTTCCACCTGCTTGAGGCAGGATGTCCTGCCTAATGGAGCTGCCGGCCAATCAGTGGGTCGGCAGCTCTTAGTCCCAGCAGCATCACTGGGAGCAGTGGGCACTGTTGGGACTGCAACTCAGCCACTGCAAAGAAGATGTCGGAGAGCCCGGAATGAAGGTAGGTTTTTGGTTCCTTGCCGGTGGTGATCGGTCGGGCCCCGGCAAGCCAAGGCTAGTTGATTGGGGGGAGTGGTGTGTTGGGTGTTGGGGGTGGTTGGGGCAGCAAGGGCAGCCCTCCATCAGGCACAGGGAGCCTGATGAGGGCCCCCACACCCAGGCTGTCACAGAGCTGCCTGCTTTTGCCAGGTGGCTTCTTTTGGGCCCAGGCCGCCCGACCATCCACGGGCAAAATCCCTGTGGCGGCGGACGGAGGTCCTTAAGTGGCCTCGTAAGAGTTTTGATTGGCCTGGGGTGGGCAGGTCATTTTTCGCCTCTGCTGTCCTGCATAAAGTGGCAGCGGAGGCGGGAGCGGGTTGGTAAGGGCCTCCCGTTCCATTTTATGCCCCCTCCACCCTTGCCACCTTTCTGCTCTTTGTGGTGGGGGGGGGGGGGGGCGTAAAATTATGGCCCGTGATCCCCGAGTTCATAACTCCCCAATCAGATGAAATCTCATTCTAGCATCTACCCTATCAAGCCCATTAAGAATTTTATATGTTTCAATTAAATCACCTCTCATTCTTACAAATGCTAGGGAATATAGGCCAAGTCTACTTAATCTTTCCTCATAGGACAATTCCCTCATCCCAGGAATCTAGTTAACCTTTGTTGCACTCCCTCGAAGGCTAGTACATCCTTCCTTTGGAAAGTAGATCAAAACCATACACTGAAACAAAAGCAAAATACTGCAGATGCTGGAAATCTGAAATAAAAACAAAAAGTGTTGGAAATATTCAGCAGGTCTGGCAGCATCTGTGGAGAGAGAAGCAAAGTTAACGCTTCAGGTCTGTGACCTTTCATCAGAACTGGGAAAGGTTAAAAAAGAATGAGGTTTTAAGCAAGTGAAGGGGAGGGGGCTGGGGGAGAGAACAAAGGGGAAGGTGTTTGCTAGGGTAGAGGGCAGGAGACATTAAATAACAAAACTGTCCTGGGACAAAGACAAAGAGTGTGTTAATGCTTGTGGTGAAAGACGAAGCATTAGTCCAGAGAGACTGTTAATAGCGGAATAATGAGTAGCTCTGACTACTTGAAAAGCAGGTACATGGTTAAAAAATAAAATATAAAAAAAAAGGCCAGTCATGCTCTGAAGTTATTGAACTCAATGTTCAGTCCGCAAGGCTGTAGAGTGCCTAATTGAAAGATCAGGTGCTGCTCCTCGAGCTTGCTTTGATGTTCACTGGAACACTGGAGCAGGTGAAAGACAGAAATGTTGGCATGAAAGCAGGGGAGAGCTTTGAAATGGCAAGCAACCGGAGGCTCGGGGTCATGCTTTCGGACCGAACGGAGGTGCTCTGCAAAGCGGTCACCCAATCTGCGTTTGGTCTCCCTGTAAAGGTGGGAGAAGTGTGGAAAACTATACACAGGTGTGGTCTCACCAATGCCATATATAATTGCAGTAAGACTTCTTTATTCTTATACCCCAATCCCTTTGTAATAAAGGCTAACATACCATTTACTTTCCTAATTGCTTGCCGTACCTGCATGTGAACCTTCTGTGAATTGTGTGCAAGAGCGCCCAGGTCCCTCTGAATACCAACAGTTACCAGTCTCTCACCATTTAAAAAAAATTGTACTTTTCTACTTTTCCTACCAAAGTGGATTACTTCAGTCTACATATTATATTCCAACTTAACCTGCTTATATCCCTTTACAGCTTCTTTGCATCTTCCTTACAATTTATTTTTCCACCTAACTTTGTATCATCAGAAAACTTGGATAAATAACACGCTTAATGAGTGAATGTTTATTACTCACACCTCTAATAAAATTCAACTCCTCAGACAGCCATTAAATTATTAGCAAAAATAGATGCAATACACAATTGGTGACTAAATAAAATAACATAATACCAGAGTGGAGGTAAGCATGCCTCCGTGGAATTGAGCAATGAGGACTGAATCCTTAATGGTTATGCTCTGCCCCAAGTTAACTGACATTCCATTAAGTTTAGTCGCTAAATGGCTATGATTCACAGCAAGTAGGCATAATCGTGAAATTAAGACTGGAATTTTATGCCACCCCAAAGAGCGGGATGGTGGCAGCGGGTTGGGGGGGGGGGGCGGCGGTGTAAAATGGGCCCCTCCCGACCCACGCCTGCCTCCACCGCCATTTTACACAGGGCGGCGGTGGCAAAAAATGGCTCGCCCACCCCAGACTAATCAAGGCCCTTAACGGCCACTTAAGGGCCACCGCCTGCCACCACGGGGATTTTACCCTTGGCTGGCAGGCAGCCCAGGCTCGAGAAAAGCTGCCTGTTAAAAGTAGGCAGCTTTCTGACAGCCTGCGGGAAGGTGGGGGGTTTCTCCTGATCAGGCACCCGATGCCCGACGGAGGGCTGCCCCCGATGCCCCAACCACTCCCAACACCCAACACACACCCTGTCCCCCCAATCGACCACCCTTGCCATGCCGGGGCCCGACCGATTGCCCCCAGCGAGGCCCCAAAAACTTATCGGTTATCCGGGGCTCCCCGACATCTTCCGTCTTCAGCTGGGTTGCAGTCCCTGCAGTGGCCACTGCACCCGGAGGCGCTGCTGGGACAGAGAGCTGCCGGCCCGCTGATTGGCCGGTAGCTCCATTAGGCGGGACTTCCAGCTTCAATGAGGTGAAAGTCCTGCTTTGGAACAATTAAGGGCTTGGGAACCGCAAAATACAGTCTGGATCTCCAGGCCAGGTGGAGGTGAGATTGCCACCGACTTTTCGGTTGGTGGATGGCTCCCGTCTGCCGAGGGTAAAATTCCGGCCTAAAGCTAGGTCATTTAGGTGTGAAATCAAGAAGCATTTTTTCACACAAAGAGTGGTGGAAATATGAAAATTTCCCTAATTGCTATGGATGAATGGTGAATGGAAATTTTCAAGATTGAGATCAATATATTTTTGTTTGGTAACCGGAAGGTAGTTTGGGCTTTTGTTAATTTATTTCCATTTTATTTCATGGAGCAATGGTGCTGAAGATGCTGTTGAGGGATGGATAGAAAAGATCTGGCGTGTCCTTGGACTTGAGGACATTTTTCCAGTCTGATTCAGGTTAAACTTTAAGTCTAAGTTGACCCCTTTATCTTTGCATTAACTAATGTGTTTATAACTTATCAAACATGATTACTGACAGGTATAACACAGCAAATATTGCCAAGGAATACATTGGGTACATTTGTGAGACTGCACTGGTGGTGAAGAATCTTGCCCACTGCCACAGCTTAACAAAATATTGCGGGGAGTGTGGCCTTGATTTTTCAAAATGCACTGTTCCTACCATCATTGTGAACTCATAAAATTGCACCCATTAACTATATTTCAGATTTAAAATCATTAGTTTAAAATCTTCAATAGAAAGAATAAAGAATTTTCAATAAGATTTAGATCTTCTAGTAATAGGTCAGCACTACCTGAACATCCAGTTGTTCCTTTCTTCACAGAATATCCCAGCTGGCAATGGCAGATGAAGGAACCTTTGGTATTTTCACAGTCACCATAGAGACAGATGTTAGGATTCAAGTCACATTCATTCACATCTGCAATGAGACAACATTTTGTCACTTTCAGCAACATTTACATTTGTAAAGCCCATTTCTGTTGCAAAATAACTTCTAGATTTGTATAAAAGCAGAATACTGCGGATGCTGGAAATCTGAAATAAAAACAAGAAATGCTGGAACCACTCAGCAGGTCTGGCAGCATCTGTGGAAAGAGAAGCAGAGTTAACGTTTCGGGTCAGTGACCCTTCTTCGGAAGAAGGATCCGAAGAAGGGTCACTGACCCGAAACGTTAACTCTGCTTCTCTTTCCACAGATGTTGCCAGACCTGCTGAGTGGTTCCAGCATTTCTTGTTTTTATTCTAGATTTGTATAGTTCTGCTAAAATGTTAAAATTCACTTACATTGTGTTAAATGCACACAAAAATTACCAATTATGGAAAAAAACAGGAAATTATTAACCATCACAGTAACCAACTATTGCTGTTTCATAATCATCTTGGCATTTACCAATGCAGGTCCTCATGTCCATAGAAGCCATGAATCCATCAAAGCACAGGCAGCGGTACTCCCCAGGGATATTAGTGCACTGTCCACCATCACAGATATCAGGATTATCCTCACATTCATCAATGTCTGTTGAAACAAGACAAAAACAAGTCAAGTGAAAATAACAAATTTGAATAACCCTCTTAATCGTTAAATAGGCAGAATCTCAATAAACTCTACTGCATGGTAAATATTATCTGATTATTAATAATGACAAAAATGATGCTATTATCAGAAATTTCTCAGGATCTATATTGTGTACACTGGTGACTGATGAGACAGTGTAGGACCCTTGATTATTATGACTATTAATCAGGGACACCTTACAGAATAACAGAAGGTACTACTGGCAGAAATATTGAAAATGGGCTGATCTCAATGAACTATTTAAATCATTGTAACATGTCGTGTTGTCTTACACTATAAAAAACTCTTCTCTCAGCCTACCTGTGCAGGTTCTCTTATCCGGCATAAGAGCATAACCTTCAATGCAACTGCATTCATAGCTGCCTTCCGAATTTGTACAGTGTGTGTCACAGCCTCCATTCATGATGGTACATTCATCAATATCTGAAATACGAAGTAGGTGGTGCAAAAGGCCCCAGTTAAACTTTAGATTTCTGATGATGATTTGCATAAAAGTGGACATTCTGAATGCAGCTTAAATGCCTCTTTCATTTTATTGAGTAACTTACAAAACAGGTCAAGTTCCAGAGTGCTGTACAACATCAATATTTAAAAGAACAGTTGGTTGAATTTCTTGGGGGCTTTTCCTGGTCTTCTGCCGTAACTCTTGCAAGAACTAAAAGTTACGGTGATGGAATGGGAGAAGCCCCAAGGAAATTCACTGCCTAAAAGAGATGAGGTTGGTTAGTACCAAGTTTGTGCTTTAAAAGACTGTAAATTAATGGATTGGGAAGGAGACTGGGAGAGTGGGTGGTGGGGGTGGGGGGGGGGGGGGGGGTGCTGCCGGGGTGTGGGGGGGGGGGGATCTGTTCTTGGGAAAGTTTGCGTTAGAGTAGGAGGTGATGTGATTCAGCATAGTGAAAGGAAGAGGAAAAGGATGAATACAAGGGTGGAGAACAGGGTAAGTAAAGGTAGGGAAACATGGTCAGTCAGTTTCTCAGCAAAGGGTTTTTAAAGGCAGAATATATTAGGAGTGTCTTTCTTGATCACAGGAATTAATAAAGGCAAGTCATTCTGCAGATGCCAATAGAGAATCACGCAGAAAATCAGGTGAGATACTGAATCGTCAACTATTTAATATACACTTTCAATGGACAGCTCATGATTGGCAGATAAATATTCTATTTAATGGGGATGGGGGCAGAATTGTTCTCTTTCAGGCTGAGTTTTAACCGAGTGGGCCTTCCACCCACCCCTCTATATCCAACCCAGCCACACCCTGGATTCATTAAGCATGCATAGTGGGGTGCCAGCAGATTCCCCTCATCAAGAAGGAACCTGCCAGTGCAAAGGAGAATAATTCTGGTGATGGTACAGCAGAGCCACACTGCAGCATCAGAAGATCCATTGAGCGAACTTAATGGGGTAGAAGCACCCAGGAGATCAGAAATTATGCCCCATGGTCTTGCCTGAGACTTGGGCCTTCAACAGCTAAATGTTGGGGGGCAGAAAGTAGAGAAAGGAGGCTGCAACACGACCCTCTCCCTCCATGGGGATACTTTAGGGCCATTATTGCCACTTCTCGAGCCTACTATAACTTCCTTTATGATGGTCTCAGGATGCAGCGATAACATTAGTGGGACCCCATCTTGGGAAGGAGCAGGCAGTAGTTGGCTTGGTGGGGTGGGGTGGGGGGAGGGAGATCCCAGACTGGCTGCATTCAGGATAACCAGGCCTATAAGTGGCCTCACCAACTGTTCTTAGAGGGATTGCTGCAGGCCTCCACAATAAGGGTATTTAAAAAAAAACATACCTGTGTGTGGTTCTGGGATGTTCACGAGTGTGCCTGCCAGCTCCATATTAAAACCAAGAGCTGCTGCCAACCACCACTCATCCCATGTCTTATGACAACCTCCCCCCCCCCACACCCCGTCACATAGTCACTGCCTCTCTCCCTCTCTTGGCCGCAGCCTCCCACCTTTACTCGGTGATACGTCCTACCCAATCCTAGGCGCTGCGCCTCACCCTCTCTCAGGTGCTGCCTTCCACCTCCCTTCCAATTGACCCTCCTCCCCTTCTGATCATTTCCGTTCTTCATGATCTGAGTAGTGGCCCAAAAATCAAGTCGTCTTCACTGGTGAGCTGACTGGGGATACCTGACAGGCATCTACAGCTCACCAATCTGATATAAAGGAGACCTGAAGCCCAATACCCATTCCAGTACAGAGATTATTCTCTGTGCCTTGTCCAAACTACAAGCCCTGTGCAAATCAATTTCTAGGCTGAGGACTCTTGCTGGAAAAGAGATAATAGCCTAACTTGGCAGAAACACCTTCGAGAACAACAAATGGGGATGGGAAGGTGAGTTTGTAATAACCAACTCACAACCTCAGAAGCCATTCTTCTCAGGACTGGTGAACAAAAAAAGCAGCTTGAACATTTCAGCAAAGCTGTAACACGTAACTATAATTAATTGTGCAGTTTCAAAGTGATAGGATATGACAATAAAAAGCTAGATGTCCGCACAGAGTGCTAAAGTAATGCTATACCTGAACTATATATAAAATAGACCTCAATGAATCTTACCAACACAGCCTTGCCTGTCAGGAGTAGCCTGGTATCCAGGGTTGCAAACACATTGATAAGTTCCAATCATATTTACGCACTTGCCATTTCTGCAGAGGTTGTCACTGAGGGAGCACTCATTGATATCTGAAGAACAGACAGAAAGTAGAAAACTTCACATATTGTAGAAAACAGTTGAAAGGTCAATGGCAGAAAAATAAAAGACTGAAAATAAATAGCTGGTCATGAGTAGTCAGATCCTCTCATATGAGTAACCTGGTTTCTCTTACCAACACAGGCACTGCCATCTGGAGTAAGCTCATGTCCTGGAGGGCATATACACCTGTAGCTGCCTTCTGTGTTTATACAAGTGCCACCTCGGCACAGAAGAGGATTCCTCTCACATTCATCAATATCTGCATGGCGGAAGCAAAGATAACATTAGGATATTTGCCTGCAATGACAAAGCAGTTGATCAACAATGGAGCATCTTAAGAATAAGGCAGGTTCTTGATATTACCACAATTTGCTAACATGATTATTAAAATCCCTACCCTATAACATGTGTGTACTGGTCTGAAAACCAATAATCAGTGGCTCTTTCACATCTGTGTGTAACCACTAATAATGAAATGCTACACCGGGTGCCCTTCTTTGGATATTATACAACACATTATTGAGGAGTTTATTTATTTATTTAATTCCTCTTCCTATTTTAAAATATGTTTTTATTTTCTCCCCCTCTTCCTAAGTTCCCTCTCAATCCTCTTTTTCCTTTTTAGTGATCCAGCTGTCTGCCACATGTGAAAACTTATTACCGTGGTTAAAATGTCCAAACCAAACTACAAAGAAATCCATTTTAGAGTTTCTGTATGCCTGTTACGGAGTGTATACTCTCTCCCCAGAAACACACACCACTGGGATGAGAGGGGTGACCCAGTTTTAATCCTCTGGCTACAATATGATTTCTTCTTTGACTGGCCTCACAATCTGCTTGATATCTCTACATATTGGCTTGGGTCAGATTGTGAATTGATCATATGAGGAACTGAGGGTGTGAAGTGTATTCTTTTATTTTTTGGAACAGAGTTTTTGAACTTCTGTGCCTCCATCACATAAGAGATTTTAATTCAACGGATTTTTATGGACCATCTTTTTATATATACTGTTCTCTATCTCTGACATATGTGGACAAAGTCTACATTCTAGAGATAAAAGTACCAAATGAAGTCCATTAAAAAACAGACATAATGCATTCCAAAGGGTTATCCAAGATTATTATACAGTACACTGCACAGGAAACAAATGCAGCTAAATGCAAACCTTTTTAAAAAACAATCTATCAGAAAAATTATGCTACAACTACTGCTTAGACCAGTGCCAGAATTAATGCTGTATGCGTTCATAAATTTTCTCAATGTTGATTACCTATATGGCTATAAAATGTTAACTTCATTCTCAAATACAGCAGTATTTTTCAATTCACATTGAACAAAGGACTACACACTAGGATTAAAGTCCTGCTATCACTGGGAAAAACCTTCACTCCTCCACGTCAATTTTTGAAAATGAATCACTTTTTCTATTTGTAGATCCCTCCATGTCAAGCATCATTCCCTGGTTGAGCCAAAAGAAGGCAGTTTTCACTCTGGCATCTGTCTATGTAAGTCTTCAGGTTGGTTTAAGGAGGTACATGAAATGACTGGGGTGATTTGCCTGCTGATTTTTCCTCCCTATCTGTGAGGAAATAACTAGTATTAATTTCACCCCTCTCCTGATTAAATAGTACTCTCCCTGTTTTTTTGGGAAATTTCTAGAAACAATAATTCAGGACCAAATTAATAATCACATGGACAAATGCGGGTTAATTAAGGGAAGCCAGCACAGATTCGTTAAGAGAACATCATGTTTGACTAACTTGCTGGAGTTTTTTGAAGAGGTAATGGAGAGGGTTGATGAGGGCAATGCTGTTGATGTGGTGTACGTGGACCTCCAAAAGGCATTTGATACAATGCCGCACAACAGACTTGTGAGCAACATTTTAGCTCATAAAAGGGACGATAGAAACATGGATATGAAATTGGCTGAGTGACAGAAAACAGAGATTAGTGGTTAATGGATAATTTTCAGGCTGGAGGAAGGTTTGGAGTGGAGTTCCCCAGGGTCAGTGTTGGGATCCTTGCTCTCTCTCTCTAATATATATTAATGACCTAATGTACAGGGCACAGTTTCAAAATTTGCAAGATGATACGAAATTTGGAAGCATTATGAACTGTGAGGAGGATAGTGTAGTACTTCAAAAGGACATAGATAAGTGGTTGAATGGGTGGACAGGTGGCAGATGAAATTCAATACGGAGAAATGTGAAGTGATTCATTTTGGTAGGAAGAACATGGAGAGACAATATAACATAAAGGGTACAACTCTAAAGGAGGTGCAAGAGCAGAGGGACCTGGGGTATATGTGCATTAGTCACTGAAGGTGACAGGACAGATTGAGAGAGCAGTAAATAAAGCAAAATGTATCCTCGGCTTTATTAATAGGGGCATAGAGTACAAGAGCAAGGAAGTTATATTGAACTTGTATAAGACACTAGTTCAGCCTCGCTGGAATATTGCATCCAGTTCTAGGCGCCACACTTTAGGAAAGATGCGAAGGCATTGGAGAAAGTACAGAAAAGATTCACGAGAATGGTTCCAGGGCTGAGGAACTTCAATTATGAAGAAGGTGGGACTGTATTCTTTGGAGAAGAGATGGCTGAGAGGAGATTTGATAGAGGTATTCAAAATCATGAGAGTTCTGGACAGAGTGGATAGTGAAAAACTGTTTCCAGTCGTGAAAGGATTGTAACGAGAGGGCACAGATTTAAAGTATTTGGCAAAAGAAGCAAATGTGACATGAGGAAAAACTTCTTCATGCAGCGAGTAGTTGTGATCTGGAATGTACTGCCTGAGAGTGTGGTGGAGATAGGTTCAAGCGAGGCATTCAAAAGGGAATTAGACTGTTATCTGAAAATGAAGAATGTGCAGGGTTACGGGGAGATGGCATCATTCGGAGAGCCAATGCAGACAGAACGGGCCGAATGGCCTACTGCCGTGCTGTAACAATTTTGTGATTCTGTTTCCATTTGTTGGTTGGCTTTTCTTTTTCATAAAGCTGTGCAATCGAAAATAATATAAAAAGTTATGTTGTAATATTCAAATTACTTGATAGTATGACATTTGTCAAGTGATGAGAGAATATACTTACCCATGCAATTCTTCATCATCATAAATCCACTCTCAAAGCCTTCAAAGCACTCACACTCAAAGCTGCCAGGAGTATTGACACAAGTTCCATTTCCACAGAGGTCAAGAGAGATGCGGCATTCATCAATGTCTTATTAAAAGGGGAAAAACAGATTTAAATGGCGAAGCAGTCTGAAGAAATGACAAAGATTACTAAGCTTTTGCTTTCACTGTACGTTTTCCATTTTTTGGCTAAACATAGCTGTCCTCTATCTCCATGACCAACATCAAGAGGCAGAGCTGCCTACCAAAAATTTCAATTAATTTAAACCATTTGACCTGGCAATGATTAGAACTTAGAGGATCACAAAGAAGGTTCTAGTGTAAAGGGCTCTAGAAAGTACTCTGATCTGGAACCAACAATGCTCAAGATGACTAAGCTAGAAGATTTGAATAACAGGTAGGCAGGCAGGACTGTCACTCAAACCTATCAAGATGAATTCTGTAGTAACAACTTTCCCACTTCCTGCAATGTCACCTGGCTGCACTACAATCAGAGTACTGAATCTATATTATTTCTCAACATTTGTATTTTACAATTTTTCTCCAGGAAAGAGAAAAAACATAAGTAAAATTGAACACTAATCTGTTTTAAGAATGTCTTTGTTTTATCATAGGACATTCAACCTAGAATCGAAGAATTAAACAAAAAATCATCTAGAATTTCATATTAACATTTATCAACAACTAATATTGGATAACTAACAACGAAGTAAGGTAAAGTTTAATTTATATGGCATCAATACACAAAATCATTTTAAAATCCTAGCAATTAAATATTAATCAAATGTTCTGAATTTATAAGTAAAATAAGTCACTTAGAGATTATGTTCATAAATGTTGGAATTTTTAAATTGTTTTACATTTTTCAGAATTTAAAAACTGGGTGATGGCTTTTTATGTCGCTGATGCATTGCATCAGCTGCATGCGATGTGTTTTTCATTCTGTTTGTTTTAGTTTCTGCTGTTAACAAATTATTTCACACATTGGGCTGAATTTTACTGACCCCCCCCCCCCCGCACCCCGACATCGGGGGTCGTGGTGGGGTGGGGAGGCCTGGAAAATGCCTCCGGGAGAGGCCCGTCATGGGCCTCGACGCCGAGAAGGCCTGGCCCAATATTGCCAGCAGCAGCGAGGCCTACTGGCTGCCCCCCCACAGTTTGGCAATAGGCACGGCATTTAAATATGTTTATGAATGTAAATTGATGAATTAATGACTAACCTGCTCCTGCTGGCCATCCCACTGCCATATTGAAGTCATTTGCCAGTACTCCCACGCCTTCGGATCTCCGTTCGGCGATCCACGGCAGAACACTGGTTGGGAGGGGGAAGCAGGTAGGTTTTCAGGGTGGGGGAGTGGGATGGGGGGGGTGGGAAGAGGGGTTAAGCAATTTTGATTGGTCTAGGGGGTTTTGGGAAGTGGTAAAGTTCATAGTTTATGAACTTTTGGGGGGGAAGGTCGGGATCACAAGGTAAGTTTTTTTTGGCGGGGGCGAGGGCAAGCAATAAATCTTAAGGTCATTGAGTGGGGTGGAAGACGGTCACAATAACTTTATTTACTTTTTTACAATCATGTATCTTTAAAAATGTAAATTACTTTTAAGGGCTGGAAGCCCTTTTAAAAATGGCATTGGTGCCTGCGCAATGGTGCCAGACGCCATTGCCGGGGATGGACTGACTGCCCCCTCCCACGTCATCGGGGGGCGATCTGCAACAGCTATGTAAATGAGCCGCCGCGCTTAATATCATGGCGGCTCTGCAGAGTAAATGACGCGTGTGTGCACTGCCATCTTTGAAGCTGTCGGCGGCGAGCTTGTAAAACGCAGCTCATTATTTGTGATATTTGCCTACTGAAACCTCTTTTGTGTTTTTGGGCATGTTCACACTGTTTAAGCAGTTGACCCTATATATGCTGCTGGTGCTATGGGCTGGATTTTATTCTGGAGATGGGGGTCCTGGCGATAGGCCAGAAAGTGGGTGGCAACACCGCCTCGGCCATTTGTCAGCCCCATGGTTGCATTCAACAGCAGGCAGGCAATTAAATGTTCGCCATCGGGGCTACCATCCCCTTTAAGGACAGCCGTCTGCCTCCAAGAGCAGCCAGCCAATCAGAGGGCCAGCAACTCAGTTCCAACAGCTCCACCAGGAACGATGGACACCAATCATCAAATAGGCAGACCCCGGAGATTGTGAGGGGGCGGGGGGCAGTGGGGTGGTGGCGTGGGTGAGGTCCGGGGTGTTTCTGCTGTGGGGTAGCCGAGTAGGAGGGCTCCCCATCCCTCCTGTCCCGAGCCCGCTAGGAGGTCACCAGGTTTCACCTGGCAGTGGCTCTATGCAGCGCAGGGCTGCTCTGATGTTGACTAAATGTCAGTGGAGGTAGGAGGCGGCCCTTAGCTGTGCCAAGGGCCACTTAGGTAGCTCAGTTGGCCTCCCAGGGAACTTCCTGTCCCATGGACAAAATTGCACGGGGGCAGGAAGTCGTCAAGCACACTTGATGGGTAATAAATGCTGGCTTAACCAGCGATGCCCAAGAAAGAATAAAAAAACCCCTGCCCAAAGCCACCCTACGCTGTTTAGTCTGCCCCCCAACTTCCCAGTCCTTTGCCACAGGCCCCTTAAAACTTTGCCCTATATGTGCCGTTAGTGCTATTGGCATGGCTGGTTATATGTGGGCAGTTGATTTTTGTGCCGCTGGTCTTTGTCTGGGCTGGTGGTCCTGTATGCGCTGCTCTCACTGGGCAGAATCTTTCTGCATTTGTAAATATTCTTCCATTGGGGACAAATGTGGCTCCCCCATCCCCAATGTTCTGTGAGTTCCGCCCTTCTGTGTGATCTTCCCAGAGGTGGTCAATTAAGAGTCCGACTCTGGGACTCCCATTCAATTAAGGATGGCGGCGGGTTCCTGAGGCTGCAGGCGGAATCAGAAGGCCTGCAGCATGGAAGACTTGAAAATAGAGGCGCCCTCAGACGCATAAATAAAATATCAAACCCAACGAGGGCTGAGGCTGGTATGCCCTTTGGAGCAGAGGGGAAACTCCTCTGGAGGAATAGTTTGGGCCATGGGTGCAGCCTTTCCTGCCTATGGCCCCATCATTGGGGCATGGAGCCTCTGGCTCTGATGGCCCTCTGGCTTGTCGCCAGGAGGCCAACTTCATAAAGTTGCTGGGCTAGGCACTCAGCGGGCCGCTGCTCCCATGCCAGGAAGATCCTGGTGGAGTCCGCTCCATTCCCTTTATTAGCCCCAATTGGTAATTATTGGCTACCTTCCAGTGCCAGACGGGTAGCCACTGCTGTTGATGACCCGCCTCTGGCAAGGTCACCCTAGGTGGGAACACATCTGCCTGCCGAACCCACGCCCTCTTTCCAGTTTTGCTTCTGATCACGTCTTCAAGCCTGCCTGCATGGGACTGGTAAGATTCTGCCCACTGTGTTCTGTTTAAGCTGTCAGTTGTGCGTATCATGTTTATCCTGTTTGTACTGTTAATGCTGTTGGTACTGTTCATTTTGCTCCAGGTATCTTACCTGTGCAGTTTCTTTCCTCCATATCCAAGGCAAATCCACTGTTGCATCTACACTTAAAGCTGCCAATAGTGTTCCTGCACTTCCCATTGCTGCAGAGGTTGTGAAACACTTTACATTCATTGACATCTGTAAATGCAATAAACAACATGAACAGGAATCATGGAGTAGTAAACAGTATCACAAAATTTTCAATACGCTACTAAACCCATCGGCTGCCCTTTTAATTTTGCAAGAAAACATTTTGTCATACGGACAATTCGACACTTCAGGTATCTCATCAAATGACAATATTAGGGCATAAAGAAACTGAACATTAGGTTTGACCATTTATATTTATAAAAATACATTATAGTTGTTTTTTATTCCAATTTATCAATGTTTTTCCAATAACAAAATAATCATGTTTTCTTATGCAGAATTAATCTTTTTGTTCGTTGAGGAAAAGGTGGCTTTCATTTTACCTTTATAGAATGGTCTGCCTGTTAGAATGTCACCCCTGTTGGCAAACCCGGGGCCTCTTGGACAAAGCAATTCATACTCCTTAGTACCAGGCTTGGGGCACTCATCACAATCCAACCCCCAGGCAGATCCAATCGAACAGCAGCAGGCATCCATTCGGAATCTTCCAGGAAATGGCTCAGTGCATTCATCTTCGTCCCACTTGAGATAACACTGCTCAAGACGTATATCTATAAAGCATATTGCATCCTATCAGCGTTGCCTAAAATAGCAATCTCTGTAATATCAGAGTATTCTGGTATACTTGAACCAAAACTTTTATAGAACCTTACAGTAAATTCCTGCCATTAGAGATAATAAGAGCAGATTTGCTTTCAATTGTGCTTGGATGTCAAGGATCAGCCATTTGTGATTCATACAGGCCATATATCTAAAGGCACTTATTTTTGTTTGATGCTGCTCCCTAGATGCGTCAATATCCATAGATCACTTTTGGATTGTTTCCACTTGAATTTGGCATTGAGGGGCCCCACTCATAGTTCTGCATGGTAAATACACTTGCTTCTAGCAGGTGTACTTACTGTTAACCTTATAGCTGTGGTGAATTTCATATTTATTGCTCCCCAAAAATATCATGAAGGAAAGCAGGGGAAAGCCGGCTTCCAACTGTCAAAATTTGCCTTCACTGCCAGAAAGGACCATTAATAGACTGCTCACCACTTTTACTGCATTGGATTTCCATCTCTTTCCAAACAGCAACATCGATGTTTCTATCTTTCCACTTAGAAAAAAAAGTAAAATAAAATATGGCTAAGAATGAGAAAAAAAAACTGTTGCCATTGCCAGGGTCCTGTTTTCTGATGGACAGGAACCTGTTTAAGAATGATTAAGTTTAGCCTTTGAAAAAAATCTACCCATCCCAGTGCCACATAGATAATGGCTGCCTTTATCCAGGCCTGTGCTTTCCACGCTCGGAAGACAAAATTGGATTGTGGAGAAACAAAGGGTAGAATTTTGTTTTGTCCTTGGAGGCGGGCACGAAAACAAAATGACAGGGAGTGCCATTCCCAACGTTGCCCGGGCCCCCTGCAATGTTGTCCAGAGCAAACCCTACTTCCCCTACATAACTCTAGTGAAGTTACCTTCCCACTCGAGGCACCGAGGACTCTTGCCTCGGTATTCCAGCTTTTGAAAGACGCGAATCTGAAGGCACATGAGTGTTGCACGCCAAATACAAAATTGAGAATGCCTTGCTGAATTGCGGTGAATGACATTCAAATATATGTGAAACAGTATGTAAAACATTTAAATGATGATGCCGTTGCGTCAGGGCGGCAGTGCTGCCATGGTACTTCGCTGCCTCTGACAAAATTGGAGACAAGCGTTACGGCACCAGGTTCCGTGGTGGATGGCTCTGCAAAGATTCTCTGTCCCCCGCCCCGCCAATGATCCTGCCTTCAACGGGAGTGTAAAATTCAGCCCAAGGAGTGGATCCCCATGAAACTAAATAAGTCACTCCATAAGAGGAGGCAATTACTGACTTCTTCAGGAGGATTTCAGGAGAAAGTGTGCATTATGGAGATAGGAGGATACGCAGAACTATTGGTATGTACCTTATTACTCATGGATCCTATAATTTCCAAAATATGTTACATTAGTATGCCTTTACACACTGATTTTGTATAAATCCATAATAATATAATGACAGCAGTTCCGGATAAATGTGATAGCGCATTCATAATGTGCCACATGGTAACTTCATCCAGTAAGGAGCTCTTAGTGGACCACTAGCTACATAAGATAAGCATCACACACAAGCACCAATCATCACCAGCCTTCAGCTGGGAAAAAAATACGGTGATGTTAATGCAAAAGCAAATTGTGATGAGCGGCCAACTGGTAAAGATTGATAGCCCAACATTCCGATTGAGTATGGGGGTACAGACTTTAATGGTCTGCTTTCAAATAGGGCTGTTACAGCAGCACTACATTGATCAGGCACTTGCCTCTTGGCTTGCTATGTGAAAGGTTTTCTTGTTATATGGCAGGGTCCAACATCCTGATATTCCTTAGCTTCTCCTCCCCATCAGTGTAAAGTACTGATACAGTTTCTGAAAATGGTGCCAACACATGTATAGGCAAATTGCAAACAAAATAGCCTCGGTGCTCAAAGCATAGAGCTACTGTAAAGATGTTTTACTGTAGTGAATGGATTTCAATGCCAGTAAGTGTGAGCTTATCCATTTTGGATCAAAAAAGATAGATCTTGAGTAGTTTTCAAATGGTGAAAAGCAGGGAACAGCAGAAGTCCAAAAAGATTTAGGAGTCAATATACACAAATGTAGTCAGGTCCAAAAAAATTAATCAAAAGATTAATAGAATGTTAGCCTTTATATCTAGAGGGCTAGAATATGAGGAGGAGGAAGTTTTCTACAGCTATACAAATTCCTGGTAAGCCCACATCTGGAGTACTGTATAGAGTTCTGAGCACCACACCATAAGATCATGAGAACATAAGAAATAGGAGCAGGAGCAGGCTGTTCAACCCCTCAAGCCTGCTCCGCCATTTAATAAGAGCATGGCTGATCTGATTGTGGCCTCAACTCCACTTTCCTGCCTGCCCTGCCCACCCCCCTCACCCCCCAAAACCCTTGACTCCCTTGTAGATCAAAATCTGTCTAACTCAGCCTTGAATATATTCAATGACCCAGGCTCCACTTTTCTCTGGGGAAGAGAATTCCAAAAATTAATGACCCTCAGAGAAGAAATTCCTCCTCATCTCTCTTAAATGGGAGACCCCTTATTCTGAAACTGTGCCCCCTAATTGTAGATTCGCCCATGAGAGGAAACATTCTCTCAGCATCTATCCTGTCAAGCCCCCTCAGAATCTTATGTGTTTTAATAAGATCACCTCTCATTTTTCTAAACTCCAGTTAGTATAGGACCAACTTGTTCAACCTTTCCTCATAAGACCAAACCCCTTCCTCACAACAATGAGCCTCATGAACCTTCTCTGAACTGCTTCTGATGCAAGTATATCCCTCCTTAAATAAGGAGACCAAAAACTGTACGCAGTACTCTAGTGGCCTCACCAATGCCCTGTCCATTTGTAACAAAATCTCCCTACTTTATACTCCATCCCCCTCGCAATAAAGGCCAATCTTCCATTTGCCTTCCTAACTACTTGCTGTACCTTTGCGCTAACTTTTTGTGATTCATGTACAAGGATGCCTTGGTCCCTCTGTACCGCAACATTCTGCAGTCTAACTCCATTTAAATAATATTCTGCTTTTCTATTCTTCTCACCAAAGTGAACAACCATAGAAAGGATATATTAGTCTTGGAAAGAGTGCAGCACAGATGCACCAGAATGTTACTGGGCTCCAAGGGTTAAATTGAGGAGAGATTACATAAACTAGGCCTGTATTCCCTGGCATATAGAGGCTCAAGGAGTGATTTGATTTAGGTATTTAGAATTTTGAAAGGAATTGATAGGGTAGTTAGAGAGAAATCTTTTCTACTGAATTTTCATTCACCTGTAGGGACGAGTTGGGGTGTGGGCTGGTCTGGAAAATCGTGCATTTGGAAGGGACGTGATGCGATTTTCAAAGGGAAGGGTGGGGGGGAGCTGGCAACCCAGATGCCTCCAATGAACAGCATGTTGAGTTTTCTGTATAACTCCTTTGGAGTCTGGGGAGCAACAGTTAGGAAATTTTAAATGAGAAGCATTGAGAAACCAGAGGGTCTGGGACATGTTTGGGCATAGTTGTTGGGAACGCAGTGGGGAGCCATAAGTGCTCATGACTGCAGTGTACAGAAGTTGTACAAAGCGGGTGATTTAAACTCAGTTGTTCATGCAGTGGCACAGACTTGCCATCGCTGGCGGTGAGAAGCTTGTCTTTGTGAGGTGAGAGTTTTGGACTCTTGAGAGGGTGTGAAGCCGCTGGCATTACTTGGGCATCAGAAGTGGGTTGATGAAGCCCCAATAAACTAACGAGCAGCAGGTGAAGCAGTTGAGGTGGGAGCAGGCTACTCTGACATTGGAGAGAATAGAGAGTGGAGCATCAGCAGATGCATCCTACTGGTCAGGAGAAGGCCAAAGGTGCAAAGCGAGGGGCTGCAAGGGGCAGCCCAAGAGACAGCTACTTGCAAATGACAGAGTCCCAGTGCGGTCGGGGGCAGCACCTATCCAGGCAGTTGATCTCTAACATTTGCCACATAAAAGGCTACCACACAAGATAAGAGCTCATGGTGTGAGGGGTAATCGACCTGGAGGGGATCAGGAGAGGCAGCAGACCTGCGAGGAACCAACT
Source organism: Heterodontus francisci (assembly GCF_036365525.1). Taxonomy (NCBI): domain Eukaryota; kingdom Metazoa; phylum Chordata; class Chondrichthyes; order Heterodontiformes; family Heterodontidae; genus Heterodontus; species Heterodontus francisci. Next base: position 133,103,561 of record NC_090374.1, on the reverse strand, counting down.
ACCAGGGAGCTGATAAGGTGAGACCCAGGATTCGGACCCACACCTAACTGGAGAGAGTCAGGAGAGGTGGCAGACCTGTGACGAACATACTACCTCTACGCGCAGGAGTTTGAAAAAAAAAAATTGAACCGTGACATCACAGGAAAGCGGTGAGTTGATTGGCTGGTGAGTATTGCCGCTTAGGGCCTGAGGCCAAACAACAGAGTTTAAAAACGTTAAAAATATTAAGTATTAATAATAAGTAACAAGTGAGTAAAGGTGAGTCTTATTTATTTTTTGTTTTCAAATAAGATTACTGTTGGTAAGATTTATTACTATTGGTAATGTTATTATTACTGTTGGTAATGTATATTACTGTTGATAGGCTTTATTAGGATTAGTAGCAGCAGGGCTTATTCATAGCAGGGTATATTTGTAGTACCAAGGTTTATTATCTAATAGATAGAGGAATGGTAGGGCTGCTCCAACCTCTGGAGTGTATATCCTGTGCTATGTGGTAATTCCAGGATGCTTCTCATGTCCTAGATAACCATCTGTGTAGGAAGTGCTGTCAGTTGCAGCAGCTTGACCTCTAGGTTTCAGAACTTGAGCAACAGCTGTCATCACTGCGGAGCATCCGTGAGGTTGAGAGCACGTTTATAGATGTGGTCACCCCGCAGCTTAAGAGTATGCAGGGAGAGAAGGAATGGGTGAGCGCCAGATGGTAAAGAAGAAACAGGCAGGTAGTGTGTCCCACTCTCCAACCGTTATTCAGTTCTGAATACTGAGGAAAATGATGGTTCATCTGTGGAGTGCAGTCATAGCCAAGACCAAGGCCACTCATCTGCACAGGGAGGGCACATAAAATACTGGAAGAGTGATAGTGATATGAGATTCGATAATCAGGGGAACAAACAGGCATTTCTGTGGCTGCAGACGTGAATCCAGGTTGGTGTGCTGCCTCCCTGGTGCCAGGGTCAAGGATGTCACTGAATGGCTGCGGAGCACCCTGAGGTGGGAGGGTGAACAGCTAGCAGTTGTGGTTCACATTGGCACCAATGACAGAGGTAGGAAGTGGGATGTGGTCCTGCAGAAAGAGTTTAATGAGCTAGGTAAGAAATTAGTAAACAGGATCTCAAAAGTAGTAATGTCCAGATTACTCCCAGTACCATGTGCAAGTAAGTACAGAAATAGGAGGCTAATGCAGATGAATGTGTGGCTGGAAAGATGGTGCAGGAGGAGAGCTTTAGATTCCTGGGACATTGGGATCAGTTCTGGAGAAGGTGGGACCTGTACAGGCCGGCTGGGTTGCATCTGAACAGAGCTGGGACAAATGTCCTTGTGGGGTGATTCACTAGTGTTATTGGGCAGAGTTTAAACTGACTTGGCAGGGGTGTGGGAACCAGGAGGAAATCTCAGAGAAGAATACCAAGGTTCACAGAATACTGGGAGAGATAGATAGTACTAGAGTAGGGAATAGTAAGTTATTGGGTGGGGTTCGGAGTAAGGGAAAAAGTAATAAAGTCTAAATCAGGGTTAATGCGCATGTATATGAATGTACAGCGTGTGGTTAATAAAATTGATGAGTTACAGGCGCAGATTGACATTTAGAAATATGATGCAGTGGCTATAACAGAGACCTGGCTCAAAGAAGGGCAGGACTGGGTGTTAAATATTTCTGGAGACAAGGTGTTCAGGAAAGACAGAAAAGGAAGAAACTGGGGTGATGGTATTGATTAAAGAGAGTATTGCAGTGCTGGAGGGAGAGGATATTCCAGAGGGGTGAAGGACAGAATCTATTTGGCTAGAGCTAAGGAACAAAAAAGGTGCAATTACATTGTTCAGCGTAGTCTATAGGCCACCAACTAGTGGAAAGGATAAAGGGGAACAAATTTGTAAGGAAATTACAGAGAGAAGCAAGAATTAAAGAGTAGTTATAATGGGGGACTTTAATTATCCAAATATAGACTGGCATACAAGTAGTGTAAAGAGCAGAGAGGGGAAAGAGTTCCTTGAGTGTGTTCAGGAAAAATTTCTACACCAGTACATTTCCAGTCAAACAAGAGGGAAAACACTGCTGGACCTGGTTCTTGGGAATGAGCTGGGCTGATATCAAATATCAGTAGGAGAACATTTAGGGGAAAGTGATCATTGTATCATAAGGTTTAGGCTGGTTATGGAAAAGGACAGAGAACAATCTAGAAGAATATTTAGTGGGGAAAAGCCGACTTCAAGGGGTAAGAATAGATCTGAACCGAATAAATTGGAATCAAAGGCTGGCAGGAAAAACAGTAACTGAACAATGGCCTATCTTCAAAGAAGAGATAGTTCAGGCTCAGTTAAGGTATCTTCCCTTGAAGGCGAAAGGTAAGGCAAACAAATCCAGAGCTCCCTGGATGACAAAAGAGAGAGATGAAGATGAAGAAGAAAAAATGTGCTTATGACAGATGTCAGGTAGATAATACAATGCAGAACCAGGCTGAATATAGAAGGTTCAGAGAGGAAGTGAAAAAGCAAATAAGAGAAGTAAAGAGGAAGTATGAAAAGAGACTTTCAGCTAACATAAGAGGGAATCCCAAAGTCTTCTATAGGCACATAAATAGTAAAAAGGTGGGAAAAAGTGGAATAGAGCCAATTAAGGACCAAAAGGGGGATTTACGCATGGAGGCAAGGAGACTAGCTGATGTATTAAATGAGTACTTTGCATCTGTCTTTACATGGAAGAACAACTACCTAGGCCACAGTGAAAAAGCAGGTACTTAATACACTAGAAGGATTTAAAATTAATAAGGAGGTATTAGGTAGGCTGTCTATACTTAAAGTTGATAAAACACCAGGGATGTGAGATGCAAGCATACTGAGTGAAGTGAGAGTGGAAATTGTGGAGGCACTGGCCATAATTTTCCAGTCTTCCTTAGACTCAGGGTTGGTGCCAGAGGACTGGAGAATTGCAAATGTTACACCCTTGTTCAAAATAGAATGTAAAAATAAGCCCAGCAACTACAGACCAGTCGCCTTAACTTCAGTGCTGGGAAAACTTCTAGAAACAATAATTCGGAATCAAATTAATAGTCACATGGACAAATGTGGATTCATTAAGGAAAGCCAGCATGGATTCATTAAGTGAACATCATGTAAAACTAACTTGCTGGAATTCTTTGAAGAGGTGACAGAGAGGATTGATCGAGGCAATGCTGTTGATGTGTACATGGACTTTCAAAAGGTATTTAGTACAGTGCCGCACAACAGATTTGTGAGCAAAGTCATAGCTCATGGAATAAAAGGGACAGTAGCAACATGGATATAAAATTGACTGAGTGACAGGAAACAGAGTAGTGGTTAATAGATGGTTTTCAGGCTGGAGGAAAGTTTGTAGTGAGGTTCCCTAGGAGTCAGTGTTGGGACCCTTGCTTTACCTGATATGTATTAATGACCTTGGTGTACAGAGCACCATTTCAAAATTTGCGGATGATACAAAATTGGAACAATTGTGCACTGTGAGGAGGATAGTGTAGAACTTCAAAAGGACATAGACAAGTTGGTGGAATGGGTGGACAAGTGGCAGATGAAGTTCAATGTGGAGAAATGTGAAGTAATTCATTTTGGTAGGAAGAACATGGAGAGACAATATAACATAAAGGGTACAACTTTAAAGGAGGTGCAGGAGCAGAGGGACATGGGTCTATATATGCATAAGTCATTGAAGATAGCAGGACAGGTTGAGAAAGCAGTTCATAAAGTAAAATGTATCCTAGTCTTTATTAATATGGGCATAGAGTACAAGAGCAAGGAGGTCATGTTGAAATTGTGTAAGACACTAGTTCAGCCTCAGCTTGAGTATTGTGTTCAGTTCTGGGTGCCGTACTTTAGAAAAGATGTGAAGGCATTGGAGAGAATGCAGAAAAGATTCACAAGAATGGTTCCAGGGATAAGGAAATTCAGTTATGAAGATAGATTGGAGAAGTCAGGACTATTTTCCTTAAAGAGAAGGCTGAGAGGTGATTTGATAGAGGTATTCAAAATCATGAGGGGTGTGGACAGAGTCGATAGGGAAAAACTGTCCCCAGTTGTGAAAGGATCAAGAATGGGAGGGCACAGATTTAATGTGATTGGCAAAATAAGCAAAAGGGACATGGGGAAAAACTTCTTCATGCAGTGAGTAGTTAGGATCTGGAGTGCACTGCCTGAGAGAGGCAGAGGCAGCTTCAATCGAGGCTTTCAAAAGGGAATTAGACTGCTATCTGAAAAGGAAGAATTATGTGGAGAAGGCGGGGGAATGGCATTAGATGAATTGATGATATGGAGAGCCAGCATGGACACAATGGGCCGAACCTGTAACAATTCTGTGATTCTAGGTGATCTTATTGAAACATATAAGATTCGGAGGGGGCTTCACAGGATAGAAGCTGAGAGTATGTTTCCCCTCATGAGGAAATCTAGAACTAGGGGGCACAGTTTCAGAATAAGGGATCTTCCATTTAAGACAGAAATGAGGAAGAATTTCTTCTGTCAGAGGGTCGTTAATCTTTGGAATTCTCTTCCCCAGAGAGCAGTGGAGGCTGGGTCATTGAATATATTCAAGGCTTCGCAAGACAGATTTTTGATCTACAAGGGAGTCAAGGGTTATGGGAGACAGGCAGGAAAGTGAAGTAAAGGCCACAACCAGAGCAGCCATGATCTTATTGAATGGCAGAGCAGGCTCGAGGGGCTGAATGGCCTCCTCCTGCTCCTATTTCTTATGTTCTTATTGTGATTTTGTCCACAATGACTGAGGCCTCGCAGTCCCCTACCTGCAGCCATCAAGGTCACGGCTGGCCCTCTGCTCACCCTGCTGCTCCATTTTCAAAGGCAACAGCAAGCCCAGTCAGGACTGTTTGCCTTTTAAAATCACCCTCTGTCACAAGTTCCCACCTCAAGTCTGCGCCAATGCCACCAATTGGGCACCAAACTCGCCTCTTGGCCAATTGTGGCCTTACCCTTTAAAAAATGCATTGGGTCACTGATGCTGGTGTGTTGTGGGGTCAGAAATGATCCGGACCAAGATTGAAAATCCAGCCCAGGGAGTCTGGGACAAAGTGGGCATCACCTTAAAAAATCTGAGCCAGGCCATTCAGGAGAGGAATTAGGTAACACATCTTCATGTAAGGGATGGTAGAAGTGTGGAACTCTCTCCCACAAAAAGCAGTAGACACTGAGGGGTCTTGACAGGGTGGATGTGGAAAGGATGTTTCCCCTTGTGGGAGAATCTCGAACTAGGGGTCACTGTTTAAAAATAATGGGTCGCTCATTTAAGACAGAGATGAGGAAATTTTTTCTCTCAGAGGATCGTGAGTCTTTGGAATCCTCTTCCTCAAAAGGAAGTGGAAGCAGAGTCTTTGAATATTTTTAAGGCAAAGGTAGATAGATTCTTGATAAGCAAGGGGATGGAAGGTTATCGGGGGTAGGTGGAAATGTCGAGTAATCAGTTCAGCAATGAACTTATTTAATGGCGGAGTAGGCTCGAGGGGTCGAGTAGCCTACTCCTGCTCCTAATTCGTATGTTCAATTAATAATAGTAACACTGAGTCAATAGGTTTTTGTCATCCAAGGGTATGAAGGGCTATGGAGTCAAGGCAACAGTACGGAGTTCGGATACATTGAATCACTGAGTGGCAGAACAGGCTAGAGGGGCTGAATGGCCTACTCCTGTCCCTTTGTTTTCACTTTCAGTTTTGGATGCAATGAGCAATATTTCACGACTGCATTTATGCCTTCTGTATATTTCTATGAACTAATTACGTACTAAGTATTTACAGCATTAGTCTAGAAATGCAAAAGTGAATACTCTAAGGTATCCACATATGTACACCCATATCACAACCCGCAACCCCCTCCCCCGCCAAAGGCCTTATGCTTAAAAAGTAGTTGAATTCTGCACGACGCATGGACAATTTCCTCTCTCCTAATCAATTTTTGCACTTAAAAACTGACATTTCAAAAACAGGTTCTGTCTGAACCTTTACTATATTTAAAGGAAAACTGGATTCTTACCAACACAAATTCGGCCTGTGCCATCTCTGGTCAGCCCTTCAGGGCATTCACATTGGAAGGACCCTTGAGTATTCACACACCGCCCATTTGGGCAAATGCCAGGAAAGACCATGCATTCATTCACATCTATTCAAAGAGACAAAAAAAGAGTGAGACACTCTGGCCCCAACCATTTCTTTCAGTTTGGGTATTAGAAATTAATATTTCTTTTAAATAGGCACAACGATGAAAACAAATTCACAACACATCCTGCTAAGTGAAACAAACACAGACACTAGGGGCAGGGTTTTGCCCTTTGGGTCGAGACCCTGACATCGGGGTCAAATGGGGTACACAACCCCACATTGTGTGAGGAACAGTCAGCCTGTAGTGATTTTCCCCAAATTGACCAATTAGCGATCAGAGGGTGGGCTCATGGTCCAGGCGGGCTCTTGAAGCTGGAGGGCCAATCGGAGGATTTTCTCAGGGTTGAATGAGTTCTCACTATCATCATTAGTTTTTGTTATTGTCTTCTACTGCAAGAAGCTGAAAAATGTGAATATTTCAGTGGCTGCTGGGCAGATTCAACTTATCTTTTTCAAGGTTACTGCTGGTTGTGTTGAGAGGGTGGAAAATCTATTTAGAAATCTGAAACTTGGTGGTAGTCAGTACTAATAGGTGGAAACATTTGATGGTAATTCCATTGTGGGTTCTCTCCCAGGGCCATTCATGTGTGATGATGGCAACATTATTGTATTAATTCCATTTTGTCTTAGAATGTTCAATACATATTGGATTCAAGTCCCATTCCAGAGATATGAGTACATAATCTGAAATGACACTTAAGCACAGTACTGGGGAAGTTCTACATTGAAAGAGGAGCCATCTTTCAGATGAGATGTTAAAATGAGGCCCCATCTTCCCTCTTGGGTGGACATAAAAGATCCAATGGCAATTTGCAAGGAAGAGTTCTCTTGATGTCCTGGCCAGCATTTATTTATCAATGTACACCTCGAATGCAGAATATCTAGTCACCTACCTCATTGCTTTGTGTGGGACCTTGTGTGCAAACTAATTGCTGCGTTTGCTTACATGACAAAAGTACCTACACTTCAAAGGTACTTCATTGGCTGTGAAGTGTTTATGATGCCATAAAAACATGGAAGGTGCTATGTAAATGAAAGTTCTTTCTTCTGAACAGAATTTTTTCTTCTGTGTTAGTGAGTGTTCCTGTATCAATATATTTTAAGGTTAAGATATTCTTACCTTCACAGGCTACACCCTTAACTCTTGCATATCCTCTTGGACAGGTGGTATCTGTAGATAAAGATACAAGTTCAAGTACAAAAATCCCAGATTCTGTATTATACTAATTATTCATCAACAGATAATGTTCTGACAGAAGTAAAATACTGCAGATGCTGGAAATCGGAAATAGAAACGGAAAATACGAGAAAACACTCAGCAGGTTAGGCAGCATCTGTGGAGACAGAAGGATTCTGCCTTCTTTTATTCGTTCATGGGATGTGGGCGTCACTGGCTAGCCCAGCATTTATTGCCCATCCCTAATTGCCCTTGAGAAGGTGGTGGTGAGCTGCCTTCTTGAACCGCTGCAGTCCTTGAGGTATAGGTACACCAACAGTGCTGTTAGGAAGGGATTTGCAGGATTTTGACCCAGCGACAGTGAAGGAGCGGCAATATAGTTCCAAGCTTGCAGGTGGTGGTGTTCCTATGCATTTGCTGCACTTGTCCTTCTAGGAAGTAGACGTTGCAGGTTTGGAAGGTGCTGTTGAAGGAGCTTTGGTGAGTTGTGCAGTGCATCTTGTAAATGGTACACACTGCTGCCACTGTGTGTCGGTGGTGGATGGAATGTATGTTGAAGGTGGTGGATAGGCTGCCAATCAATCGGGCTCCTTTGTCCTGGATGGTGTCGAGCTTCTTGAGTGTTGTTGGAGCTGAACCCATCCAGGCAAGTGGAGAGTATTCCATCACACTGCTGACTTGTGCTTTGTAGATGGTGGACAAGTTTTGGGGGGTCAGGAGGTGAGTTACACGCCACAAAATTCCTAGCCTCTGACCTGCTCTTGTGGACACAGCACTTATATGGCTACTCCAGTTCAGTTTCTGGTCCATGGCAGCCCCCAGGATGTTGATAGTGGGGGATTCGGTGATGGTAATGCCATTGAATGTCAAGGGGAGATGGTTGGATTTTCTCATGTTGGAGATGGTCATTACACGCAACTTGTATGGCACGGATGTTACTTGCCACTTATCAGCCCAAACCTGGACGTTGTCCAGGTCTTGCTGCATCTTAACACAGGCTGCTTCAGTATCTGAGGAGTCGTGAATGGTGCTGAACATTGTGCAATCATCAGCGAAAATCCCCACTTCTGACCTTATAATGGAGGCAAGGTCATTGATGAAGCAGCTGAAGATAATTGGGCCTAGGACACTATCCTGAGGAACTCCTGCGGTGATGTCCTGAGACTTAGATGATTGACCTCCAACAACCACAACCATCTTCCTTTGTGCTGGCTATGACTCCAACAAGCAGAGAGTTTCCCCCCCGATTTCCATTGACTCCAGTTTTGCTAGGGCTCCTTGATGCCATACTTGGTCAAATGCTGCCTTGATGTCAAGGGCAGTCACTCTCAACTCACCTCTGGCGCTCAGCTCTTTTGTCCTTGTTTGGACCACGGTTGTAATGAGGTCAGGATCTGAGTGGCCCTGGCAGAACCCAAACTGAGAGTCAGCTGAGCTTGATAGCACTGTCGACAACCCCTTCAACCACTTTGCTGATGATCTTGAGTAGACTGATAGGGCAGTAACTGACCGGGTTGGATTTTTCCTGCTTTTTGTAGACAGGACATGTGACATAGATGCCAGTGTTATAGCTTTTATTCAATAACACTGCCAAATAAATTTCTCACCCATCAGGCACATAAATTAGTTAATTTTCAGCTTCTGATAGTCCACCAAATTTTCTTGATGAGAAACATAAGGGGTGATTTTAACTGTACCCACCTGGTACTGGAAACTGATAAGTGGGCATTTAAAATTGGCAAGGTGACTCCCTGGCGTTTTGTATTGTTCCCACTATCTTCAATTTTAACCTGCTCATCTAAGCAGGTGGTAAGGGTGCACAACTAAATGTGGCGGATTCCTTTTTAAATGCAAGTCACGGTCTGATGGCAACAATCGTAACTGATGACTGGAGTCAGGTAGCTATTGTGGCTTTCCCACCAGGTGAATGTAGTGGAAAGAGGATTCAGAACCAGACGAGGCCCAAGCAGGGTTTTTTAAAAAACTTTTCTGGAGGGGCCAGGAGGAGCAGGAGTCAACTTCCCTGCCCACCTGATTCCCGCTCTGGGTTAAACCAGGGCAAATGAATTTCACTATAGATAAGTGTGAGGCTGTGCATTTTTGTAGGAGGAATAAGGAGGTTGCCTAATCCTAGAAAATTAAGAGTCAAATGGAATAGAGGTGCAAAGGGATCTAGGATAAATCAATAAAAGTAGTAACACAAGATAGCAAAGCCATAACCATGTTAATTTCTAGAGAACAGAATTCAAAAGCAAAGAGGTTATGTTAAACTTGTATAGAACCTTGGTTAGACCAAATTTAGAATAGTGTGTACAGTTCTGAACTCCATATTACCAAAAAGATATAAAAGTACTGGGGCAAGCAGAGAAAAGACTTACAAGAATGATACCAGAACTGAGCAGGTACAACTATCATGAAAAACTGTCCAGGTTGGAGTTCTTTTCTCGAGAAATGAGAGGACTGAGAGGTGATTTGATAGTGGTCTTTAAAATTATGAAGGGGTTCAATAGGGTAGACGTAGAGTGGATGTTTTCACTTGTGGGCAATTTCAAAACTAGGGGTGATAAATATAAGATAGCCACTAATAAATCCAATAAGGAATTTAGAAGAAGAGTGGTAAGAATGTGAAATTTGCAGTCTTTGAGGTGAATAGCCTAGATGTATTTAAGGAGAAGTTAGATAATTACATGAGAGAGAAAAGAATAGATACACTCGCACAAATAAAACAATACTGTCTTGAAATCATGCGATACATTAGTAAGAAAAATTCATTAAAACACATTAACAGCTTTAATTGGGTTAGCACCTTCACTAAAATAGCAGAGGAATATCATACAAATGGATGATGCAGTCATTGATAATATAACATAACATGATATTAAGGCACACACAATTTACTTTTTAAGCAAAGTTTCTGAAAGTATTCGTTCTCAATCATGTGAAAATTGCTAAAGATTCAAAAGTAAAAAAGTGAGGAAATATTCTGGTTAATTTACTAAACAATGCATTTTGTGTTATTTTTAAGGAATCCTGCAGTAAACTTAAGCCTAAGTGCCTGGTGTGGTGCCAAAAACACAAAGATTGATCTCAAAGTGCTGTTATTCTATCCAAGAAATTGGCTTAAGGAAGTAGTCCTCATTTAAAAAATTCTGCACAATCAATTTAATTCAATTCCCAACACATTTTCATAATTGTAAATGTTTTTTGCTCTGATCCACAGTTTCAATACCTGGTTCACATCGTTCACAAGGACTGCCCCATGCAGCTCCCAGAGTAGCACAGCATTCTGACTTCAGTGTGGCTCCATTGATGTTCACTTCACAGCGGCTGTTTTGGATGTTCAACCAGCAAGTTCCTTTCACGCTGTCTGTTATAAATTGTGAGAAAATTCAAGTAATTACAAGATTAATGAGCCCTGTTTACCGACAATTATCTCAGAATGTCATGTGCTTGACCCCAAGATGAGTGGGTGCTCAACATATCTTCATACTCAATTCTGGAAAAGGTATGTGTTGTTCTACTGGCCATATAATGTGTCGGCAACATTTGTGTACTGGGCCAGTCAAAATCTTAAGAATTTGTTTTCTTCTAATAAAGAGTGATGTGTGTGTAAGAATCACTCTAATTTTTCCCATCCATTTGTCATTACTGTTCTGAGGCAACCAAAAGGAACTGCACAAGACAGACTCCATAATAACTTCCCTTTTTTGGGAAGAAATGTAGCTTCTGATTATCACCTCCCTTCAGCAGGAAAGCGAAGACTGGGACCCAACATATGGGTTGCCACCTATTCTGTTTCTGGCTTCATATTCTAACACTTTGAGAGGGTTGTCTGGAAATTACTAAAATGAAAATAAAAATATTTCTTTCCTCCTCTCGTGTCCTCATTGCTGTATACAGTTCCACAGATATCTCACCCAAGTGGCCATGAGAATATAGATGGCGAATGTTGGCTATTTAACCACAGAGGACATCACAGTCAAGCTAGATCCTATTGTTATCTGAAGTTCAAATGTCACAAATTACAAGACAATGAGAGATAATGAAGGCCATTAGGCCCATCTACCCTGAGAGATGCTCCCCGTTTCAACATCCAATTTTTATCTCCACGACTCTTCCTGGAAACTTATTCCATGTGTTGATCACTTTTTGTGTAAAGAGGATTTTTCTGACATTATTCCTAAATTAACCTTCTACTATTTCAAAGCTATGTCTCCCATGTCCTACCATTGCTATTTAACCAAAAGCAATATTCAAGGCTTACCTTTTCCAGTCCCTTAACTACCTTGCACATCTCTCTAAGATACCTCTCGGATAGCTGTCCCCAGGCTTTCCTTATAACTAAGACCTTAGGTACGATGGATCAGTGAATTTTCTTTCTCTGTACTGCCTCTAGAGATTGAGGCCACAAAATTTGATAACCCCTTAAAATGGGTGTAGGGATCGCAAACTTCATGCTGCCTGCTAATTTAGATATTTCCAGCATGCAACGAGTGAGCGACTGTGCAGCGGAGGAGAAGATGCATAATTGCGCAAGGTTAGTATGCGTTAAAGCTGGCCTGCACATCTTAAGGAGCGGTGGTATTCTGGTTGGAGCAGTGCTAGAAGTCATTCTGCATTGATGCTGACCTGGAAAAGACAAAAGAATAGCATAACAAGGCAGAGAGCGGGCACCAAGATTTTCAGATCCTGCACTGGAGGCCTTGAAGCAGAAGGTGGAGAGGAGGAAAGATGCCATCTACCTGTAGGGGGCCAGGAGGCCCTCCATACAAACTTTGAAAAGGCAGTGGGGCTAGATAGCTCGGACAGTCAATGCCAGGAGCCTAGCCCCAAGGACCTGGATGTAGTGCTGCAAGAAATTGAATGACCTCACCTGCGTAATCAAGGTCAGTGAATGCATTTTCAAATGCCATATCCCACCAACAGCACCACTAGCCTCACACACTGCTTAATGCATCACTCCCCTATTACTCACCTATCAACAATCTGTATCAATCAGGACTCATTCCTAACATGCGTAGTTTCCCTCACCCTCACATACTTAGCATTTCTGCAAGTCTTATACCCACAGCTTGCACATACTTCCAGCTATTCAACCATGATAGCCATATCATGCAAACACACTGCACCACACTCACTGACACGTCCCCCTCTCTTTCGCAGGACAAGGTGATGTATAACTGGAGACAGAAAGAGTTAAGCTGATGGGCACGGCTGCATGTCCTTACCCCGATGGAGAAGATAGTGTTTGCCATCATCGAGGCTGTGGTCAGTGGCCGGACTGAAACCATTGAAGATGATGGTATCCTCATATATAATCCTGTTTCTAACATCCCAGTATCCCCTCGTCTCACAATCTCTTCTGATTTTCAAACTACAGATGGTGTAAGCATGCACCTATTACCTTTCCACCATCCCTTCACCACAACTCCACCCTTATGCTGTTCTCCTATCAGATACCCAACTTGGCCAAGAAGTAATGGAGGAGGAAGAAGTAGAACAGCAGGAAGACAGTAAAGAAGATGAAAGACCGTCACACACCCTCATATTGGCAGCCACCAGCTCAGATACAGGCACTGCACGTACATTAAAGGATATCTTAGAGGTGGGATCTGCATGTGGTGTGACAGTGGGCACAAGTGGCCTGCAGCCAGGGCAGGGGACAAGGGGACCATAGGTGCTGGGGGTTGAGGTTGCACACAAGTTCTGCTCCAAAGGACTCAGGTGAGGACTTCAGTTGGGTGGTTGATGGGTATGCACACAGAAATGCTTGATGCATTGGCAGGCCTGCCAGAAAGCCTGTGGTAAATCTCAATGAACATGGAAGATTCTGGTACGTATTTGTCACAGGGCTTTTAGCAGAGCTTGGACCCATCCTTTCCAGTGTGGAAGTGATGCTCAACTTATTTAGCACACATGCAGATCCAAACATGACAGAGTGTCGATTTTTTTCGGCTTCATTGTTAGTCATTTCAACACCTTATTTGTTTATATTTTCTTCTTATGCATTAGGTGTTTTTCCATTTGTCAGAATTAATTTTATCTTCCATTTTTTGCCCATTTATATATCTTATCCAAGTCATTCTATAATTTCTAAGCTGCCTCCCCATTTTCCATTGCCCCTCCTGGTTTGGTGTTATCTGTAACTCTGGTCCTGTTACACTGAGTATTTGAATCCAGCTCATTTATGCAAATTAGAAACAGGAGTGGTCGCAATACTGAACCCTAAGTAACCCCACTCAGTACTTCCAATCCCCCACCCTGACATCACTTCTCCAATGAATATTCATTACTTCTACCTTTCAGCCATTATCCATTGCCAGAATTTGTCCTGAATCACACAATTAAATTAATAGCTTTTTGGGTGGAACTGTGTTATTTGCCTCTTGAGATTCTTGGTACAACGTGTCATAGGGCTTTGCACAGTCCAACTGGTGTGTCACCTCTTCAAAGATGAGATGGAGCTTAGTCAGTCAGGTATCTTCCTCTTCTGAATCCATATTGAGTGTGGTTAGACAGGCTATGGATAATGAAACTCCTAATGAGTTTCAGGGATGTCAAGGTGCCAAGTCAGAACTGGCTTCTATGTGGTGTCAATTATTAAAGGCATCTTAACAGGTTCTCAAAATACACGGCTCAGAACATTTTCAGGAAAATCAGTCAGACTATGGAAAGGTAGATATACATTACCAATGAACAGTTGCTGCTCTGTTGGATATGAGGCAGAACCATTAACTGAATTCTACACTGCAAATGTAAGAGTTTGGACTGAATTTTACACCCTCCAAAGGGCAGGATGGTGGCGGGGGTGGTTGGTGGGTGGTGGCATAAAATTGAGCGGGAGGCTTGGGGGGCCCTTCCTAACCTGCTTCCTCCTCCGCTGCCACTTTATGTAGGGTGGCGGCGGTGAAATATGGCCTGCTTGCCTGTCCCAGGCCAATCAATGCCCTTAAGTAGCCACTTAAGGGCCTTCACCCGCTGCCATGGGGATTTTACACATGGCAAGTGAGCGTCCCAAGCCCGAGAAAAGCCACCTGGCGGCTCTCTGATGGCTTGGGGAGGGCCCTCTTGATCAGGCACCCTGGAGGGCCGCCTCCACTGCTCCAACCACCACCACCACCCCCCCGTCGCCTCAATTGACCACCCTAGCCTCGCCGGAGCCCGACCGATCACCCCCGGCGAGGCAGCAAAAACTTACCTTATGTCCGGGGTTCCCCGACATCATCTTCTGTAGGCTGGACTGCAGTCCCAGCAGTGACCACCGCTCCCATGGCAGGCAGCTCTATTAGGCGGAACTTCCTGCCTCAAGTAGGTGGAAGTCCCGCCTCACACCATTTAAATCCTGGTGACCAGCAAAATACAGGTTGGATCCCCAGGCCAGGCGGAAGCGGGTTGGCCACCAACTTTTCAGTTTGTGGCCAGCTCCCGTCTGCCCAGGGTTAAATCCCGGCCTTTGTTTCTGTTGAGTTTGACACTCAATAAGAAGGGTCCAAACTAATATTCATTAAAATGATTGTTTAGACTAATTTGATACTTTGATATATTAAAGGCTGCATGTGTCAGAAAGGAAAGGATTTCTATTTTTTCATGGCTATTTGTGAAAAATGTAATGAAGAAAAATCACAACTTAATGGTGGCATAAGTAATACTTAAATGCTTAAAAACCTGAACTTTACACTTTCATAACCTCATCACAAATGTAATGTCATTTGAGAAGAAAATTAGCACAAATTAGTTCAAAAAAATATACAGCTAGAATTCAATTTATTTTCTCAACCTTGAAATTATTTTGAGTTTGTCCTTTGAGCTATTTTTTATTTTAAAGAGAAAGGGAAATTGTTTGTCTTACCAATGCAGACAGTTCTGCTTGGATCCAGTTTGCTACCAGTAGAGCACTCACAAGAGAATGAACCTGCTGTGTTCCTGCACTCCCCATTGACGCAAGGGCTGTTCTCACATTCATTCACATCTGGAGAAATGGAATAGTCACTCTTAAATATTGTTACAGATTTACATAGTCATTCAGTCAAAGCAATTAAAAATTTCATTTTTAAAAACTGTTAGGGACAGGTGAGTGATGGCGTGGCTGGTTTCCACTGTTCCAAATGACCACAGACAGTGCTTTTGTGTTATTAGTGTTTAAACCCCTGTGCTTTACTTGCCAAATAAATAGACAGTAACGGGTTTTCGTGTAGATTTAAAACAGAAGATTAACTATTTATTAAACAATATTCATTCTCCAAAATTTTCACAACACCACTCATGCACACATTCACTCTCACATGCACTCTCAAGAGAAGATAGATAGAAAGTAAAGAGTAAGAGTTAAAGGTGTAAGTCTGTTGTTTAGGGAAAACCTGTGGGATCCTCTCAGAAGGTGGGTTGCAGGCCTGGATTCTAGTTGTCTGGTAATTGTTGGGCTGTTGCAGCCTTCTGCATTCCTCTTCCGGTTGAAGATGGTGCCGATGGCTTAGCTCAATTCTCAGAGATAGTAGAGTAGTTTTTACAAAGGCACTCTCTTGTTTCTGCTGCAGCTGGCTTCCAACTTTTTTCAATAGGGTTCAACTGTGTTGGCTGGAACTAATCTCTCTCTTTCTCTTTCTCAGCATTGCTGGAGTTCAAGATGGCTTTAGATGTTTTCTGTGTGATTGAAGAGAGACCAGCCTGATCTTGATGTCTCAAGTTCTGTACTGGCAAGACCCCACTTCGTCCTTCAACGATTACCTTTTAAGGTGAACTTACAAGCATTTGTTCTGCTCAATTGACTTTAGATTTCAGTTCTTGCTGGGCTGCACAATGGCCTTTGATGGCCCTATTTTGAGGATATGAGGGTTGTTCACAGTCCATGTAGGGAAGGTTAGTTGGAGATGAAAGGTCAGGAAAGGCCTCTGTCTTAGTTGTTTGATTATAGCTCACATCCATGTGTGATTCTCTGTCTTATTTCCACGCTGACGGAGCTGATTGTTTTTCAGTCTAGGAAGACAATGGATGACTCAAGTATGAGTCATGACTTGTCCTCCAGTCTGTTGACAGCCAAAGTCCCAATCTTTTAAATTTGTTCTAAGTTTTATAACTTTTCAGTTTATTTCTGTATATCATCGCTACACCCCTTGTAAGAGTGACGAAATCCTTAAAATTACTTTTAGGAACCTCTGACGGAAAAGCAAAGTTTGCTTCTGTATGAAGCAATTAATTCCCTGTTAGTATAGTACAGTGGGTAAACGTGAAGGTCCTATCATTTGCCTGACACCAATGACTTGGCGACCACTTGAACTGTATCAGTTATTACCACTGGATATCATCACACATTGGCCCAGATTTTACTGAGCTCCCGATATCGGGCTCCATGACGGGGGCAGGGCTGGGAAATGGTTCTGCCAGCGGCCCGCCACAGAGCCCGATGGCGGGAGTGCCGGGCCCGATCTTCTGGCGGCGCCGAGGTTCTGTGGCGGCCACCCTGCTGCCGGGCAACGGGACCCTGATTAACATACTTAAATTAATGAAATGAATATATTTAAATAAAATCAACAGTGATCTTACTTTCGGGACGCGATCTTCTGTGTGGCAACCGACACTCAAGTGCCTTCACTTTCCCGTCCAGGGAAAGCAGTCACCACCATGGTGGGGAAGGGGGTAACTTATGATTTTTAGTGCAGTTTTGGGGTGGGGGTGGGGGTGGGGGAGGGGGTGGCAAAACGGGCTCTATTGCAAATTACTAGTGTAGGGAAGGGTAGGAAGGGGTGACCTCTGCACTTTGATCAGTTTGGGAGGGGGAAGGCCAAGTGTTGAAGGTAAGTGTTCTAGGAGGGAGAGGGCAAATGTTGAATTTCATTGTTATTGGGGGGTGGAAGGGGCGATGGATTTATTGGCGGTACATTGGGGGGGTGGATGGCCCTTAAAAAAATCAAATGACCCAGCAGGGCTGGCCGCCCTTTAAAAATGGTACTGGCGCCTGCGCACAGGCAGCTGATGCCATTATAATAAAAGCAAAATACTGCGGATGCTGGAAATCTGAAATAAAGACAAGAAATGCTGGAAATACTCAGTAGGTCTGGCAGCATCTGTGGAGAGAGAAGCAGAGTTAACGTTTCGGGTCAGTGACCCTTCTTCAGAACACTGAAGAGTTCTGAAGAAGGGTCACTGACCTGAAATGTTAACTCTGCTTCTCTCTCCACAGATGCCGCCAGACCTGCTGAGCATTTCCATCATTTCTTGTTTTTATTACAGCTGATGCCATTGCTGGTGTTGGAAAACCCGCCCCCTCCACGGTGATTGAGGGGCGCGGCCTGACTGTCTCATTAGCCTGGGCCGCCGCGAGGTAGATCACAATGGCACGGCAGCCGCCATTTTTATGCCCGCTGCTGCTCCTGGCGGCGGGAGAAGAAAATCCAGCCCATTCGGTGCAGAATGAAAAGTGCTTCCCACTTGCATTTCTCTGTACTCATCACATCAAGCACAGAGAAGGCTTCATTCCTCTGTGCCCAATTATTTGAGACCTCAGCTCCTTTACTACCATGGCAGTTCAGGTTCAAGCTTTCAAATTATTGGCCCACATGTTGCATCCTAGGCAAGAATGGAAAATGATTCAGTTGAAATTTAAAGAAATATTGCATTGTGCCATCAGTTCTGAGTGATTTCAGGCTGCCCATCTGCATTAAACCTGAAAATCTAACCTCGTGTTTAATATTATGCTGCTTCAGTTCCTTGAGTGGAAGTAGTTCATTTTAATGTGACTTTTTAATATATCTGGATTCTTGTGGGAATTTACAACTGCAATATGAAATTCTATTAGTTACATGGGGCGTTCCTGATCTATGTGCTTAAAGGCAACTCTAACATCAAGAACAACCTTTTAATTGTGTATAAACTCATCTTGAGGCATATTGGATCAAGATGGATGGTGGAATCTCAAGCAGAGGTGAATGAGTTTGAGCATCTGCCCTCTCAAGTACATCAGCCAAAATTTTGCAACTGTCATCAGTTCTGAGGGAAGGAGTAGCTAGGGAGGAGGACTGATGTCCTGGGGGAGTATTTGCTAGAGTGGTTGGAGAGGGTTTAAACTAAAATGGCAGGGGGATGGGAACCTTTGCAAGGAGTCAGAAGACGGGGGATCAAAGACAAGAACAAAAGACAGTAAGGGGAATAAGAAAAGTGATAGGCAGAGAAATCAAGGGCCAGAATCAAACAGGGCCACAGTGAAAAATAGTGGGAAGGGAACAAGTAATGTTAAAAAGTCAAGCCTTAAGGCTATGTGCCTTAACGCGGTGAGCATTTGCAATAAAGTAGATGAATTAATCGCACAAATAGATGTAAACGGGTATGATATAGTCGGGATTACGGAGACATGGCTGCAAGGTGATCAGGGATGGGAAATTAACATCCAGGGGTATTCAGTATTTAGGAAAGACAGACAAAAAGCAAAAGGCAATGGAGTTGCATTGTTGGTTAAAGAGGAAATTAACACAATAGTGAGGAAAGATATTAGCTCTGACGATATGGAATCTGTATGGGTAGAGCTGAGAAACACTAAGGGGCAAAAAACATTAGTGGGGATTGTATATAGACCCCCGAACTGTAATGGTGATGTTGGAATGGCATTAAACAGGAAGTTAGAGACGTATGCGATAAAGGAACATCTGTAATTATGGGTGACTTTAATCTGCATATAGATTGGGCAAATCAAATTAGTCACAATACCATAGAGGAGGAATTCTTGGACTGTATACGGGATGGTTTTCTGGACCAATACGTTGAGGAACCAACTAGAAAACAGGATATCTTAGACTGGGTATTGTGTAATGAGAGAGGAATAATTGACAATCTAGTGGTGCGAGACCCCTTGGGGATGAGCGACCATAATATGATAGAATTCTTCATCAAGATGGAGAGTGATGTCGTTGATTCTGAGACTAGGGTCCTGAATCTTCGTAAAAGAAACTATCAAGGTATGAGGTGTGAGTTGGCTATGACGGATTGGGAAATGTTACTTAAAGGGATGATGGTGGTAGGCAATGGCAAACATTCAAAGAGCACATGGATGAACTGCAACAATTGTTTATCCCTGTCTGGCGCAAAAGTAAAATGGGAAAGTAAAATGCCAAACCATGGCTTACAAGGGAAATTAGAGATAGCATTAGATCCAAGGAAGAGGCATATAAATTTGCCAGAAAAAACAACAGACCTGAGGATTGGGAGCAGTTTAGAATTCAGCAAAGGAGGACCAAGGGATTGATTAAGAAGGGGAAAATAGAGTACGAGAGCAAGCTTGCGGGGAACTTAAAAACTGACTGTAAAAGTTTCTATAGGTTTGTGAAGAGAAAAAGATTGGTGAAGACATATGTCTTCCCCTTACAGTCAGAAACAGGGGAATTTATTATGGGGAACAAAGAAATGGCTGACCAACTAAATGCATACTTTGGTTCTGGCTTCACAAAGGAGGACACAAATATCATACCAGAAATGTTGGGGAATACAGGGCTTAGTGAGAGAGAGGAACTGAAAGAAATCAGTATTAGTAGAGATGAGCAGAAATTTCTTCACCCAGTGAGTGGTGAACCTGTGGAATTCGCTACCACAGAAAGTAGTTGAGGCCAAAACATTATATGTTTTCAAGGAGGAGCTAGATATAGCTCTTGGGTCTAAAGGGATCAAAGGGTATGGAGCGAAAGTGGGAACAGGTTACTGAGTTGGATGATCAGCCATGATCATAATGAATGGTGGAGCAGGCTCGAAGGGCCGAATAGCCTACTCCTGCTCTTATTTTCTACGTTTCTATGTTTCTATGAGAAGGCACTAAAGAACTTCCACCTTGAAAAGAAGAGAAAATTGAAATTGCCTTCCAGATCAAGTGAATCAAAGGCAATTCTAGTCAATTGCATAGCTTAATATTAAATGTGTCAGGGGCAAGTTAGCTCAGTTGGCTAGAGTATGGCACAGAATAATACCAACAGTGACGGTTCAATCCTTGTATCAACTGAGATGATTCTTGGGGCCTGCCTCCTTGCGTTGCCCCATAGTGATATAATGGCATAAGTCATGATTAGCAACTCTGGGACGAGAATGTTACATAGAGAAAGAATATTAAATGTACCCCATTTAATCATTAAAAGAAAGCAGTTCTAGCATGCTCTAGGACATTTAATGAAGGGTAACAGAACCATGAGAATAGCAAATGAACTTTATTTGCTACTGGGTTACCAAAAAGTAAACATGGAATATAGTTTTCCATTCAGGTTTACCAAACCTCAGACCACACCAAGACATAGTGTTGTAACCTTTCTCCAGCAGGCATTATCTTACGACCAAATACAATATCTGTTTCAAATCAGGAATCCAGTTGTGGTTTTTGTGTTTGCATAAGGGCTCTTATTACACGTGTCTGTTACATTAGAGAAACAAGGAAAAAGTACCTTTTGGTTTACCACTTACAAAATTTTGAATACCCTGGAAATACACATCAAAAGACACATGTTTTACATCATTACTGTTACGCCATTTGGGAGAATATTTACTGTCCAGACTAAAAAATTAAAATTCCCTAAACCACAGTGCCCTGATTCAGCTCCAGTGACTCAACCACAAAGGAACAACATTTTGTGGAGTTTGAGATTTTTTTTTAGCAAAACAACAGCATCTGTGGGAAACAACAATGTTCTATTCAGAATACCTAATCCTCTATCCTTTCCTCTTCTCTAGAAGGAGCTGATTCATGTATGGGGAATGGTTTAACATCAACCTTCTGTTTCCAAAAGGGCCTTCAGTGAACATGCCACCATTCATCTCCCGGTAGTCCCTGTGGTGGTAGTGGCAGGAAGCAGGAAAATAAGTTGGGTGGCCAGGATCTACCTCTGCATCATCATTTACGTGTAGCAGGTAGACAAGGAGCACCTGGCCTACTTTCCTGCTGGAGTGGGTGGAGGAAGATTCCTGGCTCATTGGTAGGGTTGTTCTGCGATGGTGGGACTTCTTGCCTATTATCCTTTACTTTCAGTTAATATATTGCCCATTTTTGGGTGATTTAGCATAGAAAAATCTAGTTCAGAGTGCTGATAGGCTACTTAACCAGGGGAACACCATGGGCTAGATTTTTAATCTGAGGTCAGGAACCCAATGCCCAGCTCATTTCTGGGTTCTAACCCCACTAATGCAGACGTGGATACTATTTTGAAATGGAAAGCCACTAATTGGGCCGAAGGTGAGCTCGGCACCCAATTAGTGACGCTGGGCACTGCATGAAGGTGGGAGCCAGCTCTACATTGGAATACTCAGAGGCAGACAGCAGCATAACAGGGCTTGCCGTTACCTTACAGAATGGAGCAGGGAGGTGACCAGAGGGCCAGCAGTGTCACTGTGCCCACAAGTGGCCAAATGCAAAGTACTTGACCGCTCTTTTACAATCACCCTTTTTTTCACTTACTTTTACTTAGAGCAACAGCACTTTATGGCTTCCGCAGTGCACCGAGCAGGTGACACTGCATTTTATTCACCCGTGGCGACTGTGAAATGTTAAACTGCTCCTCAGAAGCTTTTTAATGTGCTCAGCAATGAGCTCAACTACCACTTAATTGGAGGCACGTGGGTTTCCGGTTCCCCCACCTCCCTTTGAAAATTGCTTCACGTTCCAGAGGCACCGGGATCCCTTCCAGGAATGCAATTTTCAATGCATGCCCGCATCTATGCTTGCCTCCGAGGGTAATTGAAAATCCAGCCCTATATCTGAGTTTGAACCTAATTCACCACATGTCAGGGATTGAATCTGAGCCCATCCTGGTCTGCAACTGCATAGTTCAAAACCTTGTAGTGCATTTGTACACTCAAATATAAGAGATTGGGATCTCTCAATATTTATTTATTTATTTTTTAAATTTATTTTTCTATTTATTTAGAGATGCAGC
The DNA here is from genome assembly GCF_036365525.1 of Heterodontus francisci. Classification (NCBI taxonomy): domain Eukaryota; kingdom Metazoa; phylum Chordata; class Chondrichthyes; order Heterodontiformes; family Heterodontidae; genus Heterodontus; species Heterodontus francisci. Next base: position 133,081,356 of record NC_090374.1, on the reverse strand, counting down.
ACTGAAACAGGCCCTTCGGCCCACCGAGTCTGTGCCGACCAACAACCACCATTTATACTAACCCTACAGTAATCCCACATTCCCTATCACCTCCCTACACTAGGGGCACTTTACAACAGCCAATTTACCTATCACCTGCAAGTCTTTGGATGTGGGAGGAAACCCGAGCACCCGGCGAAAACCCACGCAGACACAGGGAGAACTTGCAAACTCCACACAGGCAGTACCCAGAATCGAACCCTGGTCCCTGGAGCTGTGAGGCAGCGGTGCTAACCACTGCGCCGGCCTAGTACAGTGACAACAGTGAACAATTTGAGACAGACAATTTTAATGATTAGGGATTGTTTTGTTTGTAGAGGTGGGCTGGTGATGGTGGTGAGATAGTGAAACAATGACAATGCAAAATCACATCTGTCACTTCAAGTATTTAGTTTAGTTTAGTTTAGTTTTTAGTTTAGAGATACAGCACTGAAACAGGCCCTTCGGCCCACCAAGTCTGTGCCGACCATCAACCACCCATTTATACTAATCCTACACTAATCCCATATCCCTACCACATCCCCACCTGTCCCTATATTTCCCTACCACCTACCTATACTAGGGGCAATTTATGATGGCCAATTAACCTATCAACCTGCAAGTCTTTGGCATGTGGGAGGAAACCGGAGCACCCAGAGGAAACCCACGCAGACACAGGGAGAACTTGCAAACTCCACACAGGCAGTACCCAGAATTGAACCTGGGTCGCTGGAGCTGTGAGGCTGCGGTGCTAACCACTGCAATCAAATTAACTTGCAATCAAATTGACAAATTCAACAAACAAAATTGCTGAAGAACCATTGCAATTCTGTTTGTGACTTTCCTGAAAACATGAATCCAATATGACAAATTTGTCTGCTAACTTCTGACTGACTTTCTAAATGGTTGTAACAGAGAGCATTTGCAGTCAGTGGTTCTGCCACCAGACTCTTTTGAGGTTGGTATGATTAATGGAAGGGATACAATTAAAAAGGAGATGGTACATAAGAGCCTGTTTAAAAACGCATCGCTGATTAAAGGCAAGCAAACCTCCACTGTGTACCTTTGGCAGTTGGGGAGAACATAGAACAATGAGAAATGTCATTGGACGGACATTCATGTAAAAGTTTTTGCACCATTAAGTGTTAAAAGGTTTGCATAGTAGTCATATTTTTCCACTTGTAGCACTGGAGGTAGCCTCTGCTACTGACCAAATGAATGTAGTCTAAAAAAATAGCAACCAATTACATCAACTCTGGTTTTAAATACTTCTTTTGATATTGTTGGAAAACACACATTGTGGAATTTGTGCTGGCTTGCTGGAGTGCAAAAGCAGTCTTCTGTAAGTGATTTGGGCAGGTGGTACCTTGCAAAGCAGATGTTTGCTATTTCTTGATGCCAAATTGCTATAAAGATTAGATGTCATTTTCAGTTGACTGCATTCATTAATATCCTTACCTTCACACATCTCAGAGTCTGGTTTGAAGAGATAACCCTTTGGGCAGCTGCAGGTGTAGCTGCCAGGTGTATTCCGGCAAAGCCCATTATCACACAGGAGCCTGTTAACTGCACATTCATCAATGTCTGGAAGATAAAAGTTGTACAAATCACAGGGCAAAGTGAAACACTATTCATATAAACATTAGAGAACCTTAGCAGAATAATTAATCACAAACATTGGCATAGATTATTTCCAACCTATATTTAATTACATCTAGTAAGAATGGTTTGATAAAGTTTTGCATTTATCTTCATGATCTTTTGCTGACTTTGGATCAAGTCAAATTTCTGTATCAATCAATTACCAGTTTAAATATGTGTATGTATTATTTCTGGATGGGGCTACACTGAGAGTCATTAACTCTTGCTTGCTGTTCATTGTTATATATTTTAATCATGTAAGAAAATAAACTTAGTGACCAGTCAAAAAAAGGTCAGGAAAGAGAACCAAGTGATTTAATCCTCTTCATTGCAATACAGTCTTCAGAAGCCAAAGCCATGTGTTCTACTTATTTTATTGAGACGTGTGCTGTAATGAGTTGTGTGTTGTAAGAGTATCACATTATATGACACTATCCATAAATGAAGTTTTGAATTAAGTTCCAAAAACCTTACCAGTGTGTGTTTTATAGGATATAAAATGTTTCATGGTACATCACCTTATTAGAAGTTCAATGTCATTTTGTTAGCTTCAATAACCATGGCCAGAATTTTATGGTGGATGGACGGGAGCCGGATTCTGACGTGAAAGTTGCTGGTGAACCCACTTCCGCCTAGCCCGGGGATCCGTCCCATATTTTACGGGCTGGCAGCTCTTAGTCCCAGCAGTGCCACTGGAAGTGATAGCCACTGCTGGGACTGCAGCCCAACCGATGCCATGGATCGAGGAGGGAAGGCAAGTAGCGGCATGCCTCACCAGGGAGATTGGTCCTTCCCTGATGAGGCTGGAATGGTCGTTTGGGGAGAGGGGGATGTCTTGTGTCCCGGGGGTGGGTTGGGAGGTGGGGGCGGGCCTCAATCTGGCATCCTGTGCCTGACTGCTATGCCCCCCCACTGAGGCGCGGAAAGGCCGGCAGCTATCGCTGGGTGGCCTTTCACGTCCACAGCACATCCGCTTGCCATGGGTAAAATACCCGTGGAGGTGGGCGAGGGCCCTTAAGTGGGCGTTAAGTGGCCACATAAGGGCCTTGATTGACTGTTTCCCACCCCCCACCGTAAACTTGCCCGGAGGTGTAAGTGGGGCGGGTCGGCCTCCCGGAGCCTGCCGCTCAATTATACGCCGCCCCCACGCCACCATCCGACCTGCTGGGGCGGCATAAAATTCTGGCCCATAGCTCTTGGGGCAAATGGGATCAAAGGATTTGGGGAGAAAGTGGGAACAGGTTACTGAATTGGATGATCAGCCATGATCATAATAAATGGTGGAGCAGGCTCGAAGGGCCGAATGGCCTACTTCTGCTCCTATTTTCTCTGTTTCTATGTTTACCATGGTAACAATTTTATAACAGACATACAATTGATCCCATTCCTCCTGCACACAGATAAATCTCAGACAGAAAAAAAACAATAATGTCAAAGAGAGACCATGGTTATTTTTCGAAATATGTCTGAGACTTCTGACTTGCTTACTGAAGCACAAATTGCTGGACCCTCATTCAGGGGGGAGTGGGAATTCAATGCCAATCCCAACTGCCATCCAGCTGGATTATCCTTCTTTATCAGAAAAGTTCTATTAGCTCTTAGTTAGATATCAGAAACAGCAACAACTACTTGCATTGATACAGCACCTTTAACATAGTAAATGATCCCAATGTGCTTCACAGGATTATAATCAGACACAAAATTGAGCACTCAGTGATGGTGGAACAGTGAATTTCACAGCCGAGGAGAGCTCTGCAACCCAGGACATTCCTACTTTCCAGGAGAAGGAGAATGAGCAGGAAAATCATTGAATAAATATATCAGGAGCAGGAAAAAATAGGGATTCAAAAGAAAGAAAGAAAAGATGCAAAATACAGAAAAAATACAATGTTTATTCAAAAGGAGAAAAGATGTAACCTTGAGAAAAAAAATTGATAGAATCACACAATGTGATCTTCAAAACACTAAAATAAGTCCTGGATTCCCAATTATTAAAACAAAATTTGACCATTTATTTACCATAACTCTGATTATGGGAAACACCAATTACTTTACCCTTCATAGCCAAAGCCACTGGTTTTGCATTTTTACTAAAAAGAGATTGGATTGCTGAACACAATCCGCAAAGGGCAATAAAAATGTTGGAATTCTGTGCAATAAGAATTGAATTCAACATATGCACATACTTACCAAAAACCACTGACCAAATCATAGAACATGTCTGTGAAAGGGTTAAAAATATTGGATACTTCCAAATCTCTGATATAGAGTAAATAAAATACCCTATACACGTTTCGGATAAGAGCATTTTGGCTGTTGTTAGCTTGGTTGCTGACTTATAGTGCAATGCATTAAGTAAATACATTAAAAAAGGAAAAGCTTGAGGAATATCTGAAGAAACAATATTTTTGACAAATGTCAGTGGAAATGATTTTCTTTTGCCAAAGGCACAAATGATCTTTGGCTCCCATGGCTCCATGGTAAACAGATGTAGAATTCCTCTGAGTCAAACATGTGCAAGAAAGAAAAGACTTTCAGTAATGCTTTCTCTTACCTCACTACATAGAAATGTGCTATCAAAAATAACTCCAATTAAATCAGTTACAACGGCCTTTCTTCTCAAAAACAAAATGTGGAGTTCATTGTTTTGTAATTTGTGTATAGTAATTCACAACTTTGCTTCCTTTCGTCTTTCAGAATTTATAGTCTACCTCTCCTGGGATTCTCCAAGTTAACAGAGTGAACTAACAGAAAGGTCACAGACACCTTTGAGACTATAATTTCTCTACATGGAGTAGCACAAGCAGAGTTCCATGGTGCAACAATTTCTCTGGTAGTCCAGCTGATGACCATGTGCCAACCTACATCTGGACACAGACATTCAATTCTGGTAGTCCAGGGTTGTCCAACCTTCTCGCATGGGGGGCCATATTACAATTTTTGTATTACAAGGGGGGCCGGTGAGACAATTTCGGAAAGATAAAGGCATTAAAAATGTATCTTATTATTAATCAAAACAACAACAAATGTGCATCTTTGTGAAGAAGCTTTAGATGGGTAGATTAATTTATTGACTTATTTTCTCATCACTATGCTGGACACAGATTTAGTGCAATACCTGGCATTTTTTTGCCTGCACAAGTAGTCACTGTCTGCCCACACACTTCTTGTAGCGATGCAGAGTATCCTGGATAGATATCCATCTGCTAGGAGTGATCTTGATCTCTCTCTCTGTCTCTCTCTCTCTTCCTGTGTTCCCCCCTCTCTGTATTGTTACCCCCTCTCCCTGTCATCCTCGATCTCTGTGTCCCCCCTCTCTCTCTCTCTGTCCGTCCCTTCTCTCTCTGACCCCCCCTCTTTGTTTCCCCCTCTCTCTCTCTGTTTCCCCCTCTCTCTCTCTGTTTCCTCCCCTCTCTCTCTCTCTCTGTTCCCCTCTCTCTTTGTTTCCTTCCTCTCTCTCTCTTTGTTTCCCCACCATCTTGGTTTCCCCCCCCTCCCTCTCTTTGTTTGCGCCCCCCCTGACAGTTTCAAGAAGCGGGAGCACCCAGCACAGCAGCTTGGGACCTCCCAACTTGGGACAGGTTCGGGGTTTCCCAATTTTTGTTAAAAACCCGCTGGAAAAACTTGAATCTGTCCCATGTTGAGAAGTGCATTCCTGCTTCAGCAACTGTCAGCTATGAAACTGACAGCACAATGTTTTTAAAAAGGCCGGTCTGCAAGAAGACGACAAAGAGAAATTTCCCATCGTCAGTCACGAATCCTGGCGAGGATGAGGAATGGTCCTGAGTACAGTTTATACCCGCAGACCAGATGAAAACCTTTGTCAGGCCAGATCCTGGCTCGTGGGCCGTATGGTGGACAACCCTGTGATAGTCCATCAATTTTAGGACCAGGATAATCTTTTTCACGTGTTTCAAAGATTCAAAAGCCCACCATTTCAGTTGGCAGGGAAATCAAATTAGCATCCAGTGGGGGGGAGAATTTTTCAGTTCTGGAGAGGGGACAAGGGGGTTGCTGAAAGCGTAGTGGGAGAATCAAACACAGGATAGGGACATAAGTAAGATCACAGCTGGGAGAAGCATCAGTGCATGAGCAAATGTTATTTCTAAACATAATGGAACGATCAAAGCATCATACTTGGAGTGTTAGTTCTAGCTCATTTGCAACTCCACAGATTTCTAATAAAATACTAAGTGAAGGAACTTTTCCCCTGCAGCTTTATGTAGCGTTCAGAGTAAAAATATTTTTTATTCTACAGCTTTCACACAAATGATTTTCAGTAAATGACCTTCATTGGAAGTTTGGTTGCTCCAAACCTTATAGCCTAGGCTGGCCAGTGATAAGTGATTTCCTGCAGGGAGTTAGAAGGAACAAAAAAAGAAAAAGCTGCTTTGTTGTTAAATTATACAGAAACATTCATAGCTTTACTTACCCACACAATTCTTGCCACTTATGTCAGACTCATAGCCAATGTTACAGATACAGCGGTAGCTGGCCCGAAGATTTTCACATATTCCATTGGGGCAAATTTCCGGATCCAGAGCACATTCATTAATATCTTTGACCCAAAGAGCAACACAACATTAAATACTTAAACAAATGTTTTCCATTTGGATCATTAGAAACAGTTTTTAAAAATCAATGATGTTTTAGTGGATTTGCCACTATCCTTTACCTTCTGTGGTAAATAAGGTATTATACACAATAACAAAACTTGCATTTATAAACATGAACACAGACCCAATTTTAAAAGCTAGTACTCCTGTTCGGAGCCTCTGCAGCTGGCAGCGCATATTTGGAGATCAAGGATGTATGTCCCTTGATCTTCTGTTCATTAAAAAGAATAGATGGAAAATTGAGCGCTTCACGATTGCAATGTTCCAATACGTGTGGCAAAAACTTGGAAACTGGCCCCACATGCAAACATCTAGAGCAATGACTTTTCCGATATACTGGTTACATTTAATGCAGTCAACTGAGAAATGAAGATCACCTCCAGGTATGTTGTGCCTTTGAGTTCTAAACAACAGTTGGCCCTACACATTCAAGTAATCCTTTTATGTACTCAACTACTGGAGAAAGCTCTAAATACATAATTTTTAAATAATCATATCCAAATGATTTCGTTTTCAGGTCCAATTACACCACAGGGTAAACTTTCAACAGCTGTATTCCTGGCATGGAAAAGTGTTTCTGGACAACAGGGCACATGAATTAGAACTGCTGTTGAGCAAGATTCCACACTAGGAGCTTTGCCTCCAAGCTTTACCCGTACAATTTCAGAGTCAATGCAAAGCTGTTCACCTCACCCCAACACCAAACCAGTACAGTGTAGTTTAGTTTAGAGATACAGCACTGAAACAGGCCCTTCGGCCCACCGAGTCTGTGCCGACCATCAACCACCCATTTATACTAATCCTACACTAATCCCATATTCCTACCACATCCCCAGCTGTCCCTATATTTCCCTACCACCTACCTATACTAGGGGCAATTTATAATGGCCAATTAACCTATCAAGCTGCAAGTCTTTGGCATGTGGGAGGAAACCGGAGCACCCGGAGGAAACCCACGCAGACACAGGGAGAACTTGCAAACTCCGCACAGGCAGTACCCAGAATGGGTACCCAGAATGTAAATGGGTAGACAAGGCCCAAGCCAACTCCACATCAAAGTTGTGTGAAACAACCTTCCTCATGGGAATTTCATAGAAATGTGTTGAAGTTACAACACAGAAACAGGCCATTTGGCCCAACCAGTCCATACTGGTATTTACCCTCCATGCTCTGGTGTCAGGTTAGGTCCTGACACTGGATTTAAGATACATTTATACTATAGGGTAGAAGAACCAGGAGGAGGGGGTGGACTTCGGAACCTAAGGTTCACCAAGGGTGAAGTAGGTTGGGACTCTTTATGTCCTGGGCTGCTTCAGTTACTGTGAAAGTCTGTTAGGAACCCTAGAAGCACTCAGCAGATGGGGCTCTGGCAAACAAGTCCTCAACGGTAGAACAGGCGGAGGAAGATGCGTCATCTGAAATATCTCAACGGCTGTTCTGGCAGATGGAGGCTGCAGCAGAACGAAAACCCCAATTGTCTTGGTTTCCTTGCCATTGGATCAAGGTGTCGTTCTGTCAAGATGTGTGTGGAAGCTGGTATGCAATGGTTTCTCCACGGTAAATGATGTCATGCACAGGCATCTTGCTCTCCGAAATCACGGAATATAATCATCCTCGCCTGCGAGGGATAGCCAATAAAAATAAATAAAATAAACTATAGGGTATATATTCAAAGTTGTTGCTGGTTGTGAGCAAGAATCAGAAGATCACAGGCATGCTGTCCACAATTTTCCAAAATGCACTCTTGCAAGCAATCTGTTCTATCAACAATGGTCTCGGTGTACAGAAAAATTAGTTTTGTATTGAAACAGCTGTAGTGAACATGCAACCTTAGTTGCTGACTCTTGAGATGCTGGTGGACTTTTTGTGTTATATAAATTAAAGTTATTATTAGTATAAATAAATGTGCTCGAATGAAAATGTGGGCCTAGAAATTTCAGCAGCTCAGTGTCCATCTTTTGGGCATCAATAAACTTACTAAGTTCCCAATATGTTGGGAGCATGCATGCATTTCCGGCTGTATGTGCGGCCACCTTATTGTATAAGGTCAGTGTACTGATGGTAGGACAGCACCTTCAGAACATTTAACAGCCATGATAATTTATTCAAATTAGGGCCCTTGATATCTTTGAGTGCTGTGAGCTTGATGGGAGATGACTAATGGCCATGAATGTAGACATAAATGGCAGGGTAATGCTACGAAAGTACTTCCATTTTTTGTTAAATTTTGAGGACGTGTTTTAAAACTGAAAAAAGGCTTCCATAGATGCTGGACTTGGTGTTTTTTTTTAAAAAAAGATCATTGTAGAGTCTTTTGGACTTGGTTTGTAAACAACTCTTACTGGAAAACACCTTTCTTCAGATAAATACCCAGCAGGGGCTTTTTGACTTGGGGAGATGTTTACAGAGAAGTGACGGGTCAAGATTGATATGGGGTTAGGAGGCTTGACTCTTGAGATATTGTTTTGGTTTTGCTTTGGACAGTCAGTTGGGGTTTTAAAAACTAGCGAAGAGAGCAGTCACCCCAACTCAGCCTTTTCCATCTCTTTGAAAAACCTGCCAGTTTTTCCATCGCTTTGGGAAGCTTTTGGAAGCGAGTATAAGAAATAGAGAAATTGATGCTACATTCATCCTGAAAGGCCTGCATGAAACCCGAGTTGCTGCATTTCTCCTGAGATGCTGGAAAACCTGTTGGATAAATCCTTGCCATCGCCTGACCGAACTGCTCCAGAAAAAAATCCCAGTGACAGCCGGCCACGCATATTTGGGACGCCAAACTAAAATAAGGGACAACTGACATCTTTCCATATCTTCTCTTTTTTTCTTCTTCAAGAATGAGCAAGTATTTGGACAAAGTATTCTTTTTTGTCTTTTTTTTTTGCCACGGAGCTCTAAAAAGAAAATCTCTATTTTTTCGGTTAACCGGTGTGTGTGTATGGGGCTAAGGTAAAAAGGGAACTTTCATATTTCAATCTGTGTGTTAATGCTTTGCTTCATTACTGGTTAAGTCTTGTTTTATAATACACTGATAATTTTGTTGGTATTAAAGAAACCTGGTTGGTATATTTTATTCTGGGATAAAGAGTAGAGTCGATGATTGACCAGATCAGTAACTAGGTAAACATTTAAATATATGTTGTGGAGAAATGGAACTGGAAAAGACAGTGCATTCCTACCACCTCAGTTGTAACAGTAAATTAGATGGGATGAAAATCCTGCACTGATTCTTATAGCTCCTGTAATATGACATGGATGTCCTTATGGAGCCAACACATGACAACATGATTTTATTGGGAAATGGAGCCTTTCTAAAGCTCAGCTATAAAGTTGGTTCTCACTGTGTAGACTGAAGTTCTAATAAAATTAGAAACTGGTTGACAAATATTTTAGGTGTGACAGTTTTCATAATCTTTCACTTCACCGGAAGGTTGCTGAGCCCTATCTGTACTGAAATTTTATCATTTCTTCAATATATATGGGAGACACAGTTTTGTAACTGCATTGTGATGAGGTACATTGAGAATCTCACTGTGCACAATCACTATCACAACATCTTTTACATGGATATCTTCATAGTGTGCGGCCCAGTAGCTCAGTGTGCTACTGTACAAACACACTGTTCAATTAAGTGGTAAATTGATTGAGCTATTGGTCGCCACTGGACCCACATAATAGGAAGTGGTAAGGAGAGCTGAAATGTTTCTGCACAGAATGAAGCAAATTACAGTGCTTGCATTCCAGTTTCATTTTACATTAGTTAACTCAGCAAAACCTGGAGATGGAATCTTGGGCTTTCCTGATCTGTATGACTCAGTACTACAACACATAGTTTGTAACTCTGAAATAGGGTAGCAATTTATGCTTAGAATCTGGAGTTTGCAGGACTTACAACAGAAGAAGCAATGTCAGCATGTCTGGTTTTCACCCAAGTATAAACACCATACAGGCCCACCAGGAAGAGAAGACAGCAATGCTGCCTATAAATCAGTGTGGTCAGTACAGTGCTGACATGTCCTCCTGAGACACAAATTACCCCTTCAAGCATTGTGCAGTTAATACTTTTGGAAATATCAACATATATTTTCATTGGGCTTGTTTAAAAAAATTGTTGCACATTTTATAACGAATCTCAAATATATGAAAAGAACACTATTATCATGGCACAGAATACGCTTCATAATTTCACATTGTTTTTGTGTTAAATAAAAAATGCCCAGAAATTTGAATTAAAGCAACATAAGTAAGAGAGGAAAGTAGGAATTTAATGCTAAAATGTAAATGGAATAATCAGATAATTTGATATAAGTGACTTTGAATTATGAGGAGTAGACTGTATGGCCTGGATTTTGCAGTAGGAATAACAATGAGGCTGTCAGCACAATGGAGTAAATTGGACAGCAACTTTCTGCGATCACACATGCACAGTTAAACGTGGAAATCAGGAAGTTGCTGTCCGATTTGTTCTGCTCCGTCAAAAGCTTTGTAACCTTGCTAAGTGATTTGGCATGAAGATGCATGAAGGCCGTGAAGTAGCAGTAGTAAGGGGGGACGGTGGTGTAGTGGTAATGCCACTGAACCAGTAATCCAGAGGCCCAAGTTAATGCTCTGGGGACATGGGTTCAAATCCCACCATGCATTAATAAAAGTATCTGGAATTGAACATTAGTTCTCAGTAATGGTGCTATGTAAAAACCCATCTGGTTCACTAATGTTTTTTAGGGAAGCAAATCTGCCATCCTTACCTGGCCTGGCCTGGCCTACACGTGACCCTGGACCCACAGAAAAATGGTTGACTTTTAACTGCCCTCTGAAATGGCTTAGCAAGCCACTCAGTTGTCACGAACAAAAGGGATGGGCAACAAATGCTGGTCTTGCCAGTGATACCCACATCCCATGAAAGAATAAAAAAAGCGTAACCACTAGCCACCAATGTAAATCAGGCTGGCTGGTGGGCGGGAAACCTACAGAAAGCAGGATGTTCAGGAAACCTCTGCTACCAGGTTTCCCACTCTTAACCTCACCCTACTGCACGGAATGTGCCTTGAAGCTAAAATTGGAATCTGTAAGGATTCTTCAATCTGATTGGCTGAAGACACATGCTGTTTCTTGCTCTGCTCACCCAGGTCCCAAATCCCCTGTCGAGGGCACCATGCTGAAATGGATCTCTAATTACTGTAAGTTGGTGCGCAAAAGCTGTAAGCATAATAAGTAATGAGTTACATTCATTCACTTCTCACTTCAAAATCTGGGCTTCACCCATAACACCAAGAGGATGTTATTAACTTCCAAGACTTTCTACAGATTTATTTGAAATACTAATTTTAAAACAGGTATTACAGCTTAATACATCCTTTCAAACAAAATCTGTTTAAATGCAATGCACTGTCGTCTACTGGGTAATGTTGACGTGTGGCTGATCCTTGGAAGCCCAGTTTACATGGAGTTGAGAGTCATTGTCTCAGTGGACTAAATGAATATAGGGGAAAGGGAAGTTTTCCTGTGTGTGCAGTAAAATCATAAACCCGTTCCTACAAATCTTCATCAAATAAACCATGAAAATCCATTATTCTAGATGTTTACATGTAGTTACCGATTTCTGAAAGAATGGCTAAAGCTAGGATTTAGTACTTGTGAATTTGCTTATTGAACCAAGTCCTCCCAACACAGTAAAGTGCTGAATTCTGAACACATGAACAAGCAATCTTTTACTCAGGATCAAGAACTGAAAAGATACAGATTAAGCAGAGCAAAGACCTATTTTGCGATTAAGCAAAATGTTTTTCCAGTATACCTCTTCCATCAGCTGTGATACCCATTCCACTGCTACATAGGGCCTGGAATTCAGCTGTAAAAGCAGAGCAAGAAGTTGGTTAATAACCCTGAGATTTGAAAGCTGGCAATCCTCAGAATAGCACTGATAATAAAACATACAGAAGTGCAAATACTACTCCAAACATAAAATCATTACTTGTGGTTTGTATTTTAAATCTGGAATAAATGGAGGTTACACACTAAGAATCCACTGGATACAACTAAATGAGCAGATCCATATCATAATATATGAGCAACAAAGTCAGATCAGCACAATGGACAACTCTTAAATATATTGATACTGTATAAATAGGCTGGATTTTAAGAGTGCACTGCCGCTCTCAACAGTGGGCTCAAAAATGGCGGCCCATACGCACGGCCTGCACACCACAGAGCCACCGCAATCTATAGAAGAAGCAGGCACCATTATATTATAGACCCTCGTCCATCTAACATAGAAGTTTTGAAAATTTGTTATTAATACAGCTGATTACAAATATTTTCTGCATTGTCTCAGAAATGAGAAAATTGAAACAAAATGGATGGAAGTTAATAAGTTGTGCATGAAGTGTTTATTACCATTCAAAACAAAGAAAATGTAAAGGGTATTTGTACTTAAAGACAATGTTTAACATTCTGTAACTATGAAAAGACTTTCTGCATATAGTCACAGATGTTTTACTTCGGCATAACTGCATTTATTCCATCTTTTTAAATTGTCTTGCTTTGGCATCTTGCCAAAATGAAAATGTACCTGAGTTTTTTGCTGGACAAGGCTGGCATGGCTCTCCAAACCCATTATCTGAACTTGCACAGCAGCACTCTGACTTTGTCACTGCCCCATGGAATGCACGGACACACAGTCCTTTCTTAATTCCTCCATAGCATGTGCTGCGCATATGGGTGTCTAAAATGATAAAAGAAAACACACAATAAAGTAGTATTCACAGACCTTGGATGCTGCTCACAATGTCTGGCATTTGAGTCAGGAAATTTTTTTCAAGTTAAAAATGTTTATCAAAGCCCTATTCAGTGTACTAGCTGTCAAGACACAACTATTGCACTGGAGGCAGGGACCATCTGAGTAGTGTCAGGAGGACAAATGAGTAGCCTCAAACACACAGCACTTGTGTAAACATGGCACTGGAAACACAAATACTTTACCGAGATGTCATTCGGTGTTCTGTCTCTGAAATAATCGTGAAAACATTGTTGAGTTTGCAGTATTAAAAAAATCTCCAGACTCCAACTCCTCCAAAACTACTGATCACTTAAACAGAACAGAACTTTTCAATTACATTTTTCTTCCTGTTCACTCTTGGCTTTTTAAAAAAACAAATCAAGCTACAGAATGTTTGTGGAACAGTGTGGAAAATGTTATCACCACTGATACTTTGAAGTACTGAAATGCATGCTGAGAACATCTTACATAAAGTAGCCTTTTTATGTACTGGAAACAAGCAGTGGGTTTTAATGGATTTATTTTTACAGTTTGCGTAAAGTATTATAGGTCAAGCAGAGTGATTAGAAACAAGGCTTTAACTAATTCACAATAGAGCAAAACATTCTAATGGGAGAATGTTAAACCACAAATGACAGGTCCTGAAGTCTCCTGAGAGTCTGACCTTTTGTACGTATTAGACATCTGGTTCAACAGCTCTATACAACACTTCAGGGAAAATTAAGGCATCCTCCAAATAGTACTGCAATCCTCGTGAAGTGTTGCTGCATTCCCAGCAGATCCTCTCATTTTATGTGCTATGTTTGTTTTTAGACATCACATTGTCAAGCAAGAAGTTCCTGGAAATAAATGCTCTTCCGCTGAATGCTGACTATAGTGCTGGGATATCAAAGTAGCACCAGACAGAGAAGTGAATAGTGACCTTTTGTAATACAAGCCATTCCAGATTGTCAGAGAAGGCTGGATTTCAACATTAACAGTCTTGGTAAAGGGTCCACTCCTGAGACAGTTCAAAATCAATGCTTGTTATTAAATTGTAGTTAGCCACCTGTCTGCTGCCATCTTTCATATTATCAGCAGTACAAAAGGAAGATCTGTTTTCAGGAATTTGAACTCTTATATGCCTGATATACCCAGCTTATACACACTACTGAGTCAGCGGCGCTTGAGATGGCTTGGCCATGTGAGCCGCATGGAAGATGGCAGGATCCCCAAAGACACATTGTACAGCGAGCTCGCCACTGGTATCAGACCCACCGGCCGTCCATGTCTCCGCTATAAAGACGTCTGCAAACGCGACGTGAAATCGTGTGACATTGATCACAAGTCGTGGGAGTCAGTTGCCAGCATTCGCCAGAGCTGGCGGGTAGCCATAAAGACAGGGCTAAATTGTGGCGAGTCGAAGAGACTTAGTAGTTGGCAGGAAAAAAGACAGAGGCGCAAGGGGAGAGCCAACTGTGCAACAGCCCCGACAAACAAATTTCTCTGCAGCACCTGTGGAAGAGCCTGTCACTCCAGAATTGGCCTTTATAGCCACTCCAGGCGCTGCTTGACAAAGCACTGACCACCTCCAGGCGCGTATCCATTGTCTCTCGAGATAAGGAGGCCCAAAAGAATATGCCTGATTGCACAAGTTAAGCTGCAGTTAAAGCACAAGCTGACCCAATTTATGAAATCCTACAAAAGATATGTTTTTGGCACTAATCAGGCTCTGATGTGATTACATGACAATTCACAAGAAAATTAATGACAGTTTATAAGATTCAGTAGTTTTCATTATTGATTTAGAATTGGAGGTCAATGACCAGTTTTAAGCTTTCTGCTATTAATTATAGGAAACTGAAACTAAGCAGTGCATAAACAACTGGTAATTCATTTTGCCAATTTATCTGTAATGATTTTACAAATAAGGAAATATTCAATATGTCAGAAACCTCAATTACTTACACCAAATTAAGCGGCTTTTTAACTCATTTATTACAGTTCTGCATTTTTCCACGAGTGTGTAGATCTGTTTATATTCAAATAGTCTAAGCTCTAAATACAGGGATTTCTAAAATGTTTCTGAAGCAATTGAATTCCCAGAATGTCTGAATCATGAAGAGTTCGGCATATTATGAAAGAATGAATTGAGAATGACAAGAATGACTGTTGTTCCTCAGGTCACTGTCTGGAATTATATAGTCTCTCTTACCGACACAAACCCGCCCATCCACACCAACAGCGAGGCCTGGGGGGCACTCACACCTGAAAGACCCTTCAGTGTTGATGCAACGACCATTCATACAGATTCCTGGTGTCTGGCATTCATCAGTGTCTGAACAGAGTAGCAGAAAACATCATTATATCCTCAATATCATTATTTCAGCTGACATAACAATCACAATATGATGAAAGCTGTTCTCTCACTTCTGTTAAAAACATTTTCCTACTTAACCTCAATATATTTTATTATCTGTTAGTTAAACAGCCCCTTTTTAACAAAGCCAGGTTCACTAAGTTCTCATACTGAAATCCATAACCATTGAAAGCACACTCCACACAATTATAAAATTATCAGTTGAAACATTGTATTGATCACATGTTGCCTTACTCTTAAAAAGGCCTTCAATTATGGCATTACCTTTGTTTGCACCCTTTCTCATTATAGGGCTCTCAATATTAAACTCTTTACTATACATCCACTCTCATAACAAAGCCTTCAACTTTAAAGTGATCTTTATAAGGCTCCTGGACATTAACTTTTAACTGACCATGTTAATTTTATATTATATCACAGGATATTCATTATATTGGCCCAGAATTTACTGTAAAATTAATGGTGATACTAATAATGGTACTCTATTATTTATGGTAAATAAGACTGCAACTTCAGGTGAGCACAGTTGCACAGTTAAATGCAAAAATTCATAAACTGCTGTGCGAAATACATTGTTTAGCTGTAAACTGCGCAGGAACAGCATTTTGCCATCTGGCTCCATATTTAAATGTATTAAACGGTGTGAAGTTCTTGTATTTATGTTGTACATACAAACTAAACATGTCACAGAAAGTTGAAGTTTATTCATTCTAGTGTAAGTATCCATTTTAAGAAGCCTTAATTACCACTAAACAACCTCCATAACACTGAAAATTACCATTTAAAAGTTTGAAGTCTTATTCCTTCCGTTTTTAATTGCGATTGGAGATTTAGAAAAAAGATTGAAAACTAAAAAAAAGATTTATTTTTACTTGTTCTTTCTTTTTTTAATCTCTCTACTTAATCCAGTCTTTCCCTCTCTTGGGCTAGGATTTTGTGTGGCCCCAAGGCGGGATCGGAGGCAGGGGGGCATGGAGTATTGAGATGGGTGGCGCTGAGATGGAAGGCCCATCGCCTCGCGTCGCTATCACCAAGCAATCTTCCCGGGGACGGGATAGGCTAACGACTGCCTTCCCGCCCAGAGGCCTATTGAGGCCCTTAAGTGACCTATTAATGGCCAATTAAGCGTTTCTTTCCCCCAGCGGCTGGGATCTTATCTGCAGTGGGGGATAACACAAGGCGCCCTCCCTGCAGGCTTAGGGTGTGGCGAGGGCAGGGTGGGGGGGGTGGGGAGGGTGTTCCTCCTCCATGGGAAATTTGTGGCCCATGGAGAAACCCCACTGGGAACTTTACCCCCCGAGACCCCCCCACACCCCCTCGTAGGGGACTTCCGGACTGGCCCCTGCGATCCCACTTCACCTACCTCTGGTCTGGGGTTCCAGCGCTGGGCCTGGGTCCAAGACATCTGCAGTACCAGCAGTGGCCACCACTACCAGTGGTGCTGGCAATACTGCTGAGCTGTCGGCCCTTTCATTGGCCGGCAGCTCTTGGATGCAGGATCCCCGTCTTTAAAGGGACGGGATCCCAGGTCCTGAAACTTGCATTTAAGTTGGCGGGGTGGGGGGGTGGTGTGGGTACGAAGAGGCAGGGGCGGGGATCCTCCCACCTTTTCGGCCTTGCGCCAAGAGCCCCGCCTCCAGCACAATCCAGCCCTTTATTTTGCTTTCTGTACTTGATTTAGCGTGAGTTCACAATTCTAACTTGCACTTTCTGATTCAGACTGTGCACTGTTTATTAACAACCCTTCAATTTGATTGGTTAAGGGGATATACAGTTACTTGCCTTATTCACACAGGTCCCAGATGCCCTGTAGAAGGCAACGTGCCATTTTCAACTCCCATGTGAAGCAACTTGCTATGCAAAAGCAAATGGACAATGGCAAGCCTAACAAACAACAGACACTGCTTTTTTGCTGGTTACAGCAAATTCCCATTGATTAAATTACAGATCATTCATATAATGCACAATCAGATGTTTAGCTCCTGAAGACTGTGATATTGAGAATGGTATGTATAACTGAAATGTCAGTAATTGTATTACCTATATTGTAAAAGTTATTCATTTTATTTGTATCTTTGTTGGTCTTTAAAAGTATGTTAATAAATGGTATGAAGTACCTTAGCCATGCTTACAATAATGTGGTAACTGCTGCTCTGCTTTTATTATCTTCCAGTTTTATTAATTAATATGATATAACAGACTGCAAAATTCTTAATTGTTGCAGATACAGCATCTACTGCAGCACAATAATCAATATAGGCAATTGGTGATGCAATTACTGGAATAGTTATTCCAGAAATTGAAAACACTTAAAATTCCCTAAGGAGACAACATTAATACTTTTAGTGTTCCACTTATTTGAAGACCAAGTAAAATAGTAAATTACATTTATATTTATCTCCAATAATTCATGCATTATTCATAAAGCTCTAATAATATAATTCATTCATTGCCTTCAAATAAATTAGCATGTACACTCTTATGGCCAAGCTTTGTGGGGGAAAAATGTTCTTGGCCTGGCACAACAGCTTGAATGTTGTTTGTGCCTGTGCTACATACTTTGTTGTCAGGCACTGAATCAAACAGAGCTTGTTCCACAGCTTGCAGTTAAGGTGCTAGAAGACCCTTTTTTCCTCTAATTGCCCCCCTCTCAAGCTTGAACAAATGGGGTTTGTCTGAGCGCAAAATACACTAACATTTGATCCAGTGACGTGGCAGTTGTTGCACTCTCGTAAAATCCAATCTTTTAGGCAAGTGATTTGAGATCATTTGTGAAGGCTGTCTCATATTACTTCAGCTTCATGCAGTCTTCAGTATAACTACAACTGAATGATGAAAACTTTAAAAACTTTCTACTGGATGCCCCAAGAACTTTATAACATTTAGCAAAAAGCAAAGGCCCCCAGAATCCATGGGATGATATCCTGGCATAAATTAAAATATTCCTGCAGCCCCTCCACCACACACCCTGGTAGATGATTCTGGGTAGGGGGAGGTTCTACAATTTTAATAATTTGGGTTAGTGCTTATACCACTAAGGGCACATTTTGAACACTCACCAGTTCGAAGAAGCCACAAAATACAAAAGAGACTACCCCTCTTCCCCACCCCACAAGAAACATGCATTTGGGCCCATTAGCTCCCTTTTTAAGGGGGCTAAGGGAGCTGAAAAATACAATTTCTCAAAATATTTGGTGGTTCAGGCAAAGACTCAAGCCTTGGCCCCTAGTTGGCTTCACCTCTGCCAGCTGGCAGGCTGGAATGCCTGAATGCCTATTCTCACTGGAGATATCAGTCTGCCAGCAGTCCCAGGCTGGGTGCTCTCTTTCCCAGTCATGTCTCTTCTGATGTGAGTGACCATGTTTGAGGTAGCTATAGGTTCCACTCCAAACAGACCCCATGGAAATGGTAAGGATGGCTAATGCCAGACATATCTAGGTCCTAGCCTAATTTGAAGCTGTTCTGCCATACTCCTGCCAGATTTCAGCAGGAGTGCACTGGAAGGACAAGGGAACTTTGTTCCCTGATTATCCTGCAAATATTTACCCGGATTACCAATTTAAGAAGCATCTGAGCACCTGACTAGACAGTGGTGCACAGGTTGCAGATAGATTGGCTGCCTGTTATTCACCATGCCCGATTTTCTTTTCCATTCTTGCTTGTTTTTTGACCAGCTGCAGTTGAATTCAATCCCCATAATTCAGAAATAATCTAATAGAAAACTGAAACAACTAGGTTTTATTTCATTTTGCCACATACCGATGCAGTATCGTCCATTGGGTGCCAACACAAAGCCAGGTTTACAGATACACTTGAAACTTCCATCTTCATTGATGCACATGCCATTCAGGCACATGTTGGTGGTGGCACACTCATCATGGTCTGTAGAAAGTGGAAAGCAATCATTAGTCCTTGACAGCCTTTGATTACAGCGGTGAAGTTAGTTTAAGCTTCCTTCCTGTTGAACCTATAAGTGTAACTCTCAAGTTTCCCACAAATTACAAGTAATATTCGTCATTACTACCTTCCTCCAACACAAGGAGACAAGTGTAAACTTTTTTAGCAAAGTTGTGGCATATTTTATGCAAGAGGTGATTCTGAAGTAAATGTACTGAATATGTTGTTATTATTAAAACATTGTCAGCTCCACAAATATTTTGAAATTATTTTTTGCCAGCTCAAGATTAGATAGCAGTAGAGCACAAATTTGCTTTATCACAATCGTGACAGAAATATTTTTGAAACCCCGCTGATAAGCTTAGCCAGGTTGCTTCGAGGAGATATCCACCAGAAAACAAAGAAAATGGGGTATTGTTTGGGAGCATTGTTGTCTGGCCACTGTTACATGCCTCTTGGTGATCCACTTACAGCATCACTAACAGATATTATTACATAGCATTACATATTTTTTACAGTATAGAAACAGCCCAACTGGTTCATGCCAGTGTTTATACCCCACAGGAGCCTCATCCCACCCTTCTTCATCTAACTCCATGAACATAACCAACTATTCCTTTCTCCCTCATGTGTTTATCTAGCTTCCCCTTGAATGCATCTATGCTAGTCACCTCAACAACCCCTTGTGGAAGCAAGTTCTACATTCTAACCACTCTCTAGGTAAAGAAGTTTCTCCTGAATTCCTTAATGGATATTTGGCACATAAATCCCACCTGCTCACTCAGGTGCAGGGAGTTCAGACTTAAAATAGGATTGAGACACTTACAACAATGAGAAAAAAATGATTTTCATGCAAATTGCAGTTTTTAAAAAATATATATACACACTGAGATGAATGCTGGATGTTCTCGCTCACTCTATTGGATCAAAGTACCATGTCAAACATTGGCATCTTGTCCAACTCCAAGTTCTATTCTCCAAGATCATCTATTTCCACCCGTGAAACATTGCCTGCCTCAACTTCTCTGCCATTAAAATCTTTTATGCTCTTAGGATTTAGGCAGCACTAGTAAAACCATGTCTTTATTGGCCATACAAAATCAAAATATTGTGGATGATGAAAATCTGAAATAAAAATAGAACTTGCTGGAAATACTCAGCAGGTCTGGCAGCATTGGTGGGGACAGAAACAGAGTTAATGGCCGGAATTTTATGCCTCTCCGGGAGCGGAGTGGAGGCAGGGTGGGGGCATAAAATCAAGTGGGAGGCAGGGGGTGCTGTTCCTAACTTTTACCAGCAGCAGTGGAGATTGAAAACGGCCTGCCCACCCCAGGCCAATTAAGGTCCTTAAGTGGCCAATTAATTGCCACTTAAGGGTCTCCTCCCACCACTGCTGTATTTTACCAGCAGCAGCGGGACACTTCAGCGCCTGAGGAGGCTGCCAGGTAAATGCTGGCAGCCTCCCTGCGGGCTTGGGTGGTGGAAGGGCTCCTGATCGGGAACCATGTGCCCCATGGAGGACCACCCTGCTGCAGCACAAGTTGCCCATGCCGGATCACCTCCCACCACCATCCTAATTGACCCCCACCTCTGTTGCTGGGGGCCAGCCAATTTTTCCCAGCGAGGTGTCATGCTAGGCTACCACCCGCCAAGAATTGAGCACATTAATTTTGTCATGAACATTGATTTCAAACTGTTACTGGAGTGAAGAAAGGGCTTGTTAAACAGATCAGCCGTGGCTGGAAAAGACATTTGCATATTAACAGACAGTGATTGGAAGGACAAA
This sequence comes from Heterodontus francisci, assembly GCF_036365525.1. Lineage (NCBI taxonomy): Eukaryota > Metazoa > Chordata > Chondrichthyes > Heterodontiformes > Heterodontidae > Heterodontus > Heterodontus francisci. Next base: position 133,060,267 of record NC_090374.1, on the reverse strand, counting down.
GGTCCATTCCCTGACACATTCAATCCACAATGGACCTTGATCACCAGGTATTGTGTGTAAGAGGAGCATTCCAGAAACTGCTAAGGTGATATAATCCAAGACGTGGTCAGACCAGTTAGTCACATGACTAATCTGCTTGGCAACCTGGGTTTTTCCTGAATTGTACAAATAGTTTCAACTGAGAAAGTCTGTTTGCTCCTGAACTGAGATCTCTCCTGTCTGCTCCCATCTCTTTCCCACAAGCCTCTGAATCCACTGAGGACACCCGAACTCCAAGAGCGAAAAGTCTCGTACAGCGAACAAGGTTTAAGAAGAATACTGGGCCCCAATGAAAAGCAAGATCTACCTACGATCAAGGACTCTACCGTGAGCTCGAAAAACTGTAACAAAAACTCTTCAGATAGTGCCTCAGATGTTTTCACTTTATTTTTCTTCTGCTCTTTTTTGCCTCTATTTGCATGTGTATATCATGTATGCATGCTAGCGTGGGCTTGTCGTGTATCCATAGGTGTCAACCGAATTAGAGTTTAAGTTCAAATTTAATAAATATCAACTTTTCTTCTTTAAACCTAAGAAAACCTGTTTGTGCTAGTTTCTTTGCCTTATAAATGGAAAGCGATGAACAAGGATTCACCAAGGGGGAGCGAAAAACATGGTGTGTTTAAAATTAAATCCTGTTACGGTAAGACCAGGTGAAAGCTGAGAGGAACCCCTAGACACCTTTCTCACCTGGTCGTAACAGAGGTCTGAAACCCCACTCATCTTTTGGTGTCGGTATCCTTTCTGCTCCTCACGCTGTGTGCAGTCCCAGCAGTGGCCACTGCTTCTGGTGGCGCTGCTGGGACTGAGGAGCTGCCAGCTTGCTGATTGGCCTGCAGCTCCTGGAGGCAGGATTTCCTGCCTCAGAGGGGCAGAAGGCCTGACCAAGGCTAATTAAGGGCCTGGGGCATCCAAAATCGCTGTGTGGCTTCCAGGCTCGGTGGACGTGGGCTCGCCCCTGACGTGTGCGGGATCTCCACCGTGACATAAAATTCCGGCTATGTTTTAGGTCAGAAAAGGTCTTCGATTGAAAAGGTTTTGTCTGACTTAATAAAATACTTAATGTTTTAATGATCAATGTTGTTGTTGCTTTCGATAATGTAATACAGCCAAGCTGAGAGATGGTAGTACAATCCAACCTACTTCTGATGTGGGCTAAATATTTCTGATTATTTCCACACCTTCTAATTCACAGCAAGTTACTGGCATCACTTAACACCTTAGTCTTCTCTGCTTTTCAACTCAAATATTGACCAAAACCTCTTTGTGAAATAATGATATTTACTCCAATTAGTATGTAAAAGTTCATTTGATGGACAGGAAAGTGTCCCTTGTTCGTACATTTGCTTCAAATTAAATTGAAGAATGAGTTTTTCTTACCAATACAATTCTTTCCATCTGGAGTCAGTTCGAACCCAGCATTACAAATACACTGGAAGCTTCCATCCGTGTTCACACAACGACCATTTTTACAAAGAAGTCCATTCTGAATACACTCATCAATATCTGAAAAACATAATATATGACAAGACAGAAAGAGAGAGATGCAACTGCATACAACTTCTAAAAATTACTACAGCATGCACTAGCTAACCACAATAATATCCTCACCAAAATTCAAAGCTGTTCGAACTGCTCAGCTTAGTAATGTCAGGAACTACCTTTGCAGTTTTATTTTACAACACAGACACTGCACATTACCTTTCACTGAAACTGTAAATGAGGATAACAGCAGACTTCTCTATTGTGTTCCTTATACTGTGTAATTAGATAAAGACATCAGCCTCAAATCCTACCCTTATTCAGGGCACGTATTTTCTCTGGAAGGTTGAATTGGTTGGAACTTAGTTCCACCAGGATTCTGTCACGTGGAGAGAAGACCTCCAGCTCTGCCTCTCCATGCCAAGAGGGAAATTGCTGGGAGAGTTTCTGAGCTTATCCAAGAAGTTACTCCTCCACATAGGTTCTATGAAACTTAAGCCTACTGAGTTCAGGTGTCTAGCCCAAGAAAGGCCCCACACTGCTGGAGGGGATCAACTCCCTTGCAGGGATGGCCTCGTAATTCTTTTGTGAGATGTTGAGTTGGACTGCTCTGTGAATTGGCCATATTTGCTGCATCTGCATGGTAGGGAGCTGCTCTGAGATTCTGGGCCTAAACTGAGGCATTCATCAGTGTTGCACATTCTACTGTCTTGTTAATGACCTGTTCCCCATAATTTAACACGGGACTAGTGCTCTTTCTTTCAGTGGCCATTAGTTCTACTGCACAACACTTGATGGAATAGGCCTGTGAGAATTTCAACCCCATGTAATTTTAGTTGGACCAGAGAGAAAAATGTTCTTTTGTCTTCCTTAATTTCTCCAACTGTTAGTCTGGTTTATCACCTTTTCCTAGTTTGCACCCCATTGACTGTGATTCCTTGCTGGCTGGATCCTTTTCGCCAGCTGTATCTCTCTCTGGCCCCTTGTCTCTCTCTCTCTCTCTCTCTCTCTCTGCCCCCTTTCTCTCTCTCTCTCTCTCTCTCTGCCCCCTTTCTCTCTCTCTCTCTCTCTCTCTGCCCCCTTTCTCTCTCTCTCTCTCTCTCTCTCTCTCTCTGCCCCCTTTCTCTCTCTCTCTCTCTCTCTCTCTGCCCCCTTTCTCTCTCTCTCTCTCTCTGCCCCCTTTCTCTCTCTCTCTCTCTGCCCCCTTTCTCTCTCTCTCTCTCTGCCCCCTTTCTCTCTCTCTCTCTGTCCCCTTTCTCTCTCTCTCTCTCTCTCTCTGCCCCCTTTCTCTCTCTCTCTCTCTCTCTGCTCCCTTTCTCTCTCTCTCTCTGCCCCCCCTCTCTCTCTCTGCCCCCTCTCTCTCTCTCTGCCCCCTCTCTCTCTCTCTCTCTCTCTCTGCCCCCTTTCTCTCTCTCTCTCTCTCTGCCCCCTTTCTCTCTCTCTCTCTCTCTCTCTCTCTGCCCCCTTTCTCTCTCTCTCTCTCTCTGCCCCCTTTCTCTCTCTCTCTCTCTGCCCCCTTTCTCTCTCTCTCTCTCTGCCCCCTTTCTCTGTTTCTGTTCCCCCTTCTCTGTCTCTCTGCCCCCTCTCTCGCTCTCTGTCCCCCGTCTTTCTATCTCTGTCCCCCCTCTCTTTTTCTGTCTGACCCCTTTCTCTCTCTCTGTCCCCCTTTCCCTCTCTCTCTGCCCTTCTCTCTTTCAGCCCCTCTCGCTCTCTTTATTCCGCTTTCTCTCCCTCTTTGCCGCTCTCTCTCTGCCCCCTTTCTCTGTCCCCCTCTTTCTCTCTCTCTCTCTGACAATTGCAGAGAGTGGGAATGCTCAGCAGATGGTTGATCAGTTTTTTTTACAATCTCAAGTCAGTTTCACAGCTGACAGATCCTGACATCGGGAACAGCAGATTGTGAACTTCGAACAGATTCGGGGTTTTCGGCAGGCTTTTAAAACCCCCCGAATCTGTCTGAAGTTCAGAAACTGCCGTTCCCAATGACAGGATCTGTCAGCTGTGAAACTCGCTGCAATTTTTTAATTAAAAAGCCGGTCTGCAAGAAGAAGACAGAGGAAAATTTCTCATCTCCAGTCATTGACCTCTGATGAGGTTTACACCCACAGGCCGCTTGGAAAACTTTGGTGGAGATCCTGGCCTGCGGGCCGTATGTTGGACAACCCTGCTCTACAGGGTGGCCTGCAGCTGCTGTAGCACCCACAGAGGCTGGGAAGCCCTCTAGGCCTGCCTGCAGTGCTGGTTCCCCGGCCTGCCGCAAGGAGGTTCCCTCCAGGCAACTAAACTGGCCCTGCCGCCTGCAGGAACCTGGAGGCCAATTGGAAAATTCCTTTAATTGGCCTTAATAGGCTCTTAATGAGCCAAGCCCTGCTACAACCCCTTCTCTGTTTCTGTTCCCCCTTCTCTGTCTCTCTGCCCCCTTTCTTGCTCTCTGTCGCCCATCTTTCTATCTCTGTCCCCCCTCTCTTTTTCTGTCTGACCCCTTGCTCTCTCTCTGTCCCCAATACAGTTCCAATTCCCGCCTCTGCAAAAATGGGCCTAAACACATGAATGTTCCAAATTGACTGCACCGTGTCTACAAGTCAACTTCATCCTAACACAGGTCCTGAGAGTTTTAACTTTGGACTCATATCGTTTCATCCCTGTCTTCTGTTTACAACCAGGTCCTATCTCTTCTAATCCCTGCTATGCATTTGTAACTTGAATTCCCATTGTATTCATATGTGTTTGCATTTTGGCTGGTGCTCTGGACCCAAGTCCATTACTTCTATCTGCTTTTATTTTACCTTGCCTGCTCTTGGACCCTTCTCCCCTGTCACCTTAACAAGCCACTTTTCATCTCTCCCCTCTCAGGTACTTTGCCTCCCCAACCCCTACTGGCCCATCACTAGTCCTCTGCTGTCTGACTCTCCTGCCACCGCTCAAGGCTTGAATTTTCTGCTTGAATAAGCTTATGGCTATCCTCTGTGCCTCTCTTGGCATCCTCGAAAGGGTTTAGTTTAGTTTTTAGTTTAGAGATACAGCACTGAAACAGGCCCTTCGGCCCACCGAGTCTGTGCCGACCATCAACCACCCATTTATACTAATCCTACACTAATCCCATATTCCTACCACATCCCCACCTGTCCCTATATTTCCCTACCACCTACCTATACTAGTGGCAATTTATATTGGCCAATTTACCTACCAACCTGCAAGTCTTTTGGCTTGTGGGAGGAAACCGGAGCACCTGGAGAAAACCCACGCAGACACAGGGAGAACTTGCAAACTCCACACAGGCAGTACCCAGAATTGAACCCGGGTCGCTGGAGCTGTGAGGCTGCAGTGCTAACCACTGCGCCACTGTGCTGCCCTCAGGGTGTACTGAGGTACTCGTCTTGGCTTCTTACACATAGCAACAAAAACCTCATCTTCCTATCTTACTCACCTTCCCACCCGAAGCACCGGCTGGGTGCCTAACTTGGTAACCATATTACAGACAGCAAGTATTAGTACATAACAGGATAGTGCTTCAACAAATACAAAAAAAACAGACATTTGACAAAGGATGGACAACAATCTGAAGACCTTAGGATTGCTTCATGACCGCAATTCCCCCTCCGCCACCATCTGCCCATAATCCAGGGACTCCAGCTTGCAAACCTAAGACTAGACACTGGTCTCAGGCTGTGGAAAGTAGAAACTGCAATACTGCTGCAGTAGGGAGCACACTCTACCCAGTTTGGTAAATTCAGCTTGTTGTTGGGGAATGCAAAGGAAGCACCACTTGACATCCAATCCACACTGTATCTGATCTGGAAGTGTCCAGCAAGAAAGTACAAAGGAAATTCCACACTGTATCCAAACCAGAATTGTCTAACACAGCATTGTAGAAGGAGTCCCACTCTGTGGGCTGAATGTTCAGGACCCCCTGAGGGTGTGAATGGAGGCCGACAGGTCCTGAAAATGCTGGCGCCAGCAGGTGCTGATTTTGCGATGCTGTTCCCGATGTTTATTTATTTATTTAGAGATACAGCACTGAAACAGGCCCTTCGGCCCACCGAGTCTGTGCCGACCATCAACCACCCATTTATACTAACCCTACACTAATTCCATATTCCTACCACATCCCCATCTGTCCCTATATTTCCCTACCACCTACCTATACTAGGGGCAATTTACAATGGCCAATTTACCTATCAAGCTGCAAGTCTTTGGCATGTGGGAGGAAACCGGAGCACCCGGAGGAAACCCACCCATGTTGCCCTAGCCATGTTCACCAGGGCAGGTGGAAAGGGGGGGGGGGGGGGTGGGAGGGATTGTAATCCCATTCGATCCCCAATTAAGGTACTTGCAGAGCTCATTAATAACTCATTAGAGGGGGGAGTTAGAGTTTCATGGGATGCGCGGGCTATGCATGCTGTTTGGGGCAGACCAGGTGAAAGGAAGCAGGTACAGAGTGGGAAACCAGTCACGGCTGCCCCAGGGAATTACTCCGGAGGCATAAAAGCTTTAACTGCACAGAGCGAGATTCAGCCATTGGGAGACAGGTGTCCTTGGCCCTGCGCAAGTGGTGGGGAGAGTGGGCAGAAAGCGCTCAAGCAGTGCAGGGGGTCATTAACTTCCTCGCAATGTTGGGGCAGAAGAGTAGGGGATAGGTGGTCAAGGACAGCTGGATAACCACAAGGAAAGCAGCAGCTGGCAATGGGGGCACAATCTCAGATCTTTGGGCCCAATGGCAATGAGGATCAGCACCCTCTGTAGGAAGGGTGGAGCCTGGGGCATCAGGAGAGCAGGGAAGAGGAATGACAGCAGGATAGACATCAAGGCCATACCTTCCACATAGGATCTACTGCCAAAGAAGGAGCTACCTGGAGACCACCAAGACCCAGTGCTACAGGAGACTGCGACTCTCCAGGCAGATGGTCACAGGCATCTGAATCCCTTTTTGCTGAAGACCGCACACCTCATGGCACTGGTCGCCATGCCCTGCCAGTAGCTGTCAAAGTCACTGTGGTCTTGAACTTCTTCACTTCTGACTCCTTCCAAGGAACAGCTGTGGACCTTGGTGGCATCTCAGAAACGGCTGTACACCACTGCATATCGCAGGTCACTGAAGCCCTCTTTGCCAGAGCTGGACAATACATTCAATTCATAACAAACCGGCCTCGCAGGCACAGAGGGCATTGGGTTTCACTGCCATCATTGTATTCCACTAGGTGCAGGGCATCATTGATTGCACCCACATGGCCATCAAGGCACCCAGTGACCGGCCAGTGAGATTCATCAACAGGAAGGGTTTCCACTCCTTCAACATACAGCTGGTTTGTGACCACAACAAGAACTTCCACCATGCGTGCTTTCACTTTCCTGGAAGCTCCCATGACTGCTTCATCTTCCGCCAGTCCAGGCTGCCGCAGATCTTCACTCCACCCCTCAAAGTCCGTAGATAGATCCTAGGGGACAAAGGATATCCCTTGAAGGGATGGCTACTCACCCCTCCTCAAGTGCCCCAGACAGAGGCACAGAAGTGCTACAATCAATGTCATCTTCTCACCAGGCCGCCATTGAACAGGCCTTCAGGCTTCTCATAATGCGATTCTGGTGCCTAGACCAGTCGGGGGGCACCCTCCAGTAAACTCCTGCAAGAGTCTCATTGTGGTGATCTGCTGTGCACTGCATAACCTGGCCTTCCAGAGAGGTGTGGACCTTGAGGACGGTGAGGTCCTGGAACCAGATAGCTAATCGGAGGAACAGGAGGAGCAGGTGGTGAGAGATGAGGAGGAAGTGGAAGCGGATGCAGAACATCGAGGTGCCCCGCTGCACACTGAGGTGGCCAGGTACGGCGCAGGGCACAAAGGTTTCATCAGGATGCCATGAATGTCACGGATCATTTGATTCAGGAACGTTTCAACTGAGTCCGTCTGACCCAGGATGAAAGGCATGGGATGCAATTAACTCTGAGGTAACAGTGCTGACACATCCATTAAAGACAAAGTCTGAAACATCTAAATTTTTACCACCAATGAAGGATGCACCCTTGAACTGCTTCAGCCCCTCATGCCACTTTATCTGTCACGCCGCCAATAAAAGAAGTCTCAGATGAGTGCCTTCAAGTGTAAATATTTATTAGCTGATAATAAAGGGAAACAGTGCACATAGACAGTAAGAAGACACCCCAGTGACCCACTCAGTGCTCCGCACGACGGGTGGCCTCCGTGCTCGGAAAGTCCTACTCCCTTTGTGGCCTCGGAGGAGGTGGAGGCAGCCTGCTTAATAATCTGTGCTTGCGGCTTAGATGCACATGGCGGTCATCCTCGCTGTGGAGGTGCCTGTGGGTGCATCTCCAGAGGTTGCTGAACCTGAAAAATTGCAAGGGCAGCGTCCATCACTCAGCCTTGCTGCACAGAGCCTCCCTCAGTCAGAGGAGCCAAGGAGGACAGCGGATGATGAAGGTGCCATGAGGGGTGGCATTCCTCATCCTCCTCCCTTTCATCCTCAGCCCTTGGCTGGTGCTCTGGTGGCTGGAGGGGAGCACCAGCTGGGGCACAAATGGCACATACTCCAGACATCTCTGCACCACTGCCTATGGTTCTCCATGAGGTTGGGCACTCTCAATGGAGGAGCTCATGCAATCAAAGCCCTGAGCCATGGCAGTGCACATAAGCTGAATGGACTCCTCCATCCTCAGCCCATGAACCTGCACTGCCTCAGGGAATTCTGACATGTGGGAGCTAGTGTAGCTACAGCCTTGTTTCCTGTGACTGCTGAGGCCCTGCAAACTGTGCCCAGCTGAGCAGGGCTGTATCTTCCCTTCAACCTCCTCTGACGGTAACTGCCCACAGCTGCTTCTGCCTCTGACACTCCTCCTGCACACTTGTGGCATGCTCCTCACCCAGTGCCAGTCTACCTAAACATGCGTCAGGTCCCACTGAGGTGACAGCATCTGTGGTGGGGGACAGTGCACTTGTCAGGTGTAACAGTGCTTCCTCAGTTTTGTGAGATTCTCCGAGGGCTGCGGAGGGAGAGGAAAAGGGCAAGGGTGCCCTCGGGTGGATGTCTGCTCCTGTGGGAGACACAAGAAGAAATCATGAGAACCAGCCTACGTGAGCAAAAGCCACTGCTGTGTTGAGGCTACCCAATGCAACTCGGTGTTGGCATGCTACTGGACGGGGTGGCTTTCACTACAACCCCTATTGAGCGCTTTGCCCTCTGTAATCACCATCTGCACTATGGGTTCCCATCTTGCCAGGCCCGACTTCCTCCTTGTCCAGAATCCTAGCTATTTCCATTGTTCTTTCCTCCACAGGCATTATCCTTTGCTAGTAAGGAACCATACAACCCGTCATCGCCCTTTCCTGGGTGTTATGTGCCTGTTTCTTCTTCAAAGACACAAAATAGAGTGAGAAAAGGCATGCTGGCCACTGGCATCTGCCTCTATCTACAGGAAGCTGCATGCATCAGTGGTGACAGGTCCTCAGCAACACAATAGCCCTGAGCCAAATCCTAGGGGTCATTAAGTAACCTGAGCATACACTTCTCCCATGTTCAAGAGCAGCATGCACCCTGAGGGTCCTCAGGTGGTGTGTCTACTGGAGGGTGCAAGCCCTGAGACCTGTCCTGAGGGTTGGGGGTTGCACTCACCTTGCCAGAGCATATATGATTGTTGAATCACTTACAGCACTGAATCCACATTCTTCTAAATATGCTTCTGCCTCTGACAGTGGCAGCTATCTCCATCCAGGCCTACTTAGTTTGGGTGGGTGGCCTTCTCCTACCACCCTCCAGGAAAAAGACCTCCATCTTCTCCCTCACGGCCTTAAGCTTCACCTCCAGGTCGCTATCCGAGAACTGGGGGGATGCGACCTGCCTCGGGTGACAGGCCTCTGGCTTTCCAATGCCATCTTTGCACTCTTCAGTCCACTCCAATCCTTAAAGAAGGTCTTCTGCTTGCTTCCTTCAGAGTTAAACGGCAGTAATGGCTGTTATTGGGATTTAAATTGAGCCCGCACTTCATCTGGCCCGCCTCTGGTCCCATTCCACTGCCTCTAATTGGCCACCAAACCGTACTCCAAACCAATCAAGGGGTTGCCCCCGTGACAGTCATGATGTAAATCTACCTTCCCCCCCAGAGGTGGGTTCAGGGTCCGATTTCCGTTTCCCACCTCCATCTCGAAAATTCAGCCCTGTCTCTTTATAATTGTGGATGTAAAGACAAAGACAACATTAAGGTTCTGAAATTACACTGTAATAACAGCATACAAACAGTTAGTGCATTTGTCAGAATTTGCAGTTTCTGCTCTCACAGCAAAGATGTTAGCCCACTTTTTCGAACGAGGCTAACAACTTCTCTCAAACACTAGAGAGGGGAGTTTCAGATGTACACAATAAGTGATCATATGCTGATATCCCACATCTAAATTTTATTGCCCAAGTGATGTTGACTGATATAAAATACTTCAAAGTATGGAATAAGGCTGGGAAAGTATTAATTCACTTTTGATGAGCTTTTGTAATATTTGAAAATGATGGACAGATTATGAAATTTCAGTTTGGTGTGTTAAGATTTTGAGAAGTTCGGCAATGTTTGTAGGAATGATAGTAAGCTTCAGTAAGATTAAATTTATACCTTTTGATAACACAAACAATTCATAACAATAATTATTTAGGATGATTAAACCTTTAATTTGAAAAGCACGTAATTAAAAAATTGAACCATTAAATTTATATATAGATCCCGGTTTGTGTTTAGGAATAAATTAGATGGTTTGCGTTGAAAAGCATCTCCAGGAATCTAGACCTCACAGTCACAAAAAAAGTACTTCAAACAAAGATCCATTGCTTTCAAATTGCTCCTATTCTCGTATTCTTTCCCTCTGTCTTTATATATTTCTTTGCCTTGCAGTCTTTCTCCTTCCCTATTTTTTTTTCTAAATTCCCTTCTATTCTAATTTTACCAAACACAAATAAACAATCCTACCGTTATACTTTAGAACCTATTTTTTCAACACCTTAGACATATTTCCAAACACATTCTAGAACTATGCTTATAAATCCTGACTTGTTGACTTTTGGCACAAACGAATAATGAAGTAACAAATATATGTGGCTGTACATATTGAGGAAATATAAAATAAAATTCCTGGAGTGTAACTATATTGAAGACATGTCCAATAACATCATTCCAATGTTTTTACTTTGATTACATTGGCAAAACCTACATCAATATAGTGGGAGACCACACTGAGCCTTTCCAAATTGCCTTCCTAGTCTTGTACTGTGGGGAAGTGTAGTGGTTCAGTTGTATTTCTAATCCAAACTAAATAAAGTCAAATAACTACAAGAGAAGATAAAGGAAAATCCCAAGGCATTTTCTAAGTATATTAAGGGCAAGAGGATAACCAGGGAGAGAGTAGGGTCCATTAGGGACCAAAGTGGCAATCTGTACGTGCAGCCGGAGGACGTAGGTGAGATTTTGAATGATTACTTTTCATCTGTGTTCATTATGGAGAAGGACGATGTAGGTGTAGAGATCAAAGAGGGGGATTGTGATATACTTGAACAAATTAACATTGACAGGAAGGAGGTATTAGCAGTTTTAGTGGGCTTAAAAGTGGATAAGTCCCCAGGCCCAGATGAGATATATTCCAGGTTGCTATGTCAGGCAAGTGAAGAGATTGCAGGAGCTCTGACACAAATTTTCAAATCCTCTCTGGCCACAGGAGAGGTGCCAGAGGACTGGAGGACAGCGAATGTGGTACCATTATTCAAGAGGGTAGTGGGGATAAACCAGGTAATTACAGGCCAGTGAGTCTGACATCAGTGGTAGGAAAACTACTGGAAAAAATTCTGAGGGACAGGATTAATCTCCACTTGGAAAGGCAGGGATTAATCAGTGATAGTCAGCATGGCTTTGTCAGGGGGAGATCGTGTCTAACAAACTTGATTGAATTTTTCAAGGAGGTGACTAGGTGTGTAGATGAAAGTAAAGCAGTTGATGTAGTTTACATGGACTTCAGTAAAGGCTTCTGATAAGGTCCCACATGGGAGATTGGTCAAGAAGGTAAGAGCCCATGAGTTCCAGGGCAATTTGACAAATTGGATCCAAAATTGGCTTAGTGGCAGGAGGCAGAGGGTAAAGGTCGAGGGTTGTTTTTGCGATTGGAAGCCTGTGACCAGTGGTGTGCCACAGGGATTGGTGCTGGGACCCTTGCTGTTTGTAGTGTCCATTAATGATTTAGACGTGAATTTAGGAGGTATGACCAGTAAGTTCGCAGTTGACATGAAAATTGGTGGTGTTGTAAGTAGTGAGGAGGAAAGCCTTAAATTACAGGATGATATAGATGGGCTGGTAAGTTGGGCGGAGCAGTGGCAGATGGAATTTAATCCTGAGAAGTGTGAGGTGATACATTTTGGGAGGACTAACAAGGCAAGGGAATATACAATGGACAGTGGGACCCCAGGAAGTACAGAGGGACCTTGGTGTACTTGTCCATAGATCACTGAAGGCAGCAGCACAGGTAGATAAGGTGGTTAGGAAGGCATATGGGATACTTGCCTTTATTAGCCGAGGCATAGAATATAACAGCAGGCAGGTTATGATGGAGCTGTATAAAACAGCTGGAGTACTATGTACAGTTCTGGGCACCACACTGTAGGAAGGATGTGATTGCACTGGAGAGGGTGCAGAAGAGATTCACCAGCATGTTGCCTGGGCTGGAGCATTTGAGCTATGAAGTGAGACTGGATAGTTTTGGGTTGTTTTCCTTAAAGCAGAGAAGGCTGAAGGGGAACCTGATTGAGGTATACAAAATTATGAGGGGAATAGATAGGGTAGATAAGAAGAAACATTTTCCCTTAGTGGAGGGGTCAATAACCAGAGGGCATAGATTTAAACTAAGGGGCAGGAGGTTCAGAGGGGATGTGAGGAAAAATGTTTTCACCCAGAGGGTGGTTGGAATCTGGAACACACTGTCTGAAGGGGTGGTAGAGGCAGGAACCCTCACAACATTTAATAAGTATTTAGATGATCACTTGAAATGCCATAGCATACAAGGCTACGGGCCAATTGCTGGAAAATAGGATTAGAATAGATAGGTGCTTGAGGGCTGGCATGGACACAATGGGCCGAAGGGCCTGTTTCTGTGCTGCATAACTCTATGACTCTACAACTAAACTATTATTGTGTTTAAAAAGCTGAGGCATTTCAATAAAATGTCTTCGATCCAGCAGAATCTTGTTACATGCAAAAGGTCAGAATGACCCAATGTGTTCCTTATAGCTGGATTCACATACATGCATAACAGAACTGGCTACAATAGGACTGACTAAGGACCCTAATACACAGTAACCAACAACATTATTTCAGTGAACACTGTATTGCTGAAGTTTTGATTCCTCTGGGTTTCTGAAATATTTCTAAAACAAAGTGGTTATGAAAATGATGATCAATACATAACTTGTACAATGTTAGATACCTCCTCACAAACTGCCTGCTATTCCAGCAGCGATCTTCCATATTGCATGACTTTAGTAGGTTATACAGGCTATTTAACATATAATGCCGAAAATGTTTGTGTTTTGTTTCCTCTACAATGCATTGAAAGCATCTTAAGTGCTTCCAAAGATAACACACGACTAATTAACTAATTCATCCAAGAATCCCTGAAATGCTTATTTTCTGCTAATTTATTAAGCTCATTTAGTAAGTGAATTTATATCTTTGAAACTTTACGACTTGTAACAGCAAGATCACTAGCACAACTAATGAAACTGCAGTTCCAAAAAGATGTGATGAGAAATTTGTCTTTTTTTCTAATCTTTCAAAGTAACTGCTCCCTGAAGTCCTGCTTTGGGTACAGCAACCTGTGCATACCCTCCACATCTTCCCTCACCTCCCAGCTTCTCTTTTTTGCTTCATCTTAGCCTCCAGCCCCAAAAGTAATTGTGCCAGACCACCCATGATTGCAGTAGATCACCGTTTTTAAAGCAGCCAAAAACAGTGTCGCACCAATAACAACTTCTTCTCAGAAGTCATAATTAACTTTTATGTCAGATAACAGGAAAAAAAAATGCAGAAGTTATTCAGCAGCCAAAAAGGACAAAGCAGCAACTGACCTGTATCTAGTGGATGAGCCCTTAAATGGGGTTCTTTTCCCTGTTTGCACCTTGTGTTGCTAAGCAAATTTATCACGTTAAGACAGGCGCTGTGGCAGACCAATATCACAAAAGGGTATCAGCCTTAAACATGCTTTCAGCATGCTTCCTGGGTGCCTACAGAGCAACTTAATCCAACATGGCAGGAACGCACTTCTGACATGAACGAGCACCTGCGCATGCCACCTGCTTTGTTGGACCCTCAGGTGCCCATTTTGTGCTTTAAAAACAGGCTCAGTGCCAACAAATTTCTCAGCCGATATGTGGTTCGGAGGCTCCATGGTATGCAGATATGCAGCCTACAAAGACAAAGCATTTGCGCAACCCTGCTCAAACATCCCTCAGTTAAGTAGCTCCAGAAAAAAAGTCTGAATATTGTCACAGACTTGTATTTATTTTCTCCTAAGATTAAAAACAGTGGGCTGAACAGTGGGTTGCGGCAGGGGGGTGCAGTAAAATTCTGTGGGGAGAGGCCCGCCTCAACCCATGACGTCGAGATGGGCCCGCCGCATATTACCAGCGGCGGGGGGACCTCGATGCAGCCCCCCCTGGTGGCAGGCCTTCATCTTAATGTTGAAATTAACAATAAAGGTATGTCTATGAACTTACCTGCAGGTGGCGGCCGTGCCACCCCGATTTTACGGCCGCCGTTCGTACTGCGTGTGCCTTCGGAACTCCATACAGAATTCTGAGGCGAGAACTGTTGGGGAGTGGGGAGGAATATAATTTTCAGGACAGAAGGGGTGGGGGAGCAGGGAAAACACTGTTTATTTTCTGTGGGGATGGTGCGAAGGGGTTGAAGGGCAAAAGTTAGAAGGCTGGGGGGGAAGGTCGAGAAGGGAAAAAGGCAAGTGTTGGTAAAATCGAGCAATGAAATGACCATTGGGGTCATTGGGGAAGGGCCTCCATATCTTTATTATTTGTTAATAAAAAATAATACTGTACCTTTAAGAATTAAAACTACTCTGCGGGCTTAAAACCCTTTAAAAATGGTGCTGCACCTGCACGGTGGCACCAGATGCTGTTGCCAGGGATACGGCAACCGCCCCGTCTATGTCATCGGGGGCGGCCGCTCCACCCCTCTATTTAAATCAGCCCCGGCGCATAATATCGCGGGGGCTGCGCGGCGGCCTTAAGAAACAGCTAATGCTGGAAAGCCGCCGAGTTCAGAGTGCGGCACGCGAATAAAATCTAGACCAGTGTGTGCCTTTAAGACTCTGTTTGAAAACAGTATGCCTTTCAGACTGAACACAGTGTGCCAGCTGCACCTGTCCCTGGGCCACAGCAGGAGAAAGAGGTCACATGGTATAATATTTTGATTTGACTGTGTGTAAAACTGGCAAAAACCGGTCTGAGCCAGACACCAGCGAAGTGTACTTACTGAAAGGAAACAGCAGTCTATCACTCAGCAAAAATTCTACAAGGAGCTACAGGCTGAGTTAATTGCCAAAGGAGGAAATAACCCTTTGAAGAGACCATTTGTATTGCTGAAGTAAAGTTTCGACTGAGGGACTGTCGGTTTTAAAATTCAAGTCGACCTATTGCTGTGCTCATCATTGAAAGAACTGTTTGATGCCTGCTACAGCTGAAGTATCCGAATGCCTATCTACTGAAGGACTATTTCATCAAATCAGTGTGAACACTTCAATTCTAGGTACTGCCTGTGTGGAGTTTGCAAGTTCTCCCTGTGTCTGCGTGGGTTTTCTCCGGGTGCTCCGGTTTCCTCCCACAAGCCAAAAGACTTGCAGGTTGGTAGGTAAATTGGCCATTATAAATTGCCCCTAGTATAGGTAGGTGGTAGGGAAATATAGGGACAGGTGGGGATGTGGTAGGAATATGGGATTAATGTAGGATTAGTATAAATGGGTGGTTGATGGTCGGCACAGACCGAAGGGCCTGTTTCAGTGCTGTATAACTAAACTAAACTAAACTTTGAGAGGCATTTGATTATTTTTACACTAGGATATCTCACCCATCAGGAACGTAACCCACAAAGACTTATTTATTTATTCTTAAGAAATTGCTAATTTTTAAAACACCACTTTTAAAACCGGTTAACTGTAATTTTTGAGTGTATGTGTATGAGTGGGGGAGTTAGATTAAAATAAAAAGTTATAAGAAGTCTTTAGGCATAGGTTTACCTTAATAGTGTTTAAGATTTAGTTTTTTTAATAAATAGTTAATTTGTTGTTGTCTAAAGATACCTGGTTTGGTCTGTTTTATTCTGGGGGTTACTAAAATGTTTAATTTGGCTGTTTTCCAGTTGCGTGGGAAAACTTTAGTAATATGCTGCGACCAGTGGAGTGATGGGGCTGAATTGATGGTGCATTGCTCCCATCTTGGTTGTAACAATATAACTCGTTTTTTCTCACTTTACACTCTTGGATGTATGTTTTTCCTAAAGTTCGTGACCAGAGAAATATATAAACATTGGAGGCAGCTTAAGAATCGCATGTACCAAGGTTTGTAAACAGATTACCTGGTCATTCACTTGGATATGAATTAAAAGGGGCAATCTAACATTTGAGAAAAGTAATGACTAATGGGCAAAAAGGGACATTAAATGAAAAATATAATAGATTTCTAGAGTTTTTTATACCCTGGATTCTCTTCCTTTGCCCTCTGTCCAAATGCTGACAACCAATATTTGATTATTGTTTCACAGGTGCCAACAGCCTTCCAGTAATTTGCTTAAGTGGCTATTTTTATTCCTTTTTTCCTCAGTAATTTCTCCCCTCTCCTGACGATGTTGACTTCTTGCTATGGCATATCGTTTGAGGGGTAGTAATCTTCGATAGCTTGCCAGTGATTATTAGTCACCTACTACAAATCACTTGACTGTCGAATCTGTTCAATCCTGACCAAATGTCTACACATGGCAATTTCCAGCACAAAGGAGGAGGAGTAGGAATCCTGGATGCTTTTATTCTCCCTGACCCACAAGGGATTAAATTAATTGCCACCCCCTACTACTGTCCTGGCTCAAATCAGCTAGCTCAACACAATCCAGAAACTGAAGTATGAAGCTTTTGGTATGTGGACCTCAACTACTCACTGGCTGAACCAACTGAATCATTGGGGAAGTGTGACCATAAGCTGTGGGTTGTAGGTAGTAAAGGTCTGCTCGGGTATAAAATTAAAACCCGACCCGGGCTGGGCCCAACCCGAACACAGGAAAACTGAACCCAACTGGAGCCCGAGTCCTTTAATTTATTTTCATGCCTGGCCTGACTGGAAAATATCAAACATGCTATTGAAACAGAACAAAATCATGTCAAAACGTAGATTAAAAAGAAAACAGTACAAAACAGTCTAGTCCAGCCCGACCCAAACCGAGCTCGAATGCTGGTCTCAGAATATAGACCCGACTCCACCCGAATCCGACACATGTAGTCAGGTTTGGTCAGGTTCGGGTCAGGTAGACAGGCTTTAGTAGATAGGCAATTTCACCATGTTAGCCATTTCAGGTGAACTTGATCTTATCCTCACCCGATATCCACATGCAAACAATTTCCACAGGGGTCACTGGAATGCATTCAGGAGAGTGAAGCCTGGGGTGATTACTCCCCAAATCAGGGATACTTGTGAAACCTAAACTATTAGCCCAGCTTAGATCATCTAGCCCAATAAAGATTAGGGATCGAAGCTGGAACTTTCTTAGTGCAGTACATGGAAAATTTAGACCGAGTTGTTGCATTTACACACTAAGCCATCAGTACGAGTAATTCTTAATGATTTTTAACGATACAAATTTGCTATTATAGCTGTATGGAGAATGTTGCTTAAGACAGCCCCAGTTTGTGATTGTTAGAGATACATGCTGAATTCTACAAAATATTTGAAATGAAAATGCTGAAATTGTGAGTGTAGTCTCATCAATTCTGTCTCTACCTGAAACATGAAGCTATGTTTTCACAAATACAATATACTAACTGTATATTTTCAGTAATTTCTATATTCATTGGGATTGCAGCTTTTTCCATTTTATCACTTACCGATGCAGGCTTGTTTGGTGGGGGTGCCCTGGAAACCAGTATGGCACTTACAATGGTAGGAACCTGGAGTGTTAATGCAGTCACCATTTGTACAGGGGCTTGATGTACACTCATCAACATCTACACAGACCAATAAATGAAACATTAGTAACATCTCAGGCAAAGGGCCATGTCTTAAACATTTGACCTTCTCCCAATTACAAGAAAGTTGATCAATGCATTTAAAACATTTTATACTGTAACTTACAGACTATTGTTAGCAATGAATTATCAATGTCACATTTACACAGTTCTTGTGCATTATCTTTCCATAATTACTTTCCATTGTAATCTGCATTATGAAAATCCTTTCTGTTTTCAAATATTTTTCCTTCCAAAGCTCAGTACACTAGTAGTAAATGTGTTTAAGTGTTTCATTCAATTATGATCAATCAAGCTCTGCAAATACTTAGTGATATTTCACAATAAAAATCCATCATTAAAGATGAAAGGCCAGAAGAGTGTGGAGTTCAACTTCACAGGGAGTACAGCACTGAGGTGCAGTTGGACAGTTTTTTTTCTGTAATTAGTGATTCTGCAAAATGAGTAGAATTGAATTGGCAGCACAGGGAACCCTCTTGACATGTATGGAATGTGAAATATGACCCATTATGAATCTCAGCGTGTTCGGAGGTGGCACATTTGTCTGAAAATTAAGTCTTTGGATATAGGATCTCTGTGCTCAAACAGCAATTTACCACAAACCCCACAGCATTTATACTCTGAACTCCTCCCATCCCTCAGCATCACAGCTATCTGCAGCAGCAGAGCATGGTCATGGAGACAAATTCCCCAGAAGAGAGAATATAACCAATCAAGCCTACAGGTTCCCTCTCAATGCTGATGCTACTGCTGTTTGCAAGGTCTGCTGGAAGGTACATCACTTGCATGGGGCCAATAGGTTCCTGTGCCACAATGAGCATTCCCTGTGCTCCTGCCTTCCCTGCACTGCTAAAAACATTGTTGCATGCCATCCATCAGGGGTTGGTGACAGAATTGTCCAAGCTTCCCTTCTCAGAGACTCTATTCTCTGCTCCCTCTGTAAGGAAGCCGATACAAAAATATGGCATCTTTGGGGACGTAGGCCATTTCCGTAGTCTGGACGTAAACTTCCCAAATGGAGCCTGCTTGCACCATTCTGAAGGCTACTGCGCCTCTTTTTTTTTCTTTATTCATTTATGGGATGTGGGCAGCGCTGGCTAGACTAGCAATTAATGCCCATCCCTAAGTGCCTTGAAAAGGTGGTGATAAGCTGCCTTCTTGAACCGCTGCAGGCCATGAGAGGTACGTACACCCACAGTGCTGTTAGGAAGGGAGTGCCAGGATTTTGACCCAGCGACAGCGAAGGAACGACGATATAGTTCCAAGCCAGGGTGGTGTGTGGCTTCGAGGGGTACTTGCAGGTGGTGGTGTTCCCATGCATCTGCTGCCCTTGTCCTTCTAGGTGGTAGAGGCAACGGGTTTGGAAGGTGCTGTCTAAGCAGCTTGGTGTGTTGCTGCAGTGCATCTTGTAGATGGTACACACTGCTGCCACTGTGCGTCGGTGATGGAGGGAATGCATGTTTGTGGATGGATTCCAATCAAGCGGGCTGCTTTGTCCTGGACAGTGTCGAGCTAATTGAGTGGTGTTAGAGCTGCACCCATTCAGGCAAGTGAAGAGTATTCCATCACATTCCTGACTTGTGCCTTGTAGATGGTGGACACCTTTGGGGAGTCAGAAGATGAGGTATGCAGTACAGGATTCCTAGCCTCTGATCTGCTCTTATAGCCATGGTATTTATATGGCCACTCCAGCTCAGTTTCTGGTCCATGGTAGCCCCTAGGATGTTGACAGTGGGGGATTCAGCGATGGTAATGTCATGGAATGTCAAAGCGAGATGGTTAGAATCTCTCTTGTTGGAGATGGTCATTGTCTGGCACTTGAGTGGTGTGAATTTTACTTGTCCAGATCTTGCTGCCTTTCTACACAGGCTGCTTCAGTATCTGAGGAGTCACGAATGGTGCTGAACATTGTGCAATCTAGGCGAACATCCCCACTTCTGACCTTATGACTGAAGGAAGGTCATAGATGAAGCAGCTGAAGATGGTTGGGCCTAGGACAGTACCCTGAGGAACTCCTGCAGTGATGTCCCGGACGTGAGATGATTGACCTCCAACAACCACAACCATCTTCCTTTGCGCTAGGTATGACTCCAACCAGTGGAGAGTTTTCCCCCTGATTCCCATTCACTCCAGTTTTGCTAAGATTCCTTGATGCCATACTCAGTCAAATGCTGCCTTGATGCCAAAATCAGTCACTCTCACCTCACCTCTTGAGTTCAGCTCATTTATTCATGTTTGAACCAAAGCTGGAATGAGGTCAGGGGCTGAGTGGCCCTGGCGGAACCCAAACTGAGCGTCATTGAGCAGGATATTGCTAAGCAAGTGGCTCTAGATAGCACTGTTGACGACACCTTCCGTAACTTTACTGATGATTGAGAGCAGACTGATGGGGCGGTAATTTTCCAGGTTGGACTTGTCCTGCTTTTTATGCGCAGGACATACCTGGGCAATTTTCCACATTGCCGGGTAGATGCCAGTGTTGTAGCTGTACTGGAACAGCTTGGCCAGAGGCATGGCAAGTTCTGGAGCACAGGTCTTCAGTACTATTGCCGGAATTTTGTCAGGGGCCATAGCGTTTGCAGTATCTAGTACCTTCAGTTGTTTCTTGATATCACACGGAGTGAATCAAATTGGCTGAAGTCTGGCATCTGTGATGCTGGAAACTTCAGGAGGAGGCCGAGACAGATCATCCACTCAGCAGTTCTGGCTGAAGATTGTTGCAAATGCTTCAGCCTTATCTTTTGCACTGATGTGCTGGGCTCCCCCATCATTGAGAATGGGGATATTTGTGGACCCACCTCCTCCAGTTAGTTGTTTAATTGTTCACTACCATTCATGACTGGATGTGGTAGGACTGCAGAGCTTAGATCTGATCCGTTGGTTATGGGATCGCTTAGCTCTATCGCTTGCTGCTTACGCAGTTTGGCACGCAGATAGTCCTGGGGTTGTATCTTCACCAGGTTGACGCCTCATTTTGAGGTATGCCTGGTGCTGTTCCTTGCATGCCCTCCTGCACTCTTCATTGAACCAGGGTTGGTCTCCTGGCTTGATGGTAATGGTAGAGTGAGGGATATGCCAGGCCATGAGGTTACAGATTGTGGTTGAGTGCAATTCTGCTGCTGCTGATGGCCCACAGCATCTCATGGATGCCCAATTTTGCATTGCTAGATCTGTTCGAAATCTATCTCATTTAGCATGGTGATAGTGCCACACAAACCAATGGAGGGTATCCTCAATGTGGAGACAGGACTTTGACTGCACAAGGACTGCCGCTCCTACCAATACTGTCATGGACAGATGCATCTGCAGCAGGCAGATTGGTGAGGATGAGGTCAAGTATATTTTTCCCTCTTGTTGGTTCCTTCACCACCTGCCGCAGACCCAGTCTAGCAGCTATGTCTTTTATGACTCGGCCAGCTCGGTCATTAGTGGTGCTACCAAGCTACTCTTGCTGATGGACATTGAAGTCTCCCACCCAGAGTAGATTCTGCACCCTTGTCACCCTCAGTGCTTTCTCCAAGTGCTGTTCAACATGGAGGAGTACTGATTCATTAGCTGAGTGGGGCAGTAGGTGGTAATCAGCAGGAGGTTTCCTTGCCCATGTTTGATCTGATGCCATGAGACTTCATGGGGTCTGGCGTCGATGTTGAGGATTCCCAGGGAAACTCCCGCCTGACTGTATACCACTGTGCCACCAGCTCTGCTGGATCTGTCCTGCCTGTGGGACAGGACATACCCGGGGATGGTGATGGTGGTATCTGGGACATTTTCTGTAGATATGATTCGATGAGTATGACTTTGTCAGGCTGTTGCTTGACTTGTCTGTGGGACAGCTCTCCCAACTTTGGCACAAGCCCCCAGCTGTTAGTAAGGAGGTCAACAGGGCTGGGTTTGCCATTGTTGTTTCTGGTGCCTAGGTCGATGCCAGTTGGTCCATCGGGTTTCATTCCTTATTGACTTTGTAGCGGTTTGATACAACTGAGTGGCTTGCTAGGCCATTTCAGAGGGCATTTAAGCGTCAACCACATTGTATCACAGGTAGGCCAGACCAGGTAAGGGCAGCAGATTTCCTTCTCTGAAGGACATTAGTGAACTAGATGGGTTTTTACAACAATCGACAATAGTTTCATGGCCATCTTTAGACTAGCTTTTAATTCCAGATTTATCAATTGAATTCAAATTCCATCTTCTGACATGGTGGAATTCAAACCCATGTCCCCAGAGCAATACCCTGGATCTATGGGTTACTAGTCCAGTGACAATTCCACTATGCCGCCACCTCCTCCTTTGCCTTGGCTAATCAGTCTCCAGAGATATGTAGGGTATTTTACTGGCTGCGGAAGCAGAAACACCATTGTAGGAAGTCACTCCCTATAACACGGCTGTAAAGGATGGGTCGAAGCTCCAAACTTTACAAGAACTGGCAAGATTTCCCACACCAGATTGGGACCTGTATATCTGGGTTCTGTCTTTCTCCAGCTGACGAAATGTGGCTCCAATCAATTTTTCACTCAATTCTCTGTGGTGGAAATTAGTTACAACCCAATTTTAGTATGCCAACAGTGTGCTCTCCAACTGGGAAGCCCATGGCTGGCCCAAAATTGGTCCTTGGGCCTCATTAATGGTCCTTGTACCTGATGCTGTTCCTTAGAAGCATATCAGAAGGGTGGGTCGATCACGAGGATTGTGGAGTCATCATAGTACTCCTGCTCCACGTACCTCCAGATGCTGTCTTTTGTTGTAAAACCTTTACCTTTGCTGGTGCTGCAGTGCCAATTTAAAAAGCCTGAACAGAGAAGGCCGACCTTCTGCTTCACTTAATCAAAATGAATTTCTGCATAGGGGCCTAAAACAGGCATTTGGTCCTTCATTTACATATGCATGGCACCTGAAGCCTGTTTTATGCAGCCGCCCGTATCTGCAAAGTTACCTTTCCCAATATGATGGGATGATGAACCCTGAAATTAGTTATTTTTGCTAGAAAATGGGTGCAAATAGAACTAATTACTATTGTCCTATATGCAGAGACCAGCATGATGTTCTATAGATTTTTTGTCACAATCTCTTATGTAGTGCCTTGTTTAAGTCCTATTGTTTTAATAGAATCCTATAATGTTTGTATAGCATTGGCACTTGATCAAGGAATGCTTTAGTAGTCTGGTAAACTGTGAATGGCTGCTCAAACATTACAGATTTGCAGCTCACTGGAAACTACTAAGGAAGAGTCTGATACAGATTCTCTGTGCAAAAGATGAGGCAGTAATTCCTCTAAGGCTTCTACTCATGTGTTATGTGGTACATGAACATGATAGCAAGAATATCTAACAAACCATATTACATACTGATTGGAATGTCACACTGCATAGAAGGATCTGAAATACAGTAAAGCACGTAGTATCTTCTATCAGCAATAAAGAGACAGTGGGATTCCATAGATCATGTTAAATGATTCTCCTTTTGTCAACAACTTATGCTGATGACATCAGGTAAAAATGACCATCAATGTAAAAGGTTCTTTTTTAATGGGTAAAATACATGGTCGATTCTTACCAACACATTCTCTGCGTAAATCTTGCTTGAAACCCATATTACATTCACAGCGGTAGCTTGTGGGTGTTGGGATGCAGCGTCCATTTAGGCAGAGATTGGTGAAGTGCTTGCAGATGTCTACATTCGTTTCATTGATGGAAACAGTGCCTGGAACAAATTCACATTGTAATATAACAATAAAGCAATTTCTCTGATTTAGTATATATTTAATGCTGAATGGGTTTTGTGCAGTAGTTTTCCAGTGATTGCTTTGAGGAGGGATATATGGACAAATATCATATTTCATTCTAGTTTCTTAGAAGTTTAATCTTTCTCAAAGATTAAATATATTGGAGAGAGTCTATGGCAATGGCAAATGTGCATGAAAGGAATGAGCTTGATGAACTGAAGTCTCCTTTTTTAATTCCATATTTTCTGATGGAAGTTCTCAGGTAAATTGCTGTTGGGAGTATTCTTGCTGCAGTAGTTATCAAACTGTTTTTGGCTGTTGATATTTAAAGCCAATAAAGAATACAAAGCCTAATATTCATATAATTAGTATCAGCATGTGCAACTAATTTTCTAATTTCCTGTCATCTTTTCCTAGAACCCTGGTCCACTCTGAAACATTCCATTGTATTTTTGTTATTTAGATGTTAGTAAAACATGTGGTGGGCATGCATCCTTTTCATACTTTGAATTTTATTCTGGAAAAACATCTGGCTGTCCAAGTATAGTTTTGCTCTTACATGTTTCGGTTGTGCTTATAGAGTTTATGTTAAACTATGTAACAGTAAAGTGGCCGCAGTCGTGTGAACCATTTGATTCAGAGCATCACACAACAAGCAAACTGCAATTTTAATTTTGTTAAATTTTCTATAGCATTTTGGCATCAATGTTCTCAATAAGTCTACTGAAATACTGTACTGTCTGGATGCCATAAGCTTTAGTAATGCTGGATGAACTGGGATTATATGAGCACAATATGTCTTACTAAAACCACAAAACTATAGCATTTATCTTCTTTTGTTTCCATACCTTTATTGTTAGCATTTAAAAAAATTCTTTAATAGCATCATTAAAAATGGAAAGACACAGAATTCAAACTTACCAATTCCTGGAATTCTACGCTGTCCATTAAAGATGCCACCCCCACCTCCACCTGGGCCACCATCAACAGTGGCAGGTCTGATTGCAGGATCGCGGGGTCCAAATCCTCCTCCTCTGCCAAAGTCAAATTTAGGTAAACCTGAAGTGTCAAATCCTTGTCTAGAATTTGGACCTTGGTGTGGAACACCTTGTACAACAGGAACTCCCTCAATGCAAAGCCTACGATATTCATCTGAATTAAAAAATATGTAGTTAGACTTACTTTTATTATTCATAATATTCATTTTTAACATTTATATAATCCATTTCATGGACGAGATGTTTAACTAAGGCCCTGTACGCTCTATCTGGTGGATGTAAAAGATCCCATGGCACTATTTCGAAGGAAAGAGGAGTTCATCCCAGTTTCTCTCAACCAACACTGCTAATTCAAATTATCTGGTCATCATTACAATACTGTTTGTGGGACCTTGCTGTGCACAAATTAGCTGAAATGTTTCCGACATTACAACAGCGACTACACTTCAAAAGTACATCATTGGCTTTAAAGTGTCAGCCATGACTCAGTTAGTAGCACTCTTGCCTCTGGTTCACCAGGTTATGGTTTCAAGTCCCACTCCAGGATTTGAGCACAACCATTGAGACTGACACTCCAGGGTAGTACTGAGGCAGTGTTGCACTGGTAGAGGTGTTGTTTTTTAGATGAGATGTTAAACCAAGACCCCGTCTGCTCTCTCAGATGGATGTAAAAGATCTCACGGCACTATTTCGAAGAACAGCAGGGGAGCTATCCCCAGTGTCCTGGCCAATATTTATTTCTCAATCAACAACACAAAAAATAGATTATCTGGTCCTTATCACATTGCTGTTTGTGGGAGTTTGCTGTGTGCAAATTAGCTGCTGTGCTTCCAACATTATACTTCAAAAGTACTTCATTGGCTGTCAAGTGCTTTGGGATATCTGGTGATCATGAAATGCAAATACTTCTTTAAAGCATTTGGAATGGGCTGAGGATGTGGAAGGTGCTATGTAAATGCAAGTCCTTTCATTATTTACAAAACTATTGGTGGGATTAAATGTACAGCTAGCTGGGAAATGTGTAACAAGATGGTGGATCAACAATGTGACACTTATGTTTGTACAAGAGCGAAATACTGTAGATGCTGGAAATCTGAAATAAAAACAGAAAAAAATTGGAAATACTCAGCAGGTCTGGCAACATTTGTGGAGAAAGACAATAAGTTAATGTTTGATCACCAGTATCACCACTATCACCAGTAACCTGTCACTCGTTGCAGAAATCAACAAGCACATGGGAAAGGCATCCGCTGCTATGTCCAGACTGGCCAAGAGGGTGTGGAAAATGGCGCACTAACACGGAACACAAAAGTCCGAGTGTTTCAAGCCTGTGTCATCAGTACCTTGCTCTACGCCAGTGAGGCCTGGACAATGTATGTCTGCCAAGAGCAACGTCTCAATTCAACTGGGGGCGGCACAGTGGTGCAGTGGTTAGCACCGCAGCCTCACAGCTCCAGCGACCCGGGTTCAATTCTGGGTACTGCCTGTGTGGAGTTTGCAAGTTCTCCCTGTGTCTGCGTGGGTTTCCTCTGGGTGCTCCGGTTTCCTCCCACATGCCAAAGACTTGCAGCTTGATAGGTAAATTGGCTATTATAAATTGCCCCTAGTATAGGTAGCTGGTAGGGGAATATAGGGACAGGTGGGGATGTGGTAGGAATATGGGATTAGTGTAGGATTAGTATAAATGGGTGGTTGATGGTCGGCACAGACTCGGTGGGCCGAAGGGCCTGTTTCAGTGCTGTATCTCTAAACTAAACTAAACATTCCATCTTCGCTGTCTCCGGAGAATCCTTGGCATCAGGTGGCAGGACCGTATCTTCAACGCAGAAGTCTTCAAGGCAGCCAACATCCCCAGCACATACACCCTACTGAGCCAGTGGCGCTTGAGATGGCTTGGCCATGTGAGCCGCATGGAAGATGGCAGGATCCCCAAGGACGCATTGTACAGCGAGCTCGTCACAGGTATCAGACCCACCTGCCATCCATGTCTCTGCTTTAAAGACGTCTGCAAACACGACATGAAATCCTGTGACATTGACCACAAGTCGTAGGAGTCAGTTGCCAAAGCTGGCGGACAGCCATAAAGGCGGGGCTAAAGAGTGGCGAGTCAAAGAGACTTAGCTGTTGGCAGGAAAAAAGACAAAAGCGCAAGGAGAGAGCCAACTGTGTAACAGCTCCGACAACCAATTTTATCTGTAGCACCTGTGGAAGAATCTGTCACTCTAGAATTGGCCTTTATAGCCACTCCAGGCGCTGCTCCACAAACCACTGACCACCTCTAGGCACTTACCCATGGTCTCTCGAGACAAGGAGGCCAAAGAAGAAAGAATCATAACTGGAAAAACAGAGATGCAACTTCTTTTAAGTAAGTACAGAGGCAGAGAAAGGGGGAGAGGAGGAAAGAACAAAAGGGAAAGTCTTGGATAGGGTAGAAGGCAGTGGATATTAGGGACAGGATTGTCCCTCCAAGGTTGAGAAACTAACATTGGGCCCATTTCCAGGTGCCGGCCCCCTCCCTGGGAGGACGTAATCATAGCCCGTGATGTTCGCAGAGCTGGGTGGGTTGGGCAACCAATTACTGACCGCAGATGTGGGATGGAGGTGGAACTCAGCAAATGCGGGCCCCATTTAAAGTCCTTTGGTGAAGGAGAGGAGGGAGTCCCTCTTTCCAGACGGTGGAAGGTGAAGGCCACCCACCCAAACAAAGCATGGCTGCATGTGGCTGAGACTGTCAGGAGCCGAAGAGTAGTCCATAGGAACTGGGTCCAGTGCCGTAAAAGACCTTCAATGACCTCTTGTGTTCTGGCAAGGTGAGTGCAATGCTGGACCCTAATGACAGGCCCCTGGGTATTTAATGGCAGTAAGAGTGGATCTATTCAAGCTGTGTCTTCGATGGAAATGTTCTCACAGGCAGCTCAAAGTGAGTTCTAAACCATCCCATCCCCCTGGGTTAGAAGGGCTCAGCTGAAAAGTGCCTGAGACAGATGATCCCTGATGTTGATGGCATCCTGACACCTCCGCCACCTCCCTGGGTAGCCAGAGAACCTCGGTATCCTCCATCTTCCTTCTCCTCCCGCTCTTCCTTCTCCTCTTCCATGTCTTGCTCCTCCTGTTCCTCTGATGAGCTGTGCAATTCCAAGGTCCCACCCTCTTCCAGGTCAATTTATCTCTAGAGGTCTGTGTTATAGGGAGCGCAGCAGACCACCACAACGCAGGAGACCCTTGCAGATGAGTACTATCGGGCTCTGGAACAACATCTTCAGAAGCCCAATGGCCTGCTCAATGGTGGTCGTTCTGATCAGATGGCTTTGGTTGTATTGCATCTGTGGCTCCACCTTGGGGTCATGTAAATGGGTGAGTATCCATCTCTTCAAGGGATAGCCCATGTCCCCTAGAATCCGTCCCCGAGAATCCATCCCCGTAGTCTGAGGGGTGGATTGAAGAGCTGTGGCACCCTGCTTTGCTGGTGGATGAAGGAGTCATGGCAGCTGCCCGGAAAGCGAGTGCACACAAGCAGGAAGCTCTTGCTGTGGTCGCAGTCCAGTTGAATGTTGAGAGAGTAAAAGCCCTGCCTGTTGATGAAGCTCACTGGCCGGTCTGTCGGTGCATTGATGGCCACATGGGTAAAATTGCTGATGCCCTGCATCTGGGGGAAAGCTAGCGATGGAGGGAAAACCCACTGCCCTCTGTGCCTGCGCAGCTCATCTATCTGAAATTGGATGTACTGTCCTGTTCTGATAAATAAGGCATCAGTGACCTGTGAGATGCAGTGGTTTGCAGCCGTTAGTGAGACAGCACCAAGGTCCGCAGTTGTTCCTTGGAAGGAGTCAGAACTGAAGAAGTTCAAGGCCCCACAGCAACTTTGACAGCTACTGGCAGGGCATGGCAAGCAGTGCTGTGAGATGTGAGGTCTTCCGCGATGAGGGCACAAATCTCTGTGACCATCTGCCTGGATAGGCGCATTTTCCTGTGGCACCGGTTCTCTGCCATGTCCAGGTAGCACCATCTTCGTTGGTAGATCCTGTGCTGAGGGTATGGCCTCCATAGCCTTCCTGACCCTCATTCCTCTCCTCTGCCCTCCTCATGTCCAGGGCTCTGCCTATGCTGCTGACGATGCTGATCCTCATCACCACTAGACCCTATATCTGAGAATTGAGCTTCTATTATCAGCTGCAACCTTTCTTGCACTCAGCTTGTCTCCGAATAATGTGTGGAAGCCTAAACCCATCCTCTTATGCCCCCGCGATGCCTGGAGGGTGATGACACCCTGTACTGCCTGAGCACATGCAGACCATTCTCCCCGCAAACTCTGCTCACCTGATGGCACCTGTGTGCCAATGGCTGTGCCCCTCTCAGCTGTGCTCCCTTTTATGGGCCCACCTGATATCATGGTGCAGCCACGACTGGCTCCCCGCTGTGTTGCCGCACCCTTGTACCTGGTCTGTCCCTGATCCAGCATGCAGCCCATGCGCCTCCACCAAAATTCCAAAGTGGCCCTTAACGAGCTGACAATGAGCTTGTTAACTGGATTAATTGGCCTCAATTCTGAAGTGGGCAGGTTCCCAGGGACTGCCTTCCCCTATCTTGAAGAAAATCGCTGGCAGCAGGAACGATGACATGAAGCCTGCACCCCCATCAGCGGCGCTACTTTTAACACCCAACAGCATCCGTTCTCTCCCCGATCAGGACCTAAAAATCCTGCCCTAAATAGCAAAAAGGATGGTGGTGCAAGGGAAAAGGGGGTGGTAATGGGGCAGGCAAAGAAGCATAAGATGGATCGAGAGGAGCTGTAAATGACAACAATAGAGTCCAGTACCTGCTGTCCAAAAAATTGGAAGCAGTGGTTATAATCTGGCATTGTTAAACTCAATGTTGAATCCGAAGACTGTGAAGTACCTAATTGAAAGATAAGGTGCTGTTCTTTGAGCTTCCATTGAGCTTCATGGGGGATTTTATTTACACGGTTAAGTTGGAAAAGCTGGGGTTGTTATCCTTGGAGCAAAGGAGATTGAGGGGAGATTTGATCGAGGTGTACAAGACATGCTTAGATAAGGTAGACAAGTTAAAACTGTTCCGATTTATTGATGGTACAAGAACAAGGGGACACAGATTGAAGATTTGGGTGAGATGCAGGGATAATGTGAGGAAGAACTTTTTTATGCAGTGAATGGTAATGACCTGGAACTCACTGCCCACCAGGGTGGTGGAAGCAGAAACATTCAATAATTTCAAAAGGAAATTGGATCGACACTTGAAGGAAATATACCTGCAGGGCTATGAGGATTGAGCTGGGGAGTGGTACTGACTGGAATGCTCTGTGGAAAGCCGGCATGGACTCGATAGGCCAAATGGCCTCCTTCTATGCTGTAAATGACTCTATAACTCTATATGTGCCATTCTGCTACAAGCATTCCAAATGGGCGGCACGGTGGCGCAGTGGTTAGCACCGCAGCCTCACAGCTCCAGGGACCCGGGTTCAATTCTGGGTGCTGCCTGTGTGGAGTTTGCAAGTTCTCCCTGTGACCCCGTGGGTTTTCGCCGGGTGCTCCGGTTTCCTCCCACTGCCAAAGACTTGCAGGTGATAGGTAAATTGGCCATTGTAAATTGCCCCTAGTGTAGGTAGGGAATATGGGATTACTGTAGGGTTAGTATAAATGGGTGGTTCTTGGTCGGCACAGACTCGGTGGGCCAAGGGCCTGTTTCAGTGCTGTATCTCTAAATAAATAAATAAATACTTGACAGTTGCATGATAGCACCTTCCGTCGTATCTGCCATCTTGTTTCAAAATTTCAGCAGGCGCTCCAGGTATGGCACAGAGCAACCATCATATCAGCTACCTCATGCCAGGCATTCTGGATGATTTTTCTCTCGGGAGTGTGCCTGTGTGTGCCAACTATGGCCTTTCTCCTTTGCCTCACTGCAAGCCTCGGCATTTAAGGCATCGGGCTGAATTTTTCCAGCTTGCCACCGAGATCGGCGGCGAGCTTCAAAAATGGGAGGGCGCACGTGCGGGATTTGCTCCGCTGAGCCACCGCAATATTCAGCGCAGCAGCTCATTTACATGGCTGGGGTAGACCCCTCCCCATCCGATGACGTGGACAGGATGGTGCTTTGTCCCTGGCAATGGCGTCTGGTGGCACTGTGCAGGCGCCGCTGCCATTTTCAAAGGGTTTAGAGCCCTTGCTGACAGTTTCAATTTTTAAAGAGACAATAAATATTAAACTATTAAAAGTAACCATAGAAATCTTTCCAGCCTTTCTCCCACCCCCCCACCTATCCCCCCAAAAATAGTTACCTTGAGTATCTAACCTTCCCAACCCCCAAAGTTCAGAAGCTTTTACTTTTACCTCTTTCCATCACCCCCTCGACCAATCAGTTAAGTTTTTTTCCCTCTCTCCGCCCCACACTGAAATACTTACTTCCTCTCCCCTCCCCACCAGTGTCCCATATTGGATCTCTGGTTGGAGATCGGATGGCGCGTGAGTGCTGGCCATCAGCCGTAATATGGGAGCAGGATGACCGGCGCCACGAGGTAAGTAATTATTCCTTTATTTTAATAAATTAACATATTGAAATGATAGTGCCATCGCCAAGCGGCAGAAGGGCCGCCACGAGGCCTCTCCGCCGCCGGTAATGTGGGGTGGGGCCTTCCCGGCGTTGAGGCCCATGGTGGGCCTCTCCCGGAGGCATTTTCCAGGACCCCTACCACAACCCCCAACGTCAGGGGGCTGGTAAAGCCCATCATTTGAAAATATTGCGATGAACATTCAGAGATTTTCCAGTGATGAGAAATAGTGTAAATCTTTAAGCCCACTTCCCTTTGATTCATATGCAATAGGACTCCAATTCAGAGGAATTCATAGAACTGAATTTCAAAACATTTTCTTTTTTCTAGACTTCAATCAATTGTATTTGCAGGTCATGAGGGAAAATCTTGAATAAAGCTTTTGTTGCAGCTTTTTCATCAACTTAGATTCCTTTAAAATAAAATCTCATCGTCTTTGAAATTTTTCACCAAATATGATTTTGCTATTGTGTGAAAAACATAATCAAGTGGCTGAAAGTAATTGGATGATCTGAACACTCACCATAATTACATACAAAGTTCATTGTTCCTACAACCTTGTAATATGTCACTCTTCAATGTAGTTGAAACAGTGCAATCACTTTCTGCATTCCTATTGCACAATCATTAATGTAACTTGTGAATGTAGTGTGACAAGCAAAAAAAAATGCTGCATTTCACTGCTGCAGCCCTTTAAATAGTTGCATCAACACTTGAAATCTTACATGCATGCATGCAAGATCTCACAGGCAAACCACTGCATGGAGAAGAATTCATCTTTCAAAATGAATGAGGGCAGAGCAAAAAGGTTCTGACAAGAATGGTTTTGCTCAAGCAGTCAGATGGATTGCTTCCACCAGCACAGCAGATATATGGATAGTGGGGTTGGGGGTGGGGAGGTGGGGGAGTGAAACTTGTATTTATTAATTCTAGGGAAGTATTATTTGTTCTAAGTACCTCCCCTTGTACAGACAAATGACAGTCTCACTTTAAATTTAACTGAGATATTTTAAAGATCTTCAATTTCATTCCCTATCATTGAAATTATTGAGTAAGGTCTCCCCCTCCCTGCTATGGCACCTCAGTGATGACAATATGTCATGGACTGGTGCCATTGCAACCAGGTCATAACTCTAAACAGGTTTGAAAGGTGTTCTAGACCTGCCAAGCCCCATATTCCAGGCAATAGTCTGGGAAGTTTACATTCTCTGCTTGCAGTGTAATATCCCATGATCAGGTGACTCTGTGGCAACAACATATATCTATACAGCGCCTTTAACATAATAAAACGGCCCAAGGCACTTCACAGGATCATCATACAACAAAACATGATACATAACATAACAAAACATAAGCCACATAAGGAAATGTTAGGTCAGATGACCAAAAGCTTTATCAAAGAGGTAGGTGTGAAGAGTGTCTTAAAGGAGGAAAGTGAGGTAGAGAGGCAGAGAGGTGTAAGGAGGGAATTCCAGAGCTTAGGGCCTAGGCAACTGAAGGTACAGATATCTCAGAGGATTGTGGGGCTAGTCAAGATTACAGAGATAGGGATTGGCAAGGCCATAGAAGGATTTGAAAACAAGGATGAGAATTTTAAAATCAAGATGTTGCTTGACTGGGAGGGGTGATAGATGAACAGGACTTGGTGCGAGTTAGGATACAGGAAGCAGAGTTTTGGATGTCTTCAAATTGATGTTGGGTAGAATGTGGGAGACCAGCCAGGAATGCACTGGTATAGTCAAGTCTAGAGTTAACAAAGGCATGGATGAGGGTTTAGCGGCAGATGAGCAGAGGAAGAGGCGAAGTCAGGCAATGTTACAGAGGTGAAAATAGGCGGACATAGTGATGGCATGCATATCTGATCGGCAGCTCATCTTGGGGTTAAATAAGAAACCAAAGTTGCGAACAGTCTGGTTTAATCTCAGACATGTGCCGGGGGAAGGATGGAGTTGGTAGCTAGGGAACGGAGTTTGGAATGGGGGCCAAAAACAATGGCTTCAGTCTTCCCAATATGCAATTGGAGGAAATTTCCAGTACTGGATGTTGGATAAGCAGGCTGATAATTTAGCAACAGTGGAGGAGTTGAAAGAAGCAGTGGTGAGGTAGAGCTGGGTGTCATCAACGTACATGTGAAAACTAACACTGTGCTTCTGGATGATGTCACCAAGGGGCAGCATTTAGATGAGAAATAAGCAGGGGCCAAGGATAGATCCTTGGGGGAAACCAGAGGTAACAGTGCAGGAGCAGGAAGAGAAGTCATTGCAAGTGATACTCTGGCTAAAATTAGATAGATAAGAATGAAACCAGGCAAGAGCAGTTCCACCTAGCTGGATGACAGTGGAGAGGTGGCGGAGGAGGATAGTGTGGTCAGCCATGTCAAAGGCTGCAGACAGGTCAAGAAGGATGAGGGAGGATAGTTTACCTTTGCCACAGTCAAATAGGATGTCATTTGCGACATTGATAAAAGTCGTTTCAGTACTGTAGCAGGGGTTGAAAACTTATTGGAGGGATTTAGACATGGAGCCCCAGGAAGGATGGGCATGGATTTGAGAGGCAACAACACATTCAAGGACTTTGGAGAGGAAAGGGAGGTTGCAGATGGGATGGTAGCTTGCAAGGATGGTGGGGTCAATGGTTGTTTTTTTTGAGGAGGAGGGGATGATGGCAGATTTAAAGGAGAGAAGGACAACACTTGACAAGAAAGAACCATTAACAATATCAGCCAATGTGGGGATCAGTTACAAATCATCCTGACAGCATAGGTACACGCAGAATACAGATAGCTGGTGTTGTTGAGTAAATGAAGGCTGACTCACTATGCACCGGTGAGGAAGAAGTGATGATCGCTTAAAAAGGATGGGTTGGTAAATGAGCAGTTTGCCAAGTCCTATGTCGTTTGATTACTGAACTTAATGAATAACCATAACATGCAACCTTGTCACCATTTAGACAGTACTTAATGCTTTTGGGATCACTGCATTCTTTCTTACCAGAACCTCTGATCGGACACATCTCTGGAACAGATCCAAGGGCCCAACAGCGTCCAGATTCGCAACAGCACTGCATCTTAGTGTAACGTCCAGTCAACTCCTGAGCACAACGGCCATTTGCCAAGCTGAAAAAACAGCTACCAGCTCTCTGATCTGGGAAATAAATTAAAAGATTGATTTAAAAACAAGAAATGCTGGAACCACTCAGCAGGTCTGGCAGCATCTGTGGAAAGAGAAGCAGAGTTAACGTTTCGGGTCAGTGACCCTTCTTCGGATTGTTGGTTTCACTTATAGTATTTTAATGGTGCATTATAGAAAAATGGAAAGAGCATTGAAAAAAGCAACAGTTCTATCAAAATAATTTATTTCAAGTTTCTTCCCACTATTCTGGGACCATTGTTGTTCACCATTGACATAAATGATTTGGACTCAGGAATCAGAAGTACAATTTCAAAATTTGTGGACAACAGCAAATTGGGGGTATAGTTAATACAGCGGAGGACTGAGACAAAATACA
This sequence comes from Heterodontus francisci, assembly GCF_036365525.1. Lineage (NCBI taxonomy): Eukaryota > Metazoa > Chordata > Chondrichthyes > Heterodontiformes > Heterodontidae > Heterodontus > Heterodontus francisci. Next base: position 133,025,689 of record NC_090374.1, on the reverse strand, counting down.
GGACGACATGGCAAACAAATTTCAATATAGATAAGTATGAGGTGGTACATTTGGTAGGAAGAATAAAGAAACCATGTTATCCTTGGAAAATAAGTGGCTAAATGGGGTAGAGGAGCAAAGGGATCTGGGGACACAGATACATAAATCACTAAAAGCAGTGTTGCAAGTTAACAAGGCCATAGATATAGAAACAAAGCACCAGGGTTCATTTCTAGATGGATAGAGTAGTAAAGCGAAGAACATATGTATTTTAACACTTGTCCCCCTGCAACTGAGTGAGCAGGTGTGATTTATGTGCTAGATATCCATGAGGGAATTCAAGACAAACCTCTTTATCTAGAGACTGGTTAGAATGTGGAACTTGCTACCATAAGGAGTAGTTGAAGTGACGAGCATAGATGCATTTAAGGGGAAGCACAATAAGCACATGAAGGAGAAAGGAATAGAAGGATACCTGTTGGGCCAAATGGCCTGTTTCTGTGCTGTAAATACCATGTAATACTATGTAAATCAGTTTGCACAGTCCAAATTCAAGTTCTATTGAGCAAAAATCCATAATGTGGCGCAATCTGGCAATATCACTTGAACAGTATAAGAATACTTGATGCGGCAATGAAAATATTATACTCATACAGTGCAATGTTCCATTTGCAGATATAAAGCTAAATTAAGGTGAATTAGACAGAGTAGAGGAACCATCACTCTGCATCAAACCTGTGTTCTGCCTGACTTGCCTGAATTGACAATGGGTGCACAAGCTGAAAGTTCAATTCCCAGGACCTTAATCAGCACAATAAAAAACAGATTTTTACTTGCAATCATCAGTTTGTCTTAGATAGTTACATGAGAGCTTCGAGTAAGCAATGAACAATATCCCATGATTTGAAGTAAAATAAACTAGTCCTGAATAGCAGTTGTGAGTTAAACTTGAAGCACACAATGGGCAATTAGCAAATAAAATGCAAGCATTGCCCGCCTCTTGTTCCAATATGGGGCTATGAGCTACTTTGAGGCTTGAACTCATCTGCAAGTCGTTGGTAAGCGGCAGGCACCAAACAAATGCTCCACTGAAGCTCACTAGTAGTAGGAGGCCATGGAATTGGTAGGCTCCCTTGATGTGCCTGCTTGCAGGTCAGGCCTGCCGTGGGGAAGGTTGGTGATTCTCAGGAGGGCCTTACACGGACTAGCAGTGCTTCTCCTGGACCCACAATAATAAAGTTAAAAAGGAACTTTGCCTGTTTTCTGTCAATCCTCCAGTGGTCCCTTTAAGGGCCAGTGGTTAGGCTGGTCAATGCTTTTAACAACTGGGCAAAGCATTTGCGGCACACACCTTGTCCAGTTGTACCTCAAAATTGCAAATGTTCATCACAGCACATTGAAACAGATGGTACTTCTGCTGCTCATCTCAGGACTCTATCTTAGTTGGCAGTATCTGGAATGGCAGCTTGAATGGAACGGTCAGTGATCCGACACCCGTTTTGGGCCAAAATCGCCCATTTATGCCAATTGGGAGCCCTTTAAATCATCCCTACCAGTTCGATAGAAGCAGATATTATTGAGTAAAAATGCTCAGACAAAACTTTTGAAAATAGAAGATGCATTCTGTCTAATGGTTTCAAATTATGATTATCAATAATCCCCAAGAGATATGCTTCTAAGTATAGCTTTATGCCAGTTTTCTTTCCATTCAGATGCATTAGCAACACACAATGATTATTTTAATAAGTCAATCACACTGCTAAATAACACAGGATATATTTTTATGCATATTTGCAATTCCCTTTCTCTGGAATTCATTTTTGCATATTACATTCCTGATACAATTTGATGCCTAGAAGGCAAAACAATTCATGCCACCCCCTTTGAACCCTTTGTGCATTGTCTCAAAAATTCTGAGAGTTCTTTGACATTCTCATCTCAGTCAAACCAACTGACTACAGGCAAAACTCTCTAAGTATCAAAACTGTTCTTTACTTACTGACAGCATGTGGTGTCAGTGAGTACTCAGTTTTTCAGGTTGCAATGATCATTCTTAACATGGCATTTCCCTGAAGGAACGATGGAAAAGACACTGAAATGTTCATAGATTACCTTGTTTTTTTTCAGTTTGCTGTGAAAATTTCATCTTAGGTATGTGGAATTTGGGGTGGGAGCTGCTTTTGCTGGGTTACCACTCCTTTCTTCTCAGAATAACATGATGACATTTGCCACCAAAAATTCTGTGATGCAGACATACTTACTGTACAAATGGTGAAGTGGAAAACCACAATACTAGTTTCTGCTGGAGAGTGACTACTGAAACATCAGGCATTTTTAAAAAAATGTTAGCCTTTAGCTAAAATGATCAGCACCTCTGACAGAGTGGTGAGGTACCTCTGTGATAGTCCTTAGCAGAGGACCCAGGGAGTTCTGTAAATGGCATGAGATCTTGCCCCCTTTAGGTAAATAAGCCCATCCCTGGGATTTGGGACAGGGTTAATGCTGGCCAGAGTGGCAACCGGAAATCCTGCCCTTCAACACTTCTGGCACTGGAGTGATGCTTGAAGGTTTCACAGCCTGAATGCCGACCTAATTGCAAGCAATACTACAGCTAAGACCAGCCTTGTTCTGGTTCAGTGTCCACACATCGTCACTTACCAGTAAAAGTCAACTGATATTTATTCGGAACAGGAATCTTGCTTACACCGATTAAAATGCTGCCACAACCACACCAGTTGTGATTTAACTAATCCTTGAATCAGATATCTTAGACAAAGCAAGTGTGATCCTAAAGGAATTAATTAATCAGAAGTGAAACAGAAGTACAACCTTTGTAGATCCTGTAGGACGAACTGTAAAGGGGTTCACTGGGATGAATATAGGAAAAAAATGGAACTTGTTGAAAGGATAGTAAGAGGGGAACAGAGTGTGACTGAACTGTATCCTCAAAATGATCTCATATTGCTTCTATAAAACTGAATTCAGAGTAGAATGTGCAATATAAGCAGTCACATCACAAGAACAGGGGCTGAAGTTGACAGTGACTCAAAGCTGTTAAAGTATGTCATGACTTCTATGTTCTAAACATTAAAACAAATTAGTCATTTGTTTTTACTATATAGGCATCCATACTGTGACCACTAATGTCTACCTCAATACTCACAAAGTGAAAAAGTGTTGGATTTGGTCCTGTTTTTATGAAGGGATGATGACTCCCACCTTTCAAAGTACAAAAGAACAACAAATCAATAGAGTGAACAGGCTTGCCAATCATTTCTATGACTTGGACAAGCATGACCACCTATCCAATCCTGAACTTGGTTTGAGGTAATAATCTGGTAATTCAGAATTGACAATTGTTGCCTTTTAAAAATGTGTGTATCTGCAGCAGACCTGTTTCAGCTTCCTAGTGAGTAAACATCCATACTGACAACCTTAATGTGTCAACGCATTCTTCCTGTAGCATTCGACAAAACTCTAAAGTAACTCAACAAATATTAATTATACACAACAAAAACAGGAAATGCTGGAATCACTCAGCAGGTCTGGCAGCATCTGTGGAAAGAGAAGCAGAGTTAACGTTTCGGGTCAGTGACCCTTCTTGAGTTCCGAAGAAGGGTCACTGACCCGAAACGTTAACTCTGCTTCTCTTTCCACAGATGCTGCCAGACCTGCTGAGTGATTCCAGCATTTCTTGTTTTTGTTTCAGATTTCCAGCATCCGCAGTATTTTGCTTTTATTTAAATATTAATTATATATCGTTTTAATTAAAATAAATTTGAAAAACTAATTCAGGCACAAAAAAAGTCAAATTTATACCTAACTTCCAATAAAATGATGCAAAAAGAACACAGAAAATATGAATTTGGACGATAAGTACAGAGCTTTGCCTGCCAACGGTGCATATTAGGAATTTGTGCAAACACACCCCATGGTTTTATGTCTATTATGGAGTAATTGTTTTATTTCTGTGTTTTTCAGTTCAAGCGATGCACTTCATCTTTTCGAATGAGTTACTTAACTGAAGATTATCCCCATTGTTGAAATCTCTATGTGTTGTACGTGCTGGACACCTGGTGAATACTGACTCTGCTATAACCACTTCAATGTCAAAGGCCAAATTCTACTTTTTTAAGAATGTCTTTGTAATTTCTTTGCAACATGACCCTCAATGTTTAGCAAATACTTATTTCCATATATTTGTTACTTTCAATAATAAAGAACTGGATTTTTTTTGAGAAATCCAGATGAAAGTCAACACTCATAGTACAGGACCTTGTGAAAGTATAGGAAAGAAAACAAGTTACATCAATAAGTTTGTTATTAGATAGTGCCGAAGCTTGTGTTCGAAAAGCCTGTAGGTTGTAGAAGGAAGAACAGAGTGTGGAGGAAGAAATTCCACAGTTTAGAGGCCCTAGAAAAAGCTGTGTTAAGAATAAGAGCCTGAATTGAGTCTTAATTTCACCACAATGAGAATTCAGGAAGAAGGAGAATTATGTGGGATGGCAAATTTAGTGGTAAGGAGGAATTAAGAGAAGCTCGGAGGAGCAGAATGGTTACACTAAAATAGGGAAAGACAAGAAAAGTTACACTGAAGTGAGGTTGGAGGTGAGAAGTGAGAAGACAACAATCTTTGCAGGACGTTAGAATGGTACGAGAAGACCTCCCCAAACAATTGAACAAATACAATCCACTGAGCCTAATAGCTCCATTCAATAACAAGTTTGATCCATGGTGATAAGCAAGCTTCAGTCTTCAGTTTCTGTATGTAGACACAATATGAAAGGAAACTCGATGCATCTGAATGAATATTTGAAATGTTAAGTACTAAATAAATTTACAATAGCTTTCTTAGAAAATTACTGCGGCACAATTCATAGGTTCCTCCACTTAAAGAACTAATAACTTACACACAATTTTTCCTACGTAACAAACCTAGGACCAAGCACACTCCTAAAAACAGCAAGTTTTACTTTGACAGATGAATTTATTCTTAACAGTATTTGATGGTATTATACCAATGTGAACATCTTTCAAAAATAGAGCAGCATTTACAAACCTTATGCAAGGGGGCATTATTCATCACATATGGACCTTGCCAGTGTCGGCAGGTTATCGATCATCGGAAAAAGGTGAAAGCATCAGCATTTAGTCTGATCCTGTTCTCACTGCTAGTTCCAGCTTCCAGCCAGGATTCATGTCTCGGGTCTAAGCAGTGGTGTAAAAATGGATCCAGATCCAAAGAGCAGATAGGGATCAGGGGCAGGAATCTTAAAACTTTCTGTACATAATCCAGGAATTCTAAGGCTAACTTGATGTCCCTACTACCATTCTGAATTAGGTCAATTTATTGTTACAGATTATTTTGAATCTAGGATCTTCCTAGTGTATATCACTGACAGGATAAACTTGGGGAAGCCTGCACAGTGAATTCTTAGCCCAGTTAGCTGTAAAGAGTGTAGCCGAGAAAGGGTGAAATGAAAAATCAGGAGTTTTTCGAATGTTTTGCTCAGCAGCAATACTGATAAATGTTGTTCACTTGTCTTCTTTGACAGGGGACAGTGCATGATAGAGGATAGAAAATAAACAAAAAAGAATAATTATATATGAAAAATACATGAAAAACTACCTCAGTAAAATTTAATTAAAAAAATTAATTCAAGAGGAAATGGAGCTAGCTCCTGATGTGATGAACACTCGACCTTCAATTAGAGATGGAATAAACTGCCAGGTTAATGATGACTAATTTCATCATTTTTATATAAAAATGTACTTGTGCTCCATAACTACTATTACTGGAAAACCTCCAAGCACAGAAACACACAGCCCAGACCAACATTCTGAAATCAGTGCATGCACAGAATACTAATCAACAGGCAGCTCCAGATCAGGTCAGACTAAGTGACCCACAGCCTGAGGTTGTGAGCTGCAATTGCATAATGCAAATTGTGAAGACAGCTCTGCTTATGTAGAGCTGATTGCCCCAAGGGGCTACACTCTTACAGTCTTGGATTCCAGATTAAATTATAGCAACTGAATAAAACAAGTGAAAAAAATAATCAATTCTGCAAATCAGCTGTTTCTATTGCAAATTAAATCCAAATATTTCAACACTGTTTACCTTGACTAGGTTACCCATGAGCAGATCTTACCCATCACAACTTGGAAGCTACCTAAACTATCATTCTACTTGTAATGATTTGCTGCAGGATTCAAGATAGTTGCAATGCTGCTATCTTATTCACTTCAGATTGCCAGAGATATTATAAGGAGACTTGGGTGTAGCTAAAAGAGCTTATAAAATGTATTTACAAAGGTGCATGATGGAGAATTAGGCTTGTACAAGGCAAACATCTACACAAGTATAGCACACCAAACCAAGCAAAGGGTGTGACCTCATAAACACGTCACCAGACAAAATAAAACTATGGTATAGGAACAGCCTTTGCTATTACTCTTGCATTCAACTTCTTTTGAGTTTGCAGCCTTTTTTGAGGCATTGTAATGAGCATTACAGTCATGGGAATGTAACTTATTATTTTGTTTCTAGCATGTTCATTATTGTCAAATAACTCTGTCAGTTAGATGGTTAACTCCCACTCAGAAGTACATTAGTTGAAATCTTTAAGCTAATGCTCTAACTCAGGTTTCTCAGGTAAGTGAACACGATCACTTTCATTCAGACCTCTAGCTACAGTGCTATAAAGAGATGAGACATCCTGTCTTTGGATGGGGTGAAAGTTAACTGAGGAAATAGCTGTTGTTTGGCTCTATCTTGCAATTCACACCTACTGCTAGTGATCGTGCTCATGGCAGGAGGGGTCCAGACTGTCAAACTGTCCCAACTGGAACAGGATGTATTGTGGTAAGGGAAGCTTTATTTAAAAAGAAACATTAATAAGTTTAGGGATCTGCCTTCATTTCATGTCTAACAAACATGTAGAAATATATATAGTGTTTTGAGACATTTAAACATAAAACTCAGAAAGCTGAGGCCTTGATGTTGTTTCATTGGAACAAATTCTAGCAAAGCTGGAAATGAGAAGCAAAATTAAACATAAATAAATAAAATAATCAAGCTATTTCCTAAATCAAGGATGTGAATTACAGTTTGTCTGCAATGTGATTTTAGGAAAGCTTCATTACAGTTCTGGCTCATGCTCAGATCTTTCCCAGGTATCAGACTTATGGCTGAGTTCATTCTGTGAATTAAAATACTTCTTTCGTACTTTGCCAATACTTATCAAACTGCTGAAGAAGTCTCTCTCTTACTACAAACACATCAAAATTATCAACAGGAAAATACTCACAGGTCCATCTAGCCTGTTCTAAATAATATGAATGTTTACTGCATCAAAATACAAGCACTTCCCATAGCTCCGGATGCTAGGAGAGACAAATCACAAAACAAAAGCCTAGGTCAATTATGGAAAAATCTGGAAAATTCCTGTCCGACCTTTTTAGGAAATCAAAACTAGCCCAGGAGATCACGATGGGGGTTAAATTAGATACAACTCAAAAATGGGCGCAGGGATCGCAGTGCATGATTAATCTGCACCTGTTCATTGTGATGCAGGCAGCATGGTAAATTTGTGCTCCTGCTGTTTTACGTGATTGCTGCATGCAGCCAGCATGACCCTCGCTGTTCATTGGCTGCACGCATTAGCAGCTCTTAAAGGGGAGGTACATTGTGGCTGCAAGAAGTGATGGAACTCATTTGTGAACTGAATATGCGTTGTGAAATATTGAAGAATGGCTGAGCATGCAAGAGAATGTGCACCAAGGTTTTCTGATAGTGCACTGGAGGTCTTGGTGGAAGAAGTGAAGAGGAGGAGAGATGCCCTTTATCCACAGTGGGGGCAGGAGACCCTCCAGATACATGCTCAGGAGGTAGTGGGAATAAATAGCAGCAGAGGTCAATGCCAGGAGTGTTGCTCCTGGAATGTGGATGTTGTGCAGGAAGAAGTTAAATGATCTCATAAGAGTTGTCAAGGTGAATGAATTCATCTTCAAATGGCATAGCCTACCAACTGAACCACTAGCTTCATCCACTGCTCAATTCAGTACACCACCCTCACTCACCTGCAAACAATCTCAGGATTCAACCCTACCATTCATATGCTTTACCTTGCAGTCACATACTTACCACTGTTGCAAGCTTCACATCCATAATTCACAGCTCTCACACACTGGCAGCAATTTAATCATGACAGCCACAGCATGAGCCTACTGTCCTCTTTCAGGATGACATCATTACTCTCCTGCCATTCTGCCAGTACCCTTGCTATTACATTTCAGCCAACCTGCGCTGACTGCTACAGTTCAGTCTGAGATGGTACAGTCTGAAATCAGGCCTTCAAGGCTCAGAGCTGCCCTGGAGGATGACCTCGAGCAATCAGCAGTATCCTCAATTGAAGGTCAGTAGCCTTCCACCAGTCACTAGGGAAGCACCTCATAGGATAGCCACAGGCACATGGAAAACAGGCAGAAAGGGAAGGCACAAGATAAGAGCACATGGTGTAGGGGGTAACATATCAGCATTGATAGAGGACTGGTTAGCTAACAGGAAGCAGAGAGATGAGATAAATGGGTTCTTTACGGATTGGCAAGCTGTAACTAGTCGAGTGCCACAGGGATCAGTGCTGGGGCCTCAACTATTTACAATTTATATTAATGAGCTAAATTTGCTGATGACACAAAGATAGGAAAGAAAGTAAGTTTTCAAGAGGAAGTAAAGAGTCTTTTAAGGGATACAGATAGGTTAAGTGAGTGGGCAAAAATTGGCAGGTAGAGTATCATGTGGGAAAATGTGAACTTGTCCATTTTGGCAGGAAGAATAGAAAAGCTGTCTAATATTTAAATAGAGAGAGATTACAGAACTTGGTGGCACAGAGAGATCAGGGTATCCTAGTACATGAATCACAAAACGTTAGTATGAAGGTACAGCAAGTGATGAGGAAGGCAAATGGAATTGGCATTTATTGCAACAGGAATCGAGTATAAAAGTAGGGCGGTTTTACTGCAGTTGTACAGGGCCTTGGTGAGACCACGGGGGGATTTTTATGCTGGCGGCAGGGGTCTCGACGGCAACGGAAACAGACGCTGAGATCCCCCCGCGTCCCCTGTTTTCCAGAAGGCCTGCTGAATTTAGTGCCAATCAGGGACTTAAGTGAACAGCAGTGGGCCTTTCACATGATTTAGGACCCTGCGGCCGGAAGACCTGGCCTTACAGGGCTGCCGATCAATCAGAGGCTGGCATCTGCAGTGCCACTGCGGAGGCAGTGGCTGCTGCTGTAGCTGCACCTGCCAGAGGCCAAGGAGTGTTTCTGGAGCCAGGCCTTGGTTAGGTCAGAGTGGGGTCTCATGGAATGGGGCATTACGGAGGGGCGGGGGAAATCGGCAACAAGGGCAGGGGGGAGGCCCTCAGCGGGACCCCCTTCTCCATGCTGGCCCCCTCATTTAGGCACAAAGTGCCTTTGAATGAGGGATCCCCCCACCCTGGAGCAGGGAAGCAGCACGCACGGTTTTTCCTACCATGCTTCCCGTCCAGCAACAGGGCCACCTGCCGCATGGGTAATTGCAGCTGTGATGGGAAGAGACCCTTAATTGGGAGTTAATTGCCTAGTTCATGCCCTCAATACAGCTACAACACTGGCATCTACCTGGCAATGTGGAAAATTGATGAGGTATGTCCTGTCCACAAAAAGCAGGACAAGTCCAACTAAAGGCCTGCTCGGGTCTGCAAATGAGACCCGACCTGAGCCTGACAGAACCCCATCTGACCCGCGCCCGACACAGCCCGAGTCCTTTCATTTTTTCCCACGCCCGACCTGACCTGACCATCAGTTAACATACCTTCCATTTTTCACTTTGCTCCTTACCTGCACAAGCTTAAAATAACTGTAACAAAACCACATTTAAAGTCCATAAAGTAAATTAACATTAGAGTCACTTACCTGAGGTGGTGATAGAGCGTGTCCGATCCGGCCCTGCCCGACCCGACATAAGACCAAATGCCGGACCCGGAAATGGGACCCAACCCGAACCCAACACATGTCATTGGGTCCCATCTGGTTCAGGTTGGGTACCAGGCCCTTAAGACCAACCCAGCCAATTATCGCCCCATCACTCTACTCTCAATCATCAGTAAAGTGATGGAAGGTGTCATCAACAGCGTCATCAAGCAGCACTTGCTTAGCAATAGCTTGCTCAGTGACGCTCAGTTTGGGTTCTGCCAGGCCCACTCAGCTCCTGACCTCAGTCCATGGACCAAAGAGCTGAACTCGAGGTGAGGTGAGAGTGATTGCCCTTGACATCAAGGCAGCATTTGACCAAGCATGGCATCAAGGAGCCCTAGCAAAAATGAAGTCAATGGGAATCAGGGGAAAACTCTCCACTGGTTGGAATCATACCTAGCGCAAAGGAAGATGGTTGTGGTTGTTGGAGGTCAATCATCTGAGCTCCAGGACATCAATGCAGGAGTTCCTCAGGGTAGTGTCCTAGGCCCAACCATCTTCAGCTGCTTCAACAATGACTTTCCTTCAATCATAAGGTCAGGAGAGGGGATGTTAGCTGATGATTGCACAATGTTCAGCATCATTTGCGACTCCTCAGATACTGAAGCAGTCAGTGTAGAAATGCAGCAAGACCTGAACAATATCCAGGCTTGAGCTGATAAGTGGCAAGTAACATTCACACCACACAAGTGCCAGGCAATGACCATCTCCAACAAGAGAGAATCTAACCATTACCCCTTGACATTCAATGACATTGTGATTGCTGAATCCCCCACTATCAACATCCTAGGGGTTACCATTGACCAGAAACTGAACTGGAGTAGCCATATAAATACCGTGGCTACAAGAGCAGGTCAGAGGCTAGGAATCCTGAGGCGAGTAGCTCACCTCCTGACTCCCCAAAGCCTGTCCACCATCTACAAGGCACAAGTCAGGAGTGTGATGGAATACTCTCCACTTGCCTGGATGGGTGCTACTCCAACATCACTCAAGAAGCTCGACACCATCCAGGATAAAGCAGCCCGCTTGATTGGCACCCCATCCACAAACACTCACCCCCTTCTCCACCGACGCACAGTGGCAGCAATGTGTACCATCTACAAGATGCACTGCAGCAATGCTCCAAGGCTCCTTAGACAGCACCTTCCAAACCCGTGACCTCTACTAACTAGAAGGACAAGGGCAGCAAATGCATGGGAACACCACCACCTGCAAATTCCCCTCCAAGGCACACACCATCCTGACTTGGAACTGTATTGCCGTTCTTTCACTGTCACTGGGTCAAAATCCTGGAACTCCCTTCCTAACCATAATGTGGGTGTACCTACCTCACATGGACTGCAGCAGTTCAAAAAGGCAGCTCACCACCAGCTTCTCAAGGGCAATTAAGGATGGGCAATTAATGCTGGCCTAGCCAGCGACGCCCACATCCCATGAATGAATTAAAAAAAATTGGCAGAGGGGCGGGAAGCTTTAGTCTCCATATTTGAAATAGGATATAACTGTGTTAGAAGCAATTCAGAGAAGGTTCACCCGACTCATTCCGGGGGTGAAGGACAGCTGAAGGTGTAAAGGTTGAACATGTTGGGCCTATACCCATTGGAGTTTAGAAGAATGAGAGGTGATCTTATTGAAACATATGAGATCCTGTGGGGACTTGATAGATTGGATACTGAAAGGATGTTTCCTCTTGTGGGAGAGACTAGAACTAGAGGACACGATTTCAGAATAAGAGGTCTCCCTTTCAAGATGGAGGTGAGGAGAATTTTTTTCTCTCAGAGGGTCGTTAGTCTGTGGAATTCTCTTCCCAGAAAAAAGTGGAGGCTGGGTCATTGAATCTATTCAAGGCTGAGTTAGATAGATTTTTGAGAGACAAGGAATTCAAGAGTTATGAGGAGCAGACAGGAAAGTGGCATTGAGACCACAACCAGATTAGCCATGATCTTATTGAATGGCGGAACAGGTTCAAAGGGCTGAATGGACTACTCCTGCTCCTATGTGCCTACAATAGCGATTAATTTATTTTTGTTTGCATTATGTAATGATTGAATTATAACATTGGATTAGAATGTGCATTTTCTGTTGGATTTTATTTTTATGTTATTAGACATGATATGATGTTCGGTGAGACAGGAAAGAGGAGTGTGGGATTGTTGGTGAATGGGGAGGTGTGGTTGAGATTACTTCTATTACTCATTAATTATTTCATCACACAGAGTCTGGGAAGAAAGGGACTGTCTACATCGTAGCCTCCCTTCCTGCTCCTTCACATTCTGTTGCAATTCCTCCTCCTCCACTTCCTCATGCTCCTGCTCCTCAGCTTCTCAACTGATCCCTGGTGGCAAGGATTGTTCCCTTATAATGGCTAGGTTATGCAGCATGCAGAATTCTACCACAAATGTTGATACCTGCTCATCTGAGTACTGCCGGACTCCTCCCAAGCGGACCAACCAACAGAAGCATTGCTTAAGGGCGGCAGTGGTGTGCTCTATAGTATTCCTTGTGGCAGCATGGCACTTATTGTAAGCCTGCTGTGCACATGTGCATGAGTTCTGGACTGGAATCATAAGCTATGTCAGAAGTGGATAACCCGCGTCACCCAGTAGCCAGCCTTTTACTGGCTGTGGTGGGTCAAATACAGTTGGCACAGAGGAATGCTGCAGAATGAAGAAATCATGACCACAGCCAGGTTAGCAGGCATTAGCAGGCCTGTATGATGCACTGCCTACGGTCATAAACCTGCTGCACACTGAGGCAGTGGCATCCCTTTTAGTTCATAAAAACAGCAGAGTTCACACGGGGAGCAGGGAGGGTAATGTGTGTGCAGTCCTCCCTGCACCATGGGGAAACCTGCAATCTGAGCAGGTTCGCTCATGCTGAGCACCCTCATGCTCGCTCCACCTGCTTGCCTCTGTCAAGAGCAGAATGAAATGAAGCTGTCTCTCTGTGTATAGAGAGCCTGAGTGACGTCCCTTATACTGTAAAGTACCGCAAACTGCAAAATGTTGCTTAAGTCTTCACCAGTAGCCTGGAAGGAGCCAGCTGCATAAACGTCACAGTCATCTTAATAGCCAGAAGCAATGCCATCCTTGCCTTGCTTTGGAGTTGCAGTTATGGCTCCAGTTGTTGGCAGAATTCACTCACGATTTCGTTTGCATTGACGTTTCAAGCACTGGTTATTGCTGAAGCTGAGGTAAGAGAATTTCTCCCTAAAACTGTCTACAGATATGACCTCCTGCTGAGAGCCCTTCTTCCCCTTTCCTACTCCTTCTAGCAGCTTGTCCTGCTCTGCGTGGTACCTACCTTGATGCCAGGTGGTCCGTCCTGTTTTATTCTTATTTGATTTTCCCATAGCAATTTGATATAACTGAGTGGCTTGCTAGGCCATTTCAAAGGGCAGTGAAGAGTCAACCAAATTGTTGAGAATCTGGAGTCACATGTAGGCCAGACCAGGCCAGGATTTCCTTCCCTAAACAACATTAATAAACCAGATGGCTTTTTATGACAATCTGGTGGTTCAGTGGTCACCATTACTGAGAGAGCTCTTGTTCCTTCCTATCCTAGCAGTAGGTATTTGTGGAAGATAAGGCTACGACCTACTACCCAGATTCTCTGACCTACGTTCACAACCACCAGAGACTCGCTTAAGTTATCTTACCACTATATGGTTCAGAATTCCCCTTGGTACTACATGTGATGTGCAAAGGAAGGAGGTCTGATGGAGCAAATGGCCTTTTCTTGTTTCATACTTATTTATATTTTTGCAAATTATGATCTTGGCTTCTCAGGGGAGTGGAAATAGCAAAATTTCTCTTGTACAGAGCTGTCATGAACTTAATGGGTTGAATAGCCTCCTTTTGTGCTGCAACCATTCTGTGACTCTTTGCATAATTTCATTACGTTTGCATCAAGAGAACATATAAGAAAATAATCATGAATTTGAAAAAGAAACACAAGGAAATATTACACAGCATTCAGAACTCAATAATGCAATGGGCTGGCAAAACATTGGGCTGAATCTTCTGTGCCCACCACCAAGATCGGCGGCAGAAAAAACGATGGCCCGGCCGCGCCGGCCGCATGTTGCAGACCCGCCACAATCTTCCGTGCGGCGACTCATTTGAATGGCCGGCGCAGATTGCCCACCCCCCGATCACGTTGAGGGGGCAGGCTGTCTGTCCCCAGCAATGGCGTTAGCTGCCTGTACGCAGGCCCTGACCCATTTTTAAAGGGCTTTGAGCTCTTCCATTAAGTTTAAAGATTTAAAGTTAGTTAAAAAAATATAAAGTACATTAATTTTGTCCCTCTCCCACCCCCTCCAATAGCCATCAAATTAATTACCTCCCTTCTCCCCCCTCAAAACACTTACCTTGTCCACCTGACCTTCCCCCACCAAAGTGCATCAACTTTAACAAAAAACCCTTGCCACCATACCCTACACCAATGATGTAACTTCAACCCTAACTTCAACCTAATTTAATGGGATGAATGACAAAAGAAAACAAAAAAAAATGGAAAATGCTTGGAATTTGAAACTGAAAACACTAAATGCTGGAAATTATAGTAGGTCAGTCAGTATCTGTAGAGAGAAAAGACAGATTAAGATATTTTGGATGTCTACCCTTTATAACAGAAGACTAAAAGAGAAGTAGGCCTTGTAATAAGGCTTTGAAAAAAAAACAGAAAAGGGAAAAAGAGGAGAGAGTCAACAAAAGTGCAATGAAAAGAAAAAGAAAAAGGGCAGGAGGAGGAAAGAGAGAAAAGAGAGATGAAAATGTCCTCTTTCTGCTAACTGAAATAAACCTACGTTTAAAAAAAACTAAGCACTCTCGCCTCTATCCCTAGTGGGCACAAGTCCACAACACAAAAATCTCATAATTAAAGACACATTGTCAGTGAATTGGCAGCTTCATTCACAAAGGCTATGAAAATGTCTGATGTGGAAAATGGAAATATAATACAGTTGTAGAAAAATTATTCTTCTGAGGGTACAGCAGATGGGGTAGATTTTGCAAATTAACACTCCCAGTGCAGAACTTCATGTAATGGCAGCACGTATTGAAAATTAAGATTTTCCATCTATTAAGATGAATGATTGCAAAATCATGTGAGCTGCATAAACCTCTATACTCTAACTTTTAATATAAATAGTCACTGAATAAAGCTCTGTGCCAGGAGCACTAATATGTAAAAGATAAATCTAGACACATTTGGGGCAAAAATTTGTATGTGTTGCATCCATTTCTCAGGTGTAAAACGGGCACATCAGTCACACAGTTAGCAGTGGGATGACCTGCATCTACTCTACGCATGTGTTTGGACCACCGCTAAATGCAGCCTGCCCATTCTTTTGGCATCTGGGTGGCCACCAAAAACAAGTATCAAGCCCCTTGAACAGTAATGATGGACTTAACATCTGTTGAAGTATTCCTCTGTGAAACTGGTTTGAGTGCTACAGGAGCCTGTGCTGCTTCGCTCAGGCTTCTTCAGTGGCTGCTGTGGCCTAATGAGAGCTACTCTAACTCTACACTATCCTGATCACGGAGTGGAAAAAGTGAAAACTATTTCATTCTCAACAGAGACATCTAGACTTTGCTGAGCACATAAAAGCAAAATCACCAAAAAGTTTAAATTGGAAAAAGTCTGCACAGTACATAAAGGTTTTATAATTATCATAGGCACTATATTTGAATACAATTCTTGTGAACATGTACAAATTTTCAAAGAAGTCAGATCACTGCAGTGTGAGCCTGCTGACTAAGATGGCCATTTTTGAGGAAGACTGTTTGATATGTTGTCACTTTGACAGTTATGACCAGTTAGGATAATAGGAACATAGGACATAGGAGCAGGCGTAGGCTATTCGGCTGTTTGAGCCTGCTCCGCCATTCAATAAGATCATGGCTGATCTGGTTGTGGTTTCAACTCCACTTTCCTGTTTGCCCCCCACTCCCCCAAATAACCCTTGATTCCCTTGTCTATCAAAGATCTATCTAACTCAGCCTTGAATAAATTCAATGATCCAGCCTCCACTGTTTTCTGGGGAAATGAATTTCACAGACTAACAACCCTCTGAGAAAAAAAAATCTCCTCATTTCCATCTTAAAAGGGAGACCTCATTCTTAAACTGTGTCCCATAGTTCTAGCCTCCCCCACAAGAGGAAACATCCTCCCCGTATCCACTCTGTCAAGTCCCGTCAGGATCTTGTATGTTTCAATAAGATCACTTCTCATATTTTTCATAAGATAAGCCCTTCATTTCCAGAATTAGTTTGATTTGCATCACATAATATCTGAAATTGAAACTTCTTCATTGTGCTTTCTTTTCTCATAGAATCATTGAAATTTACAGCATGAAAGGAGGGAATTCGCCAATCATATCTGCGCCAGCCAAAAAAGAATTATCCAGTCTAATCCCACTTTCCAGCTCTTGGTCCATAGCCTCGTAGGTTATGGCACATGAAGTGAATATTTTTAAATGCAAGGAGGGTTTATGCCTCTTCCACCCTTTTAGGCAAGAATTCCAGACCCCACAACCATCTGGGTGAAATAATTTGTCCTCAACCTCCCTCTAATCCTTCTACCAATTATTTTAAATCTATGCCCCTGATTATTGGCCTCTATGCTAAGGGAAATAGGTCCTTCCTATCTACTCCATCTAGCCCCCTCATAATTTTATATACCTCAATTAAATCTTCCCTCAGCCTCCTCTCTTCCAAAGGAAACAACCCCAGACTATTCAATCATTCCTCATAACCAAAATTCTACATTCCTGGCAACATCTGCATAAATTGCCTCTGTACCCAGTCTAGTGCAATTACGTAAGCCCAATCCATCCTCACTCGCATTCAAATATTTGAATCTTTTGCATGAGGTTTAATAAAATTATTTGAAATTGGAAATTAGGAAACCCCAAAGATGTTTTATAAATACATAAAGAGCAAAAGGTAACAAAGAAAAGTAGGACCGATTAGAGACCAAAAGCATAACCTATGTGTGGAGGTGGAAGATGTGGGCATGGTTATTAATGAATATTTTGCATCTGTCTTCACAAAAGAACAGGTGATGCAAACATTGTAGTTAAGGAGGAGAATGGTGAAACATTGAATGGGATAAAAATAGTAAGAGAAGAAATATTAAAAGGTCCTGTAATGTGGTAATCAGTACATAGAAACATAGGAAATAGGAGCAGGAGTAGGCCATCTGGCCCGTCGAGCCTGCTCCGCCATTCAGCTAGATCATAGCTGATCTTCTACCTTAACACCATTATCCCGCACTATCTCCATATCCCTTGATATTTTTAATATCTAGAAATCTATCGATCTTCTTGAACATACTCAATGATTGAGCTTCCACAGCCCTCTGGGGTAGAGAATTCCAAAGATTCACCACCCTCTGAGTGAAGAAATTCCTCCTCATCTCAGTCCTAATTGGTCTACTTTATATTCTGAGACTGTGTCCTCCAATTCTAGACCTGTCAGCCAGGGAAAACATCCTTCCTGCTTCAACCCTGTTGATCCCTGTAAGAGTTTTGTATGCTTCCATGAAATCACCTCTCATTCTTCTAAACTCTAGAGAATATAGGCCCAGTTTCCTCAACCTCTCCTCATTGAACAATCCCGTCATCCCAGGAATCCCATCTGGTGAACCTTTGTTGCATTCCCTCTATGACAACTATATCCTTACTTCGGTAAGAAGACCAAAACTGTACGCAATACTTGAGGTGCAGTCTCACCAAGGCTCTATACAATTGCAGCAAAACTTCTTTATCCCTGCACTCAAATCCTCACACAATAAAGGCCAACATATCATTTGCCTTCCTAATTGCTTGCTACACCTGCATGTTAGCTTTCAGTGACTTATGAACAGGGACGCCCAGGTCCCTTTGGACATCAACACTTCCCAATCTCTCACCATTTAAGAAATACTTGCATTTCTGTTTTTCCCACCAAAGTGGATCACTTCACATTCTTACACATTATATTCTACCTGCCATGTTCTTGCCCACTCAATTAGCCTGTCTAAATCCCCTTGAAACATCTTTGCATCCTCCTCACAACTCATATTCCAACCTAGTTTGTGTAACTTTCAGTCCATTAATTTCTCCAATACTACTTTTTTACTCATACTAATTTCTTTCAGTTCCTCATTCTCGCTAGTCCCTTAGTTCTTTAGTATTTCTGGGAGTTTCTTTTTGTATCTTCCTCCGTGAAGACAGACACAAAGTATTTGTTTAGTTTCTCTGCCATTTCCTTATTCCCCATTATAAATACTCCTGTCTCTGCCTGTCATGGGCCCACATCTGTCTCTACTAATCTTTTCCTTTTTAGATGTAGAAGCTTTTACAGTCCATTTTTATGTTTCTTGCCAGTTTACTTTCGTATTCTATTTTCTCTTTCTTTATCAGTTTTTTGGTCCTCCTTTGCTGAATTTTAAAATGCTCCCTATCCTCAGGTTTACTACTTTTTTGTCAACTGTACTCAGTACTATAGCTGTGGCCTAACTAGGGTTTTATACAGTTCTAGCATAATCTCCCTGCTTTTATATTCTGTGCCTCAGCTAATAAAGCAAAGAATCCCATATGCCTTCTTAACCACCTTATCTACCTGTTGCTATCTTCAGGTATCTGCTGCTGACATGCACACCAAGGTCCCTCTGATCCTGTACACTTTTCAGCATCCTTCCATTTATTGTGTATTCTCATACCTTGTTTGCCCTCCCAAAATGCATTGCCTCACACTCCTCCAATTGAATTCAATTTCCCACTTCACTGCCCACCTGATCAGCCCATTGATCTCTTGCTGCAGTCTACAGCTTTCATCCTTACTATCAACCACACGGCCAATTTTTGTACCAGTTGCAAACTTCTTAATTATGCCCCCTATGCTTCGGTTTAAATAATTGATATATAAAAAAGCAAGGACCCAGTACTGAGCCCTGCAGAACCCCACTGGAAACAGCCTTCCAGTCATAAAAACATCCATCGACCAGTACCTTTGCTTCCTGCCACTAAACTAATTTTGGATCCCCTGGTTTTTTACTTTTCTGACCAATCTGCCATGTGGGAGCTTGTCAAAAGAACTGCTAAAATCAATGTAGACTAGGTCATTGATCCTGCTTGTTACCTCCTTAAAAAATGCAGTCACGTTAGTCAGACACTTCCTTCCCTTGACAAATCCTGCTGACATTCCCTGATTATTCTGTGCCTTTCTAAATGACGATTAATACTGTCCCTCAGAATTTTTTTCAATAATTTGCCAGTCACCGAGGTTAGGCTGAATGGCCTGTACTCAATCTATCCCTTCCTCCCTTTTTAAACAAGAGTACAATGTTATCAGTCCTCCTGGACCACAGTGTAGCCAGAGAGGATTTGAAAATGGTCAGAGTCACCAGAATTTTCTCTCTTGCTTCTCTTAACAGCCTGGGATACATTTCATTTACTTTATCATAATTTATCTACTTTCAAAAGTTAAAACCATTAATGTTTCCTCTCATATTATGTTTATCCCATTCAATTTCTCACAGTGCTCCTCCATAACAACAATTTCAGCATCACCCCCTCTTTTTTGAAAACAGACACAAAGGGCTGGATTTTACTAGTGTGCCGCAACTCGCGGCAGCGCGGTCTTCCCACGTGCAGCAGCCGCCGCTGAGCCCCCACCGATATTTTGCGCGGGGGCTCATTTAAATGGAAGGCACGGAGTGGCCACCCCCAATGATGTAGAGGGGGCGGCTGCTCCGTACCCGGCAATGGCGTCCAGTGCCCACGCGCAGACGCTGGTGCCATTTTTAAAGGGCTTCAAGCCCTTCGCTAGCATTTGCATTTTTAAAGGAAACAAACATTCAAAATTAAAGTTACATATGTAGTAACGTTTTCACTCCCCTCATCCACACCCCATGGAATTGCCCATTCCCCCAAAAAAAACTTTTATGCAGATTCCGACGTTTCCCCCGACCTTTATTAACTTTAAACCTTAACCCCTTCCCACCTTAACCCCTTCCCACCAATCAAAAGACTGTTCTCTGCTCCTCCTCCCCTCCCACTCTGAGAATTTCAGTCCTCCCCCTCCCCACCAGTGTCTCGCCTCGGTTCCCCAAACGGGGATCCGAAGGCGCAGGACTTCCAGCCACCGGCCGGAATATTGGTGTGGGACGGCCGCCCAGCCTAGGTAGGTTTATTTACATTTATTTGAATACATTTTGCAATGCAAATGAAGGCCCCACAACCACTGGTAATACGTGGCGGGGCCTTCTCGGCGTCGGGGGTCGAGGCAGGCCTCTCCCGACCGAATTTTCTGGGCCCCCCCACCATGACCCCGACGTCGGAGGGCTGCTAAAATCCAACCCAAAATATTCATTAAGAACCATGCCCACGTCTTCTGCCTCCATACACTGGTTACCTTTTTGGTCTCTAATAGGTCCTACTTTCTTCTTAGTTATCCTCTTAATCTTTATGTATTATAAAACATCTTAAGTTTTCCTTGACTTTACTTGCCTAATTTCTAATTTTAAACAATTTTACTAAACTTCATGTAGGAGGTTCGTATATTTGAGTGCCAACTGAGGATGGGATTGGGCTCAGCTACGATTACACCATCCTTGAATAGTTCACCTCCATTCATTGTCTGGACAGGCCTGCAATATAATAAAGCTTACCAGCCACCAAAGGGAAAAAATTATCATGCAACATCCAGCAGCCATTTGTGCTTGCTTTTGGCCATGCATTACCTCCAGTAATGCAATAAAAAATCACCTATTGAGGCGATACTCTATGCTGCCAGACACACTAGAACTGCTTTGATTATTATACATGCCGTATCTGTGCCAAGCTGCGCTGCCAGAGGTAATCTCAACAGTCTGGGATGCTTGTGATGACTGCACTCTAATACAGACTTAGGCTGATCTTGATCTCTCCTCTGTTTATATTACATAAATCAATTATCTTTATTCTGGCAGGGCATCATAATAAGATGTTATTTGGTTCCCATTACCACAAAACCCATCGTGGAAGGAAACATTCTTGATTCAAGGTTTCCCTTATGTACTGCTATAGAAATAGCTTCTGTTTTCACTTGATCCCTGATGGCATGAAGGCTGTTGATCTGGACTGAATTCAAATGACTTCTAGTTCATATTAATTACTACTTCTGAATGAAGGGCAGAGTTAGGCCACTCGGAGCAGAACACAATTAACAGAGCATCATTTCTGGTCGTGGGTTCATCTTGAATGGAATCCAATATGTAACAGAATCCAGACTACCAAGTTTCATTTACTTGCAGTGCAAGTCAAAACATTACATCTTTCCGTGCCTATCACTGCAAAACAAAATCCTAGTTCTACTGATTTCAATGAATTTTAATCCATTTCACTTTTTTATCAAAAATCCCAATTTCCAATGAAATGAAACTAATCAAGCTTTATCTGAATCTGTACTACTTTCAGGACTCTACAGTGCATTGTGTAGGGCAGCTAACATTGTTCATGTACAAATGTGAATATTGGAGTGTTGGACAAGCAATGGATATATTTTATTGCCTGGTCTATGTCAATCTTTCGAATTTGACTGTAAGAGCAGATGAACAACTTCACCTAAATTTATCTGATCCAAACTCATTCTGTTTATGCTGTGTGATCAGGCTCCTATCAGCCTGTCAATAGTTCAACTAGTCCATTTACAACTTGCTTATGCTACTCTCGCCAACAATCAATAAAGGATTAAGTCATGTACTCTCCCATGGCTCAGTTGCTAAAGACTGTAAGTAGCTCTACAATAGAGATCAGAAAGTCTTGGGTTGAAATCCCACTCTGTAGTTGAGTGAGTTGACCTCTGAGTGTGATTTTTGGTGTGATACAATTTAATTCAGCATCCATATCAAATAAGCATTTATCTCTTGCTTTACATTCAACCATCCTTTGCTGGAAAATGAATATCTGTGGACACCACATGAGGACAGAATTGGGCTTGATTTTGAGCTGAGGATATGTTTTGGCAATGCCCTAGTCAACACTCATTGTTTAAGCGCAAATGTACATAGGCTCCAGAGGGCACCATGGGATCATAACCCAGCAGCAACTGATACCTTAATGAGAGGAAGAGGGGATAACATTGGGGACAGGAGAGGGGAAACTCATGTCACATAGGCCCAAAATTTGTGGGGTTTTTGAAGGCAAACTGTTATCATTTGCAGTTATTACACCTCTGAATCTGACTGCAACTTCAGGATTTAGCGCACGTGCAGATTAATACGGAAGCGTATTAATAAGGAAGTTGTGATCTGTCATTCACTGCTTCACCACGGGCTGCACTGTGAACACCCCTCCCATGCACCCTCCACCCCGGACAACAAAGCCGCAATCAGCAAAATCAATTGACTTGGCGAGAATTTCCCCTTTTCCATTCTCATATCGCTGTTAGAAACCTCATAACACATTAAGCCTTGTTAAATGAGGTATAATTGGATTTTTAATGGCAATCTGAGTAATAGATACTGAACAACCATTCTGACCCTGAAAAGTATTATATTTGTGGAATGTTGTTAAATGTCTCCATTATGATTAATGACTAGATATTTTTAAACAATGCCAATTTTTTTTAAGTTTGTGATTTTTCAGCTTCTATCTTAACCCCATTTGTATGTCCCAATCTTTATTTTGCTCTCTGTAAATTTTTAAAAAGTGATTTGATTATTGGTGCTTTTCATTTCCTAGTTGGCTGTCTGTGAGAATTCCTTAATGTGATTTGTGGCTTGGACAGCTTGATGACATCACTGTAGCACGACACTGGGAATCCCCATTAACAAAATGCTAAAATCAATTGCACGTCAACAGAGTTAAGGTTCTCTCTAGAGATCACTAGATTTCTTATCGAGGCTTGCTTCGAATTCAGCAGAGTGCCCTTGCTTCATGATTTACCGCAGCATCCAAGCCAATAAAAATATGGCTTATTGATCGGTAATACATTTGCAATATTTGACCCGACACACCTTTGTTAATCTGCTTTTTCTCCAAGTTCCACTGTAGTGAAAATGTCTGTATTGAAAATTAGCGATATATTTACATTTTCGACTGCTGTTTGCATGATACTAACAATGAAAACAATAGAATAATAATCAGTTTACAATAAAGAGTTAATGACTAAAATAAATTAATCATTATACCAACAAGATTTTATGATTTCATGTCACATAACTAATTTTTCAAAATGATTTCAATGATTTTCCTTCAGTTTAAATTACCACCTATTCCAATCCTATGATTTTACTTAAACAGCAGCAGATGAAACCAACTTGTGACAGGAGATATCTCTCAAAATAACATTCCTTTGAGTAATTTATATAGAAGTATTTCGTTGACAAAACACTCTCTCAGAAGGCTGCCCAAAGCAAATAAAACAGTGTGATGGATTTTTATTATACTTGGCAGACCTTTGTTTTCACTTTAGAACTGATATCTTTCAGGCCTGTGTATTTTTTCACTTACCAATGCACCGAGAACCATCTGCAGATGTAACATAGCCACGGGGGCAGGCACAGTAATAGCTGCCAACAGTGTTAGTACACTCGCCTCCGTCACAGGCACCTAGGATGGTTCGACATTCATCAATATCTGGAAAATAGACAAAAAAGAAAAACTATTCAGAGGTGATTAAAAATTATAACCAGATGGGATCCTTTTCTATGATAGATGGATTTAACTGATAGTCTAGTTACCTAGAATTCCTTTCATGCCCCAACGAGGTATCATGATTATAAGTAGCACTATTTTTGAACAGTGCAACTCACACCTTAATATGGACTTAGAACTTCCATAGTGTTTCCTGTGATCACCAATGTTTCTCCAGTGCATGCAAGGAAAGTCAGGACCTCGCCTGAGCCAGACTCACACCCTTCCCTTCTGTGAAACCTGCTCGAAACTCTCTCCCAGCACTTGCCTACATGTTTGCTGGCAAGCATTCATTTTGTTGCCAGCTGGCAGCATTTGCCCCCGAGCTTTTGTTCCCACCTACCACCAGCTGTTGCTGTTTTGGAAACCTTCAGCATCGAAGGAGGCCATTCAGCTCATCGTGCCTGTGCTGGCTTTTTAGTAGAGCCATCCAATCAATCCAATTAGCCCCACCCCTCCTGTTCTTCCCCGTCACCCTATAATTTTTTTCCCTTCAAGGATTTATCCAATTCCTTTTTGAAAGTTACTAACAAATCTGTTGGCACCACCCTTTGAGGCAGTGCATTCCAGATCATAATGAATCACCGCATATAAAAATTATCGTCATCGCTCCTCCTGGTTCTTTTTCCAATTACCTTAAATCTGTATCCTCTAGCTATCAACCTTCCTGCTAGTGGGAACAGTTTCTCCCTAGTTATTCTATCAAAATTCCACATAAATTTAATAAATCTATTAAATCACCGCTTAACCTTTTCTGCTTTAAGGAGAACAATCCCTTACTGTTGCTTCAGGTGAACACATGTCCCACCTCCTCAAAAGTTGCTAGGGGTTAAAATATACTTTTCAACTCAGATCACAGAGAGCAATCAGGAGCAAAAATCTCTGCTTTTTTTTCTCTCCCTAACCTAACAACAGTGAGGTCAATTAGAACACTCCTACCACTACCCAGAATGAGGCAGTTAACTCGTCACAGACCGAAGAATGAATCGTCCCCTTCCTGATCTATGTGACACAGTACTTCACCAGGCTTCTACTCAGAGCCATTTAAGAACACATTTTATTTTAGGTCAGAGAAATGAACTGTCTTTTCTCAATATTTGAATGACTCTATGCAATGTGTTCTGATATATTTCACTAACCATAGTTAAAACTCAGAAGGCTAGAATTTTAAGGGTTTTTTGAATTGAAAGAAAATTATTTTATTGTGATAAACATTACTCAGCTCATCTATGGAAATGCAGTGAACTGCTGCTGGCCCATTCCCACTGTCCTATCACCAGCCCACCCACTCCTCATCCTGCTTTCAGTCTCCCTATCACTTTTCTCCAATTCTCATTTTTTTGGACTTTTCTCTTTCATTCTATCCTTCTGCTACCTTTCTTAGGCTCTCGGTCTCCTGCTCCCCTTCCTGGTCTCCTACTTATTCTGTCTTAGAGTCCCAGCATTATTCTCATCCTTCTCAGGCTCTACATATCTCACACTCCTCTATCAGGTTCTTAGTTTCCCATTATTCTTTTGTGCATAGTAGTGGCAGCACATGAACCATCAGAGCATAGTAAAATTAAATATCCTGCTTGCTGATGAGTCACAAAGATTGAGAGGACATCATATAGATGAGACATAGATTTTATTCTAGCTTTTTTAGCTGAAAAGTGGATGGGGCTGGGTGATGATGGGGCAGGGTGGGGAGGTGGCAGTGGTTGTTGGTGCTGTGGTCACTTTATATGGTGAACACCCGATAAAACATTTCTGACTTTCAAGTTTACAAGATTTTCTGCAAGATCATATAGGATATGTAGTTAAACTTTATTATTACAATTATCCTGGTGTACTAATCATCAATTTACTGCATGTGGAAAATAACCCACATCGCCATAGCATTTCACTAAGTGTTATATGAGCCTTTAACTCCTTTCTTCAAGAAAGCACAATGCACATTACATGGCAGCAACCGCCTAAAGCAGTGAGCAGGCAGTCTGTTTGAAAAGATCCAAGACAGATGTTGGGGAAAAAACAAGCTGAATGGAGGAGGCCCTAAAACACCATAAATTGAGGGCAAGTGTTTGCCTCCTTCCCTTCAGAATGTTTAAAATAGATATGTTTGGAAACTGCCTGCAAAAGTTGAAGCAGAAAATGTGAAACATGTCTCGAAGTTAACTCTTGTGCTAACATCCTATTGCATTTGCCAAATAAAACAGTGTGCTAGCTTGGCAGTTGTGATTCATGACAGTCATTACACAGTTGAATTTTGTGACAATGTCTAAATAAAGGACCACTTGAGTAATGGTTCAAAAGTGCTAAGAGGGGTAACAAAAATTTCATGAGGAAGGCTAATATGAGATTCGGACAAGCAACCCACAGATTAATGGAATCAAAATTGGACTTCAATCATCAATTGTAATATTTAGCAATTAACATAGAAACTAGGAGCAGGAGTAGGCCATTCGGCCCTTCGAGCCTGCTCCGCCATTCATTATGCTCATGGCTGATCATCCAACTCAGTAACCTGTTCCCGCTTTCGCCCCATATCCTTTGATCCCTTTAGACCCAAGAGCTATATCTAACTCCTTCTTGAAAACATACAATGTTTCGGCCTCAACTGCTTTCTGTGGTAACAAATTCCACAGGCTCACCACTCTCTGGGTGAAGAAATTTCTCCTCATCTCAGTCCTGAAAGATTTACCCCTTATCCTTAGACTATGACCCCTGGTTCTGGACTCCCCCACCATCGGGGAAATCCTTCTTGCATTAAATGATCAGCAGCACTTAATCTGTTGCAAAGCTGTTTTACTTCTGCAGCTCACGTCCATCTAACATACTCACCAATTACTAGTAGCAGTAACTGATCCATTACCATTGAATAACATTAATACTGACAATCCTTACTTTGATAATGAAAGAATTCACAAAAAATAAAGAATTTAAATAACTTATTAAAATATCATTAAATGTATAGCAATGCACTTTAATAAGATCAGCTTGGCTCTTGGCACACAGTCATAACATTGTGGATTCAAGGCTTACTCCAGGACTTGAACAGAGAGTCCAGCTGGCATTTCAACTACTGGACTGAAGAAATACCGTACTCTCGGAGCTGCTAGCTTTTAGATGAGATGTTACTCTGAGTCCCTTTCTGTCTGTTCAGGTGGATGTAAAAGATCCTTTACACCCTTCAGAGATGAACAGGGAATACTCCTGTGTCTTGGATGATTGCCTTCCACCACCACCAAAAACAGATGTGCTTCCACGTTTCCGAGTTCCCTGAGGCAATGCAGGGTCATGGGCTGAGGATGGAGGTGTCCATCCAGCTCTTCTGCAACACCATGACACAGAGTTTTGATCGCATGGGCTCCTCCATTGAGAGAGTGGCCAACGTCAGACAGTCATATGCGGCAGCACTTGGAGGGCATGCAGGAACTGTGCACTGACATACACAGGATGCATATCACACTATGTAGCATGGACCCGTCAGCTGCGCTAAAAGCACAGGGATGTTTGGAGGAGGTGCTAGTTGCCCCAGAGCTGGTGCTCTCCTCCAGCCATTCAGTGTGCCAGCTAAGGGCTGAAGCTGTCCCTTAGAAGGATGAGGGTGCCAGCATCATCTTCGGTCTCCTTGGCCCCTCTGACTGATTTAGCATCTGTGTAGCATGTCCCAGTGACAGAGGCTGCCCAAGCGATGATGCAGGTGTAGCAGCCTCTGGAGATGCCGCCACGGGCACCGACGAGGACAACCACCACGTGCATCCCAGCCGCAGAGACAAGTGCCTCCGAAGCCACAGGGGAGCACCGTGCAGAAGTGGCCGAGCACGGAGGCCATCACGTCGGGCAGAGCACCGAGAGGGTCACTGGGGCATCTTCTACCTGTAGTTGTGCATTGTTTTCCTTTATGAGCACCATGTAAACATTGACACATAGAGTCACAGAGTCATTTACGGCACAGAAGGAGGCCATTCAGCCCATTGAGTTCTTGCCAGTTCTCCTTGGAGCTATGCAGTCAATCCCACTTCCCGGCTCGAACCCCATAGCCCTTAAAGTCTATTTCTCTCAGGTGGCCATCCAACTTCCTCTTGAAGTCATTGATCATCTCTGCTTCCACCACCCTTGTGGGCAACGTGCTCCAGGTCAATACCACCCTTTGCATTAAAAAGTGCTTCCTCATATTTTCCCCGCAACTTTTGCCCGAAACTTTCAATCTGTGTCCCCTAGTTCTTGTACCATTTAATGGGAACAGTTTTTCCTTGTCTAACATATTTAAGCCTGTCATAATCTTGTACACTTCTACTAAATCTCCTCTCAATTTCCTTTGTTCTAAGAACAAACCCAGTTTTTCCAACCTAACTTTATAACATGAAGCCAGATGTGTAAGCCTCTTTTAATTAATGATGGTACATCAAAAGAAGGAATGAAGTGGTGAATCCAAGCAAGGGTCCTTCTATGATGATGGTGAAACATCTGGGCACATGTGCATCCTTCATTGACAGTAGGAGTTTACATGTTCCAGACTGTGCCTTCAATGGAAGTGTTAGTACAGGCAGATCAGAGTGAGTTCCCTACCATGCTGATACTCCTGTGTCAGAGGGGCTCACTCGAACCAATTCTGAATCAGATGATCCCTGACGTTAATGGTATCCTGATGAGATCCTCGAGCCCTACGTTGGGCCCAGCCACCTCACTAAGCAGTCAGGGAACCTTGGTGCTCCACAGCTTCCCCTTCTGCTTCCCCTTCAATATCCTGCTCCTCCTCTTCCTTCAAGGAGCTATGTCCTTCCAGGCCTCATCCTTTTCAAGGTCCATACCTCTCAAGAGGGCCATGTTATCGAAAGTGCAGCAGACCACCACAATGAACAAAACCCTTGCAGGAGTGTGTTGCAGGGCGCCACCCGACTGCTCCAGGCACTGGAACTGCATCTTCAAAAATGCAATGGCCTGCTCAATGGTTGTCTTCAGATAGCTTCGATTATATCGCCTCTGTGCCTCTGCCTCAGGCCCTCTAGAGGGGTCAGTAACCATCTCTTCAAGGAATATCCCTTGTCCAGCAGAATCCATCGATGTAGTTTGGGGGCATGGAGTGAAAAGCTGCGGCAACGTGGACTGGCAGAGGATGAAGGAGTCACTGCAGCTGCCAGGAAAGTGAGTGCACACATGCAGGAAGCTCTTGATGTCGTTGAAGATCAGCTGAATGTTGAGGGAGTTTAAGCCCTTCCCGTTGATGAATCTGCCTGGCCGTTAACTGGGTGCCTTGAAAGCCGCATGGGTGCAATTGATGACAAGCTGCACCTGTTGGAATCCAGTGATGGAGGTAAAACCCACTGCCCTCTGTGCCTGCGAGGCTGAAATTGAATGTACTGTCGAGCTCTTGCAAAGAGGGCATTAGTGGCCTGCAAGATGCTGTGGTGTGTAGGCGTTTGCGAGTTGCCACCAAAGTCCACAGCTGATCACTGGAAGGAGGCAGAATTGAAGAGGTTCAAGGCCCTGGTGACTTTGATGGCTACCAGCAGGGCATGATGAGCAGTGCTGTGAGGTGAAGTCTTCGGTGACGAGGGCACAGATTTTTGTGATGATTTGCCCAGAGAGTCGCAATATACTCAGAGACTGGTTTTTGGTCATCTCAAGGTAGCTCCGTCTTCAGCAACTTTGTTGCCTTCCTGCCCCTTGTCCCTCTTCAATGCCCTCCTGATGCCAGGGGTTCTGTCCTTCCTGCTGAGGGTGTCGCCACTGGGCCTAAAATCTGTGAGTCATGCCCACAATGCCAGCTGTTGTCTTCCTTTTGCTCAGGTGATCTCCCAATTGTGTTTGGTAGCCATGCCCCCTCCTCTTACGCCTCAGCAATGCCAGGAGGGTGACGACTCCCTGCACTGCCCAAGCATTTACTCCCCACTCTCCCCACAGCCTGCGCTGCATTGATGGCACCTGTTTCCCACTGGCCAAGTCCCTCTCTGTGCCATTCACCCTTTCATGGGGCCCATCTAATTTGCTGCAGTGGACATGACTGGCTCCCACTGTGTGTCCACCTCCATTCACCTGGTCTGCCCAGGATAGTGGGCTGGATTTTGTGTAGGTGGCGGGCTCAATGTGCTGGACCGAAAAGACAGGGGGTGGGGAGGGGGGCCCACCTCGGCCTTTTTGTGCCGTTCCCCAACCCCGGAGTGACCTCTGTTGTTTTTTTGCCTAAGTGTCTGGTGCCAGGATCCCCATCCCTTTAAAGACGGGGATCCCGCCTCCAAGAGCTGTGAGCCAATAGAGAGCTCAAGCAGTATTGGCAGCGCCACCAGGAGCAGTGGCAACTGCCGGTACTGCAGAGGTCTTGGACACAGGCCCAGCGCTGAAACCCCGGACCTCAGGTAAGTGAGGCAGGATCGCTGGGGCCAGTTTGGAAGGCCCTGGTGAGGAGGGGTGGAGATGTGGTCGTGCAGTCCAGGGGTGGGGGGGAGAGGGGTAAAGTGGTTTCCAGCGGGGTTCTTCCGTGGGCCACAGATTGCCCACAGAGGACAGCCCCCCCACCCAAGCCTGTAGGGAGTGCGCCTCGTGTTACAAAGCGCCCTCCTCGTGTGGTGGAGGCACCCCCCCACCTGATAAGAGCCCAGCAGCAGTGGGAAGAGGACCTCAAATTGACCTTTGTGAAGGAAGGCCGTCATTGGCCTATCCTGCCCCCGGTAAGATTGCTTGGCGACGAGGAGGCGATGGGTCGTCCACCCCCCGGTCACAATTCTGTGGACCCCCCACCCCCGCCTCCGACCTCATCTCAGGGGGGGCCCAGAAAATGCAGCCCAGTGTGTGCAGCTCATGCGCCCCCAGCAAAATCAGAACATGCTGCTTAACAAGCTTTCAACAAGCTCTTTAGCAATGGGGAGGTGGTGGTTTAGTGGTAATGTCACTGGCCTAATAACCCAAAACTGAAGCTAAAGTGCTGGGGCCCTAGGTTCAAATCCCATCGCAGCAGATTCAATTAATAAAAATCTCAACAATTAAAAAAAAAAGCTAGTCTAATAGTGACCATGAAACCATTGTTGACTGCTGTAAAACCCCACCAGGTTCACTAATGTCCCTTTATGGAAGGAAATCTGTTGTTCCTTACCTGCTCTAGCCTACATGTGACTCTAGACCTACAGCAATATGGTTGACTCTGAAATGGGCTAGCAAGCCACTCAATTGTATCAAAACTGTTAACACAGTTGATGTATTCACACCCAAGGACTGCAATGGTACAAGGGCAATTTGGGATGGGCAATAAATGCTGACCTAGCCAGCGACGTTCATAAACCCATGAACAAATGATAGAAAATAGGTGGCCTTCTTATTGGATTGGGCAAGATCTCAGGCAGCGCCCTCCCCACACCCTGCTGAAACCCACCAGTGCTAGGAAACCGACACACCAGAAAGTTATGATGAACTTTTATAAAATTTGTTTCAGCCTCAACTGGAGTTGTGTCGAATTCTGGGAACTGCACTTCAGGAAGGATTTTTTTTTCATTCATGAGATACGGGCGTCACTGGCTAGGCCAGCATTTACTGCCATCCCTAATTGCCCTTGAGAAGGTGGTGGTGTGCTGCCTTCTTGAAGTGCTGCAGTCCATGTGGGGTAGGTATACCCACAGTGATGTTTGGTAGGGAGTTCCAGGATTTTGACCCAGCATCAGAGAAGGAATGGCGACATAGTTCCAAGTCAGGATGGTATGTGGCTTGGAGGGGGGAGGGGTGGGGGGGAGCATGCAGGTGGTGATGTTCCCATGCATCTGCTGCCCTTGTCCTTCTAGGTGGTAGAGGTTGCGGGTTTGGAAGGTGCTGTCTAAGGAGCATTGGTGCTTTGCTGCAGTGCATCTTGTAGATGGCACACACTGCTGCCACTGTGTGTTGGTGATGGAGGGAGTGAAAATCTGTGGATGCGTTGTCAACCAAGTGGGCTGCTTTGTCCTGGATGGTGTCGAGCTTCTTGAGTGTTGTTGGAGCTGCACCCATCCAGGCAAGTGGAGAGTATTCCATCACACTCCTGACTTGTGCCTTGTAGATGGTGGAGAGGCTTTGGGGAATCAGGAGGTGAATTACTCACTGCAGAATTCCTAGCCTCTGTCCTGCTCTTGTAGCCATGGTAATTATATGGCTATTCCAGTTCAGTTTCTGGTCAATAAAACCCCCAGGATGTTGATACTGGGGGATTCAGCGATCGTAATGCCATTGAATATCAAGGGGAGTTGGTTAGATTCTCTCTTGTTTGAGATAGTCTTGCCTGGCACTTGTGTGGCTCGATTGTTACTTGCCACTTATCAGCTCAAGCCTGGATATTGCCAAGTCTTGCTGCATTTCTACACAGACTGCTTCAGTATCTGAGGAGTCGCGAATGGTGCTGAACCTTGTTCAATCATCAGCGAACATCCCCACTTCTAACTTTATGATTGAAGGAAAGTCATTGATGAAGCAGCTGAAGATGGTTGAACCTAGGACACTACCCTGAGGAACTCAAGGACATAAAAGCTTTAGAGAGGGTTTACGAGAATGGTTTCAAGGAACTTCAGTTAAAGTGGATAGATTGAAGAAGATTCTCATTAGAGAAAAGAAGGTTGAGAGGGCATTGGATAGAGGTATTCAAAATTATGAGAGGTCTAGACAGAGTAAATGGAGAGAAATTGTTCCTACTGGCGGAAGGGTCAAGAACCAGAGGACACCAATTTTATATGATTGGCAAAAGAAGCAACGGCGACATGAGGAAAAATATTTTTAGGCAACAAGTAGTTAGGATCTGGAATGCACTGCCTGAGCATGTGGTGGAGGCAGATTCAATAGTGGCTTTCAAATAGGAATTGGGTAAGCACCTGAAGAGAGAATATTTTCAGGGCTATAGGGAAAGGGCAGGGGAGTTGGACTAGCTGAGTTGCTCTTGCAGAGAGCTGGCATGAATGGCCTCCTTCTGTGCTGAAACCATTCTATGATTCTCTGGCTGTTTCAAATGATTTTACTGCCTGGCAATCGGAGAATTTACTGCAGTGAATTAAGTTAACATCTGCTTTGACTACTTTACTCCATTGAAAAGTACTGTATCAGTGCTGTGCGGCTCAGTTTGACCAAGGTAAGTCAGGTTTGTTCAGTTGGTAGCCGTGTGGCATCTGATGGCTTGGGCTTGAGTTCCATTCCAGAAATTGAGCACATAATCTAAGGTGACACTTCAGTGCAGTACTGAGGGCGTGTTGCATTGCTGAAGTGCCATCATTCAGATGAGATGTCAAATCAAGGCCTTGTATGATTGTTTCAGTATGCACACTAAAAATCCCTTTGCACTCTATGAAGAAGAGAAAGATGTTCTCCTGCCCAACGTTTCGCCCTTACCAACATTTTAAATGGTTATTCATCTGTTTGTGGGACCTTTCTGTTTGCAAAATAATTGACACCTTTACTCGCATTGCACAATAACTGCACTTCAAAAAGATGTGAAGCACTTTAGGTTATCCTGAGAATGTGGTACGATGCATTATAAACACATGCTCATTCATTTGATGTTACACCATGGATGCTCTTCCATTTGTTTTGCAGTAGTTCTGGATTTAAGAAATCCAGATTGATTCCAATTGATCAGCCTTATATTCAAACTCCAACTTGGATTTTTGAATTGTTCTGACAGTAATTGTCTTGCCACTAATAATAAAACTACTTTGATTACATTGTTGAATATCTCTATTGCCAATACACCACAAAACATTGTTATGCAGACCCCCACCGGTCAAGAATGAGGCATATTAATTTTGTCACATGAACATTGATTTTAAACTGTTGCTGGAATGAAGAAATTACTTGTTTGAAGATCACCAGACACTGGGCTTGAAGAACATTTGCATACAAAGAGACATTGCTTGTGGAGACAAAGAACTATTCCCTGCTCCAATTAACCCAAATTGATTTTGATCACCAGACTTTGAAGGTGTAAGGAAGCACATTCCAGGGCCTGCTAAGACAAGACAATCCACAAAACGCAGAAGTGGTTAAGCCAGTAAGTCACATGACTGACCTGCTGGCCAACTTGGGTTTTTATTGGTGCCACACAATAAAGAATTCAGAAGGCAGTTTGCAACTGAAGCTGGAACAAGAAAGCTGCTCTTCTGACTGTGTCTCTCTCACTTTCTTCCAAGCCACAGGATCCATGGAAGACATGTAAACCTCAAGAGAGAAAAGACTCCGACACTGAAACAAGTTGAAGCATGAACTGGGCCCCAATGAATAGCAGGACTTACAGTAAATAACTAACAGATATTGCCTCAAATGTTTCCCCTTTAATTTTTCTACTTTTTCTGTCTCTATCTGCATGTGTGTTTATCACGTATGTATGCTAGCATGGTTGCGTCACATATTTGTAGATGTTAACCGAATTAGAGTTTAAGATTAATAAACTTCTACCTTTCTTGTTTAAATCTAAGGAAACCTGTCTGATTTTTATCCCTTACAATTGGAGCAGTGAACAAGGATTCACTGAAGGGGGAGCTAAAAACACAGTGTTTCTAAAATTAAACCCTGTTATGGTTAAACCAGGCAAAGGCTGAGAGGAAATCCCTGGACCCCTTCTCACCTGGTCCTAACAACATGGTGAAGAAAAATGACATATTCACATTGATTTCTTATCTTAAATGTAACTTCTGCCAGAAGTAAAACAAAAACATATTTCTCCTAGTTCCCAGACTAGCACTGGAAACAAAACAAGAACTGTATTTCTTCACAACCGCCTTTCTTTTGCATAATCTTGTAACAACATTTTTGAACGTGCATGTCACAAAAACGTGCTTGGTCGAATGATGATTTCTTAATCCACTGGCTGGAAATCTGAATAGTAAACTGGTGGAGACAAACCACTCAAACCTTGCAAGCTTCGAATGCCACCTGCTGACCGTGAGCACCAAGGCATATTCCCTGCTGCAGATTGTAGTGTTCAGTGGTTTAATTGATCTGTGTTTGATTAAATTAATCTGTTCACTGATCAATGCTCACTGTGCTTAATGACTTAAGCCTGAGGGTGGTGCTAGTGGGAAGAGAAGTTTCCAGAAAGAACAAAGACTCCCTTCTAGAAAATCAACCGCATTTCTGCCACCCAGAGAACCACCAAATCAGCATCTACATCTTCAAACCAGAGGCCTCAGGACCATCAAAAGAAAGTTGCACGATGCCCGAATTCAGCCTGAAGCCAGCCGAGACACCAACTCCAGAGATTGTATATCCTTTTATTTCTCTGGACTCTAATTCAACTACTCTATCTTTCCCCACTCTGTAGAGTGTGTGTGTGTGTGTGTGTGTGTGTGTGTGTGTGTGTGTGTGTGTGTGTGTGTGTGTGTGTGTGTGTGTGTAAAAGTTGGAGTGTATGTTATTATCTTTACTTAGATCAGTTTAAGTCCAATAAAGTTAACCTCTTTCTTTGTTAAACTTAAGGAAACCTGTCCAACTGGTTCTTTTGATGATAATGGCACATAAACAGTTAAACACTCACTGAATTGGCAAGTATATCCACATAAAAAAAGAAATAAACCTGTTGTGGTCAAACAAGTAGAGGGAAAAGAAGAGAGCGCTTTGATCCCTCCTCACCTGATTGTAACAAATCACTATAAAATATAGTAGGCTCCAGCAGTAGTATGATTTACTTCCCACAAAATTATATCTTTCGGATTTCCAGGGCTACTGACTTGTGGTGATTGAATGTCAAATTCTATTTTTATTACATGGGATTGAGAGCTTTTCACTTCTGAATGCATTGATTCAATCCATTTTCTTCATGAAAACTGTTAATTGGTGGCCTTGCTCATCATCTGTACAACTCTGAGGCATTAGCTGCCCATTTGTGAGATGCACAATTGAGATAAGAGGGCACACACTAATAACAAAGGGAATTTAACTTGCATGAGTTTCCTACATTACAACAGTGCCTACGCTTCAAAAGTACATAATTGGCTCTTGAACACGTTGGAATATCTTGAGGTTGTGAAAGGCACTCCAAAAATGCAAGTTTGTTCTTTCTTCGTGTAACAAAAACTTATGCTTAGAAATAGGACAAAAGGAATTCAATCAAGCCAACTATATTTGAAAGGGAATCTGGAGGACGTGGGGCACAAATTAAATAAAATTTGATTTTGTCTAGACCTCACTAGTATTTGCAATGAAGTCTTAAGAGTGATCCAACAAATAGCAGATTTAGTCATTGCTGCCAAACCACTATACTGAGTATTATGAACACCCTATGAAACATTTATATTACATTATTATTACACAGAATGGTTTATATTACTTATTTGGAACCGTTACCTATCACTCAAGTGTCAGCTAGAACAATATTGTTCAAGACATGAAAAGGTACCTTCTAATGTCACTGCTTAGCTTGGCTTATTAAAGGGGTGCTGTTGTATTTTTTATATGTGTCTCTGAGTTCATACAGTTAAATAACTCCATAATGTAGTTACATATTATATTGTTATGATCATGTAGTGTGACGTGGGTGGTTCCCAATGTTCAACTCCCCACTTGACTGTAGCAAGTGTATTTGTATTAGAGTTTAGCTCCTTGGTGTTTTATTTTACAAATAAGCAGACAGTGACAGGCTTTATCAGTTTTAAAAAAACAGAAAATCAATTGCTTATTGGTCAATGCCCCTTACCCTGAAACTGTCGCAACTGCATCCATTCACACATTCACTCGTGCGCACACACACACACGCACGCACACGCACGCACACGCACACACACGCAAAGAAACAGATAAAGAAGGGAAAAATGAAGATGATTTGAGTGGGGGAGGGGGAGGGTTATGATAAACCTATTGAGTTCTCTTGGAAATCAAGTTCTTGTTGGATGCAGGCCTGAGATGACAGTAGATTTCTCTCTTGATTGAAGGTTCTATTGAAGATGGTGGGTTACTTCTAGCTTTCACTGCTGTATAATGTAGATGTAGGATTCTGCAGCAGGGCTGCTTTGCTTTCTGGCTTGGTCAGAGCACAAGCTGTTCAGATGCTGCTTCTCTCTCTCTCTCTCTGACTGTCTTTTTTTAAGGCCAAACTGTTATCTCTCATCTTCTGTTTGGACACATTCTGGTCTCTTCCCCATGGTGATCACACAGTGGCCCAGGAAGAGGCTGCTTCACACCTTCTTTGTTTTAGAGGAAGTCATTCAATTCTGGAATGTTTTAGGATAAGTGTACGATGGGTTCAATTGACACCTCTTAACTTTGATGATTTGTCCTTTGTCTTTGTCAGACAGTTTGAATACACAAAAGGCCAATCCCGGCTTCTTCGGATGCCATTTTTGACCATTGTTCACTTTTTAAAATGAAGGTTCTTTTTAAAAAAAAAGACAAAGTCAGTTTTTCATAACTCTTCAGAGTTAATCCATGATTGTTATATCATTGCACTTCAGTCTGCATGACAAAATGCAAGTGCATACTTCAAGTAATCACTTTTGTACACAATCATATTTAATATGCACTTTAACATAATCAATACGCAGATATAATACACCCCCACAAGCTTTGATCAGTGTACCGACATGCTTTAGTCTTCATATACTAGTGCGGTCTGTTTCAGCCAAGTTATTTGGTTTGCCGATAAGGCCTAACTGATTCAAATAATCTATTAGCGTCTTTTATTCAGTAGTGGAGGTCACAAAGGGCTTCTGCTCTTGTGGTATTTCAGCAATCATTTAAGATGCATCAATGTAGCAATGTAAAAATGCATGGGAATGCATTAATAGATCCTGACAAATCTGTCCACCGTGCTTGATTGCATAAGGGAGTTGCCTTACTGAGAACCCAGCATCAAATTTCAATAAAACGCTTCGTGAGAAAGAAGCTGCTCTGCTGCCTTTAAGCTGAAGCTGAGCAGATGGAGAACAGAGCTGAAGCACAAGTTCAATATGAATAAATCCAGCATATGGGATTGATGAACTGAGAAATCCAAATTCCTCACGTGCCCTTCCACAAGCAAGGCTCAATGTTCAATTTGCAATTACCTTGAATTTTTAAAAAGCCATAACTACTGAAGAGTACTGGGAAGGGAAATCTACATTAACTAAAGTCAACTGTGAACCATACAATTGCTACAAAGATAAATCCCCAAAAATTGCAGGACAGCTCAACCTTGATGTTTAGACTTATGAACAGGAATGAGGTAAGTGTATGCAATCATCCAAAAGTTGACCATCATAAGATGGTAGCTAGATTCCAGAACGTAACACAAGAAAACCTTTAAGGAATCTTTCTCCAGGATATCATAAACATGGGCAGCAGTGCAATGTTCTTTGAGGGATTAAAAACAAGGAACAGCTAGTGTCACTAACTGTTCAACTGATTGTACAAACAGATCACCTTTGCCAATACTTTTAAAAGCAAGGTGATGTGATGTAATTAATTTTAAAGCAATTATATTTTAAAATGTAATAATTCACCACAATTATTATGCTTTAAAGAGCAAAACCAGTGGGGAGTTTAAAGAACAGTGGAAGGAGCGAGAAAGGGCGAGACCACTGGGGAGTTAAAAGAGCA
The DNA here is from genome assembly GCF_036365525.1 of Heterodontus francisci. NCBI lineage: Eukaryota > Metazoa > Chordata > Chondrichthyes > Heterodontiformes > Heterodontidae > Heterodontus > Heterodontus francisci. The sequence goes on along the minus strand of NC_090374.1, from coordinate 132,987,538 downwards.
GTGGGAAGGAGCATGACCAGCTAGGAATTAAAAGAGCTATCTAGTCCAGTCCAGTCTATGGCTCTGGAGCGTGCCTATCGCATTCTGAGAGAAAAAAACAAAATGCGATGTCACAGGAAAACTGGTAATTGGTTGGTTGGGGAGTATTTTTCTTATTTATATTTCAAAACCTGGGTAATTTTTAGTAACTGTAAGGTTTTATTATTAGTAGTATTAGAAAATCTTAATAGATTGGCTGGTGAGTAATAAATATTTATGACTATTACTATTGGTAAGGTTTATTACTATTGGTGGTTATTAACACTTTTGGTAACATTTTAGTATTGGTATGGTGTATTAATAGTGGTAAGGTAGATTAGTATCGGGAAAGCTTATTATTACTATTGGTAAGGTTATTATTACTTTTAGTAGGGTTATTAGTATTAGTAGTAGCAGGGTTTAATTGTAGTACCAAGGTTTATATTCTAATAGGTAGAGGAATGTTAGAGCTGCTCAGAGCTCTGAAGTGCACATCCTGGGCTAGGTGGGGACTCTAGGATGCTTCTCGTGTCCTGGATAACCATATGTGTAGGAACTGTTGTCAGTTGCAACAGCTTGAGCTTCTGATTTCAGAGCTTGAGGAGCAGCTGGCATCAATGCGGTACATCCATAAGGCTGAGAGTTTTGTGGATAGCATGATGTGGTCACCCCATGCTTAAGAGTATGCAGGCAGAGAGGGAATGGGTGACTACTAGTCAAGAAGAAACAGACAGATAGTGCAGGAGACCCGTGAGTGCATCTCACTCTCCAACTGGTATTTAGTTCTGAATACTGTGGAAAGTGATGGTTCATCTGGGGAGTGCAGCCACAGCCAATGCCATGGCACCACGGGTGGTTCAGCTGTACAGAGGGTACAAGGAAGACTGGAAGAGTGATAAGGAGATTCGATAGGGGAACAGAGAGGCATGTCAGCGGACGGAGACGTGAATCCAGGATGGTGTGTTGCCTCACTGCTGCCAGGATCAAGGATGTCACTGAACACCTGCAGAGCATGCTGAGGGGGGAGGGCGAATAGCCAGCTGTTGTGGTCCACATTGGTGTTAACGACATAGGTAGGAATAGTGGTCCTGCAGAAAGAGTTTAGTGAGCTAGGTAAGAAATTAGCAAGCGGTACCTCAAAAGTAGTAATGTACAATTACTCCCAGAACCACGTGTAAGTGGAAATAGAAATAGAAGGATAGTGCATATGAATGTGTGGCTGGAAATATGATACAGGAGGGAGGGCTTTAGATTCTTGGGGCACTGGGACCAGTTCGGGAGAAGATGGGACTTGTACAGGCCGCATGGGTTTCACTTGAGCAGAGCTGGGACAAATTTCCTCATGGGGCAATTTGCTAGTGCTATTGGGGAGGGTTTAAACTAACTTTGCAGGGGTGTAGGAACCCGGAGCTAGTACAAGGGAGGAACACCAAGTGCACACAGAATTGGAAGAGAAAGGTAGCACTAGAGTAGGAAATAGCAAAGTATTAGGTGGAGTCAGAGTGAGAGTGTTAGACAGTATTAGAGAAGGGAGTAGTTCCATATTAGATGGGAGTGGACTGAGAAGGACTATGAGGAATGCAAATACAATACAAATGCACAAAGTGTGGTGAATAAGGTTGGTGATCTATAAGTGCAAATTACAGTATGGGAATATGATGTAATGGCAATAATGGAAATGTGGCTTAAAAATAGTGAGGACTGGAAGCATAATATACAAGGATATAAACTGTTCAGAAAAGACAGAGAAGGAAAAAAGGGAGGTAGGGTGGCAGTCCTGATTCAGGAAGACATTGCAGTGCTGGAAATGGACGATGTCCTTAAAGGGGCAAGGACAGAATCCATTTGGTTATATCTGAGGACTAACCTCAGATTCTATAGTCCTCCAAAAAATGAGAGAAATAGAGGAGCAAATCTGCAGGGAAATCACAGAGATTTGCAAGAACTATAGAGTGGTGAAACTGGGGTACTTTAATTACCCAAATATCATTTGGTAGAATGCTAGAGTAAAGGATAAGTTGGGGGGAGCAATTTATACAATGTGTTTAGGAAAACTTCCTTGATCATTATGTTCTCAGCTCTACTAGAAAAGAGGCATTTGCTGGATCTGGTGCTGGGAAATGAGATGGGCCAAGTGGAACAAGTGTCTGCCGAGGAACACTTGGGCAAGAGCGATCATTGTATCATAAGGTTTAGACTAGTAATGCAGAAAAGCCAGGAACAAAATAAAGTAGAATGTCTAGATTGGAAGAGGGATAATTTCAATGCAATGAGAAGGGATCTAGCCAGGGTAGAATGGAAACAAAGACTGGCAGAAGAGCTGTATCAGAACAATGGGTTATCTTTAAAGAAGGGATGCTTCAGGTACAGGCTAGAAACATTCCAACAAAGGTGAAAGGTTGAGGAACCAAGAACAGGCAGGCCTCCTTGGATGACGAGGGAGATAGAGATGATGATGAAATAAAAAAAGGTGTACGATGCATGTCAGGTGAGTTCATCAAGTGAGAACCAGGCCATATACAATAAGTTGAGAGGGGAGGTGAAGAGGAAAATAAGACTAAAAAAGAGAGAATATGAAAACAGAATGGCAGTCAACATAAAAGGAACCCAAAAATCTTCTACCCGCATGTAAATAACAAGTGAGTAGTAAGAAGAGGAGGAGTGGGGCTGATTAGAGACAGAGAAGGTAATATATGTTTAGAGACACAGTGCAAGGGTAATATACCTAATGTGTACTTTGTATCAGTGTTCACTAAACAAATGGAGGCTGACAAAATATCAATAGAAGCAGAGAGTGTAGAGGCAATGGATAGGATAAAAATTGAGAGGTGGAGGTACTAACAAGACTGGCTATGCTTATGGTAGTTAAGTTACCTGGTGCAGATGGCTTGCATCCCAGTTGCTAAAGGAAGTGGGGATGGAAATAGTTGTAAGATTATTAGGTTACTAAAAAGTTATTAACCAGAATACTAATTATTAAAATCTAGCTATTATAAACAAACATTTAGCTTTATTAGAACCTTTTTTGTAGTATGGTAAAGTGGGAAAACTTAGGAAATAGGGCAGAGTATAGACAAGATAGACGGAAGTATAGATAAGGTAAAAGGATTCTGGGGGATTATGTCAAGTTTTAAAATGCTTACTTGCAGTAAAACGGTGAGACCTTGAGAGCGGTGAAAACAGCTTCAGCGAGAATAAAATGTAAATTTGTCTTGCAATGAGATAAGGGACCACAAAATGTAAAAACATTGAGATAAAGTAATGAACACAAAGGGGTATTATCTGTGTAAATCCAAAAGGTTAGCAACAGCCAAAGAATGATCCTTGGTTGGTTAAGAAAGACATCCTTTAATACAAGGCTAAAGACGATTGGAGGAAGGGAGGGTTAATTGAATAGTAGCCAGGATAAAAGTTGTCTTGACTTTGTCTCTGCACGGCAGAAAATCTTCAAACAACAAGTGATAAGACAGAGACACAGACCAAAAAACGTGAAGACCAGAAGCTGCAAGAGAAAGAGTTGTGTGCTCTGCCGTCCAATCTCTAATATGGGTAGTATCTGTGTTAGACTGTTTATCACTGCCTGAGTTTGTGACTATGATTTATCTGAAAATTTAATAAACTTGTCCTTTACCTTTATCTCAATAAAGTAGATTCACAATAAAGCTTTCGCTGCCAAGTGTCATAAGCACTTCTGCTTTTTAAAAAAAGGAGGTCTGTGTGCCTTTAACACTGAAAAAACTCTGTGGACAATATTTGCAGAGGTTTAGTATTTGAAGAGTCCAGGCTGCAGTGAAAGTTGTATTCAAGCAACCTAATGATTTTACGGCGGTCTTATGATTCCTATTGAGAAAGGCTTACAGTTCTATTTTGGCAGTGATGAAGAAACCAGAAGGCTGTGAGCAGCTGTAAGAGTTACTGCTGGAAACTGGCCAGGAATACAGCCCAGAAAACTCTCTCTCTTGGAAAATAATTCCTGTATCAAAGAGAAACAGACCCAGAGAAAGGAGGAGTCGCTACACTCTGTGGAGAGACACTGCTTTGGAGAAAGAAAGCCTGTGTTTCGGGTGGGGCAGGTTGCTTCCATTCAAGAATTCCTGTCTGAAGAGTGAGTTCTGTAGTTGCTGTGCTCTGTGGAGAAGGCTCCTTTGCTGAGAATAAGTCCTGTTGACTTTTGTGTTTTTGGAAGTTCCTGAACTCTCAAGAAATTTTCTACTGTTAGACTGCTACTTTAAAATTGAAATAGACCTGTTGCTACAACCTGTTGCTGAAAGATCTGTGTGACGCATGCTGCAGATGAGCTACCTTGAAAGCCTACCCATCACAGACTATTCATTAATTTCACCTGGAGAGACATCAGGTGGCATCTGACTATTCGACTCTGGGACACCTCACTGATCCAAGAAAATACTACCAAAAGTTACAACCCAGTTATTTATATATTCCTAAGAAACTCTTGTAAAGACCATATTTCCATTTTCCCAGTTAACTGTTGGTAATTGAATGTATGTATGTTAATGAGAGTTAGGAAGATTAAGGAGTTATTAAATCTTTTCATACATATAGATTCATCTCAATATCACTTAAAACTTGGTTTATTAATAAATAGTTAATTTTGTTATTGTTTAAAGAAACCTGGTTTGGCGTGTTTTATTCTGGAGATAAACAAAGTGATTAATTTAGCTGTTTTTCCAGTAGGTGGGAAACTTTACTAATATGCTGTGACTTGTGGAGTCGTGGGATTAAATTAACAGTGCATTACTCCCACCGCGGTCGTAACACAAGTCTGTTCCTGCCTTAGAAGGGGTCATTAAATCCCCACTATCGTATCAATCTTACAGCTGGGGCTGCGCAAGACTTGGCGAGAAGGGAAGGATTTCGAATTCGCGAGTTCAGCCCACACACGTCTTGGGAGGTAAAACCCTTTAGGGAGTGTGGAGATGTTAACTGACCTACCAGTGATCAAAAACACTAATACCAGAACATAAAGTCATAAAGAGAGTAGATAAAGTCATGTCATCTAAACATGTTAAATGGGTCTTCGAGCAAAAATACAAGGAAGTTATAGAGTTCTCTCAAGTTAAGATAGGCCAGAAGAAGTTAAAGATAGAGATGGCAAAAAAACTTCTGGCTTATAGCACTCAGCGGATCCAAGAGGCCGCTATTCAGAAAGATAAAGAGTTGAGCGACTGAACCAGCGGGTTCGAGATTTGGAACTGTGCCACAAGTGTATGACTGCTCTGTTGCAACAACAGTATGTCTCTAACTTGAATGCTGGCACAGCCGTGATTGACCCTCAGGAAGCTAAAAGTCAGTTAAAACAACAGTAGGAGGAGAATGAAATCTTAAAAAAGATTTGGAACTGCAAGAAAGATTGGGGAGACGACGGGCAATTGTGTCTGCTGTAACCATGGGAGGCACTGTCTCGGCCTCCTACAAGGACGATGGGGGAAAAGTAAATTGGGGAGACCTGAAGTGGGGAAGTGAGAGCTATCAGGTTGAAGAATGTGGGACAACTTAAATGAAAATTTTAGTGAAATTTAAAGTGAGTAGAAGTAAATTACTGTTTCTGTTGTTCGAATGTGTGAATGTTGGAAACTTCCATGAATGAATATCAATATCTATGTACCTTGTGTTCTGTAGAGCTAACAGTTGTTAACCCTTCGTAGTCTGGCTTTAATGTTCAAAACACGAGTCTGTTATTTGTTCTATTATTTCTATATTTCTGAGTCATGTTTTGGTGGTGAACTAGTTGAACCTGTGTGTTCCTTGGGCTTGGGATTGGGAATTTAACACAGATTTACTGGAGAAGAAAAGAGGAAAGAAAAAGAAGAAAAAAGTAAGAAGATGCCAGAATTAGCATCACTCTGTGTCCAAGCACTGCGGGATGTAAAGACCGTGTGCGACTTGTAAACTATCATCTGGTTGTTAAGTATAACTTTGCCATTTAATAAATCCTCCAATTTGTTATATCGAATTCATAGTGTGCAACTGTTCTTGTCTTGTTCCAAGAACCCAAATAGGTTTAGAACCGCCTAGAAACTTTACATATTGGTGACCCAGATGGGACAGCAACGTCTCCTGTCATTTTTGGACCTTTGAGCTGCATACCAAAGTTAGGTTTTTTGTTCTTGGATCCGGAAATGTTGAATTCTGATATTTTTAATTTAGGGTCTTTGATTTTACCAACATTCAGATCTACATCAGATACATCGGTATTGCCTTCTATCTTTGGTCCAGATAGATTGACATCTGCCTCGAGTGGCAAATGTGACACTCTTATTCAAGAAAGGGTGAAAGGACAGTTCTGAAAGCTACAGGCCGGTTAGTTTAATATCCTGTGGCTAAGGTTTTAGAAACAATAATCAGGGAAAATATCAACGGACACTTAGAGAGGTTCAGGTTAATTAAGAATAGCCAGCATGGATTTGTAAAAAGCAGATTATGCTTGACTAAACTAACTGAATTTGTTGATAAGGTAACAGAGAAGGTTGATGAAGGGAATGTGGTGGATGTTGTTTATATGGATTCTAAGAAAGCATTTGATAAAGTACTGCATGAAAGACTGGTGAACAAAATTGAGGCTCATGACATAAGAGGGTCAGTGTCCAATTGGATAAAAAAAAATGGCTTATGGACAGAAAACAGTGAGTTGTAGTAAATGGTTGCTTTTCAGACTGGAGGATGTTAGACAGTGATATTTCCCAAGGGTCAGTGCCGGCATCACTGCTTTGTTGATATATATAAATGACTTGGATCTTGGAATCCCGAGTAAAATCTCAATATTTGCTGATGACGCCAAACTTAGACGTGCAGCAAACAGTGAGGATGATATGAACTTCCTTCAACAGGACATAGATTGGCTAGCAGAATGGACAGAGAGGTGGCAGATGGAATTTAATACTGACAAGTGTGAGGTGATGCATTTTGGCAGGAGGAATAGGGAGAGGCAATATATACTTAATGGCACAGTTCTAAAGAGTGTGCAGGAACAGAGGGGGTGCATGTTCATCAATCATTGAAGGAGGCAGGACATATTGAGAGAGTGGTTAGTACTGAGTACAAAGGCAGGGAAGTTATGCTGAACCGTTATAAAGCTCTGGTTAGGCACCAACTGGATTATTGCTTCCAGTTATGTCACCACACTTCAGGATGGATGTGTGTGTTAAACTCCAGAAAGCTTCTTGTGGAAGGATAATTGCTGGAGCCAATCTATACTCAGTTTCACATTTATTGTACAGAATAAAATTATTCCAAACAAGTAGCTCCTCACTCAAACCGTCCACCAATCTCAGTAAAGGTCTGCTTATACGTGCTCAAGTAAGACCCCAATTAACACCCTCCACCTGCATATAATCAAACAATTGATACATAATTAACAGATTAACAGTGAGGGTCCTTGAAAGAGTGCAGAGGAGATTTACCAGATTGGTTCCAGGGATGGAGGATTTTAGTTACAAGGTTAGCTTGGAAAAGCTGGGTTTGTTCTCCTTAGAACAAAGGAGATTGAGGGGAGATTTTATAGAGGTGCACAAGATTATGACAGGCTTAGATAAGTTAGACAAAGAAAAACTATTCCCATTAACAAATGGTACAAGAACTAGGGACCATAGATTGAAAGTTTTGGGCAAAATATGCAGGGGAATATGAGGAAGCACTTTTTTGTTAATTACCGCAGTGGGTGGTAATGACCTGGAACTCACTGCCCAAAAGGGTGGTGGAAGTGGAGATAATCAATGACTTCAAGAGGAAGTTGGATGACAACTGAGAGAAATAGACTGGCAGGGCTACAGGGAGCAAATGGGGAGTGGGACTGACTGCATAGCTCCGTGGAGCGCCGGCATGGCCTCAATGGGCCAAATGGCCTCCTTCTGTGCCGTAAATGACTCTATGACTCTACATAAGAACAAAAGATTAAATAAGTAGAGGCCTGATAGTGGAGTTAGTTGAGAAGATCTGGTATTACTGCAAAGTAACTACCAAGCATAGATAGGAAACTCTGTGCTAGCTTTCATACTTTGAGGCCTAGTTAGAGCCTTGCCTCAGTGACAACATTCTCACCTCTGAATCAGAAAAAGGTGGGTGAAACATCACTCAAGAAACCTGAGCACAAAAAGCTAGGCTGACATTACATTGCTGTACTGAGGTACTGTTATATTACTGAAGGAATCATCTTTCAGATGAGACATTAGATTAAGACCCTGTTTCCCATCTCAGGTAGATGTAAAGGATCCTATGGCACTTTATGAAGAAGAAGGGAATGATCCTGGTGTCCTGGACAATATTTATCCTTTAATCAACATTATTGAAATAGATTATCTGGCCATTTATCTTCATATTGTTTATTGGACCTTGCAGCATTTTCCCCACAATACAATAGTTACTTGAAAAAGTAATTAATTGGCTGCAAAGTGCTTTGGGAAATCCTTAATAATTGAATGGTACTATATAAATCCAAGTTTTCTCTTCTTACTAATGATTTGGCAGCTTTTTCACCTTCCTCGTCCAGGGGATCTGAGGCAAATTGCAGCTTTTCAGATGCTGACCTCACTGAGATCACAGAACTCAGCATAGGGCAGGGAGCAGGGACCCTGTGATTTCCCTGGCTTTGTATGACTCCAGGGAGGTGAAAATGGGCTCATGGTGAATCAGCAGCTAATTTTTCACCATGTCAGTTTTTATTTGCCATTGACTTAGAAAATATTGCCAAGATTTCTTCATTTTAAACCAAGTAAAAGCAACAGTAAGACAAGGAAATAAGTCTCCAAAAAGTGTTTGAACTATCCTTCTGTGAACTTTAGTAAAATGCAGATCAGATGCAGTGAAAAATTTGCTGCCGATTCGCTATGAGCCCATTTTGTGGTGCTGACTGGGACCAACTTAATCGCCCCAAGTCTGATACATTTACCTAAGCTGAGTAAGCATAAATTCGTTCTCATCCAACATCTATTCACATACAGCAGGAGTCACTGTAGAGCTTTCCTGACTGGGAACCCTGGGTGATTTCTGCCCTTCCTGGCCTGAGGGCACTGAAACTAACTGGTAGCATTTCACCATTGCCCAGTTGAGAACAACTAATTCAGCACAAACAGGGGGTTGAACTTGGGAATCGTACTTGCTTGTATCCTTTAACATTGCATACACCATGTTTTAACCCACAGAATCACCTGGGGAATCATATTTAGGTCTTTGCACAACATTCTGGTCAACACTATCTGGCATCAATGCCACTAAGCAGCATGACAAATGCAAAGAATTAATCAATTCCAAAAAAAGTCAATTTATGCCTGATAATTCTTGCATGTTTCTTACTTTAGAATTCTTCATAAAGCTATTAGGTCTCTCCATCTCAACAGCACTTATTTTAGCTTTGAGATAATAGGGTATATTTTCAACATTTGAAATCAATGGAAATGAAATCGGATGGTTTCTAGAACAGGCGCTGATCTACAACACTAGTTTTATGCCAGAGCAGTAAGTTGAAAATCTACCCCAATATGTCAGGATAATTAACACATTTAGTACTATATTGTCTGACAACAATGGCAACTGTCTGAGGCTGAATCAGACTATTTGCAACCTTGGTGTCATACCTGATCCCAAGTTGAGCTTCTGACCCATATCCACGACATCACTAAGGCCGTCTAATTCCGTCTCTGTAATTTGCCTGACTCTGTCCTTGTCTCAGTTCATCTATTGCTGAAACCCTCAGTCATGCCTTTTTCACCTCTATTCAAATGTACTCCTAGCTGGCCTCCCACATTCAACCCTCCATTAACTTGAGGTCATCCAAAACTCTGCTGCTCGTGTCTTAATGTGACCAAGACCCATTCACCCATCACCCTTGTTCTCATTGACCTATACAGCTTCCTGATTAAGCAACATCTTGATTTTAAAAGTTTCATCCTTGCTTTAAAATCCTCCGTGGCCTCACCTCTCCCTATCGCTATAATCTCCTCTAGCCCTGCAACCCTCTAACAGATCTGTGTTCCTCTAATTTTGGCCTGTTGAGCATCCCCAATTTTAATCAGCTCATCAATGGTGGCCATGCTTTCAGTTGCCAAGGCCCTAAACACTGGAATTCCTTCCCTAAACCTTTTTGTCTCTCGACTCCACTTTCCTCCTTTAAGCTGCTTCTTAAAACCAATCTTTTTGACCAAGTTTTTGACCATCTGCCCTCATATCTCCTTATGTGGCTCAGTGTCAAATTTAGCTTTATAACACTTGTATGAAGTGCCTTGGGATATTTTATTAAGAACACTATTAACAATGATATAGAACAGCAATGGGAAACATTTAAAACGGTGTGCAACAGAGTCGAGGAAAAATATATTTTGCTAAAAAACAAGAATAAGCTAAACACTAACGAATGAATAAAGACATGAGGAAAAAAGTTGAGAATAAGGAAAGAGACATACACTAAGTACATGGACAGCAGGGGACAGCATAAGGGAAAATATGAAAGGATTAGAAGAGAAATCAACAAAACAAGAGGACAAAGAGGAAATATGAAATTAAGTATCAAGCAATATAAAACAAAATAGTAAAATATTTTACAGGCTCACAAATAAAAAAGGAAAGTCTGGATGGGAATAAAGCCACTTAATGATGGGCAGGATAATATCACAGACACTGATTAAGAAATGGCAGAAATATTAAATAAGTACTGTGCTACAGTATTTACCAGGGAAACAGGACAGGTAGACATGAAATCAGATAATGAGATTAGAAATGAGATAACTGCATTTCAAATAAAAAGGAGGTGAAATATTAAATAAACTAATCAAACTTAAAGAGGATAAAACCCCTGTCCGGACGGCAGAGACATTACTACACATTTTTAATAATTCGTCAGAGAAAGGTGTAATGCCAGAAGCTTGGCAGATAGCTAATGTTATACTTATATTTAAGAAGAGAGATAGAATGTGTCCAGGGTATCATAGACCAGTCAGTGTAACATCGGTGGTGGGAAAAATAATGGAATTCCTACTAAAGGAGAGAATAGAAAAAACATCTAAAAGCCAAAAATGAATCAGGCCAAAGAATAAGGAGTCAAGGGACAAGTGACAGAATGGTTTGCTAGCTGGCTTCAAAACAGAAAGCAGACAGTAGGAGTAAAGGATAGTTATTCAGAGTGGCAGAAGGTGGAAAGTGGTGTTTCTCAAGGATCAGTGCTGTTCACAATTTATATTAACAATTTAGACGTCAGAATCAAAAATACAATTTCTAAATTTGTAGATGACACCACATTGTGGTGGATAGCCAATATTGAGGAGGATGCAACAACTTAAAAGATGCTGTTAATAAACTTGCAGAATCAGCATATAATTGGCAAATGCATTTCAACGTAAATAAATGTGAGGCATTATATCTTGTCAAGAAAAATAAGGAGGTTGCATATTACATAGAAAATAAGAATCTAAATTGGGTAGAGGAATGAAGGGATCTGGGAGCACAAATACACACATCACTAAAAGTGGCGACACAGGTTAACAAGGCCATAAAAAAGCAAACCAAGCACAAGGGTTTATTTCTGGAGGGGTATGATTGAAAAATAACAAAGTAATGCTAAACTTGTATCGAACCTTGGTTAGACCACACCTGGAGTATGGCTTAGAATAATGGCCATTATAATATAAGAAAAGATATAGAGGCACTGGAGAGGGTGCTAAAAGGAGTCACAAGGATGACACCAGAAATACCTGTGAAAAGAGAAGGCTGAGCGGTGACCTAACAGAGGTCTTTAAAATTATGAAAGGTTTTGATAGGGAGAGAATGTTTCCACTTGTGGGGAAGAGTAAAACTAGAGGCCATAAATATAAGACTGTCACCAAGAGATCAAATAGGAAATTCAGAAGAAACCTCTTTACCTAGATTGTGGTGAAAATGTGGAAGTCGCTACCACAGGGAGCGGAATAGAGGGTTATGATGATAGAGTCAGTTGAGGAAAGAAGGGAGGAGGCTTGAGTGGAACATAAACATCACCATGGACTAGTTGAGCCAAATGGCCTGCTTCTGTGCTCTATATCCTAAGTTATCTTATGTAATATAAATACAAGTGGTTGTTATCGTGCAACAAATATCCTTACCATGGCCAGAATTTTATGCTACCCCCAACGAGCTGGATGGTGGCAGGGTGGGGGTGGCATAAAATGGAGCAGGAGGCTCCAGGAGGTCTTCTCGACCCGCTCCTGCTTCCGCCCCATTTTACGTAGGGCCGGGGGTGGGGGGGGGGGGGGGCTGGGCAGCCCGCCCCAGGCCAATCAAGGTTGCCAATTAATGGCCACTTAAGGGCCTTTGCCCGCCTCCATGTGGATTTTACGCATGGCAAGCTGGCGTCCTGGAGCCGGGAAAGGCCGCCCAGGAAAAGCTGGCGGCCTCTTAGCGCACTGGAGAGGGGACCCTGACAATCGGACACCGGGTTCCCAATTGAGGGCTGCCCCCACTTCCCCAACCACCCCCAGGACCTAAGACACCCCCTTCCCCCCAAACGACTAACCTTGCCTCGCTGGGGCCCGACCAATTCCCCCCGGCGAAGCAACCCAAACTTACCTGGACTCCTGGCTCCATGTCCTCGGCTGGGTTGCAGTCCCAGCAGTGGCCACCGCTCCCAGTGGCGCTGCTGGGACTAAGAGCTGCCTGCCCACTGATTGGCTGGCAGCTCAATGAGGCAGGACTTCCTCCCTCAAGTGGGTGGAAGTCCCGCCTCTGAACACTTAAAGCCCGGGGGACACATAAAATGCGGGACCGATCCCCAGGCTAGGCGGAAGCGTGTTCGCCACCGACTTTTACAGCGATGGCCAGCTCCCGTCCGCCAAACGTAAAATCCAGCCCTACGTGTAGAATTGTTGGTAGAAATGCTAGTAGGAACACAAACACACAGTCATAGCATTAGCAGCCAATATTCCTTCCAATTTTTCTTTGTTGTGCAAGGCCTGTTTAGTGCACTGCGCACTAAATGCAAGATTGCTGCGTAGCTGCATATGTGCGCGTCTTAGCAGGAAGAATGGTAGCCTTAATCTATAACCTGTACTCATTTCACTTTGTTGCTTTCTACATTGTAATATATGGCCTTTGACATTGTTTGCAACTGAATGTTTTGGCTGGTGATGCAGTGAATTGATATGCTACTTGGTGTTTATTTGAACTGTCTCTATATATCTCAATGTGCAGGATGGGGAAGATTTTATTATGCCATGACAAAATAATTCTTCAGAATGCAGCCAGGAAATAATTAGCTACAACTTATTGAGACCTTCGATACTAAATATATATATCGGTGCCTCAAATGCACTAACTACATTCAAACTTCAAAGAAACATAGCCAATAAAGGTAACATAGTATAAAGTAATGTACACTTAAACTATTTCATCCTTTCTCTATTTCCATATGAAAGCAGCTAAACCACATTTAAAAGGAGGCAAGACATTAATTCCAGGTCCATGAAAGGCAGATCACGCCAAACAACTTTTTTGAAGTTCTTTGAAGACTTGAGAGAGTTGATGGATGAAGGTAATCGCATAGCAGTTATATTTATCTCTATTTTTAGAATGTATTTGATGTGACCTGTGGTTAAAATGAAAGCTTTTGGTCTTGTCTGAACAATAGGAGGCAAAGGGCAGTGATCAACCATTGTAATTCTAATTGGATAATTGTGACCAGCAGAGTTCACCATGGTTCAGTGCCCAGACGTCTGTAGTTCAAAATGCTCAAAAATTATCCTGATGAATGTCATAAAAATGCAACATACATGAGTGACAGCCAGCTGTATGGACAAGCACAATGAGAGCAGTGGAATAGGTCTTTGGTGCAAAACAGATGACAGTGAATCGACAGTCCATTTTACACCCCTTACTCAATGGAAAAGAAAATCAGGGATTTTTAAAAATGGACTACCAGTCCAACATTACCTGTTTTACACTATCACTTAAGGCCAATTTTGCTCACAATCTACCTCCAGTTATCCACAGTGTCCTGGCCAATATGTATCCCTCAATCAACATCACCAAAGAACAAATTATCTAGTCGTTATCCCTTTGCTGTTTGTGGGAGTTTGCTGTGTGCAAATTGGCTGCTGCATCTCCCACATTACAACAGTGACTGCACTTCAAAAGAACTTAATTGGCTGTAAAGCGCTTTGAGACATCCGGTGGGTGTGAAAAACACTTTATAAATGTATTTATTTTCTTTACAACTTTTTGCAGAAAGAAATAAAAGTAAATGACGCTGGAGAGATTTAGCAACAGGTTAGGCATATTTAAACTTCTCATCCTTGTGTTCAAATCCCAGTTTGGCTTCACCATGGGCTGAACTTTACTGATCCGCCGACATTGAGTTTTGTGGCGGGGGGGCTGGAAAATGCATCCATGAGAGGGCTGCCACGCACACCGACGCCGGGAGGGCCCAGCCTGATATTACCGGCGGCAACGAGGCCCTGTGGCAGCCCCTGCTGCTCGGCGATGGGACCCCAATTTGAATATTTAAATCAATTAAAATGTTTGATTTAATTAAGCTCACATTGCTGCTTGATGTCCCGCTGCGATCTTCGGTCCTGCGGCTGGCACTTCCGCACCTTCAGATCCCTGTCCGAGGAAATGAGGTGCAACACTGGTGGGGGAGTGGAGTAGGGGGAAGGGGGGGAAGGTATGTTTATCAGTGTGGGTGGTGGGGGGGAACGGGATCAAATTAACATCATGGGTGTAGGGGATGGTGGGAAGGCTTGTAGTTGAACGTTTGTGCAGTTTGGGGGGTGGGGGGGGGGGGAAGGTCAGATGGTAAAGTTAAGTGTTTTTGGGAGCAAAAGGCAAATAATTAATTTAATTGTTATTGGGAGGTGTGGAAGAGGGGCAAAAGAGGTGTATTTATTTATTTTAATTCAATTTGCTGTTAAATATTTAAATTAGCCGGTAGGGCTGACAGCCCTTAAATTACGTCAGCGCCTGCACACAGGCAGCTGACGCCATTGCCAATGACGGACAGCTCGCCCTCTCCATGTGATCGGGGGGGGGCGGGTGGGGAGAGCAGCCCGCCCTGGGGATGCAAATGAGCTGCAGCACAGAAGACTGTGGCGGCTGTAAGGTGTGCGGCCCGCGCGGGCGTGCTGCCGTTTTTTCATCTTGCCGCCGATCTTGGCAGCGAGATTATAAAATTCAACCCCTTATCTCTGTAACCTCCTCCAGCCCTACCACCCTCCAGATTTCTGCGCTCCTCCAATTCTGACTTCTTGTGCCTCTTGGATTTCTTTCACCCACCATTGGCAGTTGTACCTTCAGTTGTGTAGTCCTAATCTCTGGAATTCCTCTCCGCCTCTCTCTCTCTCCTGTAAGACACTCCTTAAAACCCACCTCTTTGAACAAGTTTTTGTTTACCTGTCCTAATATCGCCTATGTGGTTCAGTGTCAAATGTTATCTGACAACAATCCTGTGAAGCACCTTGGGATGTTTTATGATGTCAAAGGCAATATATAAACACAAGTTGCAAGGAGATTCAGAGGTGTGGGCTCCTAAGAAAGAATGAGCTAGAGTAGGAGGCTAAACAATGACATTTTGGAATAGATTTTGCCACTCCTGCTTCTCCTGGCCACACAAAGTTGAAAAAAAAATCTTGTTTAAGCCTCTTCTGGCCCTGGATACCAGTCACCTAGTTACAAAGCTATGGCAGTTTCCTGCTCAGGCTGCTGAATTAAAATTCCAGTCATTAGGACCCAATATTCATATGTATAAAAGGACCTCATGGCTTTCGATAGGTGTGCTGATCACCTAACTTATAAGACCAGGTTAAAATTGGTCCCCTCATCTCCCAGCGGCTTCCGGGCAGGTAAGTAACCTGGACAAATTCAACTACCCACTCGCCTACTTTCTAATGAGCAGGTAGGTTTAAAATGACCTCCACTGTTCACATTCCATCATATGATTTTTATCATCCAAAATTATTCCCAGTTCAAAGATTCCCTTAATGTTTTGGCAATAGTTAATTGGACCCAAAATGTTTTCCCATCGTACAAACAATTAAGCTGCCTCGAGCAGAGCAAGCAGATAAGAGCCCACCTTACTTGAAGATAACTCAGGTTTTTAATTTTACCTTTGTTCAGAATCACTTTGTTCTCCAGATAACAACCAACTATCAAAGTGATTTCTCCTTGAACACTTGAAGTGTGGAGTTTCTCTTTACCAGCATGGTTGGTTGGCATCCTTCCATCTACAAAAGATGATGGGCACGCAGCAAACAATCCATTTAGGTGGGGTGTCTTCCCTCAGTGCACCTCTGTTGACGCTATGAAGGCCAATCCTTGACAGGCAGGTTCTGCCACAAGTGCCACACATGAAGCTGCTAAGTGATGCTGTGAGTTGTTGTTTTTGACATTGGAGCCTATTGCCAAGCTGCTGTAGCAACTGGTCACCACTGTAGTGCACACCAGTCGACAGATGTGCCACCATTTCCCTCTTTTGCCAGCTAGTGACTCCAGGTGCAATAGTTAATATTTAAGGCCTTCGTGTCATGCTTGCATGCATCCTTAAAGTGGAACTTTGGGCGCCCCACTGGTCATCTGGTCCTGGCTACCTCACCAAACAGAAGGTCCTTGGGTATGCGACTGTCTTCCATCCTGCGGACGTTTCCGATCCACCGAAGACTCCTCTGTTTGATTAGTGCCAACACACTTCAGAGCTCTGCCTTTGAGAGGATTGCCAGATTTGTGATTTTGTCCTGCCAGGATATACCCATAATGTGCCGCAGACAGTGAAGCTGGAAATTATTGATCTTCTTTTCCTGGTAACTGTAAGTCGCCCATGTTTCACAGCCATACAGCAAGGCGCTGAGAACATAGGCCTTATAAACCACCAGCAAGGTTCTAAGGGTCAGCTTCGTGTTATCCCATGCGCGTCTCACAAGTCGGCCAATGGTGGTAGCTGCTTTCCCCATGTGTTATTGAACTCAGCATCAAGGGACAGATTGTCTGTCACTGTGGACTCAAAGAAGCAGAATTTGCTAACTACTTCCAGTGTGGTGTTATTTCGTGAAATCAGGGGCAGAGATGCATCACCTTGTCCCATGACCACTGTTTGCTTGAAGCTTATAGTTAAGAAGAACAAGTTACAGGCATGGGAGAGACAGTCCATGAGTTTTAGTAGCTGAGTTTCCGTGTAAGCGACTAGCCCAGCATCATCAACAGAGAAGAATTCTTTGATCAGGACATGATGTGTTTTTGTCTTCGCTTTCAGCCTTGATAGATTGTAGAGCTTGCTGTCTGACCTCGTGTGCAAGTAGAGTCCTTCCATATCAGCAGGAAAGGCAAAGGTCAGGGGCATGGAGAAGAAGATGCCAAATAGAGTGGGGCTAGGATAGAACCCTGTTTCACTCCATTCTTCATTCCAAAGATGTCAGAAGTGGAGCCCATCAAACATACTGATTTCATAATGAAAGCTTTCAGATTTGACTTAAATGGGACAAAACACTTTTCTGCCTGTTAATTTAGCTCTCTCTCAATGTTCAAAGTGTTACTGAAACCTTAAAGTGTGATAAACAGGATCTCTCCTGATGGATCAATGGATAACAACATTACAGAATGTGTTACTGAGACATACAGCCAGGGATTGTATCAGGTTTAATCTGGATGAAGTTAGTTCACTTTAGCCACACAGAGGTGAGGACACTACAATAGGCCTCAGTATCACAGAAGTTTCCACCAGAAATGACATTGGGTACACAATATCGGCATAAATACCAATGGGCACATTATAATTAGGCATGAACAGCTTTCAGCATTGCTATGGGCAGTGGATGGGCAGGGTGGGGGGGGGGCGGATTAAAATTTAGCAGTCTGAAAAAAACCTTACAATCAGGGTAAGACATTTCACACTAAAGCATTTTTCAAAAATAAGGTATAAAAACAAATTTGTAGTTGGCCTCTGCCCCAAGATTGCATCAGGTGCCAAGACTTTCCATTGCCAATCTATGACTGGTTCCAGTGGGCTCTATGGTGGAGACTGGGAAATCCACCAAAAGTGTACAAAATAGCCTGAATGTGACAAACGAGCTAGGCCAATGCACATCTTGGTGACAGGCCAAGCTCCAGCCAGGACTGAGTTGAACCAGCATTGCACAAAAAACAGAAAATCCTGCCTGATGTCTAGTATATCACAAGAAAAGTGGGAACCTGAGTAAGGTAATGTAGGGCTTCCATGGAATAATACCAAAGAATGAATTACTCTTCTTGAGAGGCAGTGAATATTGGGGAGTATAGTGTTACAAAGTCCTTCAAACTGAGGGGGCGATATATACAATCACATCACTGGCAAGGCCTCAACATCATGCCACTAAACTTTCGAATTTTCTTCTTAAAGCTCTCTGCCTTACTCCATTTTTCAGCACTTTCAAAGTCTCAAATCAAAATTTATCTCTGCAACTGCACCTGCACCTGCAGTCATTTCATCGAACTCTTGCTCCGTGTCCGTTCAATCTTCCTTCCTTCACCCACAAACACCTTGTGGTATTTTCCTAAGCTAAATGTTAAATGCGAGTTGTTGTGATATCCCACCTCCGCCTAGTAATGATTCAAAGCATGAAACATGATCATCATGGGCATCATTCGCCACACAGGCAGAACACGTCTTTTATTCTTTTTTTTAATTCATTCATGGGATGTGGGCATTACTGGCTATGCCAGCATTTATTGCCCATTCCTAATTGCCCTTGAGAAGGTGGTGGTGAGCTCCCTTCTTGAACCGCTGCAGTCCATGTGGGGTAGGTATACCCACAGTGCTGTTAGGAAGGGAGTTCCAGGATTTTGACCCAGCGATAGTGAAGGAACGGCGATATAGTTCCAAGTCAGGATGGTGTGTGACTTGGAGGGGTACTTGCAGGTGGTGGTTTTCCCCTGCATCTGCTGCCCTTGTCCTTCGAGGTGGTAGAGGTCACGGGTTTGGAAGGTGCTGTCTAAGGAGCATTGGTGCGTTGCTGCAGTGCATCTTGTAGATGGTACACACTGCTGCCACTGTGCGTCGGTGGTGGAGGGAGTGAATGTTTGTGGATGGTGTGCCAATCAAGCGAGCTGCTTTGTCCTGGATGCTGTCGAGCTTCTTGAGTGTTGTTGGAGCTGCACCCATCCAGGCAAGTGGAGAGTATCCATCCCACTCCTGACTTGTGCCTTGTAGATGGTGGACAGGCTTTGGGGAGTCAGGAGGTGAGTTACTCGCCACAGGATTCCTAGCCTCTGACCTGCTCTTGTAGCCACGGTATTTATATGGCTACTCCAGTTCAGTTTCTGGTCAATGGTAGCCCCTAGGATGTTGATAGTGGGGGATTCAGCAATGGTAATGCCATTGAATGTCAAGGGGAGATGGTTAGAGTCTCTCTTGTTTGAGATGGTCATTGCCTGGCACTTGTGTGGTGCAAATGTTACTTGCCACTTCTCAGCCCAAGCCTGGATATTGTCCAAGTCTTGCTGTATTTCTACACGGACTGCTTCAGTATTTTAGGAGTTGCAAATGGTGCTGAACATTGTGCAATCATCTGCGAACATCCCCACTTCTGACCTTCTGATTGAAGGAAGGTCATTGATGAAGCAGCTGAAGATGGTTGGGCCTAGGACATTACCCTGATGAACTCCTGCAGTGATGTCCTGGAGCTCAGATGATTGACCTCGAACAACCACAGCCATCTTCCTTTGCACCAGGTATGATTCTAACCAGCAGAGGGTTTTCCCCCTAATTCCCATTGACTCCAGTTTTGCTAGGGCTCCTTGATGTCATACTCGGTCAAATGCTGCCTTGATGTCAAGGGCAGTCACTCTCACCTCACCTCTTGAGTTCAGCTCTTTTGTCTATGTTTGAACCAAGGCTGTAATGAGGTCAGGAGCTGAGTGGGCCTGTCGGTATCCAAACTGGGTATCACTGAGCAGGTTATTGCGAAGCAAGTGCTGCTTGTTGGCACTGTTGATGACATCTTCCATCACTTTTCTGATGATAGAGAGTATACTGATGGGACAGTAATTGGCTGGGTTGGACTTGTCCTGCTTTTTGTGTACAGGACATACCTGAGCAATTTTTCACATTGCCGGGTAGATGCCAGTGTTGTAGCTATACTGGAACAGTTTGGCTAGGGGTGCAGCAAGTTCTGGAGCACAGGTCTTCAATACTATTGCCGGAATATTGTCAGGACCCATAGCCTTTGCAGTATCCAGTGCCTTCAGTCGTTTCTTGATATCATGTGGAGTGAATCGAATTGGCTGAAGTCTGGCATCTGTAATGCTGGGGACTTCAGGAGGGGGCGAGATGGATCATCAACTCTGGCTGAAGATTGTTGCAAATGCTTCTGCCTTATCTTTCGCAGTGATGTGCTGGGCTCCCCCATCATTGAGGATGATTATGGAAATTATGTACAAGATTTGTAACTTGGATCTATGACCTCACTTGAAAAGTTTGTCACAAGTTTTCTTGCAGATTGATTTGTCTATTAGCATTATTTGAATTGTAGTGCAATTTTTAATTTGTCAGGTGTACAGCTTGAGAGGTTAGAATTGGTCAGACTCAACCTATAGTATATAATTCCCACTCATTGTCTTCAAAATGCTACAAATTGTCAGTAAAGTCAAAGGTCCGTGTAATCATACTGCTGCATTCATTTACAAAGCACTAAAAATGTCTATTTTGTCAATGATTTAATTTTACTTGAAGGTATGGAAACCTAGATATTTTAACTTCTAATCTTTCCCTTTAACCATTTAGTCACCTATTTCCCTCAGTGATAAAGATCCAAAGGCTCAAAAAGCCACATCAAGAAAACCTTTGATATGGATGTGTAGAGAAAAGTACTTCAATTATTTATTCAAAACAAAAGTATCATCTCACGTTAAGCCGAGTTCCAAATTCCCAAGCTCACCATGTTTTCTCAGCTATATAGAACAAAAAGGGCTTAAATTCAATCCCAGGCCAATACTGAATTAGCTATTCTCAGTCAAGTTACAAAGAACAAAGAACAAAGAAAATTACAGCACAGGAACAGGCCCTTCGGCCCTCCAAGCCTGCGCCGATCCAGATCCTCTATCTAAACATGTCGCCTATTTTCTAAGGGTCTGTATCTCTTTTCTTCCTGCCCATTCATGTATCTGTCTAGATACATCTTAAAAGACGCCATCGTGCCCGCATCTACCACCTCCGCTGGCAACGCGTTCCAGGCACCCACCACCCTCTGTGTAAAGAACTTTCCACGCATATCCCCTCTAAACTTTTCCCCTTTCACTTTGAACTCGTGTCCTCTAGTAATTGAATCCCCCACTCTGGGAAAAAGCCTCTTGCTATCCACTCTGTCTATACCTCTCATGATTTTGTACACCTCAATCAGGTCCCCCCTCAACCTTCGTCTTTCTAATGAAAATAATCCTAATCTACTCAACCTCTCTTCATAGCTAGCACCCTCCATACCAGGCAACATCCTGGTGAACCTCCTCTGCACCCTCTCCAAAGCATCCACATCCTTTTGGTAATGTGGCGACCAGAACTGCACGCAGTATTCCAAATGTGGCCGAACCAAAGTCTTATACAACTGTAACATGACCTGCCAACTCTTGTACTCAATACCCCGTCCGATGAAGGAAAGCATGCCGTATGCCTTCTTGACCACTCTATTGACCTGCGTTGCCACCTTCAGGGAACAGTGGACCTGAACACCCAAATCTCTCTGGACATCAATTTTCCCCAGGACTTTTCCATTTACTGTATAGTTCACTCTTGAATTGGATCTTCCAAAATGCATCACCTCGCATTTGCCCTGATTGAACTCCATCTGCCATTTCTCTGCCCAACTCTCCAATCTATCTATATTCTGCTGTATTCTCTGACAGTCCCCTTCACTATCTGCCACTCCACCAATCGTCTGCAAACTTGCTAATCAGTCCACCTGTACTTTCCTCCAAATCATTAATGTATATCACAAACAACAGTGGTCCCAGCACAGATCCCTGTGGAACACCACTGATCAC
Source organism: Heterodontus francisci (assembly GCF_036365525.1). NCBI lineage: Eukaryota > Metazoa > Chordata > Chondrichthyes > Heterodontiformes > Heterodontidae > Heterodontus > Heterodontus francisci. The sequence goes on along the minus strand of NC_090374.1, from coordinate 132,965,545 downwards.
ACATCTCCATTTAGAGAAACTCCCTTCTACTGCTACTCTCTGCCTCCTGTTGCCCAGCCAGTTCTTTATCCATCTAGCTAGTACACCTTGGACCCCATGCGCCTTCACTTTCTCCATCAGCCTGCCATGGGGAACCTTATCAAACGCCTTACTGAAGTCCATGTATATGACATCGACAGCCCTTCCCTCATCAATCAACTTTGTCACTTCCTCAAAGAATTAAGTTGGTGGTAGTGGTGGTATAAAAGAATCTCAAAGACTCCAGTTAGACAGAGGAAAATGAATCAGATTTCCAATTCTTCATCATTATCCAGTGACCCCTACTGGAAGTACACAGGCACGAGGACAGGATCTGGCACAATTGTCATGTACCCTGTAATATCTGTTGTTCAGTCTCACATACGCCTTTGAGAGAAATGGAGGTTGTGTCTAGTGCTCATATGGGTGTAAATCGGGAGCATTAAGGCCCAATTTTGGTGGCCAACATCCTGTGTAAGGATGCTTCAAAGTTATACAACCTGAAATTGGGCTGGACAATTTTTCAGTCAACTTTGGTGTCTTTTTGAAACAGACATTAAGCCACTTGTGACTGTAAATGAGGGGCCTACTGTCTGTTTTGGAACCCCTCAGGAAATTGACGCATAGAGGAACAGGATCTGGAATGCTCAGCTTTAGCTGGCTTGGATGCCGAGGAATTGGTCGCTGTTGAAAAGGTGAGATTTAGTAATTACAAAAAAATTCACGGCATTCCTGATGGCCACTGTCGGATGCAATTAGCTCTTCCTCATGCTGTCTTTCCTTTCCATGGCACTCAACTGATGCCATTGCTGTTTTCATGCCCAAAATTAGGCACCGACATATTTCAACTTCACAAACTTCATACCCTTGCCATCGATTCCATCCCCCTCCCCAGCTGATTCAAATATGCTGAAATTATTTTTTGCTAAATAATAATGTTCATTTTGTAAAATGCTTCCTCTTTCACATGAGTATAAGGCCTTTATAAATTATGTTTGGGAGAGGTTTCCTCTGACAGTGCTAATGAATGGAATATCACACTAGTTTTGGCACTCAATGTTTCAAAGCAAATTCATGTCTGGTCAGAAAACTCTCTCTGCTCTATTTCAACAATGTGGTTTAACCCAAACCACAAAAGGGCAACCCACACAATGCCTGTGTGAATTGTTCCATTTTTCACACCAGTGGCCTTTCTGACTGAGCCTGCCAATATGCCAAATTATCGACAATTCTGTGTTGTGGACTCCTACCTTCTCAGAACTGGGTTAAGGCTGTCTAAACTCACTGTAGTTGGGGCCCTTACTGCTGGTAGAAAGAGAAGGCTTTCATTTCGTCATAAGTCAGAGTTAGATTCCAACCCAGGTCACTGAAGATAAAAGGCAACTGAACTACTATGCTGTCCAGTTCCTGACAATACTCTTTTTTTAAAGCTGATAATTCATTTTTCTTGAGAAGCACTTGGGCAAGCAGATTGCCTTGCCAAAGTTCTGATTTTTCCTGATGTACTGCTTGCACAGAGCACATATAAAATACTTTTCATTTCTGCTATTGCAAATGCACTTGTATGCTTAAATTTGTACAATGCAAAAATATGTGGAACCTCTGTTTTTCAAAACGAATCTTTAGGAGTAAAAAGAAAAAGAACTGAATTCTTGGACCAAGGATTTTTTATTTGGGTACTCATCAGCTTGCAATTTTCCATCTATTAATTTTAATGTGCATAAAATTAGCAGGCCAAGGCCAAGTGGGTGGGTATTTGAGAAGGCAAATGGCAGGCTAATGTTTGGGTAAAGGCATTCCTTTGATGACATCTTCGGGCAGATTTTCTTCGTCATTGCTCCAAGAAAATACTGAGTTGCCAGGTGCAGCAAAGAGTAAATGGGGACATTACATTATTACATCAAGCCTCCACCCCACAATGCTACCAAAGGATTTCCAGGACTTCCCCCAAAATAAAATAACTGGGTCTGCCCCCATGGAGTAACCATTATAATGTGAGAGAGGGGCATCCCCAACATTCTACCACACTTTCCTCTCTGCATCTGGGGAGTACCCAAACAGAAAGGCGCCTTAAGAAATCTAGTGGTTGGCTTCATTGCTGGAATCTTCAGTGTGCTGGAGGGTTTGTGGGATTCCTGGAGGCAGCCTGAAGAAACACATTATCAGGAAGGTGCCTGGGCTTAAAAAAGTCAGTAGATTCCTCCTTTCACTTCTGGTAATTGGCGAGTCAACAGTAGGAGCCCAGAGAGCAAAATCAATTTTCTTTTCTTTCCAGATGCCAACACACCCACTGTGTATTCCAGATTGTATGAAGTTCTTAAGTTAAATAAGTTGTACATAACTGTTACTACTCAAGTTTCTGGTTGCAGCTCACATATTTCTTCACCACTGGTGTGGATCAGTGTTTAATATTCATCAGAAAGACAGCAGTCTTTCAGACATACATCAACGGCAAAGTTGGTTCAGTGGGAGCACTCTTACCTCAGAGTCAAAAGGTTTGGATTTAAGCCCCACACCAGAGATTTGAACACATAATCTATGCTGACACTTCAGTGCAGGTACTAGGCATTAACTGGGGATTCACTTGTGCTCCTAGTCGATTCATGGAGACCCAAGCCACCTGAAATTTCTGTGGTCTGGAGGAGTCCGTGTTCCATATTTACACACAATGTGCAAGGTTGCAGCCCCTATTTGAATATCTGAGAGGGCTGCTCCTCAAGTTCTGGTTGCACTTCAGTCCCACGCTCCTGATCTGTGGCCACCTGGTGCGGAGGGGAGCGGACAGGTCAAGGGACCTTCTTGTGGGACTGCTCCTGGGCCTGACCAAGGTGGCCATTAATAAATCTACACAGTGGGCAGTTGAGGGGATCATACAGCCTCATTGTCTGCCTCTCTTCTGCGGCTAAATCTGTGCCTGGGTGTCCCTGGAGAGGGAGCACGCGGTGTCCACTGGTACACTTGAGGCCTTTGGCAACCAGTGGGCACCAGCGGGACTGAAGTGCATTATCACATCGGAAATGATATCTTAGTTTGATTTAGTTACGTTTCCTTTATAATTTTGTTACTGTATAGTACTGGTGTCCCTTTATTAGGGTTATCTGGTCCCCTTTACTTTGGTTGTTCAAAAGAGGTATAAATAGGAACAGACGAAAACTGGGATGTGGGTTAGTAGGTGCATGTTTGTAATGTGTATCTATGCAAATAAATGCTTATAAAAGTTTGTAAAGATTAGCTAAGGTTCCATCCTTCACCACCTGGCTCTCTGGAATAGAACATCCTGGCCAACATTTATCCCTCGACCAACAACACTAAAACAAATGATCTGATTATTTATCTCATTGCCACTTGTGGGACCTTGTGTACAAATTGTCTGCTACATTTCCCCACATTACAATGATGATTACATCTAGAAGTAATTAATTGGCTGTCAGTGCTTTGGGAAGTCCTGAGAAGCTGAGAATTAAGCTTTATAATTTTCTATGACATGCAGGTAGCAGGGCTATCCAATATTTATTCACGAAGTTTTAACTAAAACAGAGTGTGCAATCAGGCAAAGATTTTACGTATTTAGTTCCCCTTCATTGACCAAAAACCCATTTCAGCATGTGATATGTTGTCAGTGGTCATTTTCCCACGGACTCCAATTTATGATCCCTATGTAGGTGATATTACAACTGCTGAAGAAAGGATGACCTATCGTCTACTGAGGCAAGGGTGTTACATGATTAATATAGGGTAACAAATACAAGACAACCTTTGACAATGGGACATGTTTATTCTGTAAATGACCCTTGTTTGGAGAGTGCTGGCACTCACTTTACCTCAGATGGGAATGGAAATTAAGGTTCATGACACTGCACTAAAAGTTCAGTGCGGATATCCCTTTTAAATGCTGGTTGCCATGCAGAGGCACTTTTTTGTCAACAGGGTAGTTTCTTTAGGCGCCATCGTCAAAACAAGCACATATGCCACTGATTCTAGAGATATATATGTTTAACTCCAGCTAAAAAAACAAGGTTTGACATCCCAGCTGTGAAAGAGAGGATACTTAATCCAGGATCAGTTTACTGAACAAACCTATTCAACTTCAAACTAATTTTATACAAAAAAAAAAGATTATCTTGCATCCATTAAGGTTTCTTAAATGTATCTAAATATGGGTAAAGGCTTATGTGACCTTATAGTATTTTGGAGGAAGTTATGTAGCATGAGATGTTTCAAACAGCAACTGCCCTCAACCTCCACAACCGACCAAGCCCTTTTTCCTCACCCCAAAACTTGGCAACATACTTCAATTATTCAATCTTCTGGATTTATAAACACAACAGCCAAACTAAAATGTCAAGAGATAATCTTCTTTACCGAGGAATGCAAAGCCGAACCCTGTTGTGAATCTTCTATTGATAGCATTTATCCATGTATCACACCACAATGATTTCTTCAGTGGTTTGGATTTGATCGAACTTGCCATATAATCACAAAAAACACAAAACTGCCCAAATGATCAGTTTTAATTTTGTTTCTGATCACCCAGTCACAGTCTCAAACATAAGTAAGGGTGTAGACTGAAGCATAATGGGACTACAGCATAAATATGGAAGATAATAATAAAAAAAAGACTTGCATTTATATTGCGACTTTCACGACCACAGCATGTCCCAAAGTGCTTTACAGCCAATGAAGTACATTTGAATTGTAATCATTGTTGTAGGAAACTTGGCAGCCAATATGCACATAGTAAGCTCCCACGAACAGCACTGTGATAATGGATAATCTGTTTTGTGTACATTGGTCATGATTTATTAACAGATTCTCATATTTAATTTAAAAATGCCTCAGATGTTTATTGTTTGGCCTTAAGAATTAAAATCAAATTCCAATCTCCTAGAGTAACTTTAAAAATTATCACCAAATATATACTACTTATATTAAACCAGTAAGACAGGGCTAAAAGACATTAATTAATGAGAAATAAAGGTAAAAATAATTGTCACAGGTATTATTGCCTCAAATTTTAATGGGTTAACACCTCTGTTGAAATATGAAAGGGAGAAATTTGGTATGAATTAAGTGTTCATATAATAACAATAACTATAATTTCTAATCAATAGTTCAAAAACAGAGATGAGGAAGGGTAGTAAGTGTATGCAATAAACTGACAAGTGGGACAGTAACATTCAAAACATTCAAAGTACAACTGATTTGTTTTGTGTGTGTGGCGGGGGGGGGGGGGGGGGGGGAGGGGGGAATTCTCTTTTTTCCTTTAGAATTTTCTGGGTTCAGCATCATCAACTGTACCAGCTTCATTCTCTATGTACAAGCTGGTACTTTCAACAACCCAGATGTCTGGATGAATTTGTAGCATGCCAGGCTCAGAGGGCTTACTAATGCTATCATGTGTGCTCTTCTACTTCAGAAAGTAGTAGAATAACACTTACTAGACTGTGATTAGACCTTAACTGCAAAACATAAAGCAGGAATGGAATAAACAGTGCAATGATACAACATATATTTTGCTGTAGTTATGAACTTAACTATCTCAAGTAAGTAGAAACTAAGTTGTGACTGTTCCAGTAACTATGTATTCTTTCATGGCAGTTTATTTCCTTTTCCCAACATGCACATAATCTATCTGGACTGATAATCACGCTCTGAAGATTTAAGACGGACTCTCCTGAACCAGACAGGGTGAGAAATGCTTACTAAAAAGTGAGCAGGCCCAAGCAATTTTTGAAAAAAAAAACTGCCCAACATAATTTGAACCAATCCCACAAGATGTTTGTATTTGAATTGAATAACTTTGCCTAACCTACGGACATCTGGTTGAGACAAATTGATTAGTAGTTCCAACTACTGTATCAACAATAAACTAGGGAATGTTTTCTGCTCCTGATTTTTAACTCTTTAATGCACCGTGGCAACGTTAATGAAAAGCCAATGCCATGCTAAATCAGACAAAAATGCTTCACTTTTGGTGATTTTAAGTGTGTTAATGACTATGGCTGAGGAATTCCACAAAGCTGCTCCCTCTCCACTGGTGTTACTTCACCCAAAGTGTGGCAGAAATGCCGTTCAGATTAGATTAGATTAGAGATACAACACTGAAACAGGCCCTTCGGCCCACCGAGTCTGTGCCGAACATCAACCACCCATTTATACTAATCCTACACTAATCCCATATTCCTACCAAACATCCCCACCTGTCCCTACATTTCCCTACCACCTACCTATACTAGTGACAATTTATAATGGCCAATTTACCTATCAACCTGCAAGTCTTTTGGCTTGTGGGAGGAAACCGGAGCACCCGGAGAAAACCCACGCAGACACAGGGAGAACTTGCAAACTCCACACAGGCAGTACCCGGAATCGAACCCGGGTCCCTGGAGCTGTGAGGCTGCGGTGCTAACCACTGCGCCACTATGCCGCCCCCGTTAATCACGTAAACTGGGTTTCCATTGCACTTCTGGCAAAGTTACAATGGCGGAGCAATTCCAAGAAATTTCCAGGCCCATGTTAAAATAGCACAGATGGGAATTTAATGTAAACATGCTAACAACATTGTACAGAGGAATTTGAAAGCCCAATATGTTAGGTAGACTTTTTATGCAAGCCTTAAAAGACATGGAACTGACAGCTAAATTGGAGTAAAGCAAAATGGAATAGTTGAAGTGAGCTTCATACATTTCATATTAATTCAGGTAACATATGGAAAGTGCTTGAGTTTTCTACTCAGAGTTTATATCACCTGAACCCCTCAGTTACATTACCTCCCCTACCTATCCATTCTTTTATGTATGATGCATGTAAGTTCCTTTGACCATATGCATTGTCTAAACAAGTTATTTATGTAATCAGCACATTCTCACATAAGATTTTGCAAGTTATTTTCCTTCAGTCAAACATATATTGTGATATTGCACTTCTGACAGAACCATAATTTTTTATATTAGCAATTACATCCTTTAATGTAATTTCTGAACCCAATCCTCTTCAAGAATGGAACACAGCAACTTCTATGTAGGATGCTAAAAAAAAGAACATAGATAAACAACAGATGAATATATGGATCCTTTACTGAGGTCCTTCATTGCTTTTAAATCGTATGGACACTCATGACTGTCATCAACTGCACTGGATCAGAACCAACTCAGAGCTATATGTATGTATCTGCAATTCAACCCTGACCATTCATTATTCCATATAAACAAAATGAAATACAGTACAAAAGAAAAAGAATGTTTTTTCTTTCCAGTTCTGTACCTGGTAACTTTAATCACAAGGGAAAAGCTCAGTATTCAGTCACATATAAATTGCATTAAATTGATGCTACCTGCTGAACTGCAGTAATAAACAGACTACATAAAATCCCAGAGATCAGCTGCTTACCTTCACATTTCTGAGATATTTCACTCTGTTTGTAACCAGCAGGACATTTGCATTCGTAGGAGCCAACAGTGTTGATGCAGTTTCCACCTTGGCACATGCCTGGGATGGCCTGACATTCGTCAACATCTGGAAGAAAACAGCACTTCAGTTAAGTAAACTGCAAATCAGTCAGACTGCAAACATGAGCTACACCTGCCATCAGTAAAAACTGCTGCAATAAGCACATCAGCTGCGGAGTCTGAAGAAACAGAAAGAAAAATTCTTGTGTGAGATTATCAAGCTTGTTGGGTCAAAACTGCAGGATTTATCATAGGCTTTCATCTAGACAGCTTTCAGATCCAGCTCAAGCCTAAAATTAACAGAATTTTTCAAAATATAAAATAATTTATACCAAACATATTCTGCTTTCATTTTATGAGGAAATGTGCTTCATTTGTGGAAATCCCACACTGTTTATAGTAATTTCCATCAGCAAGGTTATACCTACCCCGAGCAGTGCTGTTCTAGTTTCCTCTGATATTTCAAGTGCTTCTCTGCGTGCAGAGTTATTTTAATGGCACATGTGCAGTGGCTCTTGCCTTTCAGAAGAAACCAGAAATCAATGTTTCCTCCATTGCCCACATGATCAAAGAAGAACAGTACAGCACAGGAACAGCCCATTCGGCCCTCCAAGCCTGCACCGATCTTGATGCCTGCCTAAACTAAAACCTTCTGCACTTCCGGGGACCGTATCCCTCTATTCCCATCCGATTCACGTATTTGTCAAGATGCCTCTTAAATGTCGCTATTGTACCTGCTTCCACCACCTCCCCCGGCAGCAAGTTCCAGGCACTCACCACCCTCTGTGTAAAGAACTTGCCTCGCACATCCCCTCTAAACTTTGCCCCTCTCACCTTAAACCTACGTCCCCTAGTAACTGACTCTTCCACCCTGGGAAAAAGCTTCTGACGATCCATTCTGTCCATGCCACTCATAACATTGTAAACCTCTATCATGTCGCCCCTCCACCTCCGTCGTTCCAGTGAAAACAATCCGAGTTTATCCAACCTCTCCTTATAGCTAATGCCCTCCAGACCAGGCAACATCCTGGTAAACCTCTTCTGTACCCTCTCCAAAGCCTCCATGTCCTTCTGGTAGTGTGGCGACCAGAATTGCACGCAATATTCTAAGTGTGGCCTAACTAAAGTTCTGTACAGCTGCAGCATGACTTGCCAGTTTTTATACTCTATACCCCGACCGATGAAGGCAAGCATGCCGTATGCCTTCTTCACTACCTTATCCACCTGCATTGCCACTTTCAGGGACCTGTGGACCTGTACGCCCAGATCTCTCTGCCTGTCAATACTCCTAAGGGTTCTGCCATTTACTGTATACTTCCCACCTGCATTAGACCTTCCAAAATGCATTACCTCACATTTGTCCGGATTAAACTCCATCTGCCATTTCTCCGCCCAAGTCTCCAACCGAACTATATCCTGCTGTATCCTCTGACAATCCTCATCACTATCCGCAACTCCACCAACCTTTGTGTCGTCCGCAAACTTACTAATCAGACCAGCTACATTTTCCTCCAAATCATTTATATATACTTCAAACAGCAAAGGTCCCAGCACTGATCCCTGCGGAACACCACTAGTCACATCCCTCCATTCAGAAAAGCACCCTTGCACTGCTACCCTCTGTCTTCTATGACAGAGCCAGTTCTGTATCCATCTTGCCAGCTCACCTCTGATCCCGTGTGACTTCACCTTTTGTACCAGTCTGCCATGAGGGACCTTGTCAAAGGCTTTACTGAAGTCCATATAGATAACATCCACTGCCCTTCCTTCATCAATCATCTTCGTCACTTCCTCAAAAAACTCAATCAAGTTAGTGAGACACGACCTCCCCTTCACAAAACCATGCTGCCTCTCGCTAATAAGTTCGTTTGTTTCCAAATGGGAGTAAATCCTGTCCCGAAGAATCCTCTCTAATAATTTCCCTACCAATGACGTAAGGCTCACCGGCCTATAATTTCCTGGATTATCCTTGCTACCCTTCTTCTGATTTTGGTCTCCTCTTTATCATGCCACCCTTTGATTTCACCGTCCATAAGTATGGGGCCAGATCCGCGGGTGCACCAATAATCTCTTCGATTCCAGGGACTCTATAGACTCCAGGGGTTTGATTTACAAATCAGGGTTGGGAGCCCGTGCTCAGATAACTTCCAGGTGGCGACCCCGCGCCACTACTGCGACGCTCACATGACACTATCTTGAAATGTAAATGCCCTAATTGGGCCGGCAGCAAGCTTGGTGCCCAGTTAGTGGTGCCAAGCTTAACCAGGAGGTAGGCGATGCCTACAAAGCACAAGTGGCAAAGGCAGACGGCAGATATGATCGGACCTGCTGCTGCCTTGTTGAAGAGAGCAGGCAGCACCTTGGAGAGCGAGCAGCCTCACCAAGCACAAAAGTGGCCAAATATCAAATGGAAGGTAAAGCACATAATCCGGAGCAAGATTTTTCACCTTCAAAAAAAAAACTTGACCTTCCGCCTGCTTTGAACCCAACAACTGTGCACTAACACGCACCAAACTGTTCAAGTCAGCAATTTGAATTTTGAAAATTGCCTTCTCGCCCATTTTGGCTTTTTAACAAGCTCCTCAAGGAGTTTAATGGGCTGTTAATTGGAGGCGAGCACGTTCCCTAACTCTCAACCTCGCTCTGAAAATTACATCACGTTCCAGAGGCAGTGGGATCCAGTGCCGCTCTCTGGGAACTCGATTTTCAAATCGCACCTGCATCCCTTCCTGACCCCACCAGTAATTCAAAATCCTGGCCCAGGAAACACTTTCCAACTGCTCGAGCAACAGCAAATCTGGGACAAGTGACCTTTTCATCCAGCTCAGCATCAGCAAAACTGAAGTCATCCTCTTCAGCTCCCAGCTGCATTACGTGGCTCCGGCTCAGCTCCATTAACCTCCCCAGTTGCCCTCTCTGGTTATTCTGATAGACAAAACATTTCTGTGCTTTCTACCCTACATCTGGTCTGTCACCAATATTTATTTCTTTCATCCCAGAACACTAGCTGGCTATGTCTTTCTTTACCTCTTCTATGTGGGTATTGGGATCGAAATGTCTAAATTTGTAGATAATACTGAAATGTGAGATAGTCAATAATTCTGAAGACCAATTAAAGCTGCAAAAGGATACAAATAGATGGAATGGGTTTTAGGTTTGACTCACTGGTGTTACGTTGTAAAACTGTTGATGGATTTATGTGGATATCTGTATGCATTTAGCTATACAATGTAATATGATTAGTCTCTGACAGTTTTGAACCAGAGCCTCTTACCGCAAACTATAAGAGTTTTTAAACCAGTTTATGGAAACAGGAGACAGTTTTTAAAATGTATCCGTTGTGGCTGTGAAGAATAGAGAGTTATGGGCCTGAATTTTTGTCCCGCGGTTGAGACCCTGACGACTGGATCATTTCCTGACCCCCATTTCATGGCAGTGTCGCTAAATTCAAAGGGTCGAATAAGCCAGGGAGTAAGAATGGGGCCCAATTAGCAGCATCAGGACTGGCATGGAGGCAGAACTCAGTAAAAGAGGATCAAGTGGCAGCCATGGCTCGGCTTGTCGTTCGCTCAAGAAATGGAGCAGCACGGGACCTCCACAAAGAGATGGAGCAGACAGGCATCCATCGGTGGCCCAATGATTTGCAGGCACCTCCCTTGAGATAGTAATGGAGGCTGGCAGCAATAGGAGAGACATCTTCTTCCCATCATCTGGGAGAAAGAACCCACTGAAGGAGTCAAAAATGGCATGGATGGAGGTGGAGAGTGAGGTCAGCGGCAGGGAGTGACCTGAAGGATGTGGACCTAATGCTGCAAGAGATTCAACAACCTCATAAGGTCTGGAAAGGTGAGTGGCAAGTAGCACCCAGGTGGCAGGTGACCAGCTCTGTATGCAGCAGTATGCAGGCAGGCTGGACTCACAGAATGTCCATACTTCTTGCTAACATTGTCAGATCAAGTGGTCAGTCCTATCACTGAAATGACAGCCAACAGCATATATGGTGGCGATATTCAGAAGGGGGCATAATTGAGGAGGGTGCCTGTTCATGTGAATGTCATGCTGAAATAGGTGAAAGTCATGCTGAAATAGGTGAATGAAAGCATCCTACTCATGAGACTTTACCTCCTCATCCTGCAGGAAAAAAAGAGCCCATAATGCCTATGAAATGACCAGAACAGGTGGTGTTGTGCCGAGCTGCACAGTCTCACGCCAATGGAGGAGGTGGCACTAGATATTGCCAGGATGCCAGTCCATAAGCGATGTGGAGATGGGAAGTCTAGATCAACAAGGTCATTTGATTGCTTGATCTTGGGTGAAGGGGATGGAGGAGGCCCCTGCCCGATGCACTCTTTGGCTCTTCGACCAATGTCTTCTATGGGATTGCTTGTGCTGGGGGTACACGATGAGTAGTCCAAGTCCTCATAACCATCTTCTTGTGTCTCCCGCAGTGCCAGTAGCTGAGGGGGAGCGTAGCGCGGAAGGACAAAGATCGCCATCCTCCTTGACGGTGGGGAGAGCTACCAGACTCAGCAACGTCACATCATTCCTCAGCACCTTCCACCAGTGCAGACACACCCACGTCAGATGGGCCACAAACTAGTTTAGAACGGGGAGCACTGGGTGAACTACACATCACGTACGAGCAGCAGGGGGAGCATGAGGCAAAGTAAGCTGTGGGCAGTCCCCCTCGGAAGACAGAGGACAGACACAGTGATCCTCTACTGGGTGAAGATGCTGTGCCTCGGATGTCACAAACAAGGAGGGTCTTCCTCAAGAATCAGAGGCGGGTAAGTTCCCAGAGGCCTTGAGGAGCCATGGTTGGGCAATAGAGGAGCCTATGTAATGTATGTGCTCCATCATGTCTTAGGGTTTTGAGCACATGAGAGATTGGGCAACCTCTTGGGTAGCCATATGCAGAACCATTCTGAGTGGCTGCATGAGCAGCACACTGATATGCACAGACTGAGACTCTTTGTAGCATTGACTGTTCAATGTCACTGATGGCACTGAGATGCTCAGAGTAGATGCCAGCTGCGCTCCAGTCAGTGGCCTCATCCAGCATCCAAGGGTGCCAGGAAAGGGCTAAGGCACTCGAAGCAGCAGATGAAGTTAAGTTATGGGGCCATCTGTCATGAGGGTTTGGAGGTAATCAGGTGAAAAGCTCCTGAATCAGCGTGACCCTTGTGGCTATGCCAGCCTGTCATTTTCCTTGAGGTCTGGGAAAGCATCGGCCAGCATCCTCCAATGGCTGAGTGCTGGCCACCTCTGGAGAAATCCCTTCATCCTCTTCTTCCTCCTCCGAGGTGGAGTGGCATTCCAGGTCCCCCTTCTAATCCAGCTCCAGGCCTCTTTGTATTATCATGTTTCGCAGCACGCAGCAGATGACCACAATATGAGACATTCTGGCTGGCCTGTACTGGAGGGCACCACCTAACCGGTCAAGGCAACGGAAGCGTGTTTTCAAGATGCCAGTGGTCTGTTCAATGCAGGTCTGTGTTAGTAGATGACTCTGATTGTATCACCTCTCTCCATCTGTGTCTAGGTAACGGATGGGCGTCAGGACGCATCTCTTTAAGGGAAAACCCTTTTCTCCCAGCAGCCACCTACGGAGTCTGGATGTGGGCTTGAAGTTCAGCAAGATAAAGCTGCCTGGGAAGCAGGCGCATCTCTGCAAAATTCGCTTCCAGTGGTCACAGATCAGCTGGACATTCAATGAGTGGTATCCCTTTCTGTTCAGGAATCTGACTGGCTGGTGTGTCGGTGTCTTCATGGCTATGTGGGTGCAATCGATGACCCCTGGACCTGAGGAAATCCATTGATGGCAATAAACCCCAATGCCCTGTTGCCTGTGCAGGCCCATCTGTTTCGAAATGTAGCCCACCACCCTCCGGAATATGGCATCCGTGACCAGCCTGCTGGCATGATGAGCTGCCAACTGCGAGATGCCTCCGAGGTACACAGCTGATCCCTGAAATGACCCAGTTGCATAAAAATTCAACACCACGATGACCTTGATGACTGCAGGTAAGGGACTGCCACGGGGGCCGCGAGGCCTCAGGTCATTGTGAACCAGAGCAGAAATGTCCGAGACCATCTGCCTGGATAGGCATAGCATCCTATGGCACTGGTGTTCGGTCATTTGCAGGTGCTGACTCTTGGGCAGTAAACCCGATGTCTTGGGTAGCACCCTTCTTCCCCTTGCAGCCTTCCGCTGTCCTCCTCTGGCCTCCTCCTGTTCGGGAGGTTGCATCTGCAGAAGCTCATCCTGGCTGCTCTGTCCAATGTCAGAGTAGCCTGTTCCCATCTGAACTCCCTCATCTGGGGTTCGTTCATTCACCAGGCCTTCCCCAATCAACCCCAGCTGCCCTATTGGTGCCAGTGGCCTCACATCCCTCTCCAGATTCCTACCACTCACCACTCACAAATGAAAGTCTTTCAGCTCCAGCGATGGCTAGTTTGTGCCACTGTTTGAACAGCTGAGCTTTATTCTGCAGTTCTAAAATATGTTAAACAGCCTTAATAGCCCTCATGGCCCCCCAACAGTGTTCACGACTTTTACACCCTGCTGTGTCCCAGACATCTGTGTTTTCCCTGTACCCTTCTATTAAATATCGCAAACTGTTCCTGAAAAGTCTTTGAATCAGTTCCTCAATGAGTTCAACGAGCACTTAATTGGAGGCCTGCAGGCTTCCCGTTTCCCCCTTCCTGGCGTCCTTTCAAAATCGCTTTCATTCTGGTGGTGGTTGGATCCAGTGCTGCATTCCAGGAATGCAATTTAAAATCATGCCCACACCCGCTCCCACCCTCAGCAGCATTTGAAAATCCAGCCCATGGTGTATCCACGTGAAAAGAGCTGAAGAAGGGAAGAACCAGAGTGCTGCACTATCTCGGAACTTCAGCAATGTTACAAAATACACAAAGAAACTGAAAGTAAAGTTCAAACTACCACACAAAAATGTCAGCTCTTTAAAGCAGCATGGTCTTAATAGAAACATGAGGAGTTCTGCTACAGCATTGCTCATGAGTGGTCTACAGCACAGTAGTGATTTTTACCTGCTAAAAGGGACATTTTCCCATGTGTTCCTTTAAGGCACTCCATGTGAGAAATAATCTAAATAAGCAAGTCTGGCTATTGATGTTACTTGTAAAATCTAAAGTCAATTAGAAGGCTGTTTAACTGCTTGAAAATTCCTAGCTCCAGGTTAAAAGAACCCAGAAAGAATTGCCTGCCTTTCTTCCCCTTTTTAAAAAAATATTCTTTTGGATCTGTAACAAAATGTGACTCTTACGTGCAACAATAATTATTGATATACAGTACCTTTATTTTTGCAACATTTTGATGTGATGAATTAATTTAAATCAAAATGTGTCATTGCATTGCAAAAGCATTGTTGCAGTTCTGTTCTTTCTTCCTAAAAAAACACAATGCCCCTCAAAATATGTTATATAAATACAAGGATGTCAAAGAATTGTTGGTTGGCATACTTCCATCTATGAAAGATGATGGACACGTATCAAACAATCCATTTAGCTGGGGTGTCTTCTCTTGGTGCACCTTTGTTGATGGCTGTGAAGGCCAATCCTTGAGAGGCAGGTTCTGCCACATGTGCTGCATGTGAAGCTGCCAAGTGACGTTGAGAGTTATTGTTTTTGACATTGGCACCTGTTGCCAAGCTACTGTGGCAACTGATTATCATGGTAGTGCAAACCAGTCCACAGGATGTGATGCCATTTCCCTTTTTTTTTTACAGCTAATGACTCCCAAGTGCAATAGATGACATTTAGGGCCTCCTGTCATGCTTGCAAGCATCCTTGAAGTGGAGCTTTGGGCACCCTACAGGTTGTCTGGTCCCGGCTACCTCACTATACAGAAGGTCCTTGGGTATGCGGCCATCTTCCATCCTGTGGACATGTCCGATCCACCAACGCCACCTCTGTTTGATTAGTGCCAACACACTTGGGAGCTCTGCCTTTGACAGGACTTCCAGGATATACCCATAATGTACTGCAGACAGTGAAAATGAAAATTATTGTGTTACTTTTCCTGGTAGCTATAAGTCACCCATGTTTAACAGCTATACAGCAAGGTGCTGAGAACATAGGCCTTATAAACCATCAGGTTGGTCCTAAGGGTCAGCTTGGTGTTATTCCATGTGTGTTTCGCAAGTTGGCCAAAGTTGGTAACTGCTTTCCCTATGTGTTTATCAAAGTCTGCATCAAGGAACAGATTGGCTGTCACTGTGGACCCAAAGTAGCAAAATTTGCTAACCACTTCCAGTGGGGTGTTAGTTAGTGTGATCAGGGTTGGAGATACAACACCTTGTCCCATGAACATGGTTCTCTTGACACTTATAGTCAAAGAGAACAAGTTACAGGCACGGGAGTGACAGTCAATGAGTCTTTGCAGTTGAGTTTGCATGTGAGCTACTAGCACAGCATCAGCAGTGTAGAGGAGTTCTCTGATCAGGAAGTGATGTGTCTTTCAGCCTTTTTAGATTGTAGAGCTTGCCGTCTGACCTACTGTGCACATACTCTTTCCATATCTGCAGGGAAGGCGAAGGTCAGGAGCATGGAGAAGAAGATGCCAAACAGAGTGGGGGTTCGGACACAACCCTGTTTCACTCCATTCTTCACTCTGAAACTGTCGGAAGTGGAGCCATCAAACTGTGCAGTGCAGTGCATGTTGTCATGGGAGGAGCGGATGAGACTGAGGAGCTTCGGCGGACAGCCAATTTTTTCCAAAAAATTGTAGAGCCCTTCTCTGTTGATGGTGTCAAATACCATAGTAAGATCTACAGAAGTAAGGTAAAGGGATATACTCTGTTCCTTACACTTCTCTTGTAGCTGGCTTATGGAGAAGATCATATCTACAGTAGATCTGACGGCAAGGAAACTGTACTGCGCTTCCGGGTACACACGGTTTGAAAGTAAATGGAGTCTTTTAAGTATGACCCTGGCAAAGGCCTTCTCTGTGATGCTAAGGAGTGAAATGCCCCTGTAGTTATTGCAGTCTTCTCTGTCACCTTTGTTTTTGTATAGTGTGATGATTTTGGCATCATGAATCCCCTGTGGAACAGAGTCTACTTTCCTGCAGAGAAGGAGATGGTCATAAAGGTGTGGCAAAAGATGGGACTTTCCTTGCTTGAGCAGTTCAGGTGGGATTCCGTCCTTGTCGGGTGCCCTTCTGTTCACTAGGTGGTCTATGGCCTTCTCGAGCTCCAGTGATGAGAGTTCTTCATCTAACTCATCCATGACAGTTCACAGTAGTGTTCTGTTCACAGTAATCATCTATTTACTTCTGTCGGTGCGTACTTCACCATGTGCAGAGGCAACTGCTTCAGGCAGAGCACTGAGTGGGTCACTGGGGTTTCTTTCTCTTGTAAGAGTGCACTTTTGCACCATGTAAATATTGACACATGAAGCTAGATATATGAGCCTCCTTTTATTAATGGTGGTACAGGAGAAGAGGGATGAAGTGGCAAGGGTCTGTGAATGATATCAGTGAAACCTCTGGGCAGCTGTGCATCTTTCATTGGCGATAAGTTCCAGGCTGTGTATTCTATGGACGTGTTCTCACAGGCAGCTCAAAGTCAGTTCCAGACCATACCATTCCCCCTGCTGAAACAAGCCTGAATCAGATGATCCCTGATGTTGATGGCATCCTGGCAAGGCCCTCGATCCCTGCATTGGGCCCTGGCCACCTCCCCGTGCAGCCGGGGCTCCTCTGAATCTGCATCTTGCTCCTAGTTATCCTCCTCTTCCACTTCCTGCTCCTCCTCTTCCTCCGATGAGCTATGTACATCCAGCGCTTCTGAAGGGCCATGTTATGGAGAGTGCAGAAGACTGCCGCCATGCGCGAGACCCTTGCAGAAGTGTGCTGCAGGGCACGACCTGTCTGGCACCAGAACCACATCTTCAGAAGCCCAATGACCTGCTCGAGGGTGGTCCTTCTGAGCAGATGTGGTCATAGCATCTCTGTGCCTCTGTCTCAGGGTCACATAAAAGGGTGAGTAGCCATCTCTTCAAGTGATATCTGTTGTCCACTATAATCCATTCATGCAGTTTTGGGAGTGAAATGAAGAGCTGCTGCAGCCTGGATTGCCAGAGGATGAAGGAGTCATGGTATCTGCCAGGAAAGCGAGTGCACACATGCAGGAAGCTCTTGCTGTGGTAACAGACTAGCTGGACATTGAGGGAGTAGAAGCCCTTCCTGTTGATGAATCAGTCTCGTAGCGCACATAGTCGCCGGCCCTCTTGAACAGGGCATTGGTCACCTCCTTGATACAGCGGTGGCCTGCTGCCTGGGAGACCCCACAAATGTCCCCGGTGGATCCTGGAAAGAGTGTAGAAGTGAGTGCCACAATGATCTTCAGGGCCATTGACATTGGGTGTCCACCAAAACCCATGGTTCGCAACTCATCCTGCAGCATAGTGCATAAGTTGGTGATGGCCTCCCTTCTGCTCGGACATTTGGAGGTAGTTGAATCGAGTCTGGTACACTCTCTGGCACGGGTAGGCCCTTCTTGGCGTAGCCAGCTGTTGCCGCTCTCTTCTTGGAGCTTCACGGGTGGGCGCAGCTACATGCTGGCCCTCCCTCCTTCTGAGTTGCTGTGACGTGGCAGGGTGTATGAGACCCATGCCATCTGATTAGTAGTCCTCCAGAGCGCTGTCCTGGTAGAAACGAACTTGCCTTGGCAACTTCTCATTTACTACTCCCCCCATAGTACGCACTAATGTCCCTCAGTGCCCACTCTGCAGAGAGCGCAGCATCCGACATTGTGTCCACCGAACCTTTGCACCCAATACTGTGCCCACTGAACCCTTGAATTGAGATATAGCCCACTGGGTCCTTACACCCTACAATGAGCCCACCCATGCAGAGAGCCCAGCGTTGCAGGCCGTCAATGGCCTCCACTTTTCACTCTTCCTTTATCTACTGCTCCCCATGGCTGCCTTCCCGTGGCATCACTGAGGCCAGCGATCAAAAGGCACGTGATCTCCCAGTGCCTGTGACTAAATTTTAAAGCCCCCCAACCCGGCCAATCAAATTGCAATCACTTCAATGCAAACGTATTAAAACTAGCTCTTCAGCTATTTAAATTACAGTGCCACCCCATCGGGGTGGAAATGCCACCTTGGACTTTTCCCACCGCTGACAAAATTTGGAACCATCATCACAGCATTGGGCTTCCGGGCGAGCACGTCGATCTGTATTTTACAGCCTCCCATACCTCCACTCCCGCTGCTGCTGGCACAACAAATTTCAGCCCATACAGAATTAGTTTATCTCAGCCAAAGCAGCAATAGGGGTGCTGCATATTTAGCCTCAGCACTCTTAGGCTTAGAAGAGGAAAATCAGCCACAGTTTCTGCTGCTGATTACTATTCAGCAACATGGAATGTGTATGCATATGGATATCAGATGAGGTCAAGATCAATGCCATACTGGTATGATTGAATAGCCCACTAATGTTCCATGTCTCAGCATTCATTTAAAGAAGACACTTGAACAAGAGGTCAGAGGGTGACTGTGGCCACTTGGACATCTAGGAGACAGTGGGATGGATTTTCATTTTTGGGTCAGGATCCCAATGCCGGGATAATTTCCGGGTCCCGCATGGCATTGGCATGACACACAAGCTGCGATTTTTTGAATTAAAGGCCAATTCATGGCCAGAGCTATTTTTGGTTTAAACTCTTCACAATTACAGTTTAATTTTTAAGATTCTCCCCCAACCCACTAATGCTTTCTCCCTCTGCTCGTAAAGTCACTGGGCTGGATTTTGGAAGCCCGCCAGAAGTGGGAACAGAGCAGGCGGGCCTGAAATTTCCTGTGCCAGCCAGCACATAGGTTTCCCGGCATGTTCCTGCCTCCAGGCCACATTGCACAGTGGTAGTAGCGTAGCTGCTGAGGTTTAACCAAGGCATCCAATTAAACATGGCGGGCAGCCTCTGAAAGATGAAGGGCTGGCCAGGAGACCTTCCAGCACTGAAGCAACTGCAGCTCGCGATGCAGGTAAACGAGAGAGAGGGCACTTCAAGATGGATGCACACTCTAAGCATATTTTTTTTTTTTTTAAACAAACATTGAAAACAAAATAGCCACAGCTGCCAGACCACCATTGTGGAGGGCGAACCCCTCTCCACAAGGTAGCCTGTGGCCGCAGCTGTGGTCAGATAGGTATGGTGCCTGCGAGGGGACCTCAAATTGATCCTGAATGGATAGCCTCCCCCCCACCCGTCCATATACAAACTGGGTGGTTTTATTTTTTAATAAAAAAAGGTCACAACAGATGAAACTCTCTGCTGCCTGGATGTATCTGCCAGGCACTGAAAGCCGTGAGAGGGCCTGCAGACCGTTTGAAAACCTCTAGTTAGCCTCTGATCATTGGCTTTAGGAGGTCTTTTAATTATGTTAATAAGCTACCTGTCACTGGCAGGCGGGTAGCCATCACACCGACCAATCTGCCTCCTTAAAAATAAAAAAGACTTGCATTTTCTAGCGCTTTTCACAACCACCAGATATCTCAAAGTACTTTATAGTCAATGAAGTACTTTTGAAGTTTGTCACTGTTGTAATGTAGGAAACATGGCAGCCAATTTGTTCACAGCAAATGCCCCAAAACAGCAATGTAATAATGATCAGATATTCAGTTATTGTCTTTTTGATTGAGGGATAAATATTGACCATTGAAATAATATTTTACTTCTCTGTTCTTCCTACCAAAGTATACATTATACACCATCTGCTAAATTTTTGCTCTTAACCTATCTATATTCCTTTGCAGACTCCCTGTGTCCTCACACCTTGTTTTCCCACCTGTGTATCATCAGCAAATTTAGCCCAAGAAACACTCTGTCCCCTCATCAAAGTCATTAATATAAATAGTTGAGGCCCAGCACCGATCCCTGTGGCACCCACTAGTTATAGTTTGTCAACCAGAGAATGACACATTTTTTCCGACTCTCTGTTTCCTGTTAACCAATCCTCTATCCATGCTAGTATATTACCCCCAACACCATGACCTCTTATCGTGTGTAGTAAACTTTTGTGTGTTACTTTATTGAATGCCTTTCAGAAATCTAAATACACTACGTCTACTGCCTCCTTTTTATCCACCCTGCTTGTTACATCCTCAAAGAACTCTATTAAATTTGTCAAAAACTATTTCCCTTCATAAAACCATGTTGACTCTGCCTGATTGCATTATGATTTTCCAAATTTCCTGCTACTACTTCCTTGATGATGGATTCCAGCATTTTCTCAACGACAGATGTTAGGTTAACTGGCCTATAGTTTGCTTCTTTCAGTCCCCCTCTTTTCTTGAATAGTAGCCTTACATTTGCAGTTTTCAAATCCCCTGGGTCCTTTCCAGAATCTATTTTGGAAGATTACAATCAATGCATCCACTATCTCTGAAGCCACTTCTTTTAAGACCTTAGGATGCAGGCCATCAGGTCCAGGGGACTTGTCAGCCTTAAGTCCCATTAGTTTTCCTAATACTTTTTCTCTGCTGATAGTAATTTTTTAAAGTTCCTCCTCCATTTTTGTCCCCGGATTTTCTACAGTTATTGGGATGCTTTTAGTGTCTTCTACCATGAAGACATACAAAATATTTGTTCAAAGTGTCTACCATTCCCTTGTTTCTCATTATTAATTCCCCATTCTCACCTCTAAGGGACTAACATTTACTTTTGCTACTCTCTTCTTTTTTATATACTTGTAGAAGCTCTTATTGTCTGTTTATATCTATCTACTTTACTCTCATATTCTAATTTCTTCCTTTTTTTAAGTCATCCTTTGCTGGTTTCTAAAGTTTTCCTAATCTTCTGGCCTACCACTAATCTTCGCAGAATTATACTCCTTTTCTTTCAATTTGATGCCATTCTTAACTTCCTTAGTTAGCTACAGATGATTCATCCTTCTCATAGTCTTTCTTTCTTAATGGACTATCTCTTTTATGAGAATTATGAAATATCTCCTTAAATGGCTGCACCTGCTTATCTACCGGTGTGCCTTTTAACTTAGTTTCCCAGTCCGCTTGAGCCAACTATGTCTTCACACCCTTGTAATTGCCTTTATTTAAGTTTAGAACACTAGTTTCAGAACCAAGTTTCTCACCCTTAAACTGAATATGAAATTCTATCATGTTATGATCACTCTTCCAAGAGGATCCTTTACTATGAGATCATTAATTAATCCTGTCTCATTACCAAGACTTTTCCGAGTGGAAAATTGGTTAAGGTTCCTTTTATTAATCATTATCATGGAATCGCCCTGCTGGAAAATGCATGTGTGTAGATGTCGGCTAAGAACATAATGGAGGTTTAAGGGTAATTTTATGAGGCTCTGTTCCCTGGTGCAGAATCTTGTTAGACAAGAGCTTGTGTCAGAAATAGAATTCTAACACAAAAGGCGGATCATACCACCCCATGCTCCCATCTAGTGACATTCCATCCTCTTTTTAATATCCTGGGCCGGGATTTTACCCAGGTGATGGGGGTCTCGACCTTCAGCAAAAGCGCTGCCAAGAACCCCACATCGCCCATCTGTGGGAGGCCCGCCGAATCAAGTGCCAATTAGGCACTTAACTGGACAGCAGCTGGCCTTCCACAGGATCAAGGACTCCGGCAGTGCAAGTTCTGCTGTCTGAGAACTGCTGGCCAACCAGAGACCAGCAGCTCTTTAACTGAGCAACATCGCAGCGGAGGCAGCGGTTGCTGCTGGTGGAGCACTCACCCAAGGCTGAGGAGCGGTGCTGGACCCAGACCACAGGTAAATCAGAGCGGGAGGGGTCTCGTGGTATAGGAGTCGCAGGGGAAGGGCATGTAGCAGGGTCGGCAGCAAGGGCAGGGTGATGGCTCTCAGCCGCACCTCCCCACCTTCCCGATGCTGAGTCTCTCATTCAGGAACTAAGTGCCTTTTAATATGGGACCGCCTCCCCCACTGCCGGAGCCGGCAAGCAACCCACATGGTTGTTCTTGCCGTGCTCCCTGTGTAGCGACAGGCCCACCCGCTGTTCAGCTAATTGCAGCAGTGATGGGATGAGGCCCTTAATTGGGCATTATTGCCCACTTAAGGGCCTCAATTGGCACCGGGGCAAGAATGCCATTCACAGGCCTTCCCACCCTAGACTTAATTTCGGGTGGGTTCCCCCTCGCCACCATCCCACCCGATTACATATTCTCCCTGCCTCCAAACCCACTGCGGGGGACAGCATAAAATTTCCCACCATCCACCCTCACCAGCATCTCTCAATGCAATGACTTCAAATTTCTTATCTTCAACTACAATTTTCTCTGTGGCTTTGATCCACTCCACACCTCATGTCTAATCTAACCCTACATTCCAGCTCACATCCTCCATTGTTCTGAGTCTGGATTACTGTGCATACATTAACTTCCTCTGTTGAACCATTGGTAACTGAACTTTCAGTCACCATGGCCATGCTCTCTGGAATTCTCTTCCTAAATTCCTCCATCATGCTTCCTACCTTCAACAGCCTCCTCAAACGCTACTTCTTTGACTTCACCTTGATCATCTCCCCTAACTCTTTTCTAAATCCCTGCTTGGTGTCTGGATTTCGTCCCATCTTTCTGTGAAACATCTTGCTCTATAAGTCTATGTCATTGTTAATAATGATTAGCTATTAGAGAAGATCCACTGTGCGGACCAAATATGATATAGATTTTCAAAAATAATGTTTTTTAGGATTTGCATTCAGAATTAATTCTTCTTAAAAATATAATTTGGGAAAAAATTCCAAAAGAAATCTTTGCCACACTCGTTAATTTTCTCAGGTTCTTGGGTGTGAAAATAAAACTAACTTTCTTTTAAGACATTCCTTCCTTTTGTGGAATTTTGTGACACATTAGCGAATGAAGCTAGGTTTTCATCAGACAGCAGATGGAAGCAATCTGAGATCAGTTGATTCATTAGATCAAAAAGGTTTTCTGAATGGACATTTTTGGAATTTTTGGGCTACACTCCACATCTTTATTAAATAGCCTGCTCTTCTCAGCAAAGTGATAACATCTTTCATCAATAATCAAAAGTTGTAGCTTGCTTAGTCACTTCTATCCATGGCCAGTGATTTGAGAAATAATTTAATCAGTTTACTTTGTCAGTCAGAATTGTCACCCAGCAGGTTACTGTCTCCTTGGTAAATCATTAGCCACAAAGTTATTTTAGTTCATTATTTTAAAAACTAAAATTCCAAGATCTGGAATGCTGAAGAATTTCACAATGGTGCTGAATGCCAGAGCTCCAACATGCTGTTTGTGTAGTATCAGAATATGGCACCGCATCCCCATCTTTATGCTGAATCCACAATTTCAGCTGTGCTCCAACTGAAACAGCTTGTGATAGAGCAGAATTGCCAGAGCAGATTACCTGCACAATCTGTTAGCTGGAAATGATGTCTAGTACAAATAGGCCATCATTGGAGAAAAAAAATAATACTAATGCTTTCTTAAAGAATCATTTAATGTTGACTTAAATCACTTTAAAATCTAAATTAAATTCAAACTGATTCAAATCAGCATTGTAATTTCCTTTTAATGGAGTGGGTGTTCTCTTCTGCTGTAGGCTTCATTCTGGGATGAGACATGTGCAATGATTCTGCTCCCAGGCATCTTTCGTTTCACTTGAATTTCTAATCAAATCTTAACATTACAAAGCAGCCTTTCAACAGATAGGAATAGAAAATTCTGCAAATACTTGGCAGACCCATCAACATTTGAAGAGAGAAAAAAGGTTAATGCTTTGGCTGATGACCCTTTGTCAGAATAGTTCTAACAAAGGGTTCTGCTCTGATTTTGTGAAGTTAGATGTGATCTATAGTTTTAACATTTTAATGGTTTTAGTTTCAGATTTCCAGCGTTCATGTTTTTATTTTATTTTTACCTCACCCTTTAAATATGTTACTTGACAAAGAATTGAGTGGTGATATTCTAGAAGGATCAGAATCCAGAACAATCCAACTTTGTCCAATTTGTTTGAGTGTTAACCATGGTTCAGTTGGTAGTACTTTCATCTTTGAGTCATAAAGTTGTGGGTTTAGGTCCCACACCAGAGACTTGAACATAAATATCTAGATTGACACTTCAGTGCAGTACTGAGGGAGGACTGCAGTGTCTGAGGTACCATCTTTCAGATTAGACATTAAATCAAGGCCCTGTCTTCTTTCTAAGGTGGACATAAAAAATCCCATGACATTATCTTGAAGGAGAACAGGGGAGTTTCTCTCCTGGCCAATATTTATCCCTCAATCAACATCCTTCCCAAAAAAAAAACAGATTATCCGGTCATCATCACATCACTGTTTGTGGGAGCTTGAAGTTAATTGTATATTAATTGTACTTAAAATTATGCAGGTGGTGGGCATTAACTCAGGATTCACTTGTGCTTCTATAAATAAGAACAGAGTGAAACTGTGATTGGTGGGTTAGGAGGTTCACATTTGTGACATGTATCTCTGCAAATAAATGCTTATAGAAGTGTGTAAAGATTGGCTTTGGTTCTATCCGTCACCACCTGGATTTCTGGAATACAACACTTGCTGTGTACAAATTGGCCACCACGTTTCCTGTAGTACAACTGTGACTACATTTCAGATGTAAGTCATTGGCTGTAAAGCACTTGGAGTGTCCTGAGGTTGTGAAAGGCACTGCATAAATGCAAGTTTTTCTTTCTTCTTTAAAACAAATCTACGTTTTTGTCCAGTCAAAGTGACTCAAAAGAAAAAATCTACTTTGTACATAACTTTGTATGCGGAAAATGAAAAATAAAAATATGAACTGCTGGAAATAAACAGCAGACCCATTGGCATCTGAAAGTTGCGAAGAGAGATTAGTGTTTCAGTTGCCGACCAAACAATTCTAACAAAAAGTGACTCAAAGTGATGCAAGTATCCTGTTAACTGAATATGTTGGCATATACCTGCTGAGGAGAAAATAATCTGTGGGGACCTGGCCATCTAAATTTTCCAGATTAGTACCTAGCTGGCAGTATGTTGTGATTTGACAGCAGAAACAGTTTTCTCTGTTTACTAAGCAATGACCTTCAAAAAATCTGTAATGCCAAATAAAACCAAGCACTAGGGTTATCTGCTACAAAGTCACCTAATGAGTTTAAATTATAACATATATTACGTAAATGTAACGACTTTTAAACTATTATATGCATTGTTATTTTTCTGTTACTTCTGTGTTGCACTCCACAGCATAAATCTGGCGATTTCAGAGCACTAGAAGTTAAGACAAATAGAACTATTTATTGGAAGCAATTCTGATAATAGAAATATGGTAATAATATCGCAGTGAAGTGAGCAAAACAACTATTTAATATATATTACATTTATGCTGGCACTTAATGTGTTGTTATTTAAACAGTGTTCTTCTTCTTTGGCCTCCTTGTCTCGGGAGACAATGGGTAAGCGCCTGGAGGTGGTCAGTGGTTTGTGGAGCAGCACCTGGAGTGGCTTATAAAGGCCAATACTAGAGTGACAGACTCTGTGTAATACATTACCATATACAAAACAAATATAAACACACTGATTTAGTATTTTCAACTGTGCAGAAATGTTAATGTCATATTTAAACATTTAAAATAACTACAGGGATGATTATTCCACTAAAATTACCTTGGCAAGCACCAGAGCGGATATTGGGAATGAAACCACGGCGGCAGGGGTGGGGTTGAGCAGGGCAAATTTCACATGGATGGCCCCATGCACGGCCAACTGTAGCACAGCAAAGCGTTTTGGTGCAGACGATGCCACTGATCTGACCCTGGCACATCTCATTATTCACTTGGGTAAAGCAAGGACCAGTCCGATAATCTGTAATTCAGAGAAACAAAAAATAATGCTGCACAGTCATAAAAACACACACACACACACATATATTTAGAGCACAGTCCTGATTTTTTACTTTACAATAAGGGTATGAATTATCCTGACTTGTTGATGGGTGGACATGGGACCAGACATTGCTGTGAAGCAGCTCCTGCCCCACCTCAAACTACCTCCCAACCCCCTCCCCCAGCATTGGTAATCTGCTTAATACATCTGTGCATGGTAAGTTCACTGGTGTTAGCAATATCTCCTGTGGTACGGTGGAGTGAGTCTGAGACAAAGTTATACTGCTGTGTCAATGGGTGAATATGGATGCATGTCAAGCTTCAGCCTGCAGCATAACTCTGTCACAGCGCTCATTATTTTTTTTTTATATTTATTCATTATCGGATGTGGATATCGCTGGCAAGGCAGACATTAAATCCTCAATCCTAGTTGCTCTGAGGAGTTAGTGATGGGCCTCCTTCTGGAACTGAAGTAATTTAATACTTGCTATCTTGCTATGCCACTTTTTAAATTATTTTTTCATGGGATGTGGTGTCACTAGCAAGGCCAGCATTTTTTGCCCATGCCATTTAACCCTGGAATTGAGTGGTTTGTTAGGTCATTTCAGAGGGTGTCTGGAGTCACATGAAGGCCAAACCAGGTAAGGACAGAAGAATTCCTTCGCTAAAGGACATTAGTGAACCAGATGGGTTTTTAAGATAATCGATGATAGTTTCATGGCACCATTACTGATACTAGCTTTAAATTCCAGATTTTTATTAATTAAGTGAATTTAAATTCCACCAGCAGCCATGGTGGGATTTCAACCCGTGTCCCCCAGGGTATTAGCCTGGCCTCTGGATTACTAGTTCAGTGATATTACCACTGTGTCACGATAGGCGAGCGGTTAAGAGTCAATCACATTGGTGTTAGATTGGAAACACATATAGGCCTGACTGGGTAAGGTCAGCAAGTTCCCTTCCCTATTAGTGAACAAATTGTATTTTTACAACAATCCAACAGCTTCATGGTACTTTTATTGATATCAGTTTTTTGTTACCAGATTTTTAAAAATGAATTCAAATACAGCCTTAGTGGGATTTGAACACTTATTATCTGGATTATAGGCCAGGCTTCTGGATTGCTCACATAGTAACATAATCACTACACTACCATACACATGAATTGAGTCATAGGGCTGGATTTTGCGTAGGAGACGGGGCTCCCAGTGCCAGACCGAAAAGGCGGGAGGAACCTCACCTCTGCATTTTTGCGGCTCCCCTGTAGCCATCCTCCGGTGTTTTTCAATTAAAGATTCACAAGCCAGGATCCCCATTCTTTTAAAGATGGGAATCCCGCCTCCAGGAGCTGCCAATCAGAGGGCCAGCAGCTCAGCAGTATCGGCAACACCACCGGGCCACTGCTGATACTGCAGAGGCCTTGGGCCTAGGCCCAGTGGTGGAACCCTGGACAATAGGTGAGGGAAGGCCGCTAAGATCCCGTGGTGGTGGGACCAGGCCCTTAATTGACCATTAAGAGGCCACTTAAGAGCCTCAATTGATCTCTGGGCGGGAAGGCCATCGTCGGCCTATCCCGCCCCGTGAAGATCACTTGGCAACAGAGAGGCCACAGGCCTCCGCCCCGCCACCCATTGCGATATTCCATGCCACCCACCACTTCCCCCCACCACCCCACCCCACCTCCTTCCCTGCCTCAGAGGGGCCCCATAAAATTCTGGCCATAGAATCATTTATGGCACAGAAGGAGGCCAGTCGGCCCATCAATTCCATGGCATTTATGAATTGCAGTTTATGATAACAGTTCCTTGGACAAATCCACTTTTGACTGCAGATTCAAAAGTAAAAGAAATTGTGGATTATCTGTCTTCCCAAATTAGATACATTTGAATGCAAACCCATAGAAATATGTACGGCACTAAAGTAATAACAGAAGCTGAAAGTGGCAGGATATCAAAAAGTATGGAAATTAAGTGGGGACAAAAATAAATAGCTATTAACAAATAAACTGTAATATTCCTCTTTTTAGGCTTTAAAACAAACTTCTTTAAAAAAACAAGTAGCTCCTCTATAAGCTGACATCCTATCAGCAGGCAGCTCGGCTATTGGTACCACCATTTTATAAGGATGGACGAACCACAATGTGGAAATTTCCACATGATTTGAATTGAATATATTCTAACAGATTATAATACTTAAATGAAGCCCTTACCTATTATCACTGTAAGTTCCCTAACCCCCAAATTCTATACAGCTGGAAGTTGTCAGGATATGCAGTTCAGGTAGAGATCAAGCCATATACAAACTCTGCCTTTACTTCCTAAGTTGACAACAAAGCAAGTGGTATTTATGTTTCTGTGCATGCATCTTGTCTTCTTTTTGTAAAAAAAGAAACTGAACAATTCACATGCAAAGTAGTTCAAACTTATCAAATTGTTTGCATCTACAAATGCCCAGTGTTTATGTAGCTTGCCAACCATTCCTAAACTCTTCCCTGGTAGCCTTTTTAAAAAGTTTATAGCATACTCTCAAACAAAAATTCAATCAACTATTTTAAACTTCATGCTGTAGCACTGTGGGATAGCCTCCTTGGGATATTCAGGAAGATGATTTTCTCTGTGTACAATGTATAGCAATATCATAAACACATTCTTTATAAACACATTTATGAATTATTTATAAATAGCGCACAGAGGACATTTTCCTATTGTGACATTTTTACCAGTAGCAATAACAGTTTGAAAAAGAAAGGGGAAGAATAAGCCTACAATGCTTATTTTCTGCAGTTGCACTCGAAAACTTTCCTCAACATTTTGGCTCATAAACAAAACAATAAATATCTGCTTTATGAGCCAAATTTCCTGGAAAGTTGTCTCTTTTTATTAAAATAGCACAAGCAGACCACAGTGATGTCAGTCATCCCAAAGCATTTTGAACTAAGATGCTTGGAATCCCTGATGGTAAAATATGAAATGTAACCTGCTGGATGCTCCATAATACAACAGCATGTTGCTCAGACACAGTCGCATGTGGCTTAGGAAAGGATTATGAATTATGAGTAGAGTCGAGTTTGAATAGGATAAAATTTCGATATATTTTTGTCACGTGTTGACTCCTTCTTTTACCCGTCTCTTTACTACAGGTTCCTTGATCTACAGACTACAGTCTACTTGCTCAATTCAAATTGTCTGATAAATCAAAACTTTTTAAACACTAAATTTTCACTTGACTGTGTAACTCACATGGTTTAATTCAAATTATTGGACAATGAAATTTTTTAGCACCAAAAAACTTCCAATTATCAGTACACTACATTTATAGGCTTTGAGTACATGTAATTACAGGTATTTTTTTGCCCTATAAGTACACATTTAAAATAATGGGAAGCTACAAACAATTTGCTACAGGCTACAACTATTTCTCTACAAGCACACCCACCCACACATATGTACATAAAAGTGCATGCATGCAATTATATGTTAATGTGAGTAAAGAAAGACAGTAAAAAGACATGTCTAAACTTCAATTTTATGTCCTTTAAAACAAAAGAAAAATAAACTGAACCATTCTGAGCCTTCAACTGTCTGGGATGTAGAAATCTTTGCATGTGGTTTTAGTAACTAATTCCCACTGAAAGTTTGTGCAGGTGTCCTGTAGCTTCAGGGAAATAATATGTTGTTTTTCATAGTGAAATCAATGACATCTTTGTTACTATTTAGGCAAGAAAGTGGATCCTGTCAAAGACCAAGAAACACAGCTGTGCAGATGGTAGAAAGCTGCCCATGCTACTGAGAAAAGGATTGTAATTTCATAAAATATACCATAAAACTACATCCCCCTGAAAACAACCTCTTGGCCAGTTATAACCAAAAGCATCACACAGGCAGGGACAGTTTTCTGGGTTTGTGCCCAGAAACACTGGCTTGCCTGGGTGCAGTAAATATCAGAAAATCCGTTTGGTCAGAGTACGTGTCTGTAAAGATACTTGCTGATTTTCCAATTAACAATAATGGAGGAATGTTTTCCAGTATTTGCTGCACCCAAGCAATCCAGTCTATCTAGAGGTAAAATTAGGAAAATCTCCACTATGATTTTTTTAAAATTATGAAGTATATCTTATTATCCCAAGCATGCTAACTGTCGTAGAAAGCAAAACAAAAGACAAAGATGTGTATTGTTAAGGAATAATAGAAACCAGCATTAACATGAACTCGGTGTCACTTCTTCCATTTGTGCAACCACCAGCTGTTAAATATGCACTGTAATCTTAATAGTTTATGTCTTTTTTTAAGAAAATGGTAGTCCAGAGTATAAAATAGTGTTCTCTTTATATTTGTTATCTTTTGCAAAGAATAGTAAGCAGAGGAAAATATACCTTCATAAATAATTTAAAATTTTCCAAGAATCACATGTCAAGAAGCATAAGAGACAATACTCAATAGTTTGATATGGGGGTAAATTCAACTTCAGCAGGGATACAAGTCGGGCAATAGCAGGCCAGTCATTCGTTAGATAGCCTGTCTGGTTTCTCTTTCCATTGACATTAAGAAATGGGATGGGGGCGGGGGGGGGGGGGGGTGGTGGAGGGGTGGTGGTGGGGTTGCTGCGGTTGATGGACAGCCAATCTGCTCCCACCCATCTACAAAGTTGAATTTTATTTATTATAAGTTTCACTTCAACAGTAAAGGTACAAAACCTGCAAGCCTCCGTCATAATTTCCCCTCTCCCCATATTCCGCCAGAAAGTGCTGACTCATCCTAAGGTGCTATTCCATGAGTAACAGCTGCACTTTGGTGTCTCACCCCAGATAAACATTCATAATTGTGCAGTATTAACAAACTACTCTCATTTCCAGAACTTCTGGAATAGTCCATCAAGAAACAACAAAGAAAGCATCATCCTTGAGTCGAATTCTTTCCTCACTAATTTGTATCAGACCAATGTAACCGTGAGTGATTAATACACCTTATATTTAAGCAGAGGAAGTAGATCTGAGTACACAGCTCTCCCCTGTTTACTTTTCCTAGTACCAGTCATAGTCAAACCCAGAAATATGCAATTCCCGTCAATAAAAGTGGAGTGTAATGGTAGGGGTTATACAACTGAGAAGGCATAACAAGCAAGTTTTATGTTACTCTCATCCAGCGTCTCCAGACGCACACTTTCCAATAGGAGTCATTAATTAGCAATCAGGAGTGAGAACCTAATTGCTCATATCTTCCACACTGAAATCAGCCAAAGCAGGGCTAGAACATGGAATTCTCTTGGTCTGTATTGTTCAGTGCCATACTTCTTTCTTTTGGGCCTCCTGATCTCGAGAGACAATGGATACGCGCCTGGAGGTGGTCAGTGGTTTGTGAAGCAGATCCTGGAGTGGCTATAAAGGCCAATTCTGGAGTGACAGGCTCTTCCACAGGTGCTGCAGAGAAATTTGTTTGTTGGGGCTGTTGCACAGTTGGCTCTCCCCTTGCGCCTCTGTCTTTTTTCCTGCCAACTACTAAGTCTCTTCGACTCGCCACAATTTAGCCCTGTCTTTATGGCTGCCCGCCAGCTCTGGCGAATGCTGGCAACTGACTCCCACGACTTGTGATCAATGTCACACGATTTCATGTCGCGTTTGCAGACGTCTTTATAACGGAGACATGGACGGCCGGTGGGTCTGATACCAGTGGCGAGCTCGCTGTACAATGTGTCTTTGGGGATCCTGCCATCTTCCATGCGGCTCACATGGCCAAGCCATCTCAAGCGCCGCTGACTCAGTAGTGTGTATAAGCTGGGGATGTTGGCCGCTTCAAGGACTTCTGTGTTGGAGATATAGTCCTGCCACCTGATGCCAAGTATTCTCCGAAGGCAGCGAAGATGGAATGAATTGAGACGTCGCTCTTGGCTGGCATACGTTGTCCAGGCCTCGCTGCCGTAGAGCAAGGTACTGAGGACACAGGCCTGATACACTCGGACTTTTGTGTTCCGTGTCAGTTCGCCATTTTCCCACACTCTCTTGGCCAGTCTGAACATAGCAGTGGAAGCCTTACCCATGCGCTTGTTGATTTCTGCATCTAGAGACAGGTTACTGGTGAAAGTTGAGCCTAGGTAGGTGAACTCTTGAACCACTTCCAGAGCGTGGTCGCCAATATTGATGGATGGAGCATTTCTGACATCCTGCCCCATGATGTTCGTTTTCTTGAGGCTGATGGTTAGGCCAAATTCATTGCAGGCAGACGCAAACCTGTCGATGAGACTCTGCAGGCATTCTTCAGTGTGAGATGTTAAAGCAGCATCGTCAGCAAAGAGGAGTTCTCTGATGAGGACTTTCCGTACTTTGGACTTCGCTCTTAGACGGGCAAGGTTGAACAACCTGCCCCCTGATCTTGTGTGGAGGAAAATTCCTTCTTCAGAGGATTTGAACGCATGTGAAAGCAGCAGGGAGAAGAAAATCCCAAAAAGTGTGGGTGCGAGAACACAGCCCTGTTTCACACCACTCAGGATAGGAAAGGGCTCTGATGAGGAGCCACCATGTTGAATTGTGCCTTTCATATTGTCATGGAATGAGGTGATGATACTTAGTAGCTTTGGTGGACATCCGATCTTTTCTAGTAGTCTGAAGAGACCACGTCTGCTGACGAGGTCAAAGGCTTTGGTGAGATCAATGAAAGCAATGTAGAGGGGCATCTGTTGTTCACGGCATTTCTCCTGTATCTGACGAAGGGAGAACAGCATGTCAATAGTCGATCTCTCTGCACGAAAGCCACACTGTGCCTCAGGGTAGACGCGCTCGGCCAGCTTCTGGAGCCTGTTCAGAGCGACTCGAGCAAAGACTTTCCCCACTATGCTGAGCAGGGAGATTCCACGGTAGTTGTTGCAGTCACCGCGGTCACCTTTGTTTTTATAGAGGGTGATGATGTTGGCATCGCGCATGTCCTGGGGTACTGCTCCCTCGACCCAGCACAGGCATAGCAGTTCATGTAGTGCTGAGAGTATAGCAGGCTTGGCACTCTTGATTATTTCAGGGGTAATGCTGTCCTTCCCAGGGGCTTTTCCGCTGGCTAGGGAATCAATTGCATCACTGAGTTCCGATTTGGTTGGCTGTATGTCCAGCTCATCCATGACTGGTAGAGGCTGGGCTGCATTGAGGGCAGTCTCAGTGACAGCATTCTCCCTGGAGTACAGTTCTAGGTAGTGCTCAACCCAGCGGTCCATCTGTTTGCGTTGGTCAGTGATTATGTCCCCCGATTTAGATTTGAGGGGGGTGATCTTCTTGATGGTTGGCCCAAGAGCTCTCTTCATGCCATCATACATTCCTCTGATGTTTCCGGTGTCTGAGGCCAGCTGAATATGACTGCATAGGTGTTGCCAGTAGTCGTTTGCGCAACGCCTAGCTGTTCTTTGTGCAGTACTTCTGGCTGCTTTAAGTGCTGCGGATGTTAAATCGCTGGGGGCTTTCTTGTAGTTCAAAAGTGCAGTGTCATACTATCTGGTGCAATTTAACCGTTAAGGGAATTTTGTATTATAATTTTGTATTTTTTAAGCAACTGCAAAACAGCATATGAAATTCACCAATTTTAACCAAGAATAACTTCCAAAACTTCAAAAATCTTATTTCAGCAGTAAACTGGCAACTTGACGATTACACACGCCTACCAGGAGTGTGCATCAAAGATAGGGTGACAACACTAGCCCTTATTCTCTGAACAACAATCATCGCAGTTCCCCACAGGGAGTGTGGGATTGCAGAATTTCCACTTACATGTTTTATGAAAAGTAATTCAGGTTCAGCAGGTTTAAAATTGAATCAGTTAATCTCACTCAATAATCTCAATAAAATTTAAGTTATTACCATTTACTTGTAGAGCCTTTTATATGTGTGCAGATTTGGTGAACTGTCTTCAAGTGCTCACTGTGCTCATCTGCTTTCCAAAGAGCAACCAAAGTCATTTGGACCCAAGCAGCAGCCAGGCTCCAAAGTTCCTGATAGTCCAATCTGCTTGAGAAAGTGCAGACCAGAACCCCTATCCAACCTACTCTCAGGATGGAGACTGCCCTCCCAAATTCAGGGGGGTTAGAGTTATTTTCATGTCTGTGGAGGATCACCAGCACTTGCAACAAAGCATTATCAGCACTTGCACCTAATCCACTCCTGTAAGACAATGCAGCCCAAAGCCACTCCACCTTAAGTCTTCCAAGGTGCAACAGAGCCAAGAGAAAAGGAAACTTTTTTGAGCCCTGGACTCCAAAAGTAGCAAATTAACTTCCAGACAATGCAACTGATCCCCTCCAGGATCAATTACTTGCATTAAAATGAATGATTGGGCACTTCAGAAGACCTCAAAAAGACATCATGTGAGGCCCTTTAAGGTGCAAAGGGCAGAATTTCCTGTGAAAGAATGAGCACTCCCTTCTGATACTCCCAATAATGTAAGAGAAGACGGGCTGAAGGCTAATCAAGACTCCCAACTCACACTGGAATTTAAAGGATTGGTCTAAATGAGGCGGAATCACATTGTAACCAGGTAGTATCCAAATTTCCCGGTCCCCTGGGCAGAAATCTTTCATTCTCTCCAACTCTAGCAATTCCAATAAGTCTACAAGTTGCTGGTGTATGTAAATTGAATTTAGTAGTTGAACGATGCAACCAGGCATTAGAATTGAACACAAAAACATAAGAAATTGGAGCTACAGCAGGCCACTTGGCTCTTTGAGCATGCTCCGCCATTCAATAAGAGCATGGCTAATCTACTACCTCAACTCAATCTTCCTGCATCATCCCAATATCCCTTATTTCCCTTAGTACCCAAAAATCTATTGATCTCTGTCTTGAATATACTCAACGACTGAGCATCCACAATTCTCTGGGATAGAGAATTCCAAAGATTCATAATCCTTTGAATGAAGAAATTTCTCCTCATCTCAGTCCTAAATGGCCGACCTCTTATTCTGAGACTGTGACCCCATGTTCTAGATTCCCAAAGCATTTTTGAAAATTATCACTGTCTCTCTCAATTTATGTGTTTAAGTTGCCTTGGGAGCCATAGTACATCAACAATAATGTTGCTTATTTTGCTCTAGCCAGACTTTATGGTAGCATCAGCAAGTGCCTGAGGTGACTAAATAGTCAAAAGTTTCCTGTGGAACATGTTTGAGTAATGTTGGCTACATCAGGTCTTTTTCACATTAAAGGTTTTAGTGGTAATATAGGTGCACAGCTTTAGAAGTAATTCTTTGTACTGTCAAATGTTAACACTCCTGCACTGCATTTTCAGAGGAGATATGTAATTTAACTAATTTAACCAGGGGTCCAAACAGTTGAAGCAGGAAAGCTCGAGTAGTTTCAGAAACATCCGGAATGCATTAGTAATCAACATTTTTATCGAGTTATGTGCCTTGGGAATGTTAACATTGGGCACAGAGTAGTCTCTCCCTTTCCTGAAAATAAAACACAACTCCACATGTGAAGTCTTAGAAACTGTTCATGACGAAGAATTCATGAATGTATTTGCGAGCCATAGTCAAAACATCAGACACTTCTTCATATACCATGTGATTTTTTTTCAGGCTTAGCAACTCGAGCCATCAGAACTACTATCATATTTACATTACAGTACAACCTAGGGAGGTAGCACTGCCATTGGAGGAATATAAACAGAACTGCATAACAAACAGGTTGTCCCACACTCACTGCCACACTTCCCTCTCTCCCACAGGAGAAAGTGGTGCACAACCAGAGGCAGCAGATGTGTTTGCATATCTTCATCCCCACAGAGCAGACAGTGCTCACCATCATTAGTGGAGCGATTGCTGAGGCTGTGGCTAGCGGGCAGGCTGAAACAATAAAAGATAATGGTATCCTCATTCCTTATCCTCCTTCCCACATCCCATTTCACCCTCATCCCACAATTTCTTCTAGTTAAGAGGCTGCAAATGGTGTAAGCATGCACCTCTTACTTCTCCCCAGTGCCCCCATTTCCCTCACCACAACCCTACCCTGTGCCTTTATCCTTTTGGACACGCAAGAACTGCCATCTGGACAAGCAGTGGTGGAACAGCAAGAGGTTGAAGAGCAGGAAAACAGTGATGAAGAAGAAACAGTGTCAGCCTATCTCACACTCGCAACCACCAGCTCAGATACTGACACTGAGCATACGTTAGAGGATATGCACATGGTGAGACCCGGCCAGAAGAAGCCCGCAGCCAGGGCAGAGGGAAAGAATAGTGCAGGCGACGGCCCTCCAGAGGGAGAAGTCGCACAGGAGTTTAGGATAAGGTAGACAAAGAAAAGCTATTTCCATTAGCTGATGGTACAAGGACAAGGGGACATAGATATAAGGATTTGGGCAAGAGATACATTGGGGATGTGAGGAAGAATTTTTTTAATGTAGCGAGTGGTAATTACCTGGAACTTCCTGTCTATGAGGGAGGTGGAAGCGGAGACGATCAATGATTTCAAAAGGAAATTGGATAGGCACTGGAGGGAAATAAATTTGCAGGACTAAGGGGACAGAACAGGGGAATGGAATTGAATGGATTGCTCTACATGGACTCAAGACAAATGGCCCCCTTCTGTGCTGTAATGACTATATGGGCAGAATTTTTAATTTCTGGAGGAGGCGGGACCAGAGGCAGGCGGGCCCACAAATTCCAGGCACTGGCTGCTGTGCCATAATGCCGGCATGTTCCCTCCTTCGGGGCATTTTGGAAGTGGATGGGGGGGGGGAGGGAGGTGTGGGGGGTGTTGTTATGGTGATGGCCTACTACGGGCACAGTGCCGACTGGAATCTGGAATTTTCCAGTCAGTACTTGGTTCCCCACTGAGACTGAATCCTGGGGGCCAGAACTCCACAATTTTTAACCCACCCTCCCCCTCCCCAACCTGGCCCCACCACCATGGCTGCAATCATAAAATGGCTACAGCTACGGCCACAGGCCACTCTGTGGAGGGGTTCCCCATCCACAGGAATGGTCTAGCAGCTATGGCCCATTTTAATATCACCTTGGTAAAATGTCTTCGGAGGTCGCCTTCATCTTGCGATGCCCTCTTTCTTGTCTCTACATCTGCAGCTCCCATCTTGGACAGTGGAGCTGCTGATGTGTCATTGCTGGAGGGCTTCGTTTTGGTCCTCTGGCCTCTGGATCCCACCCATTGCCCTTAATTGGATGGCGAGCACGCTCCCTGGCCACTAATTGGCCTTCCCTACAGAAATAGCATCGGGCATTAGATGCCGACACAGCACGGGGTTACGATCCAGAAATTCAACCGACATCAGAGTCCTGACTCCAAAACATAAAAAATCAGCCCTATGACTCTGAATTCTGCTGCAGAGGACTCAAATGACGACTATGAAGGGGCGGGCTACAAAAGAAGGCTGATGGGTATGCACAATGAAATGTTTGGTGCATTGGCAGGTCTGTCAGAAAGGGCTGTCGATAGGGCTTTAAAGCAAAAAGTAGTGGGAGAGTTCAGATAAGGGGAAATTTATAAATCTAAAGGGCAAGGTTAAGACCACAAAACAGTGTAGTGATTTGGATAAAGGTAAGCAAAGTGTGACAGGAAGGAACAGAGAGCTTACAATAATAGTGCATCAGTGAATAAGTTCAAATCAGGGAAAAATGGTATTAAGTTAAAATTAAAGGTGCTTTATCTCAATGCATGAAGCATTCATAACAAGGTAAATGAACTAATGGCACAAATAGAGAGAAATTAGTTTCATCTAATAGCCATTACAGAGTACTTAAAAGGTAGATAAAATGGAAAAGAATGATAGTTGATAGTGAGGAAGGATCTTCACTCAACAGATCAGGAAGTAGAATCAGTAAGGGTGGAGATGAGAAATAACAAAGGGCAGAAAAAGCTGGTGGGAGTAGGCCTCCGAACTGTAGCTGCACTGTTGGACAGAGTATTAATCAAGAAATAAGAGGAGCTTGCAACAAAGGTAATGCAATAATTATGGGAGGATTTGAAGTCACATAGGTTGGACAAATCAAATCAGCAATAGTAGTTTGGAGGATGAGTTCATGGAATGCATTCAAGACAGCTTCCTCAAACAATACATTGTGGAACCAATCAGGGAACAGACTACTTTAGATCTTGTCTTGTGTAATGAGACAGGGTTAATTAGTAATCTCACAGTAAGAAATCTTCTGGGGAAGAGTGATCAAAATATGGTAGAATTTCACTTTGAGTTTGCAAGCGACATACTTAAGTTCAAAACTAGAGAGTTTTAAACTTAAATTAAGCCAATTACATAGGTATGAAGGGCAAGTTGGGTAAGGTAGATTGGGAAATCAGATTAAACGGTATGACGGTAGAAAAGCAATGGTGAACATTTGAAGAAATGCTTCATAATTCTCAACGAATATACATTCCATTGAGAAATACAAATTCCACAGGAAAAGTGATTCATCTGTGGCTAACTAAAGAGGTTAAGGATAATATTTGATTAAAAGAGGCTTATAATGTCACCAAGAAGAGCTGTAAGCCAGAGGATTGGGAGTTTTAGAAATTAGCAAAGGATGAGCAAAAAATTGACAGAGTGAGAAAATAGAATATGAAGGTAAATCAGCAAGAAATCTAAAAACAAATTGTAATAGCTTCTACAAGTATGAAAATAGGAAGCAAGTAGAGAAAGTAAACATGGGTTCCTTAGAGGCTGAGACAGGAGAAATTATGATGGGGAATGAGGAAATGACAGAGTCGTTAAAAGAATATTTGTATTTGCCTTCGCAGTTGAAGACACAAAATCCATACCAGAAATAATGGAGGAACCAAGGATCTAATGAGAGTGAGGAGCTTAAAGTAATTAATAGAACATTACAGCGCAGTACAGGCCCTTTGGCCCTCGATGTTGCGCCGACCTGTGAAACCATCTGACCTACACTATTCCATTTTCATCCATATGTCTATCCAATGGCCACTTAAATGCCCTTAAAGTTGGCGAGTCTACTACTGTTGCAGGCAGGGCGTTCCACGCCCCTACTACTCTCCGAGTAAAGAAACTACCTCTGACATCTGTCCTATATCTATCACCCCTCATCTTAAAGCTATGTCCCCTCGTGTTTGCCATCACCATCCGAGGAAAAAGACTCTCACTATCCACCCTAAATAACCCTCTGATTATCTTATATGTCTCTATTAAGTCACCTCTCCTCCTCCTTCTCTCCAATGAAAACAACCTCAAGTCCCTCAGCCTTTCCTCGTAAGACCTTCCCTCCATACCAGGCAACATCCTAGTAAATCTCCTCTGCACCCTTTCCAAAGCTTCCACATCCTTCCGATAATGCGGTGATCAGAACTGCACGCAATACTCCAAGTGCGGCCGCACCAGAGTTTTGTACAGCTGCAGCATCACCTCGTGGCTCCGAAACTCGATCCCCCTACTAATAAAAGCTAACACACCATATGCCTTCTTAACAGCCCTATTAACCTGGGTGGCAACTTTCAGGGATTTATGTACCTGGACACCAAGATCTCTCTGCTCATCTACACTACCAAGAATCTTCCCATTAGCCCAGTACTCTGCATTCCTGTTACTCCTTCCAAAGTGAATCACCTCACACTTTTCCGCATTAAACTCCATTTGCCATCTCTCAGCCCAGCTCTGCAGCCTATCTATGTCCCTCTGTAACCTACAACATCCTTCGGCACTATCCACAACTCCACCGACCTTCGTGTCATCTGCAAATTTACTAACCCACCCTTCTACACCCTCATCCAGGTCATTCATAAAAATGACAAACAGCAGTGGCCCCAAAACAGATCCTTGCGGTACACCACTAGTAACTAAACTCCAGGATGAACATTTGCCATCAACCACCACCCTCTGTCTTCTTTCAGCTAGCCAATTTCTGATCCAAAGCACTAAATCACCTTCAATCCCATACTTCCGTATTTTCTGCATTAGCCTACCGTGGGGAACCTTATCAAACGCCTTACTGAAATCCATATACACCACATCCACGGCTTTACCCTCATCCACCTGCTTGGTCACCTTCTCAAAAAACTCAATAAGGTTTGTGAGGTACGACTTACCCTTCACAAAACCGTGCTGACTATCTCTAATGAACTTATTCTTTTCAAGATGATTATAAATCCTATCTCTTATAACCTTTTCCAACATTTTACCCACAACCGAAGGAAGGCTCACAGGTCTATAATTACCAGGGCTGTCTCTACTCCCCTTCTTGAACAAGGGGACAACATTTGCTATCCTCCAGTCTTCCGGCACTATTCCTGTCGACAATGACGACATAAAGATCAAGGTCAAAGGCTCTGCAATCTCCTCCCTGGCTTCCCAGAGAATCCTAGGATAAATCCAATCTGGCCCAGGGGACTTATCTATTTTCACACTTTCCAAAATTGCTAACATCTCCTCCTTGTGAACCTCAATTCCATCTAGCCTAGTAGTTTGAATCTCAGTATTCTCCTCGACAACATTTTCTTTCTCCACTGTAAATACTGACGAAAAATATTCATTTAACGCTACCCCTATC
Source organism: Heterodontus francisci (assembly GCF_036365525.1). Taxonomy (NCBI): domain Eukaryota; kingdom Metazoa; phylum Chordata; class Chondrichthyes; order Heterodontiformes; family Heterodontidae; genus Heterodontus; species Heterodontus francisci. The sequence continues at coordinate 132,924,740 of NC_090374.1, read as the reverse complement.
TCCTCTGATTCCACACACAACTACCCACTACTATCCTTGATTGGCCCTAATCTAACTCTAGTCATTCTTTTATTCCTGATATACCTATAGAAAGCCTTAGGGTTTTCCTTGATCCTATCCGCCAATGACTTCTCGTGTCCTCTCCTCGCTCTTCTTAGCTCTCCCTTTTGATCCTTCCTGGCTAGCTTGTAACTCTCAAGCGCCCTAACTGAGCCTTCACGTCTCATCCTAACATAAGCCTTCTTCTTCCTCTTGACAAGCGCTTCAACTTCTTTAGTAAACCATGGCTCCCTCGCTCGACAACTTCCTCCCTGCCTGACAGGTACATACTTATCAAGGACACGCAGTAGCTGCTCCCTGAATAAGCTCCACATTTCGATTGTGCCCATCCCCTGCAGTTTCCTTCCCCATCCTACGCATCCTAAATCTTGCCTAATCGCATCATAATTTCCTTTCCCCCAGCTATAATTCTTGCCCTGCGGTATATACCTGTCCCTGCCCATCGCTAAGGTAAACCTAACCGAATTGTGTTCACTATCACCAAAATGCTCACCTACATCTAAATCTAACACCTGGCCGGGTTCATTACCCAGTACCAAATCCAATGTGGCATCGCCCCTGGTTGGCCTGTCTACATACTGTGTCAGAAAACCCTCCTGCACACACTGGACAAAAACTGACCCATCTAAAGTACTCGAACTATAGTATTTCCAGTCAATATTTGGAAAGTTAAAGTCCCCCATAACAACTACCCTGTTACTCTCGCTCCTGTCGAGAATCATCTTCGCTATCCTTTCCTCTACATCTCTGGAACTATTCGGAGGTCTATAGAAAACTCCCAACAGGGTGACCTCTCCTCTCCTGTTTCTAACCTCGGCCCATACTACCTCAGTAGACGAGTCCTCAAATGTCCTTTCTGCCGCCATAATACTCTCCTTGATTAACAATGCCACACCCCCCCCTCTTTTACCATCTTCTCTGTTCTTACTGAAACATCTAAATCCCGGAACCTGCAATATCCATTCCTGCCCCTGCTCTACCCATGTCTCCGAAATGGCCACAACATCGAGATCCCAGGTACCAACCCATGCTGCAAGCTCACCCACCTTATTCCGGATGCTCCTGGCGTTGAAGTACACACACTTTAAACCAGGTTCTTGCTTGCCAGTGCCCTCTTGCGTCCTTGTAACCTTATCCCTGACCTCACTACTCTCAACATCCTGTACACTGGAACTACAATTTAGGTTCCCATCCCCCTGCTGAATTAGTTTAAACCCCCCCGAAGAGCACTAGCAAATCTACCCCCCAGGATATTGGTACCCCTCTGGTTCAGGTGAAGACCATCCTGTTTGTAGAGGTCCCACCTACCCAATTATCCAGGAAACCAAAACCCTCCCTCCTACACCATCCCTGCAGCCACGTGTTCCACTCCTCTCTCTCCCTATTCCTCGCTAGCACGTGGCACGGGCAACAACCCAGAGATAACAACTCTGTTTGTTCTCGCTCTAAGCTTCCACCCTAGCTCCCTGAATTTCTGCCTTAAATCCCCATCTCTCTTCCTACCTATGTCGTTGGTGCCTATGTGGACCACGACTTGGGGCTGCTCCCCCTCCCCCTTAAGGATCCCAAAAACACGATCCGAGACATCACGAACCCTGGCACCTGGGAGGCAACACACCAACCGTGAGTCTCTCTCGTTCCCAAAGAACCTCCTATCTGTTCCCCTAACTATGGAGTCCCCAATGACTAATGCTCTGTTCCTCTTCCCCCTTCCCTTCTGAGCAACAGGGACAGACTCTGTGCCAGAGACCTGTACCGCATTGCTTACCCCTGGTAAGTCCCCCCCCCCAACAGTATCCAAAACGGTATACCTGTTGTTGAGGGAAACGGCCACAGGGGATCCCTGCACTGCTTGCTGGTTCCCTCTCCTTCCCCTGACGGTAACCCATCTACCTACTTCTTTTACCTGAGGTGTGACTACTTCCCTATAACTCCTCTCAATAACCCCCTCCGCCTCCCGAATGATCCGAAGTTCATCCAGCTCCAGCTCCAGTTCCCTAACGCGGTTCTCGAGGAGCTGGAGTTGGGTGCACTTCCCGCAGATGTGGTCCGTGCCGTTCACAATGGGATCAGCCAGCTCCCACATCATACAGCTGCAGCACATCACCTGCCCAGCCATCTCTACTTAGTTAATTACTTTATTAATTTATATAAATTTATGAGCTAAATACTTTAATTCTTCTCTGCTGTGGTCTTTTTCAAATAACCAATTAATAGATAAGTCAAAAAGGTAAAAGAAGTAAATTTTTACCAATCACACGATACAGAAGAAATAAAATAAATATTATTAAAGAAAAAGTACTGGAAAAATTAATGGGACTGAAAGTTGACAAATCCCCCAGACATGATGGCTGACATCCTAGAGTTCTAAAAGAGGTGGCTGCAGAAGTAGCAGATGCACTGTTTGTGACCTTCCAAAATTCCCCAGATTCTGAAATGGTCCCAGTGGATTGGAAGGTAGCAAATATAACACCATTATTCAAGAAAGAAGGTGGAGAGAACACAGGGCCAATTAGCCTGACATCATCAGTCATCGGGAAAATGCTGGAATTCATTATTAAGTAAATGGTAACAGGGCACTTCGGAAATCATAATGTGATTAGACAGAGTCAACATGAATTTATGAAAGGGAAATCATGTTTGACAAATCTATTAGAGTTTTGGAGAATATAACTAGCAGGGTAGATGAAGGGGAACCGGTGGATGTAGCATATTTCGATTTTCAAAAGGCATTTTGGTAAGGTGTTACATGAAAGGATGTTACATAAGTTAACGGCTCATGGGGTTGGGGGGTAATATATTAGGATGGATAGAAAATTGATTAAAAGACAGAAAATAGAGAGTAAGAATAAAAGGGTAATTTTCATGTTGACAGGCTGTTACTACTGGAGTACTGCAAGGATCAGTGCGGATCCTCAACTATTTGCAATCTATATTAATGACTTAGATGAAGGTACCATGTGTAATATATTCTGGTTTGCTGATGTTACAAAGGTAGATGGGAAAATAAGCTATGAGGAGAGCACAAAAGGCAGAATTTTTAGGCCCCACGAGGGGCAGGAACAGAGGGAGAGGGCGCTAAAAAATAGCAGCTCCAGCGGTGTGCCGGTTCCCTGGCTCCATCCTGCCCCTCGGCCATTTTCCCGGAGGCGGGATTCGGGGGCAGCAGGGCTAACGCACCAGCAGAGGGTAGCAAACTGAACTAATTAAAGACCTATTGAGGCCTATTGTCAGTGGTTGACTGGGATTTTCCAGTTGGCCTCCAGATCCCCGCAGGCGGCGGGGGACACTTTAGCTGCATGAAGGTGGCCTCCTCGCGGCAGATGGGTGGGGAGGGGCAGCGCTCCAGCCATTCTTAGGGGCCCCCCTGCCTGCCTGGGTTCAGCGGCAGCCACAGGCCGCCCTGTGGAGGACCTCCCCCATACCCCTAAAGTGGTGACCCGGCTGCAAAGGCCTGATTTATTTTAAATTTAGAAAGTTGGAGAGGGATGCCTCCATTTTGGAGCACCCTCTTCCTCACTTACCTTGAATGGCATCTTGCTATGCTTTCAAGCTGGAGGGCCTCCTATTGGCCCTCCTGCTTTCAGAGCCCACCCACCATCCTTAATTAGATGGCAATCCCATCCTCAGGCCATTAATTGGCAATTCATGGAAAATCCCAGGTGACTGACTGTTTCCCACACAGTGTGGGCTTCTGACTCCCATTTCAGCCTGATGGCAGAGTTCAGAAGCATGCAGGAACATCCTGCCCACGGAGTCTGCAAAGTGATATAGGCATGTTAAGTGAGTAGACAAGAAGGTGGCAAATGCAGTATAATGTGAAGTTATTCACTTTAGAGGAAGAATATAAAAACGTTTTTTTTTGCAGTGAGAAACTATTAGATGTTGGTGTTGAGAAGTATTTGGGTGTCCTTGTCCATGAAACACAGAAAGTTAACATGCAGGTACAGCGGCATCCAATCAGTGTTGCATACTGAATGCCATCATGATCTGCCTACTCCGCATACAAATGGTGGATGGTCACTTTGTATGCTAGCACCATCATTAATATGGCATTCAATGCATCATACACCAGGAATGTGCATGCGTTCTGTTACAAGGCTTTGTTCTGTATTAAAAACTTAGAATTCTATGTGTGTTTAAAAAAAACTGTAAAAGGATTTTTCAGTGGACATCGATTGCTGAATTTTGTGGGTTCGCACTGAGTGAAATACACAGACTGCAAGGCACCTGTTTCCAAACAACTCAGCAGGGGAATGACAGGTCAAGATTTATGATTGTCATGTGACTTGATTGTTGAAGTTAGTTTCACTTTTGGATTGTAAAGGAACAGTGAGTTGGACCAGCAGCAGGCATTTGAAATTTGGCCATGACCTGCCTGGAGAGAGAGAAAAGACAGAAAAAAAAGTTACTTTTCTCTGTAGAGGAAGATTGCTTTTCAGAGAAGAAACCTCTGTATGTCAGAAGTAGCAGATTCCTATTGCCTCCTGTCTTTGAAGAATCGCTGCCTCAAGAGTGGTTCCTGTTGCCTCCTGTGTTTTGGGAGATTCTGAAATCTGAAGAAAGATTCTACTGCTAGACTACTGCTTTAAAACCCAAGCAGACTGGTTGCTGCACCCATGCTGAAAGACCTGTGTGGCGCCTGCTGCAGACAAATTGCCTTGAATGCCTACCCATCACAGACTGTTCATCAACCTCGCCTCGAGAGACTTTGAGTGGCATCAGTTTATTCGACTCTGGGACACCTCACCGTACCAAAAACATCCTACCAGAATGTGATAAACTCAGTCTTTTTTTTCCCTTTTTATTCCTAAGTAACAGCTGTAAACTAAAAAAATCCTTTTTCCCCAGTTAACTGGTTTTTGAACGTGTGTGTGTGTGTGTGTGCGCATGAGGGCTAGGAAGAATAAGGAGTTTTTAAAAATCTTTTCTCATATAGATTTATTTGATTATTGTTTAAGACTTATTATTTCTTTTTTAATAAATAGTTAATGTTGTTGTTTAAAGAAACATGGTTTGCTGTGCTTTATTCTGGGGGACAAATAGAGTGTCTAATTCGGCTATTCCTCGGTAGGTGGGAAACTTTCTTGATATGCTGTGACCTGTGGAGTAGTGGGACTAAATTAACAGTGCGTTACTCCCGCCTTGGTCGTTACAGTTCCACTGATGCTATTTTGGACCTGTAAGGCCACTTGTACTGTCTAAAAAACAGGCACTACGCACCTGAATTTTGTGCTGAAAATATTTCTGGGTGCCACTGGCTGCAATATTATTTTGGCTGTAGTCTCTTGGCCTACATGCTCTGTCTGAGCTCTTGGCTGGGTTGCCAAACCTTCAAATTCTCCTGGGGTTTCCAGGAATTAAAATATTAATTTTCTGGACACTGCGTGCAACCCAAGAGAAAATTCACAGGGGCTTTAAAAAAACTGCTTTTTTTCATTTGACCACTTTTGTTTATTAGTCATAAAATTAATGGAGATGGGAGAAACAAAAGGTTGTTTTACTGGGCGGGGCAGTTGGAACTAGGGTGCCATGTTCTGAAACCTCCAGGAATACCAGAGTTGGCAACCCTACTTGCCTACATGTACAGGTCAGCAAAGTGAAATTCACATTACTGGCCTATCAACAGAGGCGGTCCATGGGCAGAATTGAAAATTCTGAATCTCTACGTGTGTAAATTTTGCATGCCAACAGTATTTCCAAAGTTGCTGTTAGCATTCTAAATTCACCACACTTGGATGAGTTTACATGTTACAACACCAACAACCCTAACATGTTGAGGAGGCAGTTCCACGCTATAAATGAGGCATAAACATACAAACAAACAAATTAGGAGCAGGAATAGGCCATTCGGCCCCTCGAGCCTGATCCACCATTCAATAAGATCATGGCTGATCTGTTTGTGTCTTGAATTCCACACTCCCATCCACCCCTGATAACATTTGATTCCCTTGCCTAACAAGAATCTATCTACCTCCACCTCAAAAATATTCAATGACCCCACCTCCACCATCTTCTGAGCAGAGAGTTCCAAAGTCGCACAACCCTCAGAGAAAAAATTTCTCCTCATCTCTGTCCTAAAAGGTGACCTCTAATTTTAAAACAGTACCCTCTAGTTCTGGACTCATCCACAAGAGGAAACATCCTTTCCACATCCACCTTGTCAGGACAGTTCAGGATCTTATAATATACTTCAATCAAGTTTCCCCCACTCTTTTAAACTCCAGTGAAAATACGTCCAATCTGTCCAAGCTTTCCTCATAAAACAATCCGCTCATTCCAGGTATCAATCTAGTAAACCTCCTCTGAACCACCTCCAACACATTTACATCCTTCCTTAAATAAGGAGACCAAAACTGCACACAGTATTCATGATGTGGTCTCACCAATGCCCTGTATAACTGAAGCATAACATCCTTACTTTTATTTTCAATTCGTCTCGTAATAAAGGAAAAGCATTCCGTTAGTCTTCTTTATTACTTGCTATACCTGCATACTAACATTTTGTGACTCATGCACTAGAACACCTAGATCCCTCTGCACCTCAGAATTCTGCAGGCATTCTCCGTTTAAGAAATAGTCTGCTTTTTTATTCTTTCTGCCAAAGTGAACAACTTCACATTTTCCCACATTATACTCCATCTGCCAGATTTTTGCCCACTCACTCAACCTATCAATATTGGTCTGCAACCCCCTTATGTCCTCTTCACAATCTACTTTCCTACCTATCTTTGTGTCATCTGCAAATTTAGCTACCAAGCCATCACTCCCCTCATCTAAGTCATTGATATAAATTGTAAAAGGTTGAGGCCCCAGCACAGATCCCTGTGGGACTCCACTCATAAAACACTTTTTAATCAGTTAAACACCAGCCTGCCCAATATTAGGGGTTCACCTTCACCACGACTAGATCTCATTCATAAGTGTCAAAGTTTAAATTTTCCAATAGTACAGTCCCACCAGGAGCTTGTGTCCAGAAATGGCAAATGTTAGAAAATCGCACATGCACAGTCAAAGATTTTCCATTTATTAAAATTAATGGATAAACTCGTGGACTGCGTGAGTGTCATTTTCTGATGTGCATTCCTAACCTATGAATTCACTTTAGAATCAAGATAAAAGGAACAAACACAAGATTAAACCTGTTTGAAGCAAATAATAAGTGATCACTCAAGACATCATTTATAAATGATTACCATTCAATGGAAAATAACAAATAATGCATTTCATTGTTCCATAATCAGCACTTCAGCCATACAGACCAGGGAGGTCCCAAGTTTGATCTTCATCTCTGATGAATTAGCAGATCACAGCCCAGGCAACAATAAGGAAGTTACAATAAGCTGCACTACCCCTGGAATAGGGAGCGATAATAAACTTCGGGGTTTCAGTGCTTTTGTTTGTCAAGGCTACATTTATGTTGTAGCCCTGCTACTGAAAGCAGTCCTGTACTACAAACAATGAAGAGTTAAAGAAGCTGAGCACTTCTCCTGGCACCACTAGTGGCATCCTTTTATAACTGCGCCCAGTGACACTGGATGCCACATGCCATTGTTTTTCTCAGCTCACCTGTGCAGGTCACAATCTTAAAACCAGGAACGTGATCTTCCACATGTCCACTTGTCTCAAGATTATGAAATAAGAATATAAGAAATAGACACAGGAGTTGGCCATTCGGCCCCTCCAGCGTGCTCCTTCATTCAATAAGATCATGGCTCATTTCTACCTACACTCTAACTTCCCATATCCCTTGATTCCCTTTTGTATCCAAAAATCTGTTGATCTCGACCTTGAATGTACACAATGACTGAGCATCCACAGCTCTCTCTGGTTGAGAATTCCAAAGGTTCACAACCCTTTGAGTGAAGAAATGTCTCCTCATCTCAGTCCTAAATGGCCGAACCCTTATTCCCTTATTCTAAGACTGTAACCCTTTGTTCCAGACTCTGCAGCCAGGGGAAACATCCTCCTGGCTTTTACCTTGTCAAGCCCCCTTAAGATTTTTATTTGTTTCAACGAGATCACCTCAAAGTCTTTGAAACGTTAGGTAATATAGGTAGACCTACTCAATCTCTCCTCATAGAACAATCCTTTTATCCCAGTCTAGTCAACCTTTGTTGCACTCCCTCTAAGACAAGTATATCTTCCCTTCGGTAGGGAGATCAAAACTGTATAGAGTAATTTCCCCAAGGCACAAATTAAACAAGGACAGTCAGCATGGATTTGTTAAGGGAAGGTTATGTCTGACTAAACTGGCTGAATTTTTGTGGCAGTAAGAAGGTCTTTTGATGTAGTCTATGTGGATTTAAGCAAGGCTTTTGACAAGGTCCCACATGGCAGACTGACCAGAAAATTAACAGTACATGGGCTTTAAGGGCAAGTGACAAGTTGGATCCAAAATTGGTTCAGTGGCAGGAAGTAAAGGGTAATGGTCAACAGGTGTTTTTGTGACTGAAAGGCTGTTTCGAGTGGGGTTCTGCAGGACCTGGTTCTAGGTCCCTTGCTTTTTGTGGTTTATATCAATGATTTAGACTCAAATGTCAGGAGCGTGAGTAAGAAGTTTGCAGATGGTACAAAAAGTGGTTGTGTGCTTGATAGTGTGGAAGAAAGCTGTAGATTGCAGGAAGATATCAATGGTCTGGTCAGGTGGACATGAAACTAGCAAATGGAATTCAATCCAGATAAGTGTGAGGTAATGCACTTGGGGAGGGCAAACAGTGCAAAGGAATATACAGTAAATGATAGGATGCTGCACAATGTAGAGGAACAGCGGGACCTCGGAATGTATGTCCACAGATCCTTGAAGGTAGCAGGACAAGTAATTAAGGTGGACAGGAAGCCGTATGAGATATTTTCTTTTATTAGCCGAGGCACAGAATATAACAACAAGGTGTTCATGCTAGAACCGTATAAAACATTAGTTAGACTGCAACTAGAGTACTGCATACTGTTCTGGTCACCACATTACAGGAACCATGTGATCGGACTCGAGAGGGTACAGAAGAGATTTACAATGATGTTGCCAGGAATGGAGAATTTTAGCTATGAGGAGAGATTGGATAGACTGGGGCTGTTTTCCTTGGAACAAAGGAGACTGAGGACTGATTTAGTTGAAGTGTATAAAATTATGAGTGTCCGATATACAGTGATTAGGAAGGACATATTTTCCTTTGCAGAGAAGTCAATAACTGAGGGCACAGATTTAAAGTAATTGTCCGAAGGATTAGAGGGGAGTTGAGGTGAGATTTTTTCACCTAGAGGGCAGTGGGGGTCTGGAACTGACTGACTGAAAGGGTGGTAGAGGCAGAAACCCTCATCGCATTTAAAGAATATTTGGATATGCACTTGCAGTGCCATAACCTACAGGTGTATGGACCAAGAGCTGGAAAGTGGGATTAGATGGGATAGTTATTTTTCAGCCGGCACAGACACAATTGCTTCCGTCTGTGCTGTAAATTTTCTAAGTTGCATTATAATTGCAGTAACACTTCTTTACTCTTATACTCCAATCCCTTTACAATAAAGGCTAACGTACCATTTCCTTTCCCAATTGCTTGCCACACATGTTAACTTTTTTGTGATTCATGTACAAGGACACCCAGATCCCTGTGAATACCAGCATTTCCCAGTCTCTCACTATTTAAATATATCCTATTTTTCCTACCAATGTGGATAATTTCACATTTCTGCACATTATATTCTATCTGTCACATTTTTGCCCACTCATTTAACCCTCTTTTGTGTGGTACCTTATCAATTTTTTTTGAAAATCCAAATGCACAACATCCACTGGGTCCCCATTATCTAACTCGGCCAGTTACATCTTCAAAGAAACTCTGATTTGTCAAACATGACTTCCCTTTTATAAATCCATGTTGACTCTGTCCAATCATATTATGATTTTCTAAGTGCCCTGTTATCACATCCATAATAGAGTGGAACATTTTCCCTACTACTGATGTCATGCTAACTGGCCTATAAATCCCTGTTTTCTCTATCCCTCCTTTCTTGCATAGCAGGGTTATGTTAGCTACCTTCCAATCCAAAGGGACCGTTCTAGAATCTCGGGAACGCTGGAAGATCAAAACCAATGCATCCACTATCTCTGTAGCCATCTCTTTTAAAACCCTAGGGTGTAGGCCATCATGTTCAGAGATCTGTTGGCTTTTAGTCCCATTAATTTCATGAATCTCTGTAAACTTGTGGCCATCCAAAACTCTGCTGCCCATGTCCTTTCTCACATCAAGTCCCATTCACCTATCACCTGCGTTTGTGGACTTACATTGGCTCCCAGTCAGGCAACACCTTGATTTTAAAATTCTCATCCTTGTTTTTAAATTCCTCCATGGCCTTGCCCCTCCCTATCTCTGTAATCTTCTTCAGCCCTTCAACCCTCTTAGATATCTGCGCTTCTTTAATTCTGGCCTCTTGAGTATCCCCAATTTTAATAGCCCCATCATTGTTGGCCGTGACTTATAAGCCCTGGAATTTCCTCCCTAAACCTCTCTTTCCTCCTTTAAGACATTCCTTAAAACCAAACCCTTTGACTAACTGCCCTAATATAGGCTTATGTGGCTTGGTGTCTACTTTTGCTTTCTAACACTCCTGAGAAGTGCCTTGGGACGTTTTATTACATTAAAGGTGCTATATAAATATAAGTTGTTGTAATAACAGCAGATTCAAGTAGAAACTGACAACTTTGAGCGCAGGCTCCCACCAATGCACCCCCTAAATTTTTTTTTGTATTGTGTGGGCTCCAAACTCCTCTGAGTACTACCTTCTTGTCCATGGACAGCTGACATTTTAAAAGTCAATGAACTTTCACAAAGTTGTGAGCGGCCTGTTTATTTTAATGCACAGTACATTCCAGACTGTTGCGCAGCCGTGCACATGTGCACCTTAGAGGAAACTTGCTCCCCTCCTTCTGGTCCCATTCTCAGTCTCCCCAAAGGTCCCATTCCACTTCCAGCTCACACTGGTCCCAATCCATGTTTCCTCTAACAGGCAACCGTGTACTTCTACTCTCACATGTGTCAACCACCTCTCGTTTTACTTGTCCTGCTCTCTCTCATCATATGCCCAATTCTGCCTCTCCTCACATGTCCCATTCTCCCTTTCCTCACACATCCCATTTTACCTCTCTTCATACATCCCATTTTATCTCTACTCTCATGTGTCCCATTGTAACTCTCCACTCACTGGCTGCATTCTCCCTCTCTACACACATCCCATTCTATCCTTCCTTACATCCGTCCCATTCTACCTGTCCTCATACTGCCCACACCTGGGCTACTAGCTTCCCTTTCCCAACATAACAGCGTGCACCTTTAGAAGAGCAGATGAAATGGAAAAGGATGGCTGGGTATGCACACAGCTTGAATGTTTGGGCTTAGATCATAAACAACGTTAAAAATCCATTAAATTTGCCAAACCGCTAAATTAAACTCACATAATCTGCTCTCTCATTCATTACCCATTAACCTGGACAGCTTCAACTAAACTGTGGTTTCCAGGTTAGTATACATGGCTCAGTCAATGCTAAAGGCAGCTGTTCATTGGCCACACTGCATATATATGATCAATAACCCAATCTGCATCAGAAATCATTTGTTGCTTATTGAGACTAAATCCATTGGTCAACTTCATCCCAGGTTGTGTGTATTTAACTGGCCATGATGGGCCATCCCCAATGTGATTGTGATCTTTAGCTGCTGTGGGCTTTTTTGAGCCATTCGGCTCCAGGTTGAGGCATTAAGAGCTGCTGAATGGGTGACACTCCTGAGTCTTGCACGAATCTAGGGCTGGTAACCAGACGGTTAGTGGGCCCCATCATCTTCATCTGGCTTAACCTCTCCCCTCTCATTGTAGGCCGACTGGCTACTGGGAAATTTTCCCGAGTGTCTCCCCTTCCAAATTCCTTGACCGATGAACTCGGAGCACTCTCACCTTTGAAGCTCAGTCTCTCCCAGGAGTTTGAGGACATGTCTGGCTCCTCGCCTCCCACCGTTCTTGCCATGTTCTGCTCACTTCCAGACACACCAGCCCCTCCCCTTCCCGCACCCGCTGCTCGAGCTCGCTGTTCCTCCAATCATAGAGTCTCTCTCTCTCCTACATTCGTTGCTCCTCCAATCACAGCCGCAATTTTTCACGCTCTTCCTCCAACTGCTCACGCTTTTGCTGTCAAAGTTTGAAGCTCAGCCACACCCGTGCTTAAGCTCGGTGTTGTGAGTGGCCTGTTTATTTCAATGGGTGGTACATCCAATATGTCTGCACAGCTGCGTAAATACACAGCTCAGAGGGAACTTTAGCTCTCGCCCAATTTGTCTTGAGTAAGATATTGCCAGTTGCTATTGATTTCTAGGATTAGGAAGCAGCCCATGTTCCATACACCTCCAATGCTTGTTCTCAGGACCCAGTAAATGTTGAATCATGGACACCATTGGAGGCAAAGAGTTCATCCATTTATACTGATACTCTTCTGTCAGTGAAAGGAATGACAGTGCTTGCTGATGATGTAATGCAATGCAAAGAGGAAAGAAAGGGCAGAATTTTATTTTGGCGACATGGGTCGCAATGATGGGCTGAAAGGCAGAGGCCACCCTGCCTCAGCTCTCTAATGGACCCCCAAGTGAATTCAAAGGTGGATAAGCAATTAACTGCCTGCTATCTGGGATGCTGTCCCCTTTAAAGGCCAAATCCCGTCCCAAGAGCTGCTGGCCAATCAATGGGCTGGCAGCTCAGCAGTCCCAGCAGTGCCAGTGGGAGCGGTGGCCACTGCTGATACTGCAGGAGGGCCAGAGCAGCGAAGATGGAGGTGGCACTGGGACCAAGGTAAGTTGGGTCAGGCTTGCTAGGGCCAGTCAGGAAGGCCCTGGCAAGGGGGTGGGGGGAGTGTTGGTGAGGGAGGGCTTGGGGGGGTTCTTGCCACAGGGGCTCTCCGTGGGTCTCTATGTCGCTACAGGAGGGACCAACCCCCCCTCCATCGAGCATGCTAGGAGGCTGGCATGTCTCACGTGGCTGTGTCTCCATTTGGTGGAGGGCCCCTGCGATGTTGGCTAAATGCCAGCAGAGGAGGGATGTGGCCCTTAATGGGTCACTTGAGTGATCTCCCTGTGGACTTCCAGTATGCCGTGGTGTCCATCGCGGACAAAATTGCATGGGGCAGGACGTCAGGCACACCGCCCGACGCCACCGCACACCATTTAGACTGCTCCACCTCCTCCCATTCCCTCTGCAAAAGCTGGATAAAATACAACCCAAAAACTTATGTTTAAATAATGCCTTCCATGACCTCAGGATGTCCTAAAGTCTTTATAGCCAATGAAATACTTTTGAAGTGTAGTCACTATTATAATGTAGCAAATGCTGCAGCCAATTTACACACAGCAAGGTCCCACAAACAGTAATATAATAATGACCAGGTAATCTGTTTTAGTGATGTTGGTTGCAGGATAAATGTTGGCCAGGACACTAGGAGAACATCCCGGTTTTTCTTTGAGTAGTGCCATGGGATCTTTTACATCCATGTGAGATGCAAGAGGGGTCTCGGTTTAACATCTGCTCTGAAAGACGATACCTCTGACATTGCAGTACTCCTTCAGTACTGCACTGAAGTGTGAGCCTAGATTATGTGCTCAACCTTCTAAAGTTCTGTGTGAACCCACAACCTTCTGACTCAGACGGGTTTGTACGTTGCCACTGGTTCTCTTCATTCTGTAACGAAGCAGAGTGAATCTGGAACACCAGCTGCCATTGAGGTAGATGATCAGTCTCGATCTAACTGAATGGTGGAGCAGGCTTGACGGGCTGAATGGCCTACTCCTGCTCCCATGTTCCTATGTCCCTAACACTTTTAGGCAAACAAACTGTGAATTATGGACTAATGACACATTTTTATTCTGCTGAAAATGTTTCCTACTGTTGCCAATTTGCCCTGTTTATACTGTGGTGGGCCCTCGATTTAATGTCTCATCCAAAAGATAGCACGTCCAAATAAGCCCTCAGTACTGCACAGAAGTGTCAACCAAAAGCATGTGCTCAAGTTCCTGGAGTGGAGCTTGAATCCAAGACCATCTGACTCAGAGGTGGGTGTGCCACCAAACTGACACAAAGCTGAAGACAATGTGTGATGATGCTGAGGCTACAATTAAGGAAGGAAACGAGTAATGAGTGATCGATTCATACAGTTTAGGTAGAGAACAAAAAAAGCTGCACAGTCCCTGGATGGTTTGTGCATCTGATGCTCAATGGGCTTGTTCCAACAAACATTAAGCCTATCCAAGCAGCACACAGATAGCAGGGATTCACATGGAAGATCCTAACACTGAAGAATGTCTCTGCAGGCAAATGTCTGAACAGACACTAGTTTCCTATAGTTGTATGGCTGGTCAGAAGACAATGGAAATTAGTTGCTTAAACCTCTAAGTTATTCAACCTCTGGGTCTTATACTTGGGACTGAGGAAAATATCTTGGCTTTCCAGCTTGAATGTTGAGTTCATAACAGTGCTGACTGAAAGAGCAGATTGTGGCAATATGAAAGGGCTTTGTGAAGCCACTGAACCATATGGTTACTGTGGCTGCAGCATGATTCTCATTTCCACTGGTCTTACTGTATGACTTCAACATGTTGTACTCATGTTTCCTTCTAATAAGCAAAGTATGTTGTGGTTAGACTGCTTATAGTTTACACACTGTTACAGGCATAACCATGACAATTAAAGATGGCAACAAAAATTAGTTTTAGCAAAGTGTCTTCTTGCATTAATAATGGCACAGGGTAAATTTTATGAATTTGTTCTCCTGAAAATACATACCAGAAAGTCAGGTGCAGGGATCCATGCAGGTCTTCCCTACATTTAATGGATGGAAATCCATGCCTCCATGACCGCTATGTACAAGCTTCCAATATACGCTGCTAGCAGTCAAAGCTCTGTGCTAGAAGCCCAAATTTGTAAAATTTAAACCTTCTATATATATTAAAACATCTCGTCAGAAAAGCAGGAGAAATTTTTTTTTTCATGCAATGTTTCAGGCAGTTTGCCAGTGAGTAACTAAGTATACAGAGCAGCAAATTCGCAGATTCGATTCTCAATCTCTTCTAAATCGACTAATCTCAGTTGGGGTATAGTTGTGATATTATAATTGGCCTCTGGGTTAGGGAGAAGGAATCAGCCAAGGCTCCTGATCCTAAATGCTATCCAAAGATCCTTTCTGAGAATGCACTTGAATGTCACAAAAGATCAAGACAAGGAAAATCCATTGAACAAGCTCCCGAATTGGCCCAATGGATTAAGCACTGTCCGGTGTAACATTAAGTTACTCAGAGCAGTTTTAAATCCCAGATCATGCCAAGTAAACCAAGGTAGTAGTTACAATTGCCTGCTACGTTCATCGGTGAAAAAAAAAGCCATTGTTTCTACTCCCAGTCACCATCCAGTTATCTTTCCCGAAAAGTGCATAAGCACGGATATGGGTGAGAACAAGATCAGCGTTCTAACACTTGGAAGCACCGATTACAAACCTGGTGCAGCATTGCTAAAGCCATACTTCTTGAAGTAGTGCATATTGACTTCACACAATAATGCATGTCAGTTCATTTAAATATTTTAATGGTACTCCCTGCACTTCATGCATGGCATAATGGGAACAATAATCGTTGAAGGCAGAATGTCAGGCACAGCAGGCAGAGAAAGACTATTGATGAGCCTCACAATTCCACCATTTTTTTCTTTAATGTAATGGAACCAGCTGCACATACAATTGTTCAGTTCATCAGGCACATATTCTCCCTCAAGTAGCCATATCCAAAGCCAAGTAACATTTTGGGCACTTCAGCAGATACATGAAGAATGGCCATTTAGACATGGTTAGAGGGCCTTCATCATCCATGGAACTCTACTCACAAAAGAGTCATTTCGCCCTCCAAGCCTGCGCCGATCTTGATGCCTGCCTAAACTAAAACCTTCTGCACTTCCGGGGACCGTATCCCTCTATTCCCAACCTATTCATGTATTTGTCAAGATGCCTCTTAAACGTCGCTATCGTACCTGCTTCCACCACCTCCCCTGGCAGCAAGTTCCAGGCACTCACCACCCTCTGTGTAAAGAACTTGCCTCGCACATCCCCTCTAAACTTTGCCCCTCTCACCTTAAACCTATGTACCCTAGTAACTGACTCTTCCACCCTGGGAAAAAGCTTCTGACTATCCACTCTGTCCATGCTCATAACTTTGTAAACCTCTATCATGTCGCCCCTCCACCTCCGTCGTTCCAGTGAAAACAATCCGAGTTTATCCAACCTCTCCTTATAGCTAATGCCCTCCAGACCAGACAACATCTTGGTAAACCTCCTCTGTACCCTCTCCAAAGCCTCCACATCCTTCTGGTAGTGTGACGACCAGAATTGCACGCAATATTCTAAGTGTGGCCTAACTAAAGTTCTGTACAGCTGCAGCATGACTTTTTATACTCTATGCCCCGACCGATGAAGGCAAGCATGCCGTATGCCTTCTTGACTACCTTATCCACCTGCGTTGCCATTTTCAGTGACCTGTGGACATGTACGCCCAGATCTATCTGCCTGTCAATACTCCTAAGGGTTCTGCCATTTACTGTATACTTCCCACCTGCATTAGACCTTCCAAAATGCATTACCTCACATTTGTCCAGATTAAACTCCATCTGCCATTTCTCCACACCAAGATCTATATCCTGCTGTATCCTCTGACAATCCTCAACACTATCCGCAACTCCACCAACCTTTGTGTCGTCCGCAAACTTACTAATCAGACCAGCTACATTTTTCTCCAAATCATTTATATATACTACAAACAGCAAAGGTCCCAGCACTGATCCCTGTGGAACACCACTAGTCACATCCCTCCATTCAGTAAAGCACCCTTCCACTGCTACCCTCTGTCTTCTATGGCAGAGCCAGTTCTGTATCCATCTTGCCAGCTCACCTCTGATCCCGTGTGACTTCACCTTTTGCACCAGTCTGCCATGAGGGACCTTGTCAAAGGCTTTACTGAAGTCCATATAGATAACATCCACTGCCCTTCCTTCATCAATCATCTTCGTCACTTCCTCAAAAAACTCAATCAAGTTAGTGAGACACGACCTCCCCTTCACAAAACCATGCTGCCTCTCGCTAATAAGTTTGTTTGTTTCCAAATGGGAGTAAATCCTGTCCCGAAGAATCCTCTCTAATAATTTCCCTACCAATGACGTAAGGCTCACCGGCCTATAATTTCCTGGATTATCCTTGCTACCCTTCTTAAACAAAGGAACAACATTGGCTATTCTCCAGTCCTCTGGGACCTCACCTGTAGCCAATGAGGATGCAAAGATTTCTGTCAAGGCCCCAGCAATTTCCTCCCTTGCCTCCCTCAGTATTCTGGGGTAGATCCCATCAGGCCCTGGGGACTTATCTACCTTAATGCTTTGCAAGACACCTAACACTTCCTCCTTTTTGATAATGAGATGACTGAGACCATCTACACTCCTTTCCCTAGGCTCATCATCCACCAAGTCCTTCTCTTTGGTGAATACTGATGCAAAGTACTCATTTAGTACCTCGCCCATTTCCTCTGGCTCCACACATAGATTCCCTTCTCTGTCCTTGAGTGGGCCAACCCTTTCCCTAGTTATCCTCTTGCTCTTTATATACGTATAAAAAGCCTTGGGATTTTCCTTAATCCTGTTTGCCAATGACTTTTCATGATTCCTTTTAGCCCTCCACCTCCTTGCTTAAGTTCCTTCCTACTGTCTTTATATTCCTCAAGGGATTCGTCTGTTCCTAGCCTTCCAGCCCTTACGAATGCTTCCTTTTTCTTTTTGACTCGGCTCACAATATCCTGCATTATCCAAGGTTCCTGAAACTTGCCAAACTTGTCCTTCTTCCTCACAGGAACATGCTGGTCCTGGATTCTAATCAACTGACGTTTGAAAGACTTCCACATGTCAGATGTTGATTTACCCTCAAACAGCCACCCCCAATCTAAATTCTTCAGTTCCTGCCTAATATTGTTATAATTAGCCTTCCCCCAATTTAGCACCTTCACCCGAGGACTACTCATCCTTATCCACAAGTACCTTAAAACTTACGGAATTATGGTCACTGTTCCCGAAATGCTCCCCTACTGAACAAGAATGCATTGGAAAGAATTTTTAAAAATCTAATCCACAAGTCAACTTGGCGAGCTTCACAATAACATTATTCCATCCTTGAGTCTTATTCCCTGAAATGTTTAAACATTCAAACCAACCAGTTCTCAAAAAGCTATAAGAATTTTATGAAGGCCAGGAAATTCCTCTGACCTGCTCTCCTGTCAATACTTTGCCGGAGGTGCAATGGATACCCTGTTTCTACATGGTGGAGCAGGAACAGCAACAAGAAATTTCCCTGCTCAGGGTTAATTAGGCACTGATAATTACCAACAGCCTTTCCTCGACACCTGGTCCCGAGCTCCCCTTTTACCTCCTCTATAGTGACTCTTCTGAAACATTGTTCTGACAATGGCGAGAACTAGTTACAGCAAAACTTCCCTATGTTAAAAAGGAATGAATAATTTGATACTTAGCATCAGAAGGAGTTTAAGTATAATTTAAACATAACCACCAGTGTCTGAATTGGGGCTTCCAGTTGTAAGCCTCACAACTGATGGCAGGTCACCAATGATTTTGTTAGTGGCAAGGATATGTCAATGCCTCATTTCTGGCTCTACCCACACAAAGACATGGCTCTGATTTGAGGAAATGTGTATTTATTTTTATATTATTTGATACCAACTTATTCTAATCCCAGATTGAAATTCAACAGTAAAATCTATTTGATGAAATTTAAATAAATATTCTCATTAATTTATAGATGCTGATACTATCAAATTTCAGCATTCGATATAGGATTTATCCACCAATGAGGGAGCAGCACTGAGAATAGACCTTTTTAAACTTCCAGACTGGAGAAACCAGCAGAGTAAAGAAAAATGCTGACAGAAATAGTTGTCAAGACTTTGTGGACCCTATCAGTAGGATTCAATCTGTACATGGCTCATGGCCAGTCTTACATGATTTGTAGTAAAAGTTTATCTGAGTATTCAACCATTAGAAGGATTGTATATTTATTGGATATAATAAATAATTCACATTCATTTGTATCCATATTTGATTACAATTCTTCTTACAACACTCATATCTTAATATGTTTCATTTTCCCCACATGGCCACACATCCAAGTTCAATAAAATTAAAGAACCAGCTGCCTTTTAAGCTGCTTATGTCAAATCAAAGGAATTTAATTTTAAATCTTTTTGTACACAATGTAGCTACTGTTTCCTGACAGTGTGTTATACCCAAAATCTATTTAGCAAATGCGTGCAGAAAATATCATGTGGACTGGAGAATGAATAAAAAAGAAATAGTGTACCACAAAAAGCATAGCAATTCTAGCTTTCAATGTCTGACTTGCTCACTTTTAACTAACCCAACAGTAAGATAGAATTAGTGTAATGCACATCCTTTGAATTTATTAAGGGACACTAGGCCAGAAATTTCATTTTTTAATAAAAAGGGAGAATGTTTATTTTTCTCTGTAATTAATAATCAGTTAACAAAACCATGGGAACATTCAAATTTGAAAGTGTGATTTCCGAAGGTACAATTTTATAAATGGGAATAACACAGGCGCTTCCTCATTTTTTGTTGCAAAGGAATTTCACGCCCAGTTGCTTGCTTTCAAATTGGTTTTGCATGCAATTACTTCCTGACAGAGCTTGAAATTATATTTCTTCTTTTCTCTGAGAAATAATCGTTAAGCTTTATAAGCGTTGCAGGCAGAAACACTGACTGTGCAGCATACTGTTGCATACATTGATCCAAAAGGACCCACTAACATGAACTAAAAGATTAGATTAAGCATTGTGTGACACTGAGCTTTACAGACTGGGATCAAGCCCTGACCTATGCTCAGTTAGCTGGGCAGAAGTTGGAGCATTACAACTTGCTTGGTATCCTGGACGAGGGAAGGGAAAATCCTGCTGCATTCATGCTGAAAGATTGCTATCCAGTGTCTCCTGTTCAAAAGTGAGTACGCTCCTAGCTGGCTCACAAATAATTTAGGATAACTGAATCATAATCATAGAATTGTAGAAAGCTTAAGGCACAGAAAGAGGCCACTTGGCCAATAGTGTCTGCGCTGGCCAAAAAACGATCCACCTATTCTAATCCCACCTTCCAGCATTTGGTCCATAGCCCTGCAGTTTACGGCATTTGAGGTGCATATCTAGACTCCAGTTGAATGGGTTGAGGGTCTCTGCCTCAACTACCCTTTCAGGCAGTGAGTTCCAGACCCCCACCACCCTCTGAGTGAAAAAGCTTTTCCTCACCTCCCCTCTAATTTTTCCACCAATCACTTTAATCTATGCCCCCTCACCACGGACCTTTCTGCTAAGGTGAATAGACCCTTCACCTCCACTTTATCCAGGCCCCTCACAATTTTGTACATTACAATCAGATCTCCCCTCAGCCATCTGTTTTTTGTTTTTGTTTTAGAGATACAGCACTGAAACAGGCCCTTCAGCCCACCGAGTCTGTGCCGACCATCAACCACCCATTTATACTAATCCTACACTAATCCCATATTCCTACCACATCCCCACCTGTCCCTATATTTCCCTGCCACCTACCTATACTAGGGGCAATTTATAATGGCCAATTTACCTACCAACCTGCAAGTCTTTTGGCTTGTGGGAGGAAACCGGAGCACCCAGAGAAAACCCACGCAGACACAGGGAGAACTTATGATCTCTCCCACCAAAATGCTCTCCCACTGCCACTCCTTCCACCTGCCCATCTTCATTTCCTAAAATTAAGCCTAAAACTGTGCCTTTTCTTGTTGGACTTGCTACATACTGGGCAAAGAAGTTCTCCTGAATGCACCTCAAGAATTCTGCTCTCTCAATTCCTTTCACACTAAAACGATCCCAGTTAATGTTGGGGTAATTAAAATCCCCTACTACTACCCTATTGTTCTTGCATTTCTCAGAAATTTGCCTACATATCTGTTCTTCTATCTCCCTCTGATTGTTTGAGGGTCTCTTGTACACTCCCAGCAGTGTAATTGCCCCTTCTTTGTTCCTTAGCTCAATCTATATGGCCACATTTGATGAACCTTCCAACATATCATCCCTCCTCACAGCTGTAGTAGTTTCCTTGACCAAAACCGCCACTCCCCCTCCTTTCTTATCCCCCTCCCTATCGCGTCTGAAAACCCTGTAAGCAGGAACGTTGAGTTGCCATTCCTGTTCCGCCTTAAGCCATGTTTCTGTAATAGCTATGATATCATACTGCCATGTATCTGTCTGTACCCTCAGCTCATCTGCTTTATTTGCTACACTCCTTGCATTGAAATAGATACCCTTGAGCACTGCCAAACCCTTTTTTCAAATTTTCTAACCCTCGTTTTCTCTGTCTTCCAGACTCATCCATTAATTTTCTGCCTTCCATTTTAATTTCTGATTTTGTCCCAGCTGAGTCTACTCTCAGGACCCCAACCCCCTGCCAAACTAGTTGAAACCCTCCTCAACAGCACTAGCAAAATGTCCCGAAAGGAACTCAGTCCCAGCTCTGTTCAGGTGCACCCACCTGGCCTGTACAGGTCCCATCTCCCCCAGAGCCAGTCCCAATGTCCCAGGAATTGAAGACCTCCCTCCTGCACCAACTTTCCAGCCACGCATTCATCTGTCTTTTCCTTCTATTCCTGTACTCACTTGCGTGTGGCACTGGGAGTAATCTAGAAATTACTACTTTTGAGGTCCTGCTTGCTAATTTCTTACCTAGCACCCTAAATTCTGACTGCAAGACCACATCCCTCTTCCTACCTATGTCGTTGGTTCTGATGTGCATCACGACTGCTGGCTGTTCACCCTCCCCCTTCAGGATGCTCTGCAGCTGCTCAGTGACATCCTTGACCCTGGCACCAGGGAGGCAACACACCATCCTGGATTCACGTCTGCAGCCACAGTAACGCCAGTCTGTTTGTCTACCAGGAAGTTTCCAGGTTTCATCCTTGGTCTGTGCTGAACTAGCTGATCTCAGGTGAGGTAATGGGGTTTTAAAATTGGGCCCATCCTCTTGGGTTTGGAGGGAGAAAACAAGCTCCTGATCACTGTCTGACGATGCACATGCCTGCATGTGTGACTATTAAGTAAGGATAGGATTAGGTGCATCTATAAAATTCCCCACTGTCAAATAGCTTGTCAATACTCACTGTCTAGCCTCACTGATTAATGAGGTACTAACGGGCAACTGGTGCTTTTGGAATTGTACTTCAGTATCAGTCAGACTTTTAGGAAAGGAAAGAAGAAAAGAAGAGAAGAAAGATTGAAAATTAGAATTTCTTCCACGTCCAACTCGAGATATAAAGACCTGTAAAATAAGAATGATGTATATTTTTTTCCATTCAGTGCTGTTGGTGAACAGATCAGCATTAACAGAAAACAGGTTTCAGCAGGCATGGGGGGCTTCACAGTTAAATCCAATTCTGTTCTCACCCAAAGGTGACTCTCCATAAACATGCTGGATTGTTATTAGGAGCAGGAACCCTGGCTAATTTTTCTCTTACCTATCTCATTTATGCTAATGCCAATTGTATTGCCTCAACTGTTTCCCTAGCCAAAATCAGCAAATTCAAAGACCAAAAATAAAACCTTCTGGTTCATATAACTTAGTACTGTACTGGTGATGTCATTACCCACTAGGCTATTGGAAGCTTCACTGCACATTTCTGTCAACTTTAGTGACACTATCCTCAGAAATAAGCCATATACCTCATAAACACTAAAAGAGAAATTGAACAACATATAGGAAATATAGAAAATCAAAGTGAAAATGCAGAATAACAGTATCAGTACTATTAAACGTTTCAACTACGATCAGACAGGAACTGTACTATTTCCATAAAGACAGAAAGGCCTGCAGTAGCAGACAGTCCCCAGACAAGTTGTCCTGGATCTGTGCAGTGATCCAGTAAAAGTTCCCACACATTCAGACTGCATATGATAAAAATATTAGTGAACATAAAGAATGATCTTATTACAATTAGGCAAGTTCAAAAACATTCTGCTCCTTTAATAATCTAACATGTCAGACCTTAAAGTTGAACAGAAGGCTAAATTCAATTCAGAGGAAATGATCAAACAATGCAGACTGGCTGAGAGAGGTATTGAGCCAGTACTTACTTTATAATGCACTACATAAAATAGTGGTTATTTAACAACTATTATACTTTCAGGTTTTTCCTTATTAACGCACCCAAAAAAGATTGCCTATCTTTCAAATAATAAGCATTGGAGTTTGGGTGACATTCGACATCATAGCTTAGAATGTAACTTACCACATAGTCCTGTGATAATGTAAAAAATGTAAAGCTGACAAATATATCTTCTGCATATTAGCAGATGTTTAACATGTACATATGAAATTTCATTATCAACTACTTTAAGGAGACGTTAAACCATTTATTTTTACAGAAACACATTAAGCTTTCATATGCATATATCACACAATGTAATTTAAAGCCAGAGTCTGCCAGTTTCTGGCCTCAAATGACTGTCTGTAGTTTAGGGAATAGACAACCCAGCTTAACCCATGAAAAAATGTGATTCATTTAAAAGATATCAGTTTATTAGTTAGAAAGATTATCTCCTTTCACAAGCTTTGTACATATTAACCATTAAAGGAAACATTAGAATTTTTTGATACACAGAGGGTAGTTAGAATGTGGAATTATCTTCTGCAAAACACTGTTGTGCACAAAGTATTTTTTTAAAAAAAAGGTAATTGGATACTTGCTTGAAGATCATGAATATTAAAGTTTATTTATTTAGAGATACGGCACTGAAACAGGCCCTTCGGCCCACTGAGTCTGTGCCGACCATCAACCACCCATTTATACTAATCCTACATTAATCCCATATTCCTACCACATCCCCTCAATTCCCCTACCACCTCCCTACACTAGGGGCAATTTACAATGGCCAATTTACCTATCAATCTGCAATTTTTTGGCTGTGGGAGAAAACCGGAGCACCCGGCAGAAACCCACGCGGTCATAGGGAGAAATTGCAAACTCCGCACAGGCAGTACCCAGAATCGAACCCGGGTCGCTGGAGCTGTGAGGCTGCGATGCTAACCACTGCGCCACTGTGCCGCACTTAAAAGAGAAAGTGGAGAAAGACTTGATGGGCTGAATGGTCAATTTCTGTACTGTAATATTCTATGTTTCTATGGTCGAGGAGAGGAATCTATCCAGTATAGAGGCGGTTAGGCAAGGAAAGTAGAATGATGAGGCTTTCTGCTAATCCCCTGCCTCCAAAATGGCTGCTCTAATCTCTCCCCTGCTGACTCTGCTATAACCCATCTGGTTCACTAATGTCCCTTAGGGAAGGAAATCTTCTATCCTTGCCTGGTCTGGCCTACGTGTGACTCCAGATCCACAGTAACATGGTTAACTCTTAAATGCCCTCTGAAATGGCCTAGCAAGCCAGTCAGTTTTACCAAACCATGAGAGCAAAGTCTAAAAAGAATGAAACTGGACAGACAACCCGGTATCAACCTAGGCATCGGAAATGACAACGGCAAACCCAGCTCTCTCGACCCTGCAAAATTGACACCACCATCACTATTCCTGGGTATGTCCTGTCCAAACTACAGGACAGACCCAGCAGAGGTGGCAGCACAGTGAGTGCCCTGGGAATCCTCAACATTGACTCCAGACCCCATGAAGTCTCATGGCATTAGGTCAAACGTAGGCAAGGAAAGCTCCTGCTGATTACCAACTACTGCACCCCCACAGCTGATGAATCAGTACTACTCCATGTTGAACACCACTTGGAAGAAGCACTGAGGGTGGCAAGGGCACAGAATGTACTCTGGATAAGGGCTTCAATATCCATCACTAAAAGTGACTCAGTAGCACCACTACTGAACAAGTTAGCTGAGTCCTAAAGGACATAGCTGCTAGACTGGGTCTGTGGCAGGTGGTGAGGAAGCCAAGAGAGAAACATATACTTGACCTCGTTCTCAACAGTCGCAGATATGTCTGTCCATGACAGTATTGGTATGACCCCCGCACAGTCCTTGTGGAGACAAAGCCCTGTCTTCACATTGAGGATGCACTCCATTGTGTTGTGTGGCAATACCACCATGCTAAATGGGATAGATTTCAAACAGATCTAGCAACCCAAGACTGGGCATCCATGAGGCGCTGTGGGCCATCAACAGCAGCAGAATTGTATTCAACCACAATCTGTAACCTCATGGCCCGGCATATCCCCCACTCTATCATTACCATCAAGCCGAGAGATCAACCCTAGTTCAATGAAGAGTGCAGGGGGGCATGCCAGGAGCAGCACCAGGCATATCTTAAAATGAGGTGTCAACCTGGTGAAGCTACAACACAGGACTACCTGTGTGCCAAACAGAGGAAGCAGAATGCGATAGACAGAGCTAAGCGATCCTACAGCCAACTAAGCTCTGTAGTCCTACCACATCCAAGTCATGAATGGTGGTGGACAATTAAACAATTAACAGGAGGAGGCGGCTTCACAAATATCCCCATCCTCAATTATGTGGGAGCCCAGCACATCAGAGCAAAAGACAATGTTGAAGCATTTGCAACCATCTTCAGCCAGAAGTACTGAGTGGATGATCCATCTATGCCTCTTCCTAAAAGGTACAGGCCGTACCCAACCAGCCCTTGTTTGCAAAATCAAAACATAGTGTCCAACATTAGATGTGATTCTGCAATTGGACAACATTTGCTAAATAATCCTCAGCATGCTAAGAATTACGCTGACAACCAATTTAATATTGTAAGTCGGGCTCGCAGTGTGGCGCATTTGCGCGTACTGGAAGCTAGATATATTAATATACAGGGCCCTGTTCTTTGCAGACAGAAAACATGTACACACATTGCGCCTGTTCAGCTGAACAAAATAAGCTATTCGCTGATTCATTCCTCAGGTCAATGTCTTGACCAATCAGAGTCAAGCTACCTGGTTTAAATTTCAAACAAAGCTTGGCAATTAACTGTCAGTCACAGTAAACTGGTGCATTCTCCATGGCAACACCTCTACCAATCAGAGTTCACTTGACAACCAGTCAGCACTCTCTTCTCATACAGTATAAAGTTATTGTTTTCCTGTGATAGAGGTATTCAAAATCATGAGGGGTTTGGACAGAGTAGATAGAACGAAACTATTCCCACTCATGAAAGGATCGAGAACGAGAGGGCACAGATTTAAAGTATTTGGTAACAGAAGTAAAAGTGACATGAGGAAAAACTTTTTCACGCAGCAAGTGGTTAAGATCTGAATGCGCTGCCGGAGAATGTGGTGGAGGCAGGTTCAATTGAAGCATTCAAAAGGGAATTAAACAGTTATATGAAAAGGAAGAAAGTGCAGGGTTACGGGAGAACTGAGGGAATTTCTCTTTCAGAGAGCTAGTGCAGACATGATGGGCTGAGTGGCCTCCTTCTGCACTGTAACGATTCTGTGATTCTTACATTGGTATTCTTGCGGATTGTTCTGATGAGTGCAAGATGAAAAGCTTCGACAACATGTCTCTACTTAAAGCAATACTCGAGTATAAAAGTACTATTTGGTTTAGGTTTGGTAATGACAACAAATTGAAGTAACTAAAGAGAGTTGTAATTCCATGTAAAATAGCTGGAGTAAGCCATTTTATCAGTACTTTCATAGTCTCTGGTGAGATCCCAAGCTGTTGAGTAAGCCTTCTATTAAAAAGGCACAAACGAAACATGTCGTGGAGCATAAGGTCATTATTTTTGATTAATCAGTGGATTTGCAGTTCACCCAGTCAAGATATTATTGTATCCCCTTAATAAAATCTGATGATGTTTCTCATCAGAGTATTGGACAAATATTCATGGCATGAGGTGATAAGAATCAGAGAGAAAAAAGAAAATTGTCTTAAAGTTACATAGATAATTTGCTCACCCTACTTGTCAGAGGTTAAAATCCCTGCTAAAGGATGCAGGTGTGGTTGATGAAGGATACATAAGGCTAACAGAAGAGATTAGTCAGAAGTGTGAAATCTGTAAGAGGTATGAGAGGATGCCACCAAGTCCCATTGTAAGCCTTCCATTGGCACATGACTTTAATGAGGTAGTTGCCATCAATCTAAATGTATGGGACAAAGACAAAGGTCAGAATTTTACACTCCCCCAAAGAGCGGGAAGGTGGCGGGGAGGGGGGTGGGGGGTGGTGGTGGCGTAAAATGGAGCGGGAGGCTCAGGGGGCCCTTCCCGACCCGCTCCCACCTCTGCCGCCACTTTACATAGGGCAGTAACGAAAAATAGCTGGCCCACCCCAGGCCAATCAAGGCCCTAAAGTGGTGACTTAATGGCCACTTCAGGGCCTCCACCCGCAGCCACTGGGATTTTATCCGTGTTAAGCAGGCGGCCCACGCCCAAGAGAAGCCGCCTATTAAAATCAGGCGGCTCTCTGACGGCCTGGGGGGGCCCTAATGATCGGGCACCCTGTGCCTGATGGAGGGCCACCCCCGCTGCTCCAACCACCCCCAGCACCCAACATGCCCCCCCGTCCCCCCAATCGACCATGCTTGCTTCGCCAGGGCCCGACCGATCACCCGCGGCTAGGCACAAAAACTTACCTGTGTTCCAGGGTTCCCCGACATCTTCCTCATGAAGCTGGGCTGCAGTCCCAGCAGTGGCCACTGCTCTCGGTGACGCAAGCGGGTGGAAGTCCCACCTCAGAACACTTAAAGATCAGGGACCCGCAAAATGCGGGTCAGATCCCCAGGCCAAGCGCAAGCAGGTTCGTCACCAACTTTTCACCAACGGCTCCCGTCCACCGAGGGTAAAATCCAGGCCAGAGATATTTTCATTCTACATTTTGTAGACTGGCAACCAACTATCTTTCTACAATAATACTTAGTAAGGACAAAAGAGTGATTGTTGTCAAAATCATGGAGCAATAGAAAGGGACTGGACTTGGGACACCAGCTAAGTTTCTGACTGATAATGGAAGGGAATTTGCCAATGATGAATTCAGAGATATGTATGAAAACATGGATATCATGGTCACAAATATCACAACTGAAAGTCATTTCAGCAATAAACTTTGTGAAAGAATCATATGGTGGTAGATGAAATGCTGCATAAAATCTTAGATGATCAACTCGACAGCAAGTTGATAAGTAATTTCTAATAGTGGGTACGGAAGCAAACGATCATGTACCAGAGAAAGAGCCTCTGATAGTGTGAGAGGAAAATCTCATAGTCGTAGTCCTGACAGACATAAAAGAGCAAGCAGAGGCCATAGTTTGAATAGATTAAACAATGAAACGAAGGCCACAAAACAATCTCAGAACAGAACTAGATGCAGAAGACCTCATGATCGTGATGTTTTGGTGGTTGCCAAAAAACCTGAGGATAAACTAATAAGACAGGCAAAAAAAGAGAATTAGATAATTGGAAAGAGTCTGAAGTTTATTCTGAGGTACCAGATAAGGGGCAACCAGCCATGTCACATAGGTGCATTTGTACTGAAAAAGTCCTTATAAGGCTCAAGCGAGGCGAGTTGCGAGGGGTTTTGAAGAGTGTCTGGGTGATACAACTGTTAGAATGGACTCTCTTACAGCTGGAAAAGGAATCTTGAAAACCTTTTTAGCTCTTTTGGCCACATATTCTTGGGAGTGTAGATCAATCGACATAAAATTCACGTTTCTTCAGGGCGATACTATTCAGAGAGAAGTATTTCTGAAAAAGCCCCAAGAGGCAGCAGATGCTGAAGGGCAACTATGGAAACTAAACAAATGCAACTATGGCCTGAATGATGCTCCGAGGGTGTGGTATTTTTCAGTGAGATCTCTTTTGGTGAAAGTAGGTTGTTTTCAACTAAAAGCAGATTCCGCAATGTTTTATTAGTATCATAAAAGGAAACCTTCAGGCATATTCATGATGCATGCTGATGACTTGTTATGAAGTGGTAGTGGAAGTTGAGAAGCGTGTTATTAATAAGATTAGATTAGAATTTAAAATTGGGAGTCAGACTTGTGCGGCAATTAAATACAATTAAATACATTGGTTTAGAAATTAAGCAGAGTAGGTCTGGAATAACTTTAAATCAACAATCCTATTTAGTGGGTTTTATTCCCATCCCATGCTAGGTCATCACAGAAAGATGATGTTTTATCTAAAGAAGAGACTGAGCAATTGTGAAGCTTGATTGGTCAGTTGAACTGGTTGGGCACTCAGACAAGACCAGATGCTATTTTTGATGCGTTGGAGTTAAGTACTATGGTGAAACACCCTAACGTTGAGACTGTTTTCAGGGCAAATAAAACACTTAAATCTGGAGAAAGGAGTACTTAAGTTTCTATCTTTAGGTGACCCAAAGAACATGAAACTAATAATTTTTAGCGATGCTTCACATGCTAATCTTCCTGATGGGCATTCGCATGCAGCTGATTTCATAATATTTCTTCTGGGAGATGCTGTCCTTTAGCTTGGGAAGCCTAGAAAATAAAAAGCATTGTTAAAAGTATTTTGGCTGCTGGACCACTGGCTCTTGTGGAGGCAAAGAATATGGGATTCTATTTGTCAAATATTTTAAGTGAGATTCTAAATGAGGGGCATACTGAAGATAGTATACCCATTGAATGCTATGCAGCATTCATTCATTGTGGAATAATGCACACTCCACAAAAAGTGTAAGTGAGAAAAGATTACAAGTTGACCTTGCTTGCTTGAAACAAATGCGGGAGAGAAAGGAAATTATTAATATTAAATGGGTAGATACAAGCCATCAACTGTCTGATTGTTTTACAGAAAGAAATGCTTATACAACAAAATTATTAGGGTCCTACAGAGGAGCATCTTGCAATGTAATGCTTTGTATAGAATATGAAGGTTTTGCTTTGATTTTGGTTGTGCATATTTAACTATATTTTTTATATAAAGAGAAAGAAGAGAATCTGACACCATTATATTAATTGTTTTTAATTAGATGCAGATGGTGGGCATTAACTGGGGTTTTATTTGAGCACATATAAAGAGACACTTATTGAAACTGTGGTGTGCTTTAGTTAGGAGGGGCATGCTTGTAATATTTAACTCTAAATAAATGCAAGACTGAGTAAGGATTGTCTTCAGTACTATCCTTCAATAACTGGCTGTCTGGAATATATCAGTGTGTGTACTCAAGATTTGTAGATTTTCCTTCTCACTCCTACGTAAGGACCTGACGGTTGCCCTTTGTCCACCCATGGCACTTTGTTACTGCTGATTCTGGGAGGGTGAAGCTATTTCATTATGATCATGCTTTCAGGAGTGGGCAACATAGCAATCTCTTCACTTTTCGTGTAAGCACTAAAACTGATGAGTGTTTGATATAGGAGGGGGGAGATTTTGGCAAGTTATTTGGTGCATCAAAAACTGTTTTGGAAAGAATCATAGAAATTTTACGACACAGAAAGAGGCCACTTGGCCCATCGTGTCGATGCCAACCAAAAAACATTCCACCCATTCCAATCACATCTTCCAGCATTTGGCCTGTAGCCCTGTACATTACGGCACTTGATCTGCATATCCAGACTCCTTTTGAATGAGTTGAGCGTTTCTGCCTCTACTACCCTTTCAGGCAATGAGTTCCAGACCCCCACCACCCTCTGGGTGAAAAAAACTTTCTTTTTCTCATCTCCCCTCTAATCTTTCTATCAATTACTTTAAATCTATGCCCCCTAGTCACTGACCTCTCTGCTAAGGTAAATAGGCCCTTCACCTCCACTCAATCCAGGTCCCTCACAATTTTGTACATTTCAATCAGATCTCCCCTCAGCTTTCTCTGTTCCAAGGGGAACAACCCCAGCCTATTCAATCTTTCCGCATAGCTGCATTTTTCCAGTCCCAGCAACATCCTCGTAAATCTCCTCTGTACCCTCTCTAGTGCAATTACATCCTTTCTGTAATGACGTGACCAGTACAGCACACAGTACTCAAGTTGTGGCCTAACCAATGAGTAATACAGTTGCAGCATAACCTCCCTGCTCTTATATTCTATACCTCGGCTAATAAAGGAAAGGATTCCATATGCCTTCACAACTACCTTATTGACCTGTCCTGTTACCTTCAGGGATCTGTAGACATTCACTCCAAGGTCCTTTACTTCCTCTACACTTCTCAGTATTTTCTCATTTATCATGCATGCCTTTGCCTTGTTTGACCTCCTCACACTTGCATCACCTCACACTTCTCCAAGTTGAATTCCATTTGCCACTTTTCTGCCCATCTGACCAGACCATCAATATCTTCCTGCAGCCTACAGCTATCCTCCTCGCTATCTACCACAGGGCCAATCTTTGTGTCATCTGCAAACTTCTTGATAATTCCCCCTACGTTAACATATACCACAAAAAGTAGGGGACACAGTAGTGAGCCCTGCGGAGCCCCTCTAGTCACAAAAACAGCCATCAATTACCCTTTGTTTCTTGCCACTGAGCCAATTTTGTATCCACCTTGCTGCATTTCCCTGGATCCCATGGGATTTTATTTTTTTTAACCAGTCTGCCATGGGGACCTTGTCAAAACCCTTGCTAAAATCTGTGTAGACCACATCAACTGCACTACCCTCATTATCTTCCTTGCTACCTCTTCAAAATATTTGATCAAGTTGGTCAGACAAGATCTTCCCTCAACAAATCCATGCTGACTATCCTTGATTAATCTGTGCCTTTCTAAGTGACAGTTTATCCTGTCTCTCAGAATAGATTACAATAACTTGCCCACTACTGAGGTTAGATTGACTGGTCTGTAATTATTCAGTCTATCCCTCGCTCCCTTTTTAAACACAATTACAACGTTAGCAGTCCTCCAATCCTCTGGCACCACACCTGTATTCAGTGAGGACTGGAAAATGATGGTCAAACCTCTGCTATTTCCTCTCTTGCTTCTTTTAACAGCCTGAGGTACTTCATGAGGTGATTGTTATGGCACTGACTGCCTGTGATTCCTCCCTCTATACTGCCTGCATCCTTTTCTGGAGCTTCCTATCTTGAACTCAAGTAGCCTTTCCCTCTTTGCTCTTATCTCCAGTAAAATTACATCCACAAAAGCTTAAAGAATTTTGGGATCTGGATCACAATTTCATCCAGCCCTGGTGATTTATCAACTTTCAAGGATGCTAATCCCATTAATACGTCCTCTCTCCCTATGTTCATCACATCCAATAATTCACACCCCTCTTCCTTAACTACAATATCTGCAACATCCCCTCTTTTGTGAAGACAGACACTAAGTATTCATTCAGAACAATACCAACATCTTCCACCCCTACACATAGGTTACCTTTTTAGTCTTTTATGGGCCCTACTCTTTCCTTAGTTATCCTCTTACTCTTAATGTATTGATAGATCATCTTTGGGTTCACCTTGATTTTGCTTGCCAATATTCTTTCATGTCCTCTCACGGCTTTCCTAATTTCCTTTTTGATTTCATCCCTTCACTTTCTATACCCCTCTCAGCTTTCTGTAGTATTGAGTTCTCTGTTTTGGGCATAAGCTTTTCTTTTAGATACATAGATAGATACAGCACTGAAACGGGCCCTTCGGCCCACCGAGTCTGTGCCGACCAACAACCACCCATTTATACTAATCCTACATTAATCCCATATTCCCTACCACATCCCCACAATTCTCCTACCACCTATCTACACTAGGGGCAATTTACCAGGGCCAATTTACCTATCAACCTGCAAGTCTTTGGCTGTGGGAGGAAACCGGAGCACCCGGCGGAAACCCACGCGGTCACAGGGAGAACTTGCAAACTCCGCACAGGCAGTACCCAGAACTGAACCCAGGTCGCTGGAACTGTAAGGCTGCGGTTGGGGCAGCACAGTGGCGCAGTGGTTAGCACCGCAGCCTCACAGCTCCAGCGACCCGGGTTCAATTCTGGGTACTGCCTGTGTGGAGTTTGCAAGTTCTCCCTGTGTCTGCGTGGGTTTCCTCCGGGTGCTCCGGTTTCCTCCCACA
Organism: Heterodontus francisci; assembly: GCF_036365525.1. Lineage (NCBI taxonomy): Eukaryota > Metazoa > Chordata > Chondrichthyes > Heterodontiformes > Heterodontidae > Heterodontus > Heterodontus francisci. The sequence continues at coordinate 132,891,611 of NC_090374.1, read as the reverse complement.
TGCCAAAGACTTGCAGGTTGATAGGTAAATTGGCCATTAGCAATTGCCCCTAGTATAGGTAGGTGGTAGGGAAATATAGGGACAGGTGGGGATGTAGTAGGAATATGGAATTAGTGTAGCATTAGTATAAATGGGTGGTTGATGGTCGGCACAGACTCGATGGGCCGAAGGGCCTGTTTCAGTGCTGTATCTCTAAACTAAACTAAACTAACCACTGCGCAACTGTGCCGCCCTTTTCTGCCTCACCTTACCCTGTAAGCTCCTTGAGATCCATGGGGCTCTAGATTTGGCCATCCCACCCTTTTTCTTTGTGGGAACATGTTTACTCTGAACCCCTTGAATCTCCCCTTTGAATGCCTCCCGCTGCTCTGACATTGATTTACCTTCAAGCAGCTGTTTCGCTAAATCACTCCTCAGTTTAGTAAAATTGGCCTTGCCCCAATTGAGAACTCTAACGCCTGTTCTATCCTTGTCCTTGTCTTGATCACCTCTTCCTTCTCAATGTGTGGACATGTGTGGCATGCATCCAGCATTGTTTTAGGACGTGCCAGGGTATTCATGCCTTTACTTTCCTTGGCCAACCTGGTGAGGTCACGAAGACATTTCTAATATTACACTGCCATTCATGAGGTGATTGTTATGGCACTGACTGCCTGTGCTTCCTCCCTCTATACTGCCTGCATCCTTTTCTGGAGCTTCCCATCTTGAACTCAAAATAGCCTTTCCCTCCTTGCTCTTATCTCCAGTAAAATTACATCCACAAAAGCTTAAAAGAATTTTGGGATCTGGATCACAATGGCACTCTCTGGCACTACCTTCTGGCACTCTCCTTTCACTGTGCTCTAACTCTGTCTCCTTGGCTCTTGGATTGCATATGGCCCTTAAATCTACAGCTACTTTTTATCTGCTGCAGCTAAACTAAATTTCCCTTCCTCCCAGTGGCAGAAAGCCATTCAGCAGAGGATTCCATCTTTAATCCACCTGCATAGGATATTAAGGCCACCCTTGGAAAAAGCAGCCAGGTGCCAACAGTATCACCTGGGCAGTTGGAACTCACGTCTGCCAACCTTGCAACATGCCAAGAAAAATCTAGGTCATAAATGTTTTGCCAAAATTGTGAGGAATACTGTGCTGTCAACCAATGTCCACTGTGAACTGGATTATGCCTTCAAGAATTCATTTAACAAAGGATATTTTCAGCCAACAGACACTTTTATCTCACTTGTCTGTGTTGCATTTGAACCCAACTTCCAGATGTGAGAGGTAAACTACTGTACAACTAGCCCTAAAACTGGGCTTCAGATCTATTGTTTGCTTTACATCCCTGATTCCCACCAAGCACAGAGCTGGAAATCAGAAAGCAAAGGTCAGTGCAATAGATATAGAAAAATACCCTTATGGTTCTTGGTCTATGTCACAATAGATATTTGTCAAAATAAATGACACCAGAAACACTTTTTCTTGCAGAGCACAGTATCTTGACCCATTTTATAATGGAGTATTACACTATTCTATGAGTAAAGTTCTCAGGAATTCACATTCATACATTACTACCTCTGTTTAATATCAACATTTCTACAATATTTTGAACGTTAAGAAGGATGCAAAAGGTTTATTCAATACAAATTATCTTATGTAAAAGCTGGAATATTCACCTAAATTATATGGTAAAATGAATGTCTATTTGTCAGTTTGTCAAATGATATGGTACAATGCAAATATTTATCTTGGAAGCTTGCAATCCATTCACAACAAGGACATTTTTTCATTCATTCATTCAGGGGATGTGGGCATTGCTGCCAAGTCTAACATTTATTGCCAATCCCTAATTCCCCTTGAGAAGGTGGTGGTGGGCTGTCTTCTTGAACTGCTGCAGTCCTTGGGGTGTAGGTACATCAACGATGCTGTTAGGAAGGGAGTTCCAGGATTTTGACCCAGTGACTGTGAAGGAATGGTGATATAGTTCCAAGTCAGGATGGTGTGTGACTTGGAGGGGAACTTGCAGGTGGTGGTGTTCCCATGTATCTGCTGCCCTTGTCCTTCTAGGTGGTAGAGGTCGCGGGTTTGGAAGGTGTTGTCAAAGGAGCCTTGGTGAACTGCTGCAGTGCATCTTGTATATGGTACACACAGCTGCAATTGTGCGTCAGTGGTGGAGATAGAGAATGTTGAAGGGGTGCCAATCAAGCGGGCTGCTTTGTCCTGGATGGTGTCGAGCTTCTTGAGTGTTGTTGGAGCTGCACTCATCCACGCAAATGGAGAATATTCCATCACACTCCTGATTTGTGCCTTGTAGATGGTGACAAGGCATTGGGGAGACAGGAGGTGAGTTAATCGCCGCAGCATTCCCAGCCTCTGACCTGCTCTTGTATCCACAGCACTTGAGTGGCTGGTCTAGTTCAGTTTCAGGTCAATGGTGACCCCAGAATGTTGATAGTGGGGAATTCAGCGATCATAATGCCATTGAATGTCAAGGGGAGATTGTTAGATGCTCCCTTGTTTGAGATGGTCATTGCCTGGCACTCGTGTGGCATGAATGTTACTTGCCACTTATCAGCCCAAACCTGGATGTTGTCCAGGTCTTGCTGCATATGGACGTGGGCTGCTGCACTATCTGAGGAATCGCAAATGGTGCTGAACATTGTTCAATCATAAGCGAACATCCCCACTTCTGACCTTATGATGGAGGGAAGGTCATTGATGAAGCAGCTGAAGATGGTTGGGCCAAGGACACTACCCTGAGTCTGCTTTTCAAATGGCTGTGAAAAGAATATAAAAGGAATTTATCTTGCCCAGCTAATGTTTCGGCTTTGCACCATATAAAATCTGATTCCAGGCTGAGTGTATTTCCTGTGATTATAGGAACAATATGCTTTTTGATAGCCTAGTTACTCAAAGTCAAAGTTATACAAACATATCTTTGGGATATTAACTGGGATACAAAGTATTAATGTTGCTCATTGTTCCATTATCAGAATAATAAAGTTGACTGCAGGAACTGTGTCCTCCATTGAATGCTTCCAAACTTTTTAAAAGAGATTAAATACATATTGTACTGGGAGGAAGTGTGGACTAAGAATAATGAGAGAGAATTAAGCCTTAATCAGGCTTTCTGCTATCACAGAGGGCAGATCCCAATCTTTGTTTTTTTTTTGCCACGGAACAGCTTTTGAGCGTACTGATTTTCTGGTAAGGTTAGTATCACTGTATCGGCTGCATTTTCTTGCAAACATAGGATGCAACATAGGGGCGGCACAGTGGCGCAGTGGTTAGCGCCGCAGCCTCACAGCTCCAGGGACCGGGGTTTGATTCCGGGTACTGCCTGTATGGAGTTTGCAAGTTCTCCCTGTGTCTGCGTGGGTTTTCTCCGGGTGCTCCGGTTTCCTCCCACAAGCCAAAAGACTTGCAGGTTGATAGGTAAATTGGCCATTATAAATTGTCACTAGTATAGGTAGGTGGTAGGGAAATATAAGAATAGGTAGGGATGTTTGGTAGGAATATGGGATTAGTGTAGGAATAGTATAAATGGGTGGTTGATGTTCGGCACAGACTCGGTGGGCCGAAGGGCCTGTTTCAGTGCTGTATCTCTAATCTCTAATCTAATCTAAAAAAAAAACTTGGTTAGAATTTTACATCAGGTTGTTTAAATTCATTGATGTGTAATCATTGATTTACCGTGGAATAAATTTCCAAGCTTGTGCTGCGAACGGAGAACTTTACCTCACCTATAATGCATTTGGGAAATCAGGATTTTCTTTGTAAAAGATTGACAGCAAATCATGATCAGGGTATTGGTGATTTTTCAATATGCACTGTAAAAACAGGCATGGTTCCCTGCTGGCAGCACAAACTCAAAAAATGGACTTTCATATTTTATTGTTAAAGTAGTAAAGGCATGACACAGTGGCACAGAAAGTTTATTCAATAAGTTGATAAACCATACAGCCCAAACAAGATCCAGATTTTTTCCCTGAACTGTGCCGCGTTTGCTGATCTTAGCCAAATCAGCAGCAGAGGTGTTACAATTGGCCTCAATGCCTTTGGACCAGAGGCAAAAATTGGCCAAGTTGCCTATCCTTAATTGCTTCAGGAGGTGCACACATGCAGAGATCAGAAACTGTGATGTCCTCTGCAGTTGAATAGATTGCCAACACTTATGGACACCTTATTTATGTTAAAATAATGCCTTCTGAAATTTGGATTGCTTTCCCATTATGCCTTCCTTGTTTCTGCTTTCTTCTTAAAAGGAAAATTGTGCACAACCAAAGGTAAGGAAGTACCAGTTCAATCCAAGGCTCCTGCTGCGAATTATTAGTCAACCTCTTGCAACTGTAGAAGTACGAGATTAAAATTGAAAGGACACAAGAGTAGGCATCAAGTGAAGCCACAGTGGTCTTTCAACAGCAAAGGTCAAGTTTGTTGGCAGTGCTTTTTGTTACTGACAGAATATGTACAAAATGATTCAGGGAAAGATGGAGTGGAGGGAATTGCCTGTGTAAAGTAGCAGAATAATCTCCAAAGTACAGCCTTGGCAGTTGTGGAACAAAGCTGAAAGTCAGCAAGATACTCAAGTTTGTCACCAAAGTGGACAGTGATTGCAGGACATACTTGGCAGTGGACTTGAATGTTAGAAGGCTTAAGGTGCCCTTACGAAGTGTGCCTGGGGCTGCCTGGCAACCGGGACAACTCAGCTATTGCTTTCTGAGTGAACCACAGCCTTCTCAAGCATTGCATAGGGTCACAATTAATTAGTCCATCTGTAACTGCAGATAAGGTTGTGCAAGTACCAACAAGAAGGGGCCACAGGCCAGCTGCAGTTTTTATTCAGCCTGCTTTCCCTGTGGTGGGCCTTCGGATCCTTCTCCTTTTCTTCCTCAAAGTAGAAGAATGGGAAAGGCCCAAGGAATATTTGAGGCATAGTCCATCAGATTAAAAATTTAAAAAACACAAAATAAAACAAAATATTTTTTAAAATTCTTACATTTTACTTTAAAAATACTTTTTAAAAAACTTCAGGAAAACTTCTAAAATAATTATGAAAGCCTTAAAAAATCTTCCAAAAACTTTATAAACGTCTTTAAAAAAAAAGTTTTAAAGTTTGAAAAATTGAAATAAAAAATTTTAAAATTCAGGTCAATTTTAGCCTTCAACAATGGAGCCTGTCACAAACAGATTCATAACACCACATCCTCTGAGGCTGTCACCGGGTGACAGGAGAAGAAAATATGGCCTTGCAGCAAACACCACTCACTTGCCATCACCTATATGCAGCAGGGCAAGGATTTAGAACAGTACAGGCCCTTCGGCCCACGATGTTGTGCTGAACCTTTAACCTACTCCAGGAATAAACTACCTACATACCCTTCATACTACTATCATCCATGTACCTATCCAAGAGTCGCTTAAATGTCTCTAATGTATCTGCTTCTATTACCACCGCTGGTAGTGCATTCCACGCACCCACCACTCTCTGTGTAAAGAACCTACCTCTGACATCTCCCCGAAACCTTCCTCCAATCACCTTAAAATTATGCCCCCTGGTGATAGCCCTTTCCACCCTGGGAAAAAGTCTCTGACTATCCACTCTATCTACGCCTCTCATCATCTTGTACCCCTCTATCAAGTCACCTCTCATCCTTCTTCGCTCCAATGAGAAAAGCCCGAGCTCCCTCAATCTTTCTTCGTAGGACATGCCCTCCAGTCCAGACAGCATCCTGGTAAATCTCTTCTGCACCCTCTCTAAAGCTTCCACATCCTTCCTATAATGAGGCGACCAGAACTGAACACAATATTCCAAGTGTGGTTTAACCAGGGCTTTATAGAGCTGCAGCATAACCTCGCGGCTCTTAAACTCAATCCCCCTGTTAATGAAAGCCAACACACCATACGCTTTCTTAACAACCCTATCAACTTGGGTGGCAACTTAGAGCGATCTATGGACATGGACCCCAAAATCCCTCTGTTCCTCCACACTAACAAGAATCCTGTCTTTAAGCCTGTATTCTGCATTCAAACTCGACCTTCCAAAATGAATCACTTCACACTTTTCCAGGTTGAACTCCATCTGCCACTTCTCAGCCCAGCTATGCATCCTGTCAATGTCCCGTTGCAACCTACAACAGCCTTCCACACTATCCACAACTCCAGCAACCTTCGTGTCATCGGCAAACTTGCTAACCCAGCCTCCCACTTCCTCATCCAAGTCATTTATAAAAATCACAAAGAGCAGAGGTCCCAGAACAGATCCCTGCGGAACACCACTGGTCACCGAGCTCCAGGCTGAATACTTTCCATCTACTATCACCCTCTGTCTTCTATGGGCCAGCCAATTCTGTATCCAGACAGCCAACTTTCCCTGAATCCCATGCCTCCTTACTTTCTGAATGAGCCTACCATGGGGAACCTTATAAAACGCCTTGCTAAAATCCATATACACCACATCCACTGCTCTTCCTTCATCAATGTGTTTTGTCACATCGTCAAAGAATTCAATAAGGCTTGTGAGGCATGACCTGCTCCTCACAAAGCCATGCTGACTGTCTCTAATCAAACTATACTTTTCCAAATAATCATAAATCCTGTCTCTCAGAATCCTCTCCAATAATTTGGCCACTACCGACGTAAGACTGACTGGTCTATAATTCCCAGGGTTATCCCGGTTCCCTTTCTTGAACAAGGGAACAACACTTGCCACCCTCCAATCATCTGATACTACTCCAGTGGACAGTGAGGACGCAAAGGTCATCGCCAAAGGCGCGGCAATCTCTTCCCTCACTTCCCGTAATATCCTTGGGTATATCCTGTCTGGCCCCGGGGACTTATCTGTCCTCATATCTTTCAAAATTTCCAGCACATCCTCCCTCTTAACATCAACCTGTTCGAGCATATCAGCCTGTTTCATGCTGTCCTCACAAACGACCAGGTCCCTCTGACTAGTGAATACTGAAGCAAAGTATTCATTTAGGACCTCCCCTACCTCCTCCGACTCCAGGCACAAGTTCCCTCCACTATTCCTGATCGGCCCTACCCTCACTCTGGCCATCCTCTTGTTCCTCACATAAGTGTAGAACGCCTTGGGATTTTCCTTAATCCTACCCGCCAAGACTTTTTCATGTCCCCTTCTAGCTCTCCTAAGTCCATTCTTCAGTTCCTTCCTGGCTACCTTGTAACCCTCTAGAGCCCTGAAAGATTCTTGCTTCCTCAACCTTAAGTAAGCTTCCTTCTTCCTCTTGACCAGCTGTTCCACATCTCTTGTCATCCAAGGTTCCTTCACCCTACCATCCCTTCCTTGCCTCATCGGGACAAACCTATCCAGCAGTCACAGCAAGTGCTCCCTAAACAACCTCCACATTTCTGTCGTGCATTTCCCTGAGAACATCTGTTCCCAATTTATGCTCCCCAGTTCCTGCCTAATAGCATTGTAATTTCCCCTCCCCCAATTAAATATTTTCCCATCCCGTCTGCTCCTGTCCCTCTCCATAACTATAGTATAGGTCAGGGAGTTGTGATCACTATCACCGAAATGCTCTCCCACCGAGAGATCTGCCAGCTGGCTTGGTTCGTTGCCAGCACCAATTCTAACATAGCCTCCCCTCTAGTCGGCCTATCTACATATTGAGTCAGGAAACCTTCCTGGACACACCTGACAAAAACTGCTCCATCCAGACTATTTGCACTAAGGAGGTTCCAATCAATATTAGGGAAGTTGAAGTCACCCATGACAACAACCCTGTTACTTCTGCACCTTTCCAAAATCTGCCTCCCAATCTGTTCCTCCGTGTCTCTGTTGCTATTGGGGGGTCTATAGAAAACTCCCAGTAAAGTGACTGCTCCTTTCCTGTTTGACTTCCACCCATAATGACTCAGTAGACAAACCCTCCTCGACAACCTCCCTTTCTGCAGCTGTGATACTATCCCTGATTAGCAATGCCACTCCCCCACCTCTTTTACCTCCCTCCCTATTCCTTTTGAAACATCCTGCCCCTGTGATATCCAAGTCTCCATAATGGCCACAACATCGTAGCTCGAAGTACTGATTCATGCTCTAAGTTCATCACCCTTATTCCTGACACTTCTTGCATTAAAATAGACACACTTCAACCCATCATACTGGCTGCAACTTTGCCCTGTCAACTGTCAAACCTTCCTCACAGACTCTCTGCACTCTGTATCTGCCTGTTCAACAGCTACCCCATCCACAGATCCGTAGCTCCGGTTCCCATCCCCCTGCCAAACTAGTTTAAACCCTCCCGAAGAGCGCTAGCAAACCTTCCGCCCAGGATATTGGTGCCCCTCCAGTTCAGATGCAACCCGTCCTTCTTGTGCAGGTCCCACCTTCCCCAGAAGGTATCCCAATGATCCACATATCTGAAGCCCTCCCTCCTACACCAGCTCTGTAGCCACGTGTTCAGCTGCACTCGCTCTCTGTTTCTAGCCTCACTAGCACGTGGCACCGGTATCAATCCTGAGATTACTATCCAGCTCGTCCTGCCTTTTAGCTTCCAACCTAACTCCCTATATTCGCTTTTCAGGTCCTCATCCCTTTTCCTAGCTATTTAGTGGCCAAAAATTTTGTATCCCCAGTAAAACTCGAGGAAATGGCAGAGAAACTAAACAAATACTTTGTGTCTGCCTTCATGGAGGAGGATACAAAAAAACCTTCCTGGAATACTGGAGAACCAAGGGACTAGTGAGAATGAGGAAATTAAAGAAATTAGTATCAGTAAAAATGTAGTACCGAAGAAATTAATGGGACTAAAAGTTGATAAAATCCCAGGACCTGATGATCTACATCCCACGGTGTTGAAAAGAGGTGGCTGTAGAGATAGTAGATGCGTTGGTGATCATCTTCCAAAATTCTATAGATTCTGGAACAGTTCCTGCAGATTGGAAGGTAGCAAATGTAACCCCCTATTTAAGAAAGACGGAGAAAGAAAAGGGGAACTACAGACTTGTTAGCCTGACATCAGTAGCAGGAAAAATGCTCGAATCTATTACAAAGGATGTGATAGCTGGACACTTAGAAAATAATGGTAGGATTGGACGTGGAAACCTAGGACTGCACTTGCCCCTTCTTGGTGAGGTAGTAGCAGGACAGGACTTCTGCCTGCTGCCATGATCCTGCTTCAAACCTGGGTCAGGACTTATTACTGATGCAGGGCAGGTTCCTGATGGATTCTCATGATGAAGAGGGAGCTCACTGCTGTCAAAGAGCAGAAATGTGCCGATGCTACACAGGACTGCTGCTGCAGCATCAGAAGAGGCAGCTACAGATATAAAATGGATGGAAAAGCCCCAAAGATGGCAACGATTCTTTGCGTTAGGCCACTATCTCACTACTTAGGGCCAACCATCACCTTTTACTGGCAGTCCCTGGAGTTGGTGGACACAGCAGCAGTAATCAGGAAACTGGAGCAGCTTATCGGTCCTCACCATGCTTCCAGCATTTATGTGCAGTATGTGGAGAAAGGACATCTGACAGCTCTCCCAACGAAAATTGGGCAGGAACATGGTGGTAGATCATAAGATCATAATAAATAGGAGTAAGAGTAGGCCATTTGGTCCCTCGAGCCTACTCTGCCATCCAATAAGATCATGGCTGATCTGATTGTGGCCTTAACTCCACTTACCTGCCTTCTCCCCATAACGCTCAACCCTCTTGTAGATCAAAAATCTGTCTAAGTCAGCCTTGAATATATTCAATAACCCAGCCATCACTGTTTTCTGGGGAAGAGATTCCCAAAGGTTAACAACCCTCAGAGAAGAAATTTCTCCTCATCTCCATGGGAGATCCCTTATTTTGAAACTGTGCCTCCTAGTTCTAGATTCCCCGCCAAAGGGAAACATCCTGTTAGTATCTACCCTGCCAAGTGCCCTCAGAATCTTATATGTTTTAACAAGATCACCTCTCATTCTTCTAAACTTCAATGAGTATAGGGCAAATTCGCTGCTACCAGTGTGAACCGGCGCGGGGAAACACCATTGGATTTTAAGTGCAACACCTTAAATACTCAGCCATCACAGGTTTCACCACTCTATTTACCCCCATTTTCTACCACTATCACACCCAATTTAAGCATAGGAAAATATAGCCCTTGGAGTTGGGCCTCAAACCCCCATCCCCACCCCCCCAATTTTCCACTGTTGGACACTTTGGGTATGCCTCATAATGGAGGAAAATCCTGCCCACAGTATCAAGGCTCACAACTGTCACTTGACTGAGGTACTGAAAGCTGACCAGTACCATGGAGTCATATCTCAGCAAACAGACAATACTTTCAGGAGAAGAAAGAAAAAATAAATTGGTGATAAATGTTATAAGGGTAATAATCCTCAATTAAATATTAGTCAGTTCAGGCTGTTACAATGACTGCTACGGGAAGACATCAGAAGAAGCTTTTCTTCAATTATGGAAGGTCATTGGAAATAATATTCAAGATTTTTACAGAATGATGCCTTCAGAATCCAAAATGTCAGTTATTATAAACTGCTAATTGTTTCTCTAGGGGCCAGACATAGCCTCTTTTTTTCCCTCCATCTATCAATTGCATATTGACAATTCCATTGCTTTTCATAAGTTACTTCTCTGCTACACATCATAACAGATATGTCCTGCAATTGCTTGGTTGCGGGGTAGAGGGTGAGGGCGGGTCTCCCATTCGCCCATGTGACTCTGCCACTAACCTGTGGCTTTTTCCAGAATGCCTGTCATTACGTATGCAAAGCAAGCGTACAGCAGCAAACCAGCTGGTCACTGGCTTAATTGCCACTGGGAGGGAAGGAATTAAGTTGCTAAAGGCTGCATGCTTTTTGCCAATTCTCGAACTACACTGCACAAAAGACTGAACAAACAACTGAAGGGGGAGCAGCCTGGGTGGTGGGGAAGAGAGTTCAACAGCAGGAAGAGCCCCAGGTTCATGGCAGACTGGTACAAAAGGTGAAGTCACACGGGATCAGAGGTGAGCTGGCAAGATGGATACAGAACTGGCTCTGTCATAGAAGACTGAGGGTAGCAGCGGAAGGGTGCTTTTCTGAATGGAGGGATGTGACTAGTGGTGTTCCGCAGGGATCAGTGCTGGGACTTTTGCTGTTTGTAGTATATATAAATGATTTGGAGGAAAATGTAGCTGGTCTAATTAGTAAGTTTGCGGACGACACAAAGGTTGGTGGAGTTGCGGATAGTGATGAGGATTGTCAGAGGATACAGCAGGATATAGATCGGTTGGAGACTTGGGCGGAGAAATGGCAGATGGAGTTTAATACGGACAAATATGAGGTAATGCATTTTGGAAGATCTAATGCAGGTGGGAAGTATACAGTAAATGGCAGAACCCTTGGGAGTATTGACAGGCAGAAAGATCTGGGCGTACAGGTCCACAGGTCACTGAAAGTGGCAATGCAGGTGGATAAGGTAGTCAAGGCGGCATACGGCATCCTTGCCTTCATCGGTCGGGGCATAGAGTATAAAAATTGGCAAGTCATGCTGCAGCTGTACAGAACTTTAGTTAGGCCACACTTAGAATATTGCGTGCAATTCTGGTCGCCACACTACCAGAAGGACGTGGAGGCTTTGGAGAGGGTACAGAAGAGGTTTACCAGGATGTTGCCCGGTCTGGAGGGCATTAGCTATGAGGAGAGGTTGGATAAACTCGGATTGTTTTCACTGGAACGACGGAGGTGGAGGGGTGACATGATAGAGGTTTACAAAGTTATGAGCGGCATGGACAGAGTGGATAGTCAGAAGCTTTTTCCCAGGGTGGAAGAGTCAGTTACTAGGGGACATAGGTATAAGGTGAGAGGGGCAAAGTTTAGAGGGGATGTGCGAGGCAAATTCTTTGCACAGAGGGTGGTGAGTGCCTGGAACTTGCTGCCGGGGGAGGTGGTGGAAGCAGGTACAATAGCGACGTTTAAGAGGCATCTTGACAAATATATGAATAAGATGGGAATAGAGGGATACGGTCCTCGGTAGTGCAGAAGGTTTTAACTTAGGCAGGCATCAAGATCGGCGCAGGCTTGAGGGCCGAATGGCCTGTTACTGTGCTGTACTGTTCTTTGTTCTTTAAGTTATCTGATGTATTTGTGGATGTTCTGTTCAGTAAGCTGAAGGCTGGGGACTGACAACAGGAAGTCCCATAATAGCGTAGTACAAATGTTATTAAGGAAAATGGCACATCCTGAAGAATTCTTATCTCCAATCCCCCATCTATGAAAGGAAATCTTGACTATATGCAAGCAACTTCTGAAACCAATAATGCACCTTGCTAATGCAAAGTCACTGCATAAACTCACATTCCCAAGAGGCTGGAAGCTGGAAGTTCATGATTCCTGTTGGTAAAAGGGAAGGAATCCAGTTCCGCAGTTATGGAGGTCTGATGGAAGCTCACAAGGCAGACAAAATCAGTTCTCCAGGAAACAGACACACCTATCCTCAGCCACTACAGTGATAAATTACTGCGAGTAGTTTCAGGGATACATAAAGGAGTTTAAATTAAAGAACAAGTGTCACCATCAATACCCTTTTATAAAGATCAAACCATACCAGAGAACTATCATTAACTTTAACAACCATTAGTTTATTTTTGTCTTTCTATTGAATATTTTTGAATACCTTTATTGAGTGCTTATAATTTCAGCAGTAAGGTGGGTGTGGAAATGTTGCAGGGCCTCACAGTATGAAAAAGATAAATTAACATCCAACAACCAGTAATTCTCCAGTTGTAACTGTATATTAACTCAGGTTATCCATAATATCTGTCCCTAAACTAGTACTCCCAATTATGCATTGATGATCATAGTTCTTTAAAAATGTTTGCATTCTTCAAGATTATGCAGTCTTATGTGACCACACTGAACTAAGCCTTTAAAGTATAAAAAAAAAATTACCGAATCATTTGGTGAATACCGAGAAATCTGGACAGGGTAAGGGTGGGGGTCAGCATGTCTCATGGAGTCACAGGGCCGAACCTAGACCCCTTTAAGAATAATTGCGGGTGCAATCATTTCTGGGTCCCGAACACACACTTGGGGCTGGATTTTATCACCTGCCACCAGGAGTGGCGGCGGACGAAATATGGGCTGCGCGCCGCCATTCTGCTGCGATCTTCCTCATGGTGGCCAACAATAATATGCCGGTTGGGCCACTCTCCCCCACCCCCCCCCAAATCACATGGAGGGCCGGGCTCTCTGACGCCGGCCATTTTTAAAGACCTGCCAGCTACTTTAAATTTTGAAAGTTATACCCCGCCCCCCACTGGACTGATTAAAAATCTGCCGCCCCTTTCCCACACCCCAATAATAAAATTCATGATTTGCCCTCTCCATCACCACACTCCCCCCCCCACCCCACCCCAAGCACGTACCTTCCACACGTGACCTTCTCTCCCCAAAATGAACAAAGTGTATAGGTCAGCCCTTCCCACCATTCCCTACTCTAATGATATTAGTTTGACCCCTTTCCCCCACTCCAGCACTAAAAATATGAAGCTCCCCCCTTCCCCACCATTGCGGCACCTGCTTTCCCCAGACGGGAAAGTGAAGGCGTGAGTGTGGTTGCCGCTCAGAAGACCGCGGCCCAACGTTAAGATTGGAGTCAATTTTATTTAAATGTATGCATTCTGTTAAGTTGAATATTTTAATCCGGGTCCCATCGCTCCAGCGGCGGGTGGCCGCTACAGAGCCTCGCCACCGCTGGGAAGATCGGACCCACCCTCCTAGCATCAGGCTCCATGGCAGGCTGCTACCAGGACAACCTTCCGGCAACAACCCCCCCCCCCTCCCCACCCCTCAACCCTGGCCAAGGAGCCTGACGTTGGAAGCTTTGTTAAATCCCAGCTTTGCCGTCAGTACACCCGCCTGCGAGATCTTCCCGGAGGTGGCAAAATAAGAGGTCGCCTCCAGTAGTGTCGTCCAATTAAGGCTGGCGGGAGGGTTCCTGAAGTTGCAGGCCCAATCAGAGGGCCTGCAGGCTTTGAAAAACTGCAGCTCCATTGGCAGAGGTGGGTGCTGCTACTGTAGGAGGGGGAATGTGAGGGCTCCTCCATCTTGAGGCACGCTCTGAAGAGGTTTCAATGTTTTAAAAATAAACTGGGGCCACAGCTGCCAGGTCACCCCTGTGTAGGGAGATCGTTTGGAGCCAGAAACACAGTGAGCTGCTGATTCGATGCCCTTATTTCAGCTACTGACAGGACATAATGACCAGTGCTGTGAGGTGTGAGGTCTTTGGCAATGAGGGCACACATGTCAGTGACCACCTGTCTGAAGACTCGCAGTCTCCTGAGGCACTGGGTCTCAGTCATCTCCAGGTAGCTCCATCTTCAGCATTAGATCCAATGTTGAGGGTATGGCCTCCATTCTCTTCCTGTCCCTCTTTCCTTTCCCGTGCCCATCTAATGCCTGGGGTTCTGTCCAACCTGCGGAGGGCGTTACCCCTCAATGCCACTGGGGCCAAAATCAGACAGTCCTGCCTCCAATGCCAGCTGCAGGCTTCTTTTTGACAGGCGGCCTTCCTGGTTGTGATTGGCAGCCTTGCCCCCGCTCTTTTCTTCCCCTATGGGGTTACCATGGGGTAACAACCCTTCTTGATACCCAAGTGCTGAGTGCGCACTCTCCCTGCCACCTGCACAGCACCAAGAGTACCTACGTACCTAGTGCCAAATCTCCTTTTGGCCCGCTGACTCTTATGGGGCCGGGGTGATGCCCTGAGGCTGCCTTAACTGGCTCCCCACTGTGTACACATCTCCCCTCAGCTGTTCAGAAACTGGCAGCTGCTAAAATCCGTTCTCCCCTTTAAACATTCTACATGACTCTATTCCACCCTTCCATTTCAACAAGCTCTTAATGAGCTTTTTAACTAGTTTAACTGCCCTCAATTGGGAGGAGAGCAGGATTCCTGTCCTGCCCACCGCCTGCCCTGGTGATTATTGCCAGCGCTGGTATCGGCGCCTTGAAATTGACATGCCGCCCGGCGTCGGTATTTTTGGGTACACCCCTGCTTCCGTTCCCGAATTCAGGGGGCACCAAACATTCAGCCCCAGGAATGTGCACATGCCGTAGATGCCACTTTGGAGGCACTGGTAGCCTCGAAAAACCAGAGCCAAATGTTGTGGCCATTAAATCCACCGTCTAATATAGCCAGAGAAGCTAATTGAAACAAGCTTCAGCTAGATGTTATTATTCATTACGAACTATACAGATCCATGATTTTGTAATTATTCTAATTTATGCTCTTTAGGCGACTCCTTAGACATTCCCTCGCATGCTTTTCCCATATCAGAACGTCCTTCCCAAAATTTCTGCTATGTTTCCCAGGTGACTGTCACTTCCTACAACAAAGCTGCCAGCTCCCTCCCCGCTTCAGTATTCTAATGATCCACTGATATACTCCCACTCTAATTCAGCTAATATGAAATATCGTTATTAGCTCATGCAGAGCCATTAGTGATCTTTGAGATGTCTACACATCCAGCAACAATAATACTGAAGACTCAGGAATTCCAGCCTAAAGACTTCTAACTAGAAAAATTTGTCACGGAAAATTAGTTCCTTTGTCTGAACTTTAGTTTTTCTTGCATCTGCACATTATCTGCCAGATGGTCCCATGTGGTATGCTAGAAAATGATAAGTGATGGCTTTAATCTTTCAGTAACAGAACTAAAGTTGCCATTGTAAGTGCTACCTTGGAAGAGAGGATAATTACAGCTCTTACTCAGTTTACAGAGTAACCATGTGGTAAATAATTCTCTCTTCCACCCAAGAACAGTTCTGAATGATATTTGGGACAATCAACATAATTCACCATGCTGCAGAACTGTATCTCATTTTCTTCACAGTGACATTATACACATTAATGTGTTTTAATTCAAAGTGCGTCACTGTGCTGCATGTTTGTAAACAATTTCACTTCTGCTTAGGATTGATCTGACATGAAGTTGCTTTACTCAATGTGAGTCATCCAATTTTCTGAATGACTCTATGCCATTATATAATTTACATTAATATATACACAACATTGAATTTTTGCTAATCAATTCCAGATTATTTCTGGAACCTGGAATAACAATATCACAGTTGTTAATCCTTTTCTTGGAATGCCATTATATATCAAGAACATAAAACATCTTGACAGTTGGCATCCACGTTGAACATTATCAGAAATGGAATCATACTCCCTTCATAAAACTGCACTCATGTACAGTACATACGATGACAGATATCAAGAATATATTTCAAGGCTCAAAACTAATTAAGCTGTTTGGAAAAATATTACATGGGCAGATTTTCCTGCCCTCCCCAAACTGGACATGAATCCTAAGATTTCTTGTTCTGACCTGCTTACATAACCTGGGGCAACCCTACCAGGACCTAGCACCAGCTAAATCATCAGGAAAGTCAATCTGCAACAGCACATTGGGCCTTGAAGATCAGGAGCTTCTGGCTGGAGGAGTTCAATTGGGAAAATTAGATTTGAGACAGGGAACACCTACCTCAGGCTCACATAAATAGCTTTTACAGGCCTGAGCCTACTGCAATTGCAGGATATCCCTAGGAATTCTGGAGCTTATGTAAAAATGTCAAAGGCCTGGTGAACTGTCACATTGGATTGCATGGGCATAGCGAGTATTCAAAAATCAGGCGAGTTCAAGTGTATACTTGTTCAGCAAGCCACAAGATGTATCTCCAGTTATTAAAATGAAAATAAATACGGATGGGCTCCTTTACAGGAATGTGCTACAATGTCGTTTTTTTAATACTCCCTGTGCCAAAGCAATCCAGGCACAGATTCAAGAAAATCACTCCATGATGTCACCTGGTTACTGAAATTAGATTAGTTTCTTGCCACCACTACCAGGCATCAATTATTGTTCACATTTTTGAGGCCTAATTTCCATGGGGCTGACTTGATCTCCCACCATAATAGCAGCTACAGATTGGTGGAAAACCTGGTGAAAAGATGCAACTGTCTCTTTACGACATCTCATTGGAGGTTCTGCTGATCTTCAATCAAAGTTACAGCAACAGATCAGTCGAAGCACTTGAGGTTCTTGGACTTTTTAAGGGCAGTTTCTCTTCCAATTTTCTAGCCTTAGTTCTCTTCTCCTTCCCTCCCATTTTCTCAGCAATGATCCAGCAGTGGATGTACAGTTCCAATGGTACCATTGTTTTTTGGACCTCTTTCATTCTTTGCGTGAAAATAGACAGTGAGGTTCAGGATCAAAGAAGAAGAACGGTCTCTTGTTCATGGAATACAACATGAATCAGCACCTTCAGGAAGGGAGAAAATTTGAAAAAGGGATCTTACTAGAGCAATCCCTACCACTTACACTATCAGCATTTATCCAGGATAGCCACCTATGTTAGGCAACACTGTAGTGCTAACCATTTGCCAGTTCCATAGATGTCAATTATAATGGGTTCGCTTAAAATGTATTAAGCAGGCTCTCTATTTTGGGGTGATCAAGCAGTTCTTCAATCTCTCTTTCTGCCAGCCCATCATCTGTCATTCATCCTGCAGCACTGTTTACGGTTCAGGAACTTTGAAATAAAAGACGATAAAAATGACAGCAGTGGTCCAGGACTTTGAAATTGACCAGGGTGGGACAGTTTCATTTTTATTATTTAAAGTGGTTCCACTGAATGAAATTAAGAGCCTGCAGTCTGTACTGTAGTTAAAAATGAACTCCCAATCCAAGCTCACAATTTCCTCAGATCTAACCAGATGGGGAACAGAGAACTATTAGCTCAACGAACATTTGGCTCAAACATTCCCTTCAGCATTTCTCAGGAACTATATATATTTTTTGGCTGAGGATCCACTTGATTGATTAGACAGTTAGTGAAGAAAACAACTGACCGTGAGGTACTCGAGGGCACTGGTGCAGATGCTTTCACATGGATTTGGATGGAGCAGAGTACTCTATTCAACTAAAACACTGCAAATATCTCTGTTACAGCGTCCATTACATATAAGGGGCAAATTGCGTTAACACCAACAATAAACAATGTACATTTATCAGCACTGGATCTTGCACCCCCCCCCCACCCCCCATCCTCCCCAACTCAATGATATTTTCTCCAAATACCATAGATCTTATTTGTTCAGTTTTTCTTCACAATAACATCTGGGATCTTCATTTTCACCTTTAAGGAGCCGAGCAAAAGTGAGTGCTTAGAGAAACCATTAATACGCCATTAACAACTTCTCAAAAGGTATACATTGAAATTGATCTGGAATTCATCTTGGCTTTGAGTATTACAGAAACCAGACAGATTATGATCTCATGTCAGCCTCCAGTATTAGTTCCTTGCATGAATAACAGTAAGTATTAAGTTAAATTACCAATAGCTTGTAGTTAAAAATATTTGAACTGAAAGCAAGACCAGATACTGAATACTGCTAAACATTCTTAGGAAACTACAGGTGTACTTTAAAATTTTTGGCTCCATCCTTCATTCATTACATGAGATACAAAGCTAACAAAGAACAATTGATAGAATTTGATCATTTCTCTCCATTAACTTGGTATAAATGTTACACTGTTGTTCAGGAAAGGAGGGAGAGAGAAAACAGGGAACTTACAGGCCAGTTAGCTTAACATCAATTTTTGGAAAAGTGCTGGAAACTATTATTAAGGAAGTCTTAACAATGCACTTAGAAAAGCACAATATGATTAGAACAAGTCAACATGGTTTTACTAAAGGGAAATCCTGTTTGACAAATTTATTAGAGTTTTTTGAGGCTGTAATGAGTAGGGTAGATAAAGGGAAACCAGTAGATGTAGGATACCTGGATTTCCAAAAGGCATTCGATAAGGTGTCACACAAAAGGTTAATTGGCAAGATAAAGGCTCATGTGAGTGGACATAAATGGGGCATTTTCAAGTTGTCAGGCAATAAATAATGGAGTGCCGCAAGGATCAGTGCTGGGGCCTCAGCTATTTATAATCTATATTAATGACTTGGATGAAGAGACAGAGAGTAATGTATCTAAGTTTGCTGATGATACAAAGGTAGGTGGAAAGGTAAGCTGTGGGGAGGACACAGAGAGGCTGCAAAGAGATTCTTCCTACATCCCTCTGGACCATGACCCCACCACTGAACATCAAGCTACTGTCCACAGGACTGTCACTGACCTCATCTCTTCTGGAGATCTTCCCTCCACAGCTTCCAACCTCTTGGTCCCGCAACCCCGGACAGCCCGCTTCTACCTCCTTCCCAAAATCCACAAACAGGACTGTCCCAGCAGACCCATTGTGTCAGCCTGCTCCTGCCCCACTGAACTTATTTCTTCCTATGTTGACTATCTTTTCTCCCTGGTCCAGTTTCTTCCCACCTACATCCATGACTCTTCTGACGCCCTACGTCATTTTGACAATTTCAGGTTTCCTGGCCCCAACCGCCTCCTCTTCACTATGGACGTCCAATCACTCTACACCTCCACCCCCCACCAGGACCGTTTGAGGGCTCTCCGCTTCTTTCTTGAACAGAAGCCCAACCAATCCCCATCCACCACCACCCTCCTCTGCCGTCTGAACTTGTTCTCACATTGAACAACTTCCCCTTCAACTCCACTCACTTCCTTCAAGTAAAAGGTGTTGCTATGGGTACCCGCATGGGTCCTAGTTATGCCTGTCTTTTTGTGGGATATGTCGAACATTCCTTGTTATAGTCCTACTCGGGCCCCCTCCCCCAACTCTTTTTCCGGTACATTGATGACTGTATCGGTGCCATTTATTGCTCCCGCCCCGAACTGGAAAACTTTATCAGCTTTGCTTCTAATTTCCACCCTTCTCTCACCTTTACATGGTCCATCTCCAACACTTCCCTTTCCTTCCTCGACTTCTCTGTCTCCATCTCTGGGGATAGGCTGTCTACTAATATCCATTATAAGCCCACCGACTCTCACAGCTACCTCGACTACACTTCTTCACACCCTGCCTCCTGTAAGGACTCCATTCCATTCTCCCAGTTTCTCCATCTCTGATGCATCTGCTCTGATGATGCTACTTTCCATTACAGCACTTCTGATATGTCTTCCTTTTTCCTCAACCGAGGATTCCCCTCCACTGTGGTTGACAGAGCCCTCAACTGTGTTAGGCCCATTTTCCACACCTCTACCCTCACCCTTCCCCTCTCTCCCAGAACCACAACAGGGTTCCCCTTGTGCTCACTTTCCACCCCCATCAGCCTCCATATCCAAAGGATCATCCTCCGCCATTTCCGCCATCGCCAGCGTGATGCCACTACCAAATGCATCTTCCCCTCCCTTCCCCTGTCAGCATTCCGAAGGGATACTTCCCTCCGCGACAACCTGGTCCACTCCTCCATTACCCCCATCACCTCGCCCCCTTCCCATGGTACCTTCCCCTGCAATCGCAGGAGGTGTAATACCTGCCCATTTACCTCCTCTCTCCTCACTATCCCAGGCCCCAAACACTCCTTTCAGGTGAAGCAGCGATTTACTTATACTTCTTTCAATGTAGTATACTGTATTCGCTGCTCACAATGTGGTCTCCTCTACACTGGGGAGACCAAACACAGACTGGGTGACCGCTTTGCGGAACACCTCCGCTCAGTCGGAAAGCATGACCCCGAGCTTCCGGTTGCTTGCCATTTCAACACTCCACCCTGCTCTCATGCTCACACCTCTGTCCTGGGATTGCTACAGTGTTCCAATGAACATCAACGCAAGCTCGAGGAACATCACCTCATTTACCGATTAGGCACACTGCAGCCTGCCGGACTGAACATTGAGTTGAATAGTTTCAGAGCATGACGGGCCCCCCATTTTACTTTTATTTTTAGTTAATTTTTCTTTTTTATATTTTTTTTGTGTTTATTTTATTTTATTTCATCTTAGTTTGTTCAGTTGGCTTACCCACCGTTTTCTTTCACGTTCGTACTTGCGGCTGTTCAATTTTCAGTCCATTAACACCCTATCTGTACTAATGCTTTGTCTTTCAACACACCATTAATATATTGTTTGCCTTTTCTCCATGACCTTCTGGTCAGCTATTCTGTGACCTTGTCCTATCTACACCCTCTCCTTTGTCATCTCTTGCCCCATCCCCGCTTTACTTGCTGATAACCTTTCACATTTCTAGTATTTGCCAGTTCTGATGAAGGGTCACTGACCTGAAACATTAACTCTGCTTCTCTCTCCACAGATGCTGCTGAGTATTTCCAGCATTTCTTGTTTTTATTGCAAATAGATATAGACAGGTTAAGTGAGTGGGCAACAAGATGGCAGATGGAGTATAATGTAGGGAAATGTGAAGTTATGTGCTTTGGTCGTGAGAATAGAAAAACAGAGTATTGTGAAATTTGTAAGTGTTGGTATTCAAAGAGACTTGGGTGTGCTTGTCCAAGGAACGCACAACGCTAACATGCAGGTAAAGCAAGCAATTAGGAAGGCAAATGGCATGCTGGCCTTTATTGCAAGGGGATGGAAGTACAGGAATAAGGAAGTATTGCTACAATTGTATCGGGTTTTGGTGAGACATCATCTGGAGTACAGTGTGCAGTTTTGGTCCCCACATTAAATAAAGGATTACAAAAGCAGGGAGGTCATGTTGGAGTTGTACAGAACTTTGGTAAGGCCACAGGTGGAGTACTGTGTGCAATTCTGGTCGCCACATTATAGGAAGGATGTGATTGCACTGGAGGGAGTGCAGAAGCGATTCGCCAGGATGGTGCCTGGGATGGAACATTTAAGCTATGAAGAGAGGTTGGATAGGCTTGGGATGTTTTCGCTGGAGCAGAGAAGACTGAGGGGTGACCTGATCGAGGTGTACAAGATTATGAGGGGCATGGACAGGGTGGATAGGGAGCAGCTGTTCCCCTTAGTTGAAGGGTCAGTTACTAGGGGACACAAGTTTAAGGTGAGGGGCAGGAGGTTTAAGGGGGATTTGAGGAAGAACTTTTTTACCCAGAGGGTGGTGACAGTGCACTGCCTGGGAGGGTGGTAGAGGCGGGTTGCCTCACATCCTTTAAAAAGTACCTGGATGAGCACTTGGCACGTCATAACATTCAAGGCTATGGGCCAAGTGCTTGCAAATGGGATTAGGTAGACAGTTCAGGCGTCTTTAATGCATCGGTGCAGACTCGATGGGCTGAAGGGCCTCTTCTGCGCTGTATTATTTTGTGATTCTGTGATATACTTGCATTGGAGGCAGCATAGCGAAGGTTCACTAGACCGGTCCCTGGGATGAGCGGATTGTCCTACGATGAGAGAGTAAGTAAATTGGGCCTGTATTATCTGGAGTTCAGAAGAATCAGAGGTGATCTCATTGAAACATATAAGATTGTAAAGGGGCTGGATAGGGCAGACACAGAGATTATTTCTGCTGATTAGGGAATCTAAAACACGGGGGCACAGTCTCAGGCTAAAGGGCCAATCATTTTGGACTGAGATGAGAAGAAATTACTTCACTTAAAGGGTTGTGAATCTTTGGATTCTCTACTGCAGAGAGTTGTGGATGCTCCAACGTTGAATACATTTAAAGCTGGGGTAGACAGATTTTTGGTTTCTCAGGGAATCAAGGGATATGTTGAGGTGGCAGGAAAGTGGAGTTGAATCCGAAGATCAGCCATGGTCGTTTTGAATGGCAGAGCAGGCTCGATGGCCATATGGTCTACTCCTGCTCCTATTTCTTGTATTCTTGTATGATGCTTTTCAGATACAGGAGACTCTGATCTCAAACAAGTCTTTGCTCCTGCACTTCACTCAGGCCACATTAAAAACAAGAATATTTATTGTATATTTAATACACTGTAGTTCACTACTATGGCCATTTTTTCTTTCAAAGTAATTCTTCTGATATTGTTGTAATAAATGTTCACCTTTTCATAGAATCATGGAATGATGCAGCACAGTAAGAGATCATTTAGCTCTTATGCCAGCTCTTAGAATGAGCGAGCCAATTAAAACCACTCCCCTGTTCTTTCCACATAGCCCTGCAAATTTTTTTCCTTTAAGCACTTACCAATTCCCTTTTGAAAATTACTGTTTTGGAATCTGCTTCCAACTCACTTTCAGGCAATGAATTCCAGATCATAACAACTCACTGTGTAAAAAAAAAAAATTCTCATCTAGCCTCGAATTTTAATGCCAAATACCTTAAATCTTTGCCCTCTTGTTACCAACCCTTTTGCTACTGGAAACAGTTTCTTCTTATTTACTCTATCAAAGCCCATCATGATTTTAACAGATACGAACATCTGTTAGATCTCCCCCTTAATTTCTCTGCTCCAAGGAGAACAACCCTAGCTTCTCAAGTCTTTCCACATAACTGAAATCCTTCATCCCTGGTACCATTCTAGCAAATCTCCTCTGCACCCTCCCTAAGACCTTAACGTCTCTTGTAAGGTGTGGTTCCAGAATTGGGCAGAGTACTTTATCTGGGGCATAACCAGTGATTTGTAAAAAATTTAGTCTAACTTCCTTGCTTTTGTACTCTATGCTTTTGTTTATAATGCCATGGATCCCTTATGCCTTTTTAATAGCCTTAACAAGCTGTCCTGTCACCAAAGATTTGTGTATACTCACCCCTCACCCCTACTCCCAGTCTCTCTATTTCTGCACCCCCTTTAAAATTGCACCATTTAATTTATATTGCTAATCCTCATCCTTCCTAGCAAAATGCATCACTTCACATTTCTTTGTGTTGGAAATTTCATCTGCCACATATCTGCCTATTTCACCAGTCTGTCTATGTCCTCCTGAAGTCTGTTGCTATTCTGCTCATTGTTTACAACATTTCTGAGCTTTGTGTCATCTAGAAACTTAGAAATTATGTTCCCTATACCCTAGTCCAGGTCATTAATATATATCGAAAGAGCAGTGGTCCTCATACCGATCCCTGGGGAACACCACTGTCTATTTGGTTCACCACTACTTCTAGTTCTGATGAAAGGTCACAGGCTTGAAACGTTCAATCAATTTCTCTCTCCACAGATGCTACTAGACCTGTTTTTTCTGTTTTTATTTCAGATTTCCAGCATCTGCAGTATTTTGCTTTCATATTTGGTTCACCACTACTCTGTGCTTTCTGTCCCTTAGCCAATTTCATACCTACACTGCCACTGCCTCTTTAATCCTATGAACTTCAATTTTGCTAACAATTTTATTATGTGGTACTTTAATTTGCTAACTTTGCTAAAATTACAATGTATACACACAGTCCTTATGTTACCACACTCTCAGTAAGCTAAAATCTAAAGGGGTACCGTCTTCGTTGTGTGTCTGCCAAGAACGCAAATGCACTGATGTAATTCACAGTCATCAACAAATAAAATACCGTGTAATTGTCACTGCAATGCATGCACAGATGCCATGATGATAAGTGATCAACTGTTAATCTCTCCTCCGGCACCCTACTCCTGTAAAGGAATGTGGCTTATTTTCCTTCGTATCCCAGAAGTATTGCAGTTAATTGCCACTTTTATTATCTTTAGTCTATCTAGGCTGACACCTCAGTGCAGTGCTGAAGGAGTACTGCACTGTTGGAGGTGCCGTCTTTCAGAGATGATGTTAAGCGAGGCCCTGCCTACCCTCTCAGTGGATATAAAAGTTGTCACAACATTATTCTAAGAGCTGGGGAGATCGCAAGGTGTCCTGACCAACATTTATCCTTATTCCAGCACCTAAAAAGAACAAATGATCCGGTCATTTATCACAGTGCTGTTTGTGGCAGCTTGTTGTGTTCAAATGGCTGCTGCATTTCCTACATTACAGATGGTACACATTGCTGCCACTGTGCGTCAGTGGTCAAGGGAGTGAATGTTTCTTAATTGTTTATGAATATGGTGCCAATCAAGAAGCTCCACCACTGACACACAGTGGCAGCAGTGTGTACCATATACAAGATGCACTGCAGCAATGCACCAAGGCTCCTTAGACAGCTCCTTCCAAGCCCGTTACCTCTACCACCTAGAAGAACAAGGGCAGCAGTTGAATGTGAACACCACCACCTGCAAGTTCCCCTCCAAGCCACACATCATCCTGACTTGGAACTATATCGCCGTTCCTTCACTGTCGCTGGGTCAAATTCCTGGAACTCCCTTCTTCGCAGCACTGTGGGTGTACCTACCTCACATGGACTGTAGCGGTTCAAGAAGGCAGCTCACCACCACCTTCTCAAGGGCACTTAGGGATGGGCAATAAATGCTGGCCTAGCTAGTGATGCCCACATCCCATGAATGAATAAAAAAAAATGGCTACACTTCAAAAGTGCTTCACTGGCTGTAAAGTGTTTATGGATATTCTGAGGTTGTCAGAGATCCTACATACATGCAAGACTTTCTTTACGGTGAATAGAAAAGTAAAACAATGCCAAGTAAAATATTAATTTTCTGTAATTTCCAACAATGTTGTTCCCCCTAGAGGAAAGCAATCATTTGTTTCTAAGTCAAAGATAAATACTTTGATTTTTCTTTTGGTAGAAAGGGTCTTTTATGGTATTTATTATAAACCTAAATGTCCACTAATCAAAATGGCAACTAGCACATTGTTTTGCTGTTGCATATGTGAAACGCAAAGGTGAATATTTTGCTTCCTTGGAGGATTATTTTCCTTTTCCCCCATCCGGTTGCTGTTCTGCTGAGTGATTAGTCTTGACCTGGAAACTTCAGATAATGAATATAATATGTCCTGAAAGCCACAGAGCCAATATGCTGCTCTAATATCTGTTGAAGTGCGCCACTGACTCTATGGAACTAGTGTGATCAAATCATCGAAACATTGAACGAAAGTCTAGGAGTGCAGCTCCTGTGTAAAATACAAGTAAATTACTGATTGGTGGGAGGTTCCTACAGGATTTGAAATCTACATAAATTCAAGCAGTAGCAACTTCCTGGGGGCACAACAGGTGGTTTCTCCTCCAACTTTTGTTATGATGTACACCTGCAATGATTTATTATCAGGAGATTTCTGTGCTTTTAAAGAATGTATCTCAGGAAGTGGCATGGAAGGAGCCAATGACAGCCTGCCAGGTCTATTCAGTTCTGCCTCAATTAGAGAATGAAAAGATAAGTCCAACATTTGATGACCTAATGATTGCTGGACTTGGACTCACAGAAGAGAAGCTATTTAATGGTGCTGCCAGTGAGATGTAGAAAGAGGTTGCAGTGATGCTGTGTGGCACCTCTCCCTCAGCTCCTAGACAGATGTTTAATGACTTGATGATGGCTGGGAGGTAAAAGAACTGCAAAAGTTCTCTATTCTCTTGTGTACCATGGAATCTCCTCCACTGATCACACTCACTTCTTAAATGGAATGCCAAGCCTTCATTCAGTGAGCTGTGCTTCAATGATTTTTTAACTCTTCCAACTGGAACCTGAGTTTGGAACTCCCCTCTCAAGACTTTCCTGCATGCAAGTCCACCCTGTCATCATCACATGGCATTTCTAGCATGTGTAATAGAGCAGGAAGATGATGAAGATGAGTCCAAAGAAATTGATTCTTTTTTGTAAGACTATTACAATGATGATGACAAAGTTAAACCTGCCTGTCTAACTCTGCCCAATCACCCACTTTGACACTTGCCTCTCTGTCCCACATGTCAGCTCACAGACTGCCATCTGGGAAAATCAACATAGTGAGAATGAGAATATTGCACTAGGTGACCCAGAACACAAAGGAGATGGAGGAGTGGCAAGTGAATGAAGACTCAGCAGTTTCTTCGCAGAGGCTGCAGAGACAGCTTCCTTTGGAAGCGAAGGCAGTGAACTCAGATCTCATGGGTTCTACTATGAAAAAAATGAATGTTTGAAGAGCATCACATCTAGAATGTGTGACAGATATTAGGGATTGCAGAGAAGCACACAGCATTCACATGCAGCAACATCAGGTATGTGTCTTCCTCACTGCAGATATTAATGGAGCGTGTGGCAATTTGAAAAGAGGCTGCAGCAGTTCTCCAACCCTGCCAACAGCAGTGCCTCTCCCTCATGGGAAGCACAGATCATAGCCCATAGGCCCATGGAGATAGGCTTGAGTGGACCCTGAATTCAGAGTTTTAGACACTTGGGCTGGCTTGCAGGAAATACTCTCACAGGTTTTGCAAGATCTAGTGGAAACCATTAGATCTGCTACTTTGCTGCTTAGTGGCCATCCTAAATCTGAGCCTCTACCAGTGGCATAGTTGGAGTTGGCCATAGGGCTTCCATCTCTCAGGATAGCAGTACAAGGCAGGCTGCTGGCCTAGCTCCTCAGAAGCTTATGCCAGGCATTAAAGCTGAAAAGCTACCCCATATTTTGGGGAAGCTTTTGCTTGCTCAAAAAAAAAGTTCCTTCAGACCTGTCGCAATGGCTGTCAGGGCAGTACTTTCAGCTTCAGCCTTCTTGGTTCAAGTTACAGGAACTCCATCTAGCAATCTTTTAAAAAGAATCCCTTAACAGCATTCTCCAACCTAACTTTTTGATCATGCTTACAGTGAACTCTTCTAACTCGTGTGCTATCAGTCAGTTCATTTTCTCCCATGTGAAACACTTTCAGACACTTTATTATACTGACAACACTATACAAATGCATGTTGTTGAACTGCTACAGATCTTTGAAGTTTGGGAAATCCCTGCTAAATTTTTTTAATTAACTTTTCGTAAAGCAAATTTTACTTTTGATTGATATTGTGATGTCATTGCAACATGTTTAAGAGTTCTAATAGAATATCCATTCACCAGGAAACTAATGCCCATTTAAACTGCAAATTTAAAGCTGGAGCTTCTTCTGTAGGCACAACCCAGAAGTTGTGCCCGAGATTGTGCCTATTTTGCTTATGTCAAAATTGTCCAAGTATCCTCCCAATCTCATTATAATCTGCTCCAACTCAAAGTAGGCGTAAATTGGCATAAATTAGCAAAAACAACAAGGGCTCAAAGAAGCACCGAACCTAGACTTCATCTTTGAGTCTTAAAATTTAAAGTTTCAACTCATTTAACTATCATTCATGAACACCAGGCACAGCATTTTTAAGAATCTTCAATTGGCATAGCTTTTCAATTGTTAATGTGACTTATACTTTGCCATAAAAATCCACTAAAAGAAACAGAAAATCCAGAGCAGGTTTCAATATGGATACATTTTTTAAAATGTGCTCAGAAGTTGCTATTAGAAGACCAGAAAAATGGCTTTGTTTCCTGCTGCAGCTGAAAATCTGGACACAGACATTCCCCAGACATGTGCAAATGGAGGATACTCACTTTTGAAAGTCAGGGACATGACCAGTTTTGTAAGCAGAGATTTGTTCAGATGGAAGGATTGATGAATAGATGCAAAAGATCAAGAAGACCTGGGCCGACTTTAGTAACACGCATAAATCACTTATGCCCAAAATTCCACAAACTTTTAAGTGTGTATCTGGGCACAATTTGGGAGAGCTTTTCATTTTTTAATGTGACTTATACTTTGTCAGAGAAAGTAACAAAAACGACTACTTCTCTCAGTTGAGCTTACAGGAATGAAAATACAACTGTTCTGCACAAAGCAAAAGCTTCACTATTAGGGGCATAGAGTACAAAAGCAAGGAAATTGTAGCAAACATTGGTTTGGCCTCAACTGGAGTATTGCGTCCAGTTCTGGGCACCACACTTCAGGGAAGATGTGAAGGCATTGGAGAGAGTGCAGAAAAGATTCACAAGAATGGTTCCAGGGATGAGGAACTTCATTTACGTGGATAGAATGGAGAAGTTGGGACTGTTTTCCTTGGAGAAGAGTAGGTTGAGAGGAGATTTGATCGAGGTATTCAAAATCATGAGGGGCCTGGACAGAGTAGATAGGGAGAAACTGTTCCCATTTGTGGAAGGATCGAGAACAAGTGGGCACAGATTAAGGTAATTGGCAAAAGAAGCAATGGCAACATGAGGAAAAACCTTTTTACGCAGCGAGTGGTTAGGATCTGGAATGCACTACCTAAGAGTATGATGGAGGCAGAGTCAATCAAGAAGGAATTGGATTGCTATCTGAAAAGGAAGAATGTGGAGGACAGAATATGGCAAGAAGACAGGCAAGTGGCACTAGGTAAATTGCTCTTTTGGAGAGTCAGCGCAGACACAACGGGCCGAATGGCCTCCTTCTGTGCTGTAACGATTCTGTGATTCTGTATTAAATGTGGGGCCCTTGTGGTAACTCACTTACGATGTACTCAGGATCACAGTAGGCTGTGCAGTTATACATTGAGCCATTGGGGAATCTTGCTGTTGGTCTATTAATAAATAGCATTTTCAGTCTAAGCGGAAGACAATGGTCATGAGACAAATTTCAAAGTGACTGTTTCATAACAAGAAGGCCCTACTTTCCAGCAAAAAAATCCATACTATTTTCAGCCAGCAACTGTACCTTTGCTTATTATCAGTGATCTAAAGAGGCTAGAAGTTCATCTGCCCTGATTTTTGGGCAAGGAGGTCACGATTGGCAATGTGCATGCACACGTTCAGATCAAGGTGGCCAACACACACTGATCTGTTCTCCATAAAGCTGCTGGCAAGCTCTGCAAACAACAGGAGGCCCATCATTGTTACTTGCTGATTACATGGTACAAGCAGCTAGCTCTTTCTTAAAGACAGGCTGTCTCTGAAAGGGTAGCTGGGAAATAAAAGATTGCTACAATGTAAATTCTTGGAAACTGAACACCAGGGCAGACAGAGTATCCATAGTAAGGATGCAGTGCTGGAGGCATTAGGGGTGCAGGTGGTCATGAGCAGAGATGTCATGATCCATGGATGGACAAGAGACCCTCAAGAACTACCCTCAGAAAGAAGTGGGAGCAGGTAGACAGGAAGGTTACTTCCCAGACTCCACTGTCACAAGACGTCTAATGACCTCACATGGGTGGGCAAGGTCAGTGACTTCACAATGACACCTCCTACCCACCACATCACCAGCCTTTCATGTTGCTCAATGCACCACACCCCCATCTCTCAACCAGCAACACTCCTGGTACTCAGGAATCAGGCATTACATCCACATACTCAACCTCACCTTCACACACCTACCAGTGCTGCTAGCCTCACACTGACCTCTCACTGCCTCCAGTTACCTCCAACTATTCACCTTTGATACAACACATAAACACAACCACTGACATTCTGCTCTTCTCTGAATCATGTGGCTGCAGCATCCAATGTCTGAGAACATTGAGGATGATGGCACCTTCCAGACTTAAGTTTTCTTCTCAACTCACAGCACACCCTCATCCTGCTATCTGGCATAATGAGAAAACTGCTGATGGTGTGACCATGGATCTCATGCTTCCCACCCCACACTCCTTCCCCCGCACCAACCTTCCCCTTCGGAGTTCCTGCTTTCAGACACCCAAAAACTGTCACCTGCCCAGCCACAGGAGCCCCGGGGCATGTGAGACAGCAACACCACAGAACTGATGAAAATGTCCCATCGCTTGATCTGACAATCGCAGCCACCAGCTCAGACACTGGCACTGCACTTACTTTGGAGGGTAGTATAGAGTTGGGATTAGCACATGGTGAGTCACCAGACACTAGGGTGAAAGGATAAATCATTTACTAGCTTAACTAAGGGTGAAGTGGCAGTCAAGTACTGCTGCAGAGGATTCAGATAAGGATCTCAATGGGGCAGCATGCAGGAGTGTGTAAATGGACATGTATATCGAGATGGAGGTGCATTGGCTGGCCTGCCAGGCAGCCTCCTGCCTCCGTCAAGGAGCATGGAGGAGTCCTGCTCCAATTTGGAAGGAGGATGGCGCAGAGTTTGCCTTCTCTGCAGCCTCTGCTCCATTTCCCTGTCAGACACACTGATAGTGCTGTCCCCATACCTGTTGTGGCCTTTGTGCGGATAGTTCACCCACTCCTCTGCCATCCCTTTGAGAATGTGGCAACACTCTCTGGCAAATGCAGGAACTCACCAAACAACTCCAAAAAAAAAATGCTCCAGAATACTTTCAGACACTTTGCAACAGAAAAGGTTCATAAAATTTAACTTAACTGCAATCAGGGTGCTTGACCCTTTAAATAACATTACTGCAGGACCCATCTTATTGCTTCATGCTTCCTTTTTCATTACTGAATAACACAGATGTTGCGAGGACCCGCACTGCCAAATTTGGAATCCTGGCATCACATCAGCCGATTGGTCTATGTGGCGTCAGGATAGTGGTAATTCAACAGGTTTGGGTGCACATAGGGGATGTAACTGTGCCTGTACCAGGAAAGCCAGGCAGGACTTCATAGCAATGCGAGATGCAGCAATGTGCATTTAAATTTCTGGTGCTAATATGGGAAAATTAATAGCCCGGATTTTGCCTTAAAAATAACGGTGAGGCTATCAGCACGCACCATTATAATGGAATTAATCAGAAAGCAACTTATAGCGTCTACACATGTGCAGTTAAATGCAGAATTTGCTGTCCAATTTTCCTTGCGATTCCACAAGCTTTGCATCACCAATAGACTTGGTATTAAAAGTACATAAAGGGCATGAAGTTGCTGTACCTACACACTAGACTCACCAGAAAAAGTCAAGGCTTGTGTAAGTGAATTTATAATGGTGTGATAAATCTTAATTACTGGTAAACTGGTGCTGAAAATCTACTTTTACAAGTGTAAAGTGTCATTCCTTCAGAATTTAATGATTGTTAGAGTTTTTTTTTAAATTGTAAAATTTATTTCCATTTCTAATCTCAATCCAATCTTTCTTTCCCTCACTTTATTTTCCTTTCTATACATCATTTCACACTCAATTAAATATTCTAGTTTGTACTTCCTGGTTTAGACTGTTGCCTGCATTTTAGCCTGTAGGGGCTATTGTAAGATCAGAAAACCTGGAAGAATGTGTTTCCCAAATATCCTGCAGAATTTAACTGCAGGGCTTCTACCCACAGGCAGCCTGATTAACAGGCAGGAGGCCTTTCATGTGTGAGGCCTACTTCACAGGGCCGAAGCCTACGAGAGTTGAAGATGTCTTGTTGGAGTGAGAAAGATCATGAGGGGGCGGGGGAGAATTGCAAATCACGGGGTTGGATCGGGTTCTGAATCATGGAGGGTGGGAGAGTCCAATGGTGGTCAGGCTAAGGAACAGACAGATTGCCGGTTGGGGGACATTGGGGTGGGTTTACTGGGTAGATTGTTGGGGCTGCTAAAGGACTCCTGCTTCTCCTGATCCACAAGCAGTGTTGTAAATGCACTTAACTCATGGATTCAGCCCTTCTTACTTTCTTCAAGCTGCCAGGTTTCCTGAAAACTGGGAAACCCAGCTGCCTGTTGTTAAAACTAGAATGGATGTTAGAAGGCAGGTTGCCTCATTATAATAACTAAATGATCAACTCGCTTCCCGAGTGAGTTGATCGCCCACCCCTCTTCTTGCCTCCGTTAAAACTGTAAATGAACGGCTTCGAGTGGGTTCACATTTTGTTCCAGTTTTTTGCATTTTAACCGTTGACTTTTTTTTATTCATTCATGGGATGTGGGCGTCACTGGCTAGGCCAGCATTTATTGCCCATCCTTAATTGCCCTTGAGAAAATGGTGGTGAGCTGCCTTCTTGAACTGCTGCAGTCCATGGGAGGTAGGTACACCCACAGTGCTGTTAGGAAGGGAGTTCCAGGATTTTGACCCAGCGACAGTGAAGGAACAGTGATATAGTTCCAAGTCAGGATGGTGTGTGACTTGGAGGGGAACTTGCAAGTGGTGGTGTTCCCATGCATTTGCTGTCCTTGTTCTTCTAATTGGTAGAGGTCACAGGTTTGGAAGCTACTGTCCAAGGAGCCTTGCTGCGTTGCTGCAGTGCATCTTGTAGACGGTACACACTGCTGCCACTGTGCATCGGTGGTGGAGGTGGTGTTTATGGATGGGATGCCAATCAAGCAGGCTGCTTTGTTCTGGATGGTGTCAAGCTTCTTGAGTGTTGTTGGAGCTGCACTCATCCACACAAATGGAGAATATTCCATCACACTCATGACTTGTGACTTGATGATGATGGACAGGCTTTGGGGAGTCAGGTGGTGAGTTACTCACCGCAGGATTCCTAGCCTCTGAACTGCTCTTGTAGCCACAGTATTTATATGGCTACTCCAGATCAGTTGATGCCAACCCACCTGCTTCTGGGAACAGGAACTCACTTCAAAAAGTCATCAGCATCATCACCTCAGCAAGACACTGATAATTCTTTTTTTTCTTTTGGGCCTCCTTATCTCGAGAGACAATGGATGCGCGCCTGGAGGTGGTCAGTGGTTTGTGAAGCAGCGCCTGGAGTGGCTATAAAGGCCAATTCTGGAGTGACAGGCTCTTCCACAGGTGCTGCAGAGAAATTTGTTTGTTGGGGCTGTTGCACAGTTGGCTCTCCCCTTGCGCCTCTGTCTTTTTTCCTACCAACTACTAAGTCTCTTCGACTCGCCACAATTTAGCCCTGTCTTTATGGCTGCCCGCCAGCTCTGGCGAATGCTGGCAACTGACTCCCACGACTTGTGATCAATGTCACACGATTTCATGTCGCGTTTGCAGACGTCTTTATAACGGAGACATGGACGGCCGGTGGGTCTGATACCAGTGGCGAGCTCGCTGTACAATGTGTCTTTGGGGATCCTGCCATCTTCCATGCGGCTCACATGGCCAAGCCATCTCAAGCGCCGCTGACTCAGTAGTGTGTATAAGCTGGGGGTGTTGGCCGCTTCAAGGACTTCTGTGTTGGAGATATAGTCCTGCCACCTGATGCCAAGTATTCTCCGAAGGCAGCGAAGATGGAATGAATTGAGACGTCGCTCTTGGCTGGCATACGTTGTCCAGGCCTCGCTGCCGTAGAGCAAGGTACTGAGGACACAGGCCTGATACACTCGGACTTTTGTGTTCCGTGTCAGTGCGCCATTTTCCCACACTCTCTTGGCCAGTCTGGACATAGCAGTGGAAGCCTTACCCATGCGCTTGTTGATTTCTGCATCTAGAGACAGGTTACTGGTGATAGTTGAGCCTAGTTAGGTGAACTCTTGAACCACTTCCAGAGCGTGGTCGCCAATATTGATGGATGGAGCATTTCTGACATCCTGCCCCATGATGTTCGTTTTCTTGAGGCTGATGGTTAGGCCAAATTCATTGCAGGCAGACGCAAACCTGTCGATGAGACTCTGCAGGCATTCTTCAGTGTGAGATGTTAAAGCAGCATCGTCAGCAAAGAGGAGTTCTCTGATGAGGACTTTCCGTACTTTGGACTTCGCTCTTAGACGGGCAAGGTTGAACAACCTGCCCCCTGATCTTGTGTGGAGGAAAATTCCTTCTTCAGAGGATTTGAACGCATGTGAAAGCAGCAGGGAGAAGAAAATCCCAAAAAGTGTGGGTGCGAGAACACAGCCCTGTTTCACACCACTCAGGATAGGAAAGGGCTCTGATGAGGAGCCACCATGTTGAATTGTGCCTTTCATATTGTCATGGAATGAGGTGATGATACTTAGTAGCTTTGGTGGACATCCGATCTTTTCTAGTAGTCTGAAGAGACCACGTCTGCTGACGAGGTCAAAGGCTTTGGTGAGATCAATGAAAGCAATGTAGAGGGGCATCTGTTGTTCACGGCATTTCTCCTGTATCTGACGAAGGGAGAACAGCATGTCAATAGTCGATCTCTCTGCACGAAAGCCATACTGTGCCTCAGGGTAGACGCGCTCGGCCAGCTTCTGGAGCCTGTTCAGAGCGACTCGAGCAAAGACTTTCCCCACTATGCTGAGCAGGGAGATTCCACGGTAGTTGTTGCAGTCACCGCGGTCACCTTTGTTTTTATAGAGGGTGATGATGTTGGCATCGCGCATGTCCTGGGGTACTGCTCCCTCGTCCCAGCACAGGCATAGCAGTTCATGTAGTGCTGAGAGTATAGCAGGCTTGGCACTCTTGATTATTTCAGGGGTAATGCTGTCCTTCCCAGGGGCTTTTCCGCTGGCTAGGGAATCAATGGCATCACTGAGTTCCGATTTGGTTGGCTGTATGTCCAGCTCATCCATGACTGGTAGAGGCTGGGCTGCATTGAGGGCAGTCTCAGTGACAGCATTCTCCCTGGAGTACAGTTCTAGGTAGTGCTCAACCCAGCGGTCCATCTGTTTGCGTTGGTCAGTGATTATGTCCCCCGATTTAGATTTGAGGGGGGTGATCTTCTTGATGGTTGGCCCAAGAGCTCTCTTCATGCCATCATACATTCCTCTGATGTTTCCGGTGTCTGAGGCCAGCTGAATATGACTGCATAGGTGTTGCCAGTAGTCGTTTGCGCAACGCCTAGCTGTTCTTTGTGCAGTACTTCTGGCTGCTTTAAGTGCTGCGGATGTTAAATCGCTGGGGGCTTTCTTGTAGTTCAAAAGTGCAATGCGCTTAGCGGCTATGACAGGTTCCAGCTCTTCATTATGAGATTGAAACCAGTCTGCATTTCTCTTCGCACTTTTGCCGTAGGTGGTCAAAGCTGACTCATAGATGGCGTCTCTGATGTGGGCCCACTTGGTCTCAGCATCCCCTGTGGGAGTGTTTTGAAGGGCTGTTACAAGTGAATTTAGAAATTTTTGTAACAGCTGTGGGTGAGAAATTCTGCTCGTGTTGATGCGCGGGTGGCCCTTCTGCTTGGAATGATGCAACTTCTTTGGTCTGAGTCTAACCTTGCTGCACACCAGGGAGTGGTCGGTGTCGCAGTCCGCACTGTGGAAGCTGCGTGTGATTTGAACACTGTTTAAGGCGGCTCGCCTTGTGACAATGAGGTCTAGCTGGTGCCAACGACGTGATCTTGGGTGCCTCCATGAAACCTGGTGACAGGGTTTAGTGTGAAAGAACGAGTTGGTGATGCAGAGGTTATGATAGGTACACAACTCAAGCAGTCTCTGCCCGTTCTCATTCATCCTTCCAACGCCATAGCGCCCAAGGCAGGAGGGCCATGAGTCATGGTCGGCCCCAACCCTGGCATTAAAGTCCCCCAGCAGGAATAGGTGTTCGGTGTTGGGGATGCTGCTAATGATGTTATGGAGTTGTTCATAGAACTGGTCTTTAGCTTCAGGTGCGGAGCAGAGTGTTGGAGCATAGATGCTGAGAAGGTGTACTGGACCAGAGGTGGTGAGCAGTCGGATGGACAGTATGCGTTCCGAGCCATTTGAGGGAGGCTCTATCATGCTGAGCAAGGAGTTTCTGATGGCGAAGCCCACTCCATGCTGTCTTGGTTCTTCGGGATCCCTGCCCTGCCAGAAGAAGGTGTAGTCTTGCTCTGCTAGAGAGCCACTCGCGGGGAGGCGAGTCTCCTGAAGTGCTGCAATGTCCACATTGAATCTACTGAGCTCGTTGTTAATGATGGCGGTCTTCCGAGAATCGTTGATTTGTGTAAGGTCTTCCGACAGGCCAGGACACATAGTTCTGACGTTCCAGCTTGCAAAGCGAAGGGCTGGTACCTTCTTTCCTTTTTTCATGTTGTTTGGTGCGGTGTATCAGTCCACCTTTCGGGCAATGACCCTGAGCTCCAAGCACCCATTGAAGCAGGCAGACTGTGGCGGGACAGAACCTTATTGACCGGGGGCTGCCCAGTTTGAGGCGGGCGGTAGCTGTCCAGTGAGGTGCAATGACCTCTCCCACCGACAAAGGCAACCCGTGGCGCCCAGTTTCTACGCCAATTTATCTGGACTTATAACCCGTAACTGCTGCCTTCCGTGTTGTTTTAGTCGCTGTGAGGCAACTATGGAGTGACCTCTCCATGGCGCATGCCTGGGCAAATTTATGGAGGTTGAGAGTTGCCCAGTCGTCAAAACCCCCCTCTCGGCCTTTCTGGTGGGGTCCAAAGGAGTGCAGGACACGACGTTTGGCACCAGTATGGCTGCAGGAACTGCCGGAAACATGCCAAAGGTGACACATGACCGCCTACGGGGTTCCGCTCCGGATTTTCTGTTAGGGTTTACTCCCTTAGCCTTGGTCTCTCCCGAGACGCCCACAAGGCAGTGGGGTTGTTGGGGCCCCTACACAGGTGTAGGATGGTGCCGGTGGGAGGAGGGGATGCAAGGGGGAGGGGTAGAGGGAGGGGGTGGGGGGGGGGTGCAGGGGAAGGGGGTGCGGGGTGAAGATGGTGCGAGGGGGGGGCGGGCTGGGACGGGGTTGTGAGGGGGTGAGCTGAGAGGGTGGAGCAGGGGGGTAAAGGGGGGGGGGGGGAGGGGGGGTGGAATCTGGTGCAGGTAATAAGCCATTTCCTCAGTGCCCACCATCGACGTCCGGAAAGCTCATCCACGTCCTTCGGGAGGTGAAGCATCATTTGGCAGACTTAGAGGTGATTACATTTGCTAAGGGTTTTTTTTTGCAGTGGTTTAAATAAAGGCATGCAGCATTGCCGACAGTGCGCTGCAGATGCTCTCCGAGCCATCTCCCGCGGGCGCTTTGAAGTTGCGGCCGGGGGGGCCGTTCGTGGATGTTTTGGGTGTTCGGGGCACCTTTTCACAGGACTTCTCTCGGGTCCCGCAGCTCCTTCTTCACCTCAATGGACTTACCGCATGCCGTGGCTGCAGACACTCTGGACTGTGAAGACAGCAGGATCGGAGATTAAAGTATCGGCAGCTGTGCTCGTCAGTTACATCCGGATCAATTTCATTGAGAAAACAAAGAGCAGGTGTGGCTGGGGGAGGGCAGTGGGCCCAGGTAACATACACTAAACTAACTGTTAACTTTTAGATAGGGCTAAAATGAACTGATTTAAAGAGCCAGGGGAATTTAAACAGTTTAAGAGGGCAGATTGGGGGAGAAAACGTTAGGGATGGGAGCAGATGGCCATGGATAGAGTTGAACAGCAAGGGAGCTTCCTAGGGAGCTTCCAGCCCAGGAGCCATCTTGAACACATATAATACTGAACACTGATAATACAAGTTTCATAAATAATCATTGTAAGTTAACAATGGATGACATGATTTTCTACAGATGAATTTAAATCACCTGTCGACTGAATCCAGGAAAGTGAACTATAATCTTAAAAAACAATTGGTGGCTGAGAAGTGTACCACAATTTGCAACTTCCAGCATCCTGCTGGCTCTAAGGATATGTTGCCAGCTTCTCTGCTCACAGCTTCCTGTTGGCTCAGCCTTTTTTTTTAAAATAAATTAAACAATGTGGATTTTAACTATAAATTAACAGTTATACAGCCTTATTTGGGAAATAGAGGGGGATGGACCTACTTGCAAAGAGGTAACACCCCCATATGTAAATAAAAAATTAGTTATGCAGCTTTGAAACAGTATAAATATTGGAACTATACAGTGGATCTTTAGATTCACTGGGTTCACTCCAGCGTTTCTCATGGTGAAGGTACAGGCTACTGTGGTGCAGCGATAGTTCTCCCCTCAATTGGGATAGAGGTATCTCACTAAACTCTGTAGCTTGCTACTCAGGAATTTAAGGTAAGCATTACTTTAAATGTTGATAGATATTTAAATATTTTACTCTAACAATATTTAGATTTAATAATTGGATTCTCTACTGGGAACAAGATTTTACGTGCTTTCTTTTGCTAGAACTATTAACGTTGCAATTGAATTTCCCACCAAATGTGAATTGCATGTTCAGTTTGTCAATAAACTTTTATATAATTTAGAAAATATATTGTCTCATATAGTCTTCTGTATCTCAAACTCGAGAACCCATCTCCATTCGCTCTCGTGTAGTGGTATATTATTGAGGAGAGATGCCTAGACTCTTATAATATCTGGGTTGTTTTAATCAGGCCAAAACTTATTAAAAAGGCTATTTGGAGGATGGTAATATTCTCAGCTGGTTCCTTTCTTTTAGGGAAATTTAAATCAGTCCTTCAGACACATTCACGTGTCTGTGAGATCTGTCTTTCTCAACCTTAAGTTAGAGTGATCATCTGGGAGTACATCTGATTTAGGATTGTCCCAAAAAGGGGTTGGATTATAATCCACTTCTAAGAAACCATGTGAAATAAGCATTTCCTAGAAGAGGCACTCTTGTCAAACTCAATCCTAATATTGTAATCCAGCCATCCACTGGTAAGAATACAGCCCCTCTGTCTTCAACTGGAAATGCGCCTATAGCAGTTCTGAGAATGAATCAAATAATCATGATTTTAGTCCAACACTGGGGACAAAACCTTGTGCACTGACTCCCTGCTAGAACCATTTTCAGATCAGAAACCCAATTTCCTAATGACCAGGCTCTGCTGAGGTTCTTTCCCAGAGCAACGGCATTAGCATTCCACCTCCAGGCTCTCCGACTGATTAGGGAGGGTTGACAGGATGACGTATCCATTCTGTTAAAGGAAGGATTTCTATTTAAAGGGAACAGGTCATGGCTCAACAGCACTTGGACTTTTGAGGCTGCAGCAACCACAGGAATGGAGAGGAGAACTAGGAAGTCTGCTCCCCAGGTTTCTCACTCTTATCTGAAGGTCCCCCAAGGGGGTCTGAGGAGCTGCAGTGAGGTGAGCTCTCCCAAGGACTAGAGGAAGAGGACAACCTCTCCAACAAAGCAAGTGTGGATAGAGGTGATTGAGGGAGTGAGCAGCAGAAGTGTGGTTCCTCCAACCTGGAGAAGAGAATGCAGACTTCAGGAGGGCAGGACAGGTGAATAGTATAACATGTTCAGGTGCCAAGCCCCACACTCTGACTTTCCCAGTATTCTCCTGCACAGCACTCCTCAGAACAACACACCTGGCCGAACCACTCATTCCTTTCTCTCCAGACACCTCACTTACCCATCTGAACAGCCAACACTCATATTCACTCTCAGCCTATTGTCCTCTCGCACTCATGCCTCATAGTCACCCTCCATAAATGGTGTCCTTCTCTCCTCTCCACAAAAACCATTACAAACACTCATACCTCTCTGCTTTCTCTCCTTGCAGAAGAGAGAACACAATTTGGCAGAGACCTTGCGGGGGTAGAGTGGGGGGTAGAGTGGGGGGCGGGGGGTGGCCCTTAAGGGACAGGCACCTTGTTGACCATTGGCAATGTGGGCCCACTGGGAACGAGGTCTTGTTCCAGGAGGCTGCAGATGTCAACAGTGACCTGCCATGTGAGCCTGAGTTCTTCAGGCACTGCCTGTAGACCCGATGTTGGGAAATTCGCCTCCTTCCAGCTGACTCTCAGTCCAACACATTTACCCTGTGGAGGGGCATACGGTTGAGAAGATGGCAGCTGGTGCTGCTCTGGTGTTGCTCCTGCTGCTGCTGTGGTGTGGGCTCTGCTCTTGTTCCTCAGCAGAGGTGGAAGGTGAAGCTGCACAAGCTGCACCCATGCCGTGTTGTGATGGGAAGTGCAGCTGAAGGTGAGTGAAGAGCTAGACAGGTGAAGTGCCTGTTGGCAATCACCTGTCAAGCAGTGAAAGCACTCGCTGAGAGAAGAAGTTCTTTGAACAGCAGTCATGCACCTGGTCATGGCTGGAGCTCTTCAGTATAACTGATCAAAGCATTCAAAGCTTGTCAGTTTCACCAAAGAAGCTCTTCCCATTATGCACTCGCCTCAGTGACCCTGAAGGTGCAGATACAATGTGAAAACCGTGCACTGTTGGGAAAGAAAGAAGCAACTCATGGTTTAAAGGTTCTTAATTGCCTTTTCAAACCCCTCAATTGCTTTCCCACCAGACACATGGTGGGGGTGGGTCTTCCCTGCAGGACTCTTCACTCCCCCAGCAAAAGTTGGAAGAGGGCAGAATCCTGACCCGATGCATTTTCTGGGACTTTTACACTCCACACACACCTGAACCCATCTCCACCTGGTTGGAAACATTCTGTCCAATGGCTACAGTTGGAATGGAGCATGTGTCCCATGTTATGGAAAATAGAAAAAATAGTATTTAATTTACAACACCTGTAAGCAACATACAAAATCACTTAAAATAAGAGAAAACTTTGTTATAGCTTCAAATAATAACTTGCAGATTCAGATTTCATATTTTGACAGGGTAAGTATGTTGTCAGGAAAATCCAGGCCTAGATACTGAATGTGGGCAGGTTGTTCGACCATGATGATCATTACAGTCAAGTCCAATCCTGATCTCACCTGATTTCTATCAAGTTGGTAAATTTTCATCTTCAAATTGTCACTAATGCGGTGTAATGTATTTTACATCCATTATAGAGCCTATCCTGTTTTGACTGGAATCAATATCAGGTGGGTTCTATAACAAGAGGGTGATCCGTTCTGTCACATTACCAATCTAAGATGTGCATATGCATGGCTGCACAGCAATCCGGAATGTACCACACATTGAAATAAATAGGCCGGTCATAACTTTGTCAGTTTGTTGGGACAAATTCCAGCATACTGTAAGTTGTAACTTTTAAAATGTAAACAGCCCATGGACAAAAAAGTAGTGCTCAGAGCAGTTTATAGCCCATCCCAGTGGAAAGAAAATTTACAGGGAACATTGCACGTGACCATCCATGTGCTGA
Source organism: Heterodontus francisci (assembly GCF_036365525.1). Taxonomy (NCBI): domain Eukaryota; kingdom Metazoa; phylum Chordata; class Chondrichthyes; order Heterodontiformes; family Heterodontidae; genus Heterodontus; species Heterodontus francisci. The sequence continues at coordinate 132,850,261 of NC_090374.1, read as the reverse complement.
AGACAAAATTTACCCCATGTGCTTTGCATTAGGTGTCCATGGCTGGTAAGCAGCAGTTGGAAACTGGCTGAATTCTTATCCCACCTGTATTCAGCCAACGACGCACATGCCACACTTTAAACCTAGGACCTTTTTAGCCTGTGGTTCAGTGCTACACTATGTACTGCAAGTACCACACAGCCATTACTGGAGCCCTCTCCAGCTTAATCCAAGATTTAATCCTAATGTAATTAAAATCATAGGTGTAGGAGCACAATTGACGAACAAAAATAACCTCAAAATGTTTTCCACGAAACGCACACTATGGGCTGGATTTTACCCTTACGGCAGTGTCCCAGCAATGGTCCAGACAGCAGGGGACAACACCATCTCGGCCCTGTTTTGGACCCCCAGGTGCATTCCATGGTGAGCAGCCAATTAACTGTCCACCCTCAGGGTCCCTATCTCTATGAGAATGGGGATCCCGCCCCCAAAAGCAACAGGCCAATCAGACGGTCATCAGCTCTGCAGTACCGGCAGCACCACTGAGAGCAGTGGCCACTGTTGGTACTACAGAGGCCCAGGACCAGGAGCAGCACCAGAAACCTGGACCTCAGCTAAATGGGGCGGGCTCACTGGGGCCAGTCTGGCAGGTTCCGCTGGGGGGGAGGCAGGGTGAAGGGTGGTCATTGAGGGTGGTTGGGATGGGGGTTGTTTGTGGAGCAGCAGCCTTTGCCACCGGAGGCCCTCTGTGGGCCCCAGATTGCCCACAAAGGAGGGCCCCTGGCAGCCTGCAGGGAGGCCACCTGGTTTTACTGGTGGGGCTCCCACCAGCCGCTAGTAAAATGCCAGCGGTGGCAGGAAGAGGCCCTTAAGTGACCATTAATTAACCTTCTTCAGCCTTCCCTGCGCCCAACAAAATCGAATGGCGTCAGGAAGAAAATGGGCACTATACCCCCACCTTCCTTGCTATTTTATTCCCCCCCACTACCCAGCTCATCTTCCAAGGGCTGGAAAAAGTTAACCCTATTTGAACAGGAGCCAGAGGAGTCGTATTTCCCCAAGTGACATTGGAACAGTTGAGACCTTGAAAATTTTAGAATTTTGCAAAAGAGGAAACAGAAAAATTGGAAAACATATTTGAATACGAATTTCTTTTGAACTATCACACAACATCAAGCCTATAAAATATGTGGAGTTTCATTATTATTTGTTCTATTTTCCTCTTTATATATTATAAATTCAGCAATATACGACATGTTGCTTTTTAGCTACTGATATTCAAAAGTGATTTTTAATTTAATACAAAAGCAAAATACTGCAGATGCTGGAAATATGAAATAAAAACAGTTAATGTTGGAAATACTCTGCAGGTCTGTCAGCGTCTGTGGAGAGAGAAACAGACTTAACATTTCAGATCTACGACCTTTCATCAGAACTCAATGATAAAGTACAAGTCAGGAGTGTGATGGAATATTCTCCACTTGCCAGGATGGGATGCAGCTCCAACAACACTCAAGAAGCTCGACACCATCCAGGACAAAGCGGCCAACTTGATTGGCACCCCATCTACAAACATTCACTCCCTCCACCACCGACGCACAGTGGCAGCAGTGTGTACCATATACAAGATGCACTGCAGCAATGCAGCAAGGCTCCTTAGACAGCACCTTCCAAACCCGCGACCTCTACCACCTAGAAGAACAAGGCAGCAAATGCATGGGAACACCACCACCTGCAAATTCCCCTCCAAGCCACACACCATCCTGACTTGGAACTATATCATCGTTCCTTCACTGTTGCTAGGTCAAAATCCTGGAACTCCCTTCCTAACAGCACTGTGGGTGTACCTACCCCACATGGACTGCAGCAGTTCAAGAAGGCAGCTTACCACCACCATCTCAAGGGCAATCAGGGATAGGCAATAAATGCTGGCCTGGCCAGTGATGCCCACATCCCATGAGTGAATATTTAAAAAAAAATGGAAGATCTGACTATCATTTCCGAATCCTCTCTGGCTAAAGGCATGGTGCCAGATGACTAGAGGATTGCTAACATTGTACAGTTGTTTAAAAAGGGAGGAAGGTATAGACCAAATAATTACAGGTCAGTCAGCCGAACGTCACTGGTGGGCAAATTATTGGAAGAAATTCTGAAGGACAGTAGAAATTGTTATTTAGAAGGCACGGATTAATCAAGGGCAGTCAGTATGGATTTGTTAAGGGAATATCGAGTTGGACTAACTTGTTTTAATTTTTTGAGGAGGTAACAAGGAGGGTCGATTAAGGTAGCACATTTGATGTGGTCTGCATGGATTTTAGCAAGGCTTTTGCCGAGCTCCCACATAACAGACTGGTCAGAAAAGTGAGAGCCCTTTGGATCCAAGGGAAAATCGCAAGTTGAGTCCAAGGTTGACTCAGTGGCAGAAAGCAAAGGCTAATGGCCGACAGGTGTTTTTGTGACTGGAACGTTGTTTTCAGTGGGGTTCTGCAGGGCTCAGTACTAGGTCCTTGCTTTTTGTGGCTTATATCAAAGATTTAGATTATAGGGGACAAAATAAAGAAGTTTGCAGTTGATACAAAAATTGGTCTTGTGTTTGACAGTGAGGTAGAAAGCTGTACACTGCAGGAAGATATTAATGAATAGGTCAAGCAGGCAGAAAAAGTAGCAAATGGAATTCAATCCAGAGAAGTGCAAGGGAATGCATTTGGGGAGGGCAAACAAGGTAAGGGAATACACAATAAGTGGTAGGATACTGAGAAGTGTAGAGTAAAGCCTGGCTACCCAACCTGAACCCGACCAAACCCGACTAGATGTGTCGGGTTCAGGTCGGGTGTATATTCTGTGCCCAGCATTTGGGCTCTGGCCAGGCCAGGTTGGGTTGGATTTGGCTGCGGTCAGGTTTTGTTTCGTAATGTTTTCTTATTAATCTACGTTTTGATGCGATTTTTTTCTGTACTAATGTTCAATATTTTCGGGTCGGGTCGGACACAAAAAAAATTGAAGGACTCAGGTCCGGGTTGGGTTCGGTTGTGATCGGGTTTTAATTTTATACCCAAGCCAGGCTTTAGTGGAGAGGAACAGAGGGACCTTGGAGTGCACGTTTGCAGATCCCTGAAGCTGACAGGACAAGTCAATAAGGTGGTTAAGAAGGCAAATGGGATACTTTCCTCTATTAGCTGAGGCACAGAATTTGAGAACAGGGAGGTAATGCTTGGCACTGTATAAAACACAGCTCGAATACTAGGTACAATTCTTGTCACCGCATTACAGGAAGGAAACGATTGCACTAGACAGAATACAGAGTAGATTTACGAGGATGTTGCCAGGAATTGAGAATTTTAGCCATGAAGAAAGATTAGATAGACTGGAATAAAACCAAGAAATGCTGGAAATACTCAGCAGGTCTGGCAGCATCTGTGGAGAGAGAAGCAGAGTTAACATTTCAGGTCAGTGACCCTTCTTCAGAACTGGCAAATATTAGAAATATAAAAGGTTATCAGCAAGTAAAGCGGGGGTGGGGCAAGAGATAACAAAGGAGGTGTTGATAGGACAAGGTCACAGAATAGCTGACCAAAAGGTCATGGAGCAAAGGCAAACAATATGTTAATGGAGTGTTGAAAGATAAAGCATTAGTACAGATAGGGTGTTAACGGACTGAAAATTGAACAGCCGCAAGTACAAACATGAAAAAAAATGGTGGGTAAGCAAACTGAACAAACTAAGATGAAATAAAATAACAAAAAAAATTTAAAAAAGGAAAAAGAAAAAATAACTAAAAATAAAAGTAAAATGGGGGGGCCCATCATGCTCTGAAATTATTGAACTCAATGTTCAGTCCGGCAGGCTGTAGTGTGTCTAATCGGTAAATAAGATGCTGTTCCTCGAGCTTGCGTTGATGTTCACTGGAACACTGCAGCAATCCCAGGAGCTGTGAGCATGAGAGCGGGGGGAGTGTTGAAATGGCAAGCAACCGGAAGCTCGGGTCCTGCTTGCGGACTGAGCGGAGGTGTTCCGCAAAGCGGTCACCCAGTCTGCGTTTGGTCTCCCCAGTGTAGAGCAGACCACATTGTGAGCAGCGAATACAGTATACCACATTGAAAGAAGTACAAGTAAATCGCTGCTTCACCTGAAAGGAGTGTTTGCGGCCTGGGATAGTGAGGAGAGAGGAGGTAAATGGGCAGGTATTACACCTCCTGTGATTGCAGGGGAAGGTGCTGTGGGAAGGGAATGAGGTGGTGGGGGTAATGGAGGAGTGGACCAGGGTGTCACGGAGGGAACGGTCCCTTCGGAATACTGACAGGGGAAGGGAGGGGGAGATGTGTTTGGAGGTGGCGGAAATGGCGGAGGATGATCCTTTGGATATGGAGGCTGATGGGATGGAAAGTGAGGACAAAGGGAACCCTGTCGCGGTTCTGGGAGGGAGGGGAAGGGATGAGGGTAGAGGTACGGGAAATGGGCCTGACACAGTTGAAGGCACTGTCAACCACAGTGGGGGGAATCCTCGGTTGAGGAAAAAGGAATACATATCAGAAGCTCTGTCATGGAAGGTAGCATCATCACAGCATCAGATATGGAGAAACTGGGAGAATGGAATGGAGTCCTTACAGGAGGTAGGGAGTGAAGAAGTGTAATCGAGGTAGCTGTGGGAGTCGGTGGGCTTATAATGGATATTAGTAGACAGCCTATCTCCAGAGATGGAGATGGAGAAGTCGAGGAAGGGAAGGGAAGTGTCGGAGATAGACAATGTAAAGGTGAGAGAAGGGTGGAAATTAGAAGCAAAGTTGATAAAGTTTTCCAGTTCGGGACAGGAGCAGGAAACGGCACCTATACAGTCATCAATATACTGGAAAAAGAGTTGGGGGAGGGGGCCCGAGTAGGACTGGAACAAGGAATGTTCGACATATCTCACATAAAGACAGGCATAACTAGGACCCATGCGGGTACCCATAGCAACATCTTTTACTTGAAGGAAGTGAGTGGAGTTGAAGGAGAAGTTGTTCAATGTGAGAACAAGTTTAGCCAAGCTGAGGAGGGTGGTGGTGGATGGGGACTGGTTGGGCCTCTGTTCAAGGAAGAAGCAGAGAGCCCTCAAATGGTCCTGGTGGGGGATGGAGGTGTAGAGTGATTGGACGTCCATAGTGAAGAGGAGGCGGTTGGGGCCAGGAAACTGGAAATTGTCAAAATGACGTAGGGCATCAGAAGAGTCATGGATGTAGGTGGGAAGAGACTAGACCAGTGGAGAAAAGATGGAGTCAAGACAGGAAGAAGTAAGTTCAGTGGGGCAGGAGCAGGCTGACACAATGGGTCTGCCGGGACAGTCCTGGTTGTGGATTTTGGGAAGGAGGTAGAAGCGGGCTGTCCAGAGTTGTGGGACTATGAGGTTGGAAGCTATAGAGGGAAGATCTCCAGAGGAGATGAGGTCAGTGACAGTTCTGTGGACAGTCGCTTGATGTTCGGTGGTGGGGTCATGGTCCAGAGGGAGGTAGGAAGAAGTGTCTGAGAGTTGGCGCTGAGCCTCTGTAAGGTAGAGGTCAGTACGCCGTACAACAACAGCATCACCCTTGTCTGCAGGTTTGATGACCATGTCGGGGTTAGACCTGAGAGAACGAACTGGCTCAAGGTCAGAGGGGGACAGGTTAGAGTGATTAAGGGGGGAGCAGAGAAATTGAGATGACCAATGTCTCGCCGACAGTTTTCAATGAAGATTTCAAGAGTGTGAGAGAGGCCGGAGGAGGGATCCAGGTAGAGGGAGAATGCTGGAGGCGGTGAATGGGTCTACTGATCGGGGGAAGGACTCCTGGTCAAAGAAGTGAGCCCGGAGGTTGTTTCCTTTGGAACAGAGGAGACTAACGGGAGATATAATTGAGGTATATAAAATTATGAGGGGCCTAGATAGAGTAGATAGGAAAGACCTATTTCCCTTAGCAAAGAGGTCAACAATCGAGGGTATAGATTTAAAGTAACTGACAGAATGATTAAAGGGGAGTGGAGGAGAAATGTTTTCACCCAGAGGGTGGTGCGGGTCTGGAACTCACTGCCTGAAAGGATGGTCGAGTCAAGATCCTTCACCACATTTGAAAAATGCTTGGATATGCACTTGAAGTGCTGTAACCTACATTGCTACAGATGAAAAGCTGGAAAGCGGGGTAAAGCTGGATAGCTCTTTTTCGGCTCACACAGACAGGATGGGCTGAATAGCCTCCTTCTTTACCGTAAATTTTTTATGTTTCTAACATGCAGAAATGCATCACTATTCTTAAGAATCTCCAAGCTGCTGAGAAATAGACATTAGCCGAATTTCCATTTGCTTGAAGTGAAATACACTCCCCCTTCCCTTCAGGATATATTCCATTTAGATAAGTCCAGAGAACTGAGGCAAACATTGATAAGCGGCCTTCAAGTACACATGGAATTACTTCTGTAGTTCAGCCAGCTAAAACTGTGCAGCTTATTGCAGAGTGCATTGATAAGTTGTCTAAAGCAGGATCATCCTACCTGTTAGGACAACAGGATTATAAGATCAATAAGAAGAATTTCAGCTCTTTGTGACAGCATAATGATCCCTCAGCTAAAGAGGGGAAAGTTAGCCAGGGATTTTTATTGTTCTGAAATGATTCTTTCTGGAATACTGTTACAAGGTTTCCAATTTTATTAAAACCTGAGAATCTATATTTTAAAAACTGAAAAGGATTTTATGGAAATTGAATCATCTGGAGATTGCAGAACTTTGTGGGTGTTTTTTTTTAAAGGAAGATCAACAAAGGCTGACCAATATACAAGCTTTTACTGGAAGGCAAATGATTTCAAGTAAACATAGCAGGGGGGTTGTGTTGTGACAGGACAGTATTTATGATTATCACAGGATTTGTCTGGAAGAAAAGTTGGTTTCAATTTGAATTGTTAAAAGCCAGCTGTTATTTGGACTAAAAGAGGCAGTTGGAGTTTGTTTATGGACCTGCCAGGAGATCAGAAGAAAATCCAGACAACTGCTACCTCTCTTTGAAGAATCCTTGCCCTTGAAAAGCAAACTCTATATGAAGTTGTACTGTTGCCTCCTGTATTTTGAAGAAATCCTGACTGTTTGCAGAAACCTTGCATTTAAAAAAACTTTGCATCGAATGTGAGAGAACTGAAACCTTTGTTGCTGCACACCTGATGGAGGACCTATGTGAAACCTTCTGTAGTTGAATTTCTTTGAACGCCTACCCAAACAGACTGTTCATCAACATCGCCTGGAAAGATTCCTAGTGGCAGCCACCTATTTAACTTTGTGATACCTTGCCAAAACAAAGGACTTCCATCTTTTCTCTTCAGTATAAGTTTTTTTTTATTCCTTCTTTTTTATTTCGTTGTAATGGCTGTAAACAAAAATCCCTTTTTTTCCTGTTAACTGGTTGTGCATGTGAGTGTGTCTATGAGGGCTAGGATAAAAAATAAAGGGCTTTAATATTTCAATTCACCTATATATTTACTTCAATATTTGTTAAGACTTGGTTAATAATAAATGGATAATTGTGTTGTTTATAAAGAAACCTGGTTGGTGCGCTTTATTCTAGGGACAAATAAATTATGTAACTGACTGTTTCGGTAAGTGGGAAAATGTAATGATATGTTGTGACCTGTGGAGAAGTGGGACGGAATTAACAGTCCACTCCTCCTACCTCAGTCGTAACAATATGAACATTGGATGAGAATTAGATCAGGCTAAACTGTGATATTCTCCATGGTGAAACATCTTGCTGTTATTTAAGCCTCTTTTTAAAATGGGGAGTGGAGCCAGCAGGAACGGTGCGAGGGAAACCAGTAGTGGGTAACAAACCCAGCAAGGCAGGGATATTGAGGGCCACTTGATCTTAACAGCAGGACTTCGTATCAATAAATATATGCAGAGTTCCACCTGACACCCATTCAGATTGACTACCTGATCAGTGGGTGGGAATGGGCATCTAGCAGGAATGGGGAAGGCTCTGGCTAGAGATTGAGAGGGGGGTAACCTGGCACAAGGAGGACCAAGGCCTCCTTATGATGCCTGGAAGAGCAATCTTGCTACTCCTAGCACACAACGAGTTCAAAGACAGACAAAGTTTTTAAACTTATCTTGTTTATTCTGGCCAGTCGGCTTCTCCTGTCATGTTGCTGCTCCAAGCAGCAGACAGCGTGAGACGCCTCCCTGTGTGGAATTTAAAATTACATTGCGGTTCCAATGACATCATCAGGACTTGAATTGAATCTTAAGAGACCTCTGCCTTCCTTTAATAGGAGCCTCGTCAATAAACTAATTCGCCGCTGTTAATATTACGATGGCCAGGTTGGAGGTGGCATATTCATTTTTAAGATTTTAACCCATTGCCCGACCCTTTCCTGGGGATAAGTAACAGCTACTTGGACATGTTACTGGATAGCTGCCAAGGTCATTCCACTTCAAAAAACAACTTGACTTTTTTTTTGCAACCAATGTTCATACTTTTAGGTCACATTTCCACTGTGTATAGATTTATACCAATAGTAGCAATACTCGCAATTATAAATCCATGCTTGTATTTCCTGCTACTTATTAAAATTGTGTCTGCTTTAATTTGATCCACTGATACAGAACAGAACATTGATATGTTGCAAACTATAATGGGTGTTTAATGTGTAGAGTAAATATTAAAATACAGCAGGATTTGGTCCCAAAAATATCTGCAAGATTAATCAGTATTGCATATAAAACTTCAATTTTATCGAACAAGGAGCACACTGCGAAATATAAATCAGAGATTTAGGCTGACAAATAAATTTTTGTTGATCCCCATTTTTCATTTCTAGTTAAGCCATCCAATAAACTGGACATATGGAAGCTCTACTCCCATTTCCTGAAAAATTGTAAATGTTCTGTTGCCTCTAGATATACTTGAAGAGGGTTATCGTATCAGTACATACAGTGATAAACATACTGTGACCAAAAATCTGAGTATTCTCTCAGTAGCCGAGAAACTACATCACTGTTCAGGAATGCATTGATTCATTTTATAGGCAGCTACAGAAAATTATTCACTGCTATAATGTAGAATACTTTCCTCCATTTGCTGAATACTTATTAGCCACAAAGCTTCCGATTAGTGTGATTTACAGAACTGATATGTATACTACATGACAACTGAACAAGGAAGCACATGTAGGAGGCACCCTAAAGCAGTATGTTTTCTCAGTGGGATGATAAAGAAGGATATGACTGATGTCATGAAGACCCCACCAGCCAAGAATGAGGCAGATTAATTTTGTCGTGTGAACATTAATTTTAAACTGTTGCTGAAAGGAAGAGATGACTTGTTTAAAGAGATCAGCAGTGGCTGGAAAACATTTGCATACTAAGAGGCAGTGCCAAGAGACAATAGAATGACTCCCTGATCCAATTAACCTAAATGGATTTTGATCCCCAGACACTGAATGTGGAAGAAAGCCAGCAATCCAGGGTGTCTGCTAAGATGGAGAATCTACAAATGCAGGAGTTTGTTAAAACAGCTAGTCACATGACTAACCTGCTGGCCCAGGTTTTGCTTGAACTGCTCACAGCACAGTTTGGGTCAGATTGCACTGAACTTGGAAGAAGACAGCCTCTCTCCTGGTTAGCTCTCTCTCTCTCTCACGAATCTCTGGATCCAATGAAGTCACTTAAACCTCAGGAGAGAAAAGCAAGCAAGTCCAGTAAACAGGCCGGGCAGAGGTAGGACAGGGAGCATGGAAGGTCCAGCAGGCTAAACTGTATTTACTTTAATGCAAGAAGCCTTGCAGGTAAGGCAGATGAACTCAGAGCAAGGATCGGTACATGGGATTGTGATATTATAGCTATTACAGAAACGTAGTTGAGGGATAGGCAGGACTGGCAGCTCAATGTTCCGGGGTACCGATCCTTCTGGCGTGACAGAGGTGGAGGTAAGAAAAGGAGGGGGAGTTGCACTATTGATTAGGGAGGACATCACGGCAATACTAAGAGAGGATATCCTGGGGGGAACGTCCAGCGAGGCCATATGGGTAGAACTTAGGAATAAGAAAGGGGTGATCACTTTGATGGGATTATACAATAGGCCCCCGAATAGTCAGAGGGAAGTGGAGGAGCATATATGTAGGGAAATCACAGATAGGTATAGGAATTAGGTGGTGAAGAAGGCATATGGCATGCTTGCCTTCATCGGCCGAGGCATTGAGTTGAGACGTCATGTTACAGTTGGACATAACGTTGGTTAGGCCGCATTTGGAGTACTGTGTGCAGTTCTGGTCGCCGCAATACAGGAAAGATGTGATTAAGCTAGAGAGGGTGCAGAAAAGATTCACAAGGATGTTCCCTGGTATGGAGGGCTTGAGTTATAAAGAGAGATTGGATAGGCTGGGTCTGATTTCCCTGGAGCGAAGGAGGCTGAGAGGGGACATGATAGAGGTATATAAAATTATGAGAGGCATTGATAGGGTAGATAGCCAGAGTCTGTTTCCCATGGTAGGGGTGACAAAAACTAGAGGGCATAGATTTAAGGTGAGAGGGAGGAGGTTTAAAGGGGAGCAAAGGGGTAAATTTTTCACACAAAGAATAGTGGGTATCTGGAATGAGCTGCCTGAGGAGCTGGTCGAGGCAGGAACAGTAGTGACATTTAAGAGGCATCTGGACAGGTACTTGAATGAGCAAGGCATAGAGGGATATGGAATTAATGCAGGCAGATGGGATTAGTATCGATGGGTAATATGGTCGGCATGGACGCGGTGGGCCGAAGGGCCTGTTTCTATGCTGTACGACTCTATGACTCTATAAAAGAGTCCGACATCGAAACAAGTTTTAAAGTGTGCACTGGGCCCCAATGAAACGGCAAGACTTACTGCAATCAAAGACTCTACACCAAACTCAAAGGACAGTAAATAAGTCCCAGCTATTGCCTCAAACTTTTTCTCTTATTTTTTCTACTTTTCTGTCTCTATCTATGTGTGTGTTTATCGCGTATGCATGCTAGCATGGACATGTCATGTATTTGTAGTCGTTAACCGAACTAGAGTTTAAGATTAATAAACTTCCACTTTTCTTGCTTAAATCTAAGAAAACCTGTCTGGTTGATTTCTTTGCCTTACAATTGGAGAGCAGTGAACAAGGATTCACTGAGGGGGAGTTAAAAACACGGTGTTTTTAAAAATTAAACACTTACGGTTAAACCAGGCAAAGGCTGAGAGGGAACCCCTCGACCCCTTTCTCACCTGGTCGTAACAAAAATTTGGGAGCTAGCATCCCGGATTCGACCCACAGCCAAATGAGAAATTGGAAGTGGGAAATCAAATTGATCCCAATCAAAAAGAGAAAATATTTCACTACAGGTTTTCTTGTGGTTGTGTGTGCTAGAATACTAACATGTCTGCGACTGAAGCCTGTAATTCCCCAAGCCAGGATGAAGTAATTTGGGATAAGTTAAAAGCACTGTCTATGGAAGAGTTGAGAAAAATGGCTGAGCAGTGTAGGATCACTGTCCTTGCAAAAACTAGAACGTCTGAACTCCTAAGACTAGCGGGCAACCATTTTTCCCTTGAATCTGAAAAAGTAGTAATGGTTAGAAATAGACTCCGACAGGGTATTTCTAGCAAAGCTACAAGTGGACCAGAGGAAACTTGAATTAGAAGACATGGAAAGAGAAAGAGAGAGACAGGAGGGAGAGAAAGCAAGACAGCAGAAAGAGAGGAAGGAAAGAAAGAACCTTTCAGAAGGAACGTGAAGAAAAATAAAGGGAGGAGAGAAAGCGCCTTCCAAAAGGAATACGAAGAGAGAGAGCTGAGGTGTCTTGAGTTAACTAGGGGGCGACAGAGAAACCTCTGTGAAAGCATGGCCAATATGGAGGAGCATAATTCAGGGCTGGGTACAAACTTGTTAAAATTTTCCCAACTGATACCAAAATTCAATGAGGGAGATGCGGAAGCATTTTTTGTATCTTTTGAAAAACTTGCAAGGCAGTTAAACTGGCCAGCCGAGGTGTGGACTCTCCTGCTACAAAGCAAGCTAACAGGAAAAACCCATGAGATTCATTCCCTGTTGCCAGATGAAAGTTCATCCAATTATGAACTGACAAAAAATGCTATCCTTGGGGCATATGTTTTAGTACTTGAAGTCTATCGCCAGAAGTTTAGAACCCTCAAGAAGCAAGCTGATCAAACTTACCTGGAGTTTGAGAGAAATAAGCAGCTGTCTTTTGACCAGTCGCTGAGGGCTCTTAAAGTGCAGTCCAGTTACGAAAATCTCAGAGGGGTAATTGTGCTCAAGGAATTTAACAACTCTCTCCCACTCTCCATAAAGACACACATATAGGCACAAAACATTCATATAGCCTGGCAAGCCATATTTCTGGCTGATGAGTTTGCTCTCATTTATGTCAGTTCCCCAGAGGAAAACCTTTCCTAGTCACCCCCACAAATCTGTAAAGGAAAAAGGCTGGGAAGCAGTCCTGGGAGAAAAGGAAAAGCAGGAGACACAGGGGGCCCTCGGCAGCCAAAATGGAAGGTGCTGTGAGCAAGAGTGAGACCCGGAGACCAGTGTGCTTCCATTGTAATAAAGCAGGGCATCTAAGAGCTGACTGCTGGAAACAAAAGGGAAAATCTGTAGGGTTAAATCAGGGCACACCCGCTCAGTGAAGGAGAAGGGACCCTGATGGAAAGCACAGCAGAGCAAGCTGTGGCTTTAACTGCAGTAGCAGTAAGACCCAGGAAGCCTACTGCTGCAAGTGCAGGAAAATGTAATAGGATTCCTGAAGGTTATCAGGGTTTTGTGTCTGAAGGGAGAGTAACCCCATACCCCTTGAATGGGACAAGCAAGCCCATAATAATCCTCAGGGACACAGGGGCCACTAGATCCCTTTCACTGGAAACAGGCCTGACCTTTCCCCCAGAGAGTGCAGTAAACACCAGAATGGTAGTGAATGGTATTGGAGGACAGTGTATGCCTGTACCTTTACGCCGGATGCTCTTGGAGTGTGACCTAGTTTCGGGACCGGTGACTGGAGGGATTGTCCCTAGTTTGCCTGTGGACAGGGTTGGCCTGCTCCTAGGTAATGATCTGGCAGGGACAAAGGTGGTAGCTTTCCGAGTAGTGAAAGGGAAACTGCAGGAGGTCGGAGAGACAGAGCAATGGCAGGAGACGGTCCCCTGCAGTTTCCCTGAATGTGTAATGAATGGAGCCATGATCAAACTAGCTCCCCCAGGGGAGACTGAATTGGCATGCAGGCAGATGACCACGAGGTCTGTCCGTCTGAGACTTTCTTTGGAAAGTTAGAAGACCGAGGGAGTGAATTCAATGAATCTTCCCTAGCCGAAGCTCAGCAAGCCGACCCAGTACTGAGAGTGTTTGCACAGGCTTCCTAGTCTGAAATTGAAGCAGAGGGAATCCTTGACTGCAACTATTTGAAGAATGAGGTACTGATGAGGAAGTGGAGTTCTCCTCGCAGACCTGAGAGCAAGGAGTGGACAGTGGTTCACCAGTTAGTGGTACCACAGAGATACCGGAAAGAAATATTAAGAATGGCCCATGAAACTACATGGCTATCTATACATGCTGGTACACGAAAAACCAAGGTCTGCATAAGACAGCAGTTTGACTGGCCAAAACTCCACAAAGATGCACTGGAGTACTGTAGGAGTTGCCACATGTGCCAGGTTGAGGGGAAACCCCAACCTACAGTGAAATCTGCACCCCTAAGTCTGTATCAGTGTTTGGTGGACCCTCCAACAGAGGGCTGGTGAACTGTAAGGGACACCTGCAGAGAACAAAAGTGGACAGGCAGACACAAGGCTGGCAAAAGGTTAGAAAGGAAAAGGGAAAAAGAGACAAAGAGGGCAGGTTAAAGGAAGTCCAGGAGGAATCCCGGATGAAAACCCAGAAATGTTTGGAAAAGTAGACCCCACGTCCCCTTATGTAAATTTGGACACCAGAAGTACCCCAGCAGAGTTGCTAACAGCATTTACAGGAACCTGCAGAGACAAAGAAAGTCCTCTAGCGGGCAGAGAAACTGTGAGGGTGATGCCTCACCTAGTCGAAGTGCCACAAGAGAGTGCAGTAGAATCTGGGAAAATACCTGCAAGCAGGAGTGTCCCAGAGGACAAAGGGAAGATTAGCAAGGAATACTCCCCCACAGTCAGGAGAAAAGGGAACCAACCAGCCCCTAAGTGAAAGGCCTTTGCATGACTCATCAAAGCACTGAAATAATGTTCAGAGTGGAACCACCCACTGCTGATGCCCTTAGGCAGAACTTCAACCTAGGGCTTATTAAATCTAACCCTCCCCCTGGAGACCTCAACAGGAACAAAGCAGTCCCGGAAATGTGCAAACTGAAAACGTCCATAATAACCACCTTTTTATTGGGATGCCAAAAAGGGCAGTTTAAAGCAGCACTCCTACCAAGAAAGGACAGACTGTAACAATCTTTAGGAGAGAGATGCATTTGTGTTTTCCTGTACCGACTCTTTTCTCTAGACCCTTTTAATGAAATGCTCTTCAAAAAAAAATCGCATTTCGTTCCTCTGGGTGTGGAGGTGTCACGAAGACCCCACCTGCCAAGAATGAGGCAGATTATTTTAAACTAAAATAAAAAGAAATGCTGGAAATACTCAGCAGGTCTGGCAGCATCTGTGCAGAGAGAAGCAAAGTTAACGTTTCAGGTCAGAGACCCTTCTTCAGAACTGTTTTAAACTGTTCAAACTTTTTAAACTGTTGCTGGAAGGGAGAGATGACTTGTTTAAAGAGATCAGCAATGTCTGGAAAACATTTGCATACTAAGAGGCAGTGCCTGGAGACAATAGAACGGTTCCCTGATCCAATTAACCCAAATGGATTTTGATCACCAGACATTGAATGTGTAAAAAAGCCAGCATTCCAGGGTGTCTGCTAAGGTGGCGAATCCACAAATGCAGGAGTTTGTTAAAACAGCTAGTCACATGACTAACTTGCTGGCCCAGGTATTGTTTGAACTGCTCACAGCACAGTTTGGGTCAGATTGCAACTGAACTTGGAAGAAGACAGCCTCTCTCCTGGTTAGCTCTCTCTCTCTCACGAATCTTGGATTCACTAAGGTCACTTAAACCTCAGGAGAGAAAACACTCCTACATCGAAACAAGTTTTAAAGTGTGTACTGGGCCCCAATGAAACAGAAAGACTTACCTGCAATCAAAGACTCTACATAGAACTCAAAGGACAGTAAATAAATCCCAGCAATTGCCTCAAACTTTTCCCCTTTATTCTTTCTACTTTTCTGTCTCTATCTGCGTGTGTGTTAATCGCATATGCATGCTAACGGAGTCACTTGCGTATTCGTAGTCGTTAACCGAATTAGAGTTTAATAAACTTCCACCTTCCTTGTTTAAATCTGAGAAAACCTGTCTGGTTGATTTCTTTGCCTTACAAATGGAGAGCAGTGAACAAGGATTCACTGAGGGGGAGTTAAAAACACGGTGTTTTTAAAAATTAAACTCTGTTACGGTTAAACCAGGCAAAGGCTGAGAGGGAACCCCAAGACCCCTTTCTCACCTGTTTGTAACACTGATGTTAATGACAGCAAGTTAAACACTGTGAGGAAAGTAACAGCTCACTAGGCCTCTAACACAAGTGATATTGCCAAATTAAGAAAACGGTTAACAACAGATTATATCACAGGGCAGAAAGAGACTTCTCTGGTAAAGTTGTACACTTAAAACACCTTGTAGACTGGTATGCTGCACATTATATTGATACAAAAATTGACGTGCAACCATGCCACAGAACCGAGGACTGGGTTCAGAGACGGAATCTCCCAACGCACTCCCCATCCAACCTTTTTTTGCACACTATGGAAGACCAGAAACGTGCTATATTTGCACAGATATTGGGGCAGATTTTGCAGGGGTGGGGGAGGGGGTTTGGCTGCTGAGGTGCAGGGTGGAGGCAGTTGGCAGCAAACTATCAGCGTTCACCATCATTACTCTCTGAAACTGACCATAACCTCAGGATGTTGGGCATGCACAGATTAGCGTGGGAATCTTGAAATTGCAGTCTGTCACTCAGGGCAGCAGAAACCTCACAGCTGGCAATCATGAAATCATGAGAATTTCAACTTTCCTGCTCCAACATTGCTGTTTGAAACCCCATAAAAAGTTACACCTTGTTATCAGCAATGTGATTAGTAACATTTGATGAACAATAGAACTGGCCCTGAAAAAATAATTTTACATTCATTACGTGCTTTTAAATGATTAATTAGTAGATTTTTTAAGCTAAAATTTTAAAATATATTTTTAAAAGTTTTTTTCAGAATATACCTTCTACCTTCAACCCATGTATATGCCCCAATATTTAATTTGCTCCATGTAAAAAAAAGTATAAAAGTGGTTTTATTTTCTTTCTTTGTTTTCTTTTTTGCAGGTTTGTGAAAACCCTCGAATAGCTGAACCTATTTAGGTATCCCAAATTATATTCTACCTTCAGAAGCCAGTGACACATGATAAACGGTGAAAACTGATCCTCCTAGAGCTATTTGGTTAGAGTAAAGAAACAATAGAGGTGCCATTACACTACTGCGTTTATTCTATAGGTCACCAACTAATAGGAAAAATGTTTGCATGAAAATTACAGAGAGGTGCAAGAACTACATAGCAGTGATAATGGGGTCTTTAATTATCCTAATAGAGACTGGAATAATAATAGTGTAAAGGACGAAAGGGAGGAGAGCTTCTGAAGTATGTTCAGAAGAATTTTCTTGACCAGTACGTTTCCAGCCCAAATAGAAAGGAGGCATTGCTGGATCTGGCTCTGGGGAATGAAGTGGGTCAAATGTCTATAACGGAACATTTAGGGAATAGTGATCATAGTATCATAAAGTTTAGATTAGCTATGGAAAAGGACAAGGAGCAATCTAAAGTAAAAATACTAAATTGGAGGAGGTCTAATTTCAATGGATTGAGAACGGATCTCTCCTGGGTAAATTGGTATCAAAGATTGACAGGCAAAACTATAATGGAGCAATGGGCTGCCTTTGAATAGGAAATGGTTTGGGTAGAGTTGAGGTACATTCCCATGATGGGGAAATGTAAGACAAACAAACCAGAGTTCCCCGGATGACAAAAGAGATAGAGAGTAAGATAAAGCAGAAAAAGGATGCACATGACAGATGTCAGATTGATAATACAGTGAGAACCAGGCTGAATAAAATTTTCAGAGGAGAAGTGAAAAACTAATGAGAAGCAAAGAGAGGAGAATGGGAAGAGACTGGCAGCTAACCTTAAAGTGAATCCAAAAGTCTTCTACAGGCGTATAAATAGTAAAAGTAAATGAGGAGATAGTTGAGATACTGGATGGGCTAAAAATTGATAAAGAGTTATTAGAATGGCTGCCTGTATATAAAGTTGATAAGCCACCAGGACTGGATAGATGCATGTGAGGATGCTAAGGGAAGTAAGGGTGGAAATTGCAGAGGTACTGGCCATATCTTCCAATCCACCCAGATGCAGGGGTGGTGCCAGAGGATTGTAGAATTACAAATATTACGTCCTTGTTCAAAAAAGGGTGCAAGGATAAACCCAGCAAATGCAGGCCAATCAGTTTTAGAACCGATAATCCGGGACAAAATTAACAGTCACTTCAACAAGTGTAGATTAATTAAGGTAAGCCAACATGGATTTGTTAAAGGCAAATTGCATTTAACTAACTTGACCAAGTTTTTTGATGAGGTAACAGAGAGGGTTGATCACAGTAATGCAGTTGATGTGGTCTATATGGACTTCCAAAAGGCATTTGATAAAGTGTCACATAATAGGCTTGCCACCAAAGGTGAAGCCCATGGAATAAAAGGACACTGGCAAACTGGATTCAAAATTGGCTAAGTGACAGAAAACAGAGAGTAGTGGTGAACCGTTGTTTTTTGGAATGGAGGAAAATATACAGTGGATTCCCCCGGAGTTGGTACTAGGACCGATGCTTTTCTTGATATAAAGCAGTGATTTAGACTTGGGTGTACAGGGCACAATTTCAAAATCTGCAAATGACACAAAGCTTGGAAGTACTGTGAACTGTGCGGAGGATAGGAATAGACTTCAATAGGATATTGAAACACTGGTAGAATGGGCAGACACATGACAGAAGAAATTTAACGCACAGAAGTGTGCAGTGATACATTTTGGTAGGAAGAATGAGGAGAGGTAATATAAAATAAAGGGTACAATACTAAAGGGGGTGCAGGAACAGAGAGACCTGGAGTATGTGTGCATAAATCATTGAAGGCGGCAGGATAGGATGGAAAAGTGGTTAAAAAGGTCTACAGGATCCTGGGCTTTATATAGAGGCATGTCGAGTACAAACGCAAGGAACTTATGTGAACCTTTATAAAGTACTTGTTTAACCTCAAATGTATGTGTCCAATTCTGGGCACCGTACTTTCAGTAGGATGTAAAGGCTTTAGAAAAGGAGCAGAAAAGATTTTGCAAGTGTGGTTCCAGGGATGAGGGACCAGTTACGTGGATAGATTGGAGAAGCTGGGGTTGTTCTCCTTCGAAAAGAGAAGGTTGAGAGAAGATTTGATGGAGGTATTCAAAAACATGAGGGGTCTAGATAGAAAGAAATTGTTCCCATTGGCAGAAGTGTCAAGAACTAGAGGACACCAATTTAAGGTGCTTTTTTTTTTGCGAAAGGCAATATGAGGAAAAAGTTTTATGCAACAAGTAGTTAGGATCTGGAATGCACTGCCTGAGAGTATGATGGAGGCAGATTCAATAGTGGCTTTCAAAAGAACTCAATAAAAAAAAAAATCAGGATTATGGGAAAGGGGCAGGGGAGTGCGACTAGCTAAATTGTTCTTGCAGAGAGCTGGCACGGATTCGACTGGCTGAATGACCTCCTCGGTGCTGTAACCATCCTATGATTCCATGATAAACAGCCTCAGCCCAAAAGCCACCCTCCACATTGTCATACTTCACAAAGTCTAAAGGAAGCCTGGAGGCAGAAACTGCACTTAAGAGAAGAGGGATGGAGGAAATAAACCCTCAAAACTGCCACCTACAGCAATATGATAGCCAACACAGATCTGTACATGGGAAATATCACATCTCACATGAGGTTCACAGATTCCATCCCATCATGCCTGTTGACTGCTGGAGAAGATGCAACTAGATGTATGCCTATTTTTGCAGTGATCTGGGATACCACAAAGACCCTGACCAACACTGAAGTCTCCTCAGAACCACTCCACTGCCCACCAACAGCAGTGTAAAGGCTACCTCAGTTATATGGACATGCACAATCTTCACTGCTAGCACAATGATGCATAACCTCATTATACGGAAGCCATATCCCAATTACACCCACCACCTCCCCCCCCCACCCCCCGCCCCACCTGGATCCATCCATGATAAACATTTGGAATAAATATTAGTGGAATTTAGCATCTTCTAAGATAGTAACTAACAAGAGGAGCAAAGGATTTTGAATCCAAAAATGTTATGTAAGGATCATAGTTTATGTCTCCTTTCTGATTGGAGAATTTGGGGTAAAAATGGAATCTCGTTACATCCTATTTACAAATATAAAAAGGGTTCAATGAGGGTCAATTTTGGGTCCAATGTCCCACTTCCAAAAGATGTTTTGAAGTCCAGTCTGACATTTTCAGGCATCTGAGAGCCACCCATAAAAGATGCTCAGCTCCTTAAATATGTTAATGAGAAGCCTAACACCTGTTTCTGCCCACTCTTCTAAATTGGATTCCAGTGGGTGGAGCAGTACAGGAATGTTTCCCCCCACCCCACAGTATCCTGAAAATTTAGTATCAATTTCTGAGCCACTACTGGACATTTTGGGGGAATTTTAACCTAAAATCCAGGTGGGTTTGGGTTGGATGGAGGCTTAAAGTCTTAAAAATCAGATTCCTAACCCAAACCCAGCTCCAGCCCACAAGCTTTCAGCTTTAACTGAGGCAGGAAGCTGTACAGGTGACCAACCCACTCCAAGGAGGTGGATTGGTACCTTAAATATGATAATGAGGCTATGAGCTTCAATTGTTATTCAGCTTTTCAACTGTAACTGTCCTCCGTAGATTTCCCAAACCTCGGCAAACCCGGCAGCTACATTCAGGCAAGGGCCTGTCAGATTCGGGAGCTTAGTGTCTATACGCCTATCTCTTGGATCCAGCTTGCCTAGCTGAGTAACCTCCACAATCGGACACCCCCAACCCTCCGGCCTTTTCCACCAGGCCTCCGACTCCACACCCCTTGCAAGACTCTAATTCCACCCCTCCCCCACATGCCCAGGCCTCCAATAAACCCCAGACCTCTGATCCTCCACCCCAAGAACTCAGACTTCCCTTCCACCCGTCCAACACCTCCCTCCCCCAGAACTGACACCCATCACCCACCCCCTGCCGGAATTGACACCCCTCACCCACCACCTGGCCCCTCATCCCGGATTTGACACCCATCACCATCCCCCACCCCAGAATTGACACTTGACACCCCTCACCCACCATGGAGTTGTAAACAACATAGTTTTAATGGGTCTAAAGATTGCCTCCATTAATGTGCATAGCGTTAAGTCCACTAGGCAATGAGTTTCGACCTTGAGGTACTTCAGCACCTACAGGCAATGGTCGCAATGGTAGTTCCATGGGCCATCGATCTGGCCGGGGGAGACTATTCCCCTTCTTCTGGGCGGGGAAAGGGATTAAATTTGGAAAGATGTGGTAAATCCAAAAGTAGAGACAAGGCAAGAGAGAAAGGTATTAATATGGGCAAAGATAAACTGACCATGACAGGAAGGGACAGTGATTACAAATCTAAGAGTAATTCTGCAGACAAGGCTAGAGGTTACAAAAATAATAAAATGACAAAACTAAAGGCTCTGTATCTGAATACATGTAACATTCGAAACAAAATAGATGAACTGATAGTGCAAATAGAAATAAATAAGTACAACCTGATAGCCATTACAGAGACATGGCTGCAGGATGGCATAGATTGGGACCTGAATATTGAAGGATACATGAAATTTAGGAAGAACAGGAAATTAGGAAAAGGTGGAGGAGTGGCTCTGTTAATTAACAATGGTATTAGCACAATCGCGAGGGATGACCTAAGTTCAGGAAATCAGGATGTAGAAGCGGTTTAGGTTGAGATGATGAGAAATGATAAAGGCAAGAAATCCCTTGTGGGAGTGATGTACAGGCCCTCTAACAGTAACCAGACGGTAGGATGGGGTATGAAGGAAGAAATAATGGATGCTTGTCAAAAAGGTACGGCGATAATCATGGGGGATTTTAATCTACATATAGATTGGAAAAATCAGATGGGCAAAGGTAGCCTCGATGAACAGTTCATGGAATGTTTTCAGGATAGTTTCTAAGAACAGCACATTCTCAGCCAACCATAGAGCAGGCTTTACTAGATCTGGTATTGTGCAACGAGATAAGATTAATTAATGACCTCATAGTGAAGGCGCCCCTAGGCAGCAACGATCATGATATGATGAATTTTACATTCAGTTTGAGGGAGAGAAGAGTGGGTCTAAGACTATTATTTTAAACTTAAATAAGGGTGATTATGAGGGCATGAAAGCAGAGCCAGCAAAAGTGAACTGGCAAAGTAGATTAAGTGATAGATAGAGAATACTTGGCATCAGGTGGCAGGACCGTATCTCCAACACGGAAGTCCTCGAGGCGGCCAACATCCCCAGCTTATACACACTATTGAGTCAACGGCGCTTGAGATGGCTTGGCCATGTGAGCCGCATGGAAGATGGCAGGATCCCCAAAGACACATTGTACAGCGAGCTCGCCACTGGTATCAGACCCATCGGCCGTCCATGTCTCCGCTTTAAAGACGTCTGCAAACGCGACATGAAATCGTGTGACATTGATCACAAGTCGTGGGAGTCAGTTGCCAGTGTTCGCCAGAGCTGGCGGACAGCCATAAAGGCGGGGCTAAAGTGTGGCGAGTCGAAGAGACTTAGCAGTTGGCAGGAAAAAAGACAGAGGCGCAAGGGAAGAGCCAACTGTGCAACAGCCCCAACAATCAAATTTTTCTGCAGCACCTGTGGAAGAGCCTGTCACTCTAGAATTGACCTATACAGCCACTCCAGGCGCTGCTCCACACACCACTGACCACCTCCAGGCGCTTACCCATTGTCTCTCGAGATAAGGAGGCCAAAAGAAAATAGAGATGCAGTGGCAGTCATTTAAAGGGATATTTCATAATACACAGAATAGATACATTCCAACGAGAAAGAAAAATTCCAAGGGGAGGACCCACCATCTGTGGTTAACTAAAAAAATTAAAGATAGTATCAAACTTAAAGAAAAAGCATATAACTGCGCAAAGATGGGTGGCAGGTCAAAAGATTAGACAGAATATAAAAAGCAGCAAAGAACGACTAAAAGATTAATAAGAAGGGAAAAATTAGAGTATGAGAGAAAGCTGGTGAGAAATATAAAGACAGGTAGTAAGAGTTTCTATAGATATTTAGAATAGAAAAGAGATAACAAAGTGAGCATTGGTTCGATAGAAAATGAGTCTGGGGAATTAATAAGGGAAAATAAGGAGATGGCAGATGAATTGAACAGGTATTTTGCATCGGTCTTCACCTTAGAGGATACAAGTAACATCCAGAAATAGCTGTAAATCGGGAAATGGAAGGGAGGGAGGGAGGGAGGGAGGAACTCAAGAAATTACTATCACCAGGGAAATGGTACTGAGCAAATTGTTGGAGCTGTGGGCTGACATGTCCCCGGGTCCTGATGGACTTCATCCTAGGGTCTTAAAAGTGGCTAGCGAGATAGTTGATGCATTGGTTTTAATTTTCCAAAATTTCCTAGATTCGGGGTGACAATCCCAGGCAGTGGAGGCACTCAGGCCAAAGCCTCCCTGTATATGGATGATGTTGCCGTCTTCTACTCGGATCTGCTGTTGGTTTGCAGACTGATGAACGTCTGCAACCAGTTCGAACTAGCCTCGGGAGCCAAAGTAAATCACAGCAACAGCGAGGCCATGTTCTTTGGAACTGGGCCAACCAATCCTTTATCCCTTTCACCATCAGGCTAGACTACCAGACTACCTGAATGTGCTGGGGAATTGTTTCGGAGGGGCTGAGGTGTGCGCTAAAAACTGGAAGGAGCAAATAGCCAGGGTGAAACCGAAAATGGGCATGTTGGAGCAACGCTCCCTCTCTATTACGGGTAAGAACCCGGTCATCAGGTGTGAGGCACTCTCAGTGTTGCTCTACGTAGCACAGGTCTGCCCCCTACCCCGCTCCTGCACCATGGTGGTCACCTGACCATCTTCCACTTTACCTGGAAATCGAAAATGGACCGTGTCCGCAGGGACATGTGTTCAAACCTCTAGATAAAGGTGGCGAGGGGTGGGGTGGGGGGAGAACATACCCAACATCACCCCCATCCTGATGGCCACCTTTGTGTGTGGCTGCATCAAGCTGTGCATAGACCCTTAGTACGCAACACCATGTTTCACTTTGTGCTGATGTTCTATCTGTCCCCGATATTGCGAAGCATGGGTCTGGCCACATTGCTGTGGAATGCTCCATTCAGTTGGACTGTGCTGTACCACCTATCTATCGTGGAAAAGTTTGTACAGAAAAGTACCTTTGACCACAAATCCATCAGGCAGTGGTCCGCACGTAACTTCCTCGAGGTCCTGCGGGAAAAGGAGATATTGGAGCCTTGTGGATGGTTCCCTGAGCAGACTGTCAAAATCGTTCGGCAGAATTCCTCATCACCAGAACTTTTAAACAAACATCAAGATGTACCTTGGCTGGTGGTGTGAAGGGCCCTCCCCGTCACATCCTTCTTGCACCCCAAGAGTTTCCCCGCCTCCGCACTCTGCCCTTGAGGCAGCTGCGTTGGGGGAAGAGACCGTCACCTTCTGGAATGTGCCATTGCAAAGCAGGTCTGGAAAGAGATGCAGTGGCTTTTGTTGGGGTTCATCCCGAGCAGCTCTGTAATGCAGGACTCTGTGCTCTGTGGGCTGTTTCCAGGGATGCAGACCGAGATAAAAAATTCAACTGCTGCTGGAGGACCATCAACTCAGTGAAATACACACTTTGGTCTGCCCAAAACCTGCTGGTCCTCCAGTGCAAAGAGCTGTCGACGACCGAGTATTGCAGGCTGGCGCATTCCAAGGTCCAGGACTACGTACTGAGGGATGCATTAAAGCTTGGGCAGCCACTGCGAAGCCTCAATGGAGAAAGGCCACTGTCTAAGGCCCTCCCGCCATAGTATACCAGGGAGTTGGAACCTGTATAAAATCCCCCAGGCTGTATGCACCAGAGAATGTTTGACATGAAATGTAAATGTACATTGGAAGTATAACATGTAATGGAAAGTGCAGTGAGGGACCTCATGTATTGTACTGAAAGAAACTGATCTGTATTGCACTTCATGTAATGTCAAATTTGAATTGTTATGTAATTTGTTTTTACAGACTTAAATGAATAAAGTATATTTTTGAGGAAAAAATTATTTAATCACCTGATCCAGTCTGCATTTCAAACCAAGCAATCAAATTGATGATAACGGTTGATTGTGGTCAGTAAAAACAGAAAAACTTGTTTGTGAAACAGATTACGCTTAGGCTGCACTATGTTCACTTCAGAGGATTTCAAGAGGCCCCATTTAGTTCTCGTTGAAAAGGGATCCTTTCAAATCTCTAATTTACAGCTAATTTAAAAGAAATGACCTCTGAGTATCAAGGCTACAATCAACAAAACATGCAACAACTTAAATGTTTCTTTAGATGAGAACTTTCCAAACTAAAATGCATTGAAGCATAATTCGTAAAAAGCCTCCAGTTTAACTTTAGTATATAATGGTCCAGAATTTCCTAGAACAGCATGATCTTTGATTGATGCTGTCAATTATATCATTTTGTGCCCTGATCTTCCTGTTGTGAATTTACTTCAAAATCTCCTGGAAAAATAATTTCAATATACCACAGTGAGCATAATGCAGAATCGTTGACCTTAGAAGCAGCACAACCTGTGGCTTATTTCAACTATACTAATTAAGCAGATCAATATTGGCGTAATTTGAGTCATAGAATTCTGAATTTCAAATCCTTTCACTATACTGAACTTGACCAGAGTATTGTTTGAGTTCTGGACACAGACAGCTGCTATATTCAGTTTTCAGGAACATTCTGAATTACAGACTTCTTTTACATTAATTATTTAGAAGGTGATGTTAAGCTAACTATTAGAGACTTTGGAGTGGCAGCTGACTATTCGACTCTGGGACGCCTCACCATACCTTAAACATCCTACCAGAGCATGATAAACTCAATTATTTTTATTATTCCTTCTATTCCTATGAAACAGCTGTCAACCAAAAATCATTTTCCCTGGTTTACCGGGGTTTTTTTTGAATGTATGTGTGTGTGCATGAGGGTTAAGGAATTAAGGGGTTTTTCATATATATTTTGTTAGTCGTTAAGATCTATTATTCCTTTTCTAATAAATAGTTAATGATGTTGTTGTTGTTTAAAGAAACCTGCTTTGGATTGCTTTATTCTTGTTGTTGGAGGCAGTACAGAGAAGATTTACTAGACTAATACCTGGATTGGGTGGGTTGTCTTATGAGAAAAGATTGGACAGGCTAGGCTTGTAGCCGCTGGAATTTAGAAGAGCAGGCGGCATCGTGATTAAAACAGATAAGATCCTGAGGGGTCATTATAGGCTGGATGTGGAAAGGACGTTTCCCCCTGTGGAAGAATCTAGAAATAGGGGTCACTGTTTAAAAATAAGGGGTGGCCCATTTAAGACAGAGATGAGGAGAACTTTTTTCCCTCAGAAAGTCATGAGTCTTTGGAATTTTCTTCCTTAAAAAGGTGGTGGAAGCAGAGTCTTTGAATATTTTTAAGGCAGAGGTAGATAGATTCTTGATAAGCAAGGGGTGGAAGGTTATTGGGGGTAGGTGGAAATGTGGAGTAATCAGTTCAGCCATGAACTTAGTGAATGATGGAGTAGGCTCGAAGGGCTGAGTGGCCTACTCTTACTCCTAATTCATATGTTTGAATTCAGTTCCAATTTCAAGGGGCTATGTCCCAAGGGTGCCTAAAATATGTCCAACGCCATATTGGTTCAGGTGCTATTTAGGGATCCACAGTGGTCACCTTAATCAGATGTTAGGTTTTCTTTATGCTAATGAGAGGCCAAAAACCTGTGCGCAAAAACTTTTTTAATGATCCCTTTCTGAAATTGGTCAGAAACTGAGTGCTGGAAGCCACCAACGTGAAGGTGAGGTTTTTCTTTTTAACTCACCTAAATATGGAGCCAGGAACAACAGCACTACTTGCAGGCAGCAGCCAGCCGACATGCACGTCCCTCCCAATCACCCCCACACTGCACCTCCACCTCCACAACCTACCCGAGAGCCACTGCCACTGTCATAGCCAGCCCAAACTGGGCTAGAGCATACAACCCTGTAACAGTTTGATCAGCCTAAGGTGTTCTGTTAGTGTTAGTTAGTTAGCATTGCCATATGTCTTGAAATGAGACATGAAACTCCAGTGCGCAGCTTCTCACAGCACTTGATGCTGCACAACTGTGCCCCCCTTCCCCTACTCCCAGCGCCCACATTGCTGCAGGCAGAGAGAGGCAGGAACTCACTTAAGAGTGACTGGAAGATAATGAGGACAGAGAGAGAAATGGAAAAGTGCAATGCTGCGTTGGGTGAAGGTGACTATGGGGCAGGAGATTGGAGGGGCTATGAGACTGACAAAAGAATTCAGAGGTGAGGTAGGGTCAAGAGACTGAGATTATATTAATGGGCGGGTCAGGAGACACTGGGACTCTGGGTTGCGGGAGTGAAATTGGGACTGCATGTTCGGGAGACTAAGATAGGACTTGGAAGGGGAAACTGAGATTGAACGGAAGATACGGGGAGAGAAATAGAAATGGAGAGGTGTGGTACTGGGCTGGACGAGGGTGACTACACGTAGGAGATTGGGACTTGGAGATAGGGGTCATGAGACTCAGAATGGGACTTGGGGTGGGGTGTGGGGGAATGTGAGACTGAGAATAGGACTTGGTGTGGGAGGGTAAGCAGGGTCGTGAGACTGAGATGTGGACTGGGGGTATATGGGGGCACAGGGGCCATAAGACTGAGATTGGAACTCAGGTAGCAGTTGAGAGATAAGGGCTCAGGGTAAGGACAGAGGGCAGTGTGACAGGACTGGTGGTCGGGGAGAGGGTGACAGAACCAGGGTTGGGGTGAGGGGCTTTGGAGAGAAAGGAAGACTAGCATATAGGGGTCAGGAGAATGCTGAGGGGTTAGAGACCTGGAAATGGGAGCTAGGGGACAGAGGGACTCTAGTAGAATATGGGTCAAAGATGTGTGATGTGCGTGGGGCCCATGTCCTGCAGAACTGGCAGCAGTAACAGATACATGCGAGTAGGAGCGGTGCCGAGAGAGTAGCAGCCAGTAAAGGAGTGAGTCAAACCTAGGTATCTTACTGTAGGCAAACAGTGAAAGATTGTTTCCACTGATGAGCAAATGGGGGAACAAGGTGACAGAAACATAGAATTCTCACTGCACTCTGGCAGCATCAGAAGCTCCAATGCACAGAAGATCTGCAGAAGAGCTGAGTACAAGCTGGCATTGGCCCACACTAGTGCTGTGGCTTTGCGGGGGCCACTCCTGTTCCTCTACAGTCCATACAAATACCAAGTACAATTAACATTTGCTGAATGTAGGTCACGCCAAGTGCCAGGGTATCAGATCAAACCCAATCTGTAAACTGAGTTTGACACCTTGGTCCAGAGAAAACGGGCAAGCTGCCTCAGTACACAGGCACCCGCAGCTCACCGAAATTATTCAGACGTTGCCCATGCCCAATTTCAAAGAAGCCTTGGGCTTCTGGTGTGTACGGAGAGAGAGTTGACCATTTCAACCCAAAAGCAAATCTAAATGTATTTCTCCCCACTCTCACTTTCATCAATGCATGTGCAGGCACTTCAGTGCTCTGCACCATGCAGTAAACCTAACACACACTAATGAAGATGATGGGGGTGAAATTGGTCTACATTATCAGCGTGAAATGGGCTCATAGCAAATAGGCAGCTGATCATCTATCCAGTTCTTCTAGTTCAGGATATATTGCAAATCACTAAAGTTTCATCAGTTACAATTAGCTCCTTTAGACTAAAACTGAAATAGCACTTGTAAATCAGACTATAGGCTAAATTGTGGCGAGTCGAAGAGACTTAGTAGTTGGCAGGAAAAAAGACAGAGGCGCAAGGGGAGAGCCAACTGTGCAACAGCCCCAACAAACAAATTTCTCTGCAGCACCTGTGGAAGAGCCTGTCACTCCAGAATTGGCCTTTATAGCCACTCCAGGCGCTGCTTCACAAACCACTGACCACCTCCAGGCGCGTATCCATTGTCTCTCGAGATAAGGAGGCCCAAAAAGAGGCAGGAATTGGAGACTGAGGAATTCTTTTAAATTTCTTTTGGAAATGATAACACTGGCTCATTTTGAAAAGATGTGTCAGAATGATTATTTTCTGAGTATAGCTTCTTTTCTAAGTTTAACAGCCAAACATGGTTTAGGCCTGCAGCTGTAAATGCACCCGCTGTCATGCAGAGTGGAATATTGGAGGACAACTGGAAAATCTTCCTATGACTCGAGCTGTGCATATTGAGTATGTAATGTTTCTTTTTAAAAATGAGCCAAAGCAAAAGAGCCTCAAAGAACTCAAACCTGGCTTGCTTTACTTGAACATTTAAAAAAATATGCAAATTTGGATATTCAATTTGGGTTCAATGCTTCCCACTAGCTTAAGTCTGGTAAGTAATAAAACAGCTAGAGCTACATCTGCATCACAGTGTGGTAAGGATGAACAGTGGGTCAGGCAACATTTGTCCCACTGAAGGTTATATGCTTTGATGTGGTTTCTCTGAGTAACATACACTCTGCTGTTATCGCTTTGCTTGCTGTAGTCTGCATCCGCTCTGAACAGCTACAATAAAGTCGCCATCTGCTGTCTTCTCAATGCCAGGAAAAGCAATGGGAATAAGGCCAAATTATATCTTTCATAAAGTGACAGTTACAAGTTTTTGTTTTTCTGGTTTATTGGTGTTGTTGACAAACTAGCATAGCACTATATTTGTAAAACGTACTTTTCCATTATTTTTTCTTTTTCATTGTGATGGTAGACCATTCTTGTGAAGAACTGATATTTTGTGCTGGATCTGGTTTTAGAACAAACACCAAAGTAACATGAAAGAAACTAAATCAAAAGGGCTTACCTGTTTCCCTTTAGAAGTCAAATCAAACCCAACCTATTCTCTAATCCCTAAGGTAGGTTTTGTTATCTTGTAATCAAGTGCTTTCTTTGGTTGTGGGATCTGGTACATAGGCTATATTTTCAATGTTTATATTTTTGTACATCAGGAAGCATCTTATACATTAGTTCTAGACTTTTTAAAATCACAATAACAATCCACAATACAAAAGAACAATGGATAAATTGTACTTTACAGTGATATTACAAACTTTTTATGTGTCACTTTCACCCAATTGGTGAAACCAAATGAGAAAGTTGTGGGTTTAAGGCCCATTGCCAGCTTGAGCATATAACCTAGGCTGACTATATTGTCAGAGCTGGGATATAGACAAAGGAGTTAAAGAATCAACCTGTCAAGGACAAACTTCATCTCAGCCTGTTCCAGCTCTTTGAAAAGCATGCCTATTTTTCAATCTCTTTGAGAAGCTCTTAGAAGCGAGTGTAATAAATAGCGAAATTGAGGCTGCATTCCTCCTGCAAGGCCTGCCTGAAAGCCCTGTTGTTGCATTTCTCCTGGAAAGCCTGCCCAAACTGATCTTCAACGTCGCCTGAAAAGAACTGCTCTAGGAAGATCCCAGTAACAGCTATCTACACGTATGTGGGATACCAAACCAAAACAAAAGGACTTCTGACATCATTCCATATCTTCTCTTTTTTCTTCAATAATTAGCAATATTTGGCAAAAGAATTTTTTTGTCTTTTTTTTGTAATAGAGCTCTACAGAGTAAATCTATTTTTTCAGTTAACTGGTGTATGTGCATGTGTTTGAGGGGCTAAAATAAAAAGGGAACTTCGACATTTCAATTTGTGTGTTAATGCTTTGCATCATTACTAGTTAAGACTTGTTTTATAATAAATTGATAATTTTGTTGTTCATTAAAGAAACCTGGTAGGTGTATTTTATTCTGGGATAAAAATGGAGTCTATGATTGATGGTATCGGTAACTGGGAAAAAATTTAAATATAAGTTGTGTGCTGTGGAGAAGTGGAACTCAAGAAACAGTGCACTCCTCCCGCTTCAATCGTAACACTGGTCACGTCTTAACCCCCACAGCCATGTAATCCATCATCTATCTATCCAGTGTTATATCACTCAGAACTGATAACAAAAAATCAGGTGACAAATTTCTAAAATGTTTTCATGGTAGGTGACACTTCCCTCTTGGAATGCAAAGTCAGAAAATTTCCCAATAATAATAATGACTCTTGCATATATTTTGTAGCATTTTCAATTTACGATTATGCTTGCTCACAGTTGGACCTGGATGGTATTCTAAAAATACTTACACTTTTTTTAAAACATTAATAAATAGAACAATAGCACTTCCAGGAAAACAAGCAGTAACAGAGTTGAGGGCAGATTGCATTGCATATCACACTAGTGTCATGCTAGGCCCCCACCTTAAAGCCTGGCCTGGGTATAAAATTAGAACCGGACCCGGGCCCGATCTGACCACGGCCAACCTGAACCGAGTCAGAGTCCTTTAATTTTATTTTCACGCCCGACCCGACACAAATGCCCTTCATCCGTTCCAGCAGCAGGCTATTCCTGCAGATGGAGTTGTGGGGAATCACGGGTAAGCCTGATCCCATGACTTCCCGGAAGCAGCACTGTCCAGCCCAAGCCCGAATGCTGGACTCTGAATATAAACCCGACCCAAACCCGACACATGTAGTCGGGTCAGTCGGGTTTGGGTTGGGTGGCCAGGCTTTACCCCACCTGCCAAGAATGAGGCACATTGATTTTGGCGTGAACATTGATTTTGAGCTGTTGCTGGTGTGAAGAAAGGACTTGTTGAACAGATTAGATGTGTCTGGAAAAGATATTTGCATTTTAACAGACAGTGTTTGGAAGGACAAAGGACCATTCCCTGACACATTCATCCCACAATGGACCTTGATCACCAGATATTGTGTGTAATAGCAGCATTCCAGAGACTGCTAAGGTGATACAATCCAAGACGTGGTCAGACCAGTTAGTCACATGACTAACCTGCTTGGCAACCTGGGTTTTTCTGAATTGTACCAACAGTTTGAACTGAAAAAATCTGGTTGCTCCTGAACGAAGAAGATCTCTCCTGTCTTCTCCCATCTCTTTGTCTTCACAAGTCTCTGAATCCACTAAAGCCACATGAACCCCAAGAGAGAAAAGTCTCCTACAGCGAACAAGGTTTAAGAATATGGGGCCCCAACGAAAAGCAAGATCTACCTACAATCAAGAACTCTACAGTGAGCTCGAAGAACCATAACAAAAACTCTTCAGATATTGCCTCAAAGTTTTCACTTTATTTTTCTTCTGCTCTTTTCTGTCTCTATTTGCATGTGTGTATCGCGTATGCATGGGTGGGTCGTCTATCTGTAGGTGTCAACCGAATTAGAGTTTAAGTTCAATAAATTTCAACTTTTCTTCTTTAAACCGAATAAAGCCTATTTGTGCTGGTTTCTTTGCCTTATAATTGGAAAGCTCACCAAGGGGGAGCTAAAAAACATGGTGTGTTTAAAATTAAACTCTGTTACAGTAAGACCAGGTGAAGGCTGAAAGGGAACCCTAGACCTCTTTCTCACTGTGTCCTAACACTAGTAAGAGATCAGAGCTAAAAAGTCATACAATTCAAGCCCCAGCATTAATTATGCTTAAATCCCAAATGGTGCACTCAGATAGTCAAATACTAAAACTGGTTTCTACCAGAAAAGTTTGCCTTAAATTGACTACAATCCAATATCAACTCTAACGCTTTCTTATAATTTGCAGAAAAAGAAACAATGCTTGCAAGGAGTGCTTAGCAATTGTTTCCATAAGCTAAGTACATCCAATAATTTTTGTTTCTAAATAGCACATTAGTTAATAGTTACAAGATTTTTCAACTGGAAGTATGCCCTTGGTGACAATGAGCAGAATTTCGCCCATCCCGCACCCCTCAGCCCTGAAGTTGGGAAGAGAGAGGAGGCGGGGGTGGAATCCCAAAATTACCGGTGCCAGCCAGCATGTCAATCTCAGGATGCCATTGCTGGTGCTGGCCATTTTGGGGGAGGCAAGTTCGAGGCCCGGGATGGCCACCCACCTCCATGAGGCAGGCAAGCAATTAGGCTCATTAAGAGCCTTGTTAAAGGTAAGTTTAAGGTTCCCGACACAACGGGAGGAGACAGATCAACTGCCTGGAGACGGGCACACAGCAGCAGGCTGGGATGCCAGCACCCCTTGCAGACATACAGGCCCTCCCTGCTTGTCTGGGTGGCAGTATAGCCAAAGACCACCTTGTTTAGGGTCCTCTCCCCTCCCTCCCTCCTGCCCACCACAGTGGTGGCCTGGCTGCTTTTTCTGTTTTTAAATTAAAGTTTTTAAAAAGTGGCTGAGAGGGCACCTTCTTGTTGAGGTGCCCTCCCAATTACTTACCTTGTACTGCTTCCGGGTGATCCTCTGAAGCTGGAAGGCCTCCGATTGGCTCTCCAGCTTCGAGAGCTCACTCGCTGTCTTTAATTGGACAGCAAACCTGTTTCCTTGCCAATTAAGAGCTTAACCATGTGAAAATATTCACTTTAATCAGTTCCCACCCCGCCCCCGGAGGTGGGTTTCAGACCCAAAAACAAACCCATTTCCTGCCACCATGGCAAAAATTCAGCCCAATCTGTCCGTTTTCATATTTCTTCATCAATCCTTGTTTCAGATAGTCTATATAACTTTCAAACACTGCTCATCCAGTTATTGAATTCACTGCAGAAGTCAAAAATTACTTGTTCTTACCTCTCTCACACTGGGGACCAGTAAATCCATACACACAGGCACAACGATTTGGTCCAATACAACGACCACCATTTTGGCAACCATGTTCACAGACAGCTGTAGCACAAAGAGAAATGACAATGTTTTACAAGTGTTTTACTGAACACTAGCAGAGAACACAGACTATGCTCAATGAAATGTTTAGCATCACAAGGGAATATTTAGGAAAATGCCTCAATGATTTCCACAGATGTCCGCCTGCAATTAATTTAATTGAAAGTTCTTCATTGAAAATATCACGCTCGTTAATTTCCTTAGAATACTATTTTATTGAAGAATCATACTGTGCAATGTGTGATATAAAAGGATAAATGAACCTCCATTTAATAGACCTACCATAAATGCAATCTTGGTGCCTAACAAGGGACTGGTATGTAGTTTAGGAATATTTGCCAGGTTAAATAAAGTTGAAATCAAACTGAGCCAATATAAAACCACAGCACAAGTGCTGCAAAGGGACATATATTTTCCAGTTTTCAGTTCTAAGACATGAAAGATAAAACTTTCTAACAGGAACATTCACTATGCTAGTCTAATACATTCTTTGCATATCTCTTCAGCTATTTCTTACAGTGAATGTCTGACTCAGCCATCCGTGTCCCACTATAAACACACTTTCTAGCAAGTAAACACAGAAGGACATCGGTAGTGGGCAAGGAGAAACCTACAGAGTAAATTACAGTGCTCTGCTGACTGGAGGAAACTTTATGAGCATGAAGGACAAATATGAAAGTACATGAAAGGAAAAGCAGGATCAGCCCTTTATGCCACAAATTGAGGAAAACCCCCGTAGCAATTTGTTGATGGAGTCACAAATGGTCTACGAAAGTTACGGAATGAATTCAATATCCTACTACACCCCAAATTCAGCCATATGCTGGAAAATGTACCACATTTAAAATTACTTTTAACTGAACAAAATGCTTCCACTAACAATAGTATCTTTAACAACTTTAACATGGCTTCAAGGAGTCGTTGTGGTATCAGAAGTAAGATCATGATAAAGAAAATCAGGAATTAAATATGTGTATAAAATATTTTTAAACTTAATTTTATCATGGAGACAACTATAACCAATGAATGCATGTTCAGCAGGAATCACCACCTGAAGAAAGAACTGGAGGCCACTGGAAAGAAAATGAATATCTTTGAAGTCTGTATTTAGAAGATTGGAATTTAAAAATATACTGTTTCATCTCTTTTTGAAAATGCTTTTAACAATATAAAGATTCCCAGGACTCTAGGCTGAATTTTAATAGCTCGCCGCCATTCTCGGCAATGGTGACCTGCGCCACCACGTAGGCGCTAGTGCCATTTTTAAAGGGCATCAAGCCTTACAGGCAATTTGAATATTTAAACAGAAATGGAGGGAACATTTACAGTTATAAGTTTAATAAAAGATCAAAGTCCCCCCTCCCACCACCCCCCAGTAACCAAACACTTCATTTATTGTCTTTTCCACACAAAAATAAAAATTTCTTCCCATCCCGAACTTACCCGCTGAACATTGTTACCTTTTCCCTTCAACACCTTCCCACCCTACCCGCAGCCAATAGTAGGAGTTTTCCCCGCTCCCCACCCCCCTCCCTCTGCCACCACCGCCCTGAAAATTTTACTCATCCTCCCTCCCCACCAGATCTCTGAATGTAGCTCCGACGGCGTGGGACTTCCAGCAACATGCTGGAATATCGGCGTGGGACGGCCAGTGCGACGAGGCAAGTAACTGTTCTTCAATTGTAATTTATTTACATATGCTAATGAAGTTTTTTTGCCGAGCGGCAGGAGGGCCACCCTGAGGCCTTGCCTCTGCCAGTAAAATGGGGCAGGGACTTCCCGGCATAGAGGCCTGTGGCGGGCCTCTCCCAGAAGGATTTTCCAGGCCTCCCCCGCCTGGGGTCAGTCAAATTTAGCCCTCTATTAGTGACATTCAATCTGAATACATGATTAGCTTGCTGACATTTATGCTATTAAAGAACAAGAGCAACTTATTTGTTGAAAAGAACTGACCAGCACAGTTGGAATAAAGTTTCAAAGAGGACACATACTTAGAGTCATAGAGTCATTGAGAGATACAGCACTGTAACAGGCCCTTCGGCCCACCAAGTCTGTGCCGACCATCAACCACCCATTTATACTAATCCTACATTAATCCCATATCCCCTACCACATCCCCACCTTCCCTCAATTCTCCTACCAACTACCTATACTAGGGGCAATTTACAATGGCCAATTTACCTAGCAACCTGCAAGTCTTTGGCTGTGGGAGGAAACCGGAGTACTCGACAGAAACCCACGCGGTCACAGGGAGAACTTGCAAACTCCGCACAGGCAGTACCCAGAACCAAACCCAGGTCGCTGGAGCTGTGAGGCTGCGGTGCTAACCACTGCGCCACTGTGCCACCCGTATATACTTCATGTATATAGAGGAAGATAAGAGCAGAGTTTGAGCTAGAGCTCCCAACACCGAGGTTCATGAGAAGAAGTGCAGATCCGAGAATTTGGGATGGCAGGTCATCATACCCGACTCGCACACCAATTACTTTCCAACTATTGAAATTCATGTGTAGAAAATTGCACTGATTCACTGATCTCTACATCTGAATTCCCAGCAAATGCTTCCACCACACAAAGCTCTGTGCCGAGAGCAGTAACTTCATAAAATTTATCCTGTGGTGTCATAAAGGGAGAAGATTGTAGGTCCTATTAGCCTTTTCCTGCTCCCAAAGAAGAAAATATTTTCCTATTCCATAGGCTTGATAACATGGGTCCTGAACCCTACGAGATCTCAGGAGTTTCCAAGGCCATCAAGTTTCTTCTTTTTAGAAATAGTGAACAGAGGAATTCTTACCCCACAATTTATTGGGTAACATATTTATTTTCCTTTTAGTATTTATAAAAGATCTAACGACAACAAAAAATGTATGCCCAGACGAAAACTGATTAAATTTGAAAGAGGAATTTGATGTCAAAACCTTCTTAGTATAGGACTGCAGTGACACACTCTAATCATGTTGTTGACCTGTAATTTATATCACATATCTATCAGTAAAATTTACTTACGCTGTCCACAGTGAGTTCCTGTATATCCTTTCTGGCACTGACAATGGTCTTCTGCACAATTCCCTCCATTCATGCATCTGATATTGCACTGTTGAACTATAAAAGGTATTCATTTACCATTAATCTCCCACAAGTACCACAGTAAAAATGATGGCTACAATCATAGCATGGTATATGAGTCATTGATTATGATTCTTTAATGTGGATTTTAAGGAAAAAAATACTGACCAAGTCACTGCAGTTTCTTCCAATTAAGTGAATTATAAAAAGGCTTTAATCGTTAATCCATTTGTTTAATACATTAGCACTATTACATAAAATACCACATTGTACATCATACTTAATCTTTTATGTGAATTGTTAGGTACATAATCTAAATTGTCACTTGGGGTTACTACAGTACTACATGCAGGTTACAAGAATTGTAAGTTGGTGAAAGAATATGCTTAGAAACCTACGTGATTTTGTCCCACAACTGGGTGAGATTTGTCCATTGGAGCAGGTGCACATGTTGGGGCGTGAACAGAATCCATCACCACAGGTGTTTCGACAAATAGCTGTAGGTAAGAAGAAGTAGATAATTATGATGAAGTAAGTTTAATTCTCAAATGAGGGATTTATGAGACTACAGGAAGTGTTTGCTGCATCCGATTATTTATTGGCCTAGATTTTGCGGTAGAAAGAACAGTGAAGCTATCAGTGCTTGCTGTTATTAAGGAATAAACTGGACAGCAACCTCCAGCCTTCAAACATGCATTGTTGCAGTCCAAGTTACCCTGCTCCTCCAAAAGCTGCACTACACCTGTATCTCACCCAGAAACTCGGCATTTAAATACACAGAAGGGCGTGATACCCACTAAATAGTGAGGACTTGTTCATTCAAGTGTAAGGAATTTTTAACTGAGCATTAAGTCTTAATTACAGCCAAACAACCTCTCTGGCACTGAAAATTAACTGTCACTAGTGTGGAGTCTCAGGCTTTCAGATTTTAGTTAATGTTGGACATTTGAATAAAATGTGGGAAATACTCAGCAGGCCAGGTAGCATCTGTGGAGAGTGAAACGGAATTAACATTTCAGGTCGATGACCCTTCGTCAGAACTCTGACGATCAAGGAATCACTCCTGCCACCTCTGCACCCCACCCCCCCACCCCCCCACCCCCCCACCTTCCACTCTACTGATGCTACTTTGCTGGAAGTGTAGTGGAAACCCCATTTATGTATGTAACCATAAATTCCACTGCACTTCTAGTGAAATAACACCATTGGCACTGGAGGAATTTCCCAGCCATTGTCTAATATATGGTTTGATAATAATTATTATGCATTAAATTTAAATCTACATCTACAAAGTTCTCCCAATTGCCTTGTGGTGTGGTCCTAAGCCACACAGACCAAAAGGTTTTATGATTGATTTCTGGTTTTCTTTTTAGTTAGTTAATGTGAGCAGGCCAGCACTTGGCCTCAGATAACGCGAGGGAAAAAATAAGTAAATGTTCCATTTTGGATTTCCATCCTGTTGTAAAGTAAACAATATGGAATGTAGATAAGAACAGGATTGAGCATGCCTGCGTTGAATAGTTTGGCCTAAGAGAGAAAGAGCTTGGCAACACTCACTGGCTGGCCACATATATCAAGAATAGACACTTAGATGAGATACAGCAAGAATGGCAGCAACCAAAAAACCATACTCTAATAAGACCAACAACCTCAAGGACAGAGAGGAGAAAATCAGTAAAAATAAACTTCAGAGCTGGGAGTTCATCATCAACCATACCTCCCCACCACCACATTCTCAGAGCAATAAATACACTGCCAACACCACCCACATCCTGAGAACAAATAAAAAAATAACTACTTCCTTAGGCTGTTTGAGTGCTTGGGCATTTACAAAGTTATTTTACAAACCAATTTTTGACAAGGCACACCATGCAAGGCAAATGAGTCCAAATAGCATAAGAAAAAAAATCAATGAGTGATGTATCTTCATGCTAAATTGTTTATTGTCCTCAGTTTCAGGGTTTTATGTGCACAACAGGTGATTAATAATACCAAAAAGTGTGTAAATGCTTTTGTACTTACTGTTTAATAATTAATACATTTAAATACATACCAATAACATGTGGTTATTGTTATGCTTAAGATCTTCAATATGTGAACAAATTTCACTTATACAGCATGTATATTAAATAGCTTTAAAAACAGTAACAGGAGTGGGTCATCAGTGGGGACAAATAATATGTTTGTACATGCTCATCAACCTTTTCAGGATAAAACATTGCTAATTCCTGTTTTTTTTAACCTGGATTTAATTTTTGTTTTATGTAAAAGCTGAAAAAATCCAAGAAAATTGAGAAGAATCTTAAACTGAAGATCTACTCTCCTAAGCATATACAATAAAGAGGTTCTCCTACACAGCACCAAACATATACTAGAATCCTCCACCTCATATGATCAGTCTTGTCTAAGTTTTTCATTTTACTCTTCCACTTTGTTCAGTGACACTGATAAATTAGCATCAAGCCAATAGATTGTTTTGTGGTCTTGTGCCCACATGGAACTGGAATGAGACTCTCCAACATATTTGCAACTCTTAGCCTTCAGAGAGAGCTGACACTTTCATCACATTTGCTGAACCAGATCTACTGACTAATGCCCAATGTTGGAAATGCTCAGCCCATGCTGGATGCCTACAACAATTTTAGTTACTTCAAAGATTCTTTAATGCAAAGTTTTGGTTCACATATTATGTGAAGCATAATTGAAGTACATATCAATCATTATACTCTACATACAGTCCAAACTTATTAACCCTTAGCATGCTGAGAGCCACAAGGAAATCTGTTCTCCCCATGCTTGCAAATTATTCATGCTAGAACTCAGAAAAAAAATCTACCCTGTAACATATACACATCAAAGTAAATGTAGAAAGTTTTAAAAAATGTAATTCCTCCAATAGCCCACTTGATAAAGACACTGCTTGACGGTGCCCAAGACAAATTGACCAGAAGCTGCCAGACTAGAATCACAGCTTGTGCTGAGTTATTGGGGCAAAGTTCAAGGGGTACAATTGGGATGATTTTACTGTGTTGTTGCTCCGACTTATAGCTAGTGACTTCTGCTGGAAAGTGCACACATATGGATACCAGGTGAAAAACATATCTGGACTAGCTGTGCTACTCTCTTTGTCAAATAACCTACCAAATAACCTACTCAGAACTTGGATTAAACTGGCAAGGCCACATTTATTGCCCATCTTTCATTACCATGAAAAGGTGAAAGGCCTTGTGATGATGGTGCTCCCATAATGAAGTCAGATACCGAGTTCTAGGATACTTGCTCAGTTTTTCTATGTTCAAACATGAACATTGGTCGGCTGGGAAAGATATAGAAGAGCTGCCAGCACCTGGGGAACCATGCCCTACCCTAAGTCAACAACTTCAGGAAAGGACAGGAGAAAAATTGCTTACTTCTGCTCTCCCCGTCTTCCCATAATCATCTCCCCCCACTGCCCCACCAACCCCTGTTCACTCTTCCCCTTTCTCCATCTCTTTACTACTTTTACTTCAATTTTATATTGTTTCTAGTCTATACATTAACTTTATTAATTGCGTACTGATTGTGTTGAATTGTATGCAGGTAGTGGGCATTAACTGGGGATTGACTTGTGTGCCTATAAACAGAGACAGATTGAAACTGGGGTTGTTAGGTTAGGAGGTGTAAGTTTCTAATATGTATCTCTGTAAATAAAGCTTATAAAACTGTGTAAAGATTGGTTCCAGTTCTATCCTTCACCACCTAGCTTTCTGGAACAGAACATGGTAGCAGAGGATAGTTCCCTAAAGGTGAAGGCTGGAAATCATGAAAAAAATATTCAGACAGAAAACTAAAATCCTCGTGGCCATTGTGGAAAATGGCACAAAGCAACAGTAAATTGTGGGGGTATAGCCTCTGATGTACCTGGAGTCTGAACCATATGACCAGTGGAAGAATGAAGTGGATATGTGGACAAGGATTACATCCTTACCAAAGAGAAAACAAGGGATGGCCTTGGCATTGCCCCGCTTCCTGCAAGAAATAAAATCATAAGTAAAGTATTTTGTGAGATGAATACTCGTCAGTTGGATAGTGATGAACGTTTGGACCTTCTATTAGAGTTCTTGGATGAAATCTACAAGGAAGATGATCTGTTAAATGCCTATGAGGCATGGTCAGAATTTGACAGATTTCAGAAAACTGACGGTCATTCCATGAAAGAATATGTCATGGACTTTAAAAGATTGTATAAGAGATGGACAAAATTCAATTTGGGGATCCCTGAATTGGTAATAGTGTTTAAATTGCTGGATTGTACTAAGGTGTCTCACATGGACAGGCAACTGGTTCCAAGTGCTATTCTATTCTCTGAGTAGGAGATCCTATTAGATCAGATGTCTGCTGCCTTAAAAAAATTCCTGGGGAAACAATCATTTTCTTCAGCCTTCATGGAATAAATGAGACATTCCATCGTGACACAAGAACAGAAGACTCAATGATTGCCAGATACCAGATGCAGGAGTCAATACAATGGAAAGATTAAAGAAAAGCAGATGGAGGATGAACACGCCTTTAGCCAAGCTGGCTATTACAGCAGTAGATAAAATTGGAACAAAAATAATGGGCGAATGAATCCCAGGAATGCCCAATGAACAGTTGCAATCCTAACACGTGATTCTAGGTATCATTATGTGGTGAACTGCCCAAAGTGAAGAGGCAGGGTCTCAAAATGACACATGGCAAAGAGAATTTAGAGGGACAGGATGAAGATAATGATGAATATGAAAAACCCTGGTAATGTCATGATGGTAAGACAGTACTTATCAAACATGGTAATCAAATTGTTAATAGTGATTCCTCATGATTAATCAGAAATAATTACAAAATCTCAGACTCTGAGCAGCTAATAGAAGTGAATCAGGCACCTTGTATCTCAAACATACATGTGTTCTGTGTTGAAGGTCCTGAGAAACAGAATATGGTCGATCAAAGGTTGGATAGTGGTAATGTGAGTGGTCATGACACGCATGATTGAACTAACACATCCAAAGGCCAATTGCCCAGAGTGGGTACTCGGGTGACATATAATCCAAAGTGGTCGAGTGAATGGAGGGATACGGCAATTGTGGTACGTGCAGGAAAAGCTACTGGCAAGTTTAAATAGTGCTTAAATGTCTAAGATGATAGTCAAGAAGCGAGATCCATGGACCAGCAGAATGGGGTGAAATAATTGAAAGTAAGAACACGTAGAGCAAGTACTGATAGTAGGTCTGGAAGTGACTCTTGCATCAGAAAACAATTATGTAACAGAGAAAGAACCTTTGATGGTGCAAGAGGGAGATCTCACAGTAGTAGTCCTGACAGACATAAAAGTGCAAGCAGTGGCCCTAGCTTGAATGAATTACACAATGAAATAAAGGCCA
Organism: Heterodontus francisci; assembly: GCF_036365525.1. Lineage (NCBI taxonomy): Eukaryota > Metazoa > Chordata > Chondrichthyes > Heterodontiformes > Heterodontidae > Heterodontus > Heterodontus francisci. The sequence goes on along the minus strand of NC_090374.1, from coordinate 132,808,680 downwards.
TGGAAGCAGAAGTCCTCATGACCATGAAGTTTTGGTGGCTGCCAATAAACTTGAGGATAATCTAATAAGAGAGGCAAAACAAAGGTAGATAGAGAGAGTTTGGAGTTTATTCTGAAGTAGGAGATAAGGATCAACCACCCTTGTCATATAGATGGATTTGTAGTGAAAAAGTCCTGACATTTGGGACTGATAAAGCTAAAAGTTTGGCTGGTAGCTAGCAATTTTGAATAGCGACTGACTGGATGAAAAAGATGCTGGAGTGTACTCTCCCACAGCTGAAAAAGTAATCCTTAAAACCTTTTTAGCAATTTTGCCATATATTCATAGAAGTGTAGGTCATAAAGGCTGCATTTCTGAAGGGCGATACTTTTCAGAGAGAAGTGTTTCTGAAACAGCCCAAAGAGGCAGCAGGTGCAGAAGGAAAACGATGGAAACTAAACAAATGTGTCTATGGCCTGTATGATGCCTCCAGGGTGTGGTATTTTTCAGTGAGATCTGTTTTGCTAAAAATAGGTTGTGTTCAACTAAAAGCAGGTTCCACAATGATTTATTGGCATCATAAAGGAAAATTCTCAGGCATCTTCATGATGCATGTTGATGATTTCTTATGGGGTGGTACTGCAGAATTTGAGAAATATGTTATGAATACGATTAGAGTAGAATTTATAATTGGGAGTGAGTCACATTGGTTTAGTTAATAACTAAAGTAGGCCTGAAATAACTTCAAATCAACAATCCTATTTAGAGAGTGTTGCTTCCGACCCAGTTAATCATGCTAGGCCATCACAGAAAGATGATGTTATATATAAAGAGACAGAGCAACTGGTCAGTTGAACTGAAACAAAAACAGGAAATACTCAGCAGATCAGGCAGCAGAACCGATGGAACGTCACAGACCTGAAACGTTAACTCTGTTTTTCTCTCCACAGATGCAGCCTGACCTGCTGAGCATTTCTAGCATTTTCTGTTTTTGTTTCAGATTTCCAGCATCCACAGTATTTTGCTTTTGTGTTGAGTCAGTTGAACTGGTTGTACATTCAGATTAGACCAGATGCTAGTTTTGATGTATTGGAGTTAAGTACTATGATGTAGCACCCTAAAGCTGAAAATGTTATAGGGGAAAAATATTAAGAAAATTAAACCTGGATAAATGTGTAGGTGACCCAAAGAACATGCAGCTGTTATATTCCAGAAAGCCTGTTGGTAAACAATAGTATTGGAGCCAATCTTTATTCAGTCTATCGAGTCATTTACAGAGTAGAACATTATAAGCATGGCCTCCTAACTCAACCCCACCATAGTTTCAGTAAGTGCCTCTTTATGTGTGCTCTAGTGAAACCCCAATTAATGCCCTCCCCCTGCATATAATTAAACACAACTGATATACAATTAACAGAAGCTAGTCATTTTTTAGCAATGCTTCACAGGCTAATTTTCCTGATGGGTATTCTAGTGCAGCTGGTTTCATAACATTTCTGATGGGTGAGAATGTGAAATGTTCTTCTTTAGCTTGGGAAGCTAAGAAAATAAAAAAGGTTGTTAAAAAATACTCTGGCTGCTGAAACATTGGCTCTTGTGGAGACAGTGGACATGGCATTCTATTTGTCAAATATTTTAAGTGGCATTCTGTACACTGGGCATACTGAAGAATGTATACCCATTGCATGTTATGTAGATAAACGTTCATGATGGGATAAAGTACACTCCACGAAAAGTGTGAGTGAGAAAAGGTTACAGATTGACCTTGCTGGCTTGAAACAAATGCTGGAGAGAAAGGACATCTCTATAATTGAATGTGTGGATGCAAGTCATCAACTATCGGATTGTTTTACAAAAGAAATGTGTGTACGAAGAAATTGTTAGGGTCCTAAAGCAGGGGCGTCTCACAATGTAATACTTTGCACAGAATATGGAAGTCTTTGATTTAATTTATTTTGAAATTTTCGTTGTACATAGGAAGTCTAATTTTTATTTAAAGATAAAGAAGGAAATCTGATAATTGTAGAATAATTGGCCAGGATTTTATACTGGCAACGGGGGTCTCGACAAACAGAAAAAGCGACGTCAGGATCCCTGCATCACCTCTTCTCCGGAAGGTCCATCGAATCTAGTGCCAATCAGGCACGTAAGTGGACAGCTGCGGGCCTTCCACAGAATCAAGGACCCTGGCGCCAGAAGTCCTGCTCTCGGAGAGCTGCCAGCCAATCAGAGGTTAGCAGCTCGTACAGTGAACAGTGACACCACAGAGGCAGTGGTTGCTGCAGGAGGAGTGCCTACCAAAGGCCCAGGAGCGGTGCTGGACCCTGGCCACAGGTAGCCCAGGGCTGGAGGGGTTTCGCAGGCTGGGGTCGGGGAGGATGTAGGGAGTGGGTAGCAAGGGCAGGGGGATAGCTCTCAGTGGGTCCCCCCTTCCTGATACAGGGTCCCTTGTTCAGGCACTAAATGCCTTTTAACGAGGGACCTCCCCCCCTCCGGCACCCCCAGAGCCAGGAAGAAGCCCAGATGGTTTTTTGTGATGTGCTTCCCGTGCAGCGACAGGCACCGCCCTCCTCCCCCCCCCAACCCCACCCCGCATCCCCTGCATGCCTAATTGTGGCAGCGGTGGGATGAGGCCCTTATTTAGGGATTAATTGCCTAGTTAAGGGCCTCAATTGGCGGCAGGGCAGGAAGGCCATTTACAGGCCTTCCCACCCTGGACTAAATTTTGGCAGAGCTGGGAAGGTGGTGGGAATCTCCTTCCCCCCACCCCACCACCATCCCACCATGCATGCTTGTAACGTGTATCTCTGTTAATAAAGCGAATAAAAGTGTGTAAAGATTGGCTCCACTTCTACCCTTCACCACTTGTCTTTCTGAAATACAATAAACTTTTCTGTTAGATTATTTATGTTTAAATTATTGTACCCACCCTTTGCCTTATGCTTTGTGTTTTATTGTCAGTTCTGGAAATGGAACTCACACCTTCAAACATTAGTCTCTAACTGGCTGAAAACTGCTTTCAAAGGTCATTTTTCAATTAACTGATCCCTAAACATTGAATTTTGATTCTCCCATATCACAAGAGCAATTAGGCTAAATCTTTGATAGTTATCACCTACTGATTTTGCACACCCAGCAAGCTATTAATTTAGTGATTCCTGGAATAATACACCAATATGAGTTACTTCAGCAGCAGCATGCCTAGAATTAATACAAATTTATAATGCCTAGGAAAGAATGTTTTACTGTGATCAGGAGATCATTGTCTTGAATTTTAATTTCCTCTAGCTCCAACTGAGAATAGGAAAACATTTTTTTTATTGGACGATTTCATAACAGAATCTGTAATAACGAAGTTACATTTTCTTTTTTTTATTTAATTGTTGTTAAGCAGATGGAAACAAGGTTGCAATACAGCACCACCAGACTACCTACCTATACTAATTGATATGTACTTTTGTCCATCAGTATTCCAAACACTAGCATAGTTTGGCTAATGTCATTCCCAAACTGATGTCTCAGCATCCTGGTACTCAAATTTCAGTTTGGGATTCTGGTCTTTCTTTGACGCCATTTCACTTTGGTAATGACAGAGAAAATTTGTTTGTGGCGGTTACAGCCACAAATAACAATTTGCCATCTGCACCAACAATGAAACTTAAGCTCTGTAGTGAAAATAATGGCTTAAAAATTAAAGCCTTATGACAACAAAGGTATTGTATGAACATATTTGTCACTACTCTTCTACACTTTATTGTGTCCAGATGTTTTTCATACAAGTTGTATATATTTTGTTTAAACGTTGCCATATGTTCAAATATTACATTGCATCATATAATATCACATCCTATAATATAATATATAGAATCACGTGATTAGGAACAACGGCACTTACGGACAATGCACTGGTTTCCACCGGGTAACGTTTTCCATCCTGGGCAGCAGTACGAGTGAAATCGAGATCCACAAACATTTGGCCTGTGATGCATACATTGAAAATCAAAACCGTTCAAAAATTAAACAGAACACTTTCAAATGGAAAAATTGTCCGTATCACTGATTAAGTAAAAATCACAACCAATTTACAGCTTAATTATAAACGACAGAGAAAATATATGAAAAAACAAGTTATGTTTTGTACACAACGATAAAGTTACCAATTTGTCGAAAATGACTTTCTATGGCATAAATAGTATGCAGAGGAATGGAAACTTGGCAAATAATGAAGTATAGGTTACTTTTTGAAGACAGAAAGGAAAGCGGTACATTTTTCTGCTTTCAACTATCCTACTATAACTCTAGGAATTCTAAGAAATGTTAATTCATCAACTTTTAAAGCTAATAATTTTGCATTATGTACTTTTGCTCCGGAGGGATTTTTCAAAAAATCGTTTTGAAATAAGACAAATTCCTACTTTCTTCAGAATGATTGCAGTCTTCCATGTCTGTATAGATTTTGGAACCCATTCATCATTGTACGTACACCCTAGAGATTTCCCATGCAAAAGACTGACCATTTTTCTCACAGCAGATGATCTAATTATTTTATTCTGAAAGCTCTTAAAGGATGTGTTCTGTAGGTTCAAAAATAGTAAAACTGTAAAAAAAAAATCACTTCAGAGTTTTGAAGACAGCAACTAAAGCGACTTAGCCGATTAAACTTTTAACTCTGGCTTATAAGGTTGCTGAACAGTTTTCTAACAAGGTCAAAATGATTCTCAGTTTTGAAGGGTAGGTACCCAAAACAGTATACCCTGTCCTTTTTCAATACAGATGACGACTGATCTGTGTCTGTTCAGCATCGGCAGCTGCTCATTATTTTACCTTCGGACTGTACGTGTCCTGTTCCACATAAACACAGACTAAAGGGGATTTCTGTACAGTAATCCGGGAAATCTCTAAGAATGCATTGAGTAATGCTCATTGACTGTAAAAGTTAAGTGGGTGACAGTTTAGCGGGAAGTCTGCTTTTACACTAAAACATAATAGCCACAGCACGTTACGCTAATATTCCAGTCCCTATGGTTTGAACAAAATTACAAATATTCAAAACTTTATACTTTCTGCTTTTAAAAGAAAACCGTGTATACCCTCTCAGCATATCCTGCTGTCCTCTTCTCCTCACTCTGTTGGTTGCCTCCCTCATTGCATTTGGATTGAATCTTTGTGCTTCAAAGTTTCTTGGATATTGCTGTCCCGTCACTTTTTCCACCGCGATGCCTGCAATAGCTACACATCCCAGCAGAAATTTCCAACAGCCGTGTATCCCCATCCCGGGAACACACTGGCTCCTTGGCGTGTTGAAGGATTTCCAGAACAAATTTTGTTTTAAAAGAATAACTTCACAGCCTGTTGATCAGATTCACTTTATAACTCGGGCTCCTCTCACTCAGTTGTTCCTAAAATTTGGCAAACGTATGATTTTCTGTCTGAAAAGGAAGTTGGCAAAAAGTTTTAAAACTTTGTTGCAGCAGCGGAAAGTAAGCTGCTGGGTAATGCTCGGACCCGAGTAACGAACTGGGAAAGGATGGGGGAAAATGCATAAATGTAAAGACTGAAAAAAAAAGATGTTCCTGTTTAAGAGATCTAAAGCGTGCCGCTGATCTTTACAAAAAGCCGCCAGTGCGGCGAGCTGAGACTGAGAGGCTGCGGGGCGACCAGCGGCTTTTCACTGGCTGCTGTCAATGGGGAGCCAGCACAAGCACGTGAGTTTAGGGGTGGACTTTGCTCAGGAGGCGAGGAGCAAGGAGCGATATCACTGCCCTCAGCAGCACACATTTCAATCACTCCACTGGGTGGTGCAAACGAAACAGGAGAGGCATCTATCGAATGCCGACCTTTTTGCTTTTCTTGTTTAACTGTTTGTAAATGAAGTAAAGTGATCTTAAATAATCGGAGAAATAAATCCAGAGCTGCATCTCTACTTGTATGTGTTTACATTAAACCTCTTGGCAATGGCCACTCGAAAGGGCTGATGCCGGCAGTGCGAGCAGAGCGATGCCGCATCCTGGAAGCGTTTCCCGGGATATCACGGTCGCGCAGCTGCTGGTTTGCAGGCAATTAATTTGGCTGAGCAGAAAGACACCTGTGCTTAGCCTGGCAACCGTCACCTCCTCTCCCACACCCACCCTGTCTCCTCACTACCCCTCACACTCTCACCCTGTCCCCTCACTACCCCTCACACTCCCACCCTGTCCCCTCCCACCCCCTCACTACCCCTCACACTCCCACCCTGTCCCCTCACTACCCCTCACACTCCCAACCTGTCCCCTCCTCTCCCGCACCCCCTGTCCCCTCACTACCCCTCACACTCCTACCCTGTCCCCTCACACACTCACCCTGTCCCCTCACTACCCCTCACCCTGTCCCCTCCCACACCCACCCTGTCCCCTCACTAATACTCCCACTCCCACCCTGTCCCCTCACACTCCCACCCTGTCCCCTCACTACCCCTCACACACCCACCCTGTCCCCTCACTAGCCATCACACACCGACCCTGTCCCCTCACACCCCCTCACTACCCCTCACACACCCACCCTGTCCCCTCACTACCCCTCACACCCCCACCCTGTCCCCTCAATACCCTTCACACCCTCACCCTGTACGCTCACACCCCCACCCTGTCCCCTCAAACCCCCTCACTAACCCTCACACACCCACCCTGCCCCCTCACTACCCCTCCCACACCCACCCTGTCCCCTCACACTCAGTACCCCTCTCACACTCACCCTGTCCTCTCACACACACTACCCCTCCCACACTCACCCTGTCCCCTCACACTCACTCACTACCCCTCACACATCCACCCTGTCCCCTCATACTCACTACCGCTCACACGCCCAACCTGTTCCCTCACACCTCCTCACTACCCCTCACAACAGCCCCCCTTACATCCATCCTGTCCCCTCACACACCCGCCCTGTCCCCTAACACTCGCTACCCCCCACATTCACCCTGTCCCTTCACACCTACTCACTACCCATCCCACACCCACCCTGTCCCCTAACACTCGCTACCCCCCACATTCACCCTGTCCCTTCACACCTGACTCACTACCCCTCCCACACCCACCCTGTCCCCTCACACCCCTTCTTACACCCATCCTGTCCCCTCACACCCCGTCACACACTCACTACCCCTCACACCACTCCCTGTCACCTCATATCCACAGTCACTGCCCCCTCATGCACCCTCCCTACCACTCACACACCCTCTCACCTCTCCCTGCCCTTCACACCCCTTCACATCACCCCTGCCCCCTCACATCCCTCCCTGCCTTCTCACAAACCCTCCCTGCCCTTCACATCCCCTCCCTGCCCTTTCCACCCCCTCACACCCACTCCCTACCCTCTGACACACACTCCCACATCCTCCCTGCCCCCTAGCACCCACTCCCTGTACCTCACATTCCCTACCACCCCCTACCTACCCCCTCACACCCACTCCCTACCCTCTCTCACACACTCCCACACCTTCCCTGCCCTCGACACCCTCCCTGCCCCCGACACCCTCCCTGCCCCTTCACATCCGCTCCCTGCCCCCTCGCACCTTCTTTGCCTCCTCATACCTATCTCCCACCTCGCCTGTGCTCTGCCCCCTTACACCACCCTCCCACCTTTCCCCTCCCCGCACCCACGTATGTACCTCCCTTCCCATCTGCCTCCTCATACCACCCTTCCATCTCCCTCCTTGCACCCTACCTCACCCCCTCCCACACACCCATCGCATCCCTGTTCCCTAGCCTCACTCACCCCTACCTCTACCCAAACCCTCCCAATGCCCAACCCTTCCAACACCCAACCCTTCCCTGCCTCCTCCAGACTCTCATGCCCTCCCTCAGCCACCCTCCCTCCCTTTGGATACAGGGGATCACAGAATCCACCCTGTTCTCAGCTCACAAAATCTCTTAATCTTTCAGGAGTTGTTTCCAATTCCAAGGTGTCAGTCAAAACAACACTTTACCACTGTCCACTTCACTTTCTTTCAACCCAACGCTCTCAAGTTCCCACTATATCCTACTGCTCACTTTGAACAGCCCTTGGGGAGATCTAATAATATATAAATACTTTTTGGAGAAAACTCAACAAATCATCTACAATGACTATGGTTTGTCACATTTGCACACGTATTTGTCAATATTGTGACTCCGAACATCACAGTCCACATTACTGTATATTAATAATCTTTTGTTAGTGTTACAGTTTATCAAAGTTATTAATCTTTATTGACGTGTAAATATATTGATTAGTCTCTGAGTAAACCTACAAATTATGCATACTTCTTCAAACCTCAAAGCACCCATAGGAATATAGTTTTTTGACTAATTAGTGAAAATACACAACTTGGCTTTTTGTCAACACCATTGCTGAAAATCCAGCAGGTGGCATTACCAGGTGGGTGTTTTGCTGGGTGGCATTACCGGGTGGGTGTGTATGAGACCCACGCCAAGTGATCAGCAGACCTCCAGAGCGCTGTCTTGCAGAGATGAAGTTGCCTTGGCAGCTTTGCCTTTGCTATTGTTCTCGGCTTCCTCACTCATGGCCCTTAGCGCCCACCCTTGCAGAGTGTCAACCCTCTCACTCAATAGTATGGCCACCCATGCAGATCACCTGGCATCATGCCCACCCAGTAATGCCACCTGGCAATATGCCCACCCAGTAATGCCACCTGGCAAAATGCCCACCAGGTAATGCCACCTGGCAACACACCCACCCATACAGAGTGTATGGCACTGTCGGCTGACAATGTCCTCCACTCCCCCCCACCTTGCCCTATCCAGTGCTGGTTATGGCTTCCTTCCAGTCATGGCACTGAGGCATTGATGCCACCACCTTTCAATGGCTGGGAATCCGAAGACAAGTGAGCGCCCCCCTGTCAACCACTTAATTCCAAGCTCCCTATTGAATCATTTTCAATTGCATGCAAATGTGTTACAACAATATGTTCAGCAATTTAACTTACACTGCCGTCGTGTCGGGGCAGCAGCACTGCCTTGGAGCTTTACTGCTGCTGACTAAATCTGGAACCAACCTCATGATGTTGGATTTCCGGGCGGACGCATCCATCACTATTCTCCAACCCACCACCTACCCCCCACACCTTGATTCGCGTTCCAAATGGCCTCACTAAATCCAGCCCACAATCTCTCATCAGTTAGATTTGACACCATAAGGAGTACAACTTCAGTGTGATCTTAAACCAAATGTAAACGTTGCCCAGGGCATCCATCCTTTGTATCTCCTAGACACTCTTGAAACCTCTCTGGAGTTAATTTAAATGCTTAAACAATGCAGATGCAGTCATCCATATTCTTTGGTATGTTCTGAGGTCACAAAAGGCATTATATAAATGCAAGTTCCTCTTCTCCTTTACATGTTTAAATTTTAACTATTAAGAGAGGAGCTCTGGACATGTGTGTAACCAGGTATGTGCTAAACTCTGGTCAGCAGGGTTGGAATTCCATACAGGTAATTTAAATAGGACTACAGTCTAGTTAGAACACACCTTGCAGCATTAGATATGCCAGAAAAAGCAAAACTGTTAATAATATCACGACCACTTACTACCTATTTTTAATAGGTTTCTCTCCTCTGTGCTCCTAATTTAGCCCATCCCACAGTTTATAACAGTCTTCTTGCCACCTCTGCTTCCCCCAAACAAAATCACTCGGTGTTGCGTGCTAGCGTAACAGATCCCTGTAACTGACCCTAGGCATTTGGCTTTCAACTCTGATTAGAAAGTACCCAAGAAACAAGTGAAGACACAATAGTTTTAAATATAAAAATCATTTTTGAAAAATGGGCATCTAAATCCAACAATTACGTTTAGTAAAGTTGAAACACCTGAAGGACTCTAAAAGTAACCTCAAATGAAAAAACAAACATTGAACATTATTTAATATTTAAATTTGATTTATGAACAAAGATGTTTTTCTATAAATAATGACATTTCCCCAAGTTATTTCCAAGAAATGACCTCAGTGCAACTGATTCAATGCGGCATGTTCAAAGAGAGAGTTACAAGCATTATATTATATTAACTAGTATTTATTCATGAGGTATTTTGGAAAGTAATAACTTTATATCCTATGCCAAAAAATAACAAAGAAACTGGCTTATGTGCCAGTGTATAATATTTTATAATGTAGATGCGATACCAATTGTATTGAAACTAAAATCTCTCCATCATTTAGAATGATTTTTTTAAGTGGAAGAATTTTCTGTTTTTTTCTCTAACAAAGGATACCACTGAGCCAAGGTTGACACAATATTTTGTCTCCTTCCTCCATTGTGATCTACATTCGGGAATTCTGTTCTGAACCTCAGTCACAACTTGAATAATGGTACAGTCCTGCAAGATTTGCTACTCTGTTATATTTACTAAATAAACAGTCCTTTGAATACCATAGTTTATACTGATTTCCTATGAATGCTGTTTCTGATAAAATTCCAGAGTTCCTGCTTCACATTTTTTTGATATTTTTATACAAAACAAATGTAAATTACCTTAGCTGCTTTAAATAATCAATTCCTTTGGGGCTTCGTCCTCAGAACTTTTCCATCAATGGGCAAACTTGGAAGTAGCAGATTCTGCTGTGCTCTGTGAATGGCCAATCTAGTTGTTAACCATAAATTCTGAATGTTATAGGCACAAATGCTGAATGCTGTAATCTATCTCGTTGAATCTAGTTCAACTAAGAGATATGACTCTGGGAAACGCCATGAGCTAAACAACAGCAACATATTGCAGATGCTGTAAATCTGAAATAAAAACAGAAAATGCTGGAAATACTCAGCAGGTTAGGCAGTATCTGTGGAGAGACAAACATAGCTAACCATGACCTTTCATCAGAAGCTAAATTAGCACTTCCATTAACTTCTAAATTTTGTAACTTATTTACATTTTTATTCTGTTGCATACATTATTTCCTTATTTGGTTATTGAGGAAGGAAGATGATGGCTGAAAGACTTTTAGATAAAGACTAGCAAAATTCCCTTGGCATTGCTTATGATAAGTCTTAGGTAACACCTGTGCTTGGGAGAGGCCAGTTTTACCATCAATTAACAGAAAAGTCTGTATGTTGTACATATGGGTGCATACTGGGAGGTGCCTGCCAGCATGAGTTTCTTCAGTTAATCAGGGTCGATCTGGGAATCTGCATGAATTCAAAGTTTAGACTTTCCCCAGAAGCACAGGCATTTCAGAAACAATAAATACTATTGCATAAGTAAATTTAACCATTCACTAGGAAACGTCATGTCCTTATTTCTAGTGGAGAAACAAGATGGTGGATGAATGCAGACATTGGGTAGGGATACACATCTCTGGTGAAAGCAGTTAGAAAGAAATTTCTAAGCGATTTATTCCAAAGCAGTGAAGTTAAGTGACTTTTGAAAAATAAATAATTAGTTGTTATGATCCGGTGAGGAGGGGTCGAATGGCTCCCCTCTTGTCCCTCTCCTTGTTTGACCACAACAGGTTTATTTATTTTTTATAGTGTATGTACTTGCCAATTCAGTGAGTGTTTAACTAATTACATGCAATGATCATAAAAGAACCAATCAGGCAGGTTTTTTTGAGTTTAACAGAGAAAGAGGTTAGCTTTATTGTACTTAAACCGATCTAAGTAAAATAATGAACTATGCTCCAACTTTCTCACACACACACATACACATACACACAGCACTCGAGGTTCTCACATACACACACAAATAGGTTACAGAATGGGGAAGGATAGATTGGTCGGATTAGAGTCCGGAGCAATAAGAGTTTAGTGACTCGGCTGGCTTCCAGCTGAACTCAGTGGTTTTGTGGCTTCCAGCTTGCAGATGTGGCCAGTTGATTCGGGGTTTTCCTGGAGACAGTGATGCAGATTATTTACTTCACATGGTCTCTGTCTGCAGCAGTAATAGGCCTAGGTGGTTGCAGCCAGCAGGCAGGCTTTGAAGCTTGTAAGGTGGACTGGAGAGAGAGAGAGAGGAGGGACCCCATTTGGGTCTTCTCTTGTCAGTGTCCAGTTGCTTGTCTCTGTTGCTGCAGAGAAATCACCAGCACAAATACACAGATGGTGGGCCTGTGACATGATCATCACCCAATGATTCAACATGATGGCTCAGTGTATACTTCATCTTGCAACTTAATTAGTTCATGTCTAGGAATTCCCTTCTCTCAACCAATGTTCAAGTGCTTGCGTTTGAGTAGTTCGCCTCCACCAGTTTAATGAGCCAAGTGATGCTTTAATGTCCTGTTAATGGGAGCAGGACAGGCAATTCACTGAAAGTACCCCAAGTCATTGTTCTGGAGGGGACTGGCCATATAATTTGTCTCCACCTCGATGCATTAGAATGTAGGGTATATTGATGCAAATTGTGGTGGCCATCTTAACTACTAGCAGTCACCTTTTATCTGTTCCTTTTTACCTTTTAGAAAAAAATTAATTCAGGTTTCCAGATGGTGGATTGAAAAATCATCATTTGGCAGAGCATTTGTTCATGACATAGTATTTTCCTTACCCACTTCAGGTAAATAAACAAATCATTTTGTTTCCCTTACATACCATGCATACAAAAATAACTAAATAACTCTCTACATGATGTACTTTTTTATAGCAAAGCTGAGACAGGTACAAATTTTGGTTTAACCTTTTCTTATTTTTCCTTTTCATAATTACCAAACATCTGCAACAGCTCTTGAAGTATTTAAGCAGAACCTTTTAGGCAACAGCTGATCCCATAAGCAGACTTTGGGAGGAGTTTTATTCTCTCCCTCGCGGGGGTTTGGAGGCAGGGAGAGCATTTAATTGGTCAGGATGGTGGCAGTGGGGGACGCAAATTAGGTCCAGGACGAGAAGGCCTGTGAATGACCAGGATCGGAGGGTCGGAGGGTCGGAGTGGGGGGGGGGTCGTTTCCTCATTCCGGAAGCGGAGATGAGCGGACCTGTGGGGAGAATGCTAAGCACGAGAAGAGGATAAATACAGCCTGAGGATCTCGGCCTTCACTTACCTTCCGGGAGCAGAGCGGACCTGGGGGGAGAACGCCAAGCAAGGAGTGGACCTGTGTGACAGCAGTCTAGGCATGCCGGAGTTTGGAAAAAAAGAAAAAAGTCAACAGTGACATCACAGGAAAACTGCAAGGTGATTGGTTGGGTAAGTAACAGCTGTTAGTGCCTGTAAATAGCTTATAAAATCAAGGGAAAGTTCTTTTTTAAAAAAAAACTACTGAATAAGTGATAAGGTTAGTACTACTAAAATGTGTGTTTTTTTTAAGTTCGTGTAATTTATTAAGGACTTTAGATTGTAGTGGGTAGTGTTTGGAGTAGAACAAGGCCCCTAGCGTAATTAGTATTTTTTAATTAAAGGGAGTAACTAAATATTCTAAAGGTAAGTCATGGCAGGAGAGGTCACATCCATGATATGCTCCTCCTGTACTATGTGGGAAATCAGGGATGCTTCCAGTGTCTCTGATGACCAGGTGTGCAGGAAGTGTATCCATCTGCAGTTACTGGCTACCTGCATTACGGAGCTGGAGCTGCGGGTGGATTCACTGTGGAGAATCCGCGATGCTGAGATCATCATGGATAGCACGTTTAGTGAGGTGGTCAAACCGCAGGAAAATGCTACAAAGGCAGAAGGGAATGGGTGACCAACAGGCAGAGTAGAAGTAGGCAGGTAATGCAAGAGTCCCCTGTGGCCATCCCCCTCTCTAACGGATGTACTGCTTTGGATATTGTTGCAGGAGATGGCTCAGGGGAATGCAGCAAGAGCCAAGTTCATGGCACCATGGGTGGCTCTGCTGCACAGGAGGGGAGGAAGAAGAGTGGCAGGGCACTAGTGATAGGGGACTCAATCATAAGGGGAACAGATAGGCGTTTCTGCGACCGCAAAAGAGACTCCAGGATGGTATGTTGCCTCCCTGGTGCAAGGGTCAAGGATGTCTCTGATCGGCTGCAGGGCATTCTGAGGGGGGAGGGTGAGCAGCCAGTTGTTGTGGTACATATCGGTACCAACGACACAGGTAAAAAAGGGATGAGGTCCTACAAGCTGAATATAGGGAGTTAAGATGACAATTAAAAAGTAAGACCTCAAAGGTAGTAATCTCAGGATTAAACCAGTGCCACGTGCTAGCGAGAGCAGAAATAGCAGGATATATCAGATCAATACATGGCTAGAGAAATGGTGTAGGGGGGAGGGATTCAGATTTCTGGGACATTGGGACCCGGTTCTGGGGAAGGTAGGAACAGTACAAGCTGGACAGGTTGCATATGGACAGGACCGGGACCAATTTCCTTGTGGGGGGTGGGGGGTGTGGTGTTTGCTAGTGCTGACAGAGAGTCAGTTTAAACCCTCCTGAGTGACTTGTCTTTTTAACATTGTTAGTCATCCTAGTTTAGTCACCAAGGGGTAGGATAGGAATCTGAGCAGGGAGTCAGAGGAGAGGGAAACAAGGATAGAAATGAAAGCCAGAAAGGTAAGAAGCAAAAGTGGAAGGCAGAGAAAACAAGGACGAGAAACAAATGGGGCCGTAGTGCAAAATAAAACTAGGATGACTGACAATGTTAAAAAGACAAGTCACTCAGGAGGGTTTAAACTAGTGTGGCTGGGGGGTGGGAACCAGAGCAGTAGGACAGCAAGTGAAATAAATGAGGGAGAACCAGTAAATAAGGCCAGTAAGACTAAGAGGAAGAGCAGGCAGGGAGATGTTGCGGAGCACAGCGGGACTGGTGGTCTGAAATGCATTTGTTTCAATGCGAGAAGTATAACAGGTAAGGCAGATGAACTTACAGCTTGGATTAGTACTTGAAACTATGATGTTGTTGCTATTACAGAGACTTGGTTGAGGGAAGGACAGGATTGGCAGCTAAATGTTCCAGGCTTTAGAAACTTCAGGCAGGATAGAGGGGGATGTAAAAGGGGTGGGGAGTTGCATTACTTGTTAAGGAGAATATCACAGTTGTACTGCGGGAGGACACCTCGGAGGGGTCGTGCAGCGAGGCAATATGAGTGGAGCTCAGGAATAGGAAGGGTGCAGTCACGATGTTGGGGGTTTTCTACAGGCCTCCCAACAGCCAGCGGGAGGTAGAGGAGCAGATATGTAGACAGATTTTGGAAAGATGTAAAGGTAACAGGGTTGTAGTGGTGGGTGATTTTAACTTCCCCTATATTGACTGGGACTCACTTAGTGCTAGGGGCTTAGATGGGACAGAATTTGTAAGGAGCATCCAGGAGGGCTTCTTGAAACAATACGTAGATAGTCCAACTAGGGATGGGGCCGTACTGGACCTGGTATTGGGGAATGAGCCCGGCCAGGTGGTCGAAGTTTCAGTAGGGGGGCATTTCGGGAATAGTGACCATAATTCCATAAGTTTTAAGGTACTTGTGGATAAGGACAAGAGTAGTCCTCGGGTTAAGGTGCTAAGTTCGGGGAAGGCGAATTATAACAATATTAGGCAGGAACTGAAGAATTTAGATTGAGGGCGGCTGTTTGAGGGTAAGTCAACATCTGACATGTGGGAGTCTTCCAAATGTCAGTTGATTAGAATACAGGACCAGCATGTCCCTGTGAGGAAGAAGGATAAGTTTGGCAAGTTTCGGGAACCTTGTGGATATTGTGGGCCTAGTCAAAAAGAAAAAGGAAGAATTTGTAAGGGCTGGAAGGCTAGGAACTGACGAATGCCTTGAGGAATATAAAGACAGTAGAAAGGAACTTAAGAAAGGAATCAGGAGGACTAAAAGGGGTCATGAAAAGTCATTGGCAAACAGGATAAAGGATAATCCCAAGGCTTTTTATACGTATATAAAGAGCAAGAGGGTAACTAGGGAAAGGGTTGGCCCGCTCAAGGACAGAGAAGGGTATGTGTGGAGCCAGAGGAAATGGGCGAGGTACTAAATGAGTACTTTGCATCACTGTTCACCAAAGAGAAGGACTTGGTGGATGATGAGCCTAGGGAAGGCAGTGTAGATAGTCTCAGTCATCTCATTATCAAAAAGGAGGAGGTGTTGGCAAAGCATTAAGGTAGATAGGTCCCCAGGGCCTGATGGGATCTACCCCAGAATACTAAGGGAGGCAAGAGAAGAAATTGCTGGGGCCTTGACAGAAATCTTTGCATCCTCATTGGCGACAGGCGAGGTCCCAGAGGACTGGAGAATAGCCAATGTTGTTCCTTTGTTTAAGAAGGGTAGCAAGGATAATCCAGGAAATTATAGGCTGGTGAGCCTTACATCAGTGGTAGGGAAATTATTAGAGAGGATTCTTCGGGACAGCATTTACTCCCATTTGGAAACAAATGAACTTATTAGTGAGAGGCAGCATAGTTTTGTGAAGGGGAGGTCGTGTCTCACTAATTTGATTGAGTTTTTTGAGGAAGTGATAAAGATGATTGATGAAGGAAGGGCAGTGGATGTTATCTATATGGACTTCAGTAAAGCCTTTGACAAGGTCCCTCATGTCAGACTGGTACAAAAGGTGAAGTCACACGAGATCAGAGGTGAGCTGGCAAGATGGATACAGAACTGGCTCTGTCATAGAAGACAGAAGGCAGCAGTGGAAGGGTGCTTTTCTGAATGGAGGGATGTGACTAGTGGTGTTCCGCAGGGATCAGTGCTGGGACCTTTGCTCTTTGTAGTATATATAAATGATTTGGAGGAAAATGTCGCTGGTCTGATTAGCTAATGCCCTCCAGACCAGGCAACATCCTGGTAAACCTCTTCTGTACCCTC
This sequence comes from Heterodontus francisci, assembly GCF_036365525.1. Classification (NCBI taxonomy): domain Eukaryota; kingdom Metazoa; phylum Chordata; class Chondrichthyes; order Heterodontiformes; family Heterodontidae; genus Heterodontus; species Heterodontus francisci. The sequence goes on along the minus strand of NC_090374.1, from coordinate 132,791,984 downwards.
TCCAAAGCCTCCATGTCCTTCTGGTAATGTGGCGACCAGAATTGCACGCAATATTCTAAGTGTGGCCTAACTAAAGTTCTGTACAGCTGCAGCATGACTTGCCAATTTTTATACTCTATGCCCCGACCGATGAAGGCAAGCATGCCATATGCCTTCTTGACTACCTTATCCACCTGCGTTGCCACTTTCAGTGACCTGTGGACCTGTACACCCAGATCTCTCTGCCTGTCAATACTCCTAAGGGTTCTGCCATTTACTGTATACTTCCCACCTGCATTAGATCTTCCAAAATGCATTACCTCACATTTGTCCGGATTAAACTCCATCTGCCACTTCTCCGCCCAAGTCTCCAACCGATCTATATCCTGCTGTATCCTCTGACAATCCTCATCCCTATCCGCAACTCCACCAAGAGGAGGCACATAAAATTGCCAGAAAAAGCAGCAAGTCTGAGGATTGGGAGCAGTTTAGAATTCAGCAAAGGAGGACAAAGAGGTTGATTAAGCGGGGAAAAATAGAGTATGAGAGTAAATTTGCAGGGAACATAGAAATTGACTATCGAAGCTTCTATAAATATGTAAAGAAAAAAAGATTAGTGAAGACAAATGTAGGTCGCTTACAGTCAGAAATGGGGGAAATTATAATGCGAACAAAGAAATGGCAGAACAATTAAATATGTACTTTGGTTCTGTCTTCACAAAGGAGGACACAAATAACATCCCAGAAATGTTGGGGAACCAAGGGTCTAATGAGAGGGAGGAACTGAAAGAAATCAGTATTAGTGCTAGGGAAATTAATGGGGTTAAAAACTGACACATCCCCAGAACCTGATAATCTACATCCCAGAGTACTAAAGGAAGTGGCCCTGGAAATATTGGATGCATTGGTGTTCATCTTCCAAAAATCTATAGACTCTGAAGTAGTTCCTACAGATTGGAGGGTGGCAAATGTAACCCCACTATTTAAAAAAGGAGGGAGAGGAAAAACAGGGAATTACAGACCAGTGAGCCTTACATCAGTAGTGGGGAAAATGCTAGAGACTATTATAAAGGATGTGATAGCAGAACACCTGTAAAGCATAAATGGGACTTGGTTATTTTGTTTTAGATTTTTTAGTTTGGTTAGTTTGTGCCTACTCACTATTTCTGGGTTTTTAAAAATTTAATGTTGGTGCTTGGAGTGCTTTGTGCTTCACATTCAATTCACACCCTCTCTATACTAACGCTTTGTCTTTCAACACACCATTAACATACTGTTTGCCTTTGTTCCATGACCTTCTGGTTATTCTCTGTGATCTTGTCCTATCAACACCTTCTCTTTTGTTATCTCTTGCCCCACCCCCCGCTTTACTTGCTCAAAATCTTTTACATTTCTAATATTTGTCAGTTCTGAAGAAGGGTCACTGAACTGAAACATTAACTCTGCTTCTCTCTCCACAGATGCTGCCAGACCTGCTGAGTATTTCCAGCATTTTTTGTTTTTATTTCAGATTTCCAGCATCTGCAATATTTTGCTTTTATTTTGGGCAAAGTCAGCATGGGTTTACAAAAGGGAAATCATGCTTAACAAATCTACTGGAGTTTTTTTGAGGATGTAACTAGTAGAATAGATAAGGGAGAACCAGAGGATGTGGTGTATTTGGATTTTTAGAAAGCTTTTGATAAGGCCCCACATAAGTGGTTAGTGCGCAAAATTAAAGCACGTGGGATTAGGGGTAATATACAGGCATGGATTGAGAATTGGTTGATTGACAGGAAACAGAGTGTAGGACTAAATGGGTCTTTTTCCTGGGTGGCAGGCAGTGATTATTGCTTGGGCCCCAGCTATTCACAATATAGATCAATGACTTGGGTGAGGGAACTAAATGTAACATTTCCAAGCTTGCAGACAACACGAAGCTGGGGTAAAGTGAGTTGTGAGGAGGATGCAAAGAGGCTCCAATGTGATTTGGACAAGTTGGGTGAGTGGGCAAATGCATAGCAGATGCAGTATAACGTAGATAAATGTAAGGTTATCCACTTTGGGTGTAAAAACAGAAAGGTAGATTATTATCTGAATGGTGAAAGATTGGGAAAGGGAGAGGTGCAATGAGACCTGGGTGTCCTTGTACACCAATCGCTGAAAGCAAGCATTCGGGTGCAACAAGCAATTAGGAAGTTGAATGGTATGTTGGCCTTCATTGCAAGAGGATTTGAGTACAGGAGCAAGGTTGGCTTACTGCAGTTATACAGAGTCTTGGTGAGACCACATTTGGAGTATTGTTTGCAGTTTTGGTCTCCTTATCTGAGGAAGGATGTTCTTGCCATGGAAAGAGTGCAAAGAAGATTTGATAGGCTGATTCCTGGGATGGCAGGATTAACGTATGAGGAGAGATTGGGTTGACTAGGCCTATATTCACTAGAGTTTAGAAGAATGAGAAGGGATCTCATAGAAACTGATTAAATTCTAACAGGACTAGACAGGCTAGATGCAGGGAGGATGTTCCCGATGGCTGGAAAGTCCAGAACCAGTGGTCACAGTCTCAGGATACGGGGCATGCCATTTAGAACCTAAATGAGGAGAAATTTCTTTACTCAGAGGGTGGTGAACCTGTGGAATTCTCTACTGCAGAAGGCAGTAGAGGCCAAATAATTAAATATATTCAAGAAGGAGATAGATACATTTCTTAATGCCAGAGGGATCAAGGAATATTGGGAAAAATGGGAACAGGGTACTGAATTAGACGATCAGCCATGATCTTTTTTGAATGGCGGAGCAGGCCCAAAGGGCCGATTGGCCTACTCCTGCTCCTATATTCTACGTTTCTGTGTTAAAAGGCGTATAGTGCCTGATCGAGGGACCTGGCATCAGGAAGGGCGAAACACCACCTGCTCTGACTTACCTATGGCCAGCGTCCAGCACCTCCGGTGAGTCCAGTACCTGCAGCTGCCACTGCCTCTGTGGTGGCGTTGCTCAGTTAAAGAGCTGCTGGCTTCTGATTGGCTGACAGCTCTCAGCAGGTGGGACTTCCGTCACCCGGGTCCTTAATCCTGGGGAAGGCTCGCTGCTGTCACTTAAGCACCTAATTGGCATGTAATCTGGCACACCTTCCTCAGAGGAGGCGTCGCAGGGCTCTGGCTGGTGCTTTAGCCAGTGGTCAAACCCCCATCACAAAGATAAAATCCTGGCCTACGTATCTTCTATGAACTAGAGTATGCCTTTGCTTGTTCAATATCTAGGTAAAAATAGTGAGGTTAAACATAACTCTTGGCACAACACTCAGGCTTGTTTGAATATGCCTTCATCTGTGTGGTAATTTGGAAAAACAGATCGTCCACCTTGTAAAACCCATGTGATTTTCATCCCATTGAAATCTGGACACTGATTTGCGCTAAATACTTTGAATGGTCTGTGACATGACACTCCATGCAGGTATAATTTGAACAACTGAACCATGTTTACCAAGGACTTCCTGAACTATGTACGTCTCTGCCTTGCCCTGAAGTGTGAATAATGTCCAACTTGTGGAAGCAGCTAACAAGAATGGGGCTTAACAACAGCAAGAACTTACATTTTTAGAGTGCCTTTAACATGTCAAATGCAACATACTGTAAATAACAACTTCAATATGGTAAATGTTTGCGCCAGGAAATTCCTTGTGGCCTTTCCTGATTGGCTACCATAGCTTCAGCAGAGAATTGGTTAAAAAAAACCCTATTTACACATCTATCCATTACAGTGGCTGATTGAGAGACTGAGGAAATTCTTGGCGATAATGTTTTTTCCGAAAAACTGTCTCAGAAAAAAAAATGAAGAGTTCATGCTTTACTTATTGATGTTTTCTTCAAAGAAAAAGACAAATTCTGGTCAGCTTTATTGTCCCAAAAGTAGTTTCCCTGGAATTTTCACTCAGTTATTTTCCATTTACTCAGCAGAGTGGAGGAAATGGGACTTGCCGACAGCAAGTGCTAATCGGATCTGCAAATGGCCAGTTTTACCGTCAATTAACAAAAAAGTCTAGATGTTGTACATATAGATGCATACTGGGAGGTGCAGCCTGCCAGCATGTGTTTCTTCAGTTAAATCAAGGTCAATCTGGGAATCTGCATGAATTCAAAGTTTAGGCTTTCCCCAATAGCACAGCTTCTCATGAAAAAGAATATTACAGGCATTTCAGAAACAATAAATACTATTGCATAGGTAAATTTAACCATTCACTAGGAAATGTCACGTCCTTATTTCTAGTGGAGAAACAAGATGGTGGATAAACAGGATTTTCGAAAAGTTTGGAGGGTTTTAATTTGTTCTCATTATTTTGTTGATAGATGTTACTGACTGTTCATGCTTGATACAATGAGCTGAATTTTCCCAACCCTAAGGCGACAGGCTGGGAGGTAGGAGGCCTGGTAGTATGACGGGGGAAGGCTACAGCGCCACAGCTTGAGTGAGACTCCCTCACCATCACCCCAATTGCTGTGGCCTGCCTGCCTGGCCCCAGCTCTTTAACACTCACTTATCTGTCCTCCAAGGGTGCCTCGACATTGAGTTTGTTCATATTCTACTGTCTTTGCAAGCACTAATCAATTTTAAAATATATATTTGAATTGCACGTCATAGGTCTTTGAGACTGGAACGGAAGCATTCAATGATAAAGCAAAGTAAGGCCTGCAGATATCAAAAAGTAGTAATGTGTGTAACAAAGGATGGCAGGATTTACCATAGCTCATTGAGTGTTTGGCAGTGAAAATTCACACCTCTTTTTGTGGTTTCCTTGACCCTTAAGACTCTTCCTGTGTTTTAACGAGGAGCTAGAAGGGCTCAAAAGAAGCACAAATGCCAGTTTCACCATCTTCACTTTGTATTGCTGAATGTATATCCTTATTTCCAAATAATTAAGTGTTATCCAAGTTAGTTTAATATCCAAGTACAAAAGCAAAATACTGCAGATACTGGAAATCTGAAATAAAAACAGAAAATGCTGGAAATATGCAACAGGTTCAAGTTTTAATATCCAAGCTTAGAAGTAAATTTGAACAGGCAACAATTTTTATGCAATGCATGCTAGCTGATTTCAGGTGGATATACAGATGCATTAGAAAAAAAAATGTATTTCCCCTGACTTGTTCCAATTCAAAATTCTGACAAGCAGAAGATCCCATTATATCAACCATCTTGTATTTAGCCATTTAATTTGGAATCTGAGACATCTCGCCTAGAGTTTAGCTTCTTTCTCATTGCCTTCTTCCTCACTAAAGTCATAGCTAGATAAATGTAATATCTGGCTTTGGCAGGTTTTTCTGACAGTTTGGCAAATAGATCTTAAAGACAATTGAACTAGAGCAATTGTTTGAAAGAAGATGGATATGCATGATCAGCATTGGCTATTAATAATAACAATATTGCTTTGCATTTGCTTTATGTCAGCAAGTCTCAAAATGCTATACATAATTAGTTACTTTTTTTAGAAAATGTAGTGTCTGTTGCTGTGTAGAGGGAAGATAATTGCCCAGCTGGAGTTTTGATTATCTGTTTTCTAAGTATTCAACTATTCACCAGCCTGCAATAGCTAATGGAAATAATAGAATCAAGAGAGCATTCGCACATTACAATGGAGCTGAGAACATCGATAACTCCTATACAAGATTGCTTTAGCTAGCACATTTGTGGCACATTATGCACTTCTTGCAAAATTGAGACACAGGACACTATGACAAGATTTCTATCAGCCAACATCCCAGACTCCATATGTCCTGTACCACCCGCAGAATAGATCCACCAGAAGTGGACACACAGTAACACAGTCAGCTTAAGTGACCTAGGGATATCTTCAATATTGCTGCCAGATACTATGAAGCCTCATAGCTTCAGGTCAAACAACAATAAAGAGATCTTTTGATGAACTCCATCAACTGTGCATCCTCCCTTCACATGACAAGTCAGTATTCCTCCATGTTAAATGTCACTTAAAGAGAGCTTTGAAGGAAGCAATGGAACAGAAGCTACTGTGGGTGGGGGACTTCAATGTTCTAAAGGACATGTCTGGGCTTGTTTGGTAGTGAGGGAACAAACATGAAATACAAGGCTAAATTGTTTGTAAGTGCCTTTAACCAAAAATGCCAAGTGGATGATTCTGTTGTGATAGTGGAAGTAAACAAAGATATTTGAATACATGTTTATGCATATGTATGTGCCACGACCAGAAGTAGTGCTGCCACGATGTCCAGATAGGAGCACAATAAGAACAGTCTCTCAATAAATCACCAAATACAACGTTTATGCTGACTCTTCGACTGAGTTAAGTACACATTATACAACATAGTGGAAGCAGTAGTGGATCAGCAGCCTAACAAGAATCGGGAAACAAGTGGCACAATCTAATCATAGTTCTCCTGACGTGAGATTTTTTTTATATTCATTCGTGGGATGTGGGCATCAATGGCTATGCCAGCATTTATTGCCCATCCCTAATTGCCCTTGAGATGGTGGTGGTGAGCTGTCTTCTTGAACCACTGCAGTCCATGTGAGGTAGGTATACCCACAGTGCTGTTAGGAAGGGAGTTCCAGGATTTTGACCCAGCGACAGTGAAGGAACGGCGATATAATTCCAAGTCAGGATGGTGTGTGACTTGGAGGGGAACTGGCAGGTGGTGGTGTTCCCATGCATTTGCTGCCCTTGTCCTTCTAGTTGGTAGAGGTCGCAGATTTGGAAGGTGCTGTCTAAGGAGCCTTGGTGCGTTGCTGCAGTGCATCTTGTAGATGGTACACACTGCTGCCACTGTGCATGGGTGGTGGAGCAAGTGAATGTTTGTGCATAGGGTGCCAATCAAGCGGGCTGCTTTGTCCTGGATGGTGTCAAGCTTCTTGAGTGTTGTTGGAGCTACACCCATCCAGGCAAGTGGAGAGTTTTCCATCACAGTCCTGACTTGTGCCTTGTAGATGGACAGGAACTCAGGAGTTATTCGCCGCCGGATTCCTCGCCTCTGACCTGCTCTTTTCGCCACAGTATTTATATGGCCACTCCAGTTCATTTTCTGGTCAATGGTAGCCCCCAGGATGTTGCTGGTAGGGGATTCAGAGATGGTAATGCCATTGAATGTCAAGGGGAGATGGTTAGATTCCCTCTTATTGGAGATGGTCATTGCCTGGCACTTATGTGGCACGAATGTTACTTGCGACTTATCAACCCAAGCCTGGATATTATCCAGTTCTTGCTGCATTTCTACATGTATTGCTTCAGTATCTGAGGAGTCACGAATGGTGCTGAACATTGTGCAATCATCAGCGAACATCCCCACTTCTGACCTTATGATTGAAGGAAAGTCATTGATGAAGCAGTTGAAGATGGTTGGGCCTAGGACACTACCCTGAGGAACTCCTGCAGTGATATTCTGCAGCTCATTTGATTGACCTCCAACAACCACAACCATCTTCCTTTGCGTTAGGTATGACTCCAACCAGCGGAAAGTCTTCCCCCTGATTCCCATTGACTCCAGTTTTGCTAGGGTTCCTTGAAGCCACACTCGGTCAAATGCTGCCTTGATGTCAAGGGCAGTCACTCTCACCTCACCTCTTGAGTTCAGCTCTTTTGTCCATGTTTGAACCAAGGCTGTAATGAGGTCAGGAGCTGAGTGGCCCTGGTGGAACCCAAACTGAGCATCAGTGAGCAGGTTATTGCTAAGCAAGTGCCGCTTGATGGCACTGTTGATGACACCTTCATCACTTTACTGATGATTGAGAGTAGACTGATAGTTGAGAGTAGTTGGCCGGGTTCGACTTGTCCTTCTTTTTGTGTACAGGACATACCTCGGCAATTTTTCACATTGCCAGGTAGATGCCAGTGTTGTAGCTGTACTGGAACAGCTTGGCTAGGACGTAGCAAGTTCTGGAGCACAGGTCTTCAGTACTATTGCCGGAATATTGTCAGGGCCCATAGCCTTTGCAGTATCCAGTGCCTTCAGTCATTTCTTGACATCACGTGGAGTGAATTGAATTGTCTGAAGCCTGGCATCTGTGAAGCTGGGGACTTGAGGAGGAGGCCGCGATTGATCATCGACCCGGCACTTCTGGCTGAAGTGAGTAACAAAAAATTAGAAGTGAGCTGAATGCACTGTGGCTGTTTGCCCTGACCTGGCAGAGAAAATGCGGTGGCAGCATTAACTAGTGAGACGAGTACAGCAATAGTGTGTTCGGACACAGATTTTTACATGCACTGTCGCCACACCTGCAACCAGCCCTGCCACCAGAGGCCCTCCCATCTCTGTAACCTCGAGGCCTGCACTGCAGCTGTACAGCTCAGGTCATAGCTCCAGTCCAGCTCCATGGCCATTGCAATCAGCTGCCACTTCAGTATTGAGACTCGCTCCTTAGGGTTAACAGTGGCAGAAGACAGAGACCATGGTGATCAGGTTCCCAGAAATGAATTGGAAGGTCTCCAATATCCCGGGCAAGTTTCAGCTGTTCAGACAAAGAATGAAGTTACGCCTTCTAGATAATGATGCTGCAGATGCAGAAAAGCAAGCAATCAAAATTAAATTTGCAATGGGCAGTGAAGGGCTTCATAGGATAAACAGCTCCAGTCTATCCGAATGTCACCCATCCCCTGAAGGCAAAAGTCTTTGCATGACCCAGCAAAGCACTGAAAGAGAGTTCAGGATAGACCTGCCCACTACTAACTCCCCAAAAAATAAATTGCCTCAGCAGGAACAAAACCCTGGGCAGTAATGATAGTGGGCAAGCTGAGGAAAAGCTTCCCCAGGGAACCACATGGTTACTGGGATGTCAAAGAGGGGAAATTAAAGCAGCACTGGCACCCAGAAAAGACAGTTTTAATAGGCTTTAAGATTGATGAATGAATGGAAATGTATGAGAGAAATGTATAGTTTTTCTTTCTGTATCTATATTTCTCTCAAACCTTATAATGAAATGCACCCTTTTTTTCAAATCGCATTTCACTCCCCTGGTCATGCAGGCCCCCACCTGCCAAGAATGAGGCCCACATTCTTTTGCCACATGAACATTAAAATTTAAAATTGCTGCTGGGAAGAAAAAAAGGCCTATTACAAGGGGTTGCCTAGCCCTTGACTGGAAAGACATTTGCATAGTAACAGACAGTACTTGGAATGGACAAAGGGGCCACCCTCTGCTCCAATTTAATTCACAATGGACGTTTGATTACCAAACGTTGCAGGTGGAGAGGGTAGCAAACCAGGTTCACTGCTAAGATGGCCGAATACACAAACAGACGTGGTTGGACCAGTTTAGTCACATGACTAACTGACTGTCAGTTGGAGTTTTTTGAATTTGAACTTACTACAGAGAATTTGAACTCAGAAAGCTGTTTGCTCCTGGACTTAGAACATCTCTCTCCTGTCTGCTCCCATCTCTTTCTCACAGAATTGAAGACCCATTGAAGACATATGAACCCCAAGAGCGAACAGTCTCCTACAGTGAACAAGGTTTAAGAAGAATACTGGGCACCAACAAAAAGCAAGACTACCTATAAAAGGACTGCAATGAGCTTGAAGCACAGTAACAAGAAACTCTTCTGATATTGCCTCAAACCGCTCTACTTTATTTTTTTCTTCTGCTCTTTTCTGTCTCTATTTGCATGTGCGTATCGCATATGCATGTTAGCGTGGGGTGCGGTGTGTATCCGTATGCGTTTATCGAATTAGAGTTTAAGTTTAGATTTTAATAAATTTCACTTTTTTTCTTTAAACCTAAGAAGGCCTGTTTATGCTCATTTCTTTGCCTTATAATTAGAAAGTAGTGAACAAGGATTCACACAAGGGGGAGCTCAAAAAACAGTGTGTTTAAAATTAAACCCTGTTTCAATAAGCCCAGGTGAAGGCTGAAAGAGACCCCTTGACACCTTTCTCACCTGGTCATAACACCGAAACTAACCTGAAAGATACTGCAAATCTCTGGTCGATGCTGGAAGACCAGCTTAAAGTGAAGGTAAACTTCAGAATCCATTGTTTAGAGCTTATGAGGTATAAGGAGAAAACGAATGAGAACATTGGTAAGTTTGTCAGTAGCTGCAAAGACAAAGGAAAGGAGTGTGAATTGGTGGATTGAGAGCTCTCTGAGCATCTTATGGAATTAGTCATCACCTCCACACCAATAGAAGCATTCCAGAAGGATTTGCTCAACAAACAGAAAGGAAACAACATTTGGGCGGCACAGTGGCGCAGTGGTTAGCACCGCAGCCTCACAGCTCAAGCGACCCGGTTTCAATTCTGGGTACTGCCTGTGTGGAGTTTGCAAGTTCTCCCTGTGTCTGCGTGGGTTTCCTCCGGGTGCTCCAGTTTCCTCCCACATGCCAAAGACTTGCAGGTTGATAGGTAAATTGGCCATTATAAATTACCCCTAGTATAGGTAGGTGGTAGGGAAATATAGGGACAGGTGGGGATGTGGTAGGAATATGGAATTAGTATAGGATTAGTATAAATGGGTGGTTGATGGTCGGCACAGACTCGATGGGTCGAAGGGCCTGTTTCAGTGCTGTATCTCTAAAAAAAAATAGCTATCACGCTACAAGATGGACGTAAGTATGAAGACATCATAGCAGGTAGACAATGCTTACAAGCTCTGGACTCTGGAACAACTGTTGGTGTGATATTGAGAGCACCTAAGCAGAAGAAGATGTGTGTCAATTGTGGGCTATCCCACCAGCGCCTAAGTGCCCAGCTTATAGAGACACGTGAAAGGCCTGTGGATTCAAAGGATGTATGAGCTAAGTTATGCAGGAAGTCCAATGGAAAGGACAAAGGGAGAAGCCAGAGCAGACAGTGCTTCATCCGTAGATGTATGCCACCTAGAGGCAAAGGCAGATGGAACTCACCTCAGCACTGCCAGAAATATCGGCCCATCCATGAAATAAGTAAACAACAGACCAGAGGAGAAGAGATGGAGGAAGATGAATACACGACAGACTGTGAGCAACTATTCCACACAATCAGTCTGGGTGACCAGTTTGACTCTGTAGTTAAGACGGAAGCCTTCACGACGCTGGAGATCACATGCCCAAGCAAGACTGGAAAGCATCGCTTGTGTATAAAATCGACACGGGAGCAAGTGGCAATACACTTCCACTGCGACTCTCAAAGACATGTACAGGAAGAAATGGATGTCGGTAATCCAGCCTACCAGTGTGAAGCTCACCTACAATGGCTAACAAATACACTGCTTAGGCGCCTTGACCTTGAAGTGTAGATACAAAGGTTCCCTCTGGTCAGGGCAAATATTTTATGTAATGGATATTTCAGGACCTGTAGTGGCAGGGTTCTAGCATGTAACATTTTTTTTCCAAAATATACTTTATTCATAAAAATCTGTAAAAAATACATTCCCAAACAGTTTAAAACAGCATCAAGTCCAAAAAATACAAACAGTGTGAAGGTGATCAGTTTCCTTCTATACAATTATGAGTTGCCTCACAGCCCTTCCATTTCACATTTGTCCTGCCAGATACATTTTTACATTATACAGGAGACAGAAATTTTCCCGATACAGTTCAAGGGGTTTCCCATGGATCCAGCCCCTCAGTTCACCTTGGTGGGGAGACCTTACACTGTGGTCTTTCCCCATTGAGCCTTTGCTGTGGCTGCCCCAAGCTTTAGTGCGTCCCTCAGCACGTAGTCCTGGACCTTGGAATGTGCCAGTCTGCAACATTCGGTGGTGGACAACTCTTTGCGCTGGAAGACCAGCAAGTTTCGGGCAGACCAAAGGGCATCTTTCACCGAATTGATAGTCCTCCAGCAGCAGTTGATGTTTGTCTCGGTGTGCATCCCTGGGAACAGCCCGTAGAGCACAGACTCCTGTGTTACAGAGCTGCTTGGGATGAACCTCGACAAAAACCACTGCATCTCTTTCCACACCTGCTTTGCAAAGACACATTCCAGGAGGAGGTGGGCAACCATGTCTTCCCCACCACAGCCCCCGCGGGGGCATTGCGCGGAGGGGGCGAGACTTCGGGCGTGCAGGAAGGATCTGACGGGGAGGGCCCTGCTCACCACCAGCCAAGCTACATCTTGGTGCTTGTTTGAAAGTTCTGGTGATGAGGCATTCCGCCAAATGACTTTGGCGGTCTGCTCGGGGAACCATCCGACAGGATCCCCCGTCTCCTTTTCCCGTAGGGCCTTGAGGACATTCCATGCAGACCACTGCCTGATGGATCGGTGGTCAAAGGTGTTTACCCGCAGAAACTGCTCCATGAAGGATAGGTGGTACGGCACGGTCCAACTGCATGGAGTGTTCCGCGGCAACGTGACCAGGCCCGTCCTTCGCAACACCGGGGACAGATAGAACCTCAGCACATAGTGACACTTGGAGTTTGCGTACTGGAGGTCGACACACAGCTTGATGCAGCCGCACACGAAGGTGGTCATCAGGATAGGGCCACGTTGGGTACATTTTTCCCTCCCTTCTCCAGAGATTTGAACATCATGTCCCTCCGGACCTGGTCCATTTTAGATCCCCAGATGAAGCGGAAAATGGCTCGGGTGACCGCCACAGCGCAGGAGTGGGGTATGGGCCAGACCTGCGCCACGTACAGCAACAACATGAGCGCCTCGCACCTGATGACCAGGTTCTTACCCACAATAGAGAGAGATCGCTGACCCCACATGCTCAACTTTTGTTGTACCTTGGCTACTCGCTCCTCCCATGTTTTGGGGAACGCCCTGGCACTTCCGAACCATATCCCCAGCACCTTCAGGTAGTCTGACCTGATGGTGAAGGGGACAAAGGATCGGTCAGCCCAGTTCCCAAAGAACATGGCCTCGCTCTTGCCGTGGTAAATACTCCTGTATTGAAGAAAACTGATCTCCTTTGCACTCTTTGTATTTTTTTGACTTGGTGCTGTTTGGAACTGTTCTGTAATGTATTTTTTTGCAGATTTTTATGAATAAAGTATACTTTGGAAATTAAAAAAAAGCATGTAACAAGCAATCCATCAGGCAGTGGTCTGCATGGAATGTCCTCAAGGTCCTACTGGAAAAGGAGATGATGAATCCTATTGGATGGTTCACCGAACAGACTGCTAAATCACCAGAACTTTCAAACAAGCACCAAGGCATAGCTTGGCTGGTGGTGATCCCTGTTGGATCCTTCCTGCACGTCCAGAATCTCACCGCCTCCGCACGCGGCCCTTGATGTGGCTGTGGTAGGGAAGAGACTATTGCCCACATCCTCCTGGAATGTGCCTTTGCAAAGCAGGTGTGGAAAGAGATGCAATGGTTTTTTGTCAAGGTTCATCCCAAGCAACTCTGTAACACAGGAGTCTGTGCTCTATGGGCTGTTATCAGGACACACACCAAGATAAACATCAACTGCTGCTGGAGGACTATCAATTCGGTGAAAGACGCTCTTTGGTCTGCCCGAAATTTGCTGGTGTTCCAGTGCAAAGAGTTGTCCACGAACGAGTGTTGCAGACTGGCACATTCCAAGGTCCAGGACTATGTGCTGAGGGACGCACTAAAGCTTGGGGCAGCCACTGCAAAGGCTCAAGGGGAAAGACTACTGTGTAAGGTCCTCCCGCCATAGTGAACTGAGGGGCTGGACCCATGGGAAACCCTTTGGGCTGTAAACACCAAATATGGTTTTGCTGTAAAATGTACTTGACGTAAAATGGAATGGAAGGGTTGTGAGGCAACTCATTCCCATATTGAAGAAAACTGATTTCCTTTGCACTTTCTGGAATGTCAACTTGGTGCTGTTTTGAACTGTTTTGTAATGTAATTTTTACAGATTTTTATGAATAAAGTATATTTTTTTGGGGAAAAAAAAGTAACAAATCAATATAGTAATGATCCACGAGTTGAACCAATTGAAGGACCACGACAATCTAGGTGTATAGTCAGTCAGTCATAAAGATAGTCAAGGATCTCCAGAGGATGTACCTAGACCAGTTCGACCCAGTCAGCAACTTCCATGGCAACGCAATCCTTCACCTCAAGGAAGATGCAACACCATCTATTGAGCTGCCATGGAAGTGTAGTGTGCATATATGGGACGAGTTAAGGATCGGGCTTGATGACATGGAGAAGTAGGGCATAATTCGCTGAGTATAGCACTGACCACTGACCACCTCCAGGCGCTTACCCATTGTCTCTTGAGACAAGGAGGCCAAAGAAGAAGAGAAGAAGAAGAATAGCACCATACAGACTGGTGCAGTTCCATGAGCACCACAGTCAAGAAAGATGGTTCAATTCCATTGTATCAATACCCGCAGAGGCTGAAAAAAGCCCTGAAGAGATGTTCCCACAAGATGCCAACCCTGGAAGAACTCAACCCAACATTTGCAGGAGGCAGACATTTTTCCAAGCTCGATGCCAAGAATGGATATTGGTCAGTATACCTGTCAGAGGAATCACAAGAGCTGACGACCTTCAGAACCCCTTTTTGCAGATATTGCTTCCTTCACCTATCTTTTGGGCTAGTGGTTAGCCAAGACATCTTCCAACAACACATGGACTGAATAACAGAGTGAGTCACAGGTTGCATATGCATTGCAGATGGCATCGCTGTGGTAGGGTGCACAAAAGAGGAACATGACCGAAGCCTCTACACGCTGATGGAGACTGCCAGGCGTGAAGGTTTAGTCTTCAATAGCAAGAAATGTTATATCAAGACAGAACACATCAATATCTTCAGGTTTATCTATTCCAACATGGGAATTTGCCCAGATCCAAGTAAAATTGAAGACATTCACTCCATGCCCACACCACATGATGTGGTCTGTCTTAATGGAACATTTCTTGCTATCAGCACTCGGAGATTTGAAGAAAGAGACACCATTTCTCTGGCATGATGATCATCAACAAGCATTCAATGCTCTAAAGCAAGCACTCTAAGCCAAATTGTGCTTACAGTACAACAACCCACAGAAAGCAACAACACTAGTGGTAGATGCATCACAGAAAGGCCTTGGAGCGTACCTCCTGCAGGACAGCAAACCAGTAGTATTTGGATCGAAGAGCTTATCGCCTGCCCAGGCAAGCTATTCAAACATTGAATGTGAGGCTCTGAACTTGCTTTTGGAATCAACAGATTCCACAGCTATTTTGAGGAAGTAACAAGGAGCATTGATGAGGGTAGTGCAGTGAATGTGGTTGCATGGATTTTAGTAAGGCATTTGACAAGGTCCTGCATGGCAGACTGGTCAGTAAAATGAACGCCCATGGGATACAGGGGAATGTGACAGGTTGGATCCAAAATTGGCTCAGTGATAAGAAACAAAGGGTAGTAGCTGACGAATGTTTTTGTGAATGGAAAGCTGTTTCCAGTGGCGTTCCACAGGGCTCAATGCTGGGTCCCTTGCTGTTTGTGGTATACATTAATGATTTGGACTTAAATGTGGGAGGCATGATTGGGAAATTTGCTGATGACACAAAAATTGGTCATGTAGTTGATAGTGAAGACGATAGCTGTAGACTCCAGAATGATATCAATGGCTTGGTTGAGTGGGCGGAAAAGTGGCAAATGAAATTCAATCCAGAGAAGTGTGAGGTATTACATTTGGGGAGGGCAAACAAAGCGAGGGAATACACAATAAACGGGAGGAAATTAAGAGGGGTAGAAGAAGTGAGAGACCTTAGAGTACATGTCCACTGGTCCCTAAAGATGGCAGGACAGGTAGATAAAGTGGTAAAGAAGGCATATGGAATGCTTTCCTTTATTGGCCGAGGTATAGAATACAAAAGCAGGGATGTAATGCTGGAACTGCATAAAATGCTAATTAGGCCACAGCTGGATTATTGCATATGGTTCTGCTCACCACATTACAGGAAGGACATAAATGCTCTGGAGAGAGTACAGAGAGATTTACAAGAATGTTGCCAGGGCTTGAAAGTTTCAGCGATGAAGAAAGATTGGATAAGCTAGGTTTGTTTTCCCTAGAACAGAGGAGGCTGAGGGATGACTTGATTAAGGTTTACAAAATTATGAGGGGCCTAGATGGATTAGATAGAAAGGACCTGTTTCCCTTAGCGGAGAGGTCAATTACCAGGGGACACAGATTTAAGATGATTGGTAGAAGGATTAGAGCAGACATGAGGAAAAACCTTTCCACCCAGAGGGTGGTGGGTGTCTGCAATTCACTGCCAGGAATGGTGGTGGAGGCAGAAACCTTCAATTCTTTTAAAAGGTACATGGACATGTACCTGAAGAGCTGTAACCTGCAAGGCTACGGACCATGTGCTGGAAGGTGGAATTAGATTGGGCGGCTAGTTTTTTCAGCTGGCATGGACACGACAGGCTGAATGGCCTACTTTTGTGCTGTAAGTTTTCTCTGGTTCTAAGGTTCTATGGTTCCATCTGTTCGGTATGGAGATTGAGAAGATAAGACGTCCTGCTCGTGAATCAGTGTTCTGGCCTGGTATTAGCAAAGATAATGAGCAGGTCATAAAGGCTTGTGATGCTTGCCAAGAGCACCAGCCAAACAACAGAAGGAGCCACTTCAGCCACACAATATCCCATCTTCTTCATGGACAGACCTGTTCGCTGTCGACAAGGAGGACTACCTATTCATAACCATTTCAAGTATCTGATTGTTGAAAAGCTCAAGGATACGTCAGATGCAGCAGTGGCTAGCACTGTAAGCACCATTTTCAGACTTTTCAGTGCCCCAGTGGAGATTGTAGCGGACAATGGTCCACAGTACTGTAGAAAACCCTTCAAGAGAAGGGTGAGAAATGGTCCGTCAATCATTTTTTTAAATTCGTTTTTTGTGGGATGTGGCCAGCATTTATTGCCCATCCCTAATTGCCCTTGAACTGAGTGGCTTGCTTGACCATTTCAGAAGGTATTTTAAGAGTCAACCACATTGCTGTGGGTCTGGAGTCACATGTAAGCCATTCCAGGTAAGGATGGCAGATTTCCTTCCCTAAAGGACAATAGTGAACCAGATGGGTTTTACAACAATCAACAATGGTTTCATGGTCACCATTGGACTAGCTTTTAATTCCAGATTTATTAATTGAATTCAAATTTCACCATCTGCCATGGTGAGATTTGAACCCATGTCCCCATGCATTAGCCTGGGCTTTGCATTACTAGTCCAGTGACATTACCACTATGCCACTGCCTCCCCCTTAAATATCACATCATCTCCCTGGTATCCTTGCTCCAATGGATTGGCAGATCGCATGGTCAGAATGGTGAAATCTTTGATTAGGAAATGCACAGACACTGGACAAGACATCCAGATTGCTATGTTACATCTTCGTGCAAATCCATTGGATTCTGAATTGCTGTCCCCAGCCAAAATCCTGTTCCTTTGGCCAGTGAGGCCACTCTCCCAAACCATTACCTCATGAAGTCATCTTCGATCACTGACCAACTGCAACAAAGACAAAATAGGGTGAAGGAAACTCATGATAAACGCGCCAATGCAGAACTACCTCCACTCCATGTCAGTCAGAAGGTGAGATTCTTACATCCACAGGAACAAATGTGGATCCCGGCAGAAGTGTCAAAAGTTTGCATGAAACCATGATCCTACGAGGTGATGGCACCGAATGGAACTACACTAAGAAGAAATAGGTCTCACCTCAGAGAACTCTCTGTTAGTCATGCACCAGACAATCCAACAGCATTGTCTACGCACAAGCGCATGCACTTTGCCAAAGAAGGGTTGATAAGTACCAAGCTGAGCACACCGACACCTGAAGACAGCTATTCCAAACCAAAACCTCAGGCCGTAAAAACAGACGGCCCAAAATCACACCTACACATAGCTGTTACCAGATCTGGTTAAGTCAGCCATCGACCAGTACGTTTCCAAGAATATGAGATGTAGTTAGCACCTTGGAGAGTAGTCATTTTAAGTGTTGGTCGACTGTATACCAGGGTCGCGATCCACTTGTTGACGAAGATGATGCAGATGGAAGCGAACAGGTTCACCGAGAGCCCGATTACCCTGATGAGGTCCTTTCTTAAGTGCATTACTACTAACCAATTAATGAAGGTACCCCACCAGCATTCAGATCACTAGAGGACAATGGTGGGAGCTGATGAAATGTTTTATTACCTGCTCCCCTTTCCTCCACCCACTCTCCCCCGCTACCCCTTCCCAGCTCCCCCCTTGCGCCCCCTCCCAGCTCACCCCCCTTGTACCCCCTTCCGCCCACCCTCTTGCACCCCTTCCCAGCTCCCCCCTCGCACCATCTTCCCCTCACACCCCCTTCCCCTGCACCCCCTCCCCTACCCCACTGCAGCCCAATTCACAGCTCCCCCTCACACCACCTTCCCTCCACCCCTTCCCACCACACCCCTCCCCCTCACACCCCCTCCCCCCTGCATCCCCTTCCCCCCACCTCCTCCCACCTGCATCCACCTATCCCTGATCAGGGGCCCAAACAATCCCACTGCCTGTGGGTATCTCGGGAGAGACCAAGGCTAAGGGAGTAAACCGTAACAGAAAATCCGGAGTGGAACCCCGAAGGCGGTCATGTGTCACCTTTGGCATGTTTCCGGCAGTGCCTGCAACCATATCGGTGCCAAACGTCGTGCTCTGAACTCCTTTGGACACCACCAGGAAGGCCGAGAGGAGGGTTTTGATGATTGGGCAACTCACAACCTCCATACATCTGCCCAGGCATGCGCCATGGAGAGGTCATTCCATAGTCGCCTCACAGCGACCAAAACAACACGGAAGGCAACAGTTACAGGTTATAAGTCCAGCTCAATTGGTGAAGGGATTGGGCACCACGGGTTGCCTTTGTCGGTGGGAGAGGTCGTCGCATCTCACCGGACAGCTACCACCCGCCTCAAACCGGGCAGCCCCCGGTCAGTAAGGTTCTGTTCCGCCACAGTCCACCTGCTTCAATGAGTGCTTGGAGCTCAGGGTCATTGCCCAAAAAGTGGACTGCAACACCGCACCAAACAGCACGACAAAAAAAGGAAAGAAGGTACCAGCCCTTCGTTTTGCAAGCTGGAACGTCAGAACTATGTGTCCTGGCCTGTCGGAAGACCTTACACAAATCAACGATTCTCAGAAGGCTGCCATCATTAACAACAAGCTCAATAGACTCAATGTGGACATTGCAGCACTTCAGGAGACATGCCTCCCTGCGAGTGGATCCCTAAGAGAGCAAGACTACTCCTTCTTCTGGCAGGGTAGGGATCCTAAAGAACCAAGACAGCATGGAGTGGGCTTTGCCATCAGAAACTCTTTGCTCAGCATGATAGAGCCACCCTCAAATGGCTCGGAACGCATACTGTCCATCCGACTGCTCACCGCCTCTGGTCCAGTACACCTACTCAGCATCTATGCTCCAACACCTGAAGCTAAAGACCAGTTCTACGAGGAACTCCATAATATCATTAGTAGCATCCCCAATTTCGAACATCTGTTCCTGCTGGGGAATTTTAATGCCAGGGTTGGGGCCGACCATGACTCATGGCCCTCCTGCCTTGGGCGCTATGACATTGGAAGGATGAATGAGAATGGACAGAGACTGCTTGAGTTGTGTACCTATCATAACCTCTGCATCACCAACTCGTTCTTTCACACTAAACCCTGTCACCAGGTTTCTTGGAGGCACCCAAGATCACATCGTTGGCACCAGCTGGACCTCATCGTCACAAGGCGAGCCTCTTTAGACAGCGTTCAAATCACACGCAGCTTCCACAGTGCGGACTGCGACACCGACCACTCCCTGGTGTGCAGCAAGATTAGACTCAAACCAAAGAAGCTGCATCACTCCAAGCAGAAGGCCACCTGCGCATCAACACGAGCAGAATTTCTTATCCACAGCTATTACATAAGTTTCTAAATTCACTTGAAAAAGCCCTTCAAAACACTCCTGCAGGGGATGCAGAGATCAATTGGGCCCACAACAGAGACGCCATCTATGACTCAGCAATGACCACCTATGGCAAACGTGTGAAGCAGAATGCAGACTGGTTTCAATCTCACTTTGAAGAGTTGGAACCTGTCGTAGCCGCTAAGTGCATTGCACTGCTGAACTACAAGAAAGCCCACAGCGAGTTAACATCCGTAGCACTTCAAGCAGCCAGAAGAGCTGCACAAAGAACAGCCAGGCACTGCGCAAATGACTACTGGCAACACCTATGCAGTCATATTCAGCTGGCCTCTGACACCGGAAACATCAGAGGAATGTATGATGGCATTAAGAGAGCTTTTGGGCCAACCATCAAGAAGATCGCCCCCCCTCAAATATAAATCAGGGGGCACAATCACTGACCAACACAAGCAAATGGACTGCTGGGTGGAGCACTACCTAGAATTGTACTCCAGGGAAAATATAGTCACTGAGACCGCCCTCAATGCAGCCCAGTCTCTGCCAGTCATGGATGAGCTGGACGTACAGCCAACAAAATCGGAACTCAGTGATGCCATTGATTCTCTAGCCAGCAGAAAAGCCCCTGGGAAGGACGGCATTACCCCTTAAATAATCAAGAGTGCCAAGCCTGATATACTTTCAGCACTCTACGAACTGCTTTGCCTGTGCTGGGATGAGGGAGCAGTGCCACAGGACATGCGTGATGCCAATATCATCACCCGCTACAAGAACAAGGGTGACCGCGGTGACTGCAACAACTACCATGGAATCTCCCTGCTCAGCATAGTGGGGAAAGTCCTCCCTTGAGTCGCTTTAAACAGGCTCCAGAAGCTGGCTGAGCGCGTCTACCCTGAGGCACAGTGTGGCTTTCGAGCAGAGAGATCCACCATTGACATGCTGTTCTCCCTTTGCCAGCTACAGGAGAAATGCTGTGAACAACAGATGCCCCTCCACCTTGCTTTCATTGATCTCGCCAAAGCCTTTGACCTCGTCAGCAGACGTGGTCTCTTCAGACTACTAGAAAAGATCGGATGTCCACCAAAGCTACTAAGTATCATCACCTCATTCCATGACAATATAAAAGGCACAATTCAGCATAGTGGCACCTCATCAGACCCCTTTCCTGTCCTGAGTGGCGTGAAACAGGGCTGTGTTCTCGCACCTACACTGTTTGGGATCTTTTTTTTTATTATTCATTCAGGGATGTGGGCGTTGCTGGCTAGGCCAGCATTTATTGCCCATCACTAATTGCTCTTGAGAAGGTGGTGGTGAGCTGCCTTCTTGAACCGCTGCAGTCCATTTGGGGGAGGTACACCTACCCCAGGTGCTGTCAGGAAGGGAGTTCCAGGATTTTGACCCAGCGACAGTGAAGGAACGGCGATATAGTTCCAAGTCAGGATGGTGTGTGACTTGGAGGAGAGCTTGCAGGTGGTGGTGTTCACATGCATTTGCTGCCCTTGTCCTTCTAGGTGGTAGAGGTCGCAGGTTTGGAAGGTGCTGTCTAAGGAGCCTTGGTGCATTGCTGCAGTGCATCTTGTAGATGGTGCACATTGATGCCGTTGGTGGTGGAGGGAGTGAATGTTTGTAGATGGTGTGCCAATCAAGCGGGCTGCTTTTTCCTGGATAGTGTCGAGCTTCTTGAGTGTTGTTGGAGCTGCACCCATCCAGGCAAGTGGAGAGTATTCCATCACATTTCTGACTTGTGCCTTGTAGATGGTGGACAGGCTTTGGGGAGTCAGGAGGTGAGTTACTCATCTCAGGATTCCCAGCCTCTGACCTGCTCTTGTAGCCATGATATATATGTGGCTATTCCAGTTCAGTTTCTGGTCAATGGTGGCCCCTAGGATGTTGATAGTGGGGGATTCAGCGAAGGTAATGCCGTTGAATGTCAAGGGGAGATGGTTAGATTCTCTCTTGTTGGAGATGGTCATTGCCTGGCACTTGTGTGGTGCGAATGTTACTTGCCACTTATCAGCCCAAGCCCGGATATTGTCCCGGTCTTGCTGCATTTCTACACGGACTGCTTCAGTATCTGAGGAGCCACGAATGGTGCTGAACATTGTGCAATCATCAGTGAATATCCCCACTTCTGACCTTATGATTGAAGGAAGGTCATTGATGAAGCAGCTGAAGATGGTTGGGCCAAGGACACGACCCTGAGGAACTCCTGCAGTGATGTCCTGGAGCTCAGATGATTCACCTCCAACAACCACAATCATCTTCCTTTGCGCTCGGTATGACTCCAGCTCGCAGAGGGTTTTCCCCCTGATTCCCATTGACCTCAGTTTTGCAAGGGCTCCTTGATGCCATACTCGGTCAAATGCGGCCTTGATGTCAAGGGCAGTCACTCTCATCTCACCTCTTGAGTTCAGCTCTTTTGTCCATGTTTGAACCAAGGCTGTAATGAGGTCAGGAGCTGAGTGGCCCTGGCGGAACCCAAACTAAGCGTCACTGAGCAGGTTTTGCTAAGCAAGTGCCACTTGATGGCACTGTTGATGACACCTTCCATCACTTTATTGATGATTGAGAGTAGGCTGATGGGGCGGTAATTGGCCGGGTTGGACGTCCTGCTTTTTGTGTACAGGACATACCTGGGCAATTTTCCACATTGCAGTGTTGATGCCAGTGTTGTAGCTGTACTGGAACAGCTTGTCTAGGGGCGTAGCAAGTTCTGGAGCACAGGTCTTCAGTACTATTGCCGGAATATTGTCAGGGCCCATAGCTTTTGCAGTATCCAGTGCCTTCAGTCGTTTCTTGATATCACGCGGAGTGAATCGAATTGGCTGATGTCTGGCATCTGTGATGCTGGGGACTTGAGGAGCAGGCCGAGATGGATCATCAACTCGACACTTCTGGTTGAAGATCGTTGCAAATGCTTCAGCCTTATCTTTCGCACTGATGTGCTGGGCTCCCCCATCATTGAGGATGGGGATATTTGTGGAGCCACCTCCTCCAGTTAGTTGTACAATTGTCCACCACCATTCACGGCTGGATGTTGCAGGACTGCAGAGCTTAGATCTGATCCGTTGGCTATGGGATCGCTTAGCTCTGTCTATCACATGCTGCTTACACACTTTGGCACGCAGATAGTTCTGTGTTGTAGCTTCACCAGGTTGACACCTCATTTTGAGGTATGCCTGGTGCTGCTCCTGGCATGCCCTCCTGCACTCTTCATTGAACCAGGGTTGGTCTCCTGGCTTGATGGTAATGGTAGAGTGGGGGATATGCCGGGCCATGAGGTCACACATTGTGGTTGAGTACAATTCTGCTGCTGCTGATGGCCCACAGCGCCTCATGGATGCCCAGTTTTGCATTGCTAGATCTGTTCGAAATCTATCCCATTTAGCATGGTGGTAGTGCCACACAACATGATGGAGGGTATCCTCAATGTGAAGGCGGGACTTCGTCTCCACAAGGACTGTGCGGTGGTCACTCCTACCAATACTGTCATGGCAGAAGCATCTGCGGCAGGCAGATTGGTGAGGACAAGGTCAAGTATGTTTTTCCCACATGTTGGTTCCCTCACCACCTGCTGCAGACCCAGTCTCGCAGCTATGTCCTTTAGGACTCGGCCAGCTCGGTCAGTAGTGGTGCTACCGAGCCAGTCTTGGTGATGGGCATTGAAGTCCCCCACCCAGAGTACATTGTGTGCCCTTGCCACCCTCAGTGCTTCCTCCAAGTGGTGTTCAACATGGAGGAGTACTGAGTCATCAGCTGAGGGAGGGCGGTAGGTGGTAATCAGTAGGAGGTTACCTTGCCCATGTTTGACCTGATGCCATGAGACTTCATGGGGTCCGGAGTCAATGTTGAGGACTCCCAGGGCAACTCCCTTCCTACTGTATACCACTGTGCCACCACCTCTGGTGGGTCTGTCCTGCCGATGGGACAGGATATACCTGGGGATGGTGATGGCAGTGTCTGGGACATTGTCTGTAAGGTATGATTCCGTGAGTATGACGATGTCAGGCTGTTGCTTGACTAGTCTGTGGGACAGCTCTCCCAACTTTGGCACAAGCCCCCAGATGTTAGTAAGGAGGACTTTGTAGGGTCGACAGGGCTGGGTTTGCCGTTGTCGTTTCCGGTGCCTAGTTCGATGCCGTGTGGTCCGTCCGGTTTCATTCCTTTTTATTGACTTTGTAGCGATTAGGTACGACTGAGTGGCTTGCTAGGCCATTTCAGAGGGCATGTAAGAGTTAACCACATTGCTGTGGGTCTGGAGTCACATGTAGGCCAGAACAGGTAAGGACAGCAGATTTCCTTCCCTAAAGGACATTAGTGAACCAGATGGGTTTTTACAACAATCAACAATGGTTTCATGGCCATCATTAGACTAGCTTTTAATTCCATATTTATTAATTAAATTCAAATTCCACCTTCTGCCGTGGTGGGATTCGAACCCATGTCCCTAGAGAAATACCCTGGGTCTCTGGGTTACTAGTCCAGTGATAATTCCACTACGCCACTGCCTACCCTTCTCACTGCTGCTCTCACAGGCGTTCAAGTCTTCAGAAGAAGGAATTTTCCTCCACACACGATCAGGTGGCATGTTGTTCAACCTTGCCCGTCTTAGAGCGAAGACCAAATTACGGAAAGTCCTCATCAGGGAACTCCTCTTTGCTGACGATGCTGCATTAACATCTCACACTGAAGAGTGTCTGCAGAGACTCATCGACAGGATTGTGGCTGCCTGCAATGAATTTGTCCTAACCATCAGCCTCAAGAAAACGAACATCATGGGACAGGACGTCAGAAATGCTCCATCCATCATTATCAGCGACCACTCTCTGGAAGTGGTTCAAAAGTTCACCTACCTAGGCTCAACTATCACCTGCAACCTGTCTCTCGATGCAAAAATCAACAAGCGCATCGGAAAGGCTTCCACTGCTATGTCCAGACTGGCCAAGGGAGTGTGCAAAAATGGAGTACTGACATGGAACACAAAAGTCCGAGTGTATCAAGCCTGTGTCCTCAGTACCTTGCTCTATGGCAGCGAGGCCTGGACAACGTATGTCAGCCAAGAGCGACGTCTCAACTCATTCCATCTTCGCTGCCTCCGGGGAATCCTTGGCATCAGGTGGCAGGACTGTATCTCCAACACAGAAGGCCTCGAGGCGGCCAACATCCCCAGCATATACACCCTACTGAGCCAGCGGCGCTTGAGATGGCTTGGCCATGTGAGCCGCATGGAAGATGGCAGGATCCCCAAGGACACATTGTACAGCGAGCTCGTCACTGGTATCAGACCCACTGGCCATCCATATCTCCGCTTTAAAGACATCTGCAAACACGACATGAAGTCCTGTGACATTGATCACAAGTCATGGGAGTCAGTTACCAGTGATTGCCAGAGCTGGCGGGCAGCCATAAAGGCGGGGCTAAAGTGTGGCGAGTCGAAGAGACTTAGCAGTTGGCAGGAAAAAAGACAGAAGCGCAAGGAGAGAGCCAACTGTGTAACAGCCCCGACAACTAATTTTATCTGCAGCGCCTGTGGAAGAGTCTGTCACTCCAGAATTGGCCTTTATAGCCACTCCAGGCGCTGCTTCATAAACCACTGACCACCTCCAGGCGCTTACCCATTGTCTCTCGAGACAAGGAGGTCACAGAAGAAAGGTTGTAATGTTCTCTGTTCAGCAGTGTTTGTAGTTGCTTAGAAGTAAGGATTCTTAGTGATAGCTATAGGCGTTTAGTGTTACTAATATAGGAGAACGTGTTAAAGTAAAAAGGTGTTGTCTGATAAGATATGAATTTGCACATTTTTTGTGCTAGAATACTATACTACCAGTATGTAACACTGATATCATTTTTCTACCCCATAAGAAATACCCATTTGTATATGTAGCAGTGTTAAACTGAA
Organism: Heterodontus francisci; assembly: GCF_036365525.1. Lineage (NCBI taxonomy): Eukaryota > Metazoa > Chordata > Chondrichthyes > Heterodontiformes > Heterodontidae > Heterodontus > Heterodontus francisci. Next base: position 132,766,343 of record NC_090374.1, on the reverse strand, counting down.
TTGATCCTCCATTCAAGGGGAGGGGGATGTTGTGATAGTGGAAGTAAGCAAAGCTGTTTTTATGCATATGTATGTACCACAACCGGAAGTGATATAATCACCCATGTGGTGCCGCCATCATGCCCAGCTAGGAGCACATGTAAGAACAGTCTCTCAATAAAACATCAAGTATAATGTTTATGCTGACTCTTCAACTGAGTTTGTATTGATCTCAGCCCAGATAATACAGCATGTTTTATTTAGCCTCCTCCTCAGGTTCCTACCATAATAAATGCTGGTATCCAGTCAATTCAGTTCCCTCCTACAACGGGTTTTATTTAGCCTCCTCCTAAGGTTCCCATCATAATAAATGCTCATGTCCAGTCAATTTGATTCACTCCATGTCACATTAAGAAGCAGCTGAACACCCCAGACTTAGACAATATCCTGGATGTGATGCTGAAGAGCTGTGCAGCAAAGCTATCCCATCCTAGCCAAGTAATTCAAGTACAGCTGTAACACTAGTATCTATCTGACAATGTGGATGATTGCCAACGTATAGCCTATTCACAAAAAAGTAGGATAATTCTAACCCAGTCAATGACTGGTTTATCAGTCTCCTCTCAATCATCAGTAAAGTGATAGAGGTAGTTATCAGTAGCAACATTTAGCAACAGCTTTTCACTATTGGCCCGTTCACAAATGCTCAGTTTGATCTGCCAGAATCATTCAGCTCCTGACCTCATAACAGTCTTGATCCAGATAAGTACACAAGAGCTAAATGCCAGAGAAGAGGTAAGAACATCTGCCCTTTCGACTGAATATGGCACCAGGAAGCCTTAGGAAAAATGGGTCAAAGGGAAAACTTTCTACTTGTTGGAGTCATAACACACAAAGGAAGATGGTTGTAGTTGTCGAATGTCAGATAACAAAGCTCCCGGACATCATAACAGGAGTTCATTAGTGATGTGTCCTTAGTTCAACCATCTTCAGCTGCTTCATTCTTCTCCATCATAAAGACAGGTGTGCTGCTGTTTGTTGGTGATACTACAGCTTTCAGCTCCAATCACTTCTCCAATAGTGAAGCATCCAACACCAGCCTACAACAGGGTTTGGACAATATCCAGGCTTGAGCTGAAAAGTGGCTTGTAAGTGCTGGATAATAACTGTCTAAAATAAGAGAAAGCTCTCTTCTCTTAACTGTCAATTGTACCATCATCACAAGTCATCCACCATCAATACTTTTGGGGTTATTTTTGGCCATAAACTGAACTGGACCAACCACATTAACACTATAGATATAAAAGCAGGATTAAAGGTATGATAACTGGCTCACCTCCTGATCCCTGAAAACATGTTTAGCACCTACAAGGCTCAAACTAGAAGTATGATGAAATAGTCACCATTACATGGATGACTTCAGCAGCAGCAACACTCAAAAATGTGCAGGACAGAGCAGTTCGCTTGAGCAGTGCCCCTGATTCAATATTCACCACCTCCACCACTAGTGTACTGAGACCAGAGTACAGACTACCTACAGAATGTACTGTAGTAACTCACCAATGACAGCACGTCCCTCTACTATGACCTATACCACAAAAAAAGACAAGAGCAGCAATGTCATGGGAACATCATTGATCTCCAAGATTCATTCCAAGGCATAAACAGTTTCTTCATCGTCGCCAACATCATTGTGAATGTACCAACACTACAAGGACTGCAGTGGATAATGAAGACCCACCACTTTCTCATAGGCATAGGGATAGGCAACATCCCGCATTCTGAGTATAACTAAAAGAAATGCCACCTGATAGATATAGGTATCCCTTGTGCGAACAATAGAACTAGAGGGCATAACACATTCAAAAGAATAACACTTGGCTGTTCATCACATAACAGCAAAGAGCTGCTGATAGGCCATAGAAAGGAAATAAAAAACAAGAAGAACAAAGATCGAGGGCCCAACATATTCAACTGGGGAAGATTCTGCCAAGAGAAACAAGGGTGCATTTTTATCTTTCCTACATAGACGTTAAACATTACCTGGGCAGCACGCAGAGTGGAATATCTGATGGGGATAACTGCACAAGCTGACAGATATTTCTTGCATTGAAACTGAAGGAAGAAACATTTGCTGTCACGGTAATCCTTCCTATAAAATAAAACCTCCTCTCTAACTCTGCCCAGGCAATGTTTAATGCCCAAGTAGTAAAAATGAAAATTGACCCCATTGAGTTTCTCTTTGGGTAGTCTGCTTAATTAGGTTTAGCTCACTATCCAACATCAGCAACTCTGATTATAGAACATCCTCACCTAGATAAGAGGTAGATTCTAACCTCAAAAGTTTTTCACCTTGAAGATTTTAAAGAAGTAAATGAAGAACTTTCCTTTTTAAAGTCTGGCTATTTGCTGCCAACTATTAAAATATTTCTAGCAATTATTCAAAAAATGTGAGGTAAACTTCAAATATAAATAAAAGGGAAACTACAGTCTGCTGAGCACACAGCGAAAGGTGCACCAGTGTCAGTATTAATGTACTGATTATTGTCACTTTGCCATCTTTAACACATCACTGCTAAAGCTATTCAGATAGATTCTTGTTTGTTTCCTGATTTTCTCCCTGCTGTCCTGAAGACGTTGACCTAGAAAGTGAATCACTTTGTGCCCTTGTCACAGGTGTAAAGTGGGAGCCCACATGATTTATCTGCGCCAGAGGCGCACCTCCAGACATATTGGTAAAGGCTGCTTTATGGTATCCATAGCACATGCCTGAAATATTCCATTAGCTCCTTTGCATATGCAAATAGGGGGTCTAATGCCTGTCATAGGCCCTATTTTCATAATGGTTTGTGATTCATGGCAGCATGCGCCAGTATTCTCAGCTGCTTGGCAGCCAAATAAGCTTTCCTTAAAGGCACCACTAGATGCTGCCACCAGAATGTTAAGTATTTAGTTATTACTTACCTTGTTGTGAAGCCAGGAGGAGCAAGAGTACTGCTGCCAGCTCCAAATTGAATTTCCTGTTTGCCACCCTCCTTCTGATTTTCCCTTCTTCTGGATTATCTTCATCTGAGCCAGCCAATCTTGGTGTCTATCAATATAATAAAAGCAAAATACTGCAGATACTGGAAATCTGAAATAAAAACAAGAAATGCTGGAAATACTCAGCAGGTCTGGCAGCATCTGTGGAGAAAGAAGCAGAGTTAACGTTTCAGGTCAGTGGCCCTTTTTCAGAACTCTGTAGAAGGGTCACTGACCTGAAACGTTAACTCTGCTTCTCGCTCCACAGATGCTGCCAGACCTGTTGAGTATTTCCAACATTTCTTGGTGTCTATCAAGACTGCCGCCTCGAGCTCATCAGTAATTGAAGCCAGTCGACCAATTTCCCATGGTGTTGCCACTGGCCTCTTTAGGTATGAGCAGTGTGAATGCACATTAAGAGGCTGGTGGGAAGACCACAAGCTAATTTCTAGGCTATTGTCTCTTGCTGGTAAAAAGTTCCACAGATGCCAACAGCTCTCAGGTACCTCACCCAAATGGCATCCCCCACCCCCTCCCTCCCACACAAATTATTCATTTCTGCATTTAGACAGTGGGGCAGGAGATTTAGACTTCTGCCAAAAACAGGCATGAAGTTTGCACAGTGGCCATGGGAGGCCCTTACTATTTGAATGCAGCTGGTAAGCCAATGGGCAATCCACTGCAGCTTTTTAGGAGTGACCACCAAACAATCCTTGTGGAGATGATGTCCCTTCTTCACACTGAGGATACTGTCCATTGTGTTGTGTGACTCTCTAACCATGCTGAATGGGATAGATTCAGAACAGATGTAGCAGCTCAAAACTGGGCATCCATGAGGCACTGTGGGCGATCAGCGGTAGCAGAATTGTATTCAACCACAATCTGTAACCTCATGGGCTGGCATATGCCCCACTCTACCATTACCATCAAGCCAGGGGATCAATCCTGGTTCAATGAGGAGAGCAGGATAGCATGCCAGGAGCAGCACCAGACATAGCTAAAAATGGGGTGCCAACCTGATGAAGCTACAGTGCAGGACGACATGCATGCTAAACAGCAGAAGCAGCTTGCAATAGACAGAGCAAAGTGATACCACAGCCAACGGATTAGATCAAAGCTCTGCAGTCCTGCCACATCCAGTCATGGACAATTAAACAACTAACCAGAGGAGGAGGCTCCACAAACATCCTCATCCTCAATGATGACGGAACCCAGCATGTAAGTGCAAAAGATAAGGCTGAAGCATTTGCAACCATTTTCAGTCAGAAGTTTGAGTGGTTGATCCATCTCAGCTGCATCCTGAGGTGCCCAGCATCACAGATGCCAGTCTTCAGCCAATTCGATTCACTCCGCATGATATCAAGAAATGGCTGAAGATACTGGATATGGGCTGCAACAGCATCCCAGCTGCAGTACTGAATACTTGTGCTTCAGAACTATCTGGTCCCCTAGCCGAGCTGTTCCTGTACCGCTACAACCCTGGCATCTACCTGACAACGTGGAAAATTGCTCAGGTATGTCCTGTCCACAAAAAGCAGGACAAATCCGGCCAACTACCGCCTCATTAGTCTACTCTCGGTCATCAGCAAAGTGATGGAAGGTGTAGTCGACAATGCTATCAAGTGGCACTTACTCAGCAATAACCTGCTCACTGATGCTCAGGTTGGGTTCCGCCAGGGCCACTCAGCTTCTGACCTCATTACAGCCTTGGTCCAAGTGTGGACAAAAGAGCTGAATTGCAGAGGTGAGGTGAGAGTGATTGTCCTTGACATTGAGGCAGCATTTGACTGAAAGTGGCATCAAGGAGCCTTAGCAAAATTAAACTCAATGGGAAATAAGGGGAAAACTTTCCACTGTTGATGTCATACCTAGTACAAAGGAAGATTGTTGTGGTTGTTGGAGAGAAAATCTTAAGCCCCAGGACATCACTTCAAGAGTTGCTCAGAGTAGTGTCCTAGGCCCAGCCATCTTCACCTGCTTCAGCAATGACCTTTCCTCCATCATAAGGTCAGAAATGAGGATGTTCGCTGATGATTGCACAATGTTCAGTGTGTAGCATCTACAGGTTGCACTGCAGCTACCCATCAAGGCTTCTTTGACAGCACTTTCCAAACCAGCGACCTCTACCACCTAGAACGACACCGGCAGCAGACACATGGGAACACCACCACCTGCAAGTTCCCTCCAAGACACAATATCGCTGTTCCTTCACTGTCGCTGGGTCAAAAACCCTTCCTAACTGCACTGTGGGTGCAGCTACACCAGATGGACTGCAGAGATTCAAGAAGGTGGTCCACCAAGGGCAATTAGGGATGAGGTCCTTGTCCTTTTCCATGGCTAACCTAAACCTGATGGTATTATGATCATTGTTCCTAAAAGTTCTCCAATTGACACTTGATCCATTTAACCCACCTCTTTCCCCGGAATCAGATCCATCAATGCCTCTTTCTTTGTTGCGCTGGAAACATACTGATGCAGAAAATTCTCTTGACATATTTCAGAAACTCTTCCCTCTCTCTGCCATTTACACTATTACTATCCCAGTCTATATTTGAATAATTAAAGCCTCCCTTATAATTTCTCTAGTTTTTGTGCTTATATAATTTCCTTGCAAATTTAGGAACATAGAAGTATAGGAAATAGGAGCAGGAGTAGGCCATTCAGCCCTTCGAGCCTGTTCCACCATTCAATTAGTTCATGATTGATCTTAATGCCATTTTCCGGCACTATCCCCATATCCCTTGATATCTTTAATATCTAGACATCTATCTCTGTCTTGAAGATGCTCAATGACTGAGCCTCCACAGCCCTCTGGGATACAGAATTCCAAAGATTCACCAACCCTCTGAGTGAAGAAATTCCTCGTCATCTCAGTCCTAAATGGCCTGCCTGTTATTCTGAGACTGTGTCCCCTGGTTCTAGACCGCCAGGGGAAACATCCTTCCTGCATCCACCCTGTCGAGCCCTGTAAGAATTTTGTGTGCTTCAATGAGATCACCTCTCATTTTTCCAAACTCTAGAGAATATAGGCCCAATCTGCTCAATTTATCCTCATAGGACAATCCCCCCATCCCAGGGATCAGTCTGGTGAACCTTCATGGCACTCCCTCTATGGCAAGTATATCCTTTGTTAGGTAAGGAGACCAAAACTGTACACAATACTCCAGGTGCGGTCTCACCAAGGCTCTATACAATTGCAGCAAGACTTCTTTACTCCTGTACTCAAATCCTCTTGCAATAAAGGCCAACATACCATTTGCCTTCCTAATTGCGTGCTGCACCTGCATGTTAGCTTTCAGTGACTTATGAACAAGGACAACCAGGACCATTTGGATATCAACACTTCCCAATCTCTCATTATTTAAGAAATACTCTGCATGTATGTTTTCCTACCAAAATGGATCACTTCACATTTTTCCACATTATATTCCATCTGCCATGTTTTTCCCACTCACTTAGCCTGTCAAAATCCCCTTGAAGCCACTTTGCATCCTCCTCACAACTCATATTCTCACCTAGTTTTGTGTCATCAGTAAAATTTGAAATATTGCATTTGGTCCCCATATCCAAGTCATTGATATAGATAATGAATAACTGGGGCCCAAGCACTGATCCTTGCGATACCCCACTAGACACAGCCCATAATTCCTATTCTTTTGTCTGAATATGTGCTATGACAAATGATGATTTTTTTCAATCCATCGGCTGGAAACCTGAATTAAATTTTTTTTAAAAGGTGACTGCTAGCAGCTAAAATGGCCACCAAAATTTGCATCAAAATCCTCTACATTACAATGCTTTGAGAGGGAGTCGAATTTTCTGGCCAGTTCCCTCCAGAACAATGACTTGGGAAGTTTGAAGTGCATCGCCTGGCCAGTCCCCATTAACAAAACATTTAAAGGCAAACACTTGGAACATTAAACTGGTGGAGATGAACCACTCAAAGGTAATCACTTGAACAATGGAACCTTGGTTGAGGGAAGGGAATTCCTAGACATGAACTAACTAAGTTGCAAAAGGAAATATACATTGAGCCATAATGTGATAGGCCAACCATTTGTGTGCTTTAAGCTGGATTTTCTCTTTCTGCAGCAGTCAAGGAACTGGACACTGATCAGAAGAAACCCAATGTGGGTTCCCTCTCTCTCTCTCGCTCGCCAGTCCACCTGGCAAGTTTCAAGCCCTGCCTTCTGGCTGTAACCACCTAAGCCTATGACTGCGGCAGACAGAGACCCCGTGAAGGAACTCATCCACATTGCTGTTTCCAGGAGGACCACCGAACCTGCTGTCCACACCTATCAGCCTGGAAAGCTCAGGATCACTGGAAGTCAATAGTCAACAAAAAAAAATCTGGAATTAAAAGCTAGTCTAATTATGGCCATGAAACCATTGTCGATTGTTGTAAAAACCCATCTGGTTCACTAATGTCCTTTAGGGAAGGAAATCTGCTGTCCTTACCTGGTCTGGTCTACATGTGACTCCAGACCCACAGCAATGTGGTTGACTCTTAAATGCCCTCTGAAATGGCCCAGCAAGCCACTCAGTTGTAACTATCTGCTATGAAGTCAATAAGGAATGAAACTGGACAGACAACCCGGCATTGACCTTGGCACCGGAAACAACAATGGTAAACCCAGCCCTGTCGACCCTGCAAAGTTCTCCTTACTAACATCTGGGGGCTTGTGCCAAAGTTGGGAGAGCTGTCCCACAGTCTTGTCAAGCAATAGCCTGATATATCATACTCATTGAATCATACCTTACAGACAATGTCCCAGACAGCGCCATCCCCGGGTACATCCTGTTCCACCGGCCGGACAGACACAGCAGAGGTGGCAACAGAGTGGTATACAGTCAGGAGGGAATTGCCCTGGGAGTCCTCAGCATCGACTCTGGACCCCATGAAGTCTCATGGGATCAGATCAAACATGGACAAGGAAACCTCCTGCTGATTACCACCTACTGCCCTCCCTTAGCTGATGAATCAGTACTCCTCCATGTTGAACACCACTTGGAGGAAGCACTGAGGGTGGCAAGGGTGCAGAATGTACTCTGGGTGGGAGACTTCAATGTCCATCACCAAGAGTAGCTCGGTAGCATCACTACTGACCGAGCTGGCCAAGTCCGAAAGGACCTAGCTTCAAGACTGGGTCTGCAGCAGGCGATGAGCGAACCAACAAGAGGGAAGAACATACTCGACCTCGTCCTCACCAATCTGCCTGCCGCAGATGCTTCTGTCCATGACAGTATTGGTAGGAATGACGACCGCACAGTCCTTGTGGAGATGACGTCCAGCCATCACACTGAAGATACCATCCATCGTGTTATGTGGCGCTGCCACTGTGCTAAATGGGACAGATTTCGAACAGATCTGGCAATGCAAAACTGGGCTCCATGAGGCGCTGTGGGCCATCTGCAGAAGCAGAATTGTTCTTAACCACAATATGTAACATCATGGCTCGGCATATTCCCCACTCTACCATTACCATCAAATTGGAGATCAACCCGATTCAATGAAAAGTGCTGGAGGGCATGCCAGGAGCAGCACCAGGCATACCTCAAAATGAGGTGTCAATCTGGTGAAGTTACAACCCAGGACAACTTGCATGCCAAACTGCATAAGCAGCACGCTTTCGACAGAGCTAATCGATCCCATAACCAACGGATCAGATCTAAGCTCAGCAGCCCTGCAACATCCAGTCATGAATGGTTGTGGACAAATGAACAATTAACTGGAGGAGGTGGCTCCACAAATAGCCCCATCCTCAATGATGGGGGAGTCCAGCACTTCAGTGCAAAAGACAAGGCTGAAGCATTTGCAACAATCTTCAGCCAGAAGTGTCGAGTTGATGATCCATCTTGGCCTCCTCCTCAAGTCCCCAGCATCACAGATGCCAGACTTCAGCCAATTCGATTCACTCCACGTTATATCAAGAAACCATTTAAGGCACTGGATACTGCAAAGGTTATGGGCCCTGACAATATTCCGGCAATAGGACTGAAGACCTGTGCTCCAGAACTTGCTACGACCCTAGCCAAGCTGTTCCAGTACAGCTACAGCACTGGCATCTACCCGGCAATGTGGAAAATTGCCCAGGTATGTCCTGTACACAAAAAGCAGGACAAGTCCAACGCGGCGAATTACTGCCCCATCAGTCCACTCTCAATCATCAGTAAAGTGATGAAGATGTCATCGACAGTGCTATCAAGCAGCACTTGCTTAGCAATAACCTGCTCACTGATGCTCAGTTTGGGTTCCGCCAGGGCCACTCAGCTCCTGACCTCGTTACAGCCTTGGTTCAAACATGGAGAAAAGAGCTGAACTCAAGAGGTGATATGCGAGTGACTGCCCTTGACATCAAGGCAGCATTTGACCGAGTGTGGCATTAAGGAGCCCCAGAAAAACTGGAGTCAATGGGAATTAGGGGGAAAACTCTCCGTTGGTTGGAGTCGTACCTAATGCAAAGGAAGATGGTTGTGTTTGTTGCAGGTCAATCATCTGAGCTCCAAGACATCACTGCAGGAGTTCCTCAGGGTAGTGTCCTAGGCCCAACGATCTTCAGCTGCTTCATCAGTGACCTTCCTTCAATCATAAGGACAGAAGTGGGGATGTTCGCTGATGATCGAACAATTTTCAGCACCATTCGCGACTCCTCAGAAAATGAAGCAGTCCATGTAGAAATGCAGCAAGACCTGGAGAATATCCAGGATTGGACTGATAAGTGGCAAGTAGCATTCGCGCCACACAAGTACCAGGTAAATGACCATCTCCAACAAGAGAGAATCTAACCATCACTCCTTGACATTCAATGGCATTACGATTGCTGAATCCCCCACTATCAACATCCTGGGGGTTACCAATGACCAGAAAATGAACTGGAGTAGCCATATAAATACCATGGCTACAAGAGTAGGTCAGAAGCTAAGAATCTTGTAGCAAATCAGGAGTGTGATGGAATACTCTCCACTTGCCTGGATGGATGCAGCTTCAACAACACTCAAGAAGCTCGACACCATCCAGGACAAAGCAGCTCGCTTGATTGGCACCCCATTCACAAACATTCACTCCCTCCACCACCACCGCACAGTGGCATCTACAAGATGCACTGCCGCAACTTCCAAACCCGCAAAATACTGCAGATGCTGGAAATCTGAAATAAAAACAAAAAGTGCTGGAAATACTCAGCAGGTTAGGCATCATCTGTGGAGTGAGAAGCAGAGTTAATGTTTCAGGTCTGTGTCCTTTCATCAGAACTGGCAAAGGTTAGAAAAGAATTAGATTTTAAGCAAGGTCTCCTCTCCAAGAACTGAACACCATTCAGGCCTGACTGTATGAGACACCTTAGCACAATCCAACAAATTAAACACAAGTATGGATTCACGGATCCCTAAATTGACCTTTATCAATATTTTGTACGATCTGTTAAAGCCAATAATATATTCCTCCATGGAATGGCCATCTATTTTCCAAAATTTTGGTTGTACATATTAACTTGAATGTTTATTTAAAGAGAGAGATAGGAATCCGTTAATTGTATATGAAATGCAGGTGGTGGGCATTAACTGGGGATTAACTCGCGCCCCTATTAAAATAGACACAGACTAAAACTAGGGTTGTTGGTTAGGAGGTGTATGCTTGTAATGTGTAACTCTCTTAAAAAAAACTGTGTGAAATTTGGCTTCAGTTCTATCCTTCACCAACTGGCTTTCTGGAATAGAACAACCAACAGTCCTTTTAGGAATGATGGTTAAATTACTCACTGCCTGATGAAAATGGATTCTGTGCATGTTCCACTCATTTGTATCTACAAATTTCAATCATTGTAGGACTCTGTATGCATATTTAAATACATACCCATCAAAAATAGGCCATTGCGCTGCACACCAACTTTACAGACCTGTATCAGATGGGTCTTAGGCATTGAAGGGATGGCTGGCTTTACCTCTTAATATTCCTCTGCCAGCCACCATGGGCAGAATGCAACTGAAAATCACCCTCTGCTTGTCATCAGCCTATTTAACCATTAAAAGCATCCTAGCAAAACCCAACCCTATTTTAAACCAATGTCAATACGTATGCACTTTTGAATAGGACTCATGGATAACAATTAGGAGCAGATGTTTCTCCTCCGTAATCCAGGTCATTCAGGTCAATTGTTGCACCTGAGTTGCTGCCTTCACTAAGATCAACTAACTCAACACTGACTGGGATGGAATCTGGGATCTTCCGGTTTGTATGATGTGCTACCACACTGAGTAGTGTGTTAAACCACCAAACTATCAGGGAGTCATCAGAAAGTTGTTTCATGTGGTCTAGATAAAAGAATGCCTTGTACAAGTGGTATACATACGTGATCTTATCTTCCTTTCAGTGGTCATTCACTTTTGCACTAATATAGGGTTATAGAAGACCCTTGGTATATATAACAATCTGTCTATGTGTTGCATTATACAGTTTGTGCAAAATTTATAGTGCTTGGTTCCATATGCATAGCACATGAATGCTGCAAGATGTGTTAGTGAATACCTGCCATAACAGAACAGCTGGTAGCTAAGAGTGAAACCAGAAATTGGTTAGAACAGACCCCTATTCATTTGTCTATATCAGATAACAGAGTTTCCTGTACAAATAGTATATTTTGCCTGTGTACATTCACGCTAAATTTGTGCCAGTGCTACCTTTTTAATGTATTGTCGACCATTTATGGAACATTACTTTCAAACCTAAAAATTCACTTTGTCGATGGATGATAATAAGTAACATATTCTGTACATAGTGTTTTCCGAACTGACTGTGTAAGGTTTCTCTAGCACAGTGGAATGAGAGAAATCAGTAGATCAAGCTGATGCAGACACATGAATATTGTAAGTCTTCAGGGAGACATGCCACGATAATTTCTTGCAGATGTGCTATAGGTCCCTGCAAATTACTAGACTGGAGAGGAAATGCTGGCCACACCCTCTGACGCACCAGGAGCACAGTACAGTACAGCAGCACATTGTGTGCATTAACATGCAATACATTCTTTTTGCAACAGCAATTTCTGTCTTGGATCAAAATGTATTATTTTAAATGGTAACTATTGCGTATTGTCTGAACTATTTACTTCAATTGAAACTATGGAGTTAGATTTTTTTTTCTCCAGAGCTGTAGGTAATAAGAGTCTCAGCAAAAGTAATTATGTCCTTTAAGTCATTCAAAAAAACCTCAACAAGTCTTAGGTTTAGAATTTGATTGAATGTTACAGGGTTACATATTGACTGAGATAATCAAATACACTGTGGTACATGATCGTTGCTGTATTACTGGAGTGATGGAAATGTTCCCTGTAAAAGTATCTGTTGTGTATTCACTGAATAAGTCTAACATGAGGTCTTACTGGAAGTAGCCATTGTTAATACACTTCAGCTACTTCAATATTCTACACTCCCTCTCCACTTTAAAAAAAACATACAGTAACTTGTAAAATGGTACATGAACATAATTTCCCAGAATACAATAACAATATCCTGAAGGTTGGGTTGCATGCTTGTTACAGTAATGACAACTAAACATATATGACCAATATTTCCAGAGTAATTTATATGTTAAAAAATTGTTTTTCCTTAACATGGTATGTCTTTTTAAAAAAATCATCATGACACAAAGTAATGAAAAGAACAACTTATTCTTCTTCTGTCCTACATACGTTCAAGTAACCGATCTGGCTTCTTTCTCTTTCTGTCAGGTATCTTCTTCCGTTTCCATTAGCTTGATTCTGCACTCTCAAAATCTCAGACTTTGTCTACCCTGAACTTTGACTTTGATTACCACCTCCACTTAATGGTAGGGACTGTGGAATGATTGATTAGTCTTAATCAAAGACCCTGATTCACTTTGCTCTACTGGTGGATTCTGTGATACCGGCAAACTTTCAGTTTCTTCGTGAATTGTACTTTCTTTCTGACTTCCATTTGGGACTGTGGGAATTTGGACTATAGGAGTTTTCTCATGCTCTCCCTTTGCCATATTTCCTCTTTCAAGCAAATGATCTACATGACACTGATGGAATCTCTCTCCAACCCTCACTAGATATGTGAATGCACCTAGTCTTTTTACAACAACTCCAAACACATACTTCTCCTTATTACCTCAGTGGTTTTTCACCATGACCTTCTGACCAGCACTGAACTCTCGAAGTTTCATGCTTCGAATATCAAACTTATCTTCACTGCTTTTCTCTTACTTTACTATTGACGTCAGGCTTAAGCAAACTGAACCTTTTCCTAGGAGGGTTCTTCTTTGTAAGAGTGTAATGGAATCTGTTGCATCTATCAAAACAGGCAGAAAGTATCTTTGTTTAACATCTCATCCAACAGTCAACATCTCCAACAATTCAAGACGTTGACAGTGCTGCACTGAAGTGTCAGCATAGATTGTGTGCTCAAGTCCTGGATTGGTGCTTGGACTCACAAATAACTAACTTGTAATGAGAGTGTGAGCTTGAAGACAAGCTAACAAGCGGGGCCCAATTTCTGTAGCAAGCCCAAACAAATTCGACAGCAAAGGAATGTAGATTCTGTGACAAGTGACCAGGTGGGCAGACAGTAAGTTTACCTACCAAGGGCAAAGATAGAGTGCAGAAACTGCTGCAATAACACTAGATACAAGATATTGATGCACGAAGTACAAAGTCACACTGAGTGCCCAAAAATGTGATGCTGGATCCAATTTCAATAGATATGTTGCTGCGATGGATATTGGGCATTATAGATGGATGAGACAATTAATTCTAAATTCAAGAGGCTCCACATGTTAACCAAGCTATCTAAGTTTTATTCTGTAGGCTGGCCCCTGAACCACTTCATTAAAGGTCTATTATCAATGGAATGAAGCCTTTTCATACATGGTGTGAATAAGCTTTTGTTCTTGTTCACTTTGCACCTGTTTAAGGATCCTTTTTCTGCGAGACCACTTGGCACAAGTTATTCTCTCAATTTTAAGTGCTGATGTGGGAGCCAGTCTCCATAGCATTATTGTGCTCTGCTATGTAATGTGAAGATCCAAGGTGCAATTTTGGTGTGCATGTATTAACCCAGAAGATAGTGGGGTAGGGTGTATAGGGCAGCTAACTGGAGCAGTCAATGTGGGATGTGATTGATTTTTACGGTGGGCCCGAGCTACCAGAAAACCACAAGTGTGGCAGCCAGTCCAGCCCTTACAGGCTTCTCATACTTATTCCTGCACCTCGGTCATGGGGCTGGATTTTTAAAGCCGGTTCAGTGCGGGAGTGGGTGCGTGCACAATGTAAAGATTGCGTTCTTTAAGGTCGGCACTGGATCCTGCCCCCTCTGGAATGCAACACCATTTTTAAAGGGACATTAGGAGGGCGGGGATGGGAATCTTGCACACCTCCAATTAAGTGTCTGTTGAGCTCCTTGAGGAGTTCATTGGCAGGATTGTCAGCAGCAGTTTTCAATCTTCAAAGGAAGGGGATGGGGAAAATGCCAAGTCTGGAACATGGCAGGGTGTACAGGTGATGAATACTATGGGGGACCATGAGGTCTATGGGAAGGGATGATTAAAATAATGCAGAGGCCCAAAATAAAGCTCAGCTAGTTCAAAAGTGTCACAGTGTAGCTGTTGCTGGAGCTGGATGACTTATTTTTCCCAGTGGTGAATGGCAGGAATCTTGAGAAGGATGCGAGGCCGCGGGCATCACTTGGGCACCCGGGGTTGGCAGGGGAAGGGCTGGTGAATGCACAAAGCCCAGCTGAGGGAGTTCAGATGGGAACAGGCTGCACTGACATTGGACAGAGCAGCCAAGATGAGCTGTAGCAGGTGCAACCTCCTGGACAGCAAGAGGTCATCGAAGCACAGCAGGGTTAAGGTGTGGGGGCGGGTTGTGTGGGGGCTGCAAGGGGCTACCCAAGACATTGGGTGCACAGCCCAAGAGTGAGAAAGCTGTAAATGACAGAGCGCAAGTGCTGTGGGAGGCTATGTCTATCCAGCCAGATGGTTTTGGACCTGTGTGCTCTGATTCACAATGAGCTGAGGCTTCGCAACCCTCATGGCAGTCCTTTACCTACAGCTGTTATGGTCTCCTTTGCCCTGAATTTCTATACAACCAGAGATCAGTTGTGGACCTAGGTGGCATCTCGCAGTGGGCAGTTCATCACACCATCAGGCAGGTCACGGTTGCCATATTCCAGAGGGCGGGGGATTACATCCACTTTGACACCGATGGGCCTGTGCTGGCACAGAGGGCATTGGGTGTCACCTCCATTGCTGGATTTCCCCAAGCTGCAGGGGGAATTTGATTATTGATTGTATCCATGTGGCCATCAAGACACCAGTGACCATCCAGTAAGATCCATCAACCGAAAGGGCTTCCACTCCCTCAACACCCAACTGGTCTGCGACCACAACTAAAGCTTCTTCCATGTATGTGCTTGCTTTCCTGGCAGCTGCCATGGCTCCTTCATTCTCCACCAGTCCAACCTGCCTCAGAACGGTGAGGTGGCCTCCTCTTGCCACCCAGCAGGAAGAGGACCTCCCTTCTCTCTCTCACTGCCTCCAGCATTAGGATCCGGTCGGCATTGATGAAGTGAGGGTCTGCCCCGCCCTCCAGCTCCCCTGTGACATCTCACTTCTCTCAGGTGCAGTGCAAGGTTTTGGCAGAAAATGCAGATCTCTCCCTCAGCACAACCAGCAGCCTTAGTGATGGCTGCTGTGGGGTGTCTACATGAACACCATACTTGATATGACCTACCTCCATTCCCAGCCCCACTGTCTCTAAGTGGACAGAAAACCCATCTCCACACCAATTAAGGGCTTACCCATTTGAAAATCTGAATCTGAATCAGTTTCCCACTGGAGACAGGTTTCTGATCCAAAACCAGACCCGGCTCCTATTTCCTGCCTCCGTTACCAAAATCCAGCCCATGATCCCTCCCTGCTTCCTTGCATAAGGCTATGTCAGAGGGTAGATCTGTGCAGATTTTGGTGACTGGGACATGCTAATGATATGCCCACCAAATGTGGATGCTTTGAGATCTGGATTGCCTAAGGTTGCAGCAATATCAAGGCTATCGTGTCCCACATACTTTGTCCATTTATTTGTAAAAACAAAATGTTGGATAATGTTAGCTTGGTAGGTTTTTTGATAGCTGGAAGTTTCTTTTGTAACTGTTTCCAAGTTATATAGTGGTTCTGTCGGCATTCATTCTCCTTTCCTACTCCTCCAAGACACTCTGCTCTCCCTGTCTGTGGAGAAGATTCCTTGGAGAGTCAAAAAGGCATTTGTGCAGCATGAGCAGCATTTGAAAAGTCTGATACATTTTTGGACCACTGTTCCATAACTACTTTCACTCCCTCTAAGTTTTAATTCCAGCAAGAATTTACACACCTTTAAATGCCTTCTGCAGCTCTTTATGTAGCTGTAGCAGTGCAGCAAATCACCACACCCCAACATGCTCTGTAGGCTCCCAGTAGTAGGCTGATTTCATTCTGGAAGATCGCTGTGCAATTGAAATGAGATCCAAACCAACAATTAGCATGAAAATAACTGCGTGCCATTTGGGCAGATGCAATACCTGTTCTATACTGTTCACAAACCCTCTGCATTCAAAATTGAAAATCTGCTTCTTGACAACATTTTTGGGTTAGTTTCAATTCCCACAAAAGCTAAGAACATAAGAACATAAGAAATAGGAGCAGGAGTAGGCCAATTGGACTATCGAGCCTGCTCTGCCATTCAATAAGATCATGGCTGATCTGATCATGGCCTCAACTCCACTTTCCTGTCTCCCCCCCCCCACCCATAACCCTTGACTTCCTTATTGAATATATTCAATGACCTGGGCTCCACTGCTCTCTGGGGTAGAGAATTCCAAAGATTAACAACCCTCTGAGAGAAGAAATTCCTCCTCATTTCCATCTTAAATGGGAGACACCTTATTCTGAAACAGTGCCCCCTAGTTCTAGATTCTCCCACGAGGGGAAACATCCTCTCAGCATCCACCCTGTCAAGCTCCCCTCAGAATCTTATATGTTTCAATAAGATCACCTCTCATTCTTCTAAATGCCAATGAGTGTAGGCACAAACTGATCAATCTTTTCTCATAAGACAACACCTTCATCCCAGGAATCAACCTAGTGAACCTTCTCTGAACTGCCTTCAATGCAACTATATCCGTCCTTAAACAAGGAGACCAAAACTGTATGCAGTACTCTCCAAGTGGTCTCATCAACGCCTTGTACAGTTGCAGCAAGACTTCACTACTTTTATACTCCATCCTACTTGCAATAAAAGCCAACATTCCATTTGCCTTCCAAATTACTTGCTGTACCTGCATGCTTCTCTCCTGGGTGGAGAAAAAGAGCAGAGGACCTGTCCTTGGGCAGATCAACACCACGGCACGGCACCTGCATGCTAACATTTTGTGATTTATGTACGAGGACACCAGGGATCCCTCTGTACATTCTCTAGTCTCTCTCCATTTAAATAATATTCTACTTTTCTATTCTTCCTACCAAAGTAGATAACTTCACATTTTCCTACGTTATAAGAGAGCGTGGGAAAATGGCGCACTGACACGGAACACAAAAGTCCGAGTGTATCAGGCCTGTGTCCTCAGTACCTTGCTCTACGGCAGCGAGGCCTGGACAACGTATGCCAGCCAAGAGCGACGTCTCAATTCATTCCATCTTCGCTGCCTTCGGAGAATACTTGGCATCAGGTGGCAGGACTATATCTCCAACACAGAAGTCCTTGAAGCGGCCAACATCCCCAGCTTATACACACTACTGAGTCAGCGGCGCTTGAGATGGCTTGGCCATGTGAGCCGCATGGAAGATGGCAGGATCCCCAAAGACACATTGTACAGCGAGCTCGCCACTGGTATCAGACCCACCGGCCGTCCATGTCTCCGTTATAAAGACGTCTGCAAACGCGACATGAAATCGTGTGACATTGATCACAAGTCGTGGGAGTCAGTTGCCAGCATTCGCCAGAGCTGGCGGGCAGCCATAAAGACAGGGCTAAATTGTGGCGAGTCGAAGAGACTTAGTAGTTGGCAGGAAAAAAGACAGAGGCGCAAGGGGAGAGCCAACTGTCCAACAGCCCCAACAAACAAATTTCTCTGCAGCACCTGTGGAAGAGCCTGTTACTCCAGAATTGGCCTTTATAGCCACTCCAGGCGCTGCTTCACAAACCACTGACCACCTCCAGGCGCGTATCCATTGTCTCTCGAGATAAGGAGGCCCAAAAGAACTCCATCTGCCAATTTTTTGCCCACTCACTTAACCCATCTATATCTCTTTGCAGACTCTTCTTGTCCTCCTCAGAACTTGCTTTCCCACCTACATTTGTATCATCAGCAGATTTGGCTACAATACACTCTGCCCCTTCATCCAAGTCATTAGTATAGATTGTAAATAGGTGAGGCCCAGGACTGATCCTGTGGCACCCACTAGTTACAGTTTGCCAACCTGAAAATGACCCATTAATCCTGACTCTCTGTTTCCTGTTAGTTAGTCAATCCTTATTATTTCTAAGCTCTGCCATAATTGGTGTTGGAGAGCAATTTACATTACAGGAAATGTATTTTCCTGTGTTTGGAAAAATGGGAGAAATGCCACTTTTCATTGTAACTTTTGATCTGCGAATGAAGGAGCAGGAATGAGAAGTTTTGATACATACTCAATTCTTGGAAATGCAGTTTTGATAGTGATGATGAATATAGCTGCAAACTATAAAGCATTAGTAATGAGGGTCCTTTAATAGATCTCAAGCAGCTAACAAGCCACTTAACCAATATAAAGATTGAAATGTTTATTAATCCAAATATGGATTGTGAAAAGTTTATGAAGAATGCCACAAAAATGAGAGAAAAGCTTAATTTTCTGAGTAGATCCTGAACATATTGGCACATCTTTAATGGAGAATTACTAACTGATTATCGATGGAGGACATTCCTCAAATACAAAAAGGCTGCATCCAGCATGGGAATTTGTCACAGATAGAGTGAATTCCAGGTTAATGATTTGTATGACTTGGTGGGAGTTCAGGAAAAAGTTGCATTAAAAAATTGTTACGGTCAAGTGATGAGGGGTCGAAGGGCTTCCCTCTTTTTCTTTTCATTGTTTGACCACAACAGATTTAATTATTTCTTAAAGTGGATGTACTGGCCAATTCAGTAGGTGTTTGATTACTTGCTTGCCATGATCAGAACAAGAACCAATCGGACAGGTTTTCTTGAGCTTAACAAAGAAAGAGGTTAACTTTATTGTACCTAAACTGAGCTAATGAATATAATAAACTACTTGCCAACTTTCACTCACACACACACACACGAGAGGTTTACACACACACACATAGGTTACAGAGTGGGAAAGGGTAGATTGGTTGAGTTTGACTCCATAGAAAAAAGGGGTATACAGTCTGTGGCATTTGGTGATTTAGCTGAATTCAGTAGTCCTGAGGATTTTAGTTTGAAGAGGTAGATGACTGGTTTGGTGAGTCTGATGGAGACAGCGATGCAGATGATTTCCTCCAATGGGGTTTCTGATTGTAGCCAGAGTATGCAAAGGTAGTCAGTCAACAGGCAGAGTTCAAAGCTTGTAAGCTGAAATGGAGAGAGAGAGAGAGAGAGGGAACCCCACTTGCGTCAGCATGTGTCAGAGTCCAGAAGTTTCTCCTCTCTGCTGCAGAAAGACACAAGCTCAAAACCACAGATGAGGAGTGGCTTGTCACATGACAGTCACCCAGTGATTCAAATATGGTGGCAGCGTTTCACTTCTTGCTAAAAAGAACAGGCAGTTCCCTTAAACTTCTTGGGTCTTGGTTCTTGCTGGGACAAGCAGCCATTTTGTCTCCAACTCACTGGCCTTATAATGCAGGATACAGTGTTGCAAACTAGGTGGCCATTCTAAGCGGCCATCAAAGTCATCTTTTATCTGGTCTCTCTTAAATTTCTTCAAAAAATATAAATTCAGATCTCCAGTCAGTGGATTAAAGAAAATTATCATTCAACAAAGCAAGTTGGCGTGACAAAATAAAATAAATGCAATGTTACAGTACAGCATATATAGAGACATAAAACTGTAACAATTGCTGTAAGCATTAAGAACTGATTGGTGTTTTCATTTCCATTGAAAGCATTTGTTCAACTATCTACACTGCTACCATCCCTTCATTCTTCTCTTGCATCTGATCGCTCCCCCAGTCTTCCAGCCATTAAAGCCCTGAACCCCCATCAATCTGCAGTTTCTTTCCTATCTTCCACTCACTTTTGCCAAGTTTATTTCTTCCATAAAATCCACATCATATGCCTTCAATTCCCCACCCAACTCTTGGCTATTCAACTACTTTTCTTGGCTCCCACACTAACTGGACCTTGTTAATGGTTCATTTTTCTCAGACAATCCTGTCCATCATCTACAAGGCACAAGTCAGGACTGTGATGGAATACTCTCCACTTGCCTGGATGGGTGCAGCTCCAACAACATTCAAGAAGCTCAACATCATTCCGGACAAAGCAGCCCACTTGATTGGCACCCCATCCCCCACCTTCAACGTTCACTCCCTTCACCACCGATGCACAGTGGCAGCAATGTATACCATATACAGGATGCACCGCAGCAATTCACCAAGGCTCCTACGACAGCACCTTCCAAACCCACTCCCTCTTCCACTTAGAAGGACAAGGGCAGCAGATGCATGGGAACACCACCACCTGCACATTCCCCTCCAAGCCACACACCATCCTGACTTGGAACTATATCACTGTTCCTTCACTGTCCCTTGGTCAAAATCCTGGAACTGCCTTCCTAACAGCACTATGGGTGTACCTACAACCCAAAGACTGCAGCAGTTCAAGAAGGCAGCTCACCACCACCTTCTCAAGGGCAATTAGGGATGGGTAATAAATGCCAGCAATGCCCACATCCTATGAACAAATGAAAAAAACAGACAGACAGGCATTAAGTTGGAGGTGGCAACATGCTCCAGGGTCTTAGAGAGGAAAGGATAGTTAGAGATAGGACAATAGTTGGATAAGATGGATAGCTTGAGGGTCAAGTTGGCTGATTACATGATTTTAAAAGAAGAGAAGCATTGAGGCACCCTCTCCCTGTGCTGCAGCTTCAGCAGGGGCCACCACCAGCAGTAATGCTGCCAAGTCTGCTGAGCTTTGGCCCACTGATTGGGCTGGCAGCTCTAGGGGGCAGGCTGATACCCTCAATTGGACGGTGACTCCGGTGGGGGCGTACTTACAGGCTGCTGACAGTGAAATGTTGCCCAGGGTCCCACTGCCAACTGCAGCAGGGTTGGCTCCTGCTTTCGGACCAACTCCAGTGGGACCTCTTTGGGCTAACAAAATTCAGCCCCGGTTATGTTAGGCTAATTCCTGCATTGTGGTGCTCTAAGATTACCTGTAGCTACCCCACTATACAATGGGACAGGGTAAGTTGGTCCCAGTCTCTCACCTGATATTTCTTCACATCTGCTTACTGAGAAGCCCAGTGCAGGTGCACCCACAAGAGCCTGGCCCTATGGCCTTCCTCCAGAACCTGCCAACTGGAGGGTCTGTGGCAGTCCTGGGAACTAGCTGAAAATACAGCTGGAAATTGACTTTTTTTATCTGTTCCAGAATGATTTCAGGACACAATCTTGGTGGCGTAATATGCAGCTTCAGGGTCTGATTTCCTTTTTTTGGTCACCTGGAACAGCCAGGGAGGGCCTGCACCTGGATTTCATCCAGCCATGAAAATGGCCCAGGAGAGGAAACAGGTGGGCAGCTGTTTACATACTGGCATAGTGCATTTCCGAAGCATTGTACCTGATGGCAAACCCCACAGAGGAAAATCTACCCATTGCCTAAAATTGGTTGATGCTGCGCCTGTTTTACGCCAATAAAGTGGATGCTAAAGTGTCTGCCTGCCATATTGGTAAAGGCAGAAATAGAAGCAATATTGGGTATTTCTCAGATCTACCTGTTCCAGCGCAGGGAATGTTCCCTTCTCTCAGTTCGTACTAACATGCTGCCGTAATCCAATTTCTGGGCCATGATCTGAAGAAAAGTATGAAAGTAAAGGAAATTTTTTTAATAATATGTCAAGGAAAAGATGCACGTAGCTTGTACTGAGAGAAATTCCGAACTACCCACATCAAAGAATTGTTACTGATATGTCTGCTGTAAAAGAGGGTGGCTGAGCTTTAATAGATCTAAACTTTAGTAGTGCTGTTAAAAGTGTGAAATGTGAAACACATGGAAGCCGTTGACAGCTGCAAAACAAAATATTTAACAGTATCTGGACATGAATGAGGCTTAGCAGCAATGATAATTTCTTGTTAGTAATAATGTATGTGCTTAACACTGTCCAGACATTCATGTAAGTGCTGTAAGATAAAGCCCATAAGATCCTTAAAGGAGACACAACTGGGTAGGGTACAATTCAATAAATATGTCTTTGATGGGCATTACAGAAAAATAGATCAGTAATATGCAATTGTAAGAGCCTCGCATGAAACCATTCTGTTCTTATGCTTACAAGTCAAGCTAGCTCAAAACTGTTAGGCTCAGAATGGTACAGACAATGGTCTTTGCAGCTGAAATTTCTTGTGTTTTATGAGGGAATTACTACAGCAAGAGTAGCTGGAGTGGGTCAGCACCGATGATATTGGAAGGCTATGTAATCCCAAAGCCATATAGAGAAATGAGCATACCTTATGCAATGTGCATGTTATACTCGAATCAGTCCAAGCATCATTTTTATTATTCATTCATGGGATGTGGGCATCGCTGGCCAGGCCAGCATTTATTGCCCATCCCTAATTGCCCTTGAGAAGGTAGTGGTGAGCTGCCTTCTTGAACCGCTGCAGTCCATGTGGGGTAGGTTCACCCACAGTGCTGTTAGGAAGGGAGATCCAGGATTTTGACCCAGCAACAGTGAAGGAACAGCAATATAGTTCCAAGTCAGGATGGTGTGCACCTTGGAGGGGAACTTGCAGGTGGTGGTGTTCCCATGCATCTGTTGCCCTTGTCCTTCTAGGTGATAGAGGTTGCGTGTTTGGAAGATGCTGTCAAAGGAGTCTTGGTGAGTTGCTACTGTGCAACTTGTAGATGGTACACACTGCTGCCACTGTGCGTCGGAGGGAGTGAATGTTTGTGGATGGGGTGCCAATTAAGCAGGCTGCTTTGTCGAGCTTCTTGAGTGTTGTTGAAGCTGCACCTATCCAGGCAAGTGGAGAGTATTCCATCACACTCCTGACTTGCGCCTTGTAGATGGTGGACAGGTTTTGGGGAGTCAGCAGGTGAGTTACTTGCCACAGGATTCCTAGCCTCTGACCTGCTCTTGTAGCTACAGTATTTATATGGCCACTCCAGTTCAGTTTCTGGTCAATGGTAACCCCCAGGATGTGATAGTGGGGGAATCAGCGATGGTAATGCCACTGAATGTCAAGAGGAGATGGTTAGATTCTCTCTTGTTGGAGGTGGTCATTGCCTGCTCCTTGTGTGGCGCAAATGTTACTTGCCACTTATCAAGCCCAAGCCTGGATATTGTCCAGGTCTTGCTGCATTTCTACATGGACTGCTTCAGTATCTGAGGAGTTGCGAATGGTGCTGAACATTTTTCAATCATCAGCGAACATCCCCACTTCTAACCTTATGAATCAGGAAAGGTCATTGATGAAACAGCTGAAGATGGATGAGCCTAGGACACTACCCTGAGGAACTCCTGCAGTGATGTCCTGGCATTGAGATGATTGACCTGCAACAACCAAAACCACCTTCCTTTGCACTCGGTACGACTCCAACCAGTGGAGAGTTTTCCCCCTGATTCCCATTGACTTCAGTTTTGCTAGGGCTCCTTGATGCCATACTCGGTCAAATGCTGCCTTGATGTCAAGGGCAGTCACTCTCATCTCACTTCTTGAGTCCATGTTTGTCCATGTTTGAACCAAGGCTGGTTCAGGAGCTGAGTGACCCTGTCGGAACCCAAACTGAGCGTCAGTGAGCAGGTTATTGCTAAGCAAGTGTCGCTTGATGGCACTGTTGATGACATCTTCCATCACTTGACTGATGATTGAGAGTAGACTGCTGGAGTGGTAATTGGCGGGTTTGGACTTGTCCTGCTTTTGTCTACAGATCATACCTGGGCAATTTTCCACATTGCCAGGTAGATGCCAGTGCTGTAGCTGTACTGGAACAGCTTGGTTAGGGGCGCAGCAAGTTCTGGAGCACAGGCCTTCAGTACTATTGCCGTAATCTTTTCAGGGCCTATAGTCTCTGCTGTATCCAGTGTCTTCAGTCATTTCTTGATATCACTTGGATTGAATCAAATTGTCTGAAGACTTGCATATGTGATGCTGGGGACTTCAGGAAATGGCCAAGCTGAACTACTCTTTCAGCACACCAGAGGAATATAGGAAGATAGGAAATAGAAGCAAGAGTAGGCCATTTGGGCGCTTGAGCCTGCTTTGTCATTCAACTAGATCATAGCTGATCTTCTACCTCAATGTCATTTTCATGCACTATCCCTATATTCTGCTTTCAAAAGTCTGCAGTATTAATATTTTTATGCACTCATATCCATCATTGCATCTTCTCCAAGGCAGCCAGATCTTCGCGGGTCACCCTAAATATAAAATCAATGTAGGTTTTGGCCTGGTTTGGACATGCTGCCAGAATCTTGCCTATTGGAGGGAGGGGAGAGAATTCTAGCTTAGGAGCAGCTCTTGGAGGGTCTGTACCTGTGAACTAAAATTAAGATGATTCCTTTCTTCAGAACAAAGATAGGAGGGTGGAAATTGTTGCAAGGTGAAGCTGGAGGCCTCCTCACGCTCTAGGCGAGCAGCATCTATTTCCAGTTATTTCTGCTCCCTCACTTGTTTACTCTTGTGAAACCGAGATACCCACAAGCTAACCACTAAAAGCAACATGCTCCAAAAAGGGCTAAGTTATCCCACAACCAATGATTGGAGAAAGATAAGAATGCTGGTGGACAGCCAGGCAACTAACAGGAGAAAGAGGAGGCTGTATGAACATCACCATCTCCAACCACAGTATCTTCAGCATGTGGATGCAAGAGACAAGGTTGAACTGTTTTCAGGCATCTTCAGCCAGAAATGCCCAGTGAATGATTCTTAGACAGCTTTTCCCGAGATCCCTACCATCATGGTTGCCAATGTGCAGACAATTTTATTCACTATATGTGACATTAAGAAGCAGTTGAATGCATTGAACACTGCCAAGTGTGTGGGCCTTGACATTATCCTGAGTGTCCTGCTGAAGAACAGTGCACCAGAGATGGCCATTCCCTTCGCCAGGCTGGGGAGTGGTTGTTTCCTTCAATCGCTGTTTGTCAGACCTCATGTGCACATTAATAGCCCTGTTTCCCTACAAAACAGTGACAACATTTCAAAATTAATTCATTGGTTGTGCAACATTTTGGAATTCCTGAGGATATGAAGGCTATTATATAAATGTAAGTTATTTCTTTCTTCTGTTATTGGAAAGGGCCACATAAGCAGGCCTCAAGAGAACAATTGTATCTTAGCCATTTCAGGCACTGGCTGGCGTTTAGCAATTATCCTGTTCTCCCTCAGCTTCTTCTTGAACCTATCTTGCTGCATCTGTTCTTTGAGATACATGTGCATGCTATTTCAGTGGCAATATAGTGCAGCATACAACAATCATTCTACCAACTTGTTCCAGCTCATATAAAAAGGCTTCACCAGAGTTGTGGAAACATTATTTAGGAGCTCAAAAAACTGCTTTATTCTCTTACAAAAGCAAAGAGTGCTGGAAATACTCAGGCAGCATCTGTGGAGAGAGAAGCAAAGTTAATGTTTCAGGTCTGTGCCCTTTCACCAGAAAGGTACTTTCAACCTCATTCTGCCTGTTTTTAACCATTCACAATCACAGATCTGAAATGTTAACTTTGCTTCTCTCTCCACAGATGCTGCCAGACCTGCTGAGTATTTCCAGCACTTTTTGTTTCAGATTTCCTGCATCTGCAGTATTTGCTTTTACTTGCTTTATTCTTTTTCTGGGTTTATGCATGTGCAGTCAGTGTAGATCCTTATCTGTGAGCCACAGGCACACCACGTTAGTCTCTTGGCATGCCAAACGAAGCATTAGCACTGAATCTGGGCATCAACATGCAATAGAAATAATTAGGATCTAATCACAAAAAGTCTACCCTTTAGTACATAACAAGCACACAAGCTAGCTCAAACACACAAAGTAAATTAAACCCCTTCAAGGTTTATTGTTCACATGAACACAAATGTCAGTAATTAGACTTGAAACAAAAATCTGTATGTGTGTGCTGTGACAGGGAATCACATGTGTTTGGTATATGGCTAAAAACCTTTTTACAAGGCAACAAATAACCAGAATAGTGAGAATCAATTAAAGGAGGTATACAGTACATACACACAGGCAATGTGGCAATTGTGTGCTTCCTAACATTTGGCATTTGTGAGAAAACTGACAAAAATAGAATTTGCTTGAAGTGCAGAAATCTTGTTTTTGTTGTATTATAATGGAGAAGCAAAGGATCACAACAGATGTATATGTTTATTTGTGCTACAGTGATCTATTTTCAATTTTGGTTCTTAGTTTACTGATAATAATAGGCAAGTGACACCAACTTTAACTCTTTCAAGCCCTATTACAGGAAAATTAAACCAGTTAGAAAATACAGTTGTTTCTGTAATTCTGTGAATACTATTGTGCATTATCCTTCACATTGTTACGATTACAGTAATACACTACAGCAGTAAATTAGTTCACTAAGTATGTTAACATTTGAAATGTTTGGTATTCTGTAAAATATTTGTATGGGATTTTGTTAGAATGCTGTGACAATGCCTGTATGGAAATTGTTTCTAATGGTATTAGTAAACAACCAACCAGTATTTTTGTTAAATCTTTCAGTGCTTTCTATTGGACGTGCAATTCACATCTGCATTGAAAAAACCAGCTTTGATGTTCATCAAGATTAATGTTCGCTGGTCTGATCTATATTTTAGCATTTTGTTATGGGATTCAGGCATGGATATCGCATGACAAAGAAGAACTTGATAAAGAGACATTGGGCTAAATTTTCCCAGCCCTATGGAGTTTTTATATGAGCAGGAAAAAGTTGATTGTTGTATGCTGCACTATAATGTCATTGAAATAGCATGCACATGTATCTCAAAGAACAGATGCAGCAAGATAGGTTCAAGAAGAGGCTAAGGGAGAACAAAACACTTGCTAAACACAAGCCAGGGGTTGGAGGTGTCGGGGTTAAGAACACAT
Organism: Heterodontus francisci; assembly: GCF_036365525.1. Classification (NCBI taxonomy): domain Eukaryota; kingdom Metazoa; phylum Chordata; class Chondrichthyes; order Heterodontiformes; family Heterodontidae; genus Heterodontus; species Heterodontus francisci. Next base: position 132,739,052 of record NC_090374.1, on the reverse strand, counting down.
AGGGGGGAAGCCACGTTGGGACGGCTCCCTGAGGCATTCCCGCTACAGGGAACTTTCCCAGAACGGGCTGGGAAATGCATTGGCTGACTGTTCCATGGAGGTGGGCAGCAAATTACTATTGCTAAGGCCCTAATTAGGGGTGATTTTTCAGCCTTGCCAACATTTTGTCAGTGGTGGTATGAGCCCCTGCCACCTGCGGAAGCTGTTAGCTCAATGGAGGCGGCTTCCTGCGGCAGGCTGGGGGACTATCGGAGATGGAGGTTCCATGCCTCAACGATGAGGCTGCGTGTGGAAAAGACCACACACACCACAAATGATACACCTGAGGGGTTTCCCCTCCCCTCCCAGGTGCCTACTGGCTTCGCACCTCAGAATTGTTCATTTAAATGTCTACCTTCAAGGGCATCCCCAATGCCCAATCTCCCGGTAAGGCTGCCAAGGCTCGAGAACTGCTGGCCCACTGACTAGGCTAGCAGCATTGAAAGCCCGCCCACCATACTTAATAGTATGGTGAGTGCGGAGGTGCCAATTAGGAGGCCATCCATCTCCCGGAAGATTACTGACCCAGTCTCGCTGCTGGCAAGTGTGGTCTCACACTTTGGTCTACATTTGATCCAGATATCGGGGTCCTGAAGCCTGTTGGAAAATCCAGCCCATTGTTTTCAATCAACATACAAGATGTAAGTTATTGTTGATGACTTTTGCTCAGTTTGAGTTAAACCAGGATGACTTTATGCAACTTAAGTTTTCATTATCTAGTGTAAAAATTGGCCAGCTGTAGAAATAGGCTCAGACGTGCCATCTATTATTTGGTTTTGGATTTTTTTGTCTCTCTAATTTTTCCTATTTTCTTCAAGTGAGTCAGCTTCTGATGGGAAACAATTGTACATGTGCCAAGCCTAATTCTTTCCTCATATGCCATGCACACTTGTCAGCAGGAGTCCGGTCACTCAACAAAAATACATTTCGGTGATATGCATGGTACTTACATATTGTTAATCGAACACTAGATGGCCCCCTGATGTGAGAAAGCCCATTGTAGCAAATACACTCCAAAGTTCTCTTAAATTGCTTTGTTATTCTTCGCTGGAAGATTCTACATCAAAGGTGTCATACATACATGTGAACAGCTTAATCCTGCTTGCAGAGGTCGCTGAATCTTCTGAAAGAGAACATGGATCACCCGGATACTGTTTTTAATAGCCTGTGAAAACTGTGTCTTGTAAATGCCTAGTAGAACCCAACATTCTCCACCCCCAGCCATGTGTCATCACCCAACACCCTCCCGTGAGCATAGAGAGCCAACACCTGTTGAGGGGTGGCTGGAAACTGGACTGGCTGGTGGAGGGGAAAGGAAAGTGGAGTGGGTAGAGGTGCTGGGTTGAGCTGGAACAGGTGAACAGAGGTGAGGGGAAGGAGATTGGTAGTTGGGAGATTGGGACTCGGGGAAGGGGTGTTGGGGTTCTGCCCTGTCAACAGAAAGCCTGCTAGAGTTATGGAGGCTATAATTGCAATCACTCTTGGGTTGTATCACGACAGGGACATGAAGCAGAGTTAGCATATTGTGACGTCAATCAGCCTCTATGGCTCAGTTGACACACGTTCTGCCAATTTGGACTGCGGCGGTCCAGTTAACAGCCTCTCCTATTCACTTACAGTTAAACAGGCATTCAGCTGAATGTGGAACCTCCCCGACCACTAGCGTTATTTAAAGGGCCAACCATTGTACTTCCAGGTGAGGTGCTTTTAATTATTTTTGCTCTTGCAGTGTTTGTAGAAGTACTGTGATGTGTTTTTGGAGTTTTGGTGACTTGTTGGATTTTGAAGACAGTGTTGCTGTATCTTGGCAGGGAGGTCATTGGAGTTTTCTGCTTTGTCAGCAGAAAGCCTGCTAGAGTTACAGGGGCTGTAGTTGCAGTCCCGACATGACAAGGACATGAAGCAGAGGCAGCAGAGAGGGGAAGCTGTACTCAAAGGGAGAAGGAGGAGAGCTGTTAATGGTATTCAGGGAACATTTCTCCTACCTCCAATTCAACTAAGAGCAATGTGTGAAGCACCTACGAATCATCAGGGGGGTGGTCACTGAACTATGTTATCTCCTTCAACAGTCACACAGCAGGGTGAGGATGGTCCTGCCAGTGGCTGTCAAGGTCATGTTGCCCTCAAATTCAAGCAAGTGGATTCTTCCAGGTGGGAGGGGGCAGGCGACATAGCCAACATTTTGTAGTTCATCATCCATCACTGCATCAGATATCTGACGAAGAGCCTGTACACCAGGAGAGGGGACTTCATAGTTTTCTCTTTTACCAGAGAGAAGCAGGAGGAGAGGGCATGTGGCTTTAACTTGGTAGCAGGATTCCCAATGGCATGGGGAACCAGCGACTGCATACATGTGACTCATATGTAAGCAGGAAGATGTACTAGAACCACAAGGGTTACTGGTTCATCAACGTGCACCAATGCACAAAACATCATGTCGGTGAATGCCCGCAATCCTAGCAGCAGCCACGATGCCTTCATCCTGAGGCAGTCAGTCGTTCCCGCTGTCTTTGTGCTACCACGACGAACTAGAGGCTAGCTGCTTGCTGACAAGGGATACCCTTTATGCACCTGGCTCATGACTCCCCTCTGCCACTCGACCATGCGAGGACAATGTGGCTGTAATGAGAGCCAGGCAGCCACAAAGAACATTGTTAGACAAATCATTGGCATCCTGAAACAATGGTTCCACTACCTGAACTGCTTCTGGGGAGCCATTCAATACTCACCACAGCAAGTGTCCAAGTTCATGTTTCAGGTCTGACCTGAGATGTTAACTCTGCTTCTGTCTCCACAGTTGCTGCCAGACCTGCTGAGAATTTCTAGCATTTCTTGTTTTTATTTCAGATTTCCTGCATTTGCAGTATTTTGCTTTTATTTTAGTGTCCAAGTTCATGGTGGTCTGCTGTGTCCTCTGCAACCTTGTTATCATGAGGCTGAAGACCTTGCCACTAGCATTCGGAGACCACCTCAGGAGGAGGAGGAGAATGAAGTGGAGGAGAATGAGGAAGCATCCAGGACCCCTTCACTCCAGAACATGCGATGCCCCTAGCAAAGCTGTTCCAGTACAGCTACAACACTGGCATCTACCCGGCAATGTGGAAAATTGCCCAGATATGTCCTGTACTCAAAAAGCAGGACAAGTCCAAGCCGGCTAATTACCGCATCATCAGTCTACTCTCAATCATCAGTAAAATGATGGAAGTTGTCATAGTGCTATCAAGTGGCACTTGCTTAACAATAACCTGCTCAGTGACGCTCAGTTTGGGTTCTGCCAGGGCCACTCAGCTCCTGACCTCATTACAGCCTTGGTTCAAACAACAGGTGAGGTGAGAGTGACTGCCCTTGACATCAAGGCAGCATTTGACTGAGTAGGGCATCAAGGAGCCCTAACAAAACTGAGGTCAATGGGAATCTGGGGGAAAACTCTCCGCTGGTTGGAGTTATACCTAGCACAAAGGAAGATGGTTGTGGTTGTTGCAGGTCAATCATCTGAGCTCCAGGACATCACTGCAGGAATTCCTCAGGGTAGTGTCCTAGGCCCAACCATCTTCAGCTGCTTCATCAATGACCTTCCTTCAATCATAAGGTCAGAAGTTGGGATGTTCGCTGATGATTGCATAATGTTCAGCATCATTCGTGACTCCTCAGATACTGAAGCAGTCCATGTAGAAATGCAGCAAGACCTGCACAACATCCAGGCTTGGGCTGATAAGTGGCAAGTAACACAAGTTTGCGCCACACAAGTGCCAGGCAATGACCATCTCCAACAAGAGAGAATCTAACCATCTCCCCTTGACATTCAATGGAATTATGATTGCTGAATCCACCACTATCAACATCCTGGGGGTTACTATTGACCAGAAACTGAACTGGAGTAGCCATATAAATACCATGGCTACAAGAGCAGGTCAGAGGCTAGGAATCCTGAGGCGAGTAACTCCTGACTCCCCAAAGCCTGTCCACAATCTGCAAGGCACAAGTCAGGAGTGTGATGGAATACTCTCCACTTGCCTGGATGTGTGCAGCTCCAACAATACTCAAGAAGCTTGACACCATCCAGGACAAAGCAGCCCGTTTGATTGGCACCCCATCCACAACAATTCACTCCCTACACCACCGACGCACAGTGGCAGCAATGTGTACCATCTACAAGATGCACTGCAGCAATGCACCAAGGCTCCTTAGACAGCACCTTCCAAACCCATGACCTCCACCACCTGGAAGGACAAGGGCAGCAAATGCATGAGAACACCACCACCTGCAAGTTCGTCTCCAAGTCACACACTAACCTGACTTGGAAGTATATCGCTGTTCCTTCACTGTCGCTGGGTCAAAATCCTGGAACTCCCTTCCTAACAGCACTGTGGGTGCATCTACACCACATGATCTGGAGCAGTTCAAGAAGGTGGCTCACCAAGGGCAATTAGGGATGGGCAACAAATGCTGGCTTTGCCAGCGATGCTCAAAGCCCATAAAAGAATAGAAAAAATCCTAGTAATCTTTTGGAGGATATTGCTGGACTGCTGTGACAGCCTGAATGCCCCATTGAGCACTGAGATCTGCAGTCATGATGGCAGCAATCTGAGCCTGCATGGCAGGATGTATGGATTACATGTCCTTATTCTGAGCTTCCACTGCAGCACTGTGACATTGGGTGGCTACCACTTTTGATGCTGTGGAAGCTCAGACAGTGGTCACCAGACACTGCATCATGGGTGGACCCACAAGTGCTGTCATGGAGCTGGCCACCACTTCCACGGTGGAAAGGATGGGCTTTAAGCTCTGTGCGAAGCCCTGTGCCAAGTTGGGGCCGGACTCCTCCATGCTCCTGGACTGTGACAGCAGGCTGTCTGACAGGCCTGCCACTACTCAAGCATCACTGTGTACATGCTCATTGGCGTTCTCCTGTACACCACCCCAGCGACATCCTCATCTTAGTGCTCTGAAGCCGAACTCGTCTGCAACCTCACTTCGCGGAACTGGCACACAAACTGTCCTTTCCCTGACCTGGTTGCAGCCCACTCATGCTCGACTGACCATGTACAGATCATGACTCTATACCATGCACAGTGCTAGTGTCTGAGCAGGTGGCTGCAATTTTCAGATCAATTACAGCGCTTCTTCCTCAGAGGTCTGTAGCAGCTCTTCTCCTTCCCCATGAGGGAGCAGTGGCTTATCAAGTGGCAGTTCTTGGATTTCTGAAAGAAGAAATGCAAAAGGGGACATTTGGGGTGAGGGAAAGGGGGTGGGGTGAAAGCAAGATATCCATGATCATATGAACTGCAGCTTTCACTTCCTACCAGGTAGCAGGGTGAGGTGGGTTTTGAGAAGGAGCATAAGGTTGGAACATACCATCATCCTGAATGTTCTCAGTGATGCCAGTTGCAAATGGCTCTGTCACAATTATCCTGATGATGCGGAGCACCATCTTCTCCAAAGGGCTCTGGGGATGTGGGCATGTCTGCTCCCCACCGGTTCTGCTCTGCTTCCTCCTGTTATGGGGCACATTGTCCTGAAAGATAGAGGGAACAATATCAATGATTGTGTTGCAATATGTTTGGGTGATGTGCCTGCCATAGCTGAATAGCTGGAAGTATGTGGAAGCACCGAGAAGTGGATGTGAGGCTGGCAGCATTGATAAGTGTGTGAAGGTGAGGTGGATACTCTGAATGTAAGGCATGAACATTGATTGCTGATAGGTGAGTGATGTGAATGTAGTGTATTGAGCAGCATGAGAGATTGGTGTTGGGGTGAGTAGGTGATGTTATGTGAATATGCATTCACTGACCTTGACCACTCCTGTGAGGTCATTGAACTTGTTGCGACACTGCTGCAAGGTCCTCAGGGCCAGACTTTGGAAACTGACCTCCCTGGCCACCTGCTTCCATTTCCTTCTCAGGGTTTGCCTTAAGGGCCTCCTGGCTCCTTGTTTCTCTCGTGTTTTCCACTTTCTGTAGTAATGCCTCCAGCGTCACATCAGAAAACCTGGGAGCCCTCTCTCTTGCCTGTTGCTCTATTTTCTGTGCTTCTCCTTGTAGACAATTCTTCCACAGAGAGTCAGCAGCAGCCTCTGTATAATGAGTGTCACATTCATTTAAGAGGGGCAGGCTGCTTTAAGATATGCAGGTCCCTTGTTGAGCATTCAGACAGCTGCAGTGTAGTTGGCACTTGGCTGCGAATTGAAATTATTGAAATGAGGAGGCAGCACAATGTTTGCATGCTGCTTGCCTTAATGGGACCAGGCACAGGGAAATTATAAATTGTGACCCCTGCACCCAAAAATGCAAGTACTTAATCTTTCCCCTTCGATGTTTTGTTTTAAAAATACCGTTGTCATTTTGCATCAGCTGAACCAATGCTATCAACTCACTTGAGGAAAACAATTACTATCAGCTTCAGTGCCTTTGTTACAAAAGAAAATCTAACATTTTCATCAGTCTTCGCTTTAATTTTGTGCTCTCCTCTTAAACTGCCGTTTGTAACCCAGAACACAATCATTTCATATTTCTTTATGAATTGGCAAGTTCATGTGCTTGATTTGTGAGCAACAGGTAGATATGGTGAAAGAATACATTTGAAGACACTAACAAACCATGGTGAGAAATAAATACACAGGAAAGCTGCATAAATATAAATTTTCTGAAATAGCATTGTCAATTAAAAACCAGCAATCAGTGTTTCCTGATGGCTGCTGTATAAGTGATGTTGCTGTTAAGATATGATAACCCATGAAACAGCTGTGTCATCAAAGCCATTTTCTGAGGGGGAAATGAATTGCATACTGAAACCTATTGAAATAGTGGGGTGGAAATTCAAGCATGTGCTCCAAGTGGGAACCCAAAGCTCATTCACAATTCAGCCTCATTGAACTACTGGTGTCTGTCGTATCTTATGGGGCAGCTTGCCTGACATTGGACATCAAATTTGGGCCTGCAGCATTGATAGTAAATTCTGCAAGGTGAGGTGGAGGGAAAGTTTGGCCAAGTTTGGTCTGGCAACAGCCCACAGTAATGTTGTGGAGTTGGCAAGAGCACTGCTCCTCATCCCAGCTCCACAGAAAGGGAAATAAAAAAAACCTCCCCTACCATTTCTTCAGTGCTGTCCAGTGGTCACTTTAAGGACCACTGCTTTAGACCACTGTTGAACTGGAAAAACTAGTTTGCACAGAGCACGATCGCCTAGTTTTTCACACATTTTTCAGAAGAGTCCTGAAACAGGCGCAGGAATCTTCTTTGTGTATCTACATTGATCCAATGCTGATTTCAGGCAGCCACCTAAAAACAGTGAGGATGAATATGGTGGCAACTCTGCCACCGGCACAGATTAAATGCACCCAGAAATTGATATACATGGTGCCCATTTTGCACACAAAATACAGGTCCCTGTACACAAAATCCCTATTCTAGAGGGCTTGGAAATAAAAGCAGCCAGTTATTAACACAAGCATTTATTCGAACATAACATTTGTCACACCAGTATACATATGAAAGCTGACCTCTTGCTTACAGATGATGTCACCAAGGATAAGGATAAAGTATTACAGCATGCCAGAGGTAACTGTGGGGATACAGGAGAAAAAGTTATTCAAGGACTAACTATGTTACTAACTATGTTGCAACAAATAGGAGTGGAGTGAGGAGAAGGCAGTGATACAGAGGAGAGGTTGACCAAGTGGCTGGATCAGGTCATGCAATGACTAACCGATCCATCAGCAGAGCTTCCTGTTTGGTTCATATTTGCAAATGATAAAAGTGAAACTGGAATTTTCTTATCAGTAATAATATGTTAACACTCAATATAACACATTAGCTACAACGAGGAAGCAATACCTCAGAACCCATTTCAAAATTGGTCCTCTCAAAGTACTGTTTAAAGTGTAGACATCTGTTTCTATAAATATTCCATTTACAATGGCCAAAATGTTTTAAAAGCTCTGAACCGTTAACAGAAACAGCAAAAGTAATGGGATACTGGCAAAATAAAATGATTTGACATGAGGTCAGCATCCATTCGGACCTGAATGGAAAGAAAGTATCATGACTAATTGATCCTGCCGAAATTCCATTTACTGAGAACTTGCTCTAAGTTACTCAATGTCATGGTTGTAAAGTGTCACACTTCACGGTGTACTAAGAAAAGCTACATTAACACTAAACAAAAACTATGTACTGGGATAGCTCTCTCTCTTTAAACAAAATATTTTTGTCAAAAGTTTCCTTAAATATGTTTGCTTTGAGTGTATATTATACACAGCACAGAAAATCAACTGCAAACATCTGATGTTGTTTCACTATGTAGGGGTAATATTTCCTCTATGTGCTATATGTAATGAAATTGGAAACCCATCTGCAAAGAAGAGGTTTACGTTTTTAGTACAGATAGTGCACAAAGGAAATCTTACCCTAAACTTAATAGAATTTGTGGAGGCTGCAAGATACTGTTAAGACGATATCAGGGTTGGGAATTTCCTCAGTGCTGCTCCCACTCTGCAACAAACTTTGCCAGAAATGCAGTGAAAGCCCTGTTTACGTGTGTAAGCAGTTTTTCAGCTACATTTCTGCCACAGTTTAATGGCGATATGCGAGCAGTTCCAAGGAAATTCCTGGAAATAATATTTACTGAATAGGTGAATACTGACAGATAAGTTTAGTGCTGAGATAAAAGGTAGATAAAGGCCTGTTTCATTTTCCTTTTCTACCACTCTCAGAAGAGTGATTGCATGTGCCACAGTCCCACATTTAAATTACTGTCTTATTTTGATAGTCATGTGAGTTTATCAGGAATTGGTTATGGTCATTCCAGAAACGTTGCATCATGATGTAATCCTGCATGCTGTACAAATGGCCAAGCCTGGGATCTGCTGCTCATCCTGTTCCATGTGCCAGAGTTTAAACAATATGATACCATTTGTAACACCATGTACACACACTAATGCATGGACCCAGCTTAGTGAATTTGACTAGCCCAAAGAGTTGTTCACAATTCTAACAGCAGATCCAAAAAACAATGAATATGCGCTAATGCTGGAACAAGGTATGTTGGATCATTTATATTTAGGAATCAGCTCAAAGTGTGTTTGCTGTCAGCTGAGTTCTTGGAATGGTGAAGCATGATTAGATAATTTGTATGGCATCGTACCAAGCTATGGATACACAGGTGCCTGCAGTTTGATATATTGTTAAAATTACCATTCTTCATTTCAGCCAAAACATTGAGTGCCAGTCAATTAGTCTGGGGTCAGGGAAAGAATATGATAGCTCATCCTAACCTTGTACTCACTCAACATTATCAATTTTCACTTTCCTGCAGGTGCTACTAAAAACTGATCAGGAGAAGACACCCTGGTGAATATAAATCAAATGTAAATGGAAAAATAAATGGGCAACCTGTGAGTTGTTATAACATAGCAATAATGTACATCATTGTCACCATCCTGTAACCTGGGACAAAAGCTTTAAACTTGAGCCTAATTAACCTATTCCATCTTGCAAGTTCCCCATCTTCTTTACTTGCTTGAGTTGATTCCCACCAACATTCACTTGACATACATACCGGCAAAATGCTACATGGCAATGCAAATGAGAGTGGCTAATATTGCTGCCTTTCGTCTTTCCACCTGAGTTTTCTGGGGATAATATTAAGTCCCACCAACCAGTGTAAACTGGGCAGTAGCAGACTGAAAATTGCATCAGGTCAGTTACCATCTCATTAGGCTGGTATTCCAGCTACTGCTTTTTTTGGTAGGGTCTTGAGATAGGGGAGTGGAGCACCTTGGTTTCAGGTGGAAGGCCACTTGTAACGATGCAAATTGGGGTCCTATAATGCACATAAGACCTTGAATGCAAATTTGAGCTACATCCACTATGTTTTTGTACTGGTGTTAAGTGAACAAACCAACATTTCTGTAGAAGAAGGCTGAAGATATTTTTAACTACAATAACACAAAAGCAAAATACTGTGGATGCTGGCAATCTGAAACAAGACCAGAAAACACTGGAAATACTCAGCAGATCAGGCAGCATCTGTGGAGAGAAAAGTAGAGTCAACATTTCAGCTTGATGACCCTACGTCAGAAAACAATATTTTCAACTTCTATTTTTGTGGGACTATAAACAGGAGTAAGCTGTTCATCTCAAGACTGTTCTACTATTCTGTTAGATCATGACTGATCTGTTACTCAACTCCATTTATCCACCTTTACACCATATCTCTTGATACACTAACCTAGCAAAGAATTATTGGTCTCAGTCTTGAAATTTCTATTGATGCAACATCCATAGCCTTTTAGGGGAAAACTTTGAGATTTCCATTACTCGTTGTATGAAAATATACAAACATACCAATTAGGAGCAGGAGAAGGCTAGTCGGCCCCTCAAACCTGCTCCACCATTCAACAAGATCATGGCTGATCTGATTGTAACCTCAACTCCACATTCTCGCCTATCACTGATATCCTATGACCCCACTTGCTTATCAAGAATCTAGCTACTTCTGTCTTAAAAATATTCAAAGACTCTGTTTCCACCGCCTTTAGAGGAAGAGAGTTCCAAAGACTCACGACCCTCTGTGAGAGAAAAAATTCTCCTCATCTCTGTCTTAAATGTTGCCTGAATTGACTCTTAAATGACTTAGCTCTAATTTTAAGATGATGCCTCCTTGCTCTGGATTCTCCCATGATAGGAAATAGATCATTTCTCAACTTTTTAAACTCAAGGGAATACAGACCAAGTTTATGCAACCTGTCCTCCAAGTTTTACTCTTTAAGCCCAGTATAGAACATGTATAGAAGCTCGGTTATACTGCACCTGGAGTACTGTGTGCAGTTTTGATTCTCTTACCTTAGGAAGGATATTATTGTCATAGAGGGAGTGCAATGAGGTTCACCAGACTTGTTCCTGGGATGGCAGGATTGTCCTATGAAGAGAGATTGGGGAAACTGGGCCTGTATTTTCTAGAGTATCGAAGAATGAGAGGTGATCTCATTGAAACCTGCAAAATACTTAAAGGGGTAGACAAGGTAGATGCAGGTAAGATGTTTCTCCTGGTTGGGGAGTCTAGAACCAGGGGATACAATTTAAAAATAAGGGGGGAAGCCACTTAGGATAAAGATGAGGAGAAATTTCTTTACTCAGAGGGTTATGAATTTTTGGAATTCTCTACCCCAGAGAACTGTGGAAGCTCAGTCATTGAACATGTTTAAAGTAGAGATTAACAGATTTCTAAATACAATGACATAAAGGGATATGAGGATAATGTGAGAAAAGGGCATTGAAGTGGATGATCAGCCATGCTTGTATTGAATAGTGGAGCAGGCTCACTGGGCTGAATGGCATACTCCTGCTCCTTTGTTCCTCGTATTATTTTGGTGAATCTGAACTGTACCTCTCTCAAGGCTAATGTATGGTCCTGAGATGCAATGCCAAAAACTGAGGGGTCAGACCAATGCTTTATACAACTGAAATGTAACTTCCTTCCCTTTGTATTCCAGCCCCCTTCACATAAGGGCCAACATTACATTAGTCTTTTTGATTACTTTTTGTACCTGTACATTAACCTTTAGTCATTTTCTGATGTGGATACCCAAATCATGTTTCTCCTCCACAGTTCCCTCACAATTAAGATGAGCACCTCAAGGGTCCAACATGAGTATCAGCAAGTAGAAGTAGTATAGTTAGTAAATCTTTCAATAGAGCCACCATAGGTTGACACTTAGGTGAGAAGTGAATTCAAGACAATTATTTTATTTGGCATTAAATTTATCACCTTTATTACATTTGGCATATTAGTCTGCAATAACTTTTCATAACAGTTTCTTAGTCTGCATTGTCACTATGTCATTCCTGGGTTCATTTTTGGCCATTGGCGGCCTCTTCTGGGATATCCAGCCCCCTCCCAGGCTCAGACATTTGGCCAGCCGCATATAGGAGCTGGACAATTAATTGTGTTCCCCAAACAATAAGCTGTCTCAAAGCACCACTTTGGTGCTGGAAGCTTGCTGGCAGCATATGATCGAGGCCTGTGCCTCAAAATGGCTCAGGCATCGCAGCATAACAATGGTTAGGTGGCAGATGGTGCCACCTGCCAACCGCATGATTTGTGCGTAAAATTAAAATAGACCCCACTATTTGTAAATCTACTCCAGTGCCAGACAACTAGGATCAATCATAATGGCTGCTACCCAAACTTAGGCTACCATCAGACTCACCCTTCCCGTTTCAAAAGTATAGAAATCATTTAAACATCCTCGATGATGGTATGAGATGTTCCAGCTTGATTGTGCTAGTGATAGCTGATAACCATTTTAATAAGCCTGAGCCCTTTTCCCATGTAATTAGGTGCTTAAGTACTGATAACCAAATGCTCGGAAAGAATTTACTGCCTCAGACAGCCCCTGCCTGACTGTTATCTCCCAGTACACAAAAGTTCAGAGACTCCCAGCATCAGGATTGTGATTCTGCCAATATTTCTGAATGGTAGGGCTTTCCTATTGGATGTGAAGTAGATTTCCCACCTCTTCCCTGCATCTGCTGTTTCTATGGAGCTGTCTTCCCATGGAACAACAACTTGCATTTATAAAGCACCTTTAACACAGTAAAACATCCCGAAGTGCTTCATAGCAGCATTATCTAACTAACTTTGACACCAAGACATGTAAGGAAATAATAGGGAAGATGAGGTAGGTTTTACGGAGCAACTTAAAGGAGAATAGAGAGATGGAGAATTTTGGGGGTTGCGTTTCAGAGTTTAGGGCTTTGGTAACTAAAGGCACATAGGAAATGCTCAAGAATCCAGAATTGGAGGAGCGTAGATAACTCGGAGGGTTGTAGGGCTGGAGGAGATTACAGAGATAAGGAGGGGTGAGGCCATGGGGGTAATGGAGAGCAAGGATAAGAATTTTAAAATTGAGGCATTGCTTAACCAGGAGCCAATGTCGGTAAGCGAGCACAGAGATGTTGGGTGAATGGGACTTGGTGCAAGTTAGGATACAGAGAAGCAAAGTTTTTTGATGACTTTAAATTTATGGAGGGTGGAAGAATGGAAGCCAGCCAGAAGTGCACTAGAATAGCCAAGTCTAGAGGGAACAAAGGCATGGACGAGGGTATATAACAAGTATTTGTTGTGTTATTGATTGTTGGTGTAATTTTGATGAGTTAAGATGGTAATTTTTATATTAGGCCAAATTGTCACATGAAATTGTGGTTAAATAAATCCTAGTATCCTTTTGCAAGCTAAATTAATTTTATTCCTGTACTTGTTAGTTATATCTGCGGTTTAGTGGGTAAAAGCACAACCCAGTAAAGCATTAAACCACTCATGTGAAAGTTTCAGGTTTTGGGATCAAATGAAAACCCACAGGGTGAAAAATTCCATCAGGGTTGATATTGGGTGCATGGATTATGATGCTTAATTACTTCATGCCTGGTCCAGTTGTGGCAGGCAGCATGAAAAACCATCAGCATGATTGTAGCAGGCAGCCCAGTGCAAAACGTGCTGCTGACTAGCTGTACATTCAACAGGGGACCCAGCAGTATGCGTAGCTAGCACGACATATAGCTGGCCGGTACTTCTTAAAGGTAGCCTATCCTCTTAAAGGGGAGGTGCACTCAGGCTACAGCAGTTGCTGGAACAATGTCAAGAAGGTTTTGATGGAAGGAAGAGGACTGTTAATGGAGCAACAGTCTAGAGAGAGAGCACCCATATTCTCTAACAGAAACAAGAAATGCTGGAATCACTCAGCAGGTCTGGCAGCATCTGTGGAAAGAGAAGCAGTTAACGTTTCGGGTCAGTGACCCTTCTTCGGAACCCATATTCTCTAATTTGGCGTTGGAGGCCTTAGTCCAGGAGATTGAAAGGAAGAGAGAGTTTAATGCTGATATGGCACCTGATATGCCAGTTTGGACCTTGCCGGTCCTGTTAATACTTTCTTTTAATCACTCCCAGTTGAACATGCTGCATGAGGGATCCCCCACCAATGCTATTTAAAGGGATGGCGATTTAATTTTCAGGTGAGGTACTTTTGACTTTCATTTGCTACTGTAGATATAGTGGAAGTATTGAGATGAGCGTTATTTGAGGAGCTGACAGAAGTACTGTCAACTAGAGTACTGTTTCCAGTTTTGGTCACCTTATTTAAGGAGGGACGTACATGTGTTGGAAGCAGTTCAGAGAAGGTTTACTAGGCTGATTCCTGGGATAAGGGGTTTGTCTTATGAGGAAAGGTTGAGCACGTTGGGCCTATACACATTGGAGTTTAGAAGATTTAGAGGTGATCTTATTGAAACGTATAAGATTCTGAGGGAGCTTGACAAAGTAGATGCTGAGAGGATGGTTCCACTCGTGGGGGAATTTAGAATTAAGGGGAACAGTTTCAAATTAAGGGATCTCCCATTTAAGGTGGAGATGAGGAAGGATTTCTTCTCTCAGAGGGTCATTCTCTTCCTCAGCGAACAGTAGAGGCTGGGTCATTGAATATATTCAAGACTGAGTTAGACAGACTTTGATCTACAAGAGAATCGAGAGTTATGGGGTGTGTGGGGGGGGGGTGTGGCTGGAAAGTGGAGTTAGGGCCACGATCAGATCAGCCATGATTTTACTGTACGGCGGAGCAGGCTCGAGGGGCCAAATGAGCTACTCCTGCTCCTATTTCTTATTCTTCTAATGAGCTGCTGATGCCTGAAGAGAGAGAAAAGGCACCTTAATTCCTTCAGTGGATTGCAAGCAGCTGCAACTGTGCCCCAATGGCTATGACGGGTGCGGAGGGAGTTGGGTTGAAGTACTGCCCCACCATCTCCTATCTGGAAGCTGCCTCCTCTCACTGGCCATGTTTCAACGGCAATGTGGGCCCATCTGCCAGCTGGAAAATTCCAGTCGGTGTGGGAGAACGGCCTTAATAGGCCCCTTAAGTACCTCAATTGGCTAGCCACCACTTGTGGGCAGGTAGCCATTCTGCCCCTGAACCGGCCTTCTCGAAAATAGCTTGGGGATGGATTAATGCCTGCAAACCGGCAGGCTGGCTGGCGGTGCAAATTTCTGGGCCCTCCTACCTCCAGTCCCACCTCCATCGGCCTTCAAAAATCCTGCCCCTGGATTTATATAGCACTTTTCATGGCTTCTATGAACAATGAAGTACTTTTGAAGTGTAGTCACTGTTGTAATATAACAAAGATATATGGCGGCATTTGCTGACAATGCAATCAGTTGGTGGCGCTGTACTAGCTCATGCACAAGTACAGCCTCTTCCACTTAAACATCACTGTCTGTGACATTTAGGCAGCTGCCAGGATTAAAGATAGCGCAGCTCAAGTTATCACAGAAAAACAACTTCAACACATGACAGCACACAATGGATGTTTGATACTCAGAGAACATTGCACTGTTTAAAGTTTCATCAGAAAGACAGCACCTCTGACAGTGCTGCACAACCTCCATAATTCTGTGAGGTTTCAGTGCCATCCTGCCGCTCACTCCCTCCCCCCCACCCCCCACCCCACTCTGTGGCCGCTCGCTCATTGTTTCCTCACCTGCATCCGCTCTCCCCCGCTCCCGCCCCCACAGTCTTCCTCGCCCCCCCCCATCCCGCTCTCCCCCCCCCGTCTTCCCAGTCCCACATCCCACTCTCCCCTTGCCCCCCACATCCTGCTTGCTCCCCCCCCCGTCTTCCCCGCCCCTCATCCCACTGCCCCACATCCCGCTCTCCCCTTACCACCCCGCTGTCCGACCGCTCGCTCCCCGCATCCGCCTCACATCCATCCAGCCGCTTCCCTCCTCTCGGCCACTCGCTCCTACGTTGCTCTGTCACCCCTCAGGGCTCGCCTTGCTTCTTCGGGCAGCGTGGGGAGGAACGATCGAATGTGGAAGCGAGTGGCCAAGAAGAGGGAAGCAGCGCGGCTAGAGTGAGCATCTGGAGGGATGGGGGAGGGGATGCGAGCGAAGTGGGGAGGGGAGCAGGGAGCGTGCAACCTGGAGTTAGTGGCCGAGGGGGGAGAGCATTTTCCTGTGAATGCGCCAGTAAGTCCTGGCAAGGCAAGGCATAGGCTGCGCATGTGCAACATCACAGAACACAGAAGACCATTTGTTCATGTGCGCTGCTTGGAATGCTCTGATAACTTCAGCGGGTCACTGTGTTGTCAGGAGTTACTTTGAAGATATATATATGAACTTAGACACAAAATGTCTACCTTTTTCCATCTTTCTTTATGTTTTGACTGCCACAATGTTGGGTGCTGATTGAATGACGTGTATCTGTAACTCAAGCAACAAAAATACAGGCACATTAAAAACAATATGATTTTAAGTCAAAAATAAAGCCCATATTTAACACTGGTAGTTTACTGCAAGTAATTCAATTTATGATGGAGTATGCATCTAACCTTTGGTAAGTTTGCGTAAAACATTTGGCACTTTCTTTCTTTGGGCCTCCTTATCTCGAGAGACAATGGATACGCGCCTGGAGGTGGTCAGTGGTTTGTGAAGCAGCGCCTGGAGTGGCTATAAAGGCCAATTCTGGAGTGACAGGCTCTTCCACAGGTGCTGCAGAGAAATTTGTTTGTTGGGGCTGTTGCACAGCGTAAAAGTTTGCGTAAAACATTTGGCACTACTCATCAGTAAAACACAATTCTAAATGGTTCCTACTCATGATCCAAACATGAACCAAAGTGCTTCTTAAATATACATGTTACTTTCACTTATGCTACAGAGTATTAAGAACTATTGACTGAATGCCTGATTAATCTTTAATTGGAAGAAAAATCTGCTCAGTGATTTATCAAGATTTATTATGATATAATAAGGGTAGAGAATTAAATCTTAAATGATCATGAAGTAAAATTGAGGTTGGAATTTAAACTTGAAGACATGTTTCTACATATAGTTTTGCTTCAAGGTTCTGGCATTTAAACATTATTTAGATTTAGCTTTAGAAAAAAAGCTCTGTTTTGGATTTTTGAAACCAAAGTACTTTGCCTCACTATTTACCAGGGAAACAGGACAGGTGGATGTGACATTGGATAATGAGATGGGAAATGAGATAACTGCATTTAAAATAAAAAGAGGTGAAATATTCAATAAACAAATCAAACTTAAAGAGGATAAAATCTCTGGTCCAGATGGATTACATCATGCATTCCAAAAGAATCTAGGGAAGAGATAGCAGAGGCACATGACACGTTTTTAATTCTTTAGAGAAAGATGTAGTCCCAGAAGACTGGAAGATAGCTAAAGTTACACCTGTACTTTAGAAGGAAGATAGAACACGTCCAAGAGAACAATATACTAATCAGTTTATCATCGGAAAAATAATGGAATCTCTTCTAAAGGAGATAACAGAAGAACATCTAGAAACCAAAAAGAGAATAATTTGGATTTCACAAGGGAACAACTTGCTTGACCAACCTTGTTGAATTTTTTGAAGAGGTAACAGAGAGTAGATAAGGGTAATGTAGTAGATGAAATTTATCTGGATTTTCAAAAAGCCTTCAATGAGGTACCACATAATAGCTTAATGAGTAAGGTCAGAGAATGTGGAGTCAGAAGACAAGTATTATTTGTCCTTCATAGTTGAAGATGGCCATGACATCAACTAGAACTCAGTGAGTTAAGTTTCAGATACAATGTGTTCGAAGATAATTGATCAGTCCAGTTTGAGCAGGAAAAGATCTGTTGCATGTTGGCCACACACGTACTGTTGGTGTGGATGAGGTGTTTGCAGATCTGGATTGTGAAGCTCACATTTCCTGTTGGTCAGTGCGGCTCTGTTCTGTTCACAGGAAGTGGCGCCTTTGCTGATGAAACTGCACCATATAGAGCGATCCTGAGCAGGAGTCGCCCATGTCTCAGGGGTGATGTTGAAACTCTTCACTGAGACCGTCAGGGTACCCTTGAAGTACTTTTTTTGGCCTCCATGTGAATGTTTCCCTTCAATTAGCTCGCTGCAGAAGAGCTTTTTTGGCAAGTGCTCATCAGGCATTCTGGCAACATGTCCTGCCCATCTTATCTGACCTCTCTTCAGTACTGTGTGGATGCTCGGCATGTGGTCAGGGAGAGAATCTCAGTATTAGGAACCTTGTCTTGCTATCTGATCTTGAGTAGTCTCCACAAGCAGATCATATGAAAGTGATTTAGCTTGTTTGCATGCCTGGAGTAAACTGTCCAAATCTTACAAGCATACAAGAGAATGAGAAGGACAACAGCTCTGTATAACATCACTTTTATTGAGAGATTAATTCCTCTTCATTCCTAGACAGTTTTCTGTAGCTTGCCAAAGGCAACACAGGCCTTAGCTTTTCTGGTGTTGACATTGTCATCAATGTGAACTCCTCTGGAGAGGGTGCTACCGAGGTAGATAAATTTGTTGACTGCTTCAAGCCTTTGACCATTGACTGTAATAGTTGGCTTCACACACTGCTTTTGTGGGGCAGGTTGGTACATGACTTCAGTCTTTTTGGTGCTGGTGGTGAGAGCGAAGTTATCACATGCAGATGAGAAGCAGTCCATGCTATGTTGCATTTCTTATTCTGAACAGGCATTTAGGGCAGTCATCAGTGAAAAGAAAATCACAAAACACAGCTTCATGCACTTTGATTTTGGCTTGCAGTCTCCTCAAATTGAAGACTTTGCCATCTGTATGATATCTAATGTCGATGCCACTTTCACGAACATAATGCTTCAGAAAGCCTGGCAGAGAACATCCTGCTGAACAGGTTAGGAGCAAACAGACAGCCCTGCTTCACTCCATTTGTGACTGGGGAAGCGACAGAAGACTCTCCACCGGCCAGGACATGAGCAAGCATGCCGTTGTGGAATTGCCATAGCTTAATGACGAATTTTTCTGCACAGCCAAATCTTCCATAGGCCCTCACAAATAACTGTATTGAAAGCTTTAGTTAGATCAAGAAATGTTGAGTACAAATTTCAGTTCTGCTGTTGGCATCTCTCCTGGAGCTGACATGCAGCAAACACCATGTGGACCTTTTCTGAAACTGCACTGACCCTCTGGTAGAAGGTTCTGTTTGAGATGCAGTGTTAAGCGATCTAGCAGGAGTCTTGCAAGTATTTTCCCAGCAATGCACAGTGGAGAAATTCCTCAATGGTTGTTCCAAGCTCGATGATTTCCTTTCCTACAGTAAAGGTGGACAATTGAATTCCTGAGGAATGGCTTCCTGGCTCCATATTACCTGGAACAGTTTGGTGAGTTTGTCAGTGAGTATTGTGCCTCCTATCTTGTACATTTCATCTGGTATTGTAGCTGACCATGCTGCTTTACTATTCGACAGGAGACTGATTGCCTTCAGGATCTCAGCTTTGTTGGAAGTGTCAGCAAGTGACATGTTGATGACAATTTGGGGCAAGCGGGCAATTGCCTCATCATTGATTGTTGAGGGACAATCCAGAACATTGTTAAAACGTTCTACCCATCTCACCAGGATTTTGGTCTTGTCTGTAATCAGTGTGGTCCCATCAGCAGTGAGGAGAGGAGAATTTCTGGAAGCTCGAGGATTGTAAATAGTCTTCAGAGCATCATAGAAGCATTTTGTATTGTTTCTGTCTGCGTATCATTGTATTTCTTCTGCCTTTTTGCTTAGTCAACGATCCTGTATCTCTTGAAGCTGTGATCAGATAATTTGATGGATGTTGTTGATATCGGCTTTCTTTGAAGCAGATGAATGGTGGTTTTAGTAGGCTATAAGGAGATGGTGTTTCTCATCCAATGGAGTCTGCATCTCCTCATTGTTTTCATCAACATAGTCCTGGTGCTTACAGGTGGCGCATCCTACATGTTCTAGGGCGGTAGAGTGCACCAGGTCTCTGAAGGCTGTTCAGACATCCTCCATGTCTGTGAGAAACAAATTTAAGATCATCTAGCTAGGAGTCAAAATCTTTTCAGAAATTTTGCCTCGCGGTATCCATTTTGAGTCTTGAGGTGCTGAGTCTCTTTCTGACTTTTTTCCCCTGGAGGCATCTCTTAGGCTGAATATGGATGTTGAGCTTTGAGACAATGGGCTGGATTTTATCCGGCCCTTAGAGATGGGCTGGGAGTCGGGAGCACAAACAAAATGGTGTGATGTTGTCTGGCAGTGTGCCCGATGTTGTCCTGCCCCCATGCCATTTTGTCTGCTGCGGGCACGTTGGTGGATGGGATGTCCGCTGGGAGGTCAATTAAGACATCCTGCTTTTCCTTCCTTCTGACAATAATGTAGTCAATTAGATGCCAATGCTTAGAGCAAGGCTGCATCCAGGATGTCTTGTTTTGGTTTGGCAGACGGAATACAGTGTTGGTAATGTGGATGTTATGCTCTGCACACGTCTTCAGCAGAAGAAGGTCATTGCTGTTCCAACTCTGTTTCTCTCTATAACTCCCT
This sequence comes from Heterodontus francisci, assembly GCF_036365525.1. Taxonomy (NCBI): domain Eukaryota; kingdom Metazoa; phylum Chordata; class Chondrichthyes; order Heterodontiformes; family Heterodontidae; genus Heterodontus; species Heterodontus francisci. Next base: position 132,718,653 of record NC_090374.1, on the reverse strand, counting down.
CCCAGGTCTGATGATCTATGGCACTGAAATCACCGAGGATAATAAGTTTGTCTATTCTCGGCACTGCAGCAATCAAAGATTCTAGCTCTTCATAAAATTTATCGTTCACCTCTTCAAGATTTGTCATAAGGTGCATAAGCACTGACAATGGTGACATGATTTTTCCCTATGAGGGAAAATTGCAATATCATGAGTCAGTCGTTTAGGTCTTTTGAAGGCTGGCAAGTTTGGGGACTAGGTTGGACTGATAGCAAAACCTATTCCTGCTTCATGATGCTCTTCGCTACTGTGACCACGCCAAAAGCAGGTGTATCCAGCTCCAGATTCTGTAATTTGCTCTTCATCAGGTAGATGAGTCTAACTTAATGCTGCGATGTGGATATTGTATCTGGCAAGTTCTCTCTCAACCAGGGCTGTTTGTCTGTCTCTGGTCTGTCTGCTCTGACATAGTCCATGAGTGTTTTCATGTTCCACATGCCGATGGTATGTGGTGTTATCTTTGTCTTCTTTACACTTCTTGTTTGACCGCTGCAATGGGATCCCCATCAGTCGCAGTAAGCTGGCCAGGGTAGGTGGAGCAGTCACTGTTTAGGGCATCTTTCATAGCTCATTCTTCATGCCATGGAGGAGAACAGTATGATTCTGAAGAGGGTTGCTCAGTTGCTCGGGTGGCTGCCGACATCCTTCTTTCTTCTTCTTCTTCTTCTTCTTCTTTTTTGGCCTCCTTGTCTTGAGAGACAATGGGTAAGCGCCTGGAGGTGGTCAGTGGTTTGTGGAGCAGCACCTGGAGTGGAGATAAAGGCCAATTCCAGAGTGACAGAGTCTTCCACAGGTGCTGCAGATAAAATTGGTTGTCGGGGCTGTTACACAGTTGGCTCTCTCCTTGCAATTCTGTCTTTTTTCCTGCCAACTGCTAAGTCTCTTCGACTCGCCACTCATTAGCCCCGCCTTTATGGCTGTCCGCCATCACTGGCAACTGACTCCCACGACTTGTGGTCAATGTCACAGGACTTCATGTCACATTTGCAGACGTCTTTAAAGCGGAGACATGGACGGCCGGTGGGTCTGATAGCAGTGACGAGCTTGCTGCACAATGCGTCCTTGGGGATCCTGCCATCTTCCGTGTGGCTCACATGGCCAAGCCATCTCAAGCGCCGCTGGCTCAGTAGGGTATAAATGCTGGGGATGTTGGCCGCCTCGAGGACTTCTGCATTGGAGATACAGTCCTGCCACTTGATGCCAAGGATTCTCCGGAGGCAGCGAAGATGGAATGAGTTGAAACGTCGCTCTTGGCTGACATACGTTGTCCAGGCCTCGCTGCCGTAAAGCAAGGTACTGAGGACACAGGCTTGAAACACTCGGACTTTTGTGTTCCGTGTCAGTGTGCCATTTTCCCACACCCTCTTGGCCAGTCTGGACACAGCCTTCAAGTTCTTGCACTTGTTGATTTCTGCATTGAGAGACAGGTTACTGGTGATAGTTGAGCCGAGGTAGGTGAACTTTTGAACCACTTCCAGAGCGTGGTCACTGATATTGATGGATGGAGCATTTCTGACGTCCTGTTCCATGATGTTCATTTTCTTGAGGCTGAATGGTTAGGCCAAATTCGTTGAGGCAGCCGCAATCCTGTCGATGAGGTTCTGCAGACACTCTTCTGTGTGGGATGTTAATGCAGCATCGTCAGCTAAGAGGAGTTCCCTGATGAGGACCTCCCGTACTTTGGTCTTTGCTCTCAGACAGGCAAGGTTGAACAACCTGCCATCTGATCTTGTGTGGAGGAAAATTCCCTCATCTGAAGACTTGAATGCATGTGAGAGCAGCAGTGAGAAGAAGATCCCAAACAGTGTAGGTGCGAGAACACAGCCTTGTTTCACGCCACTCAGGATAGGAAAGGGGACTGATGAGGCACCACTATGCTGAATTGTGCCTTTCATATTGTCATGGAAAGAGGTGATGATACTTAGTAGCTTTGGTGGACATCCGATCTATGCTAGTAGTCTGAAGAGACCACGTCTGCTGACGAGGTCAAAGGCTTTGGTGAGATCTATGAAAGCAACGTAGAGGGGCATCTGTTGTTCGCGGTATTTCTCCTGTAGCTGGCGAAGGGAGAACAGCATGTCAATGGTGGATCTCTCTGCTCGAAAGCCGCACTGTGCCTCAGGGTAGACACGCTCAGCCAGAGTCTGTTTAAAACGACTCGAGTGAAGACTTTCCCCACTATGCTGAGCAGGGAGATTCCACAGTAGTTGTTGCAGTCACCGCAGTCACCCTTGTTCTTGTAGAGGGTGATGATATTGGCATTATGCATGTCCTCTGGTACTGCTCCCTCATCCCAGCACAGGCAAAGCAGTTCATGGAGTGCTGAGAGTATAGCAGGCTTGGCACTCTTGATTATTTCAGGAGTAATGCCGTCCTTTCCAGGGGCTTTTCCACTGGCTAGAGAATCAATGGCATCACTGAGTTCTGATTTTGTTGGCTGTTCGTCCAGCTCATCCATGACTGGCAGAGACTGGGTTGCATTGAGGGCTGCACTGATGCTTCAGTCTGGCGAATGATGTTCCTGTGGCCTGATCCACCTGTGTACAGGATTACAGCTACAGCTTCCAGTGTATCCTCACCTGCTGCTTTGTCACTCGCCTGATGCCACAGAACTTGAAGGCTGAATGATAAATGAATTGGTCGGTGATGTCATGACTTGCGCATGAGATAGATTATAGTGAAGGAGAGTTACGCTGTGTCAACTTCACTCTCCCATCCAGGCACATCTGAATCCAGCTGCAAGACAAAGTCAAAATGGCTGGAGATAATTCTGGATGCTGTGGATGACCTTGATACCTTGAGTGCCTGACCATGCTCTTAGCGCTTCACAATGCTTTGCTTAGTTACTCTTATGGCCATTGAATTCGTATTGAACACTTCTGCCCACTCCACCAAGTAAGACTTCACATGCAAGGATTGGCAAATCCTAACTCACTGATGGGGAGGCACATCATCTACCCTCACCTGGTCTTGCCCACCTGTCAAGACGGTTTGTGGGGACATGGCCATTGTCGCATGCAAAAGACTGCTTGGAGCCAGAGATGAGAGCTGGGTGCTTGCAAGGACCAATAGGGAAGGTGAACCACTCTGAAGAGTGCGATGAGCCCCCCCTTTTCTCAGGTACTAGCTCTCCTAGACACACCCCATATACCAAGATACAGAATGGATTTCTACCTGGCTTTAAGACAGAAAGCAAAGAGTAGGGGTAAATGATAGCCATTCAGAATGGCAGAAGGTGGAAAGTGGTGTACCGCAAGGATCAGTGCTAGCACCACTGTTGTTCATAAATTATATTAATGACTTAGACTTTGGAATCAAAAACACAATTTCTAAATTTGCAGGTGACACCAAATTAGGGCACAGGTGGGATGGCTGGATAGACAATATTGAGGAGGACTGCAACAAATTAAAAGAAGTTGTTAACAAACTTGCAGAATGGGCATATAATTGGCAAATGAATTTCAACATAGATAAATATGAGTATTAAGTTTGGCAAGAAAAATAAGGGGGTTGTATAATACTCAGAAAATAAGAATCTAAATGGGGTAGAGGAGCAAAGGGATCTGGGAGTGAAAATCCACAAATCATTAAAAGTAGTGACACAAGTTAACAAGGCCATTAATGCAAAAGCAAACCAAACCCTAAGATTTATTCCTAGAGGGATAGAATTGAAAAGTGAAGAAGTTATGCGAAACTTGTATCAAGCTTGTTTAGACTATGCCTGGAGAACTGTGTACAATTCTGGTCACCATATTATAACAAGGGGATAGAAAGACTGAAGAAAGTGCAAAACCAGAAAACCTATCAGGAGAGGATGAACAGGCTTGGTCTTTATTCTCTTGGAGAATGTACTAGAAGGCTATACTGATAGACTTAGATGAGGAAAGATGGGAAGAGGCTCAAGTGGAGCATGAATGCCAGCATGGATGGGTTGGGCTGAATGGGCTGCTTCTGTGCTGTATATCCTATGTAATCTGATGTAAATCTGAACCCAGCATATGAATAAAACTGAAAATTCAGTGCTATTGGTTGGGCTAGAAATCCAGGGATCGCAATCCTCTGGAATTGAGCTGGAATAGGTAGTGTCTGCAAAGGGCACATTATTGCCATTGGATAGGTGCATGCAAGTGTTCCTCAGGCACACCTCCTGCACCTACTGCCCATGGAAAGCAGAAACCCGGCCACCTGCCTACTTGAGCCAGGGGTGGGAGAGTTGCCCTGCCATGCTTGACACTGGCCATGGACATTTGGGGACCCATCTGCAAAAATACTTTTTTTTAAAACCTTCCCTTCAGGGCCCAAGCCTTGTGGCAGCTGGTATGCCTCATCTCATTCATTCTTTGCAGATATATTAGGTTGATTGTGCCAAAGCAGCATTAAGTCCCAGCACAGGGAGGCCTACCCCAGCTCTAGCTCTTTGTCATAATTTTTCATATAAGGGATGGATGGAAACTTTGCTCCTCACAAGCCAAACAAGAAACTCTTGGTAATGGTAGAAACCTGATGCAACTGGACCAGTGGAGGTTAAGACACTGGTGAAGAGACCAGTGGAGGTTAGGACACTGGTGAAGAGATCAGTGGAGGTTAAGACACTGGTGAAGAGACCAGTGGAGGTTAGGACACTGGTGAAGAGATCAGTGGTGGTTAGGACACTGGTGAAGAGATCAGTGGAGGTTAGGACACTGGTGAAGAGGCCAATGGAGGTTAGGACACTGCTGAAGAGACCAGTGGAGGTTAGGACACTGGTGAAGAGACCAGTGGAGATTAGGACATTGGAATGGAGATTAGTGGAGGTCTGATTAAATATGAAAGTTTTTAAAATACATTTTCAGTACAACTTTACTTAAATCACTTTTGCAAAATGCAATAAAACATACATGGTTCACTCAAATGAAGGCAAAGCTTGTATGAATTTGTGTTGAGTCCTGAGACTAAACTTTTAATGCTTGTAATTTAAAATACAATGTTTTCCTTATCCTTTGCAACAGTCTGCACAGTGGAACTTTAAATATTTGCAAAGTTCCATTATCCATCAGGTGGCTGAGGCTCGACTATACTGAAATGACACTAATGAATAGACAGATGGACATGAATTATTCTGGCAAACATCCTTTGCGAGATGTATCACTACTGATGGGGTTTGTCATCGAATGAAGGAGGCTGCTGTTCTAAAAGTCAACACAGATGATGAAAACTAAGGAAAAGGATCATCAGAACCATTTCTGTTTCTGCATACAATCCCTTTTCAAGGCACCTTTGTTACCTCCATCATTCTGGAAAAAATTACATCAGCACATTACAGACAGCTTGCTATTGAAAAGAAAAATGATATGCAATTTAAATGAAACTGTAAGTTATTTCTGGGAATGTTGAAGTAATGTTATTTTTCTTGTAGTTGCCTGTGGGAACATTTTAAAATGACAAAACCCAGCTGAGCATATAGAAGTATTTCTGTCTTTTCCCCCACCCTCCTATTTTCTTCCCCTACATCCCCTCTTCTTGAGGCAGTGATTCATACTGGGATATAATTCCACTGCAGCCTTTTGCTACTTTGACCAAGTAGCCATTGTTCACAATGAGAGTATGTCTTAGGGTATAGAATCATTGAATCTAACAGCATGGAAGGAGGCCATTCAGCCCACTGTGCCCATACAGCTCTTTGAAACAGCTATCCTATTAGTCCCACTCCCCTGCTCTTTCCCCAGAGTGCTGCAATTCTTTTCCCATTCAAGTCTTTATCCAACTCCCTTTTGAAAGCTATTATTGAATGTGCTTCTACCACACCTTCAGGCAGTACACTTTAAAATCATAATAATTTGCTGCATGAAAAAGATTCTCTTCACCTCTAGCATTTTTGCCAATTAGTGACCTCTGGCTACTGATATTTCAGCCATTGGAAACAGTTTCTTTTCATTTACTCAATTAAAGCCCTTCGTGATTTTGAATGCCTCTATTAAATCTCCCCTTAATCTTCTCCGCACTAAGAAGAACAATACTAGTTTCTCTAGTTTCTCCACATAACTGAAGTCCCTCAACCCTCATACCATTCTAGTAAATCTCCTCTGCATCCTCTCCAACATCTTGACATCCTTCCTGTAGCATAGTGCTCAGAATTGGACATGACACTTCAGCTGAGGCCTAATCATTCATTTATAAAGCTTTAGCATAACTTACTTGCTTTTGTCCTCTATGCCTTTATCTATCAAGCCAAGGATCCTGTATGTTTTTTTTTCAGCAACCTTCTCAACTTGTCCTACTACTTTCACTATTAATAAAAAGGTGTTAAAATATCAATGAAAGGAATTTTATCCAAAATTGATAAGTATTTCTTGTAGAAAATGCGCAATGAAATTTCATTCCTGATTATTCTTGTATGTCATAGTCTACAAATTAGTATTGGAGATATTAGTAGGTAAATGCTTCATATGTTCATATGACATGCTTTTGAATATGATATAAAAAATGCATTAATGCCTTTGTTAAAATAGCAAATGAGTGTGCGCTATTTGGGTTAAGCATTTTTGTGCTAATGTCTCCAACTGTAGTATCTAGACTTGTATTGCACTGAATGAAAATAGTTTTGTCTGTGAAATCTGGTTCCCTTTGATGAGATTCGATCTTATCAGAATTGATCTGACCTCAAATAGTAATAAATACCAACATTATCTTTGGATATTTCTGTAAGTGTCCGTAGCAAAAGCTAATTGCTCACAGGTCTCTTGGTCTAAGATAATGTTCTTCTGATAAACTCTGTAATGTTTTGACTGCAGATTTTGATCTTGTTTGCGTTATTGTTTTCTCTTCACAACGTTTAACTTTGTTGACCTGGACAGTAGAAACTTGGACAGTACTTATATATGCATTGGTCTTCCATTCTCTTGGAAAGTTCTTCCCAATATAACGATCAATGTGTAAGGTTTAGCTTGTCAGCTAAAGATTCTCATTATTGACCCAACCATGTAAACTGATCCTACACATGGGTCAAAGACACTGGTTGACAAATATTTGAACATTTACTGCCAATATGATCCTACTTGCACAGTACATGAACTAGGAGCATAGAGCTTGGCTACTGGGTTACATTAAAGACACAGGCTGACAGATTCTCTGAAATAATTAAATTTTCAATTAAGATCAGCGAGGGGAATTTTAACCTAACCCACCTTTCGTGAAACTATTGTGATTAGGTGCTATGCTGGTTTTACAACCCACCCACTTTTACTATCCATTAAAGTCAATGGAGATTAATAAATAGTGGGGTGTAAAAATGGTGTTAGACGTGATTCCGTGGGTTTCTTACTTGGTGAGAACATTGGTCCCATTGGGCTGAATTTTATGGACTCGCTGAGGACTGGAACAAAGGTGGGGGTTGCCCATAAAACTGTGTCAGAAGGCAGGGGGCAGAATGCCCGTTAATTTCCTGGTGCCTTCCAATTCAGTCCAGGGCAGGGAAGGCTGAGGACAGTCTTCCCATCCCAGGCCAATTGAGGCCCTTAAGTGGCCACTTAAAGGTCACTTAAGGACTTATTTCCACCTCTACCACAATTTAATGGAAGGTGGAGGGATCAGCTGCCTCAGGGAGACACCAGCAGGTAAAACCTGGTAGCCTCCTAGCGGGGTCGGCTAGGCCCACCTTTGGGGCACCCTGCAGTACCAGCAGTGGCCACTGCTCCCAGTGGCGCTGCCAGTACAGCAGAGCTGCCGGCCTTGTGAATGGCTGGTAGCTCTTGGAGGCGGGAGATCGTCCCTTAAAAGGATGGTGTTCCTGACGGCAGACAGTTAATTGCCTGCCCATTTGTGAAATCGCACTGGGGGTCTGATGGAGGACCAAAGTGGGGTCTCCCCCCCACCTTCTGGCCCGCCACCAGGATGCCCATTTTATGAATAAAATCCAGCCCATTGTTTCTGGAGAAACTTAACTCCAAATACTTTGTTACAACCAGGTGAGAAAGGGGTTTCAGGGATCCCTCTCAGCCTTTGCTTAGTTTAACCGTAACAGGGTTTAATTTTAAAAACACTGTGTTTTTAGCTCCCCCTCAGGGAATCCTTGTTCACTGTGTCATGCAGGCACTCACCTGCCAAGAATGAGGCACATTAATTTCGCCATATGGACATTAAATTTCAAATTGTTGCTGGGAAGAAGAGAAGGCCTGTTACAAGGGGTTGCCAGGCCCCTGGCTGGAAAGGCATTTTTGCATATTAACAGACAGTGCTTGGAGACAAAGGAGCTATTCCCTGTTCCAATTCAATCCACAAAGCCAGAAGTGGTTACACCAGTCGGTTACATGACTACCCTGCTGGCCAACTTGGGGAGTTTTAAATTGTAGAGACAATGTTTGAACTGGCAGAAAGCTCTTTGCTCCTGGATTGAAAAGACCTCTCCTGGCTGGCTCACCACAGCCCTTCCTATCTGCTCCCATCGCTTTCTTACGGAACTCCAAAAACCGACTGAAGATACATGAACTCCAAGAGAGAAAAGTCTCCGACAGTGGACAAAGTTTAAGAAGGATACTGGGCCCCAACAAAAAGCACGATCCACCTACAAACAAGGACTCGACAGTGAGCCTGAAGAGCCATGACAAAAACTCTTCAGATATTGCCTAAAACTTTTCCACTTTATTTTTCTTCTGCTCTTTTCTGTCTCTATTTGCATGTGCGTATTGCATATGCATGCTACCGTGGAGCACGGCATGTATCTGTAGGCATTAACCGAATTAGAGTTTAGAGTTAGAACAAGAAAGGTGGAAGTTTATTAATGGTAAACTTTAATTCGGTTAACGAATACGAATATGCGATGTGACAACGCGATAAACACACACGCAGATAGAGATAGAAGTAGAAATAATAAATGGGAAAGGTTTGAGGCAATAGTTGGCTTCTATTTATGATCCTTTGAGTTCGATGTACAGTCTTTGATTGCCGATAAGTCTTGCTGTTTCGTTGGGGACCAGTGCACGTTTTAAAACTTGTTTTGATGTAGGAGTCTTTTCGCTCTTGAGGTTTAAGTGACTTCAGTGGATCTGGAGATCAGTGAGAGAGAGGCTATCTTCTTCCAAGTTCAGTTGTAATCTGCTGTCTGACCCAAGCAATCCTGTGAGCAAGGGGGTAGAAGGTTATCAGGGGTAGGTGGAAATGTGGGGTAATTAGTTCAGCTATGAACTTATTGAATGGCGGAATGACGGAGCAGGCTCGAGGGGTCGAGTGGCCTACTCCTGCTCCTAATTCGTATGTTCGTAGTTCAAAACCAGAACGGGGCCAGCAGGTTAGTCATGTGACTTGCTTTTTTTAACAAACTCTTGCGTTTATGGATTCCAAAGCTCTCGGTGGGGGGATGTAGTGCTGTCTCTTACAGTGACAAGATATGGATCATCATTGCCAAGACCAATCTCCGTTAATTGAATCAGTGAGCAATTCCCATTGTCTTTTCCAAGGTGATTGTCTCTTAAAATGCAAATTTTTTTCCAGCCACTGCTGAACTCTTTAAACAAGTCATCTCTCCATTCCAGCAACAGTTTAAAATTAATGTTCATGTGACAAAATTAATATGCCTCATTCTTGGCAGGTGGGGGTCTTCATGATATCTCCACACCCAGCGGAATGAAATGATTTTTTTTTTAAACTGCATTTCATTAAAAGGGACTGGAGAGAAGAGTCGGTACAGGAAAACACACATGCATCTCTCTTATTCATTCAGGAATCCTAAAAATTGTTACAGCCTGTCTTTTCTTGGTAGCAATACTGCTTTAATCTGCCCTTTTTGGCATCCCAATAAACAGGTGTTTTTTGGGGAAGTTTTTACAGTTTGCACATTTCCAGGACTGCCTAGGGTGTCTTTGTTCCTGTTGAGGTCTCCAGGGGGAGGGTTAGATTTAACTAGCCCTAGGTTGGAGTTCTACTCATGAATGGTGGTAGTGGGCGGAACCACTCTGAACTCTCTTTTAGTGCTTTGATGAGTCATGCCAGGGCTTTTCACCTTAGGGGATGGGTGGTTCCCTTTTCTCCTGACTGTGGGGGTGGGGGTGAGATTCTTTGCTAATCTTCCCTTTGTCCTCTGGGGTACTCCTGCTTACAGAAATTTGCCCAGATTCTACTGCACTCCTCTGTGGCACCTCGACTAGGTGATGCATCACCCTTACAGTTTCTCTTCCCTCTTGAGGAATTTCTTTGTCTCTGCAGGTTCCTTTAAATGCTGTTAACAACTCTGGTGGGATGCGTCTAGAGTTTGCATTTACATAGGAGGATGTGGGGTCTAATTTTTCAAATATTTCGGGGTTGGCTGACCAGACAGTAGGGGGTTTCATCTGGTATTCCTCCCAGACTTCCTTTAACCTGCCCACTTTGTCCCTTTTCCTCCTTTCCTTGCTAACCTTTGCCAGCCTTGTGCCTGATTGTCCCCTTTTGTTTTCGGCAGGGATCCCGTACATTTCATCATCCCCCTGCTGGAGGGTTCTCCTAACACTGCTACAGGACTTAGGGGTGCAGATTTCACTGTAGGTTGGGGTTTACCCTCAACCTGTCACATGTGGCAACTCCTACAGTACTCCATCACATCTTTGTGGAGTTTTGGCCAGTCAAACTGCTCTTTTATGCAGGCTTTGGATTTTCATATACCGGCATGTACAGCCATTGTAATCTCATCGGCCATTCTTAATTTTTTAAAAATTTATTCATGGGATGTGGGCATCACTAGCTAGGCCAGCATTTATTGCCCATCCTGAATTGCCCTTGAGAAGGTAGTGGTGAGCTGCCTTCTTGAACTGCTGCATTCCAAGTGTGGTAGGTACACCCACAGTGCTGTTAGGAAGGGAGTTCCAGGATTTTGACCCAGTGATAGTGAAGGAACGGCGATATAGTTCCAAGTCAAGATGGTGTGTGACTTGGACGGGAACTTGCAGGTGGTGGTGTTCCCATGCATTTGCTCCCCTTGTCCTTCTAGTTGGTAGAGGTCGCGGGTTTGGAAGGTTCTTCTAAGGAGCCTTGGTGCGTTGCTGCAGTGCATCTTGTAGATGGTACCAGTAGATTTCTCTCCGGTACCTTTGCGGAACCACTAACTGGTGAACCACAGTCCACCCCTTGCCCTCAGGTCTGTGAGGAGAACAGTCTTTAGATAGTAGCAATCCGGGACTCCCTCTGCTTCAATTTCAGACTGGGCAGCCTGTGCAAACCCTCTCAATACTGGGTCAGCACGCTGAGCCTCGGCTAGGGAAGATCCATTTAAATCATTCCCTGGGTCTTCTAACTTTCCAAAGAAAGTCTCAGACAGACAAGCCACATGGTCATCTGCCTGCAGTGCTAATTCAGTCTCCTCTGGGGTAGCTGGCTTGATCACGGTTTGATTCACCACACATTTAGGGAAACTGCAGGGGACCATCTCCTGCCACTGCCCTGTCTCTCTGACCTCCTGTGGTCTCCCTTTCACTACTGGGAAGGTACCATCTTCACCCCCAACAGATCATTACTTAGGAGCAGGTCAACCCCTTCCACAGGCAAGCTAGGGACAATTCCTAATGACACTGGTCCTGAAACTAGGTCGCGCTCCAAGTACAACCGCTGTACAGGTACAGGCATACACTGCCCTCCAATACTATTCACCGCCATTCTGGTGTTTACTGCCCTCTCTGGGGGAAAGGTCAAATCTTTTCCCAGTAAAAGGAATCTAGTGGCCCCTGTGTCTCTGAGGATTACTATGGGCTTGCTTGCCCCACTCGAGGGGTATGGGGCTACTCTCCCTTCAGACACGTAACCCTGATAACCTTCAGGAATCTGATTAAATTTTCCTGCACTTGCAGCGGTAGACTTCCTGGGTCTCACTCTTACTGCAATTAAAGCCACAGCTTGTTGTGCTGTGCTTTCCATCAGTTTGCTTCTTCACTGAGTGGGTGTGCCCTGATTAACCCTACGGGTTTTCCCTTTAGCTTCCAGCAGTCAGCTCTCAGATGCCCTGCTTTATTGCAATGGAAGTATGCAGGTTTCCAGGTCTCACTCTTGCTCACAGCACCTTCCTTTTTGGCTAGAGGTGGGCCCCCTGTGTCTCCTGCTTTTCTTTCCCTCACAGGACTGCTTGGACTTCTATCACCTTCCCATCCTTTGTCCTTTTCAGATTTGTGGGGGTGACTTGGGAAAGTTTTCCCCTGGGGAACTGGCTTACAAATGAGAGCCAACTTATCAGCCAGCACTGCGGTTTGCCGGGCTCTATGAACCTTCTGTTCCTCTACATGTGTATTTATGGAGAGTGGGAGAGAGTTTCTAAATTCCTCGAGCAAAATTACCTCTCTGAGATATTCATAGCTGAGCTGTACTTTAAGAGCCCTCAGCCTCTGGTCAAAAGCCAGCTGCTTATTTCTCTCAAACTCCAGGTAAGTTTGATCGGCTTGCTTCTTGAGGGTTCTAAACTTTTGGCAATAGGCTTCCGGTACTAACTCATATACCCCGAGGATAGCATTTTTTATCAGTTCATAATTGGATGAACTCTCATCTGGCAACAGAGAATAAACCTCATGGACTTTTCTGGTTAGCTTGCTTTGTAGCAGCAGAGTCCGAGTCTCAGCTGGCAACTTTAACTGTCTTGCCAGTTTTTCAAAAGGTACAATAAATGCCTCCATGCCTCCTACTGAATTTTGGGATCAATTGGGAAAATTTTAACAACTCTACACAGCCCTGAATTATGCTCCTCCATATTGGCCATACTTTCACTGGGGTTACTCTGTCGCCCCCTAGTTAACTCAAGCTACCTCAGCTGTCTCTCTTCACATTCCTTCTGGAAGGCTCTTTCTCCTTCTCTCTCCTCTCTCTCTTTTTCTTCACATTCCTTCTGGAAGGTTATTTCTTTCTCTATCTCTCTCCTGCCTCTCTTCTTCTTTCGCCTGTCTCTCTCTCTTTCCTCACATTCCATCTGGAAGGCTCTTTCTTTCTCTCTCTCTTTAAATTCAAGTTTCCTGTGTTCCAATTGTAACTTTGCTAGCAATACCCTGTTGGGGTCTACTTCTAACCCTGTTTCTGTTTCTTCAGATTCAAGGGAAAAATGGTTGGCCACTAGCCTTTGGAGTTCAGACTTTCTAGCCTTGGTACATACAGTGATTCCACACTGCTCAGTCATTTTTCTCAACTCCTCCATAGACAATGCTTTTAACTTATCTCAAGTGACTTCACCCTGGCTTGGCGAGTTACTGGCTTCAGTTGCAAACATGTTAGTATTCCAGCACACACAACCACAAGAAAACCTGTATTGAAATCCTTTTTTTCTTGATTGGATCAATTTGGCTTCCCACTTCCAATTTCTCGTCTGTCTGTGAATCAAATCCAGGCTGCTAGCCCCCAAATTTCTGTTACGACAAAGTGAAAAAGGGGTCTAGGGGTTCCCTCTCAGCCTTTGCCTGGTTTAACCCCAACAGGGTTTAAATTTAAAAACACAGTGTTTTTAGCTCCCCCCTCAGTGAATCCTTGTTCACTGTTTGCCAATTGCAAGGCAAAGAAACCAAATCAGACAGGTTTTCTTAGATTTAAACAAGAAAGGTGGAAGTTTATTAATCTTAAACTCTAATTTGGTTAACGACTACGAATATGTGACGCGACTACGCTAGCATATGTGATAAACAGATATGCAGATAGAGACAGAAGTGGAAAGAATTAAGGGGAAACGTTTGAGGCAGTAGCTGGGTTCTATTCAGGATCCTTTGTGTTCAATGTAGAGTCTTTGGTTGCCAGTAAGTCTTGCTATTTCATTGGGGCCCATTGCATGCTTTAAAACGTATTTTGATGCAGGAGTCTTTTCTTCCTCGAGGTTTAAGTAACTTCAATGGATCCACAGATTAGTGAGTGAGAGAGAGAGAGAGAGAGAGAGAGAGAGAGAAAGGCTCTCAGCTTCCAAGTTCAGTTGCAGACTGCAGTCTGACTCAAGCTGTCCTGTGAGCAGTTCAAACCAGATCTGGGCCCCTTCCTGGCCAAGGTGGCAATTCACAGGTCCAGGCTGCGGGCCGTCGGGGGGTCCGTCCTCCCCGATTGCCTGCCTCTTTTCCGCAGTTATCTTCACACCCGTGTGTCTCTGGAGTGGGAACATGCGATGTCCGCCGGTACACTTGAGGCCTTCCGCAACCGATGGGCACCGCAGGGGCTGGAGTGCATCATTGATGCCGAGAATGGCATTTTAATTTGAGTTTTGTTTTATTTCTTTGTTTTTAATAAAGTTATTTTAAAAATGTATACAAAGGGGGCCGGAGGAATAAAGGTCCCCTTGACATAAAATACATAAAAGGGACCTGGGGTATAAAGGTCACCTTATAAAAAGAAAAAAAAGGGTTAGATAAAAAAAGGGTGAGATGCAGAGTAAAGTTCCCTCTACACTGTCCCAATCAAACACTCACAGAACAGGTATAGCACAAGGTTAGAGGCAGAGAAAAAAAGATCTGGGCCCGCAGTTTTGTCATGTCACTTGCTTTTTTAACAAACGCCTGAGTTTGTTGATTCCAAAGCTCTCGGTGGGGGGGTGTAGTGCTGTCTCTGACACTGACAAGATGTGGATCACCATTTCCCAGACCAATCTCTGTTAATTGAATCAGTGAGCAGTTCCCATTGTCTTTTCCAAGGTGACTGCCTCTGAAAATGCTAATTTTTTTCCAGCCATTGCTGATCTCTTTAAACAAGTCATCTTTCCATTCCAGCAACAGTTTAAAATCAATGTTCATGTGATGAAATTAATGGGGGAGGCGGTGGCGTAGTGGTATTGTCACTGGACGAGTAACCCAGAGACCCAGGGTATTGCTCAGGGGACATCGGTTCAAATCCCACCACAGCAAAAGGTGGAATTTGAATTCAATTAATAAATCTGGAACTAAAAAGCTAGTCTACTGATGGCCATGAAATCATTGTCGATTGTTGTAAAAACCCATCTGGTTCACTAATGTTCTTTAGGGAAGGAAATCTGCTGTTCTTACCTGGTCTGGCCCACATGTGACTCCAGACCCGCAGCAATGTGGGTGACTCTTACATGCCCTCTGAAATGGCCTAGCAAGCCACTCAGTTGTATCTAACCACTACAAAGTCAATAAAAAGGAATGAAACCGGACGGAGCACCCGGCATCGAACTAGGCACCGGAAACGACAACAGCAATCCCAGCCCTGTTGACCCTGCAAAGTCCTCCTTACTAACATCTGGGGGCTTGTGCCAAAGTTGGGAGAGCTGTCCCACAGACTAGTCAAGCAACAGCCTGACATAGTCATACTCACGGAATCATACCTGACAATGTCCCAGACGCTGCCATCACCATCCCCGGGTATATCCTGACCCAGCAGAGGTGGCGGCACAGTGGCATACAGTAGGGAGAGAGTTGCCCTGGGAGTCCTCAACATCGACGCCAGACCCCACGAAGTCTCACGCCATCAGGTCAAACATGGACAAGGAAACCTCCTGCTGATTGCCACCTACTGCCCTCCCTCAGCTGATGAGTCAGTACTCCTCCATGTTGAACACCACTTGGAGGAAGCACTGAGGGTGGCAAGGGCACAGAATGTACTCTGGGTGGGGGACTTCAATGTCCATCACCAAGAGTGGCTCGGTAGCACCACTACTGACCAAGCTGGCCGAGTCCTAAAGGACATATCTGCTAGACTGGGTATGCGGCATGTGGTGAGGGAGCAAAAAAGAGGGGAAAACATACTTGACCTCGTCCTCACCAATCTGCCTGCTGCAAATGCATCTGTCCATGACAGTATTGGTAGGAGTGACCACCGCACCGTCGTTGTGGAGATGAAGTCCCGCATTCACATTGAGGATAGATTTCGAACAGATCTAGCAATGCAAAATTGGGCATCCATGAGGCGCTGTGGGCCATCAGCAGCAGCAGAATTGTACACAACCACAATCTGTAACCTCATGGCCCGGCATATCCCCCACTCTACCATTACCATAAAGCCAGGAGACTAACCCTGGATCAATGAAGAGTGCAGGAGAGCATGCCAGAAGCAGCACCAGGCATACCTCAAAATGAGGTGTCAATCTGGTGAAGCTAGAAACCCAGGACTACTTGCATGCCAAACTGCGTAAGCAGCATGCGATAGACCAGAGCTAAGCGATCCCATAACAAATGGATCACGTCTAAGCTCTGCAGTCTTGCCACATCCAGTCACGAATGGTGGTGGACAATTAAACAACTAACTGGAGGAGGTGGCTCCACAAAGATCCCCATCCTCAATGATGGGGGAGCCCAGCACATCAGTGTGAAAGATAAGGCTGAAGCATTTGCAACAATCTTCAGCCAGAAGTGCCGAGTTGATGATCCATCTCGGCCTCCTCCTGAAGTCCACAGTTTCACAGATGCCAGACCTCAGCCAATTCGATTCACTCCGCATGTTATCAAGAAACGACTGAAGGCACTGGATACTGCAAAGGCTATGGGCCCTGACAATTTTCTGGCAATAGTACTGAAGAGCTGTGCTCCAGAACTTGCCGTGCCCCAAGCCAAACTGTTCCAGTACAGCCACAACACTAGCGTCTACCCTGTAATGTGGAAAATTGCCCAAGTATGTCCTGTACATGAAAAGCAGGACAAGTCGAACCCGGCCAATTACCGCCCCATCAGCCTACTCTCAATTATCAGTAAAGTGATGGAAGGTGTCGTCAACAGTGCCTTCAAGTGGCACTTGCTTCGCAATAACCTACTCAGTGACGCTCAGTTTGGGTTCCGCCAGAGCAACTCAGCTCCTGACCTCATTACAGCCTTGGTTCAAACATGGACAAAAGAGCTGAACTCAAGAGGTGAAGTGAGAGTGACGGCCCTTGACATCAAGGCAGCATTTGACTGAGTATGGCATCAAGAAGCCCTATCAAAACTGAGGTCAATGGGAATCAGGGGGAAAACCCTCCGCTGGTTGAAATCATACCGAGGGCAAAGGAAGATGGTTATGATTGTTGGAGGTCAATCATCTGAGTTCCAGGACATCACTGCATGAGTTCCTCAGGGTAGTGTCCTAGGTCCAACCATCTTCAGCTGCTTCATCAATGACCTTCCTTCAATCATAAGGTCAGAAGTGGGGATGTTCGCTGATGATTGCACAATGTTAAGCACCATTTGTGACTCATCAGATACTGAAGCAGTTCGTGTAGAAATGCAGCAAGACTTGGACAATATCCAGGCTTGGGCTGATAAGTGGCAAGTAACATTCATGCCACACAAGTGCCAGGCAATGACCATCTCCAACAAGAGAGAATGTAACCATCTCCCCTTGACATTCAATAACATTACCATCGCTGAATCCCCCACTATCAACATTCTAGGGGCTACCATTGATCAGAAACTGAACTGGAGTAGCCATATAAATACCGTGGCTAGAAGAGCAGGTCAGAGGCTAGGAATCCTGCAGTGAGTAACTCACCTCCTGACTTCCCAAAGCCTGTCCACCATCTAAAAGGCACAAGTTAGGAGTGTGATGGAGCACTCTCCACTTGCCTGGATGGGTGCAGCTCCAATAACACTCAAGAAGCTCAATACCATCCAGGACAAAGCAGCCCGCTTGATTGGCACACCATCACAAACATTCACTCCCTCCATCACCGATGCACAGTGGCAGCAGTGTGTACAATCTACAAGATGCACTGCAGCAACGCACCAAGGCTCCTTAGACAGCACCTTCCAAACCCGCGACCTCTACCAACTAGAAGGACAAGGGCAGCAAATGCATGGGAACATGACCACCTGCAAGTTCCCCTCCAAGTCACACACCATCCTGACTTGGAACTATATTGCCGTTCCTCTAGAGTCGCTGGGTCAAAATCCTGGAACTCCCTTCCTAACAGCACTGTGGGTGTACCTACCCCAAATGGACTGCAGAGGTTCAAGAAGCCAGCTCACCAACACCTTCTCAAGGGCAATTAGCGATGGGCAATAAATGCTGGCCTGGCCAGCGATGCCCACATCCCATGAATGAATAAAAAAAATGCCTCATTCTTGGCAGGTGGGAGTCTTCATGACAACTTTGATGCACAAAGTTTGAATTTGCCCATTAGCATGATGGGTACCTGGTTGGCTGGGTATTATAATGTGTGTTTTGCTTCAGAAATAAAGTTATATAGGCAATCTTTCTTAATCTTCATTTTTTTCTCCCTCTTCCTCAATGTTTTTCGCTCTACGTGCACTGTCTCTGCTGTCTTAATACTGTAATTCATCTACCCAGTAGGATATGCAGTAGAGACGAGTGATATTAAATAACTTTTGATTTGGATCCAAATTTGAAATTTTCAATTCCAATGATATTGGAAATTTACCTTAATCTGCCAGAGATTCACGCCGCTCCTGAACCTCATATTAGTCCACTGCGGAATATATAAAATAGTGACACAAAAGCAAAATACTGCAGAATCTGAGAATCTGAACTAAAAATAGAAAACACTAGAAAAACTCAATGGCAGGGATTTGCCTCCAGAGTCAGGAACTCGACATCGGGGCTGTTTCCGGGTCCTGGCCCTGCCCCAGGGGGATGCAGGGGAAGTTGTCGGAGCCCGCGGTTTTTGTAGAGGGGTCTGCTAAATGGCTGGAATTTGGTTGGGTGGCCAATTAGCGGTAGTGGGTGCAGGATGGAGGCAGAAGCGCTGAAGTGCGGGCCCAATTTAAAGGCATCTGGAAGCCATTACTGTGGCAGCCATTTGAAAGAAGAAATGCAAGCACCAGAGAGTCAGGAGGAGAGGCAGAGGCCTGGAACCCCTCACTTCTCAGATGCTGGCCTTGAGGTCCTCCTGGAGGCTGTGACCAGAAGGTCATGGAACAAAAAAAAAATAACTTTAAAAAAAGTAAAATGCGGGGGCGGGGGTGGTGGGGGGGGGGGGGGGGGGGTGGGGGGGGGTGGGTGGGGTGGTGGGGGGTGGCGCCGTCATGCTCTGAAATTATTGAACTCAATGTTCAGTCCGGTAGGCTGTCGTGTGCCTAATTGGTAAATGAGATGCTGTTCCTTGAGCTTGTGTTGATGTTCACTGGAACACTGCAGCAATCCCAGGACAGAGATGTGAGCATGAGAGCAGGGGGGAGTGTTGAAATGGCAAGCAACGTGAAGCTCGGGGTCATGCTTTCAGACTGAGCGGAGGTGTTCCGCAAAGCGGTCACCCAGTCTGCGTTTGTGAATACAGTATACTACATTGAAAGAAGTACAAGTAAATCACTGCTTCACCTGAAAGGAGTGTTTGGGGCGTGGGATAGTGAGGAGAGATGGCAGGAATGGCAGAGGATGATTCTTTGGACATGGAGGCTGTTGGGGTGCAAAGTGAGGACAAGGGGAACCCTGTCGCAGTTCTGGGAGGGAGGGGAAGGGGTGAGGGTAGACGTGCGGGAAATGGGCCGGACACGGTTGAGGGCCGTATCAACCACAGTGCGGGGGGATTCCTTGGTTGAGGAAAAAGGAAGACATATCAGAAGCGTTGTCATGGAAGGTAGCATCATCAGAGCAGATGCGTCGGAGAGGGAGAAACTGGGAGAATTGAATGGAGTCCTTACAGGAGGCAGGGTTTCCCTTGTCCTCACTTTCCACCCCATCAGCCTCCATATCCAAAGGATCATCCTCCGCCATTTCTGCCACCTCCAGCGTGATGCCACTACCAAACGCATCTTCCCTTTCCTTCCCCTGTCAGCATTCCGAAGAGATCATTCCCTCCGCGATACCCTGGTCCACTCCTCCATTATCCCCACCACCTCGCCCTCTTCCCACGGCACCTTCCCCTGCAATCGTCGGAGGTGTAATACCTGCCCATTACCTCCTCTCTCCTCACTATCCCAGGCCCCAAACACTCCTTTCAGGTGAAGCAGCGATTTACTTGTACTTCTTTCAATGTAGTGTACTGTATTCGCTGCTCACAATGTGGTCTCCTCTACATTGGGGAGACCAAACACAGACTGGGTGACTGCCCCCCCTCATTTTACTTTTATTTTTAATTATTTTTTATTTTGTAGATACTTTTTGTGTTTATTTTATTTTATTTTATCTTAGTTTGTTCAGTTTGCTTACCCACTGATTTTTTTCATGTTTGTACTTGCAGCTGTTCAATTTTCAGTCCGTTAACACCCCATCTGTACTAATGGTTTGTCTTTCAACACACCATAAATATATCGTTTTCCTTTGCTCCATGACCTTCTGGTCGGTTATTCTCTGTGACCTTGTCCTATCTACACCTTCTCCTTTGTTACCTCTTGCCCCACCCCCGCATTACTTGCTTAAAACCTTTTACATTTCTAATATTTGCCAGTTCTGCAGAAGGGTCACTGACCTGAAACGTTAACTCTGCTTCTCTCTCCACAGATGCTGCCAGACCTGCTGAGTATTTCCAGCATTTGTTGTTTTTATTTCAGATTTCCAGCATCCGCAGTATTTTGCTTTTATCTTTCTTTCATTAATCTGTTTTTTGTGATGTTGATTGATGGATAGATATTTGCCAGGAGACAGGGATAACTCCCCTGCTCTTCTTCAAATAGTGCCATGGGATCTTTTAAGTCTACTTGAGAGGGCATACAGGGCCTTGGTTTAATGTCTCATCTGAAAGACAGCCCCTCCAACAGTGCAGCACTCCCTCAGTAATGCACTGAAGTGTCAGCTTTTGATTTTTGTGCTCAAGTCCTGGAGTGGGACTTGAACACATGACTTCTGACTCAGACTCGAGAGTGCAGAGGCAGGGAGAGTGTGGGGTTGTGGGTGGAGGGGAAAAGAACAAAAAGGAAGATGTGTGATGGATAGAATGTCGGAGAGATCAAATGACAAAAGGTACAATGGTGCAAGGCAAAAGGAGATTGTAATGGAACAAGCAGAGAAATAAATGATGGGTCGAGAGAAGGTGTAACTGTGATAAGCAGAATCATCACCAATAGCTGCCATCCATAAAAGGGGCAGAGGATATGATCTGAAATTGTTGAACTCAATGTTGAGTCCAGAAGACTGTAAAGCAGCTAATTTAAAGATGAGGTGCTGTTTCTTGAGCTTGTCTTGATCTTCATTGGAACAGTGTAAGAGGCTGCGGAGAGAAAGGTCAGAGTGGGAGTGGGACAGAGAATTAAAATGACAGGTGACCAGAAGCTCGGGGTCACGCTTGTAGACTGAAGGGAGGTATTCTACGAATGGTCACCCAATCTGTGTTTGGTCTGCCAAATATAGCGAATACAGTATACTGAATCAACAAAAGTAAAAATAAATCACGATTTTACCGGGAAGGACTATTTGGGGGCCTTGAACAGTGAGAAGGAAGGAGATAAAAGGCATGGGAAGGTGTACTGAGAAGTGGGTGTTGGAGATTATTAAGGAGTGGACCAGAGTGTCGCAGAGGCAATGGTCCCTTTGGAGTGCTGAAAGGGAAGGGGATGGGAACATGTGTTTGTTGGTGGAATCATGCTGGATATGGCAGAAATGGCAGACGATGATCTGATGGGGTGGAAGATGAGGACAAGGGGAGGGAGGAGAAGGGATAAGAGCAGAAGTGCGGGAAATGGAATGGACATGGTCAAGGGCCCTGTCAACAACAATGCAGGGGAGTCCTTGGTTGAGGAGTAAAGGATTACAGAATCCTAGAATCATAGAATGGTTACAGCACAGTCGTGTCTGTGCCAGCTCTCTGAAAAAGCAGCTGACCTAGTCCCACTCACCCTTCTTTTCCCCACAGCCCTGCAATTTTTTTCCTCTTCAGATAATTATCCAATTCCCTTTTGAAAGCCATGATTGAATCTGCCTCTACCACACTCTCAGGCAGTACATTCCAGATCCTAACCAGTCGTTGCGTAAAAAAGTTTTTCCTCATGTCCTCTTTGCTTCTTTTGCCAAACAGCTTAAATTGGAAGATGTATCAGCAGCACTGGTGTGGAAGTTAGCATCATCAGAACAGATGTGATGGAGAAGAAGAAACTGGGAGAATGGGATAGAGTCCTTACAGGAAGTGGGTTGGGAGGAAGTGTCATCAATGTAGCTGTGGGAGTCAGTGAGCTTATATTAGAAAATATGTCTGTTTCCCTACTGACAACTCTGGATTAGAGGATTAGAGGGAATCCACCATGAGGACTAATGGCATTAAATTAATTCTGAATCTATAATCGCATGAACAACAGCATTTCAGGTTGACTTGGGAATAATAGTTTTGCCTAATTTATTTTATTTTATTTTAGCTTGACAGGCCCCTTTAAAAATGACCGTTTGTACATGTAGAGCAGAATTTTTATCCATAGCATCATGCCAGATGTTGGGGAAGCAGCTGTGTTCCATAGCTACAGTTCCCCCAATAAAAAGTTAATATTCTTTGGTGTTAGGTTCTAAAATAGCTTTTATCTACCGTGTAAGAGTTTAGTGGCAGGTATCCAATCTCATTCCATGTAGTGTGTGTCTGTTTTCAATGGTGAGCTATTTGGAGTGGAATCCAATTCCTGACAGTGCCAAAGTAGGTGTTTGTTTTTCCTAGTGATTTGTGCAAACCGATTGATGTTATGGATTGCAATGTAGCTCAGTTATGATGTTGGATATACATTCAATACATCCCAACCTACCATTTCTCTTTACAGATGCTGATTGACTGGTTGGATATTTCCAGCATTTTCTGTTCTTAATTTAGTTGAGTTTTCCTGTTTTCCATAGCAATACAACAGGCAAGTATCTATAATAAAAGCAAAATACTGCGGATGCTGGAAATCTGAAATAAAAACGGAAAGTGCTGGAAATACTCAGCAGATCGAGCAGCATCTTACCTGTTAAGATCAGGATTGGACCTTTAGTTTTTCAAATGCTCCCAATTATTGATTTTGGGATTTGGATAATTTTCACCTAAATCCTTGGATGGGAATCCCACAAGTTTGGGTGAATTCTGGTTTTACACCCTGCCCAACATTGCTCTGTATTGGCTTCAGTGGAGAGTAAAATCAGGCAGTTTATAAAACTAGAGCTGCTCCTGATCTCGTCACTTTCCTGTTGGATAGGCTAGGTTAAAATTACCCCAAATATTGGCTCAGATTTTGCGGTCAGCGATGCAAGGACGGCACTCGCTGTTAGCCTCGAAGAATTTGCCCACAAAGATCTAGCAAGCTCTGTGGCATCAATTTCCCCTATTATAGTGTCCATTTAATGCTTGCACCATCTATAGGGGATCTCTGGCATCCGGGAAGGATGAAGTCATCAAGCATGCTGAACAACCAATCAGATTTTGAATTCTCACAGTCAGAAAACCAGGAAGTAAAAAGCAGGGAATATAATTCACTTTTTAGTCATTTAACAAAGAGCAGAATAAAGATTGGGACACACACATGGCATTAAGGAAAAGGCTGAAATATCATAAATAAACTTTAAAAAGAAATAAAAATTATTTTTTGTCATTTTAAAAATCTAAGCTTTTTTTTATCACGGAATGGAGAGAATAACACTCCAGACCTTTTAAAATTCATTTTTCAGGGACAGAGAGGTTGTTCAGCAGTAATTATGACTCAGTATGCTGTTAAAAACTCATTTACACCTCATTCGACAAAGTGTAACATTTTGAAAGGTTTTTACAGTGAAAAAGGAGTGTAAAAAGTTGAAATTGACATCAAATCACTGATTTCTGTGTTCATTGCATGTGCAAAGACTACAGCAGTGCAACCTGTTGAGCAGCAAGGTTTTCCTGACAGGAACTTCTGGATTTCTGGATTTAACTGTGCATGTGTGGCCGCTGAAAGTTGTTAACAGTTTCATAGAGTTACGATGACAAATGTTGACAATTTCACCATCATTATAACCACAAAATCTGGGCCAATATTTTCTCAAAAACAGGCATATTGTTATCCCCTTCAACTAGATTCCTAGAGATTGGACTGATGAGCATCCACTAGGAGGACATAGCCTAATTTCATTTAGCTTCCAGCAATCACTACAAGGTTGCATACCCTCTCTTCCACTACATTACCTGAAGTTAGACAGATCCCCGCCTCATATCCCACCATGAGACTGCCTTCCCTCCTGACCAATAGGGATAAGAACTAATATTGAAAGGAGAGATTGAAACTGTTCTAAATTGTGGGTCTTTGTATAAATTTTGAAAAATATTTTACTCATTTTTGCCAGTTCGGAATCAAAGATTCCTAATATCTTAAATAAAATTGTGACACATGTGAACAGATGAACATATGACCCTCCATGTGTGAACATCATGATTTCATTCTCCAATGTTATGCAACTGCAAGGCATTTATCTTGGAATTATAGTGTGCAGAATGAAATCAAAAGAATGTTGCACCACAGAGATAAGTATTTCCAACTGGCTTTACAAAACTATTATGAATCATTAAATTATGAGTAAGAATGAAGAAGTCTCTATATCAGAAAATTGTTAGATCGACCCATAATTCAATTTAGTCTCTAAATCTCCTACTGCTCTGCGTCAGTACTCCAGTTACTTAGTTAAGAAAATCAAAAACATATTCTAATTTTGCATTAAGCATAATTTTTTTTCGAATAACAAAGTCCATTCCATCACTCAGCTCCAACTCTCACATCACTGATATGTTGAAATGCATAACAACAATATTTTTTTATTCACTGTCATTGCTTCATTAATCAATTTTGGAGGCAAGGCTTGTCTAAAGAGTCTGTAAATTAAATTCTCAGAAATTTCCGATTACTTTGAGTGGGAACGGGTGAAGCATTACCTGTAATGTTTCAGCTCTTGAAAGTTCTCCTTTCTGGATCAGTTGGTTACTGGATAAACTGGTTGATTTCTGGTATATAGATGCATATTATCTACAAGATGTTTGTGTGTTCTCAATAAAATAACTCTTTTATTGTTAGGAATGATGTGGCAATTTTTGGTTTCCCAGAAAACTATAGAGAGTGGTTGTGGAAGTTCCGCAAGTCATAATTCCTTGGGAGATTTTTCCTTTTGCAATGTAACCCAAACAAGCAATCAGCCAAGGAAACTTTACAGTCTGCTTTTTCAATAGAATACAATGAACGCAATTGTTTATGTTTTTGGAAATATTTGCTGCAAAACAAAGAATTCTGCTTTAATGGGCTGGAATTTGGTCGTCTTCCCACATAGAAACCTCCTAGATATAGGATAACAGATGGCTTATAACAATTCAGCCAAGCAGTTCTGATGATGCTGTGGACTGTTAGACATTTGTCATTCTTTGTAACATAGCTTCTTTCTCCCTCTTTATTTACATACAAACTGGTATTTGTAATTTTTTTTACCATTATGTGATGAAAACACGGAGCACCTGGGTAAAAGGGCAATAAAGATGAGAGTAACCTAGGTACATGGTATCATACAACTGGCACTTTCGGGAAGATTTGTCTGCTTCAATACCCCTGGTGTATGTCAGGTGCACAGTTCAGGAAATTGCACACTTCCAGCCCATATTTTTCCACCTATTCATTTTAGCGGTTAGAAAATCACTGGCTAGGGCTGTGCAATTTCCCAACATGAAATCTCAATGTGAACTGGAGGCATGGATACTGAAAATCTCCCATTAAAAGCCTAGAATTTCTTGTTGCCAATATTAACAGATAAATATTTAACATGTTGGTATGCTATTTCTGTATCTGCAGTTTAAATCTGTTTGTTTTAAAGAGGTCTCCACCACCAACAAAATAGTGAGCAGAAGAATATCTTAAGATTCTAGTCAGAGTACAGTTGTGCAGGGTTGGGCTCCATACTAAAGGATGAATATTTAGGCTCTGGAGAATGCTGCTAAGAGGAAATGCAAGTAGGAAGAAAGACTTGAAAAGTATTTTTTTCATTATAACAACACAGATTATGAGGAGATATGTGTTTAAAATTATGAAACAATGAAAAAAGGCAGATGGGAGCAGTCAGTCACGTTGTGTGGCACAATGACTGTGATAAATAAGATAGACTCAGAACAGATCTAACAACTCAAAATTGGGTATCCATGAAGCATGTGGGTCATCAGCAACAGCAGAGTTGTATTCAACTTGTCATGCAGACCCCCCTACATTGATTTTAAACTGTTGCTGGAGGGAAGAAATGACTTGTTAAACAGATCAGCTGTGGCTGGAAAAAACATTTGCATACTAATAGACAGTGCTTGGAGGGACAAAGGGGCCATTCCCTGCTCCAATTTAACCCACAATGGACTTTGAGCACCAGGTATTGTGTGTAAGAAGAGACATTCCAGGGTCGGCTAAGACAAGAGAATCCACAAACAGGCGTGGTCAGACAGGCTAATCACATGACTAACCTGCTTGGCAACCTGGGTTTTCCTGAATTGTACAAAGAGTTTGAACTGAGAAAGACTGTCTGCTCCTGGAGCGGGAAGATCTCTCCTGTCTGCTGCCATCTCCTTCTCACAAGCCTCTGGACCCACTGAGGACACATGAACATCAAGAGAGAAAAGTCTCCTACGTTGAACAAGGTTTAAGAAGAATACTGGGCCCCAATGAAAAGCAAGACCTATCTACAATCAAGGACTTTACAGCGAGCTCAAAGAACAGTAACAAAAACTATCTTCAGATATTGCCTCAAACTTTTCCACTTTATTTCTTCTGCTCTTTTCTGTCTCTATCTGCATGTGTGTTTCACATATGCGTGCTAGCGTGGGCACATCGCATATCCGTAGGCATTAACTGAATTAGAGTTTATGTTTATTAAAGTTCAACCTTTTTCTTTAAACCTAAGAAAACCTGTTTGGCTAGTTTCTTTGCCCTATAATTGGAAGTTAATGAACAAGGATTCACTAAAGGGCAGCTAAAAAAAATGGTGTGTTTAAAATTAAACCCTGTTATGGTAAGACCAGATGAAGGCTGAGAGGGAACCTTAGACCGCTTTCTCACTTGGTCGTAACAAACTACATTCTGTACCCTCATGGCTCAGCATATTCCTCACTCTGCCATTATCATCAAGCCACGGGACTAACCCTGGTTTAATGAGGAGAGCATGCCAGGAACAGCACTAAAAATGAGCTGCCAACCTGGTGAATCTACAATGCAGGATTACATGCGTGCTAAAGAGCAGAAGCAGCATTCTATAGACAGAACTAAGCAATCCCACAATCAACGGATCACATCAAAGCTCTGTAGTCCTGCCACATCCTCTCATGAATTATGGTGGAAAATTAAATAACTAACTAGAGGAGGAGGAGTCTCCACAAACATCCCCATCTTCAATGATGGGTAAGCACAACACATCAGTGCAAAGATCAAGGCTGAAGCATTTGAAACCATCTTCAGCCAGAAGTGTTGAGTGGATGATCCATCTCAGCCTCCTCCTGAGGTCCCCAGCATCATAGATGTCAGGCTTCACTTCATGTGATAGCAAGAAATGGCTGAAGGCACTGGATACAGCAAAGGCTATGGGCCCTGTCAACATCCCAGTTGCAGTACTGAAGACTTGTATTCTAGAACTAGCTGCAGTCACGCACACTGGAAGTATGATGATACAACAATCATGGACTAACTCAGATGATTTATGAAAAATTGACTTTGTCTTTAAAAATGAACAATGGTCCAAAATGGCCACTGAAGAGAAGAGTATTAGCCAAAAGTGGTTAATAGAACCCATCTTCCACCTATCCTAAAACATTCAAGAATGGAATGTCTTCTTCTGAAAAAAAGGTGTGAAGTAGCCAAGTCCTGGGCCATTGTGCAATCACCATGGGGAAGAGATGAGATTGGACTACTAGGAGGTGAGAGGTGATGCAGTTTTACCTTAAAAACAGACAGCAAGAGAGAGAGACTGACCCAGAAGGTGAAGCTACCCGTAACAGCTTGAGTTCTAGCCAAGCAAGGAAACACAGTGCCCTTCCGGAAAAAACTGGCATCACAGTATGCAGCAGTGAGAGCTAGAAGTAACCTACTATCTTCCACAGAAGCTTCAATAAAGAGAGAAATCTACAATCATCTCAGGCCTACATCCATTTAGAACTTGATTCTCAAGAGAATTCAACACATATAACCTTTCCCCCCCACTAAAAACCATCTTCCTCTTTCCCATCTGTTTCTTCTTGTGTGTGTGTATGTGTGTGTGAGCGAATTCCTGAGTGGATGCGGTTGGACAATTTCGGGATAAGGCGTATTGATCAATAAACATAATAATAAGTATAAGAAATGCTGGAACCACTCAGCAGGTCTGGCAGCATCTGTGGAAAGAGAAGCAGAGTTAACGCTTTAGGTCAGTGACCCTTCTTTGGAACTGACCCGAAACGTTAACTCTGCTTCTCTTTCCACAGATGCTGCCAGACCTGCTGAGTGGTTCCAGCATTTCTTGTTTTTATTTCAGATTTCCAGCATCCGCAGTATTTTGCTTTTATTGATCAATAAACACTTGACTTTCTGTTTTTTAAACCTACAAGAAAACCTGTTGCTGTCTGTTTATTTGAGAAATAAAACACCAAGGGGCTAATACAAATACACTTGTTGCAGTCAGGTGGGGAGTTGAACAGTGGGAACCACCACGTCATACCACTGTGTCTGTAGCACTGCATCCTTAGCCAAGCTGTTCCTCTACAGCTACAACACTGGCATCTACGTAGGTATGTCCTGCCCACAAAAAGCAGGACAAATCCAATTTAGTCAATTACGCTCTATCAGTCTTCTCTCAATCATCAGTGAAGTGATGGAAGGTGTTGTCAACAATGCTATCAAGCATCTCTTACTTAGCAATAACCTGCTTACTGATGTTCAGTTTGGGCTCTGCCAGAGCCACTCAGCTCCAAATCTCATTCCAGCCTTGGTCCAAGCATGGACAAAAAAGCTGAACTCCAGACATGAGGTGTGAGTGACTGACCTTGAAATCAAGGCAGCATTTGAGTGTGGCATCAAGGAGCCCGAGCAAAATTGAAGTTAAAGGAAATTGGAGTGTCATGTTCATGTAAAACAAACTTATGAACTATAAAATGAACTTATGAAATAAACCCGAAATGGACACTTTTCATGTAAAATAAAGAGAAGTTGAGAGGTCAGGTGACCTTTCCTTTCCTGCCAATACACATGAAGCTACAAGAACTCTGAGCTAATTTTCATGTCTGGACAAGTCTTGGTGAAGTTATTAAGATTCATACAGCCCTTTCTGTGGTAATGGATACATCTCTCCAACCAATTGTGTTAGCAATACTGTGGCAGACTTTTTGACTCCAAGCTTGAACTCCACAGAATGGGTGTGAAAAGCTCTACTTTATTAGGATGGTATGTGATTGAGTGACACCTGAACTCTATTGTCTGATAATGGCCTAACCATCAGAAACTATTTATGAATTCAATGGAAGAAAAACTCTGGTCACATGACAGGAACTAGGTTTCTGATAAGGAGTTTTAATAAAGGTATATTCTGGGCAGACAAAAGAGAGAGAGAAAAACCTCTATTCCATCGAAGAGAAAGGACCCTGCAAAACATCACCAGCTTTAAGGCAGAGATTGGAGTTGGCTTTGAACTCATACACCTGAAAAATTGTACCAGGGTTTTGCCATGGAACTTTGATGGAATATAACAGAAGAAATTTGTAACTGTGCATCTCTCCTCCTAAACCTACCAAGTTTTTCTTCAGTGAACAAAGAAAAGGCCTACATCGTTTCAAGTATTCACCCCGGAGAAAAGCATGTGCAGCAGAGAACTCTTAAAAATTCATAAGACCTAAATGCATGTTACTTTATAATCTCTATCTCTTCTTGAGTGTGTGTCTATATGTATGAATATGAGAGTGGGTGTAGTTGCATATATTTCGGATGTGGAATAATAAATATTTATCTTTCTTTTCAAACCTGTCTGTTCATGACAATTAAAGCACTCAGGGGTGAAAATCCTTTTTAAGAAAAAAATCACGCTGTCTTTGGTCAGTCAAGAGTCCATAACCGGGAGAAAACTCTCCACTAGCTGGAGTTAGACCTAGCACAAAGGGAGATGGTTGTGGTTGTTGGAGGTCAAACATCTCAGTCCCAGGACATCACTGCAGGAGTTCCTCAGGGTAGTGTCCGAGGCACAACCATTTTCAGCTGCTTCATCAATGACCTACCCTCCATCATAAGGTCAGAAGTGGGTATGTTCGCTGATGATTGCACAATATTCATGACCTTTGCGACTCCTCAAATATTGAGAAAGTCCATGTCCATATGCAGCAAGACCTGTACAACATTCAGGCTTGAGCTGATAATTGGCAAGTTACATTTTGGCCAACAAGTGCCAGGCAAAGAACATCTCCAACTCGAGAGAATCCAACCTTCTCCTCTTAACATTCAATAGCATTACCATCGCTGAATCTCCCAACTATCGACATCCTGGGGGTTAACATTGAACTGCACCAGCCACATATGTACTGTGACAACAAGAGCAGGTCAGAGGTTAGGAATTCTACGGCGAGAAACTCACCTCCTGACTCCCCAAAGCCAGTCCACCATCTACAAGGCACAAGTCAGGAGTATGATGCAATATTCTTCACTTGCCTGGATGAGTGTAGCTCCAAGAACACTCAAGAAGCTCGACATCATCCAGGACAAAGCAGCCTGCTTGATTGGCACACCATCCACCACCTTCAACATTCATTCCCTTCACCACCGATGCACAGTGGCAGCAGTGTATACCATATACAAGGTGCATGCAGCAACTCACCATGGCTGCTTAGACAGCATTTTTCAAACCCACAACCTCTACCATCTAGAAGGACAAGGGCAGCAGATGCATGGGGACACCACCACCTGCAAGTTCTGCTCCATGCTACACACCATCCTGACTTGGAACTATATCACCGTTCCTTCACTGTTGCTGAGTCAAAATCCTGGAACTCCCTTCCTAACAGCACTGTGGATTTACCACCCCACATGGACTGCAGCAGTTCAAGAAGGTGGCTCACCACCATGTTCTCGAGCGCAATTAGGGATGGGCAATAAATGCTGTCCTAGCCAGCGACACCCATATTTAGTGAAAGAATATTTTTTAAAAAGCGTAAGGACAGAAGTGGGGATGTTCACTAATAATTGCACATTGCTCAGTACCATTTGCATCTCCTCAAATAATGAGGTAGTCCATACCTGCATGCAGCAAGACCTGGACAACATTTAGGTTTTGGCTGATAAGTGGTAAGTAACATTCGCACCTTATAAGTACCAGGCAATAACCATCTCCCCGTGACATTTAACAGCATTACCATCACTGAATCCCCTACCATCAACATCTTGGATATTAACATTGATCAGAAAATTATCTGGACCAGTCAAATAAATGCTGTGGCTACAAGATCAGGTCAAAGGCTGGGAATTCAGCAACGAGTAACTCACCTCCTGACTCCCCAAAGACTGTCCACCATCTACAAGGCACAAGTCAGGAGTGTGATGGAATACTTACATGGTTGAGTACAGCTCCAACAATACTCGAGAAGCTCGACACCATCCAAGGCAAAGCAGCCCACATGATCAGCACCCCATCCACGACCTTAAACATTCACTCCCTCCACCCACGATGCACAGTGGCAGCAGCATGTACCATCTACAGGATGCACTGCAACAACTCGTCAAGGCTCCTACGACACCACCATACAATCCTCCAACCTCTACCATCTAGAACAAAAAGGCAGCTGATGCATGAGAACACCACCACCTGCAAATTCCCCTTCAAGTCACGCACCATCCTGACTTGGAACTATTTCACTGTTCCTTCACTGTCACTGGGTCAACATCCTGGAACTCCCACCCTAACAGCACTGTGATGTACCTACACCACATGAACTGCAGAGGTTCAAGAAGGCAGCTCTCCACCACCTTCAATTAGGGATGGGCAATTAATTCTGGCCATGCCAGATGCTCACATCCCAAGAAGCAGTAAAAAAAATGGTTTTGGGTAGCTGAGGGGTCAATACGAGGGGCCAGAACAGAGAACAAGTATTATTTCCTTTGACATGAGTAACAAAGTCTTGCTTCAGTTGTATAGAACCTTGGTTAGACTGCACCTGGAGTACTGTGTGCAGTTTTGGTCCCCTTACCTTAGGAAGGATATTATTGCCATAGAGGGAGTGCAACAAAGCATCACCAGACTTGTTCCTGGGATGGCGGGACTGTCCTATGAAGAGACATTGGGGAAGCTGAGCCTGCATTCTCTAGAGTTTCGAAGAATGAGAGGTGATCTCATTGAAACCTACAAAATACTTAAAGGGATAGACAGGGTAGATGCAGCTAAGATGTTTCCCCTGATTGGGATGTCTAGAACCAGGGGACACAATTTCAAAATAAGGGGGAAGCCACTTAGGACAGAGATGAGGAGAAATTTCTTTACTCAGAGGGTTGTGAATCTTTGGAATTCTCTATCCCAGAGGGCTGTGGAAGCTCAGCCATTGAGCATGTTTAAATCAGTGACTGACAGATTTCTAAATGCAAATGACATAAGGGGTTATGAGGATAGTGTGGGAAAAAGGCATTGAAGTAGTTGATCAGCCATGATCGTATTGAATGGTGGTGCAGGCTCGATGGGCTGAATGGCCTACTCCTGCTCCTATGTTCCTATTGCAGAGTGTTATAGGGCTGTGGAATTCACATTCAAGATTAGATTAGTCATGTGGTTGAAGGAAAAGGGGTTGGAGGTATATAGGAACAGAACGGCCAATTGTAATTAGAACTATTTGCACAATGGAGGATAAACACTGACACTGGCTGGTTGGGTTGAATTGCTGTTTCCATTTTGTAATTTCTATGTATTAAGTGCTTCTCCCCTAATATTGCTATAGCAAGATTTATTTGTTGTTTTTTTGTAGCTTAAGACAAGAAAAAATATTCCAGTAATTGTACAAATATTAATACTGGCGTCTCTACTACCCTCTTCATGGTTCATAAAAAAAGAGAACAATATTTTAAGAGATACCAACAATGCAACTCGACTGAATGCTTCCTGAATATTGCTATTGGATTTTAAACATCCCTGGAGTGGTGTGATCTAAATTTGATTTTGGCAGTAGTGAATCGGCAGCCTATGTTACACCCCACCTGATTTTCTTTTCCATGGAATTTCAACCCTTATAAGTCATAGTAAAAACTGCCAAGTGGTCAAATTCCTATTTTTAACACACAGTTAGGAACGCACAGCTTTATTCAATGCTCTTTGAAAAAGTTGGGGTCTGCTAACAGATGCATATAATTGGGTGACCACTCCAAAAATATCGCCGAGAATTCTGCTCAACTATTTGTTCAGCCAAAAACTAACATAAGTAATACGTTGCGGGCCAATACGGCCATGAAATGAGCAGTTTTTGGGAAATAGCGGCACAGTGCAGAAAACAGAAATCATGTAGGTTATAGTTGATGCTGTGAGGAAAAGAACTGTTTCAAAACTGTGCAAAGGGACAACCCACTAATAACCCAAGGGTCAAATAAGAGTGGCCTCGCTGTAAATGCATGGACTCGCAGCCATAGAAGTTAGAAAGTTACCCATAAGAAGGTGTTTGACTGAAGGCCCAAGGTGAAAAAGGATGGCCATGAAAAAGCAAAACCCACCATATTGGTCAACTGCTTGAAGTATGTCTGAGCAACCAATTGGTTACGACTGCCAATAGAAAGAAGTTGCATTTATATAGTGCTTTTCATGTCCTCACGATGTCCCAAAGTACTTCACATCCAATGAAGTACTTTTAAAGTGTAGTTTCTATTGTTACGTAGACACATTTGGCAGCCAATTTGCGTACATCAAAGTCCCGTGATCAGCAATGAAATAAATGATCATTTAATTTGTTATGTTTGTATTGGTGGATGGATAAATATCGGCCAAGACATCAGGAGAACACCCTTCTCTTCTTTGAATAATTACATAGGATCTTTAATGATCTCCATGATAGCCTGCAGGAAGGTGGAGGCTAAAGTTGAGCGTGGTGGTAAATTTATTTGCCTGACAGTGCCATCATTATGCAGGATTGCTTGTAGTTGATGGGAACGCTTTACATCTGCCTCCTTGTTGACCCAGCACCTGCAGAAACAGTTTCCCTGGCCAATGCTAAGGGTGGGTGTGCTAGAGCCCATAGTTACCGTTAGTAGCATCATGGTGGATGTGGGCACATCTGCTCTGATGCCAGCTGGTATCTGCTTGGTAGCTTTCTTTCACTTTGTACCATTTCAACCGTGAACTAAAATAACGCTCCCCCCCAATTCATTTTACCTGGAATTGCGTACAGTCATGGGACTTTAACTTTCCTGAGCTACAGCTGGTAGCAAAATTTTGTAGTATAAGGGCAGCTTGTAGTAAAATTTTGTAATATAAGAGCCTTTTTTATGCTCTTCAGTTGTGCTGAGCATTTCAAAAGGTTTGAATTACAGATGGCTTTGCAGAGCACAGAGTAATCAACTACTTTTCTTTCTACATATATATTTCTTACACAAAGATTAGAACATGAAAATGAAGTTCTTGCACAGAATGTTTGAGAGCACTTTAGGATTAAAGCACTAAAGCAAATGCTTCAGGAAACTGGCAACCAATCAGTGAAAAGGATCTTTGCCTGATTTCCGAGCTCATCCTGCCCCACCCGCATAGTTTCATCGGTGTATAACCCAGGTAAGAGCACCCTGGACCTGTAATTCCTGGAAGACCATATCATTGGCATTCTTTTGGGGAGGGGAGGTGGGTGGTGGGTGGCAGGATGGTAGGAATTGTGACTTTCCACCTGCCCCAGCGCTGACATTGTCCTAAATCCTGAGGGACAGGATCATTTGTATAAAATGGGTGTACATCTATGCAGTTATCACGCCCCCATAAGCTTCTGTTTGGAGGGACAGCCAGAATTTCAAAGTGGCATTTGGCTGTTTTACCACCGAAGCAGGCCGTTTAGGTTTTAGATTAAAACTTAATGACTATCGATCACTCTACAACTACTTTATTAGTAGGAAACTGGCATTTTAGGCCTCACTTGTTTCAGGGTGTTGTTTTTGTGTGTAAGTGCTTCCACATTATACAGATGTGTTTTGTGCTGCGTCAATGGTAGGATTTCTTGTGGATGACATCATGTCAATCCCTCCTCATTTTGTGACATCAGTGGTACAGGGTGGATGCATGGAGTGTCCACCTCTTCTTCTGTCAATTTCTCATCATGGAGGAAAGTATGGGATAGAGATCCATCAGCATTGGGTCCCAACCCAAACTTAGTCCCCCACTTATTGGAACTACCTTTGCTGGCCCAGGAATTTCAGGACCCCATTTTGACATACTGCTCAACACTAACGGCTTGATTTTTCACCCACCTGGGGCCAGGAGTGGAATCTTGTGGGCAGGCACTAAAATTAGTGGCCATTTTTGTGGACGGGCATGGAGGGGCAGCAGGGCTACCTGCCTGCACATGGTGGGTTTCTGATCAGACTTGTTAAAGGGCCACTTAAGGCTAATTAAAGGAGGCCACTGAGATTTTCCAGTCGGCCTCCAGGTTCCTGCAGGCAGCGGCGGGCCAGTTTAGGTGCCTGAAGTTGGCCTCCTAGGAGCAGACCAGGGGTGCCAGCACTCCAGGAAGGCTTAGCGGCCCTGCCTGCCTGCTTGGGTGCATCAGCAGCCACAGGCCACCCTGTAGAGGGGTTCCTCCCACAACCCCTGACAACAGTGGCCTGGCTGCAAAAGCCATTTTTTATTTAAACTTTAAAAAGGTTAGAGAGAGGGTGCCTCCATTTTGAAGCACTCTCTCACTTACTTACCTTCCATTGCATCCTGCTTCTGATTTCAAGCTGGAAGGCCTTTGATTGGCCCTCCAGCTTTGAGAGCCCATCCATTGTTTTTGATTGGACGGCAAGGCCACCCTCTAGCCATTATTTGGTGGCTCCAGGGAAATTCACATTGAATGTTTCCCATAAGGTGCGGGCTTCTGACCCACATTTGAGCTTGACGACATGGTTCAGTACCCTGCAGGGAAAATTCTGCCCAAGATGCAGCAGGGGAACCACACAACTTTTTATGAAAGATATGATATTTCCAGGGTGCCATTGAGTGTACTCAAGTTGAAAATCAAATATCTTAGTAACAAGCCATGGAATAGCAGGAGGAAAATGACGCTTCAGGAGCGTGAGTGGGGTTTGGGGGAGTGTGGGGGTGGGGGCGGGGGTGGTGGTGCAGTGGTGAGGGCTGTTGGTGGCTAGCAGAAAAAAAACACAGCCATTGTAGAAAGCACTGGTTTTCCAGGGCATGATAAGCAGTTGGTGATGTTTATTTTTAAAATTTGTTTCTGGGTTCTTTGTGAAACAAGGATCATAAAAAAGGATAGTTTTATTTC
This sequence comes from Heterodontus francisci, assembly GCF_036365525.1. Lineage (NCBI taxonomy): Eukaryota > Metazoa > Chordata > Chondrichthyes > Heterodontiformes > Heterodontidae > Heterodontus > Heterodontus francisci. Next base: position 132,682,472 of record NC_090374.1, on the reverse strand, counting down.
AGTTTTAAAACCACGTAACATGTAGGAATTCACAGCAGTTCTCTGCTTCTGCTTCCAGAACCTCAACTGCAGTCTCTGTCTGGAACAGGCAGCTTTAAACTGGTCAGCTAACTGCATTGCCAGATATTCAAAGAATGATTTCTAACACAAAGTGATATGAGATATCGCTCTCCATGTGGCGATCTTTCCCAACACTACCGGGGACCTAGGGTGGAAAGTGCTGCACAGTACAGTGCCCTCAAATCAATACTTAAACCATCTAACAGATGTCCTAGCTACATATGCATTCTGCAGTCAGAACAAAACTGGTTTCCATATTTACACATGATAACAGAGGTTGCAGCATTTTGTTCACTTCTTGAAGGAACTGCAATTTCAATTTTTGATTTAACTTCTCTCCTACAATCTTCAGCTTTGGTCTGTTTTTGTGTAGAGTGAACAGGTCAGAAGACTGTCTTATGGGTCTGCTCATGGGCCTGGTGAAACCCGCTGTACATAAGGCAAGTGGGCAAGAGATCACTGTTTTCCCATATTCCTATCTTTAATGTGCACTTGAGTAACCATGGAGTAGAGCTATTCACCTGAAGTGTTCCATAACCAGTCCAGTGGACACCAAAGAACATCAACACCTGGAAATTCCACAGTGCTTCTCCTGATTATCTACCGTTTACCCAGATTCGCCTAGGTTTCCATTGATTTTCTGTCAATGTTAGAGTGGGACATCAGGGAGCCCCCATGGACAAACTACCCTCAATTGTTTAATTGTAAAAAAAAAATAATATTTTAATTTGAACTCACGAGCAGCATTGATCCTGGCGGAGGAGGAGTGTCAGCCAGGAGCGGGCCACAGCATTTTTGTGGAGCTAGGAGAAACACTATTTCTGTTCCTCTACGAGTCATCTGAATTTAGACTTCGTTTTATTGAATTTTAACTGCCTGTTACCTGTTTTGTCCCAATATTGGCAAAATATTGCACCTGATATGTTAATCTGTCTTTCAAATCATATTACACATTTCCAGCAATTTCTATTTTTATTTCAAATTTCCAGTATTCACAGCCTTTCTTTCCATCCCACCTGTCTCCGTCCATTATCCCATTGTCTAAAAAATTGGTATTTGAGGTCCAAAATGAAAAGGATGACAAAGTTCAAATGTCAGTCGAGCTGGGATTCAAGTCAAGTTCCTCTGAACGGAATCCTGTGTCTTATTGTTGGAGCTACTGGGCCATCCTAAGTTTTGTTTATAATGTTTGAGCTGTTTAGAATTAAAATAAAAATGTTTATATAGAAGTTAGAGAGTCACTTTCTTTTTCCAATGTCTGAATGAGGCCCTACTGAGACATACTTTGCAGCTGGACCCAAAATTCCTCAGTAATCGTTCTATATGTAGTTTATAGAAAGCCAAGTGCAAATATGAATCTGATCCAAGCAAAATATTTCTTGGCAGTCCAATTATATACATTTCAGAATTCACTGGTAGAATGTTATGAGGATTGCTTTAAAGATAATGAACACTGATGGACATTTCTGGTTCCATAGTATTAACTTCAGACAGCAGATTACATCAGCACTCATCACTCTTGAATAATTATTTGACAATCCAATTTTTAATTTGCTTGTGACTCTATTTTTATCTTAGAATAAAATATAGTAAGATTTCTGTGTGAGAACAGGCAGACAATGCAGAGAGGCTGGCTGAGATCCTATCCCTACTCAAAGCCCAGACACATACACACACACACACACACCTTACAGCTGGGCTCAATGGATTCCAATCAGGAGTGAAAACCATGGCTGAATCTTCCCTTCATAGCCTAAGGGATACAATTTTGATTTGCCTTTTGTTCATTGCTGACTGTTTCCACCCACGTTGTTTTCAATTAGGTCTGTTTATTGAGAGAGTCATTCAGTCAAGTCCATACTTTGAAATGTTGGACTGAAAGAACTCCCTTAGTCCTCCATCCCCACCTATAACATTTTAATGGTTCTTTGCTTGAATATAAAAGGGATTTGTTCCTCTAAATGAAACGTTCTACAAGTTATAAACAAATGATTCCTTAAAAATTACAGTAATGTTTCAGCATAAAAACTAAAATCTAGCATCAATCAATGCTACCTGGTTTGAACCAAAGCATGCTGTGTGATGTCAGTTGCCAATTCTATATTTAGAACAAGATCAGGAATTGTAAATAAACAGACTTCAAAATGGGTGGGGCTGGATTCTCCTTTTCCCAACAGGGGAGGACTTCGCCCAACACTTTAACCCTCCCATAACTCTGCCACATTTTCCTGGGTTCGGGCTTATCTGACATGCAGGACAGACTCCCATCAGGATCCCTACCACTGAAAAGGAACTTGCCAATGCTGAAGAAGAATTCTGCCATTACTGAAGCAGAACTAACACTGCAGCACTCAAGGAGGCAGGGCCATTTAAAATTGGGCAGAGGAGCACTGAAGGCGTAAAGGTTTTCAGGCCTTGGTTAAAAAAACAAGGTAAGGGTTTAAGGCTTCATGCATGTGATAGATACCCACGAATGAGCCCTCTCCTTCCAAAAGGATAGTCAACGGACCTTCTTGCATTGTCATAGGGATTACCATCAGCCTACCGTGCCAGTCCCTGGAGACAGCAGTAGCAGTGGTGGAAGGCAGAGCTTCCCAAGCTCTGCCTCTCTGCCATAAGTTACATGTGATGGGCAAAGGGCAGCTGGTGTCCAGTTGGGCTGGGGAGGAAAAGTAAGGTCAGGCCACGAATGTATTGATATTTCTCACTGATTGATTTTGCTCCATTTACTGCTGCTTTTCCACTGGATTATGAAAATTCAGCCTGAGATCTCCAAATATAAATAACCCTCACATCTTAGTAAAATTTAACGGGCTGAGTTTTGCAGGAGTTTTATCAGTCCAGAGTCCAAAAGAGGTCTCAGAGAAACTACAGAGATCTGGTTACACCGGGTATCTGCCATTTCCAGGTGTGTAAAAGGTAGAACTTAAGTTTGCCTCTTACTAGAGAAATGGAAGGCTGAATTTGAAGGGACCATTTGAGATGGGAATGGAGGCGAGGTGGGAGGGAATATAAAATTGGGATGGAAGACATTGGACGTTGTGACATCCTTTCCGGATTTTACTGTTGGTGGCTGACATGCAGGGCGGACTTCGTACATTCATGAGGCGGCAAGCCAATTAAGGTACTTAACATCCCAATACACTGCACTTTTATTCGCCATTTAGAATTTTTCTGAAGGTGCAGAGGAATCACGGGGCTTCAGACCTCGCCTGGTGAAAGGAGGTGACAAGGAGGCTGGAGCTCAGTGTTGACTTCACTGAGAAGTCATTGGGTGAGGCAGTGTCACTTGGCAAGAAGGGTGGAGGAAGGAGGGCATTGGGAAGCACCATTAGAAGTGGAGTCCAAGGAGCCAGCCTGTGGGGGAGCCGATACCAGGGCGCCATAAGGGCGGTACCACTACATCGAAGGTCACAAGTAAGGGGAGGGGGATAATCTGTTTGGCCTGAAGGCCTTGTGCTCAGTGAGAGGCAACCTTTCCTGGGCCTCATTCAATATAGCTTTGAGGCCCCTATGGAGGAAGAGGAGCATCAGAGAGGGAGGCAGGAGCATGAACAGGCAGGGGCACCACCACAGTCTGGGGGAACACAAGAGGGTCAACTTCAGAAACAGGAGGTTAGAGAAGGATGCAGAGATACATGCCAGCTGGCTCCAGGGTGCAAGAGAAGTTACCCTCCAAAGAGGGTCTACTGTCCACGGCTCAACTACCTGCAGATGTCTGAGCGGCAGTGTCTCCAAAGACTGTGCCTCTTCACGGAGGCCATCACTGATGTATGTGCCATGGTACAGGATGAGCTGAGCCCCATGGGACTTGGTGGGCACCCGATGCAAGTGGTGCTGAAGGTGACTGTGACACTGAACCTCTTTGCCACTGCAGCATTCCAGGGCTCCACTGGAGATGTGTGTGGAATCTCCCTGTCTGCGGCGCATCAGTGCATCAAGGAGGTCACCAAAGCCCAGTTCAAACGAACACACGAACATACGAATTAGGAGCAGGAATAGGCCACTCGACCCCTCGAGCCTGCTCCACCACTCAATAATATCATGGCTGAACTGATTACTCGACATTTCCATCTACCCCCGATAACCTTCCATCCCCTTGCTTATCAAGAGTCTATCTACCTCTGCCTTAAAAATATTCAAAGACTCTGCTTCCACTGCCTTTTGAGGAAGAGAGTTCCAAAGACTCGGGTATCCTTTGAGAGAAAAAAATTTCTCCTCATCGCTGTCTTAAATGAGAGACCCCTAGTTCAAGATTCTCCCCCAGGGGAAACATCCTTTCCACATCCACCCTGTCAAGAGCCCTCAGGGTCTTTTTTGTTTCAATCAAGTCACCTCTTACCCTTCCAAATTCCAGCAGATACATGCCTAGCCTGTCCAATCTTTCCTCATAAGACAGCCCACCCATTCCAGGTAATAGTCTAGAGTCATAGAGAGATACAGCACTGAAACAGGCCCTTTGGTCCACCGAGTCTGTGCCGACCATCAACCACCCATTTATACTAATCCTACATTAATCCCATATTCCCTACAATTCTCCTACCACCTACCTGCACTAGGGGCAATTTACAATGGCCAAGTTACCTATCAACCTGAAAGTCTTTGGCTGTGGGAGGAAACCAGAGCACCTGGCAGAAACCCACACGATCACAGGGTGAACTTGCAAACTCCATACAGGCAGTACCCAGAACTGAACACGGATCGCTGGAGCTGTGAGGCTACAGTGCTAACCACTGCGCCACTCTCTAGACTGCCATCTAGTAAACCTTCCCTGTACTGCCTCCAACGCATTTACATCCTTCCTTAAATAACGAGACCAGTACTGTACACAGTACTCCAGATGTGGTCTCACCAATGGCCTGTATAGCTGAAGCATAACCTCCCTACTTTTGTATTCAATTCCCCTCGCGATAAACAATAACATTGTTAGCTTTCCTAATTACGTACTGTACCTGCACACTAACCTTTTGCGATTCATGCACTAGCCAGATCCCTCTGCATCTCAGAGCTCTGCAATCTCTCACCATTTAGATAATATGCTTCTTTTTTATTATTCCTGCCAAAGTGGACAATTTCACACTTTCCCACATTATACTCCATTTGCCAGGTCTTTGCCCGCTCGCTTAACCTATCTATATAAATTGTAAAAAGTTGAGGCCCCAGCACAGATCCCTGTGACACACCACTCATTACATCTTGCCAACCAGAAAATGACCCTATATGCCTACTCTCTGTTTCCTGTTAGCTAACCAATCTTCTATCCATGCCGGTGACTATGTGTGCTTCTGAACTGATTCAAACAGTCAACCTTTGAGGGTTATAGGGTTCGGGGCCATCGCTTAGCTCAGGTGCAGGGGAACAGCGACTGCATACATGTGGCCATCAAGGTACCCAATTATTTATTAACCGGAAGGACTTCCACTCCCTTAATTTTCAACTGGTCTGTGACCACCACAAATAGATCTTACAGATGTGTGAGTGATTCCCGGGAAGCAGCCATGCCGCCAACATGCTACGGCAGTCCCAGGTGTCAGAACTTTTCCATCTCCCTGCGCCCCTTCAGGGATGGATCCTTGGAGACAAGGGCAACCCATTGAGGACATGTCTATTGACGTCTCTGCGGAAGTCACACACAGATGCAGAGGAGAGGTACAACACTTGCCAAGGGTTAACCTGAGTGACCATTGAGCAGGCCGTTGGTCTGCTCAAGATGCAATTCAGGTGTCTAGATCGATCCAGTGAAGCCCTTCACTATGCCCTGGCAGAGTCTTGCATATCGTGGTGGTCTGCTGTGCACTGCACAACTTGGCACTACAAAGGGGGGAGGCGTCGACCAGTGAGGATATCATGCAGCGAGATGCCTCCTCTGATGACCAGGATGCAGAGGAGGTTGCTGCCAGGAAGTGCAAGATGAAGGGCCCCAGGCACAGCAGGAAAGGTGCCATGAGATACACTCAAGGGAGGCACAAGACACCTTTATACATTCATGTTTCTTTTTAGCCTTACCACCTTCTGGAAATCCAACAATAAAGCCTTATCTTTAAGCAGCCCTGTTGTTGCCTCCTTCCTTCTCAAAGCAGCACCCAGGTGTACTTTGCAAAGTCATAAGACTGAAGTTTTGATCACTCAGGGTTTGGTCCCTCACTTCCAGCCCCTTGGGAGGAAGGGTTTAAATAAGTCCCAAATGACATCAACAACAGAAGGGAGACGTGGTGAGTGAACATCATTATTTTATTCCGCATCACAGCAAATACAATAGTATCGATACTAAATCTTTTCCAGGTGCTCCGATGTGGTTCTCCCTCTGCTCTGTCAGCTGAGGTGGAGATAGACTGCTGACCCTGGCTTGAGGTGATCTTGGCAGCCATCCTCTGGTTGCCTGAGAGGTTCCTGGCACACTGAGGGCCTCCTGAAAAGGGGCAGAGCCTCCTCCTGAAGTCCCCACTGTAATGAGTTCTTTTTATGTTGTCTGTTGCAACATAAATGTGATGTGTGGAGTTCAGTTATGCTGAAGATCTCAAACAGGTTTAATTACAGCTAAACTATTGTACACAGGACAGAGCTAACTACTTACAGGACCTGCCTCTAGGTGTTACATTTGCAGAATGACTCAGGTTTTGAGTCACATGACTACATCTGGCACTTGGCTCATTAGCATACTTAGATCTTAAAGGGACATCACTCTTAAAAGCAATCATACAACATCCCTTTCTTTCCAAAGATAAGTCTCATCTGCTAAAAGTGAAAATACATAAAATTAAAGAACATCAAAATTATTTACACATGGATTGAGATTGTGAAATTTACAAATGCAGAGGCTTAAAGGTCCATATATCGTTTTGGTGGTTTGATAACTCTTCCAGATCTGGTTATGGTCTAACATTCTGGGGATGTGGATTTCACCTTTGATGTCCTGGGTTTGCAGGCATGTTGTCAATGTGTTGGCTGCCGTCCTGTTGATCTGACACACCCTCACCATTGGAGCGTGCTCCTTTGAGTCTGCTGTGCGCAACCGGAGTACTGCACACCTTTCTCAGTTGGCTTCAGTTCCTTCTCAACACCGCTTACTCCCATTTGGCATACATCTCTGAAAGGCTTGCCCGTATACTGTGGCTCATTGTCAGAAAAGATTTCTTCAAGTGTACTGAATAGATATTGTAATCTCGTAGGACCGAGGCTCACTGCACACTCCGGACAACTCTTCTCAATGTTCTCATTGTGGGGTGTAAGACCCTGACCTTTTGTCCTACATGTAGCTGAGGTTGTGCCGCCCCTGCATGTCGGTCATGCACCATCTTCATTCTCCCTTGTTTTTCGAGCAGCGTCTCCTGCATCTCGGAGAATTTGGACAGATGATGGCTTGGCAGAGTCAGCCACACTTGTCTGCCAAACATGATCTCTGCTGGTGGCGGTAAACCCATATCCATAGGTGTAGCTCTGAGGTGGAGTATAACGACATGAAAATCTTGTTTCGTTATCCTACACTTCAGGATAAGTGATTTGACTGTACAAACCATTTGCGTGGTGAGGCCATTAGACATAGGGTAATTTGGTGAGGACGGATGTCACATGGATTACTCCCCATTTGGCGCACATCTCTGAAAGGTTTGCTCGTAATCTGTGGTCCAATGTCAGAAAAGATTTCTACAGGTTTGGGCGGCACGGTGGCGCAGTGGTTAGCACCGCAGCCTCACAGCTCCAGCGACCCGGGTTCAATTCTGGGTACTGCCTGTGCGGAGTTTGCAAGTTCTCCCTGTGACTGCGTGGGTTTTCGCTGGGTGCTCCGGTTTCCTCCCACAGCCAAAGACTTGCAGGTGATAGGTAAATTGGCCATTGTAAATTGCCCCTAGTGTAGGTAGGTGGTAGGGGAATTGTGGGTTATATGGGAATATGGGGTTAATGTAGGATTAGTATGAATGGGTGGTTGTTGGTCAGCACAGACTCGGTGGGCTGGAGGGCCTGTTTTAGTGCTATATCTCTAAATTAAAATAAAAAAGGTGCACTCAATATTACACTCAATGGGTTGAATTTTGCCAGCCGAGATCGGTGGCGAGCTTCAAAGATGGCAAGGTGCACATGTGGGATTTGGATATGAGCTTTCTGTCACCAGCAGAGATCATGTTTGGCTCGAAAAACAGGGGAGAATGAAGATGGTGCATGACCGATACGCAGGGGCGGAACTGTCTCAGCTCCATGTCGGACAAAAGGTCAGGGTCATGCACCCCACAATAAGAACATGATTGCCTACAGAGTTGTCCAGAGTGTGCGGTGACCCTAGGTCCTACGAGATTACAACATTTAGCGAAGCGGTGTTGAGAAGGAACTGAAACCAATTGAGAGAGGTGTGCAGTACTCCAATTGTGCACGGCGGACTTGAGGGAGCATGCTGCGACAGTGGGGATGTGACAAAACAGCAGGACAGCAGCCAATGCATTGACAACATGCCTGCAAGCCAAGAACAGCAAAGGGTCAAATCTGCATCCCCGGAAGATTATACTATAACCAGATCTGGAAGAGTTGTCAAACCACCAAAATCATATACGGACTCTTAAACCTCTGCATTTGTAAATTTCACAATCTCTATCCAAGTGTAAATAATTTTGATGTTATTTAATTTTATGTATTTTTAATTTTAGCGTACGAGACTTATCTTTAGAAAGAAAGGGAATGTTGTATGGTTGCCTTTTCGAGTGATGTCCCTTTAAGATCTTAGTATGCTAATGAGCTAAGTGCCAGGATGTCGTCATGTAACTTGATATTAAAAATGGCGGCTCATTTATATGGCCAGGGCGGACCGCCCCTGCCCCCGCCACCCCCCGATGACATTGTTACGACCAGGTGAGAAAGGGTTCTAGGGATTCCCTCTCAGCCTTTTCCTGGTTTGGCCATAACAGGGTTTAATTTTTTAAAACACCGTGTTTTTAGCTTCCCCTCAGTGAATCCTTGTTCACTGCTCTCCAATTGGAAGGCAAAGAAATCAACCAGACAGATTTTCTTAGATTTAAACAAGAAAGGTGTAAGTTTATTAACCTTAAAACTCTAATTTGGTTAAATCTACTAAAAACATGTGACACGGCCATACTAGCGATCAACACACATGCAGATAGAGACAGAAAATGAGAAGGAATCAAGGGGAAAGGTTTGAAGCAATAGCTGGAGTTCATTTATTGTCTTTTGAGTTCGATGTAAAGTCTTTGGTTGCAGTTAAATCTTGCCGTCTCATTGGGGCCCAGTGCACTCTTTCAAATTTGTTTTGATGGTTTTCTATCCTCTGGAAATCCAGTGACAGTCTCTGCTTTTCGTAAGAGAGGGAAAGACAGGGAGGGACCTTCCTTCTCTTTTGCCTTCAAATTGCAGTCTGACCCAAACTGTTCTGTGAACACAATTCAAACCAAACCTGGGCCAGCAGGCCAGCCATGTGACTAGCTCTTTTTTTTCGGGACAATCTGCCCGATGAGTTTTGTGGATTCTTTCAATCTTGGTAGACAGCCTCAGTAGGGGGCTGGAATGCTGACCTTCACACCCTCAATGTCTTTTGATCAAAATCCATTTGGTTAATTGAATCAGGGAGCCGTTCCATTGACTTCACCAGGCAGCTGTCTCTTAAAATGCAATTGTTTCCAGCCACTGTCCTTTTAGAATGCAGTTTAAAATTTATGTTCCATATGATGAAATTAATAAGCCTCATTCTTGGCAGGTGGGGTTTCCATCACACCTCCACACCCAGCAGAATGATATGGGATTTTTAGAAGAGCATTTCATTAAAAAAGACAGGAGAGAAGAGTACGTACAGTAAAACACACATGCATCTCTCTCATTCATTCTCATTCATTCAGAAATCATAAAAATTGTTACCGCCTGTCTTTCCCTTGTAGCAGTGCTGCTTTAAACTGCACTTTTTGGCATCCCAATAAACATGTGATTTTTGGGGAAGTTTTCCAGTTTGCACATTTCCATGCCTGCCTCGGGTGTCTTTGTTCCTGTTGAGGTCTGCAGGGGGAGGAGGGTTAGATTTAATAAGCCTTAGGTTGGAGTTCTGCTCAGGAAAGTCAGTAGTGGGCAGATCCATTCTGAACTCTCTTTCAGTGCTTTGATGGATCATGCAAGGGCTTTTCACCTTTGGGGATGGTTGGTTCCCTTTTCTCCTGACTGTGGGAGAGAATTCTTTACCAATTTTCCCTTTGTCCTCTGGGACACTCCTGCTTGCAGGTATTTGTCCAGATTCTACTGCACTCTCTTGCAGCACTTCGACTAGGTGAGGCATCCAACACACAGTTTCTCTGTCCTCTTGAGGACTTTCTTTGTCTCTGCAGATTTCTGTAAATGCTGTTAGCAACTCTGGTGGGGTGCTACTGGTGTCTGCATTTACATAGGAGGATGTGGGGTCTAAGTTTTCCAACATTTCGGGGTTGGCTGACTGGACAGTAGGGATTTCCATTTGGGATTCCTCTCGGATCTCCTTTAACCTGCCCTCTTTGTCTCTTTTTCCCCTTTCCTCTCTAACCTTTTGCCAGCCTTGTGCCTGCCTGTCCCCTTTTGTTCCTGGCAGGGGTCCCTTACAGTTCACCAACCCTTTGCTGGAGGGTCCACCAAACACTGATACAGGACTTTACATCTTTGTGGAGTTTTGGCTCGTCAAACTGCTGTCTTATGTGGGCTTTAATTTTTCGAATACCAGCATGTACAGCCACTGTAATCTCATGGGCCATTCTTAATATTTCCCTCCGGTACCTCTGCGGCACCACTAACTGGTGATCCATTGTCCACTCCTTGATCTCAGGTCTGCGAGGAGAACTCCACTTCCTCATCGGTACCTCATTCTTTAAATCATAGCAGTCAGGGACTCCCTCTGCTTCAATTTCAGATGGGGCAGCCTGTGCTAACTCTTACAGTACTGGGTCAGCTCGCTGATCCTCAGCTAGGGAAGATTAATTTAATTAATTCCCTGGGTCTTCTAACTTTTCAAAGAAAATCTCGGACAGACAAACCTCATGGTCATCTGCATGCAGTGCCAATTCAGTCTCCTCTGGGGGAGTTGGTTTGGTCTTGGCCCGATTCACTACACATTCAGGGGAACTACAGGGGACCGTCTCCTGCCACTGCCCTGTCACTCTGACCTCCTACGGTCTCTCTTTCACTACTGGGGAAGCTACTACCTTCATCCCGTCAGATCATAACCTAGGAGCAGATTAACCTCGTCCGCAGACAAACTATGGAAAATCCCTACGGTCACCGGTCCCGATACTAGGTTGCACTCCAAGTGTAAAGATATAGGCGTACACTGCCCTCCAATACCATTCGCCACCATTCTGGTGTTTACTGCACACTTTCGGGAAAACGTCAGGCCTTTTCCGAGCAAAAGCGATCCAGTGGCCTCTATGTCCCTGAGGATTACTACGGGGTTGCTTGCCCCACTCGAGAGGTATGGGGTTACTCTCCCTAAAGATACAAAACCCTGATTACCTTCAGGAATCCTATTAAATTTTCCTGCACCTACAGCAGTATACTTCCTGGGTCTTACCATTGCTGCAGTTAAAGCCACAGCCTGAGTGGGTGTGCCCTGATTAACCCTACAGGCTTTCCCCTTAGTTTCCAGCAGTCAGCTCTTAAATGACCTGCTTTATTACAATGGAAACACACAGGTTTCAGGGTCTCACTCCTACAAACAGCACCTTCCTTTTTGGCTGGAGGAGAGTCCCTTGTATCTTCTGCTTTTCTCTCTCTCCCAGAACTGCTTGGGCTTCTATCACCTTCCTATTCTTAGTCCTTTTCGGATTTGTGGGGGTAACTAGGAAAAGTTTTCCCCTGGGGAACCGGCTTATCGATGAGAGCAAACTCATCAGCCAGAACTGTGGCTTGCCTGGCTCTATGAACTTTTTGTTCCTCTACATGTGTCTTTACGGAGAGTGGGAGACAGTTTTTAAATTCCTCTAACAAAATTACTTCTCTGAGAATTTCATAGCTCGACTGTACTTTAAGAACCCTCAGCCACTGGTCAAAAGCCAACTGTTTACTTCTCTCAAACTCCAAGTAAGCTTGATCAGCTTGCTTCCTGAGGGTTCGATACTTTTGGTGATAGGCTTCTGGTACGAGCTCATATGCCCCAAGGACAGCATTTTTTGTCAGTTTCTAAGTTGATGAACTCTCAACTGGCAACAGGGAATAAACCTCATGGGCTTTTCTATTAACTCGCTTTGCAACAGCAGAGTCCAAGACTCAGCTGGCCATTTTTACTGCCTTGCAAGTTTTTCAAAAGATACAAAAAATTCTTCCACATCTCCCTCATTGAATTTTGGGATCAATTGAGTAAATTTTAACAATTCAGTACCCATCTTTGAATTATGATCCTCCATATTGACCATGCTTCACTGGGGTTACTCTGTCACCCCCTAGTTAACTCAAGCTGCCTCAGCTCTCTCGACGCATTCCTTCTGGAAGGTTCTTTGTTTCTCTGTCTCCTTTCTCTCTTTATCTTTCTTTCTCTCTCTCTCTCTCTCTCTCTCTCTCTCTCTCTCCTGTCTTGCTTTCTCTCACTTCTCTCTCTCTTTTTCTCTTTCTCTTTCCCTGTCTTCTAATTCAAGTTTCCCCGTTCCAATTGTTGCTTTGCTAGCAATACCCTGTTGGAGTCTATTTCTAACCCTGTTTCTGCTTCTTTAGATTCAAGGGAAAAATGGTTGGCCACTAGTCTTAGGAGTTTAGACTTTCTAGCTTTGGCGTAGACAGTGATCCCACACTGCTCAGCCATTTTTCTCAACTCTTCCATAGACAGTGCTTTTAATTTATCCCAAGTTACTTCACCCTGGCTTGGGGATTTACTGGCTTCAGTCATAGACTTGTTAGTATTCTAGTACACACAACCACAAGAAAACCTGTGTTGAAATTTTTTCTCTTTTTGATTGGGATCAATTTGACTCCACACTTCCAATTTTCTCATTTGTCTATGGGTCGAATCCGGACGCTAGCCCCCAAATTTCTGTTACGACCAGGTGAGAAAGGGGTCTAGGAGTTCCCTCTCAGCCTTTTCCTGGTTAGGCCGTAATAGGGGTAAATTTTAAAAACACCATGTTTTTAGCTTCCCCTCAGTGAATCCTTGTTCACTGCTCTCCAATTGTAAGGCAAAGAAATCAAACAGGCAGGTTTTCTTAGTTTCAAACAAGAAAGGTGTAAGTTTATTCACCTTAAAACTCTAATTTGGTTAAAACTACTAAAAATACGTGACACGACCATGCTGGCATGCATACGCGATAGACATACATGCAGATAGAGACAGAAAAAGAGAAGGAATCAAGGGGAAAGGTTTGAAGCAATAGCTGGAGTTCATTTACTGTCTTTTGTCGGGGCCCAGTACAATTCGTTGGTTGCAATTAAATCTTGCCGTCTTGTCGGGGCCCAGTGCACTCTTTCAAATTTGTTTCGATGGTTTTCTGTCCTCTGGAAATCCAGTTGTAGGCTTTTCTTTTTGTGAGAGAAGGAGAGAGAGGGAGAGACCTTCATTCTCTTTTGTCTTCAAATTGCAGTCTGACCCAAACTGTTCTGTGAACACAATTCAAACCAAACCTGGGCCAGCAGGCCAGTCATGTGACTAGCTCTTTTTTTTCGGGACAACCTGCCCGGCATGTTTTGTGTATCCTTTCAATCTTAGTAGACAGTCTCAGTAGGGGGCTGGAATACTGACCTTCACACCCTCAATGTCTTTTGATCAAAATCCACTTGGTTAATTGAATCAGGGAGCAGTTCCATTGACTTCTCCAGGCACCTGTCTCTTCGAATGCAAATGTTTCCAGCCACTGTCCTTTTAGAATGCAGGTGCAGCCATGTTTTTAGTCCAGTAAGAGTTTAAAATTTATATTCCATATGATGAAATTAATATGCCTCAATCTTGGCAGATGGGGTTTCCATCGCAACATGGAGGATGGGGGGGGGGGGGCACTCCATCCCCGGCAATGGCATCCGATGCCACTGCGCAGGTGCTGGCATCATTTTTAATGTGCTCCAAGCCCTTACTTTTCATTTAAAGTTTTAAAGGCACATTGCTTTAAAGTTCATTGCAAATTATTCAATTAATGTTCCCAGCCCCTCTCCCACATCCCCAATAAACTTACATTTCATCCCTTGCCCTCTCCCCCCAAAAAATACTCATTTTGTGTACATGACCTTTCCCCCCCAAAACGTCAGAAACTTTTAACTTTACCCCTTCCCATCACCCCAAGACCAATCAGGTCAGTTTGACTCCACTCCCCACCTCCCGCACTGACATACTTACCTCTTCTCGCCTCTCTACCAGTGTTCCACCATCCATCACTGGTTGGAGATTGGGCGGCACGGGAGTGCCGGCCACAGACCACAATATCGGAGCGGGATGGCCGGCAGCACCAGGTAATTCATTAATTTACATTGATTACCATATGTAAATGTGTCTCCCGTGGGGGGCCGCCACAAGGCCTCGCTGCCGCTTATGATATGGGGCAGGGTCTTCCCGGTGTTGAGGCCTTTAGCGGGCCTCTCCTGGAGGCATTTTACAGGCCCCCCCCCCACCACAACCCCTGATGTCAGGAGGTCAGTAAAATTCGGCCAATGTCTCGGTGACGACTGCGCTTGAAGTGTTTTTTATCTGTCTGATAATTGGAAATTTGGAGAAATAGTCAGTGACATTGATGGAAAATAGATCAGTGGCGATTTTGGACCAAGGGAATGATGGAATCTCGTGAGGGTGTAAAGGTTCTTTGCGTTGTTGTGGCTGGTGGCTCTGGCATGTTTCACATATCCTCACTAACCTTTCGGTGTCATTATTGATCCCTGGCCAATAAACAGTGTCTTGTGCCATATACACAGAAAGTGCTGGAAATACTCAGCAGGTCAGGCAGCATCAGTGGAGGGAGAAGCAGAGTTAACGTTTCAGGTCTGTAACTTTTCATCGGACCTGTCAAAGGCTAGAAAAGAATTAGGTTTTAAAGTCAAGGGTGAGTGGTTTGGTAGGAAAGAGAATAAAAGGTGAGGTGTCTGATAGGGTAGACGGCAGGAAAAATTAAATAACAAAGCTGTCATGGGACAAAGGCATAGAGTGTGTTAATGCTTGTGGTGAAATACAAAGCATTAGTCCAGAGGGAGTGTTAGTAGCAGAGTAATGAGCAGCTCTATCCAAAAGCACCACATGAAAAACAAGAACATGGTTAAAAAATAAAACAAAATAAAATAATAACAAAAATAGAAACATATAAAAAAAAGGCCAGTCATGCTCTGAAATTGTTGAACTCAAGGTTGAGTCTGCAAGGCTGTAGCATGCCTAATTGAAAGATCATGTGCCGCTCCTCGAACTTGCATTGATGTTCACTGCAACAGGCCAAGGACAGAAATGTGGGCATGAGAGCAGGGGTGTGTGTTGAAATGGTAAACGACCAGAAGCTCGGGGTCATGCTTTTAGACTGAACGGAAGTGTTCTGCAAAGTGGTCACCAAATCTGCGTTTAGGAGACCACATCGTGAGCAGCGAATACAGTATACTAAATTGGAGGAAGTACAAGGAAATCACTGCTTCACTTGGAAGGAGTTTTTGGAGCCTTGAATAGTGAGGAGCGAAGAGGTAAAAGGGTAGGTATTATACCTGCAATTGCAAGGGAAGGTGCTGTGGGAAGGGGATGAGGTGTCGGGGGTGATGGAGGAGTGGACCAGGATGTTGCGGAGGGAACAATCCCTTTGGAATGCTAACAGGGAAGGTGGAAGGGAAGATGTGTTTGGTGGTGACATGCTGGAGGTGGTGAAAATGGCAGAGGATGATCCTTTGAATATGGAGGTTGGTGGGGTGAAAGTATTTCCTGTAAGAACTCGAGCTTGCACAGGACTCACCCGATCACAGTAATTGATTTTCAACTTGTCATTCAGCGCTCTGTCGTCTACAGCTTGGGTTAAGTGTTTTCTTCTTTCCATGCTTGGGCCAGTTATTTTTTTTTTACTTTCTCTCTTTAGGCTGTAGGAAGGTAGATTTTAAAGCTGTTTTCCCTGTAGTCTTCAACTTTAGATTCTGTCTTTGCACCACAGCTGCCACCATGTAATGAGTTCTTTTTATGTTGTCTGATGCAACATAAATGAGATGCGTGGAGTTCAGTTATGCTGAAGATCTCAAACAGGTTTAATTACAGATAAATTATTATACACAGTACAGAGCTAACTATTTACAGGACCTGCCTCTAGGTGTTACCGTTGCAGAGTGACTCAGGCTTCGAGTCACATGATTTCATCCTGGCACTAAGCTTATTAGCATACTAAGGTCTTAAAGGGGAATCATTCTTAAAGGCAATCATACATCACCCACCATCACAGATGCCAGCCTTCAGCCAATCTGATTCTCTCCATGTAATATCAAGAAATGACGAAGGTACTGGATACTGCAAAGGCCCTGACAATATCCCAGCTGTAGTATTGAAGACTTGTGCTGCAGAACTAGCCGTGTCCCTAGCCAAGCTGCTCCAGTACAGCTGCAACACTGGCATCTACCCGACAATAAGGAAAATTGCCCAGGTACGTCCTACCCACAAAAAACAGACAAATCCATTCCAACCAACTAGTGCCCCATGTGCCTACTCTCGATCATCAGCAAAATGATGGAAGGTGTCATCAACAGTGCTATCAAGTGCCACTTTAACAGCAATAACATGCTCACCGATGCTCAGTTTGGGTTCCACCAAGGCCACTTGATTCCTTATCTAATTACAGCCTTGGGCCAAATATGGACAAAAGATCTGAATTCAAGAGCTGAGGTGAGAGTGATTGCCCTGGATATCAAGGCAGCATTTGACCGAGTGTGGCTTCAACGGGCCCTAGCCAAACTGAAGTCAATGAGAATCAACCTAGCACAAAGGAAGATGTTTGTGGTTGTTGGACGTCAATCATCTCAGCCCCAGGACATTGATGCAGGAGTTCCTCAGGGTAGTATCCTAGGCCTGACCATCTTCAGCTGCTTCATCAATGACTTTCCCTCCGTCATAAGGTCAGAAGTAGGGATGTTCGTTGATGATTGCATGATGTTCAGTACCATTCGCACCAGAAACTGAACTGGAGCAGCCACATAAATACTGTGCTAGAAGAGCAGGTCAGAGATTGGGAATTCTGCAGTGAGTAACTCACCTCCTGACTCCCCAAAGCCTCTCCACCATTTGCAAGGCACAAGTCAGGAGTCTGATGGAGTACATACATACGAACATACGAATTAGGAGCAGAAGTAGGCCATTCGGCCCCTCGAGCCTACTCTGCCATTCAATAAGATCATGGCTGATCTGTTTGTGTTTCGAATTCCACACTCCCATCTACCCCCAATAATCTTTGATTCTCTTGCCTAACAAGAATCTATCTACCTCCGCCTTAAAAATATTCAATAAACCTGCCTCCACCATCTTCTGACGCAGGGAGTTCCAAAGTCGCACAAGCCTCTGAGAGAAAAAAATTCTCCTCATCGCTGTCCAAAAAGAGCGACCCCTAATTTTAAGATAGTGTGTTGGAATACTCGCCACTTGCCTGGATGAGTGCAGCTCCAACAACACTCAGGAAGCTTGACACCATCCAGGACAAAGCAGCCCACTTGATTGGCACCCCATCCACCTTAAACATTCATTCCCTCCACCACTGACGCATAGAGGCAGCAGTGTGTACCTTTTACAAATGGACTGCAGCAACTCACCAAGGCTTTTTCAACAGCGCCTTCCAAACCCGCAACCTGTTTCACCTAGAAGGACAAGGACAGGAGGTGCATGGAAACACAACCACCTGCAAGTTTCCCTCCAAGTCATACACCATCCTGACTTGGAAAAATATTGCTGTTCCTTCACTGTCACTGGATCAAAATTCTGGAACTCACTCCCTTACAGCACTGTGGAAGTACCCGTACCAGATGGACTGCAGTGGTTCAAGAAGGCAGCTCATCACCACTTTCTCAAGGGAAATTAGGGATGGGCAACAGATGCTGGCCTTGCCAACGATGCCCACATCTCATGAAAGAATTTTAAAAAGACCACCTCTGTCAGCAGGGAAAATGGAGGTCCTACTGTTTCTGGCAGAGGGGCTTTGGAGTAACTGTCCACACCAGGAGCACCCTGAGAAGAGCCCCCAAATGTGGAAGGCGGCCACTTCTTCCCTTTATAAGGCATAATTCTGCCTCCCTGTTGACCTGAGAGAGATATGGACTTAGTGGAGATTCCAGGTACCGCATTCCCCTCTCGCCTCGCCACCGTTGCATGGAGCTCATGAATAAGGTGAGAGTAGGCAGGACTGCGCGTATCTGTGGCAGCCACTGATTGGTCTGCTGGATGTGACTGTTCATGAGAGTCGCAAATCTCTCAATGGACAAAGCCAGCTGTACAATCGGCAGAGAGAGTGCAGCACCCAAGGCGTGGATGGACTCCTCCACTGTCCGCGCTTGGGTACACACAGCCTCTGGCATCTCTGCCTGATGTTGCCTCACCTCTCGCTGCAGCTGCAGCATTTCCCATGTTGTTGCCGACACCAGAGACACGTCATCAGCCCAGGGCTCAGCATGGGCCTGGCCTCCTACAGTCCTCTGACTTCCAGTGGCCTCAGCTGTCACATCCTCTGTCAGATGCCTTGGTGCACCTGTGATGTGCTCACCAGGTTGTGTGGCTGAATCTAAATACATGTGACCACACACCAATGTGACAGTATCTGCGCTGATGGAGGGTGTGGGGGAATGATGTGAATGTACACCCTCTGAGGCTCTCTCCTCCTCCTCAGAGGTGGCCACCTGTCCCCCAGGCTCTTGAGCTCCTCTCTCTTGTTGTTCATCTTGACCTGCATAAGAAATCATCGACATTGAAGGATTAGGGTCTGCCCATCGTAACATTCCAACCACCCCAACTGTTCTTCTCCAGTGATGCAGTAGTGATCACCTGCGCTACGTGGCTATTTGGTAGCAGATATACCCTTGTGCCCCACTCTCTTGGATAGATGCCCCTGTCTTGCCATTACTTGTGTTGCTCTGCCAGTTCCATGCCCTCCTCCTCCGTCAGGGTGAGGACATGAAGATAATGCACTCCACCACCGGTCTTGGCATGCTACTTCCTATTGTGTGCCGTCTTCTCCTGCAGACACTAAGATGAATAAAGTTAGTCTCCCAGCAGGGAAAAGACCCTCGTGATGATAATCCAAATGAGCCATGATAGGGACACACATATGCCTCCTGCAAGAGGCCACCCTTGACATACTATGCTGGGGAATGCATTGACAGACGGGCACCTCTCACTGAGGTGTAGCCATGCTTCAGGCCCCATTGCCAACTCCGTAACCCCATTGCCTTGGCTGGGTGGTTCCTCTCTCTCCACCAAATGCAGCCTCTCACTCTGACACAAACTAGGCCCAAAGGGTTGGAAGTGAATGGAACACCCACTTTGGCAGATGGGATCAGGTCATTGACCCTTTTCCAGCACTGGATCCAGGTCCTGGAGGTGACCCCATGGCTGCCTACCTCCTCGCTGTCTCTATCCAGGCTTGCTTGGTCAGGTAGACTGGACTCCTCCTCCCATCCCAGGGGAAGGGGACCTCCCCTCTTTCCCTTGCAGCCTGGAGGAGAGTCTGGAGCAAGGTATCGCTGAACCATGGGGCCAGCCACGGTCATCCTTTTGCCATTCTGCTTGCAGGCGTTTGATCAGATCCTTGGCAGTACTGAATGCAGGGTGTCTGCAATGCCAGGCAGCAGTCAGGCAGGGGCTCTGGAACAGCAGGCAGTATTGACTGCAGGGCTATCAGCCCTTTAAATTTGGCATCCTGAGCACCTGATGCCGCCTTTGCCACCTCTGTCCTCTCATTGGACAGCCCCTGCACCTCCCGATCTTAATTGGCTGGCTGCCGCTTAAGCACGTTCAACCGGCCGCTCATTGATCCAACAGAAACAGGACCTGCGGTCAACAAGTAAAATCCAGCCTGATGGTTGGAGTGCAGAAGGGACTCGCTAAAATGAGAGTTTTTGCTCCTTCTCCAGTCAGGACCAGGTGTTTGTGTGGCAACCAGTATGCCACGTGAGTGGAGAGGTACTGTCCTCCACAAGGCAGTTTGAGGGACTAACATTGAGATTGAAGCCAGGGAAATGGCCCCCTTGCTTAGGGGGCTAATAGGCTGACTGCATCATTGGGGTGGGTGGGGGGCTGTGGCGGGGGCAGGTGTCTGAGCAACCTGTCCCTGAGATGAAAGAAGGGCAGAGTTTCTTTTGGAAAGTGGCAAGTGGGCACCATAGATGCACCCAAAGAAGCATTTGTGCCCTGCTGCTCCATGCTAATGAGCAGTGCAGTGCAGTGGGATTCGTGTTGGAGTTCGCATAAGGAATTTTGCTGCCCAAGTCTTTTGTGCAACTTATTACTGATGTTTGGAATTACTGGGGTAATGTTACTCTTCACTGCTTTGGTGATAAATCAGCACAGCAGATTGTCCTTTTGTTATAGAACATGCTTGATTTTCATTTCCATTGTGTTCACTCAGAATTATAGAGCTTTTCATTTTTTTCATCTAGAAAACAAGTCATTCTTAAGCAACCACATAATAAAAAAAATCCCTAATTCAAGTTTGATTACTGAGGTGAGGTGCAGCAGCGATGAAGGTCTTTATAGGGGGATTGATTTTTGACAGAATTATGAGCAGTTTAATGTTTTTGATGATGGTAGATTCCTTTTAAAGAGGTGCTGTCACCTCACTGGGCAACATCACTTCCTTTGTCTCTACCTTCTCCCCACCGCCAATCAAATAATCTACCGTGTTCTTGTTACCTTCAGATTACACCATAGCATTCCTTACTGGGCATCCAAGTTCCACCCAAAATGAACTAAAACCTGTCCAAAACTCTGCTTCTGCATTCTGTTCTGCTCCCCTAATGCTCTTGCCCTGACCTACTTCCACTAGACACTCATATCTCAGAAAATTGCATTAAAAATCCTTGTCTTCATCTACATGTTTGTCCATAGTAGCTTGAAAGCCTCTTATGAAAATGTAAAGGATTTTCATACAGTCATGAATTGTTATAATTAGGGAAACAGGCTTTAAATTACACTTGAGCTCAAAAACCTGCAGGCCCATCATTCTGAGTGTGTCTTCCAGCAGGAACGCCCTCCAAAATGTGGAGCTGGAGGTGCTCCGATAATTCAGTGAGTGTCTTAAGACTGTGCGTCTTAAGCACCTGCCCAGCAAATGAGGCTAAGAATGGGCGGAACAGTGGTGCAGTGGTTAGCACCGCAGCCTCACAGCCCCAGCGAACCGGGTTCAATTCTGGGTACTGCCTGTGTGGAGTTTGCAAGTTCTCCCTGTGTCTGCGTGGGTTTTCTCCGGGTGCTCCGGTTTCCTCCCACAAGCCAAAAGACTTGCAGGTTGGTAGGTAAATTGGCCATTATAAAATTGCCCCTAGTGTAGGTAGGTGGTAGGGAAATATAGGGACAGGTGGGTTGTGGTAGGAATATGGGATCAGTGTAGGATGAGTATATATGGGTGGTTGATGGTCGGCACAGACTCGGTGGGCCGAAGGGCCTGTTTCAGTGCTGTATCTCTAAACTAAACTAAACTAAAATTCTGGTAGAGTCAGCTGGGCCTGGGGATGGGGATTATCTCCCACTCCCACAACCCTGCCGAAAGAAGGAAAAAACACTATAAAGAAGCCAAGAAAAGATTCTCCGCTTCAGGGGTCCAGGCCTTGAACCAGGCCTAGATCTTAATTTGTTCTGGCTTCCATGACTGTACTGACTAGTGTAACTTGTCTTATTTGAATACTGCACATTTCAGGTTGAAGCCACAGGAAACTCCCAGTAGAGGAGTCCTTGACAGTGCTGTTGCTCCTGAGAATCTCTGACTGTGAAGGGGAGGGGGTCTAAAAATCACACCAAGGACACTTTGAATCTCATGCGACAATTCCTCACAATTGGCCGATTTGGACTCCTTCAAGTTTGTTGCCAAGATGCAGAAGCTGCTAGACCTATTAATGTTTGCAACTGCCTATAATGTTCCAAAAGCATTCTGCTTTTGAATGCAGTTTCACAAAGATCTAGATCCACCAGCTGCTGGAGGAGGCTTTCTCCAACGTTGATGAAGGGACTTCGCTGCATCCTCTTACTCATCCTACAGTTCTCAGTGATTCCACCTCAGTGTTCCCTTCATATCTTCAATCCATATCCCACCATTGGCAGAGATACAAAGGGAGTAATTTTAACTCCCAAGGCTGGGTGGATGGGAATTCAAACCCAACCCAAACCTGCCTCCAACCCGCCCATGCCTGGAAGTCTGGGTTTCCCCACATGCCGTGGAATTTAACTCCACAGCATATAACATCTGGACCTGACAGGTTCCCTGTCCAGAAGTCAGCCATGTTAACAGGCTTGGCTTCCAGTCAGGTGGATGGCAGGCTCCAGGATCAAGTAGGTTCAATCCCTGACCCCAGGTGAATCCAATCCCAGTGGGAGTCCCACTCCAACCCCAGTTGGATGTCCGATCCCAAGGTGGGATCTGATTTCTGATCCTGGGGGTGTTGTGGAGGGGGTTGGTGGTGTTTGATCCTTGACCCTGGGGCCTTTGTATCAGGGGAGGGGGTCTGATGGGGTGTGTGTGGGGGTGGGGGGGGGGCTGGGTGGTGGCGAGGGAAGTATTCCTGCTCCTCTTGACCCACAAGCAGTTCTGTGAAGGTACTTACCTTCTCCCCAAAGATTTCCTCACTTAATTTCAGTTATCAGCCTGGCAAACCCTGTTGCCCACTGTAAAACCTACAAACCAGGCTGCCAGCCTCATTAAAATATGTAAATTGCCAACCCACTCTGTAAGTGGGCGGGTTTGCGATGGGAGCTCAGATTTTTAAAATGTTCATCCTAACCCCAACTCCTCCCAACCTATCCATTTTTATGTGCTAAAATCTCCCTAATAAAGTAAAGTAATTCTGCACATCTGCTCACCAAGGAAAGGCCATGACTGTGTTGACACAAGGAAGCAGAGAATTATGGATTAGCAATGCTATACAGAAAACCTATTGAACACATATTAGAAGGATTGTGTCTGGATCATTGTGACAGTTCCTGATAGATAGACAGTTCATTCAGGACATATTTGTTCACACACACTAGCATTGTGGCATGCATAAAGGATAAAGACCACATACTATGAGAACTGAATTAGGAAATAGGTACTTCAACCATTATAGAAGTTCATTATCATGTAGTCACATCTTATAATTGCAGTAGTTTTGATAACACCTAACTAGCATATTTATTTAATATAAAAACAAGAAATGCTGGAACCACTCAGCAGGTCTGGCAGCATCTGTGGAAAGAGAAGCAGAGTCAACGTTTCGGGTCAGTGACCCTTCATCGGAACTGACAAATATTAGAAAAGTCACAGGTTATAAGCAAGTGAGGTGGGGGTGGGGCAAGAGGTAACAAAGGAGGTCTAGATTGGACCAGGCCGCATAGCTGACCAAAAGGTCACGGAGCATAGGCAAACAATATGTTAATAGTGTGTTGAAAGACAAAGCATGAGTACAAATTAGGTGTTAATACACTGAATATTGAACAGCAGCAAGTGCAAACCTGAAAAAAACAGTGAGTAAGCAAACTGAACAAACTAAGATGAAATGAAATAAATGCAAAAAAAAAGATTGTAAAAAATGTTAAAAAGAATGTAAAAAAAAAATAAAAAAATAAAAATAAAAATCACTAAAAATGAAAGTAAAATGGGGGGCTGTCATGCTCTGAAATTATTGAACTCAATGTTCAGTCCGGCAGGCTGTAGTGTGCCTAATCGGTAGATGAGATGCTGTTCCTCGAGCTTGCGTTGATGTTCACTGGAACACTGCAGCAATCCCAGGACAGAGATGTGAGCATGAGAGCAGGGGGGAGTGTTGAAATGGCAAGCAGCCGGAAGCTCAGGGTCCTGCTTGCGAACTGAGCGGAGATGTTCCGCAAAGCGGTCACCCAGTCTGCGCTTGGTCTCCCCAATGTAGAGGAGACCACACTGTGAGCAGCGAATACAGTATACTACATTGAAAGAAGTACAAGTAAATCGCTGCTTATTTTAGCATATTTATTTGTCCATTTACCTCAGTACAACCAGAGCTCCTTAAGATTTGGTTATAAATCTATGTTACCCTGTAGTGCACTTTGTTTGCATTTTGACTGATACAAGCATAGACTGCTCCATCATAAATACAGAATAAATACAGGTTAGACTAATAAGAATCTAGAGTTTGTGATAATGAGTTTTGGTGGTTTTTGAGAATGAATACTGAATAGCAATTGTCAGTGTCAAACATTTATGGACCTCAGACCACCTGAAAAAGCACACTTTGTCTGCAGGAAAGCCGCAGGATCTCACGCTCGGTTAATAAGTATCCACAAATGGAATATCTAGGCTTTGATTTATGCTTCACACTTTGAGCTTTGACAGACAATTTTATGTCAGTGTTTATCTATCTTACAGAAGGTTAGCTAACTGAACAGAACTATTAAGGAGACACTCAGCCTCAAACAGGAATGTGCTTCTTTCCATTCATGTTGCTTGGCTAGACATTCCTGATAACTGTAGTAAAATTTTTATAATCCCTTCGAAGTTCCTCTTGTAAAAGTCAGTCTGGGCAGATGCAACTAATGTAATGGCATTCTGAAGTTCCTAGTTCTCATAAGGACGCAATAGTCTCTACAACACCTATCCAATGTGTATTTCAGGGCTTAATTGTAATCTCTTCCTTGGTATAGGATTCTAATCAGCTTCATATTTTGAGAGAGAAAATGGGAAATGCTAGTGAGAAAATTCAGTCTAGTGTTACGACCAGGTGAGAAAGGGATCTAGGGGCCTTTTACTGTTTTCATCAGTAACAGGGTTTATTTTTTTAAACGCACACAGTTTTGAGCTCCCCCTTTAGTGAATCCTTGTTCACCACTTTCCAATTATAAGGCAAAGAAATGAGCATAACAGACTTTCTTAGGTTTAAAGAAGAAAAGTGGAATTTATTAAAACTTAAACTTAAACACTAATTTGGTTAACGCCTACGGATACATGCCGCACCCCACGCTAGCATGCAAATGTGATACGCACATGCAAAAAATGGAGACAGAAAAGAGCAGAAGAAAAATAAAGTAAAAAAGTTTGAGGCAATCTCTGAAGAGGGGTTTTTACTGTGCTTCGAGCTCGTTGTAGTCCTTGATTGTAGGCAGTTTTGCTGTTCGTTGGGGTCCAGTATTCTTCTTAAACTTTGTTCACTGTAGGAGATTTTTCTCTCTTGGGGTTCACGTGTCTTCAATGGGTCTTCAGTTCCATGAGAAAGAGATGGAAGCAGACAGGAAAGAAATGTTCTCAGTCCAGGAGAAAATAGCTTTCTGAGTTTCAAACACTCTGTGGCAAGTTCAAATTCAAACAGCCAATTAGTCATGTGACTAAACTAGTCTGACCAGGTCTTCTGTGTATTGGAGAAACAGAGACTGGGTCCTTTGTTCCTACATTGTCTGCCAGCATGCAAAAAAGGTCTTTCCGGTGAGGGGCCCGGCAATTCCCCGTGATAGGCCCTCTTCTTCCCAGCAACAATTTTAAGTTTTTAATGTTCATGTGGCGAAATAATGTGTGCCTCATTCTTGGCAGGTGGGGGCTGGAAGCTAGAGATAGGGCTGCTGTTTTTCAGCAACAATGCACAGAAGGCAACATGAGCCCACAAATACAGGATGCATATGTCCCTATGGCTGCATTCCACGTTTTGACATAATTGCAAGTAACTTGTAATGCATGTACAAAACATTTAATTGGGTTAAAGGTTTTCAGTACAACCCTTCTAATGCAGCTTTCAGAAACTTTCTAGCATATATGCAGTTCAGAAATTATTCTGCAGAAGACAGAAGGTTAGTTGCAGGAGCATATTTCTAAACTAAAAACTGCTCAAATATATTAGAGTTTGGGTACAGTTCTAATTTTTAGGTCTTGCTTTTTTTTAATGTGGAACAAGCAATTAGATAAAATCACCTGTAAACAAATACATGTTTCATAATCAAAAATAAAATAGAATGGGGCTGGTTTTTCGTAGTGGTTCTAAACTACAGTAACTACAGTAGAATGTCGGCATGAAACCTCAGAAAAATGGCATAAATCCTGCTTATGGTGTTCTCCAGCATTTCCACAGATCTTATACTGAAGTTACAATGGATGATCGGAAATTCAATCCGAAAACTGGTGTTGGGAAAACTTCAGATTTAATCAGTAAAACTATTTTGAAAGGAACAAATACAATACTTTAAGTAAATAATAAAAACTGACAATTGTCTTCACAAATTACAATGTTAAAGTTGTTGATCAGTATCACTTACTGCATAGACAGCATTGCTTCCCCAAAGGTACTTCATTCAGCCATCTAAATGTGATGAAGGTGAATGATGATGCAATCTGTGTTAATGCTGTCTGTCTGTTTGCAGCAAAGATACTATGCTCCCTGTGCCAAGTAGAGAAAGCAGCTGTGTGTATTGCACCAAAACTGTAGTATGCTGACATGAATCTTCATGGATTTTATTGAGTTTAAACTTATTTTCCCTCCAGAAACATTTATAGCCTTATAAAGGTTTGCGGTCCAGTAGAACTCACACCAGGGTCTTGATATTAACCCTATCATGGTGGACAGGGGAGGGTCATTACGCCTTTCACAACAGAGGGTTTCATAGCATGCGAATGTCCTACTGTGAAAGGCAGGATACTTCATTACCATATTTAATCAGACCCCTACAGTGCATTTAGGAGCCTGATTTAAATGTAATAGCTGCATTGCAGGTTTCCCAGGTTTCAGCAAACCCAGTAGTAAAATGGAGGTTGGAGCTGCCGGCTCAAGAAGGTAAGTACCTTTTACAGCAATCCTTGTGGGCCAGGTGGAACAAGAGTGCTCCCTCCTGCAAAGAAGCATTCAGCCTCCCCTCTACTGAACATGGCCTCTCTGCCCTAGCCACGATTGCTGACATCCCCCACCACCAACATACCACCCCCCCCCACCCCCCCAAGCCCCAAACTCTCCCTCCCTCCCTCCCTCCCTCCCATGATGGCCTATCTTCCCTCGCAAGCCCTGATCTTTCATTCCCTACCCCCATCTCAATTTCTGGGGCCATCTCCAAGAGTTCCCAGCTGCACTCGCCACCCACTAGATTTCCAGTTTGACAGCCAACCAGCCAGCCTGTCATTTTAGCAAGCTGCTGGGTGGGAAACAGAAGTAAAAAAATTATAATGAGTCCCTACCACTACATTTGATGGAACCGCCATGTTGCCAGCTTAGCCAGATTTTCTGCACTATCTCCTTGCCTTCCCGGAAGGCGGATGAGTTCCTGAAAGCAGATTTTAGGGAGCTAGGAAAGAAATTAAAAAGCAGGACCTCAAAAACAGTAATCTCAGGATTACTCCCAGTCCCATGTGCGAGTGAGCATAGGAATAGGAGGATTGAGCAATTTGAACATGTGACTTAAGAATTGGTGTAGGAGGGAGGGCATCAGATTTCTGAGGCATTGGGACCAGTTCTGGGGCAGGTGAAACCTGTACAAGATGGATGGGTTGCATCTTAGCAGGACCGGGACTAATATCCTCGCAGGGAGATTTGCTACTGCTGTTGGGAAGGGTTTAAATTAGATTGGCAGGAGGAACCTGAGAGAGAGCTCAGATTGGAGGGAAGCAAAACTGGTAACAGGAAGTAGAAAAGTAGTAAGCAAAATTAGAAGACAGACGAAGCAAAGGCAAGCATCAAATGGGATCAGAATGCAGAATAATGTTAAAAAAGGCAGAATTAGAGGCACTCTATCTGAATGTATCCAGCATTCACAACAAGGTTGATGATTTGAAGGCACAAATTGAGTATAAAGGGAATGATTTAATTGTCATTGCAGAGATGTGGCTGCGGGGTGGCCAAGATTGGGAACTGAATATCCAAGGATATTCTTCATTTGAGAGGGGTGGATAGGGGGTGCGGGGTGGGAAAGGAGGTGGGTTAACGGTCTTAATAGGGGACGAAATTGGTACATTGGTGAGAAGGGATCTTGAATCGGGGGAATCAGGATGTGGAGTTGGTTTGGGTGGAGCTCGGAGGTAGCAGGGGGCAGCAGACATTGGTGGGAGTTGTTTCTGGGCCACCAAACAGTAGTGATAGTGTAGGGCACAGTATGAATCAGCAGGTTGGAGATTCATGTGGTGTGGGTGGTACGGTAGTGATGGGCAACTTTGATTTATATGTAGACTGGGCAAACCTAATCGGCACTGATGCTGTGGAGGATGAGTTCCTGGGGCGTGTAAGAGGTGGGTTCCTGGAGTGGTGCGTTGAGGAGCCAACTAGGGATCGGGTTATTTGCATTTGGTATTGTGTAGTGAGGAAGGGCTGATTAGTGACCTTGATGTGGAAGAGCCTTTGGGGAATTTTCACTTTCGTATGATGGAGTTTCGCATTAGGTTTGAGTGTGATGTGGTTCATTCTGAAGCTAGGGTGTTAGAGCTGAATGGGGGGAGCTGTGAGTGTGTGTCGGGGGGTGGTGTGAGTTGGCTGTGGTGAATTGGGAGAATACACTGAAAGATTTGACAGTGGGTGGGCAATGGATAGTATTTGGGGAGATGCTGCACGGTCTGCAACAGATGTATATTCCTCTGGGGCACGGACACCCAGTGGGAGAGGTGGGTCAACTGTGGCTAACTGAAGGGGTTGGAGTTGCATTGGGTTGAAGGAAGTGGCTTGTAGTGGTGCTGGGAAGGGGTGGTGTGCGTGAGGATTGGGAGCAGTTTGGAACCTGGCAGGGGATGACCTGGTGGGGAGGGGGAAGGGAGAGTGTGCGTGCAGGCTGGCGAGAGATATGGGGGTGGAGTGTAGAAGCTTTTTTGGGTACGTGAAGGGGAAAAGATCGGCTAGGACAAATGTGGGCCCATTACAGGTGGTGGGGAATGGGAAGGTTGCGCTAGAGGTTAGATGGTTGCTTTGTGTCTGTCTTCGTGGATGAGGATACGGAAAGTCTCTCAGAGATGCTGGGAAACCAAGGGACTTGTGAAACTGATGAGCTGGAGGAGGTTAGTGTGAGTAAGGAGATAGTACTTGAAGAATTAACTGGATTGAAAGTTGATAGATCCCCTGGACCAGATGAGTTGTGTCCTGGATTGTGTTGAAAGAGGTGGCTTTAGGGATGGTGGATGCATTGGTGGTTATCTTTCAGGATTCTATGGATTCTGTAGAGGTTCCCGCACACTGGAGGGTGGCAGATGTGATCCGGTGTTTGTGGGGGGAGGGAGAGAGAGACTGGAGAACTGCGGACCTGTTAGCTTGGTGTTGGCGGTAGGGGAAATGTTGGAGTCATTTGTGGGGGATGTGGTGACTGGACACTTAGACAATAGTGATAGGATTGGGTGGAGTCAGCATGGATATGTGAGGGGAAAATGATGTTTGACAAACCTGTTGGAGTTTTGGGGGGATGTTGCTTGTGGCATGGATAAAGGAAAACCAATGGATATGGTGTATTTGGATTTTCAGAAGGCTTTTGATGGAGCCCCGCATGGGAGGTTAGTAGACAAGGTTGGAGAGCATGGGATTGGGAGTAATGTGCTGGTGTGGATTGGGAATTGGTTGGTTGGCAGGGTACAGAGAGTGGGCGGGTTGTTCTCAGGGTAGCAAACTGTTGATGGTGGGCTGCTGCAGGGATCGGTGCTGGGGCCATAGCTGTTCGCTATCTGTGTGGGTGATTTGGATATGGGGACCGATTGTGATATTTCCGGGCTTGCTGATGGTGCAAGGCTGGGTGGGAGTGTGGGTTGTGGAGGAGATGCAGGGAGGCTTCAGCGGAATTGGACGGACTGGTGGGTGGGCAAGAGCATGGCAGATGGAATGTATTGTGAATAGGTGTGGGGTGGTCCACTTTAGTAGAGAAGGCAGAAGGACAGAGTATTTCATAAATGGTGGGAGGCTGGGAGGTGTTGGTGTCCGGGGGACCTGGGTGTCCTTGTTCATGGGTCGCTGGGGGCTGGCATGCAGGTGCAGCGATCAGTGGGGTGGGTATGGTATGTTGGCCTTCATCACAGGGGGATTTGAGTACGGAAGTAACGATGTCTTGCTGCAGTTGTATGTATTGGCAGGATTGTCTTATGAGGAAGGATTGAGGAAACTGAGCCAGTATTCTCTATAGTTTCGAAGAACGAGAGGTGATCTCATTGAAACTTACAAAATTCTTACATGGCGTGACAGGGTGGTTGCAGATAGGATGTTTCCCTTGGCTGGTGAGTCTCGGACCAGAGGACATAATCTCAGAATAAGGGGTAGACCATTTAAGACTGAGATGAAGAGGAATTTCTTCACTCAGAGGGTGGTGAATCTTTGGAATTCTCTACAACAGAGTGCTGCAGAAGCTCAATCATTGAGCATGTTCAAGACAGAAATCAATAGATTTCTGGAGACTAATGACATCAAGGGATATGGAGATAGCGCAGGAAAGTGGCATTGAGGTAGATGATCAGCCATGATCTAATTGAATGGCGGAGCAGGCTCAACGGGCTGAATGGCCCACTCCTATTCCTATATTCCTATGTTCCTAAATATAGAGGCCCAGTTCTCAGTTAATGCAAATTCCACATAGACCTACTGAGAACAAATTCGGCTGAATTCCAAGAGTAGACTGAGAACTTCCCTTAATGTCGGGATGCAGAAAATATTCGCCTAGACCATTCCCACTGGATTTTCTTGTTGGGGTGCAAATGGGATTGAATCCCAATATTCTGTCCCACTTTATGATCCGCCATCTAGAGATCTGTCTGACTTACTCCTTGTATCAGATCAGAATTCTGGACCAACTGGGGATGAAATTAGACATCACCAGTAATACAAATTGGACAACAGTGAATCAGCAGCCTGTTTTTACCACAACGTTTTTTTTTAAAGGGCTTGTTATGACCAGGTAAGAAGGGGTCTAGGGGTTCCCTCTCAGCCTTTGCCTGGTTTAACTCTAACAGGGTTTAATTTTAAAACACTGTTTTTAGCTCCCCCTCAGTGAATCTTTGTTCACTGCTCCAATTGTAGGGCAAAGAAATCAGTCAGATTTCCTTAGATTTAAATAAGAGAGGCGGAAGTTTATTAATATTAAACTCTAATCTGGTTAACAACCACGAATATGATGCGACCATGCTAGCATGCAAACGTGATAATCACACAAGAAGATAGAGACAGAAAAAGTAGAAGAGAATAAAGGGGAAAAGTTTGAGACAATATTGGGATTATAAGTACAGTCCTTGAAGTTTGATGTGGAGTCTTTGGTTGCTGGTAAGTCCTGCAACTTGTTGGGGCCCAGTGCACGTTTCAACTTGTTTTGATGTTGCCGTCTTTTCTCTCTTGAGGTTTACATGTCTTCCGTGGGTCCAGTGGCTTGGGAGAAAGCGAGAGAGAGACAGCCAAGAGAGAGGCTTCCTTGTTCCAGCTTAAGTTGCAAACTCCCTTTTGTTCCTTTCTGTATGGCACAATTCAACTCCAAGTTGGCCAGCAGGTCAGTCATGTGACTAACTGGCTTAACCACTCCTGCATTTGTAGATTGTATCATTTTAGCAGTCCCTGGAATGCATTTCCTTACACCTTCAATGTTTAGTGATCAAAATCCATTTGGGTTAGTTGGATCAGGGAGTAGTGCTTTGTCTCCACAAGCACCGTCTCTTAGCATGCAAATGTCCTCCAGTCAAAGGTCTGGTGATCTCTTTAACAAGTCATTTCTTCCTCCAGCAACAATTTAAAATCAATGTTCATATGATGAAATTAATATGCTTCATTCTTGGCAGGTGGGGTTCCACATGAGAGGGCTGCTGAAGTGCTATATCCTGCTTTGCTCTACATCCAAAAACCAATTTGACCCCCACCATCTAGAATAATTAACGTAGGGCCGTGCATGGCAAATTCAGGGCCCCTGTGCTCCAAGAGGCAGATCACATGAATGTGTGTCAGAACCCTGAATTTCCAACCCATGCTTCCTTTGAGTGTAGCTCCCTGCAGGGATGAGGGGATTAGTAATCTAATCCTTATATCTACTTGGTGTCAAATGCAAGTGTTTTTTTTGTTTCTCACATCTTCGTTCTCTACTTCCCATCTTGTGAGGAAAGTGTGGTCAGAAAGAAAATAGTCAAATGACAGCTACATAGTCCAGTTCCCCAATGCTTCAGTTATATTTTCCTAATATCTGTGAAAAAAGCTAGTGTAAATTGGCCAGGATTTTGAAATTAATGGTAAAGGAACACTGACAGCTGCCCACAGAGTTTTTGTGGGTTTTTGGGTGTAGACTTACTATCATTGGGCATCGGATCCAGCACAGTGCCCTCTACGGGGGATCTGTGACATCTTTAAGCAGGGCGAGAAACTATGAGGCTCTTCAACCAATCACACTGAAGTAATTGAGGTAATTATAACCACTCAAGATGGGTGGATTTGGGTCAGGTAAGATGTAAAAATTTTTAAAATCTCAAAACTGACCCAACCCACCAATGTCTGGGTTTAATAGAGGCGGAATGAGGGGAAGTGGATAGCCAACCTGCTCCCAGGAAATGTTGCAATGAGGCTTGGAGCCTCACATTTAACCTGTGTTACAGGTTTAACCTTGGCCAGCCTGGTTTCCAGGAGTTTGGGATATCCAGCAGCTCAAGGAAGGTAAAGACAGCTTCATGGAAAAAAGGTAACTGCCTTGACAGCACTGCTTGTGGGCTAGAAGGAGCAGGAGTGCTCCCCCCACCCCCAACGCACCAAGCTATTTGATTCTTGTCGAGTTTCCCAACTGAAACTCCTACCTCCAGTAAATATTGGGACTGCAGAATCTAAAGCAAGAAGTATAAACCAGGAATTATATATTAGTTTTAAATCATGTACAGAAAGCAAAATAAAGATTTGGAAAGAAAAATGGATTTAAGCGAAAGAGATAAAGGTGACAGAAA
The DNA here is from genome assembly GCF_036365525.1 of Heterodontus francisci. Taxonomy (NCBI): domain Eukaryota; kingdom Metazoa; phylum Chordata; class Chondrichthyes; order Heterodontiformes; family Heterodontidae; genus Heterodontus; species Heterodontus francisci. The sequence goes on along the minus strand of NC_090374.1, from coordinate 132,649,515 downwards.
CAGAAAAAAAACGTCTTTTTCAATCTCCAATGCTAATTAAATTCTCAAGGAATGAGACTCCACTCTTGTAGAAATAAATTTTCAGGGACAGAGAGATTGTTGGGCAGTAATTATGACTGATCACCAGCATTATAAATTAATTTATACCTGAATACATGATCCCTAACTTTTTCTACCCTGTTTAGTGGATAGCTAATGGGTAAATATAATAACTTCCATGCCCTTACATTTATTTCAATGCTAAATCTTCGAAAAGATACTGTTATAATCTGTAGTGGAGCAGGGTAACTTGGACAGCAGCTTCTGGATTTATGCATTTAACTGTGCTTGTGTGAACTTTGAAAGTTGCTGTCTGATTTACTCCATAATAACAGTGAGCACAGTTAGCCTCACCAGTATTCTCAATGCAAAATCTGGGCCAATGTATAGAAGGTAGTAAAAGAGTTCAGCACAATTGATTGGGGGAAGGTGAACTATTGTACTCATTAAAACGGGAGGTGTTAGTATTGGGGAATGGAAGACTTTCCCATTTCAGAAACTCTGCTTCATCAGCTGATTCCGGGTCCCGCAACTCACAGGTTAAAAAAAGAGCTTTCATTTTTCTAATACCTCTTCAGGAGATCCTGAAGTGTTTCACAACCAATAAATTGTTAGAGAATGGAGAGTAAGGTTCTCCCTTCTTTTCTCCAATAACAGGAATCTTGGACTAGCATCATTTCCAGTTTGATATTTCCATTTCCCACAATAGCCATCTCGTGTCTTGTCTAATTGAGATAACCGATTTAGTTACAAATTAGTACCCCACATCCAATACATTTTCTCGTATGCACATGAATATGGACAGAAATTTAAACTTAAATAAAAATAAATTTTCAATTCCCCAAAAGAGACAGCTGTAGTCTAGGTGTTGGAGTCCAGTGAATTCCGATATCAGTCTGTGTAGTGTAATGTGCAGCTGGCAAACTTAAGATACAGTGCCCAATGCACCATGCTGAGGTATTAACTGAGCTCACGCAAAAGAAGATTCTCCACAGGACATGATTGGCGCACCTGAGCTCCGGGAGACCGGGAGCTGTGATGTTTTCGAGGAGGAACAGATGGAAGCAGCTGAGGACAACCCAATCCTCTCTGCCTACAAGACCCACCCGATGTCACCCGAGCGGCACAAACCCTGCATGAAAAATCAGGAGGGGTTTCTGAGCCCAACCAACGTGAAACTGCTTGCGCATACGATGGGTATGCAGGAACATCCCGAAGGGGAAGGACTGGGACTGGCGAGGACAAATGGTATGGGAAGCAACACCTAATTTTTAGTAAAAAATGGGTGTAAGAATTGCTTCCATTAATGTGCGTAGCATTAAATCTACTACGCGATGTGTTTCAACCTTGGATTACCTTGCCAAGGTCAAAGCTGACCTACTGTTTCTGCAGGAGTGTGGTATACCACACCTCAGCACCTACAGGCAGTGGTCACGATGGTGGTCCCACGGGCCATCGATCTGGTCGGGGGGTAATGACTGCCGTTCCTCCGGCCTGGGTATTCTGCTGCGGGGAGGTAACTTCACCATCTCCGAAGTTAAGGAGGTGGTGGGCGGCCGCCTCCTCGTAGCAGACGTGATGTACAACAACGCTCCGCTCCGGTTGATCAACCTGTACGCCCCGGTACAACGCAGCGAGCGGCTGACCGTCTTCCAGCAGCTCCCACTGCTGCTGGCGACGTCCAGGCCGGTCATCCTAGGCGGTGACTTCAACTGCATCATCGATGCGGCTGGACGATCCAGCAGTGACGACAGCAAACTGGACGCTACGTCCAGATTCCTAGTAGAAACAGTTAAGGATGCCAAACTGCACGACGTCTTCAGCAAACCTGCAGACGGAGCGCAGCGCAGATACACATGGTCAAGATCGGACGGGTCTGCCCGTTCCAGGATTGACTTCCTGTTTGTGTCCCGTGCTGTCACGGTCGGATCCACCGACGTCAAGCCGGTGTTCTTCTCCGACCACTGCCTCTTACTGGCCGACTGTCACTTACAGGACGACCAGCGGGTTGGCAGAGGGACGTGGAAGCTCAATGCGACACTGCTGACCCCAGAGAACGTTGAGGAACTCAAAAGGGATTACAAAGGTTGGAGGACCATGAAACCCCTCTTTGAGTCTCCAGTTCACTGGTGGGAAGCGATAAAGGAGAACATCAAGAGGTTCTTCATCCACAAAGGTGTTCAGAAGGCGAGAGAGAGACAGAGGGAACTGTCCCGACTCCAGGAAATTATGCAAAATCTACTCCGGTTGCAGTCAATGGGGGTCGAGGTCAAGGAGGACCTCCAAGAGGTGAAGAGCCAGCAGGCCTCGCTCTTTGCCAAGGAGGCCTCCAAGATCATCTTCCGGTCCAGAGTCCGCTCCATCGAGCAGGATGAGACGTGCTCGCGTTACTTCTTCCAAAAGGTACACAGAGAGAGCTCTGTTATCAGCAGCCTGAAGGAAGAAGATGGCTCGGTAACGTCTTCGCAGTCCGACATACTAAGGATCAGCAAATCCTTTTATGCTGGCTGTATGACGCGAAGCCCACAGACAGCAGAGCCTCCCAGTCCTTCCTGTCATCTATCACAGAGGTCCTAGATGACAGCAGGAGGGAGACTGGACAAGCCGCTAATTCTGGACGAGCTGACAAAGGCCGTCGAGTCTTTCGAGACGAGTAAAACCCCCGGGAGCGACGGCTTACCGGTCGAGTTGTACTCGGCCCTGTGGGACTGGGTCGGCCCGGACCTGCTGGAAGTATACAAGAGTATGCTCCTGGCCGGCAGCATGTCAGAGACCAAGAGAAAAGGCATCATCACCCTCATTTACAAGCAGAAGGGGGAGAGGGCAGAAATCAGAAATTGGCGGCCCATCTCACTGCTTAATGTTGATTACAAGATTCTGTCCAAAGTCAAAGCCAGTCGAGTCAAGTCTGCTCTGGAGTTGGTGATTCACCCCGATCAGACCTTTACTGTACCCGGCAGGAAGATCTCTGATAGTCTCGCGCTACTCAGGGATACGATCGCCTACGTACGGGACAGGAGGGTGGACACCTGCCTCATCAGCCTGGACCAGGAGAAGGCTTTTGACAGGATATCGCACACCTACATGATGGACGTGCTTTCCAAAATGGGGTTTGGGGAGGGAATCTGCAATTGGATCCAACTGCTCTACACAAACATCAGTAGCGCAGTGTCAATCAACGGGTGGGAATCTGAAAGTTTCCCGATCAAATCTGGAGTCAGACAGGGCTGTCCTCTGTCCCCGGTCTTGTTTGTTTGCTGTATTGAACCCTTTGCTGAGTCTATTAGGAAGGATGCGAGCATAAGAGGGGTGACAATCCCAGGCAGCGGAGGCACTCAGGTCAAAACCTCCCTGTACATGGATGACGTCGCCGTCTTCTGCTCGGATCCGCTGTCCGTGCGCAGACTGATGAGCATCTGCGACCAGTTCGAACTGGCCTCGGGAGCCAAAGTTAACCACGGCAAGAGCGAGGCCATGTTCTTTGGGAACTGGGCTGACCGATCCTTTGTCCCCTTCACCGTCAGGTCAGATTACCTGAAGGTGCTGGGGATATGGTTCGGAAGTGCCGGGGCGTGCACCAAAACATGGGAGGAGCGAGTAGCCAAGGTACGACAAAAGTTGGGCATGTGGGGGCAGCGATCTCTCTCCATTGTGGGTAAGAACCTGGTCATCAGGTGCGAGGCGCTCATGTTGTTGCTCTACGTGGCGCAGGTCTGGCCCATACCCCACTCCTGCGCCGTGGCAGTCACCCGAGCCATTTTCCGCTTCGTCTGGGGATCTAAAATGGACCGGGTCCGGAGGGACACGATGTTCAAATCTCTGGACATGGGCGGGAAAAATGTACCCAACGTGGCCCTCATCCTGATGACCACCTTCGTGTGCGGCTGCATCAAGCTATGTGTAGATCCCCAGTACGCAAACTCCAAGTGTCACTACGTGCTGAGGTTCTATCTGTCCCCGGTGTTGCGAAGGATGGGCCTGGTCACATTGCCGCGGAACGCACCATGCAGTTGGGCGGCGCCGTACCACCTATCCTTCGTGGAGCAGTTTCTGCGGAAAAACACCTTTGACCACCGGTCCATCAGGCAGTGGTCTGCACGGAATGTCCTCAAGGCCCTACGGGAAAAGGAAACGGTGGATCCTGTCGGATGGTTCCCCGAGCAGACCGTCAAAGTCATTTGGCGGAATGCCTCATCACCAGAACTTTCAAACAAGCACCAAGACGTAGCTTGGCTGGTGGTGAGAAGGGCCCTCCCCGTCAGATCCTTCATGCACACCCGAACTCTCGCCCCCTCCGCACAGTGCCCCCGCGTTGGCTGTGGTGGGGAAGAGACGGTCGCCCACCTCCTCCTGGAATGTGCCTTTGCAAAGCAGGTGTGGAAAGAGATGCAGTGGTTTTTGTCAAGGTTTATCCCAAGCAGCTCTGTAACACAGGAGTCTGTGCTCTACGGGCTGTTCCCAGGGACGCACACCGAGACAAACATCAACTGCTGCTGGAGGACTATCAATTCGGTGAAAGACGCCCTTTGGTCTGCCCGAAACTTGCTGGTCTTCCAGCGCAAAGAGTTGTCCACCACCGAATGTTGCAGACTGGCACATTCCAAGGTCCAGGACTACGTGTTGAGGGACGCAGTAAAGCTTGGGGCAGCCGCAGCAAAGGCTCAATGGGGAAAGACCACAGTGTAAGGTTCCCCCACCAAGCTGGACTGAGGGGCTGGATCCATGGGAAACCCCTCGAACTGTATCGTTAATATTCTCAATTGCTGTAAATGTAAAACTGTAATTGACATGACAATTGTGAAACGGAAGGGTCGGGAAGAAACTCATGACATTATTGAAGGAAACTGATCTCCCTTGCAATGTTTGTATTTTTTGGTGCTGTTTGGAAACTGTTTGGCAATGTAATTTTTACAGATTTTTATGAATAAAGTATATTTTGGAAATAAAAAAAAAAAATGATTGGATGCCTGAGTAGGGCTCTGCTCCCCAGCTAATGCACAACAGAAAGACATGGGTAGAAAGATGCTACTCTTGAGTTAAACTTAGTTAGTTCTCGGGGGTTAACCTAACAGGACAGCAGATATGGGGCATGCTGACTGAGATTCAGATGGAGTATTTGAACCAATGTGCGACAGACAATGAAAGATAGTTTAACATTCTTGTGATGAACTGCACTTATTGCTGCTGAGACAACTCCATTCATTTGAACTTGTTAAAGGCTGCTGAGTTAGGCTGGTAGATTCCACTTGTGGATGGTGTTAGTCAGTTTGACTGAAAAGTGATCCTGGAATCAGGGTGACCGGAGAAAAAAACAGTAGATGTGGGAAGGGGAGCTTTTATCCCGAACTGAGGGGCTGTAAAAATGTAATTGGCATGACAAATGTGAGATGGAAGTGTTGTGAGGCAACTCATGATTGTAATGAAGCAAATGGACCTCCTTTGCATTGTTTGTATTTTTTGACTTGGTGCTGTTTGAAACTGGTAATGTAATTTTTACAGATTTTTATGAATAAAGTATACTTTGGAAATAAAAAAAATTAAAAAAAAACCTTGGAAACATCAGTAGCGCAGTCTCAATCAATGGGTGGGAATCAGAAAATTTCCCGATCCAATCTGGAGTCAGATAGGGTTGTCCTCTCTCCCCTGTCTTGTTTGTTTGCTGTATTGAACCTATTAGGAAGGATGCGGGCATAAGAAGGGTGACAATCCCAGGCAGCAGAGGTACTCAGGTTAAAACCTCCCTGTACATGGACGACGTCGCCGTCTTCTGCTCGGATCCGCTGTCCGTTCACAGACTGATGAGCATCTGCAACCAGTTCGAACTGGCCTCGGGAGCCAAACTTAACCACGGCAAGAGAGAGGCCATGTTCTTTGGGAATTGGGCTGACCAATCCTTTGTTCCCTTCACCGTCAGGTCAGACTACCTGAAGATGCTGGGGATGTGGTTCGGAAGGGCCTAGGCATGCACCAGAACCTGGAGGGAGCGAGTAGTCAGGGTACACCATAAACTGAGCACGTGGGAGCAGCGATCTCTCTCCATTATGGGTAAGAACCTGGTCATCAGGTGCGAGGCGCTCATGTTTTTGCTGTACGTGGAGCAGTTCTGGTCCATACCCCACTCCTGCGCTGTGGCGGTCACCCGAGCCATTTTCCACTTCATCTGGGGATCCAAAATGGACCAAGTCTGGAGGGACATGATGTTGAAACCTCTGGATAAGGGTGGGAAAAATGTACCCAACATCGCCCTCATCCTGATGACCACCTTCGTGTGTGGCTGAATCAAGCTGTGCGTGGATCCCCAGTACGCAAACACCAAGTGTCGCTACGTGCTGAGGTACTATCTGTCCCCGGTGTTGTAAAGGAAGGACCTGGTCACATTGCCGTGAAACGCTCCATCCAGTTGGACTGTGCCGTACCACCTATCCTTCGTGAAAAAATTTCTGCGGAAAAACACCTTTGACCACCAATTCATCAGTCTGCACGGAATATCCTCAAGGCCCTGAGGGAGAAGGAGATGGTGGATCCTGTCGGATCATTCCCCGAGCAGACTGCCAAAGTCATTTGGCAGAATGCCTCATCACCAGAACTTTCAAACAAGCACCAAGATGTAGCTTGGCTGATGGTGAGAAGAGCCCTCCCCGTCAGATCCTTCCTGCATGCCCGGAGTCTCACCCCATCCGCACAATGCCCTCGAGGTGGCTGTGGTGGGGAAGAAACAGTTGCCCACTTCCTTCTGGAATGTGTCTTTGCAAAGCAGGTGTGGAAAGAGATGCAGTGTTTTTTGTCGAGGTTCATCCCAAGCAGCTCTGTAACACAGGAGTCTGTGCTCTGAGGGCTGTTCCCAGGGACGCACACCGAGATAAACATCAACTGCTGCTGGAGGACCATCTATTCGGTGAGAGACTCTCTTTTGTCTGCCCGAAACACGCTGGTCTTCCAGCACAAAGAGTTGCCCACGAACGAGTGTTGCAGACTGGCACATTCCAAGGTCACGGACTATGTGCTGAGGGAAGCACTAAAGCTTGGGGCAGCCGCGGCAAACCTCAATGGGGAAAGACCACTGTGTACGGTCCCCCCACCAAAGTGAACTGAGGGGCTGGATCCATGGGAAACCCCTCGGGTTGTATCCAGCAAATATGGGTTTGCTGCAAAATGTACATGGCATGTAAAATGAAATGGAAGAGTTGTGAGGCAACTCACTCCTGTACTGAAGGAAACTAATCTCCTTTGCACTTTTTGTATTGTCAACTTGGTGCTGTTTTGAACTGTTTTGTAATGTATTTTTTTTTACAGATTTTTATGAATAAAGTATGTTTTGGAAAAAACATATTTCAACCTTGAACTACCTTGCCAAGGTCAAAACTGACCTGCTGTTTCTGCAGGAGTGTGGAATCTCGCACCTCAGCACCTACAGGCAATGGTCGCGATGGTGATCCCATGGGCCATTGATCTGCTCAGGGGGAAAATGATTCCCGTTCCTCTGGCCTGGGTATTCTGCTGCAGGGAGGTAACCTCATCATCTCCGAAGTTAAGGAGTTGGTGGGCGGCCACATCCTCGTAGCAGATGTAATGTACAGCAATGCTTCACTCCGGTTGATCAACGTGTACGCCCCAGCTCAATGCAGCGAGCGACTGACGGTCCTCCAGCAGCTCCGATTGCTGCTGGTAACATCCAGACCGGTCATTCAAGGCAGTGACTTCAACGCAGCTGGACGATCCGGCAGGGATGACAGCAAACTGGATGCTACGTCCAGATTCCTGATGGAAACAGTAAAAGATGCCAAGCTGCATGACGTCTTCAGCAACCCTGCAGGGTAGATACACATGGTCAAGAACAGACGGGTCTGCCCCTTCCAGGATTGACGTCAAACAGGTGTTCTTCTCTGACCACTGCCACTGACTGACCGACCGTCACTTACAGGACGACCAGCGGGTTGGCAGGGGGACATGGAAGCTCAATGCTACACTGCTAACCCCAGAGAACGTTGAGGAACTCAAAAGGGATTACAAAGGTTGGAGAATCGTGAAACCCCTCTTTGAGTCTCCGGTGCACTGGTGGGAGGCGATCAAGGAGAACATCAAGAGGTTCTTTATCTTCAAAGGTGTTCAGAGGGCGAGACAGAGAGAGAAGGAAATGTCCCGACTCCAGAAAAGAATGAAAAATCTGCTCTGGCTGCAGTCGATGGGGGTCGAGGTCAAGGAGGACCTCCATGAGGTGAAGAGCCAGCAGACCTCACTCTTTGCCACGGGGGCCTCCAAGATCATCTTCCAGTCCAGAGTCCTCTCCATTGAGCAGGATGAGATGTGCTCGCGTTACTTCTTCCAAAAGGTACACAGAGAGAGCTCTGTGATCAGCAGCCTGAAGTAAGAGGATGGCTTGGTAAAGTCTTCGCAGTCCGACATTCTAAGGATCAGCAAATTCTTTTTTCGATGGACTGTACGAAGCCCATGGACAGCACAGCTTCCCAGTCCTACTTGTCATCTATCACGGAGGTCTCAGATGACAGCATGAGGGAGAGACTGGACAAACCGCTAACTCTGGACGAGATGACAAAGGCCATCAGGTCCTTCGAGATGAGTAAAGCTCCCGCAAGCAATGGCTTACTGGTTGAGTTGTATTCGGCCCTGTGGGACTGGGTCGGCCCGGACCTGCTGGAAGTATACGAGAGTATGCTCCTGGCCGGCAGCATGTCAGAATCCATGAGGAAAGGCATCATCACCCTCATCTACAGGCGGAAGGGGGAGAGAGCAGAAATCAGAAATTGGCGGCCCATCTCACTGCTTAATGTTGACTACAAGATTCTGTCCAAAGCCAGTCGAGTCAAGTCTGCTCTGCAGTTGGTGATCCACCCTGATCAGACCTGTACTGTACCCAACAGGAAGATCTTCGATAGTCTTGCGCTATTCAGGGATACGATCGCCTATGTACGGGACAGGAGGGTGGACACCTGTCTCATCAGCCTGGACCAGGAAAAGGCTTTTGACAGGATATCACACACGTACATGATGGACGTGCTTTCCAAAATGGTGTTTGGGGAGGGAATCTGCAATTGGATCAAACTGCTCTACACAAACATCAGTAGCGCAGTCTCAATCAATGGATGGGAATCAGAAAGTTTCCCGATCCAATCTGGAGTCAGACAGGGCTGTCCTCTCTCCCCTATCTTGTTTGTTTGCTGTATTGAACCTTTTGCTGACCCCATTAGGAAGGATGTGAGCATAAGAGGGGTGACAATCCCAGGTAGTGGAGGCACTCAGGTAAAAACCTCCCTGTACATGGACGATGTCACCATCTTCTGCTCAGATCCGCTGTCCGTTCGCAGACTGATGAGCATCTGCGAACAGTTCAAACTGGCTTCAGGAGCCAAAGTTAACCATGGCAAGAGTGAGGCCATGTTCTTTGGGAACTGACCGATCCTTTGTCCCCTTCACCATCAGGCCAGACTACCTGAGGGTGCTGGGGATATGGTTCAGAAGGGCTGGGGCATGTGCCAAAACCTGGAAGGAGCGAATAGCCAGGGCACACTATAAACTGAGCATGTGGGAGCAGCGATCCCTCTCCATTATGGGTAAGAATCTGGTCATCAGGTGCGAGGTGCTCATGTTGTTGCTGTATGTGGTGCAAGTCTGGCCCATACCCCACTCCTGCACCGTGGAGGTCACCCGAGCCATTTTCCGCTTTATCCGGAGATCCAAAATGGACCACGTCCAGAGGGACACGATGTTCAAAACTCTGGATAAGGTTGAAAACAATGTACCCAACATCACCCTCATCCTGATGACCATTTTCGTATGCAGATGCATCAAGCTGTGCGTAGAGCCCCAGTACGCAAACACCAAGTGTCACTACGTGCTGAGGTTCTGTCTGCACCCGATATTGCAAAGGATGGATCTGGTCACATTGCCGCGGAAAGCTCCATCCAATTGGACCATGCCATACACCTATCTTTCGTGGGAAAGTTTCTGCGGGAAAACACCTTTGACCACCAATCCATCAGGCAGTGGTCTGCACGGAATATCCTCAAGGCCCTATGGGAAAAGGAGATGGTAGATCCTGTCGGATGGTTTCCCGAGCAGACTACCAAAGTCATTTGGCGGAATGCCTCATCACCAGAACTTTCAAACAAGCACCAAGACGTAGCTTGGCTGGTGGTGAGAAAGGCCCTCCCTGTCAGATCCTGCACTGCCCTTGAGGTGGCTGTAGTGGGGAAGAGATGGTTGCCCACCTCCTCCTAGAATGTGCCTTTGCAAAGCAGGTGTGGAAAGAGATACAGTGGTTTTTGTTGCGGTTCATCCCAAGCAGCTCTGTAACACAGAAGTCTGTGCTCTATGGGCTGTTCCCAGGGACGCACACCGAGATAAGCATCAACTGCTGCTGGAGGACCATCAATTCGGTGAAAGACGCCCTTTGGTCTGCCCGAAACCTGCTGGTCTTCCAGCGCAAAGAGTTGTCCACGACCGAGTGTTGCAGTCTGGCACATTCCAAGATCCAGGACTATGTGCTGAGGGATGCACTAATGCTTGGGGCAGCTGCTGCAAAGGCTGAATGGGGAAAGGCCACTGTGTAAGGTTCTCCCAGCAAAGTGAACAGAGGGGCTGGACCCATGGGAAACCCCTCGGGCTGTATACACCAAATATAGTTTTGCTGTAAAATGTACATGGCATGTAAAATGGAATGGAAGGGTTGTGAGGCAACTCACTCCTGTACTGAAGAAAACTGATTTCCTTTGCACTTTCTGGAATGTCAACTTGGTGCTGTTTTGAACTGTTTTGTAATGCATTTTATACAGATTTTTATGAATAAAGTATATTTTTGGGAAAAAAAAGAAATGCAAGCTCAATTTCTTTATATAAAAAATAAGCTACTTCAAAAAATATGATTAAGACAGTCCAACAGTTTATAGATGTGTGGTGACTTCAATTTTTTTAATGTATGAATGAAGTGGAGCTGACTAGAATAAGTGATTACAATGTATACCCTATATAATGATATTCTGTGAAATAAAGGAGCTCATTGATTTGTACGTGACCTTTACTCACCAAGTATTCATTCAGTACACCTTCAAAGAAATTGAAGATATGGGTTAGCATAGCCAATGTCTGGAAATGAACTCTGAATTCTGGTATATTACTTACCGACTTGCCCATCACATTCTCCCATTACCTCAGCAACTGGAAGAATAACACACTACTAGGCAACTATTTCAAGTCAAACAACTTGCTCAGATTTATTTACAGATAACAAATATATTGAAGAAAAAGACAGGGGAAGATATTAGCAGAGTGCAAAAAGACGAAATTAGATAATTATAATGTGCAATGACTATTTGAAACTAAAGACACATGTCCCAATTTTAATTCAGAACATGAAGTGGCAGAAATGGCAGCTAGCAGGTATGTAAATTTGAGCAGTTGGAGGCCATCAGCCAGAACAGGCACTCAAGTAAGTTGTGGGCCGAGGCTTTCATAAGCAGATTAAAATGCAAGATTGTAGAAATGAAGTTAAACATCAGCGGTTCAGTCTCCCAGCTGATTTTAAAGACTGCCCACCTGGTTTCTTCAAAGGCAGTTAGGGTTAAAATTGCGGCTAGATTGTGAAATTCTAGCAACTTTTCTGGGCCCCTGGCACATAATATGGTATGGCGAATAGAGAACTGAAGATCCTGAGAAAGTCCCTATATTATAAAGATGTCTTCTTTTAAATGTAAAAGCAAATCCAAAGAAACTTGTTAACAGTTTTAAGCCTGTTCCTCAGGTGCTAAGGAAAATAATTTTATCAGCTTGCTGTTTTCATGCAGGCTGAGTGTCTTGTCTTCTGTTTTATAACTTCAAGAAGAATTTACTGTCTCCATTTTACATCTAGTTTTTGTAAGATCCTCTTAATAGCAATGAAGACAGAAATCCCTGCTTCCAGCACAGCTACCTACTAGAGCTGGTTTCACAGCTCTTGTTTTAATCCACTCAGATCAGTATCTGAACTCTCAACAGTTTCTAACATTTTTGCTTCAAAGCACATCACTGTGCTATAAAAACAAAAGTGGTAGTGCTCTTAGTCCCCTAAAGATAGGTTCAATAGTTCTCCTCCCTGCTGCTCATAGGTAGGTGTTCCAAACTTAAGGGTATTTATTCACTATTGCATCCTGTTTTATTAATCCTTGAACAATTGCTTTCCTTGACATGAATTTTCCACAGTTTAATTTCCATATGTTTTTTAATCATCTCCAACTAGAAATATAACCTCTAATTTAATTCCTAACCAATACTTATCTATCTTCTTCCCCCTTCTCTCCTAACAATACTGATTCACTCTGGGAGTCAAGCTGAGAAACACTTGCAAACATTATAGCAGTAGGTAGAAATTGGCAGATGCAGAGATGTGGGTGCAAATCACTCGCCTTCCCTTTTGGTCAGGCAATGCTGTGTCATAGAGGAACCTTAAAAGGGAAAGAAAAAGTAATTAAAATACATATAAAAACTTAAAAAGCAAATATTTAAATATGATGCAGCATTAAAATAAATGTTTCAGCATTGGCCCAAGGCAGAGGCACTTTACCATGTGTTCTGACATGTTTTCTGGACACCAGGTGATCCATTTTATGCCTTATGGCTGTCACAGGCAATTACAGACAAGAACTCTGGTTCCTGTCCAGCACTCTGCCTCATACTTGTCATTTTGTGAGTTTAAGCTTCGAAAACATCTGCTGACACAGATTTGTGCTGCCAGAGCAACCAACCATGTGCTGCCCATGCTCTTTGGCGTTACAGTGCTTTGAGGGAGTTAGGGTAAATGGGGAGGGGTCCATAAGTGTGGAAAAAACATTGCAACTCCGTAATTTCCATCAGATCTTTTTAAGTAAAGAGAACTTTAGAACACACACACATGGACAACAGAATAGGCTTCACAATCCTTGAAATCTGCAATCAGTCATCAAACTCTGCTTGCAGGTCAGCGATGCCAAACCTAACAGAGTTTAAGAGGACACAGACAATTAGCACATGCTGAATATCCCTTAGGTAATTGCTGAACTCGTGGTCTTTACTTTACTGAAATGAGTAGGTGAGTTTGCTCAAAATGATTTAAAAATATATTTTGTACTGGATGGATAAATCAAAATAAAAGGTTGGTCCAAATTTGTGGGTCGGGGAAGGGCGTAATTCAGTCTTTGCTACAGAAATTCAGTTCCGTTTCAGGTGTGGCTAAAGAAACACCCATCCTCACAGCGGCAGTCAGATGATAGAGTTAGGGCACGATGATGTAACGTATACGAATTCCCAATTGGGAATTCCACTTTACATGCTATATACTTGCTGGAAGAAGAGGGGCAGGAGGAAGCTGTAAGGGAAGCCAAATTAATTAGGCAGCACCAGAAGAGAGCCAGACTATCCCAGCATTACCCATTCAGTAGGATCTATAGACTTTTCCCAGGAACTATATTTCAGGAGGCTGTACTTTAGTCATGAAGCTTTGAAAGGGTTCTACTTGTTGCTGCAGTCAGAATTGCAACCATTGGAAAGCTAATTGTGAAGACCTCAAATCGTATCTTATCCTGAAATAGAATGCTTTCTGGGATAATGCAGCAAGTGTGGAAGCTTCCTGAGTATGAATGGTTTTGTTTTTTGCAATGCCTGTAGTGAGTCCCAAAATATGGCTGAAAGTCTTCACAAGAATTGCAACCAAGGTCCACAATACCCTACATCTCTGAAAGCGACTACAACTTTCAAATTTAATGCCACAAGCTTATTCTAGGGAGCCACAGGGTAATTTTGAAAGATTTGCCAATTTTTTGTACATAGGCAAGTCATCAATGCCTGCTTTGCCAAGTTAGATCAATTTATACAATTTGACAATACTCCCAAACAGTAATTGTTACATTATCTGGGGCTGCTGTGGCTATTATTGCACCCCTGTGGCATTGCAGGCCCAAATATAATCCCCCATATTTCTATGATCAGTAAAGATATCTATTCCTTAAATGAACACATGAATTCAGGATATGCTGGGAGCTGTCCTAATACTTTTAGCACTTTGTCGGTTCAGTGTCTCAGCTGTATTTCAACAGCAGGGGCAAAGGATAGATTGGCTGCTCAATCACAAGAGATGGTTCATGATACTTCTTTGCAGGACTACCAGTGCTCCACTGGAGTGCTAGAATGCTGCATACATGAAAACAAGGACAAGAACTGAACAATCTATTCATCTGTTCAAAGGAAGATCCAGTGTCTGGATTGGTCTGGGGTGCCCTGCAGGCTTTGCTCAGTAATTTGTTTTGAAAATTGTGTTGTTATGTTGCATGCTTCACCATATTGAAATCAGGAAATAATTGATGCTACATATCTCAGAGGATTTCAGAGAACCTGATGAATGACAGATTTTACCATTCATATGGAGAACCCTCTGACGGGATCATATCTGGGTCATCTGGCCAAAAGGGCCTGGTGCCTGGAAAGGTGAGTGATGTTCATAATTCCATACTGGCACCTAACATGAATGAAAAGGCACCAAACAAATGTGAGGCCAGATGATTGACCCATGCATGGGGCATGACCAGGCACCACCATCTACATTGAGGCGCCCAGGTTCCGTGCACACCATAGTCAGTCAGACATGAGCGGTGTGTTGAGATGGCTGAGAGGCAGCTTGCTGCTGCCAACCCACCAGTGCCCTGCTGAATTTAACGCGGCTGTCGAAGACGGGTATGCTGCAGTGGGAGGATGGAGAATCACATCGGAACCGTCCGCCCAGAAATCTGGTGACGTCGGTTCTGGATTTTGTCCGTGGCAGGAAAGCACCATGGTGGCATTGCCACCTTGACGTGATGGGAAGCCATTTTAAATCGCTGAATTGTTGTTTTAACTGCATTTAAATATAATTAATTCTGATTTAATGATTGGCTCTCGGTTTTGTGAATGACAGGCGGCACTTGCGTGGCTTTGGGTTCACGACTGTTAAAACCTGGTGACACAAAGGTGAGAGGCCACATTGTTGTGATGGGGAGGCAGCCCTGAGCATTGCTGCATAGGGGAAAAGCGGGTTTGGGGGCCATTGTGGGACTGTGTTGCTATGTGCTCTGCAAGAGGGTTCGGGGTCTCGGGGGCTTTGCAAGGTGGTCCGGAGTCATAGGGGTTCTGCAAGGGGCTCTGGGTTCCTGGGGGCTTTGCAAGGGGCTTCAGGGTCTCAGGAGCTCTGACAGGGGGTCTGCGGTCGTGGAGGATGTGCAAAGGGCTTTGGGTACTTGAGGCTCTGCAAGTGCTCGGGGTTCCAGGGAGCTCTGCAAAGGTGTTCAGGGTCTCGGAGGCTCTGTAAGGGGGTCCAGGGTACCAGAGGCTCTGCAAGGGCTCTGGGTTCTCAGGGGCTCTGCATGGGGTTCGGGGTCTCGAAGGCTCTCCAAGGAGGGTCGGGTTCTTGGAGGCTCTGCAAGGGGTTCACAGTCTCGGGGTCTTTGTAAGGGTTTGGTGTGGGTTTGTGGTGGCTTTACTGGGTTACCAAACTGCAGCGTGATGCGGTCGGTTACATTGCTGGAACAGAGGGTGGGCCATCAGCAAGTTTGGGTTCTGAGGTCCATTAGTGACTCTGCCGAGCGAATTGCCAAAATCTCATTTGCCAAGGCAGGGTCATCCCTGCATCGACAGTGATCTGCAGGCCCACAGGTCACCTAGCATAGGTCTCATATACTCTGTATTCTTGGAAACCTGTTGCATGATGCCTTCAACAGAGGGAGGGCCAACAGCTGCTGTGCCTGTCCGTGAAGCTCCACGACAAGACCAAAGGCATCCTGTCATGCAAAGAAGGGCCCACCTATGTCAGAGAGTGTACCAGACACAGATCAGTTACCTCCAAATATCTGAGCACCAATGTCAGTGAAGACTACAGCTCTCCAGGGAGGCCATCACTGACTTATGTGCCCTGCTGCAGAACGAGTTGCGACCTCTGGGATTTGGGGGTCACCCTATGTCAGTGACCCTGAAGATCACCATGGCACTAAACTGCTCCAGATCTGGATCTTTCCAGGGATCCACCAGGGACATGTGTGGTGTCTCCCAGGCAGCAACCACCACTGCATCAAAGAGGTGACGAATGACCTGTTCAAGAGGGCCAGCGACTATGCGCTACATGACCAAGCCTGGCAGTCAGGTGAAGAGGTCCATCAATTTGGGATTTGCAATTCCTGCAGGTGCAAGGTGTGATAGATTGCATGCACGTGGCCATCAAAGCTCCCACTGATCAGCAAGCTGCCTTCAGCAATAGGAAAGCCTTCCATTCAATCAATGTTCAACTTGTCTGCGACCACCAAAAGCGTTTCCTGCAGGTGTGAGCCCGCTTCTCATGAGCAGCTGTTGTGTGTTGTTGCAATTGTAGCATAGCTAGCATTGACTGTCTTGGAGTCTGGATCAGGTCAACTAATAACTTTTTTATTATTGACACATCTCTATTTACTCTCTTCAAGCCTCTCTAGCTAGCATCCTTCATGCTGCCACTCTCTTCTTCCAAAGTCCATTACCATTTGATTATTACATCATCATCACGACAGTGGGAGGGTTTGCTCACACTGTCTCCAGCATTAACCATTTCAGGTTACTGCATCTCCCCCCCAAGTCTTTATCCATACATTTTCTTTAACATATATACATTCTTGATTTAATCTATTACCCTTTCTCCCCTTCCTCCTCCCCAATTCTTTGACTTCACAGATTTAGTCTGTTAGGAGGTTTCACAGCTCTCCCTGATCTTATTTTAGTCTGAGTGGGATGATCAGTAGTCTTCCTTGTAAATCTGGATTGCTAATTTGGTTGATTTTTACTAAGGCCTGTACTATTCTCTTTGCTCTGGGTTTCTTCATCATCATCTGGTACTTATAAATAAATCATTGACTGTTGCTTCTGGGGAATAGGGATAATGTTTCTCCTATTTCTATGTATGTTCCCTTCGGTTGTGTGTACCACATACGATCTCTGGTAGTTTTCATCTCTGTGGATTACTGTACCTTCCCTTTCTAGATGTCATAACCACACTCTTTGTTCAGTTTCAGTAAGTCTCTGGCATGAAATCTTTTGTTGTAATTTTGAGTTTGTCACCTTAAATAAGAGTTTTCCTGTCTCTTACTCTCTCATAGTCCTGGACATGCAATCCTGGAAACAGTTTTTTGGGCAACATAGGAAACTGCTTTCTTATCTTCCTGCCCATCAGTAACTCTGCAGGTGATAGTCCACACATCAATGGTGTTGATCGATAAATTAGAAGTGAAGTTGGAAGATCTTCATGCTCCTTCAATAAGAACTTTATGGTTCTTACACCTCTTTCCACTTCACCATTTGACGGTGGATAACGTGATGAACATGTGAGATGTTGAAATCCCATTCTTGTCACAAACTATGTGAAATAGTCATTTGCAAACTTGGTCCGTTGTTTGAAGGTACTTCGTCAGGGATGGATTCTCAGAGACAACAGATACCCATTAAAGACATGGCTTCTTACGCCAGTAAGGAACCCTTGCATTGCAGCAGAGAGGTACGACACTTGCCATGGCTCTACCCGAGCGACCATCGAGCAGGCCATTGGGCCACTAAAGATGAGGTTCCACTGCTTTGATCAATCTGGTGGAGCCCTGCTGTATGTCCCAGCGAGGGTCTCGCATATCATGGTTGTCTGCTGCGTTCTACACAATCTAGTGTTGCAGAGGGGGGAGGCATTACATGACAATGAGAGGCCTGAGTGGCACTCATCCACCGATGAGCAGGATGCAGAGGAGGGAGAGGAGCAAGCAGCAATGGATGGTGAAGACCCTGCGCAGGAGGCCAGACGGGTTGAGCGACGTGCAAAGGAGGCAAGGGACAACTTCATAATTACCTGTTTCCGGCCACCCTGATGTCCGCTCACAGAGAGTCAAATAAAGGCTCACCTTAACACATGAATTCTGTTGCCTCCTTTCCATTTGTGTTCCCTGGCTTGCAACCAGTTGCAATGTGCGCTTGTGACTGTGGGAGAACATATGTTAACAAGGGCTCTCCTCACATTAGCATGGTCACATTGGTAGTGCTCTAAGGGGAAGGGGGAAGTCAGCAGCTCACAATTAAGGCCTAATGAAACATGGCTTTCAGGCAATTATGGCCAATGTTTTACACAAAAGAACTTTTACTTAATCACTACATTACATATTTGCTACACCCGTGAGATCCAAAGTGTGGCTAGGTGGTTTTCTTAATGAGTTTGCACATGCTCCTAGGTGCTGTGATCCTTGCGACAGCAGCAGTTCTGGAGGCAGGCTTCTGATCAGGATGCTCCTTGAGCTGTGATGACTTTGTCGGGCGTCCTCTGACTGCTTGAGGCCTGGAAGGCTCCCGCTGCCTGAGGGTGCTCTGCACTGGTGCAGGACTCTTCTCCGGCATTGTAGCTGCTGGAGCTGGGATCACTGGCAGAGGTGCTAAGGAGCCAGTGTCCACACTCAGAGTGTCCTGAGGGGAGCACCCAGATGTGGATGGCAGTCTCCTGTCCTCACTTTGAAGGCTCACTTGAACCTCCCTGCTCACCAGAGAATGACAAAGAGGTCTCCAGGCTCCAATTTCTTCTCTCTCCTTGTCGCTGCCACGTTAAGCTCATGGCCAAGGCACTGGTGTGCAGGTCTGCGTGCATTTGTGGGATCTGGCTGTCCATGAGGGTTGCCAACCTTTCGATGGAGGAAGCCATGCACTCATATGCCTGAGACATGGCAGCGGTCCTAACATAGATGGACTCCTCCATCGTCTGCTCATGGCTGCGCATGGCCTCTGGTGTCTCCACCAGATGTTGCCTTACCTCTCTGCAACTCCAGCAACCCCTGTGCTGTCAACACCAGAGGCTTGTCATCAGCCTGGGGCTCAGCATGGGCCTGGACACCCACAGTCATCCAACTATCAGTGGCATTGGCTATCTCAGTCTCAGTCAGCTGCTCAGGTGTGTGTGTGGTGCTCTTACCAGCTTGTTACCTTGATTCTCATGCCGAGCAGGTACCCACCGAGATGAAAGAATCTGCACTGGTGGAAGGTGCAGGAGAATCATGGGACAGTGCATCCTCTGAGTTCTCCTCCTTCTCAGAGGTTGATGGCTGTCCCCCTGTGGCTACAGTCAACTGCGCATGCCAACATGCATGAGAGAACACAAACCTGTGTGGGCTGGGCTATGCAGATCACCTCATGCCAACCATGTGTGATGTGGGTCTCCAACATTAATCAGTGTGTCGATGGAAGCCACTCCTCACTCTCTTGCGTAGGGACTCTAGTCTCCCTGTCCGAAATTGTGCAGCCGCCCTGAGTCCCCACCAGTTCCGAGGCCTCTACCTTGGCGGTGGTGAGAGGACGCAGATCTGGAACTCCTCAGCCAGATCAGGTCATCTTCTTCCTGTTGTGGGCCTCTTGTCCTGCAAGAGGAAGGATGGAGGTAATAGAGATTGACAGAGAAATCAACATGACAGTTCTGTTAGGGTCAGTCCATCGTCCCCTACTGGGGCATCTGATATCTCTCATGCTACCACCCGTTGGGGGTGGGGGAGGAGTTAAGTGGGTGAGCTATGAAGGAAGGTGGCCTGTGGCCGAGATACTGCCATGCATTTATCCAGATGAGGTAATACCTGGTCTACTCCTGCTCCTATTTCTTGTGTTCTTGTGTTCTTATGACCAGCAGCAGCAAAAGCACCAGTGATATCTGCAACATAGGGTGTACAGGCAGAGAATCAGCTTCCTGGAGCATCAAGTGCCTCAGGAGGCTCAGGTTCTTGTGTCAGGTTGTAGCAGACATTTGCAACTTGCTGAAACAAGACTTGCTGCCAAGTGAACCAGGTGGCCACGCTTTACCAGTGGCTGTCAAAGTGACTACCACCCTCAACTTCAGACTCCTTCCAGGGATCTGCAAAGACATTTGCAAGATTTCACAGGCCACCTACAAATGCATTACACAGGTGACCAATGCTTTTTTGCCATGGCAAGCAATTATATACACTTTGCCACCATGATGCCAGTCAAACTGAGTCACTCGGGTTTGCATCTCTGGCTGGCTTCCCACAGGTGCAGGGCATCATTGACTTCATGCATGTGGTAATCAAGGCAACTCTAGAACACCCAGGAGTGTCTGTGAGCCCTAAGGGTTTCTACTCCGTCAATGTACAGCTATTCTGTCACCACAAAAAGATGATTATGCAGGTGTGCGCAAGATTCCCAGGGAATTGCCACGATGCATTCATCCTGCGCTAGTCCACCCTGTCTGAGCTCAATATACACCAGCCAGGTTTCCAGAATGATGGTGGTGTGCTGCACTCTTCACAACATAGCACAGCAGCAAGGATTACACCTTCAGGATGAGCAAGGCACAGAACATAATGCTTTTCAGAGGAGCAGATAAAGTACTGCGGCAATTACACGAGCATTGGTGCACATTGCTATTCAGAGTGTCCTCCTAATGGCGAGATTCAGTTTGGTTGCACAAGTGCACCTATCTGGCAGACACATGTTAAACCCATAAATAAAAGCGAAATACTGCAGACGCTGGAAGTCTGAAACAAAACAAAAAGTGCTGGAAATACTCAGCAGGTCTGGCAGCATCTGTAGAGAGAGAAGCTAAGTTAACGTTTCAGGTCTATGACCTTTCATCAGAACTGGCAAAGGTTAGAAAAGAATTCAGTTTTAAGCAAGTGAAGGGGAGGGGGAAAGAACAAAGGGAAAGGTGTTTGATAGGACAGGAGAGGTTAAATAACAAAGCGGTTCTGGGACAAAGGCAAAGAGTGTGTTAATGCTTGTGGTGAAAGACAAAGCATTAGTCCAGAGAGAGTGTTAATAGCGGAATAATGAGCAGCTCTGACAACATGAAAAACAGGCACATGGTTAAAAAATAAAATATTAAAAAAAGGCCAGTCATGCTCTGAAGTTATTGAACTCAATGTTCAGTCCACAAGGCTGGAGAGTGCCAAATCGAAAGATCAGGTGCTGCTCCTCAAGCTTGCGTTGATGTTCACTGGAATACTGGAGCAGGCCAAAGACAGAAATGTTGGCATGAGAGCAGGGGGAAGCGTTGAAATGGCAACAACCAGAGGCTCGGGGTCATGCTTTCGGACTGAGTGAAGGTATTCCGTAAAGCGGTCACCCAGTCTGCTTTTGGTCTCCCCAATGTAGAGGAGACCACATTGTGAGCAGCGAATACAGTATACTACATTGAAAGAAGAACCAGTAAATCGCTGCTTCACCTGAAAGGAGTGTTTGGGATCTTGGACAGTGAGGAGAGAGGAGGTAAAAGGGCAGGTATTACACCTCCTGCGATTGCATGGGAAGGTGCCGTGAGAAGGGGACGAGGTGTCGCGGGTAATGGAGGAGTGGACCAGGGTGTTGCGGACAGAATGATCCCTTCGGAATGCTGACATGGGAGGGGAAGGAACATGCGTTTGGTTGTTGGCATCACGCCAGAGGTGGCGGAAATGGCGGAGGATAATCCTGCGGATGTGGAGGCTGGTGGAGTGGAAAGTGAGGACAAGGGGAACCCTGTCGCGGTTCTGGGAGGGAGGGGAAGGCATGAGGGCAGAAGTGTGGGAAATGGGCCGGACACGGTTGAGGGCCCTGTCAACCAAATGGGGGGTAATCCTCGGTTGGGGAAAAAGGAAGACATATCAGAGGCGCTGTTGTGGAAGGTTGCATCATCAGCGCAGATGCGTCGGAGACTGAGAAACCGGCAGAATGGAATGGAGTCCAGGAGGCAGAGTGTGAGGAAGTGTAGTCGAAGTAGCTGTGGGAGTCGGTGGGGGGGCGGGGGGGTTATAATGAATATTAGTGGACAACACATCCCCGGAGATGGAGACAGAGAAGTCAAGGAAGGGACGGGAGATGTCGGAGATGGACCATGTAAAGGTGAGAGAAGGGTGGAAATTGGAAGCAAAGTTGATAAAGTTTTCCAGTTCGGGTAGGAGCAGGAAACGGTACCGATACAGTCATCGCCGTACCGGAAAAAGAGTTTGGGAGGGGGCCTGAGTAGGACTGGAAGAAAGAATGTTTGACATATCCCACAAAAAACAGGCATAACTAGGGTACCGATAGCAACGCCTTTTACTTGAAGACAGTGAGTGGAGCTGAAGGAGAAGTTGTTCAATGTGAGAACAAGTTCAGCCAGGCAAAGGAGAGTGGTGGTGGATGGGGACTGGTTGGGCCTCTGTTCAAGGAAGAAGCGGAGAGCCCACAAACTATCCTGGTGGGGGATGGAGGTGTAGAGAGATTGGACATCCATAGTGAAGAGGAGGCAGTTAGGGCCAGGAAACATGTTAAACCCACTTGGCACTGCATCCTTCCCCCAACAAACACAGTCCTTCAATCAACAAAGCATCCCTTTCACAGCACCCACTGCTTGGCATTAAGTTCGGTCTTACAATTCATCACAAGTGAAAAGGCCACTTGCCAGGCAGCAGGCAGAGAAAGGCAAAACAGGAAAGTGGTGCAAACAAATAATATTTATGTGGCCCATAAATTAAACAGAAACTTGACAATCTTGCAGTGTGTAATACACTCACGTGCATACCCTTATGCAACTACACATTGGTACTCTTCCTTTTCCTGCTACTCCTACATGATGCAACCTCAGTGGCTTCAGCAGAGGTAGAGGCAGGCTGCTCAGAGGGGTCACTGACCCGAAACATTAACTCTGCTTCTCTTTCCACAGATACTGCCAAACCTGCTGAGTATTTCCAGCATTTCTTGTTTTTATTACAGCTCCACCTCCACCTGTGCAAGGTCAGAGTCGGCCATTAGGTCACGATGTAGCATGTGGGGTATTGATTGTGAGGGTGGGTGGGTGGGATGGTGGCAGTGCGTGAGTAGCGGAAACACTTTGAGCAGTGTCCCCACTTCCATGTTCCCTTTCACCATCTTCCCTCTCATGGCCCACCCATACCTCCTGGTGAGCAAAATGAACTGGAGAACACTTTGCTGCACATCAGTGGGATGCTGAATGCCCAAAGCTAGGGTTTAATCTATCCAAATTAATTTGGCATTCAGAGTGAGCAAGCCATTGGTAAAGGCCTACATGCACATGCTTAACTGTCATGTTTGGTGCTCCATGCAGGTGGCCACTCTTTCCTTGCACAAAAGCATCATCGTAAAGGCCTGTAACATCATGCCACTAATGCTTGAGATGGACTCCTCCAATCTCTCTGTAAGAGTGGTTAATGCAGTTGAAAAGCCCACCAGTACTTTTCACATTCTTTGCCGCTGCTCTAGAAGTCTTCTCTTCGTCGACAACCACCAAGATTCAGCCTTTGCATCCAGCTGAACAGAGATTGGAGCATCCTGTACCCTCTGGCGCAGACTCTCCACTCCTGTTCCTGTCTCTACCCTCTGCTCTTATGTACTTCTGATGTGTGGGATTCCAGGTGAAAACCAACTATATGTCTTACTGGTCCCAACAAAGTGTGTGTAGCTGAGCTGATGCATGGTCTGCATGAGTCCTGTAACAGTGCATCCTCTGAGGAGTTCTCACTTCCTCCAGGTCCACCTCCTGCAGGATGCTTGATGGCCCTGTGACAGACTGAAGACAGCTGTTGTAGGAAGAATGTTTTAAGTGAACATTATGCAAATGATCATATTTCACTTGCTCCTGACATCAGGCAGACTTGTACCAGCCCTGTGGAGGCAGCTTAGGAGGCAGCGGGATGTGGGGTGGGTGGTGGAGGGAGGGCATGGAAATTTGGAACATCGTGCATCGGGTTGGCTCCCTGATGCCTTTCCATCTCCAGGAGATCTTCCACCATTTGGAAGATTTTGCTTTAATCGGTTACCATTCGGGTTAACATCTGCATCTGAAATCTTCCAAAGGACCATGTCCAACATTTTGCAAGGCGTCAAAGGGGTGATATGTCACATGGATGACGTCCTGATCCATGGGGAATCATCAATGAATATGACCAGAGAGTAAAAGTGTCTTCAAGAAGAAGGTCTGACAGTTAATGACAAGTGTGAATTCTCGAAAAAGTCCATTCGTTTCTTGGGATATATTTTCAGTAGTAACGGTATAATAACAGACACGCAAAAAACGAGAGCCATTAATGAGTTTCCAACTCCAAGTTCAGTCCAATACATCCAAATATTCCTTGGAATGGTGAATCAATTGGCAAAAATTTTACCCAATTTGGCGCAGGTAACAAAGCCATTACGACAACACTTGAAAAAAGATCAAGCATGGTGTTGGAATACACATTAAGAACAAGCATTTTAAAGAATTAAGGAGATGCTTGCCAGAGATATCAGCATATTATAGCCCTTCATTACCAAATATAATCACAGCAGATGCCTTATCTACAGGGTTAGGGGCAGTCTTCTTTCAAGAACAGCCAAATGGATCTATTATGCATCGAGAGCCTTGTCCGAGATAACGGTATGCTGTCATTAAAAAAGAAACACTTGCAGTCAAGTGGGCTTGCGAGAAGTTTTCTGATTATGTTATTGGCCTGAAAGTGGTTGTTGAGACATATCACAAACCCTTGGTTTCCTTACTGGATGAGAAAGAAATTGCAAAGATGCCTCCGAGAATTCAGAGATTCCGATTGAGGTTGGTGAGATATAACTATGAGATGGTATTTTTTTTTCATTCATTCATGGGATGTGGGCATCGCTAGCTAGGCCAGCATTTATTGCCCATCCCTAATTGCCCTTGAGAAGGTGGTGGTGAGCTGCCTTCTTGAACCGCTGCTGTCCATTTGGGGTAGGTATACCCACAGTGCTGTTAGGAAGGGAGTTCCAGGATTTTGAACCAGCGACAGTGAAAGAACGGTGATATATTTCCAAGTCAGGATGGTGTGTGACTTGGAGAAGAACTTGCAGGTGGTGTTCCCATGCATTTGCAGTCTTTGTCCTTCTAGTAGGTAGAAGGGTTTGGAAGATGCTGTCTAAGGAGCCTTGGTGCATTGCTGCAGGGCATCATGTAGATGGTACACACTGCTGCCACTGTGTGTCAGTAGTGAAGGGAGTAAATGTTTGTCGCTGGGGTGCCAATCAAGTAGGCTGCTTTGTCCTTGATGGTGTCGAGCTTCTTGAGTGTTGTTGGAGCTGCACCCATCCAGGCAAGTGGAGAGTATTCCATCACACTCGTGACTTGTGCCTTGTAGATGGTGGACAGGCTTTGGGGAGTCAGGAGGTGAGCTACTCACCTCCGGATTCATCGCTTCCTACCTACTCTAGTTGCCACGGTATTTATATGGCTACTCCAGTTCAGTTTCTGGTCAATGGTAACCCTTGGATGTTGATAGTGGGGGATTCAGCGATCGTAATGCCATCGAATGTCAAGGGGAGATGGTTAGATTCTCTCTTGTTGGAGATGGTCATTGCCTGGCACTTGTGTGGTGTGAATATTACTTGTCACTTATCAGCCCAAGCCTGGAAATTGTCCAGGTCTTAGTGGATTTCTACACGGACTGCTGCTGTGTCTAAGGAGTTGTGAATTTTGCTGAACATTGTGCAATCATCAGTGAACATCCCCACTTCTGACCTTATGATTGAAGGAAGGTTATTGATGAAGCAGCTGAAAATGGTTGGGCCTAGTACACTACCCTGAGGAACTCCTGCAGTGATGTCCTGGAGCTCAGATGATTGACCTGCAACAACCACAAACATCTTCCTTTGTGCTAGATATGACTCCAGTCAGCGGAGGGTTTTCCCCCTGATTCCCATTGACTCCAGTTTTGCTCGGGCTGCTTGATGCCATACTTGGTCAAATGCTGCCTTGACGTCAAGGGCAGTCACTCTCATCTCACCTCTTGAGTTCAGCTCTTTTCTCCATGTTTAAACAAAGGCTGTAATGAGGTCAGGAGCTGAGTGGCCCTGACGGAACCCAAACTGAGCAGGTTATTGCTAAGCAAGTGCTGCTTGATCGCACTGTCAATGACACCTTCCATCACTTTACTGATGATTCAGAGTCGACTGATGGGGCGGTAATTGGCCGGGTTGGACATGTCCTGCTTTCTGTGTACAGGACATACCTAGGCAATATTCCATATTGCCGGGAAGATGCCAGTGTTGTAGTTGCACTGGAACAGCGTGGCTCGGGACACGGCATGTTCTGGAGCACAGGTCTTCAGTACTATTGCTGGAATATTGTCAGGGCCCATAGCCTTTGCAGTATCCAGTGCCTTCAGTCGTTTCTTGATATCATGCGGAGTGAATCAAATTGGCTGAAGTCTGGCATCTGTGATGCTGGGGACTTGAGGAGGAGGCCGAGATGGATCATCAACTCAGCACTTCTGGCTGAAGATTGTTGTAAATGCTTCAGCCTTATCTTTCGCACTGATGTGCTGGGCTCCCCCATCATTGAAGATGGGGATATTTGTGGAGCCACCTCCTCCAGTTACTTGTTTAATTGTCCACCAGCATTCCCAGCTGGACGTGGCAGGACTGCGGTGCTTAGATCTGATCTGTTGGTTATGGGATCGCTTAGCTCTGTCGATCGCATGCTGCTTACACAGTTTGACCTGCATGTAGTCCTGTGTTGTAGCTTCATTGGGTTTACACCTCATTTTGAGGTATGCCTGGTGCTTCTCCTGGCATGCCCTCCTTATTGAACCAGGGGTGGTCTCCCGATTTGATGGTAATGGTAGAGTGGGGGATATGCCAGACCATGAGGTTACAGATTGTGCTTGAGTACAATTCTGCTGCTGCTGATGGCCCGCAGCACCTCATGGATGCCCAGTTTTGCATTGCTAGATCTGTTTGAAATCTATCCCATTTAGCATGGTGGTAGTGCCACACAACATGATGGAGGGTATCCTCAATGTGAAGGCGGGACTTCGTCTCCATAAAGACTGTGCAGTGGTCACTCCAACCAATACCGTCATGGACAGATGCATCTGCGACAGGCAGATCGGTGAGGATGAGGTCAAGTATGTTTTTCCCTCTTGTTGGTTCCCTCACCACCTGTCCCCTACCCAGTCTCACAGCTATGTCCTTTAGGACTCAGCCTTTGGTGGTGCTACCGAGCCACTCTTAGTGATGGACATGAAGCAGAGTACATTCTTCACCCTTGCCACCCTCAGTGCTTCCTCCAAGTGGTGTTCAACATGGAGGAATACTGATGCATCAGCTGAGGGAGGGCAGTAGGTTGTAATCAGCAGGAGGTTTTGCTCGACCATATTTGACCTGATGCCATGAGACTTCATGGGGCCCAGAGTCAATGTTGAGGGCTCTCAGGGTGACTCCCTCCTGCATACCACTGTGCCGCCACCTCTGCTGGGTCTGCCCTGCCGGTAGAACAGGACCTACCCAGGGATGGTGATGACAGTGTTTGGGACATTGGCTGTAAGATATGATTCCATGAGTATGACTATGTCAGTCTGTTGCTTGACTAGTCTGTGGGAAAGCTCTCCCAACTTTGGCACAAGCCCCCAGATGTTAGTAAGGAAGACTTTGCAGGTTCGACCAGGTTGGGTTTGCCATTAGCATTTCCAATGCCCTAGGTCAATGCTGAATGGTCCGTTCAGTTTCATTCTTATTGACTTCATGGCAGTTAGATACAACTGAGTGGCTTGTTAGGCTATTTCAGAGTCAACTACATGGCTGCGGGTCTGGAGTCACTTGTAGGCCAGCAGATTTCCTTCCCTAAAGGACATTAGTGAACCAGATGGGTTTTTATGACAATTGACAATGGTTTCATGGCCATCATTAGACTAGCTTTTAATTCCAGATTTATTAATTGAATTCAAATTCCACCTTCTGCCCTCAGAGCAATATCCTGGGTCACCAAGTTACTAGTCCAGTGACAATATCACTACGCCACCGCTTCCCACTCAGATCCACACTTCTTGTGTTGGATTATCAAGAGCAACGGTTGACCATCTGACACAACAGGATGTCAACTTTATTGAAGAGATAGAGTCGTATTCACAGTATACAGTGTCACAATGGCTGGCAAGTACACAGAAATTTTAAGAAATTTGTCATGTTCAAAAGCAGGATGAGGAATACATTTGGATAATATATACAATACGCCAGTATTTTGCACAAGGTTGGCCACAGGAATGCCCTAGTGGGATCAGGCGACACTTCACAATCATAGACAATTTGCTGGTATATAACGACAAACTGGTCTTTCTGGTTCCTCTTCAATCAGATATCTTGGTAAGAAACCAACAAGGCCACATGGGAATCACAAAATGCAGAGCACGAGCTCAATCATCTGTCTGGTGGCCAGGAATATCCAAAGACCTAGAAAACATGATCTTGAATTGCCAGTTATGGGCAGTACACAGACCAGACCAGAGGGAACCTCTTATAACTACACAATTTCCAACCAGACCATGGGAACATGTTGGAATGGATTTATTTATTTTAAATGGAAAATCTTATATTGATTATTTCTCAAGATGGATTGAAGTGAAAAGATTGTACTCAATAACAGAAATCTGTATTTGGAGTTTCACAAAAGATCTTTGCAATGCAATGTATTTCTGATGAGGTCAGATAATGGACCACTGTTTTCAAATGAATATTTCACAAAATTTGTGAGGAAGTGCAGATTTGAACTTCTCACAAGTTCCCCTCATTCCCCTCAATCGAATGGTGAAGCAGAGAGAGGAGTACATACTATTAAATCGTTGATGTAGAAGAACAAAGATCTTCCAACCACACTATTGAATTATCAATCTACTCCAGTGCTATGTGGACTTTCACATTCAGAGCTGTTGATGTGGAGGAAGACAAACACTCAACTTCCTATTCTACCCAGAAAACTACTTCCAGGGATAGACGCACAAGACTATAAAAAGTTCAAGACAGAGAGAAGTCTTACAGGAACCAACAAGCTCACAATTACAATGAGAGATTTTGCACCAGAAACCTATCAGTCTTAAAGGAAGGAGAGAAGGTATGTCTACGAGATTTAGGACATAATGGTACAGTCATCCAGAGAGATGAAGTTCATCTGAGACCTTATGTAGTACTCACATCTGAGGGTGCTATATGTCGAAATAAGAGAAACCTTTTCCCTAAACCTCAAACACAACAACCAGTCATATATCTAGAGGAACCAGATGATGATCAAGAAAACCAGAGACAACATGACAGTACAAACATTGGTCAAGGCCATCCAAGTCATGAAACAAGACTTTCAAGAAAGACTACAGATCTTCCTAGTCCGTCTGTCAAGAAAAACGATATGCTAAATAAGGAATATTAATCCATCGGTTGGAAACTTACATTAAACTTTTAATGGGAAAAATCCTGCGGGTAACTTTTAAAAAGATAGCAGCCAACTGGAGACAGAGGTCTGAGGAGCATGGACCCAGAACAATGGTTTGCTCTAAGTGATTGAATTACCTAAGATTGCTTCATTAGCACAGCATTCAAGGCAATCCTAACACCTTGACTGGAATTTTATGTTGAGTGGGAGGCCCAGCCCACCAATCGAAAAGTCAGGGGTGAGCCTGCCTTTGCTGGGCCTGGGGAGCCAGGCAGGGATTTTTCACTCCGCAGGCACTTAATTGGTCTTGGGCGGGACTTCTACCTCCTTCAGGCAGGAAGTCCCGCCTAATGGAGTGGCCTGCCAATCAGTGGGCCGGCAGCTCCTAGTCCAAGCAGCGCCACTGAGAGTGGTGGCCACTGCTGAGACTACCCAGCCATCGGAGGCAAGAGGAAGGACTATCCCGGAACTCAGGTAAGATTTTAGGGCCTCACCGGGGACAATCAGCTGGGACCCGGTGAGGCAGGGGGCATCGGTTTTGGGGGGGAGTGTTGTGCGTTGGAGGCGGTTGGGGCTTTTGGGGGCAGCCCTCTGTGGGGCATGAGGTGCTCGATCAGGAGGGCCCCCCCAGCCTGCAAGAAGGCCACCTGGTTTTACCAGTCAGGGTTCTTGGGGCCTTTGCCATCTGGGTAAAATATCCATGGAGGCAGGAGGAGGCCCTTAAGTGGCAGTTAATTGGCCACTTGAGGGTCTTGATTGGCCTGGGGTGGGTGGGACATTTCTCACCGCCACCGCCCATGTAAAATTGCAGAGGGGGCAGGAGGGGGTGGTATGGCTCCCCCCTCACCATCAGCCTGCTCACTGGGGGGACTGTCAAATTCTGGCCCTTTACTTTGAAAAAGCAAACTCCTCCAAGTGTAAATATTGGCATCCAGGGGCCTGGGGAGCCAATTCCGAACCTTGAATCTCATTAGAATATTCCAGAGAATACCCTTAGGCAGTCATGTGACTGCCTGTCCAACTCTGTAAAAGCCAGGAGCTTCCTTGAACAAAGACAGTCAAGCTAGTAACTCAGACTGTGCAGCATGAGGAAGGCTGTGTGCCTCCCTCTCTCTTTCTCTCTCTCCGGATAACCCGACAAGTCTGAAAACCGTCTGCAACTGTGCACCCTCCAAGCCTACAGATTGCTACAGACAGAGACCAGGGTAAGAGAATCACCTGCAAGTCTGCCTTCAAGAAAATCCTGAGCCAAGCGGGCCAGCTACAAAGTGCACTTTGACCTGCTAAAGTCTTCAACATACAAATTTAGCCAGAAGACCACCGAATCATCCAACCTCACAGACTGTGTATTTAATTTGGAAGCCTGTGACCAGTGGTGCACCACAGGGATTGGTGCTGGGACCCTTACTGTTTGTAGTGTACATTAATTATTTAAATGTGAATATAGGAGGTATGATCAGTAAGTTCACAGACGACACAAAAATTGGTGGTGTCGTAAATAGTGAGGATGAAAGCCTTAGACTACAGGACGATATAGATGGGCTGGTAAGATGGGCGGAGCAGTGGAAAATGGAGTTTAATCCTGAGAAGTGTGAGGTGATGCACTTTGGGAGGTCTAACAAGGCAAGGGAATATACAATGGATGGTAGGACCCTAGGAAGTACAGCGGGTCAGAGGGACCTTGGGGTGCTTGTCCATAGATCACTGAAGGCAGCAGCACAGGTAGATAAGATGGTTAGGAAGGCATATGGGATAGTTGCCTTTATTAGCCGAGGCATAGAATATAAGAGCAGGGAAGTTATGATGGAGCTGTATAAAATGCTGGTTAGGCCACATATGGAGTACTGTGTACAGTTCTGATCACTACACTATAGGAAGGATGTGATTGCAATGGAGAGGGTGCAGAGAGGATTCACCAGGATGCTGCCTGGGCTGGAGCATTTCAGTTATGAAGACAGACTGGATAGGCTGGGGTTGTTTTCCTTGGAGCGGAGAAGGCTGATGGGGGACCTGATTGAGGTATACAAAATTATGAGGGGCATTGATAGGATAGATAGGAAGAAACTTTTTCCCTAAGAGGAGAGGTCAATAACTTAGGGGCATACATTTAAGGTAAGGGGCAGGAGGTTTAGGGGGGAGTTGAGGAAGAATTTTTTCACCCAGAGGCTGGTTGGAAGCTGGAACACACTGCCTAAAGGGATGGTAGAGACAGGAACACTCACAACATTTAAGAAGTATTTAGATGAGCTCTTGAACTGCCATAACATACAAGGCTACGGGCCAAGTGCAAGGAAATGGGAATAGTTAGGACGGGTGCTTGATGGTCGGGGCAGGTGCGTTGGGCCGATGGGCCTGTTACTGTGCTGTGAAACTCTATGATTCTAATTTCCATTTATTCTGGACTCTAAACCAACCACAAAATCTACTTTTCACTCTGTAATCTATTTGTGTGTGTGTGATTCTCATGTGAATGCGTGCGTGAATGTGTAGCGTTTTCTTTTAGATCGGGTTTAGATTGTTAAGTATAATAAACTCACCTCTTTCTTATTTAAACTCAAGAAAACATGTCCAATTGGTTCTTTCACAATCACATTAAAGGTAAAAAGTAAAACACTCACTGAGGTAGTAAGCATAACCACGGTTTAAAAAGGAATAAACCCTGTTGCAGTCAAATAAGAGGAAGGGCAAGAGGGGAGCCTGTGACCTCCTCCTCATCCGGCCGTAACACCGACAAGAACGCCATCAGGGAGAGTTGTGAAGCCTCCTGACAGACTGAATCTATGATGTCAGAGACTTGGGAGTGGGAGGGGGGGTGGTGGGTGGGTGGAAATGGGTTAGTATGTAAAGTCAAAATGAAATAATGTATATATATCAAAAATATATATGGACAAAGACTTGGGGGGGAGATGTAGTATAAGGGTCTGAAAGGGTTAATGATTGAGATGGTGAGGGTAATGATGATTACGTAGTAGTCACATGTCTTAGAAGAAGCCAGAAGCATCATGAGAGGTGTTAGCTGGACAGACTTAATGAGAGTGTAAATAGTTATGTATATAAAATAAATGAGTTACTATTTAGCCATACCAAAACTCCGAGACATCTGTAACAACACTCAAACTACGCTAACACCAATGCACAGCAGTCCTCTCCTTCAAGAGTAATGCTTTGTGCAAATTGATTGTTGCAGTTTCCAGATCCATTCATAGAATTGTAGTATTGGTATATGTTTAAGATCAAGTACCTAAATTGTGAGACTTTGGTGTGCGAGCATGCATTAGAGGATATGTAACATTTAACATGAGACTTAGCTTCCAGGACAGGGTCAGCTACTGTTGATTTTGGTGCAATTAAGTGCCGCTCTGCTTCACTTATGCCAACAGAGCAGATTCGCAGGAATTTTCAGATTAATAAGCTGAAAAACGCTGCGATGTATCATCCGCTCTAGAAAATTGTTTGTCTCAATCTGATTACATTTTGGTTATTTTGAACACAAACTTACAAAGTATCTTTTGCAATTTTTTTTGGCCAAGATCTTTAACAAATATGAAAATACCAGGCACTTTATTGTATCAGAAGCAGCTTGACTGAATATTACTGATAGTTTGATGTATTTAGCAATCAGAGATATCTTGTGTAATTCTTAATAGAACTGATCTTCAGATTTAATAATGCCTATATTATACTATCTCTGTTGTAAATTTGAAACTGAATCCCAAAGAAATAGTGGGCTGGATTTTTTGCACTCCCCCATGGCCCGTGGACGGCCTCCCTTCCCTGCTGCCAACTGAGGCCCTTAAGTGGTCAATTAATGCCCAATTAACGGCCTCATCTCGCCACCGCCAGCATTAACAAACGCGTCTGGGTTGCTTGCTGGCTCCTCGGGTTGGAGCGGAGCCACTTGTTCAAAAGCACTTTCTGCCTGATCGAGGGACCCGACATTGGCAAGGTGGGGGGGTGGGGGGGGGCCC
Source organism: Heterodontus francisci (assembly GCF_036365525.1). Taxonomy (NCBI): domain Eukaryota; kingdom Metazoa; phylum Chordata; class Chondrichthyes; order Heterodontiformes; family Heterodontidae; genus Heterodontus; species Heterodontus francisci. The sequence continues at coordinate 132,616,344 of NC_090374.1, read as the reverse complement.
GCTGAGATCCCTTCCCCCACAAACTCCACACTGCAAAACCACTCCCACCATTACTCAACCATGGCCTGAGTCCAGCAACGATCCTGGGCCTCGGGTGGGTGCATTACTGGCAGCAGCCACCACCTCCACGGTGGTGCTGCTGAGTAACAGAGCTGCTTGCCTCTGATTAGCTGACAGCTCTCAGCAGGTGGGACTTCTGTCGCCGTGGTCCTTAATCCCAGGGAAGGCCCACTACCGTCCACTTAAGTGCCTGATTGGCACGTGATGAAGCGGGTCTTCCCGAAAAGAGGTGATGCAGGGCTCTTGCTTGCTCTTCAGCTGATGCCTGAGACCACTGTCATCTTCATAAAATAATGCCCAGTAATTCTGTCCCCTAATTGTGAGTTTCACATTCACAATATTATATCAAAGTCTCTCAAATCCAAAGCAGGCTTGTGGTGTGGCGGAGGCAGTGGTAATGTCACTAGACTAATAATTCAGAGCCCAGTTTAATCCTTTGGGGATATGGGTTTGAATCCCACTATGGCAGATGATGAATTTTGAATTTAATTAATAAATGTGACATTAAAGTTCAATGGTCACCATGAAACTATTGTTGTAAAAACCCATCTGGTTTACTAATATCCTTTAGGAAAGGAAATCTGGCCTACATATTATTCCAGACCCCCAGCAATGTGGTTGACTCTTAAAATGAAATGGCCTAGCAACCCACTCAGTTATCAAGGGCAATTAGGGATGGGCAACAAATGCTGGCCTAGTCAGCAATGCCCATATCCCACAAACGAATAAAAAGAATTTTGTATCAGGTTATGAGACTGAACTGAGTGCACTCTGGGATTGAGAATAGAAGTAAGAAACTGAAGTGAACAAAGAGTTTTATAAAGCATGGAACAAGAAAAGATTATTCACCCTATGAAGCACATTTGCTCAGTCTAGTTACAACTTAGCTAATCATGGCCACAACCCAACCATTCATAGTCTTGGGAGAACCAAACAACCACAGGTAAAACATCTGAAATGCCTCAATTCTTTTAAAGAACTGGGTCATTTCCCCTTTTAATCATTTTTTTTCTTCATTGAAAACAAGTTTCCAGAATAATCCTTTCTATTTTTGTACATAACAATAGTTACATCACTCTACTAAAATTATTGAGGAATTTCAACCTGCCAAGATACTAAATAAACCCTAATCTTCAATGTCACTTTCTCTGAACTCTTTCCAACACACAATCTAATGGTAAGATGCCTAACTTTACAATGAATTCTGCTTTCAGGTCTCTCCATGATGTATAGATTATGTGGAACACCTGCACAACTTTCAGCAAAAATGGTATAATGCACAGTAATCACTTTTTACACTAAATATTTCTTGTAATGTTGTTTTGTAGCATAAATGAAACCAGCATCACAGACATTGGCCTAGAAATTGGTCCAGGTCGTGCCCATTCTACAGACGTAAAAGGGACACCAAATTATCCAATATGGCAGGTAATGTGCATGTGCACATTCTACACTGGAAGTGCACCTCCAGCCATATTGATAAAGAAATAAAAGAGATGCCCAGCACCTGTTTGAGGACCCGTTTACAAAATTGGTCTGCCCTGAACATGGTCTACATGTGGCCCAACCGAATGATCATAAAGAAACTGCTGGAGGCCTCTACCAAAAAGGTAAGTTTGTTAAAAACACTCTACCTGAATGTGGAGCCGGGTGCAGCAGGAGCGCTTCTGGCAGTTTAGATATTATGCCAAAGACTGTTGTCAGCCCCTGCTTGGCCCCATCCTGATTGTTTATCCCCCCCCCCCCCCACCAGCATGAGTTACCTGCCAGCATGTGTTTGCACTCACCAGTCTCATTTAAACGAGGCCTGGAGTTCAATATCAGATGAGTCTTGGGTCTTTATGTACTGGTGTAGGGATCGTTCCCTGTGCCCAGTTCGTGCTGGCCATTGTGTTCGGTGGTAATAATATAAGTATTGAGAGACAGGTGCTTTACACGAGCTCCACAGTTGCCAAGTTTCAAACCAACCTCTCTGCCTTGTAATACCATGTGTCACTCAAATTGTTATACTAACTCCAAAAAAAAAGCACCAGTCATTCCCATTTCTTTGTTCTTTCTGTAGGTTACAACCTAAGCAACAACAGCACAAAAACGTTGGGAAATTTGACACCCGTGATCACTAGCAGCTTTTGTTTCTTCCTCAGTCATGCCAGCACAATGGGTATTTAATGTTTGGGGTATTTTCCCTGCTCAGCATTTTTTGTTGATGAAAGCTAGCATTCTGGATGCGGATTGTAAAAAAAAAGTCCATTCTCGTCGCATTAAGGATATCTCGGGCCAATAAGAGATAAAATTTCAGGAATGTTATAATGCACCCAGTTGCCGATGCTTTCTGTGGGAACATTGCGTGTCTCTCCATGTGTGGATCTGGACTTAATTGAGAGGCAATTTTTTTGAAGTGACTAATCCACAATGCAGAAACAGGGTTGGTTCAAAATTCCTTTGCAAGTTAATTTGCCTTTTCCAGAAAAACACGGCTGGATTGCCTAGGAAGATTAATTACTTGACCCAGTTCAGCAAAGTTGATTCAACATTGAGAAAGTTGAGGACTGTGCACTCTTGCTTTCAAAGAACAAAGAATAAAGAACAAAGAACAGTACAGCACAGGAACAGGCCATTCGACCCTTCAAGCCTGCGCCGATCATGATGCCTGCCTAAACTAAAACCTTTTACACTTCCGATAACTGTATCCCTTTATTCCCATCCTATTTATGTATTTGTCAAGATGCCTCTTAAACGTCGCTATCGTACCTGCTTCCACCACCTCTCCCGGCAGCAAGTTCCAGGCACTCACCACCCTCTGTGTAAAGAACTTGCTTCGCACATCCCCTCTAAACTTTGCCCCTCGCACCTTAAATCTATGTCCCCTAGTAACTGACTCTTCCACCCTGGGAAAAAGCTTCTGACTATCCACTCTGTCCATACTGCTTATAAGTTTGTAAACCTCTATCATGTCGCCCCTCCACCTCCGTCATTCCAATGAAAACAATCCGAGTTTATCCTCATAGCTAATGCCCTCCAGACCAGGCAACATCCTGGTAAACCTCCTCTGTACCCTCTCCAAAGCCTCCATGTCCTTCTGGTAGTGTGGCGACCAGAATTGCATGCAATATTCTAAGTGTGGCCTAACTAAAGTTCTGTACAGCTGAATATTCTTGAATCTTTCGTTGTAAAGATTTTTCTGGGAGCCAGCAGTGATTCTCTCTTTGGTTTTCAGGTAGGGGGAGAGGGTAGTAGGAGGGATGTTGAATTTCTGTGACACAATTTCCTTAATTTCTCCAGAATATTCCTCTACATATTTAGTGATCTGCTTTTCCTCATTAATAAGGGTCTTGACCTTTGTCATGTGTTCTGTTACAATTTCGCAGATTTTACACTATATGTTCTTTCTGTTTTATCTATGCTGGTTATTCCCATAAAAAAAAATCAATCCCCTTTGCTCCAGAGTTCACTTTTACTGCCTGATATCTAGTTAAGCAATACTGTGCCCCAGGGATTGTAATATAGAACCTTTGTTACATACACTGACTACTGTAAACTTACACATGTTGCAATGTGTATTCTCTTATCTTTAACAAAAGGCCTGAAAAGCACTCAAGAGAAATGAGGCTTGATGGTAAATCAACAAACTGGTTTATCTTGAATAAAATATGGTGGGGCTTACATTGCTGCGGGCCCTCTAATTTAGCCCGAAGCATCAGGAGCCTGTCCGCCACCCTTAATAAGAATGCAAGCATGGAGGCAGCTAAATATGAGGCTGCTTCCTGGAAAGTTGCACCTGCGGCCACGCTGATGACATGGGTGAGCTTTGGGCACCCTATGAGTCAAAGATCGGGGTCCTGAAACCCACCGGAAAATCCAGCGCAATAAAAGAACAACTCTGCCACTGTTCTAGGCAAAACTCACATTCAAGCAAGGTGTTTCTAAACTAACTGGTCCTGTTTGCCTATTACAGGCAGTGCATATTATCAGTCTGGTGTCACTGTCTGCCAGAGAGATAGAGAAAGAGAGGAGAGGGAGTGAGAGAGAGAGAGAGAGAGATACAGGGACAGAGACAAATGGCATTCTTTGACTCCTCCCTTAACTCTGTAGGTGAAGGAGTGGTCTGTTAATTAAAATTGCCACCCTGACAAATTGCCTCCCGTTCAAAATAGTAGTTCATGGTGCCAGTAATGTCTGTTTAGCTAAACTCCCGCTGGGTACATTGAATGAAAACTATTCTATATCTTTCAGGTATCAGAAAGAAACTTTCCATCCTAATGGTGAGAAAAGCTTTTAAATGATATCCAATGCACTGTATTGTCCCAAAGCCTATGGCTGTCCCATTTCACTTTGGATAGTTCACTAACACTTCAAATCACCAAGGCCTCCACCCACTATTTAATTTTCAACTGGTTTTAATGTTGAGTCCAAGAATGTTGCGTTTTCTTGCAAGTTATCCCGTTAGAAATTAGGTATAACTTGAGGGCAGTATTATATAACATAATTCAAACAAAATCCTTATAGGTCATACAAAAGTCCCAAAATGCTGCATTCAAACTAGTCTCCAAATTCACTTGAGGCAATTAGGTGGGGAAGTATTCTAACATCTGGTCACCTGATATTGATCATAGTATCACAATCCCACTGTTCAGAATTCAATTGCGCTGAGTATTTATACTCAAATTAACCACTAATTCTAATTAACAGATACAAATGACCATACAAATAAATTAACAGAAATATTAAAGAATTACTTTGCCTCAGTATTTACCAGGGAGACTAGCATTGTCGACATGGCATTAGAAGAAGGGAACAAATAAAATAAAGTAATTTAAGATAGAAAGGTGGGAAATAATTGATAAATGAGTCAAACTTAGAGAGGATAAAACCACTGGTCTGATGGATTGCATGTTAAAAGTTAGAGAGGAGATAGCAGAAGCACCGTTACATATGTATAAAAATTCATTAGAAAAGTGAATAGTGTCAGATGACAGGCAGACAGCTAATATGATTCCAATTTTAAAATGGTGAAAGAACTAATCTGGGGAATTATACACCAGTAAGCTTAATGCCAGTGGTAGGAAGATAATGGAAACTTTTCTCAAAGAAAGAGTTGCATTTCTATTGCACCTTTCATGACCACTGGATATCCCAAAGCACTTTACAGCCAATTAAGAACTTTTTGAAGTATAGTCACTGTTGTAATGTTGGAGAAGCAGCACCCAATTTGCATATAGCAAGCTTGCACAAGCAGCAATGCAATGTTGATTGGGGAATAAATATTGGACAGAACACCAGGGATAACTCTAAAATAAAAGCAAAATGCTGCAGATGCTGGAAATCTGAAATTAAAACAGAAAGTGCTGGAAATACTCAGCCAGTCAGGCAGCATCTGTGGAGAGAGAAGGAGAATTAATGTTTCAGATCTGTGACCCTTCTTCAGAACTGGCAAAGGTTAGAAAAGAATTAAGCAAGTGAAAGGCATGAGGGCCGTGGGTGGGGGATGGGGGGTGTTGTGGGGAGGTTGGTGTTGGTGGGGAAGAGAAAAAAAGAGGTGTGTGATAGGGCAGGAGAGATTAAATAACAAAGATTTCATGGGACAAAGGCAAAGAGCGTGTTAATACTTGTGGTGATAGACAAAGCATTAATCCAGTGACAGTGTTAATGGCAGAATAATATGCAGCAATGTCCAAAAGAACCACATGAAAAACAGGCACATAGTTCAAAAAATAAAATAAAATAATAGCAAAAATAAAAAATATTAAAAAAGGCCAGTCACGCTCTGAAATTGTTGGACTCAATGTTGAGTCTGCATGTCTATAGAGTGCCTAATCGAAAGATCAGGTGCTATTCCTTGAGCTTGCGTTGATGTTCACTGGAACACTGCAGCAGGCCAAGGACAGAAATGTAGGCATGAGAGCAGTGGGGTGCGTTGAAAAGGCAAGCAACCGGAAATTCGGGGTCATACTTTCGGATTGAGCAGAGGTGTTCCGCAAAGCGGTCACCCAATATACGTTTAGTCTCCCCAGTGTAGAGGAGACTGCATTGTGAGCAGCGAATACAGTATACTAAATTGAAAGAAGTACAAGTAAATCACTGCTTCACCTGGAAGGAGTGTTTGGAGCCTTGGATGGTGAGGAGAGTGAAGATAAAAGGACAGGTACTACACCTCCTGCGATTGCATGGGAAGGTGCTGTGGGAAGAAGACGAGGTGTTGGGGGTAATGGAGGAATGGACCAGGGTGTCGCAGTGGGAACAATCACTTCGGAATGTGACAGGGGAGGGGAGGGGAAAATGTGTTTGGTGCTCGCATCACACTGGAGGTGGTGGAAAGGTGGAGGATGATCTTTTGGATGTGGAGGCTGGTGGATGGAAAGTGAGGACAAGGGGAACCCTGTTGCGATTCTGGGAGGGAGGGGAAGAAGTGAGGGCAGAAGTGCAGAAAATGGGTCAGACACGGTTGAGGGCCCTGTCAACCACAGTTGGGGGAATCCTCAGTTGAAAAAAAGGAAGACATATTAGAAGCGCTGTTGTGGAATGTTACATCATCAGAGCAGATGTGTCAGAGACAGAGAAACTGGGAGAATGGGACGGAGTCCTTACAGGAAGTCAGGTGTAGGAAGCAGAGGAAGTGTAGTCAAGGTAGCCTTGGGAGTTGGTGAGCTTATAATGAATATTATTGGACAGCCTATCCCCAGAGATGAAGACAGAGAAGTCGAGCAAGGGAAGGAAAGTGTCGGAGATAGACCATGTAAAGGTGAGAGAAGGGTAGAAATTGGAAGCAAAGTTGAGAAGTTTTACAGTTCAGGGTGAGAGCAGGAAGTAGCACTGATATAGTCATCAATATACTGGAAAAAGAAGTGGGGGAGGGGGCCTGTGTAGGACTGGAAAAGGCTATCCTCCACCGTTTTCTCCACCTCCAGCCTGATGCCACCACCAAACACACCTTCCCTTCCCCTCCCCTGTCAGCAATCTGAAGGGGTTGTTCCCACTGTGACACGCTGGTCCACTCCTTCCTCACCCCCAACACCTCATCCCCTTTCCGTGGGACCTTCCCATGCAATCGCAGGAGGTGTAATACCTGCCCTTTTACCTCCTCTCTCCTCACCATCCAAGCCCCAAACACTCCTTCCAGGTGAAGCAACTATTTACTTGTACTTCCTTCAATTTAATATACTGTATTTGTTGCTTACAATGTTATCGCCTCTACATTGGGGAGACCAAACGTATATTGGGTGACCGCTTTGCAGATCACCTCCGCTCAGTCCAAAAACATGACCCCGAGCTTCCGGTTGCTTGCTATTTCAACACAACTCCCTGCTCTCATGCCTACATGTCTGAGCTTGGCCTGCTGCAGTGTTCCAGTGAACATCAACGCAAGCTCAAGGAGCAGCACCTGATCTTTCGATTAGGTGCTCTACAGCCTTGCGGACTGAACATTTAGTTCAATAACTACAGAGCATGACTGGCCTTTTTTTAAATATCTTTATATTTTTTATTTTATTTTATTTTATTTTTTAACCATGTGCATGTTTCTCATGTGGTGTTTGTGGGCAGATCTCCTCATTACTCTGCTTTTAGCACTCTCTCTGGACTAATGCTTTGTCGTTCACCACAAGCATTAACACACTCTTTGCCTTTGTCCCATGACATCTTTGTTATTTAATCTCTCCTGCCTTCTGCCCTACCAACCACCCTCCCCTCACCCCCTGCCCCCTCCACTTCACTTGCTTAAAAACAAATTATTTTCTAACCTTTGCCAGTTCTGATGAAAGGTCACAGACCTGAAACATTAACTCTGCTTCTCTCTTCACAGGTGCTGCCTGACCTGCTGAGTATTTCCAGCGCTTTCTTGTAACAGGGACAACTCCCCGGCTTTTCTTTAAAATAGTACCATGGGATCTTTCACGTCCACTAAAGAGGGCAGATGGGGCATCAGTTTAATTTCTCATCCAAAAGACCCTCCCTCAGTAGTGCACTGAAGTGTCAGCCTTGATTTTTGTGCTTAAGTCCTGGACTGGGACTGGAACCCACAACCTTCTGACTCAGAGCTGAGAGTGTTACTAACTGAGTCATGACTGTAGGCCTAATATATTTGGGTTTCTAAAACCTTTCGATAAGGTACCACATAGTAGACTCATGACATGGAGTCAGGTGATTAAATAGCCGAATGCATAGCAAGCTGGCTGTGAAGCAGAAAATAGAGAGTCAGGGTTAAAGGTAGTTATTCAGATTGGCAAATAGTGGGAAAAGTTTTCTACAAGGATCAGTCTTGAGGTAACTTTTGTTCACTATTTATATAGATAATTTGGACTCGGCAATTGGAAGTACAATTTCTAAATTTGTGGTGGCAACAAATTGGGGGGAATGGGGTACAGCTAATATGGAGGAAGACTATGATAAAATACATGAAGACATTAATAAACTTGCAGAATGGGCATGTAATTGGCAAAAGAGACTACAATATAAATAAGTGTGAGGTGGTACATTTTTGTAGAAAGAACAAGAATGTCAGAAATTCCTTGGAAAATAAGTAACGAAATGGGGTAGAGGAACAGCGGGATCTGGGTTACATATAGACTACTCACTAAATGTAGCAACACAGGTTAATAAGCCCATATAACACAAACACAACATTAGGGTTCATTTCTAGAGGGATAGAATTGAAAAGCAGGGAAGTTATGTTCAACTTATATGAAACCTTGGTTAGACCACACTTGGAGTACTATGAACACTTCTGATCCTCACGTTATAAAAAGGACATAGAGGCACTGGAGAAGGTGCAAAAAAGATTTAAAAAGAGAAAATGCTGGAAATACGCAACAGGTCTGGCAGCATCTGTGGAGAGAGAAACAGAGTCAATGTTTCAGGTCTGTGACCTTTCATCAGAACATCAAAAAAAGATTTACTGGAATGAACCAGTACTGAGAGGATATACCTATCAAGAAAGATTGAACAGTCTGGGGCTGTTTACGCTTGAAAAGAGAAGACAGAGGGGTGACCTGATAGAAACCTTTAAGATTATGAAAGGTTTTGATAGGGTAGACGTAGAGAAAATGTTTCCCTTTGCAGGTGAGACCAAAACTAAGGGCCATAAATATAAGATAGTCACTAATAAATCTAATAGGGAATTCAGGAGAAACCTCTTAACCCAGAGAGTGGTTGGAATGTGAAACTTGCTGCCACAGGGAGTAATTGAGGTAAATAGCATTGATGCATTTAAGGGGAAACTAGATAAACAGATGAGGGAGTAAGGAGTAGAGGATATATCGATGGAGAGTAGTCGGAGGAGACTTAAGTGAAGCATAAGCACTGGCATGGATCTATTTGGCCAAATGGGCTGTTTCTGTTCAATAAATACTTTGGAATAGGAGCACAAGAATATAAGAAATAGAAGCAGGAGTAGGCCAGATGAGTCCTTGAACCTGCTGCATTATTCAGTAAGATCACAGCTGATCTTCTGCCTCAACTCCACATTCCCACCCTATTCCCATATCCTTTGATTCCCTGAGTGCTGAAAAAAATTTATCAATCTCTGTCTTGAATATACTTTTCCATTTAGCTTTGTGTTAGGACAGAGATGGTAAAAGTGCACTGTTTATTCGAGTTCCACTTCTCCAAGGGTCACAACATATATTTAAATTTTTTCCAACTTGCCAATATGGTCAATCATAGACTCTATTTTTATCAAAGAATAAAACACACCAACTAGGTTTCTTTAATAAACAACAAAATTATCAGTTTATTATAAAACTAGTCTTAACCAGTATGAAGTAAAGCATAAACACACAGATTAAAATATTAAAGTTCCCTTTTTACCTTAGCCCCTCATACTCAAACACACACATACATCAGTTAACCAGAAAAGTAAAGGGATTTTTTTTGTTTAGAGCTCTATTACATACAACAAATCTTGGCCTGAATACTTGCTCATTCATGAATAAATAGCAGATGAGATATGTTGTGTTCCAAAACTGGCATACAGTCTGGCATCCTAGCACAAGTAGATGCGTCACTGGGATCATTTAGAACAGTTCTTTTCAGGCAGCGTTGAGAATTAATTTAGCAGCCTTTTCTTGAATGACAGGAGATGAGATGAGTTGACACAATTAACTTCTCAGTGTCTTTTAGAGAGGTGTTGAAAAGCTGAGCTGGGCTGTAGTCTTCTCTCCTTCCTTGGGAATTCTCTTGCCTCCATGTAAGTTCTCATCTGTCCTTGGAGGTTCTCTTCCTTCCTTGGAAGTTCTCTTCCTTTGTAGACAGTTTAACCCCAACTCAAAACAATTCAAAAGCAAAACTGACAACAGGAATTCACCTTTACTTCTTTTTAAACAACTTCTCCAGGTATTCAAAGTTCTCTGTTGTTTATTGAGCTGCAAGTCAGGTGGTTTCCCGAAAAGGCTTGTTGTTTTTGCTGTTGTTTTCCTCACAAGACCTCTCGGTGCCCCTTTTAAAAAACATTTCCAGGGACTGTTTATCAAAGTCAAGTGGTCTTTACATGACTCGCTTTGAAAACCCCAATGTTTAGCATTTCTTCAATCTTTCAAAAATGAATCCTCAAAAAATATATATTTAACAAAACACAAAGGCACTTTGTAACATTGGTATTATCAACAAACTGGGTGGCACAGTGGCGCATTGGTTAGCACTGCAGCCTCACAGCTCCAGCAACCCAGGTTTGGTTCTGGGTTCTGCCTTTGCGGAGTTTGCAAGTTCTCTTTGTGACCGTGTGGGTTTCCACCAGGTGCTCCAGTTTCCTCCCACAGCCAAAGACTTGCAGGTTGATAGGTAAATTGGCCATTGTAAATTGCCCCTAGTGTAGGTAGGTGGTAGGAGAATGGTGGGGATGTGGTAGGGAATATGGGATTAATGTAGGATTAGTATAAATGGGTGGTTGTTGGTTGGCACAGACTTGGTGGGCTGAAGGGGCTGTTTCACTGCTGTATGACTCTAAACCTGTATACATTACACTCAGTCCCCACATATAAGACAATGATGTAGTTTGTAAATAGCTGAGACCCAAACACTGATTCTTGTAGCATACCACAAATTACAACCTGCCAACTTGAAAATAGCCTGTTTATTCCCATTGTCTGTTTTCTGTCAGTTAACCAATCCACAATCCAAGCTAATATATTACTCCCAATCCTCTGAGCTCTAATCTTGCGGAACAACATCTTATTTGGCATCTTATCAAATGCAACACATTTTCAAAGGTGATGTTTTTGCATGATTTCTAATTGAATTATCAGTTAAATCAAGCAGCTTCAACTGTAGAGATTCTGTTAACTCGTTGCTCAATATGAAAAATAATAATATGCCATGATCTACAAGTTATCCTGTTCTTTTCTAAGTAACTTCAGTATATGCACTTTTTCTTGTATTCTTTAGAATGTTTTGTGCTAGCTAATCTACCTTGCCTTTATGAAAAGATTTCAATCTGTTTGAATCAACCCTGCACAAATGACGGTCCTCTGTTTCCTGTTTACCTACCCTTCAGATGGATGCTACAGTTCGTTAACTTTTCAAAATTGCCTGCGCATTCAAAAGCAAGTAGCCATCATACCCATGACTAAACCAATTGGGAGGGAGGACTTGCCTCTTATCTTTAACTATTGTCATGGGATCCTTAACATTTGCATCAACAAATAGACTGGTTTCTGCTTAACGTCTTATGTGAAGACAGCACCACCTGTGACAATGGAGCATTTTCTCAGTACAGCATGGCGGTATCAATTTTCAAATCGTAGAATGGCACTTGAACCCAGAACTTTCTGACTCATGAATGAGTGTACGGCCAGCCAAGCTGGGCTAACATCAAGCTGGCTTTCTTACTACATGTGAGTTACAGGCCTTTTCTTTCTCATGATAAAACCAATGCTCTCAGGTGAATTGTGTCCTGCAGCTAAGTGTTGTGAATGCAATGTTTGGCTAATCTACTCAAACGATTCCAAATATTTTAATGAGCCTTCAAATGATTATCTATGGCTAACTAATTATGCTTCATGTCCTGCATAAAGACCCTTTTTGACAACTTTTCTTTCAAAATAATATCAGCTAAAATATGATGCATTCTTTGGACTAAGTTTTTTCTTCCCCTTTGTTGAGACACATTGGGATGGATTTTACCATAGGCAGAAGGGACTTCGCCACCGACATAAAAGTTGATGGCGCACCTGCTTCCGTCTAGCCCAGGGATCCGACCTGTGTTTTACGGGTCCCCAGGCTTTAATTATCCCGAGGTGGGACTTCCTTAAGGGAGGAGGTCCTGCCTCAGTGAGCTGCCGACCAACCAGGTGCGGTGGCCACTGCTGGGACTGCAGCCCAGCCGACACCATGGAGCCAGGATTTCAGGAAAGTTGGGCTTACAATGCCGGGGTGGGAGGGGGGCGGGGGGGTGATCGGTCGTGGTGGCGAGGCAAGGGTAGTCATTTGGGGGGAGGGTGGTTGTCTTGGTTCCTGGGGGTGGGTTGGGAGGTGGGCCGGCACTCAATCGGGCACCCTGTGCCCGACTGCCATGGCATCCCCGGCGCATGGAAAGGCCGGTAGCTATCGCTGGGCGGCCTTTCACGTCCCCAGCATGCCCGCATTCCATGGGTAAAATACCTGTGGAGGCGGACGAGTGCCCATAAGTGGCCATTAAGTGGTCACTTAAGGGCCTTGATTGATCTCGGGCAGGCGGGCTATTCTCCGCTTCTCCCACCGCACCCCTCCCCCCCTCACGTCCAACCGCCGTAAAATTGGCTGGAGGCGGGAGCGGGGCGGAAAGGCCTCCCGGAGCCTCCCGCAGTATTTTTACACCACTCCCACACCACCATCCGACCCTTTGGGGCGGCATAAAAATCAGCCCATTAACGAATGTCATTGGGGAAAACTAAACTATTCTGACACTTGTACTGTATTTTACTTGCCAAATAATGAAAATATCTCAACTTTCTACAGACATTGCCACATGACTTGTAAAATATGTTATTGCAATGTTGATGTGTTAACCATACACTTGGGGATTAATTATAGAGAAAATTTTGAATTACTTTCATTTAGAATGTTTATATTGAGCTCACAAGTGTTTCCATTTTGCCTTTCACATCAGTAGTTTAGATACATTTGACAAATTAAACCAGTTAGTCACTTTTCCATGTAAATGCTTGTCTGTTAGTCTCAGTTTTACATGGATTATGTCTGAAGCAATTCCATATTTAATTTAGAATCATATTAATCTTTGCTTCTACTGATCCATTTTATTTCTGTAAATCCTTCTTAAATATGAGTTCACCCAAAACTTTGGAGAGAGCCACAGTAACATTTTTAGTCACTTTGGCATTGCAATAGCATGTCGCAGGGGACAAGCTCTCCAATCAAGGCCCATGCCCTTTGTGAGATGCCTCTGCTATGTCTTATTCCCTGGCATCATTGTAACATTGACCCATTTGAGACATGCTTCACACGTTTTAGTTTATAGTGAATGCCTGATGGCGCTTTGTGACATGTCTGAAAATTTATTTTCATGAATCTGTTAGGTTTTCTCCTTTAAATTGATGACTGTTAGTGATTTCTGAAGTGGGGTGGGGACTGAGGGCGACAACATTCATACCTCATACTGACCTTAGCAGCATGAGCCTGAGAAATTGTAATTCCTGGGCCTAATGAGCATAGGAACAGTCAGTCACCTGCCTGAAACCAGCAGGAAGTGGCAGCTGGCCTGCAGACTGTATCACAATGCTGTGTGGCAGGAAACTGCCAGTGGGGAACAAAGGCCTCAACATTGACTCCAGACCCCGGGGTAGGGGTTGGGGGGGAGGGGTTGTGGAGGTTTTGGGGGGTGGTGGTACAGGAGATCTAAACAGCCTTGAGAGGCCTAGAAGATCACTCCTGCTCCACCTGACCCCATAGAAAATATAAAAAAAAAAGGAAATGCTTTACCCTTTAGCAGCTTGGCATGCCAAGAATGGTAATCGGGTCCTAATAACACAATTGGAGTCCAATCTGCAGACTTGAAGGAAAACAATTTCTGGTGGATGTCCTTCCATCTTGTTCAAAAGAGCAGGTTAAAATCAGAACCTGTGGGAAGCCAGCAGGATTTTGGGAATGAGTTCTATGAACAGTTTTAACTGTCCATCTACCCAGTTTGCATAAGGAGGGCAGGGTTAAAATAGTCTTTTATGTGTTTAATGTAATGCCTTTTGGAAATAAGGAGTTGGGAATATTGCACTGATTTGTTCAGACCTATAGGTAAAATCTAGCAAAATCTGATATGGTTTCACCATAACAGTGATTACACTTTAAAAATAATTCATTAGCACTGAAGCTCTTTGGGACATTCTGAGCACATGAAGGTCACTGTATAAATGCAAGACTTTCCTTTCTTGGATGCCTTTATGTTTACTGCTCCTAATTGGTATCCATTGACTCCTGTTAGAATGTGCAAGCATGTAGATCAAGGTGAAGTGAAAGCTAGGTGTATGGAGGTTTGAGCTTGCTTCTGAATCTCCATCCTTAATTTTTTTTATTGGTTCATGAGATGTGGGCATCACTGTCAAGGCTAGCATTTGTTGCCCATCCCTAATTGCTCCTGAGAAGGTGGTGGTGATCCACCTTCTTGAACCACTGCAGTCCATCTGGTGCAGATACACCCACAGTGGGATTAGGAAGGTAGTTCCAAGCTGTTGACCCAGCAACAGTGAAGGAACGGCGATACATTTTCAAGTCAGGATGGTGTTTGACATGGAGGGGAACTTGCATGTAGATCATGGTGGTGTTCCCACACATCTGCTTCCCTTGTCCTTGGACGAGGTCGCGAGTTTGGAAGATGCTGTTAAACAAGCCTTGGTGAGTTGCTACATCTTGTAGATGGTACACATTGCTGCCACTGTGCATTGATGGTGGAGGGAGCGAATGTTTAAGGTGGTGGATGGGGTGCCAATCAAGTGGGCTGCTTTGTTTTGGATGGTATCGATCTTCTTGAGTGTTGTCAGAGCTGCACTCATCCAGGCAAGTGGAGAATATTCCATCACACTCCTGACTTGTGCCTTGTAGAATGTGGACAGACACTGGGGAGTCATGAGATGAGTTACTCGCTGCAGAATTCCTAGCCTCTGACCAGCTCTTGTTGTCACAGTATTTATGTGACTGGTCCAGTTCTGTTTCTGGTCAATGGTAACCCCCAGGATGTTGATAGTGGGGGATTCAGCGATGGTAATGGTGTTGAACCTCAAGGGGAGATGGTTAGATTCTCTGTTGTTTGACATGGTCATTGCCTGGCACTTGTGTGGTGTGAATGTTACTTGCCACTAATCAGCCCAAGCCTGGATATTGTCCAGGTCTTGCTGCATCTGGACATGCGGTGCTTCAGGATCTGAGGAGTTGCGAATGGTACTGAACATTGTGAAACCATCAGTGAACATCCCCACTTCTGACCTTATGATGTAGGGAAGGTCATTGATGAAACAGCTAGAGATGACTGAGCCTAGGGCACCACCCTGAGGAACTCCTGCAGTGATGTCCTGGGACTGAGATGATTAACCTCCAACAACCACAACCATCTTCTTTTGTGCTCGCTATGCCTTCAACCAGTGGAGAGTTTTCCCCTTGATTCCCATTTACTCCAGTTTTTCTGGGGCTCCTTGATTCCACACTCGGTCAAATGCTGCCTTGATGTCAAAGGCAGTCACTCTCTCCTCACCTCTTGAATTCAGCTCTTTTGTCCATGTTTGGACCAAGGCTGTAATGCGGTCAGGAGCTGAGTGGCCCTGGCGGAACCAAACAGACCATCACTGAGCAGGTTATGGTTGAGCAATTGACGCTTGATAGGACTGTCGGCGACTCCTTCCATCACTTTGCTGATGATTGAGAGTAGACTGATGGGGTGGTAATTGGCTCAGTTGGATTTGTCCTGCTTTTTGTGTACAGGACATACTTAGGCAATTTTCCACATTGTCAGGTTGGTGCCAGTGTAGTGGTACAGCTTGACTATTCTTGGCTAGGGGCGCGACTAGCTCTGGAGAACAGGTCTTCAGTACTATTGCCGGAATGTCGTCAGGGCCCATAGCCTTTGCAGTATCCAGTGCCTTCAGCCATTTCTTGATATCACATGGAGTGAATCGGATTGGCTGAAGACTGGCATTTCTGATGCTGGGGACCTCAGGAGGAGGCCGAAATGGATCCTCTACTTGGCACTTCTGGCTGAAGACGAATGCAAATGCTTCAGCTTTATCTTTTGCACTGATGTGCTGGGCTCCCCCATTATTAGCAGAGAGGTCAGTGACGAGGGATAAAGGCCTGCATGGGTCTGGGAAAAAAAAAACATTCCGAATCCGGCAGAACCACATTGGACCGAGCCCAACCCGGCTCAAATCTTCCATTTTTTTCCACGCCCGACCTGACCCACGTCCAACCCAAACTAAGCTCGACCCGACCACCAGAATTTTCACTTTCTCCAGTTGACAGCTTCGTTTTACATCTATAGTGCACTCATTGTACTTACCACTTTTGGATGGATGGAATGGAAGGAAGTTGCAGCATGAGCGCGATGATGTCATAGAGATGCTCACTCGTTCACTGCACAGACTCAGAGTCTGTGGAGTCCAGATGCACATTTCCCTCCTTAATGTCCCGGACTCCCAGCTCAGGCAGGCTTTTCAAATTTTGACGCTTACTTCCTTAACTTCCCTTTTCCTCCCAGCAGAGCAAAAGGTAGTACTGTGTGTGTCCGACCTGGACCCGGCCCGACCAGACCTGACCCCAGCCCAAAAGTTGGACCCGAAAGAGCAACCTGACCCGACCCGAACCCGACACGTCATCGGGTCCTGTCGGGTTCGGGTCGGGCAGCAGGCCTTTAATGAGGGGGCATAGATTTAAAGTAATTGGTAGAAAAATTAGAGGGGAGATGAGGAGAAACCTTTTCACCCAGAGGGTGGTGGGGGTCTGGAACTCACTGCGTGACAGGGTAGTTGAGGCAGAGACCCTCAGCTCATTCAAAAGGAGTCTGGATATGCACCTCAAGTGCCGTAATCTGCAGGGCTTCGGACCAAATGCTGGAAGGTAGGATTAGAATAGATGGATCGTTTTTCAGCCGGCACAGACACGATGAGCCAAGTGGCCTCTTTCTGTGTCTTAAAATTTCTATGACTCCATGATTCTATTGAGGATGGGGATATTTTTGGAGCCTCCTCCTCCCTGTTAGCTGTTTAATTGTCCACCACCATTCACCACTGGATGTGACAGGACTGCAGAGCTTAGATCTGATCCATTGATTGTGACATTGCTTAGCTCTGTCTATCACATGCTGCTTCGGCTGTTTGGCATGCAAGCAGTCCTGTGTTGTAGCATCACCAAGCTAACACCTCATTTTTAGTTACATCTGGTGCTGCTGGTGGAATGCCCTCCTGCACTCTTTATTGAACCAGGGTCGATCCCCTGGCTTGATGGTGATGGTAAAGTGGGGGAATCTCCTGATTCATGAGGTTACAGATTCTGGTTGAATGCAATTTTGCTGCTGCAGATGGCCCACGGTGCCTTATGGATGCCCAGTTTTGAGTTGTTAGTTCTGTTTGAAATCTAACCCATTTAGCACAGTGTTAGTGCCACATAACATGATCATGGGTATCCTCAATGTGAAGACGGGTCTTTGTCTCCACAAGGACTATGTGGTGGTCACTCCTACCAATATTGTCATGAACAGATGCATCTGTGACAGGTAGATTGGTGAGGACGAGGTCAAGTCGGTTTTTCCCTTTTGTTGGTTCCCTCACCACCTGCTGCATACCCAGTCTAGCAGCTATGTCCTTTAGGGCTTGGCCAGTAGTGGTGCTACCAAGCCACTCTTGGTGATGGACATTAAAGTCCCCCATCCAGAGTACATTCTATGCCCTTGCTACCCTCAGTGCCTCTTCCAATTGGTGTTCATCAGCCAGGGAGGGGGGAGCGGTAGGTTGTAATCTGCAGGAGGTTTCCTTGCCCATATTTGACCTGATGCCTTGAGACATCATGGTGTCTGGAGTCAATGTTAAGGACTCCCAGGGCAACTCCCTCCTGACTGTATATCACTCTGTCGCCACCTCTGGTGGGACAGGACATACGTAGGAATGGTGATGGTGGTGTTGTGGACATTGCAAGGTATGATTCCGTGACTATGACTTTGTCAGGCTGCTGCTTGCCTAGTCTTTGAGACAGCTCTCCCAATTTTGGCACAAACCCCCAGGTGTTAGTAAGGAGGACTTTGCGGGGTCGACAGGGCTGGTTTGCTGTTGCCGTTTCCGGTGCTTAGGTCGATGATCCATCCGGTTTCATTCCTTTTCTTAGACTTTGTAGCAGATTTGATATAACTGAGTGGCTTGCTGGGCCATTTAAAAAAGCATTTAAGAGTCAATCACATTGCTGTGGGTCTGCAGGCCAGACCAGGTAAGGACAGCAGATTTCCTTCCCGAAAGGACATTAGTGAACTAGCTGGTTTTTGCAACAATCGTCTATGGTGTCTTGGTCACCATTAGACTAGCTTTTCATTCCACATTTATTAATTGAATTCAAATTTCACCATCTGCCCTGTTGGGATTTGAACCCACGTCCCCAGAGCATTAGCCTAGGCCTCTGGATTACTAGTCCAGTGACATTACCACTATGCCACTGCCTCCCTTGATCCACATCTAGTCTGATGGACTTTCCAGAAGGGGCCATTGAACAAAAACCAGGAGCAAAGCCTGGCTGGTTGTCCCAGTCTTCACCAATAAATATTTTTATCTTTACTGCTGTGAATTATCACTGGGTCGTCATATTACCATTCAGATGTGAGGAGTGCAGTGAAAAGAATTATTTGAAGAATAATGGTAAGTAGGACTAGAATGTGAGCTTAGCAATGTTGTAAATCAGATAAAAGGCATGGAACAAGAAAAGGTCATGAACCATGGAACCCTAAATTTATCAGTTTCTGGTATTCCTTAAGCCACCGGTTTCATGTAAATCACATAGGGTTAAATTTGTGCCGTGTGATAATTATGTAAGTGTTATTCGTTTGGATGAAATTTTTCTGTCAGCTATTTTGATAAGTTGTGGAAATAATTTTAGGAAATGATGTTCTCAGCATAGAACCACATCCGCTGAGATTGCATGACAATAATTCAGTAATGTGCTTTTGATTTTGCACCTATTTCTAATTAGTGAGTGAAAAATCAAGCAAAACAAATGCTGGCTTGCTGATACATTCTTCTTGGAATTGTGATTTCATAAAATGATCCTGTTTTTTATTGCTGGGATAGCAGAGTGATGCAAATTCTGGTTTTGATGACAATTAATCAATAGTAGTTACCAAAACATGTATATGGCTTGAATTTAATTTAGCTGACCTGACAGAAACAGGGGTGTCAGTCAGGCACGGGGAACCCAGAAGTCAGGATTCCCCTGTGACCTCACTGATTGTTCCTCGCTCGGAGGCCAGCCTGATTGGCAGGCTTGGTTTCCTGTCAGATGGGGAACAGGTCGGTGGAAGCTGCAGGGCAGGGTAGCTCTGTGCTTCGGGGTCCATTTTGGTGGCGGGGGGGCTGATCAGGGATGGGGGCAAAGGGGGTCGATCCTGAGGTTTTGGGGAGGGAGGTCAGTTGGGAGGGGAAGGGTGGGGGAAGCTTGAGGCAGGAGGGTGGGTCAATCTCGGGCATCTGCCAATCCAGAGATGTCGGGCAGGGTGTTCAGAGATCTTGGTGGAGGGATACAGGCAGGGGCGAGTTGGAGGTCTTGGGGGGGTGTTGGTGAGCAGGGATCAGAGGCTTGGAAAGTGGAACGGCCTGAAGAAGGGATAAGAGGCCTGGGCAGGATTGTAGGCATGGTGTGGTTGAGTTCGGAGGCCTGAAGCCTGGGAAGGGGATCGGAGGCCTCGAGGGTGGTGGGGGAGGGGGAAGGTTGAAGGCCATGTGGGGATGGTTGAAGGCCATGTGGGAAAGGTTGGGGTTGGATGCGCCTGATCACGGGAGTTTCTTAAGCAGGCATGCTTGGTGGAAAAGGCACTCACTCACCTTCTGGAACTGGCAGCCCTTGCTTGGATATAGCTGCAGGGTTTCTGGAGGCACTGGAAAGCTGGCCATCAATAGTAAATTCAAAAACTGCATAACAATGAGGCTATAATATTTAAAGTGCCAACCCCCTTCCTTGGAGCGGGTTGGTCACCAGCTCACCTTCCCGGCTCAGTTAAAACTCAAAGTGGGTGGGTTGGAAGCAGGTTTGGATCAGGTTTTTGATTTTTAAGACTTTAACCCCTGCCACCTAACCCAAATCCTATTGTGGTTAAAATTCTCCCCAATGTGTTAATTTATTTTATCAATATTTTGAACCGATTAGAATGCAGTCAGCCCTAAGTGAGTGCTATAACTTCAGTTTTCCAAATTAATTCTGTCAACTGCTCAGAAGATGTATTTAATGAATTGGGTGTGAAGTTAATTGTTTACATGTTGACCCTGCCTGTTTTGCCTGTGTCAGTGATGATCACAGTGAAGTATGCTATAGAATGAGAAACACATGTTGTTTATCAGTAATAAATGAAGACTAAACCTGTTTGCACTCCAACAGTGTAAACAGCCTGAAGGATAGATCTATCACATAGCAATGGCATCCTGACAGTAATATGTGAATCAGCACAACAGAAACTAAACCCTCATTACAGTAAAGAAATAACCACGACCACTGTACTATCTACTAGGCATATTTTAAAAGGAAGTTGTTTTCAGCAAAACATGAATGATGTTGAAACAAAATGAACTAGGAAGCCAAGCAAATCTGATGAAGAGCCTCACCCTAATGGTGAACCTATCATTCTCTTTCAGATGCTGAATAACCTGTTAGGGATTTCCAGTATTTTCAGTTTTTATTTCAGAAGAGAAATGTCATTTTCACCATGATGCCATTTCAGTGCAAATAATCAGATGGTGATGGGGTTCCAGAACTCACTGCCTGAAAGGGTGGTAGAGGCAGAAACCCTCATCACAGTTAAAAAATTACTTAGATATACACTTGAAGTGCCGTAACCTACAAGGCTATGTACCAAGAGCTGGAAAGTGGAATTAGGCTGGATAGTTATTTTCCAGTCAATACATACACAATTGCTTGTATGAACTTCTGGAATGCATTTGATCATACAAGATTATTAACAAAAATGAGAGCACACAGAATTGGAGGTAACCTTGTGACATAGGTTGGTAATTGGTTGGGAGCAAGGAAGCAGAGAGTAGGGTCTGTTCTTTGATTTGTGGGATGCGACGAGCAGTATTCCCAAGGATCTATACTGTAGTCTTGGCTTTGCACCATATATATTAATAACGAGGAGGAAGGAATAGAGAGAGTTGTATACCCAAATTTGCAAATGACAGTACATAAGGAGGCACAGTGAGTTATGTGGCAGGGAGCAGGGGGTTGCAAAGGGATTTACAATAACAGCAAGTGTGCAAAACTAGTAGCTAAAATTCAATGTGGAGAAACTTAAGGTAATACACTTTGGATCTAAGAAAGACAAATTGGAGTATTTTCTTAATGGTGAGAGACTAGGAGCTGTGGCAGAGCAAAGGGATTTACAATAACAGCAACTTGCATTTATATAGTATCTTTAACATAGTAAAACATCCCGACGTGCTTCACAGGAGTGTTATCAAAAAAAAATTTAAACCCGAACCACATAAGGAGATATGAGGACAGATGACCAACGTTTGGTCCAAGATGTAGGTTTTAAGGAGCCTCTTAAAGGAGGAAGAGAGGTAGTGAAATAAAAACAAGAAATGCTGGAACCACTCAGCAGGTCTGGCAGCATCTGTGGAAAGAGAAGCAGAGTTAACATTTCGGGTCAGTGACCCTTCTTCGGAACTGACAAATATTAAAAATGTCACAGGTTATAAGCACGTGAGGTGGGGGTGGGGCAAGAGATAACAAAGGAGAAGGTGTAGATTGGACAAGGCCACATAGCTGACCAAAAGGTCATGGAGCAAAGGCAAACAATATGTTAATAGTGTGTTGAAAGACAAAGCATTAGTACAGAAAAGGTGTTAACGGACTGAATATTGAACAGCAGCAAGTGCAAACATGAAAAAAAACAGTGGGTAAGCAAACTGAACAAACTAAGATGAAATGAAATAAATGCAAAAAAAAGGTTGTAAAAAATGTAAAAAAGAAAAAACGAAAAACGAAAAAACAACTAAAAATGAAAGTAAAATGGGGGACTGTCATGTTCTGAAATTATTGAACTCAATGTTCAGTCCGGCAGGTTGTAGTGTGCCTAATCGGTAGATGAGATGCTGTTCCTCGGGCTTGCATTGATGTTCACTGGAACACTGCAGCAATCCCAGGATAGAGATGTGAGCATGAGAGCAGGGGGGAGTGTTGAAATGGCAAGCAACCGGATGCTCAGGGTCCTGCTTGCGGAATGAGCAGAGGTTTTCCGCAAAGCGGTCACCCAGTCTGCGCTTGGTCTCCCCAATGTAGAGGAGACCACATTGTGAGCAGCGAATACAGTACACTACATTGAAAGAAGTACAAGTAAATCGCTGCTTCACCTGAAAGGAGTGTTTGGGGCCTGGGATAGTGAGGAGAGAGGAGGTAAATGGGCAGGTATTACACCTCCTGCGATTGCAGGGGAAGGTGCCATGGGACGGGGACGAGGTGGTGGGGGTAATGGAGGAGTGGACCAGGGTGTTGCGGAGCGAATGATCCCTTCGGAATGCTGACAGGGGAAGGGAGGAGAAATTGCGTTTGGTAGTGGCATCACGCTGGAGGTGGCGGAAATGGCGGAGGATGATCCTTTGGATATGGAGGCTGATGGGGTGGAAAGTGAGGACAAGGGGAACCCTGTCACGGTTCTGGGAGGGAGGGGAAGGGTTGAGGGCAGAGGTACGGGAAATGGGCCAGACACGGTTGAGGGCCCTGTCAACAACAGTGGGGGGGGAATCCTCGGTTGAGGAAAAAGGAGGTCATACCAGAAGCACCATCATGGAAGGTAGCATCATCAGAGCAGATGCGTCGAAGACGGAGAAACTGGGAGAATGGAATGGAGTCCCTACAGGAGGTAGGGTGTGAAGAAGTGTAGTCGAGGTAGCTGTGGGAGTCGGTGGGCTTATAATGGATATTAGTAGACAACCTATCCCCAGAGATGGAGACAGAGAAGTCGAGGAAGGGAATGGAAGTGTCAGAGATGGACCATGTAAAGGTGAGAGAAGGGTGGAAATTGGAAACAAAGTTGATAAAGTTTTCCAGTTCGGGGCGGGATCAGGAAACGGCACCGATACAGTCATCAATGTACCGGAAAAAGAGTTGGGGGAGGGGGCCTGAGTAGGACTGGAACAAAGAATGCTCGACATATCCCACAAAAAGGCAGGCATAACTAGGACCCATGCGGGTACCCATAGCGACACCTTTTACTTGAAGGAAGTGCATGGAGTTGAAGGAGAAGTTGTTCAATGTGAGAACAAGTTCAGCCAGGCGGAGGAGGGTGATGGTGGATGGGGACTGGTTGGGCCTCTGTTCCAGGAAGAAGCGGAGAGCCCTCAAACCATCCTGGTGGGGGATGGAGGTGTAGAGCGATTGGACGTCCATAGTGAAGAGGAGGCGGTTGGGACCAGGAAACTGGAAATTGTCAAAATGACGTAGGGCATCAGAAGAGTCACAGATGTAGGTGAGAAGAGACTGGACCAGTGGAGAAAAGATAGAGTCAAGATAGGAAGGAATAAGTTCAGTGGGGCAGGAGCAGGCTGACACAATGGGTCTGCCGGGAAAGTCCCGTTTGTGGATATTGGGAAGGAGGTAGAAGCGGGCTGTCCGGGGTTGCGGGACTATGAGGTTGGAAGCTGTAGGGGGAAGATCTCCAGAGGAGATGAGGTCAGTGACAGTCCTTTGGATGGTGGCTTGATGTTCGGTGGTGGGGTCATGGTCTAGAGGGAGGTAGGAAGAAGTGTCTGTGAGTTGGCGTTGAGCTTCTGCAAGGTAGAGGTCGGTACGCCATACAACAACAGCACCACCCTTGTCTGCAGTTTTGATGACCATGTCGGGGTTAGATCTGAGAGAACGGAGTGCCTCAAGTTCAGGAGGGGGACAAGTTAGAGTGAGTGAGGGGGGCAGAGAAATTGAGATGACCAATGTCTCGCCGACAGTTTTCAATGAAGAGAGGTAGTGAGGTGGAGAGGATAAGGGAGGGAATTCCAGAGTTAGGGCCAAGGCAGCTGAAATCACATCTGCCAATGGTAAAGTGATTAAAATAGAGGATGCACAAGAGGCTGAAATTGAAGGACTGAAGATATCTTGGCGGGTTAACGGGCTGGAGGAGGTAGATTGGGAGAGGTGAGGCCATGGAATGATTTGAGAACAAGGATAATAATTTTAGAATTGAGGCATTGCCATTTAAGTGTTGTTGTACATAAATCATCAAAGCTAAAACAAGTACAAAAAGTAATCAAAAAGGCAAACGGAATTTTGGCCTTTATCCATAGGAAATTGGAATTCAAAAATGAGGATGTGATGCTTATATCATAAAGAGACTTGGTCAAACTCCATTTGGGGTAATGTGTTCAGATTTGGGCACAGAACCTCAGAAAAGATATATTGGCCACGTGAAGACTAAAGCACAGGTTCACCAAAATGATACCAGGGCTTAAAGGGTTAAATTATGAGGCAAGGTTGAATACATTAGGCCTGTATTCCCTTGAGTTTAAAAGGCTTAGGGGGTAATCTAATTGAGATGTTTACTGTTTAATTGAGTTGTTTACTGTTTAAACCTACCGAAGACACAATAATCTCTCCTAACTAGACTAACAAAACATACAATATGGTGAACAGTGGTGGTTCTTGCCATATAACACCCAAAAAAAAAACTTGGAAAAAAAGAAGTTTGGAAAGTCAGACCTGAGAAAAGTGGCACAAAAACTCCAAAACTGCAGAACTCAAGAAGAGGCTGTGAGGAGCTCCAGAGCTGCTCTGTGGATGAAGACGAGGCATGGAAAGTCAGGGAGTTGGCTTGCAGAGGCTGCACCACAGAGGCATGGTGATCTGTGAGAAAAAATCCCAGTCCAGTGATCGCAGGCTTCGAGTTGGAGAACCAAGCAATGGTCGGGGATCTGGTGAGCAGCTCTTTAAAAGGGTAGAAAATTTGTTTCTGACAATGCACTAGGCAGAGAGCACTGGGAAAACCAAATCTTTGGCAAGAGTGGATCCCAGGTTGGCACCATTACATGTGGCAAATATGAGGCAGAAAAGAAAAGGAAAAAAGAAGAGGCTGCAAATACTCAATACTCCAGGGGAGGGAAGAGATTATTCAAATAATGCTAAATTTCTAGTCAAGCAGAGAGATTTATCAGGGAAAAATAGTGACAGCAGCAGGAGTAAGAGTGAGGCTGAGGTGCAGGAAAATTTCCAATACTGGAAGGAAAATTTAAAACAGAAAATATATTATGTAGGAACCTTTGGACAGCTATGGATCTTAAATTTATGTTATCAGAGAGGTTTGGACATATGGAAGGACCAAATCAAACTCAAAACTGGTCTCTTTGGAGGAAAAGATTTTTGAGGTACAGAATAGCCACAAAATTAGACAGCAGGTCTGAAGCAGAATATGTCAATGCATTACTTTATTTTATCGAAGCAATAGCAGATGACATTATTGCAAGGCAAGGCATTAATGATGCATCAGATAATTTTGAAGAAGTCTTAAAAACCTTTAATAATTATTTCAACCTGAGGAGTTATAAGATTCTAGAAAGGGCCAAATTCAACAAAAGAGTCCAGAAACCAGGTGAACCAGTAGATGCTTTTACTAATGACCTTTACAGGCTAGTGGCAGACCTAAAATCAGAATTAATATGAGAGCACATTGTAATAGGTATTGCTGATGAATCCCTATCAGATTTATTGCAGTCTAAGGGAGAACTCACCCTCGACAAATAGTTGGTGAGACAAGCAGAGGTCCGAAAGCAGAACAGAGCAATCCTGAGAGGGGAAGAAAAACCTTGGTTTCGGAAACCTCCAATGACCATACAGTTCCTTAAGCACAGGACTGTAAATGAAGCACCAGAAAAGAAGGTACACTTGGGAGGGAAAGTGCAAGATGCCATGAAACCCTACCAGTACTGTGGTGCCAAAAGTCCCACAGGTGCGAACAGTGTCCTTCAAACAAAGCAGAATGCTTTCACTGCAAGAAAGTTGGCCATTTTGTGAAGATGTGCCAAAATAAAACCTCTACTTTAAAAGATTCTAAAGGAAAAGTCTTCATGCATAGAGCTATTGATGAAGTTCAACAATCTCCATCAGAAGATAAATCAGAAAACTTTCTTGGTGAGATCAATGACCCTAATCATGCATTCTGGACTGCAGTTATATATGTCAATGGACATAACACCAGCTTTAGACTTGGCACTGGAGCAAATGTGATAGTTTTATCAGACAATGAATTGTGGTTATCAATGCATTGTCTGCAACCAACAGAAACTCAATTACACAGTCCAGGAAGGATTGAACTGAAAGTCAAGAGAAAGCTAAAGGCAACACTCCTGTACAAGGGAAAGCAGATAGTGGAAACACTATATGGTCTACAAAATGAATAACTTTCTCTTTTAAATAGAAGAGCATGTACAGACCTTAATTTTATCAGGAAAGTGGAACATGTTAGGAAGCAAGAATCCAGGAGTCACTTCCAAAAATACTTTCTGAAATTGTTTACTGGTGTAGGAAGACTTAAGACCAAATATAGTATTACTTTGCAGAAAACCTGTATGTCTTTTCACGCCTAGGAAGATACCACACACACCAGTAAAGCAAGTCCAACTTCAGATGGAAGAGATGACCAGGATGCAAGTAATTTCTCCTGTCATTAAGCCTACTGAGTGGTGCTCTGAAATAGTTCCAATTCCTAAAGCTAACGGTACTCTTCACATTTGTGTAGACTTATCTTAATAAGGTTGTAGCAAGAGAAGTTCATCAGATGTCTTCAGTAGACGAAAGCTTGGTAAAGTTATCCAAAAGTATTATGTTCACAAAGCTGGATGTGAATAATGATTTTTGGCAAGTTCCTTTGGACAAGAAGTAAAGATACTGACAACCTTCATCATTCCATCCGGAAGATTTTGTTTTAATTGTTTACCATTCAGTATAGCATCAGCACTGGAAATATTCCAAAGGTCGATAATTAACATTCTACAGGGCCTTAAAGGAGTAATATCTTAGTCCATGGTGAATCCGTTGAAGAACATGACCTTAGCGTTCAAGCAGTTTTAAACCGTCTACAAGAAGAAGCCAGACACTTAATGAAAAGTGTGAATTCTCGAAAATGTCTATTCGTTTCCCATTGTTAGTAGCAAGGGTATAATGGCAGACCCACAAAGGAGGAGAGCTTTTAGTAACTCGTGAACAAGGGCACCCAGGTCCCTTTGGACATCAACACTTCCCAACCTCTCATTTAAGAAATACTCTGTTTTTTCTACCAAAGTGGATAACATCACACTTATTCACATTATATTCCATCTGCCATGTTCTTGCCCTTTCACTTAGCCTGCCCAGGTCCCCTTGAACCCACCTTGCATCCTCCTTGCCACTTACATTCCTACCTAGTATTTGTGTCATCAGCAAATTTGGAAATATTACAATTGGTCCGCACATCCTAATCATTTACATAGATGTGAACAGCTGTGGCCCTAGCACTGATCCTTGCGTACCCCACTAGTAACAGCCTGCTATCCTAAGAGTGACCTGTTTATTCCTAGCCTCTGTTTTTTGTCTGTTAACTATTTCTCAATCCATATCAGTATATTATCCACAATCCCATGTGCTCTAATTTGTTTACTAACATCCTGTACGGGACCTTATCAAAAGGCTTCTGAAAATCCAAATACACCAGATCCACTGGTTCTCCATTATCTATGCTACAAGTAACATCCTCAAAAAACCCCAACAGGTTTGCCAAACATGGTTTTCCTTTCATAAATCCATGTTGACTCTGCCCAATCATATCATTATTTTCTAAGTGTCTAGTTATCACATCCACAAATATCCCCATCCTCAATGATGGAGGAGCCCAGCACATCAGAGCAGAAGACAAGGCTAAAGCATTTGCATTGATCTTCAGCCAGAAGTGCTGAGTTGATGATCCATCTTGGCCTCCTCCTGAGGCCCCAGCATTACAGCTGCTAGTCTTCAGCCAATCCGATTCACTCGATGTGATATCAAGAAACGACTGAAGGCACTGGATACTGCAAAGTCTATGGACCCTGACAACATTCCGGCAATAGTATTTAGGACCTGCGCTCCAGAACTAGCCATGCCTCTAACCAAGTCATTCTAGTACAGCTACAACACTGGCATCGACCCAGCAATGTGGAAAATTTCCCAGGTATGTCCTGTGCACAAAGAGCAGGACAAATCCAACCCGGTCAATTACCGCCCTATCAGTCTACTCTCGATCATCAGCAAAGTGATGGAAAGGAGTCGTCGACAGTGCTATTAAGTGGCACTTGCTCAGCAATAACCTGCTCACTATCACTCAGCTCTGGTTCTGCCAGGGCCACTCAGCTCCTGACCTCATTACAGCCTTTGTCCAAACATGAAAAAAAAGAGCTGAACTCCAGAGATGAGGTGAGAGCAACTGCCCTGGACTTCACGGCAGCATTTGACTGAGTCTGGCACCAAGGAGCCCTAGCAAAACTGGAGTCAATAGAAATCAGGGGGAAAAAACTCTGCTGGTTGGAGTCATACCTAGCCCAAAAGATGATGGTTGTGATTGTTGGAGGTCAATCATCTCATTCCCAAAACATCACTGCAGGAGTTCCTCAGTGTAGTGTCCTAGGCCCAACCATCTTCAGCTGCTTCATCAATGGCCTTCCCTCCATCATAAGGTCAGAAGCGGGGATGTACACTGATGATTACGTAATGTTCAGCACCATTCATGACTCTTCAGGGACTGAAGCAGCTCCTGTTCATATACAGCAAGACCTGGACAACATCCAGGCTTGGGCTGAGAAATGGCAAGTAACATTCACACCACACAAGTGCCAGGCAATGACCATCTCCAACAAGAGAGAATCTAACCATCCCCTCTTGATGTTCAATATCATTACCATTGCTGAATCCCCCCCCTATCAACATTCTGGGTATTACCATTGACCAGAAACTGAACTGGTCCACCACATAAATACTGTGTCTACAAGAGCAGGTCAGAGGCTGGGAATCCTGCGGCGAGTGACTCACCTCCTGACTCCCCAAAGCCTGTCCACCATCTACATGTCATGAGTGTGATGGAATACTCTCCACTTGCCTGGATGGATGTATCTCCGACAACGCTCAAGAAGCTCGACACCATCCAGGACAAAGCAGCCCATTTGATTGGCACCCACCTACAAACATTCACTCCCTCTGCCACCGATGCACAGTGGCAGCAGTGTGGACCATCCACAAAATGCACTGCAGCAACGCACCAAGGCTCATTAGACAGCACCTTCCAAACCCGCGACCGCTACCAACTAGAAGGACAAGGGCAGAAAATGCATGGGAATACCACCACCTGCAAGTTCCCCTCCAAGTCACACACCATCCTGACTTGGAACTATATCACCATTCCTTCACTGTTGCTGGGTCAATATCCTGGAACTCCCTTGCTAACAGCACTGTGAGTGTACCTACCTCACATGGACTGCAGCGGTTCAAGAAGGCAGCTCACCACCACCTTCTCAAGGGCAATTAGAGATGGGCAATAAATGCTGGCCTAGACAGTGACGCCCACATCCCATGAATGAATTTTTAAAAAATTAGATGAACCTGATGTTGAACCTGAAATTCAGAAAGCACCGGATACTACAAACTTCAATGAAGGCCATCCAAGTCAAGAGACAAGAGTTTGGAGAAAGACTACTGATCTTCCGAGTCTGACAACTACATGATCAGGGAGAGTTGTGAAGCCTCCTGACTGATTGAATCTGTAATGTTGGTGGGAGGTGGGTAATATTAAAAGTAAAAATGAATGTTTAAAAAACTGGACAAAGATTTGGGGGGAGATGTAGTATAAGGGTTTGAAAGGGTTAATGTCTGAGACAGAGTGAATAACACCTCCCACTATGATGATGTAGGAGATCACATGAGAGAGACTGAAGGAGCAGAAGTAGGATGGCATCAGAGGAGTCAGTCATACTTGAATGAAGCTGCATATAGTTTTATAGTATGTAATAAACTAGCTCTTGTTTAAACCTACCAAAAACTCAATGATCTCTCCTAGCTAGACTAACCAAACATGCAACACTATATAAATGGGGGAATCAAAACAAACTTCATAAAATACCAAGCAATATAAATAAGGTGAAATCTACTTATTACTTCGGTTTATGCAATGTCATAGGACTGACTATATGGCAGAAAACAAAACTAGTGAAAAGTAAATTTAGAAGTTAACAGGAAAAATGTTTTCACTCAAAGAGTTTCCAATGGCTGAATGATCGATAACCAAAGGGCATAGATTTTAAGTGATTGGCGAAAGAACCAGAGGCAATATGAAGATCAACTTTTTTTTACGCAATGCGTGATTAGGTTTTGGAATGCACTGCCTGATAGGGTGATGGTTATAGATTCAAAAGCAGTCTTTGAAAGGGAATTGGATAAATACTTCAAGGAGAAAATATTACAAAGATGTTGGGAAAGATTGAGGGAAGTGGAACTAAGTGGATTACTCATTGAAAGAGCTGGTGCAGACTCAAAGGGCCGAATGGCCGCCTTCTGTGTTGTACTATTCTATGATTCTATGCAGTGGGATTCCCTGAATCACTGAAACTAGACAGACCAGATGCTGCTCCAGATCAATCTTCAGTTTGAACTGAGTTAGATGATCTCAGCAGTGAAAATGGTAGGAAACTACAATGGCCCATGCATTGCAAGAGAAAAATCAGCCAGTGTTTTCACTGCTGATAGCTGACCAGTAACCACTGCTGGAAACATATTTGTGTATGAATGTCGGGTGAGGCTCATCTCTGATGTTCTTCCCCATATTTGAAAAAACACAGCTAACACTTACTGCAAAGACTCACAAAAAATAATGGACATCGTATTAGAAAAGTAACCAGTATCCATGAAAGCATGCTCAGCAATATTTTTCAGAAAAGGAGGGGTGATTTGTTGTACTGGAGTGATAGATTCAGTGTCTAAAAGGCCTTTTCTCATCCCTGACATATATGCTGATCAGTGGGCCATCTATAATGAATTTGGTTCTATAATGGCAAGGGGAATATTTGAAAGTTACTTTATATAAGAAATAGCCTTCAATTTGTCCATTTGTTTTGGCCCTGACATTCCTCAGGAATAACTCCATAGGAAACCAGAAGACTGTCCAGAAAACTAGTGAAGATCTCATTGTGTCAATTCCCTGTTGTTTCCAAGTGTGCCCTAGTTGCCTTGTAAGGGGCAGAATCTCTGAATGCCTCTTACAACGCAAATGACAGGCAGAGATGAGGAAATACTATTCCAGTTTTCCTGCTCCTTAGGTTGTATAGGGATCTGGTTTGTTAGGCATACCAAATGAGGACTTTTGTCTTCCAGATGCTTAGCTTAAAGCCCATTCTTTCATATGCCTCCCTTAATGCATCGACAAGGGTTTGAAGCTCGGTCTCTGAGTGTGCACATACGCAAGCATCATCAGCATATTGCAGCTCGATGACAGCAGTTGGAATGGCCTTGGTTCTGGACTGGAGGCGACGTAGGTTAAATAGTTTCCCATTAGTCCTGTAGAGTAGATCTACTCCCACAGGGAGCTTCAAGGAGATGAGGTGGAGAGTTGCGGCGAGGAAGACAGAAAAGAGCGTTGATGCGATGACACAGCCTTGCTTGACTCCATTTGCACTCGGATTGGGTCAGTGGCAGATCCATTGGCAAGGATTACAGCTTGCATATCGTTGTGCAGCAGGCGGAGCATGGTGATGAATTTCTCCAGGCAGCTAAATTTGAGGAGAATGTTCCATAATCACTCCCAGTTGATAGAGTTGAAGGCCTTTGTGAGGTCAAAGAAGGCCATGTGTAAAGGTTGCTGCTACTCCCTACATTTTTTTTGGAGTTGTCTTGCTGTGAAGGTCCTCTACCAGCCTGCTCCCACAGTGCAACATTGCCCACCCACTATTAAGATCCGCGGTGAACCACTGGGCAATATGGATCATTATCCAGACCTTGGGAGTCTCCCCTCAGCAAGGGTGGACATCGACGTTGAAACGCAGCATCGCCTCCAGTGTGCCAGCGCAGCCTTCGATCGTCTGAGGAAAAGAGTGTTTGACGACAAAGACCTCAAATCTGGCATCAAGCTCATGGTCTACAGGCCTGCAGTGTTACTTGCCCTCTTGTATGCATCAGAAACATGGACACTGTACAGCAGACATCTCAAAGCTCTGCAGAGATGTCACCAGCGGTGCCTCCACAAGATCCTGCAAATTCAATGGCAGGACAGGTGCTCCAATATCAGTGTCCTCTTGCAGACCAACACCCCCAGTATTGAGACACCGCTCATGGCTAGTCAGTTACGTTGGGCGGGTCATATCGTCCGCATGCCTGACACATGACTCCCAAAACAAGCTTTCTACTCCGAGCTCCGTCACAGAAAGAGGCTACCAGGAGGGCAGAGGAAACACTACAAGGATGTCCTTAAAGCCTCCATGAAAAAATGCGACATCTCCACTGATTCGTGGGACTCTCTTGCCCGAGACTGCCCAAAATGGAGAAGAAGCATCCCCAAAGGTGCCAGCTAGTTCAAACAACGTCGACATGCCCAGGCAGTGACCAAGTGCAAACAGTGGACGGAGCGTTCAGAAACTTCAGCATCCCATTCACTCACCTCATTAAACACCACCTGCCCTACCTGTGGCAAAGTGTGCGGTTCCAGAATTGGACTATTTAGTCACCTAAGGACCCACAACCCTGGAGTGGAAGAAAGTCATCCTCGTTCCCGAGGGACTGACCAAGAAGAAGAAGACACCAAATGAGTTGCTGTGACCTCCCTGTGAGTACATGTGGGCCTCAACAATGGGGTCTTTTCAAGGCATGTAGTTCAGGAAGGATCGAGGCAACTCCCAATGGGCAGGAAGGCGCCAGAGATGTAAGCAAAGTAACATAATACCCACCTTCTCCGAGTAATTAACTGTGCTCCAATTGATCTTACAAACTCATGTGGAATCAGTGCTGGGATCACCAACTCGGCATTTTCAGCTCCCTATATTGACTGGGACTCACTTAGTGCTAGCGGCTTGGATGGGGCAGAATTTGTGAGGAGCATCCAGAGGGCTTCTTGAAACAGTATGTAAATAGTCCAACTAGGGATGGGGCCATTCTGGACCTGGTATTGGGGAATGAGCCCGGCCAGGTGGTCGAAGTTTCAATGGGGGAGCATTTCGGGAGCAGTGACCATAATTCCATAAGTTTTAAGGTACTTGTGGATAAGGATAAGAGTAGTCCTTGGGTGAAGGTGCTAAATTGGGGGAAGGCGAATTGTAACAATATTAGGCAGGAACTGAAGAATTTAGATTGGGGGCGGCTGTTTGAGGGTAAATCAACATCTGATATGTGGGAGTCTTTCAAATGTCAGCTGATTAGAATCCATGTCCCTGTGAGGAAGAAAGACAAGTTTGGCAAGTTTCGGGAACCTTGGATAACGCGGGATATTTTGAGCCCAGTCAAAAAGAAAAAGGAAGCATTTGTAAGGGCTGGAAGGCTAGGAACAGACGAAGCACTTGAGGGATATAAAGACAGTAGGAAGGAACTTAAGCAAGGAGTTAGGAGGGCTAAAAGGGGTCATGAAAGGTTATTGGCAAACAGGATTAAGGACAATCCCAAGGCTTTTTATATGTATATAAAAAGCAAGAGGGTAACCAGGGAAAGGTTTGGCCCACTCAAGGACAGAGATGGAAATCTATGTGTGGAGCCAGAGGAAATGGGTGAGGTGCTAAATGAGTACTTTGCATCAGTATTCACCAAAGAGAAGGACTTGGTGGATGATGAGCCTCGGGAAGGGAGTGCAGATAGTCTCAGTCATCTCATTATCAAAAAGAAGGAGGTGTTGGGTGTCTTGCAAAGTATTAAGGTAGATAAGTCCCCAGGGCCTGATGGGATCTACCCGAGAATACTGAGGGAGGCAAGGGAGGAAATTGCTGGGGCCTTGACAGAAATCTTTGCATCCTCATTGGCTGCCGGTGAGGTCCCAGAGGACTGGAGAATAGCCAATGTTGTGCCTTTGTTTAAGAAGGGTGGCAAGGATAATCCAGGAAATTATAGGCCGGTGAGCCTTACATCAGTGGTAGGGAAACTATTAGAGAGGATTATTCGGGACAGGATTTACTCCCATTTGGAAACAAACGAACTTATTAGCGAGAGACAGCATGGTTTTGTGAAGGGGAGGTTGTGTCTTACTAATTTGATTGAGTTTTTTGAGGAAGTGACAAAGATGATTGATGAAGGAAGGGCAGTGGATGTTATCTATATGGACTTTAGTAAAGCCTTTGACAAGGTCCCGCATGGCAGACTGGTACAAAAGATGAAGTCACACAGGATCAGAGGTGAGCTGGCAAGATGGATACAGAACTGGCTCGGTCATAGAAGACAGAGGGTATCAGTGGATGGATGTTTTTCTGAATGGAGGGATGTGACTAGTGGTGCTCCGCAGGGATCAGTGCTGGGACCTTTGCTGTTTGTAGTATATACAAATGATTTGGAGGAAAATGTAGCTGGTCTGATTAGTAAGTTTGCGGACGACACAAAGGTTGGTGGAGTTGCGGATAATGATAAGGATTGTCAGAGGATACAGCAGGATATAGATCGGTTGAAGACTTGGGCGGAGAAATGGCAGATGGAGTTTAATCCGGACAAATGTGAGGTAATGCATTTTGGAAGGTCTAACGCAGGTGGGAGGTATACAGTAAATGGCAGAACCCTTAAGAGTATTGACAGGCAGAGAGATCTGGGCGTACAGGTCCACAGGTCACTGAAAGTGGCAACGCAGGTGGATAGGGTAGTCAAGAAGGCATACGGCATGCTTGCCTTCATTGGTCGGGGCATAGAGTATAAAAATTGGCAAGTCATGTTGCAGCTGTACAGAACTTTAGTTAGGCCACACTTAGAATATTGCATGCAATTCTGGTCGCCACACTACCAGAAGGACGTGGAGGCTTTGGAGAGGGTACAGAGGAGGTTTACCAGGATGTTGCCTGGTCTGGAGGGCATTAGCTATGAGGAGAGGTTGGAAAAACTCGGATTGTTTACACTGGAATGACGGAGGTGGAGGGGTGACATGATAGAGGTTTACAAAGTTATGAGCGGCATGGACAGAGTGGATAGTCAGAAGCTTTTTCCCAGGGTGGAAGAGTCAGTTACTAGGGGACATAGGTTTAAGGTGAGAGGGGCAAAGTTTAGAGGGGATGTGCGAGGCAAGTTTTTTACACAGAGGGTGGTGAGTGCTTGGAACTTGCTGCCGGGGGAGGTGGTGGAAGCAGATACGATAGCGACGTTTAAGAGACATCTTGACAAATACATGAATAGGATGGGAATAGAGGGATACGGACCCCGGAAGTGGAGAAGGTGTTAGTTTAGGCAGGCATCAAGATCGGCGCAGGCTTGGAGGGCCGAATGGCCTGTTCCTGTGTTGTACTGTTCTTTGTTCTTTGTTTATGTCTGAAGAACTTCCTTTATATTCAGCGAACATGCCAAACTCTTATCACTGCCACCAGATAATCTCTGGGTGACTTCCACAAACAAAGAATTAAGTCATCTGCATACAGAGATATCTCGTATTTAGACAGGCTGATTTTAATGCCCTGTACACCATCAACACTTTATCCATGGCTAGAGGTTTAGGACTAGAGCAGTAGGCTACATATCCCTGCCTTTGTCCAAGTGTAAAACCACCACCAGATACATGACAATGCTACAGAATCTCTCCCCTGCCAATCAACTAAGACTAGGAAATCACTTCTACTTTCTAGTTACATCAGAACACTGCAACTAAAATATAAAAGGTAGCTTTCATGAGAACTGTTTTCATTAAATCGTTTAATTTTTTTTTCATTCTGGTAAAGTATGTTATATTTTCCATTATGTTCCTAATTTCTGCTGTGAAGATCTACCTGGCTGATCCTTAAGGGACTGTATCTTATTGGACCTTGGGCAATGGGATTGGAGGTGGGGGGGTGCTGGTAAAATGGTGGGGGGCATGTTGGAATGGAACTCTGACATGTTCCTGCCGTCAGCCAACTTTTCTGGAGGTGGTCGGGTGATGGGGTCTGGAGTGGTGTAGTGGCAGAAGACAGGAAATTAAGCCTGTTAAAAAGCCAATTGACTGCAATTTTCAGCTGCTTTTCACATTTTACTGAAGGCCCACGGGATCCACAGAGTTTTAGCAGCTTGCCAGCTAAAAGGGGGTGAGAGCTCTGTGGCAGGTGAGTGGTAGCTGGAACTGGAAGCCATTGAGTGCAGCAGCATTTTAAAACAAGAAAGGTGAGAGGCAATAAAGAGTGGGCCAGAGAAGCTGGAGGCACTGCCGAGTGGACAGACTGATCAGAGGCTGATTATGGGAAGGATCTCTCTGAGGTGCAACGCCTGCCTGCAGAGCTAGGGGATTGAGAGGCTTTCAGACCTGAGAGCAGCACTTAACAAAGGGTCTCATGCACCCAGATTTTGACTCATCCAGTAAAGAGGAGAATGAGAGAGAGAGAGAGAGACAGGTGCGGGCGCAGGGAGCAGGTCTGCAACCCAGAGGAGCAGTAGGTTCATGAGGGTAATGGGGAATGTGGAAGAGGAGGGCGGAGATGGCCTCAATTGGATGCACATGGTTGCAGAGGCACTACACAGCCAAAAGGGTCTACTGGCACCTGGGACTGTCTCAGGATGTAAGAGTCATGGCAGCTTCCTAGGAACCTTGCACACACCTGCAGGATCCTTTTACAGTGGTCGCATACTAGCTGTATATTCAGCAATTGAAACCCCTTCCTATTTACAAAGGCTCCTAACTGCTTTGCAAGAGCCTCGATGGCCACACACGTGCAGTCGATTACCCGCTACATCTGTAGGAATCGAGCAATGGCCCTGAATCCAACTCCCCTCTTGGCCTGACCTGTGTGGAAACATATGTATTGGCCTGCCCTCTGGTATAAGGCTCCATGACCCAGCTTGGTGCAGTGATGGGCTGCTGACTGGGGGAATCTCACAGATGTCTCCAGAGGGTTCTTGGAATGAGCCTGAGGCATAAAGCTTGAGGGTCACAGTGACCCTCACCACCACAGGGAATGCTTGGCCACCACATCCCAGTGGTCTCAAATCCTCCTCCAGCATTGCGCAAGGCTCTGACACCACCTGCCTGGACAGTGCAGTCTTTGTAGCCACTGATGCTCTGACATCTACATGTAGCTGAGTCTTTGCCAGTGGACCTTTTTGGCAGGATAATATCTTCTACGACCATGTGTCTCCAATCATGGCCATCTGTGCCCTCATCTTCCATGTTGTTTTTCACCCTCATGAGCTGACTGCTCCTCTGGATATTGCAGCCCCACTCCCTGTGCCAGCATCTCTCGCTGTCTCTCTCTCTCTCTCATTCCCCTCTCCCAGAATGATGTAACACTGTATAATCAGATATTTGCTGCTCCTCTGAGGTCTCAAGCAGCTGCTGCATGCCTGTCGATGCTTCTCCTGCTTTGTGACCTAAGAGAAGGACAAGAGTGATGTTAGGCGCGGCACTTTCTACCAACTTCTTTTGTATGTCACGCTTCTGGAGCTCCAACTGTTCATCACTGGCCACAGATGCACCATAGATAGTGCTCATTATAAGGACACTTCCATGAAGCAACTTATTTTTTGTGGATTCCAGCCCGCCTCACTCTCAGTGACAGGCTGCCATGCTGTGACCCCTCCAATTCCAATGCCTCCTCCTCCGCCATCGGAATCAATGCCACTAGCAATGGCACTCCTCCTCCAGTTTGTCTCCGCTCCCTCCCTGGCATTGTGAGCCCACTTCTCCTGCAAACACAAACATACACTGTGTTACTGGTATGTGTGACAGTTTCTAGGTCCAGCATTGGGCCACTGGGAGGTCTGCTACTAGGGGCCATTTATTATTGGTAATGCAGCAATCAATGCAGACTGACCAGGGGCCTCTGTTGTGAAGCAACTATGCGACTCGCTGTGGATACTGGTGTCTAGTCACGCCCGATGCCAGGGCTCTCAACTTCGTCCCTCATTGTATTGGTGCCTTTTGTGACATCCAGGGATGTGAGCTTGCTATAAAGAGGTCCACTCACCTTGCCAGATCTCAGCAGGTCATTGAATGGCTTTTGGCACTACAACCAAGACTGTGCAACCACCCTGTGACTGCTGACCACTTTTGCAAACTTAATCCATGCCTTCTTAGTGAGATTTGTTGGCCTCTTCCTCCTATCAAGTGGGAAAAGCCTGCCTGGAGAAGTATCTTCAGGGAGGTATCACTGAACTTGAGCGCTACTCTGTCTGTAACTGCAGCCATTGTTTGCATACGACCCTTACTTTCTCTTCCTTCCAGGTGCCTCTTTGATGATGCCTTTAACCTGAGTGCAGCCGTCCCTCAAATATGGCAGCATCAGGTCAGCAGCTGGGACTTCCTCCCCCCACCCCCACCCCCACCCCCACTCCCCTGTTATTGTCCAACCATTAATTGGATACAAGTGGAAAAATCCTCTTCTGTGTCATGCTTCCTGCCTGAGCAGCCTCGCCACCCAATTCGGGTCTGAATGTTACTCAGTTCTCCAATTCGGTAAAATTCAGATACTTGTCTCAAAGTTGTAAGTTATGAAGAAATACTGGTGAAACATGTGCTTTTCAGCCTGACTAGATAGCTCCTGAGAGGTAATCTTAGAGGTATATAAGGTAGTTAAAGTAAAGGAAAGGGTTAATCAGGAATACTATTTTAACCTTTGAGACTAGGACAAAGGGTCACAGGAACAAATTAATAAAGGTAAATTTTGGACTAATATCAGAAATTCTTCACACAAAGAGTGATTGACACTTAGAATGCATTTCCAGATATAAAAAACAATAATGGTGGGCACTGTAGAGTTGTTATGGATTTCCTCATCCGCAAGTATTTTGTGAGCTATCACTTGGTGTTGCAGAATTCTAGCAAACTACATCATTCTGCCACCCCGCTGCTATTATTTCTTCTATTTTAGTGATACTTGCAGCAGCAGATTAAAGGAGCAGGGAAACGAATTGCAGTTGGGTTTAACAAAGCACTGGGGATAAGCAAATATGAAGGAGATAATCTCTGTCCGGAATCCAAGAAAGCTCACAGTACATCTCCTCTGCCCCTCTTGCTCTCTGACCCTGCATATGCATAATAATATTAACCTTTCTATGGGAAGAAAACTGAACTAAAAGAATGTGGGGCAGACACATCAAACATTACATAATGGCCTATTAATGTAGTAACTTACCACATTCATATGTGACTTAATTATGTAACCAGATATCAAATGGCTGTATTATATCTAGTCCTATAAAATCTAGCAGCTACTTTGAAGAACCAATAATGCATGAATTTTGTTCGACTCAAACCCACAAAATGTGTTCTAAGATCATTTAAAATAAGTTATGACCAAAGTTCTTTCACATAAATATATTTGCAGAGGCTATTGGGTCAGATCAGGGAAGTGAGACCGATTGGCTCTTCAAAGAGCTGGCCTGGACACAATGGGCCAAATGGCCTCCTTATTTGATGTATGGTTCTATGATACCTTTTTGATTTTAAGGTGAAGTGTTGGATCTTAGCTTTAAAAAAAATTAAAATCATACATATTTGGAATTACAACTTTATATCAAACAATAACATGTTAAATAAACAGAGGGAGAGAAGTTTGTAAAATGGCACTATACTATGTTGATTCCCCCGGGACTGACGGTATCGCGGGCTGTGCAGCCCACACAGTCTTCTTCACTGATAGCAATGACGAACACCGTGCAGACAGTGCAGGTTGCAGCCTGTAACATAGTCTGCCCCCTGGGAATCGATGTAGACTGCATCGTGCCTCTAGAAGTAGTCTTGCTCCCCCAGAAATTTGTAAAGTTACTCTACAACAAATGTGGCTAGAAGCACTTTAAAGACAAATTCCAGCCCAGGTCTCCTTCCTTAATTTCAAACTCTATGACTACAGCTGTCCATTAAGAGTTAATCTGGAGTGACATAAATTGGCTATCTGGTTCATTGAACATACCAACAGTTAGAACACATTTTCTTTAACAATCCAGATATTAACTGATTTATCAAAGGAAAGTAAATGTCTCCATCTTGTCAACTTTATGCATTCATTGTTCGTATCTCTGATTAAATCATAAATTTGATATTTTTCACATTTATGGAATTTTCTGTGACTTTTCAACCATGCAGATTCATATTCAGCTCAGATGACATTATTTTGATGCTGTTGAGACTGAGCAGGTCAGATTTTTCTGCCTGATCATCTAATGGTTGCAGAGCGACTGCCTCTATCAGTTACATGCCCCTGTTCAGGGGTTTCAGTATTTATTCTTTACAAGGTCAGTTTTTATTTCAGCCACATCTAAGATATCTGTGGTCCAAAACACTAAAATAGGAACAAAATTAAGTGGAATCCAGGGACAGTTATAGGGGCACCTTGCTGTTCAGTGTTATCCCCATCTCCCTCCTCCTCTCTTACCTCCTGCTCCTCCCTCAATGAGCTGTCTCCTTCCAGGGCTTCACTGTACTCAAGGTCCACACCTCTCTGGAGGACCATGTTTTGCAGAGTGCAGCAAGCCATCACAATGACTGAGACCCTTGCAGAAGGATGATCCAGGACACCAGATTTGCATCTTAACAAATCTGATGGCCTGCTCAATGATTGGCCTGGTGAACAAGTGGCATTGGTTCCTTCAACTCTGTGCCTCTGTCTGGGGCTCCCGTCAAGGGGTCAGTAGCTATCTCTTCAAGATTTCTCTTGTCTCCTTGGAGCCAGCCATGCACATTGGGGGATGGACTGAAGTATGCTGGACTGTTGGAGGATGAATATGTCATGGCAGCTGCCAGGAAAGTGAGTGCACACATAGAGGAAGCACACATAGAGGGTTCCGAAGAAGGGTCACTGACCCGAAACGTTAACTCTGCTTCTCTTTCCACAGATGCTGCCAGACCTGCTGAGTGATTCCAGCATTTCTTGTTTTTGTTTCAGATTTCCAGCATCCGCAGTATTTTGCTTTTATTATAGAGGAAGCTCTTGTTGTGGTCGCAGACAAGTTGGACATTGAGGGAGTGGAAACCCTTCCTGTTGATGGATCTCACTGGCTGGTCACTGGGTGCCTTGATGGTTCATGGAAGCAAGCAAAGATGCCTTCCACCTGGGGAAATCCAGTGATGGAGGCTGAACCCAATGCCCTCTGTGCCAGCGCAGGCCCACCTGTGTCAAAATGGGTGGTCCCTGCCCTCCTAAAAAAGGGCAACCATGACCTGCCTGATGGCCTAAGGAGATGCCGACTGCGAGATGCCATCTTGGTCCACAGCAGATCCCTGGAATGACCTGGTTGCATAGAGGTTCAGGGTAATGGAGACCTTGATGGCTGCAAGTAGGGGACTGCCATGGGAGCTGTGAGGCCTCAGCTCATTGTGGATTAGAGCACACAGGTCCGAGCCCATCTGGCTCGATAGGCGCTGCCTCCTACTGCAATGGCGTTCTGTCATTTGCAGGTAGCTGACTCTTGGGTTATGCACCCAATATCTTGGGTAGCGTCTTTGTCCCCTTGCAGTCCCCTGCTGTGCTCTTCTGGCCTCATGCTGTCCAGGAGGTTGCATGTGCTGCAGCTCATTCTGGCTGCTCTGTCCAATGTCAGAGTAGCCTGTTCCCATATCAACCCCCTCAGCTGGGCTTTGTGTATTCATCAAGCCTTCCCTTGCCAACCCCAGCTGCTCCTGTGATGCCAGCGGGGTCATGTCCCTCTCTAGTTTCCTGCCACTTACCAATGAGAAATTCAACTTTTCCAGCTGCAGCAGTATAGCTACACTGCGGCACACCTGAAGCAACTGAGCTTTATTTGCTGCCTCTGCTTTATTTCAATCAGCCCTCCCCATAGTCCTCCTGGCTCTCCACACTGTTCACATCTTCACAATTCTGTTGTATTCCCCTCATGGCATCTTCCCCATTCCCAGCCTTCAAAGATTGTGAAGTGATACTGACAACCCTGTTAATGAGCTCTTTAATGAGCTCAACAGGCACTTATTTGGAGGTGTGTGCCCGACCCGTTCCCTCACTGCCAGCATATCTTTAAAAATGTCATCGCATTCCAGAGGCCAAACTCTGAGAATGCAATCTTCAAATCGCGCCCACCTCTGTTCCTGCACTGAGTGGGCTTTGAAAATCCAGCTTCACCAGTTTGTATTTTCATTCATTTAAATGGAATGAAAATCAGGCCGGCTGTGTTACTGATGAGCTATCCTCTCAGCCACATTTTCCTTTCTGTGTTTCCTCAGGTAATGTTTAACACTCAGATAGTGAAGAAGAAAATGTGCCCAACAATGTCTCCACTTTATGATGCAGTTCACAGGTAGTCTGCAAGAATGATTGACTTTATTCTATTAACACAATTGATAACAGAACATACCAATTTAATCGATATTTGCCAGATGAGGCAGTGGTTACAAATAATATTGAACAAAATGTTCTGCTGTAAGGTCACAGACATGAAATGTTAACTCTGTTTCCCTCTCTACAGGTGCTGCCAGACCTGCTGAGTATTTCCAGCATTTTCTGTTATTTTTCCAGATTTCCAGCATCCGCAGTATTTTGCTTTTTGACTTATTTTTAAGAAGTGCAATATAAAAGCTAACTCTTGTATTAACAAAAATGCAAAAGTATTCTAAGTACTATAAAATTGGGACTATGACATAGTGGCAATAACAGAGACCTGGCTCAAAGAAGGGGATGAGTGGGAATTTAATATTCCTGGCTACATGGTATTCAGGAAAGATAACAAAGGAAAAAAAGGGGGGAGCGGTGGAAATATTGATCAATAAAACAATTACAACACTGGAGAGGGATGATGTAGTTGAGCGTTCAAAAGCAGAGTCTATCTGGTTAGAATTACGGAATAATAGAGGAGCTATTACGTTATTCGGTGTATACTATAGTTCACCAAATAGTGGGAAGGAGTTAGAGAAACAAATTTTCAGGCAAATTATAGAAAGATGCAGAACAGTAATATTAGGGGAATTTAATTTCCTAATATGGACTGGGATAGTAACAATATAAAAGTCAAAGAGAGGGAGGAATTCCTTATATATGAACATGAGAACTTAACTTGATGAAGGCTATGACTCAAAAGAATTGTTTTATG
Organism: Heterodontus francisci; assembly: GCF_036365525.1. Lineage (NCBI taxonomy): Eukaryota > Metazoa > Chordata > Chondrichthyes > Heterodontiformes > Heterodontidae > Heterodontus > Heterodontus francisci. The sequence goes on along the minus strand of NC_090374.1, from coordinate 132,572,991 downwards.
TCTCCTGGTTGTTTACAGGTTCCCATACGTTGGAAATAATCACACTTTAGACTTGGAAAGGCTGAAATTTTTGTTTTAATCATTCAGCCATCATGCTATCCAGTATAGGGCTGCCTCAGGCTGTGTCCTGCCACATGTCACATGACTCTCCAGTGCGACCGTGAATGTGCCCCCAGAACACTTACACATAACAATTAGTTCCCAGGTAATTAGTTCCTAGCACTTTACAGATGGTAACAATATATAACAGATTGGTATCAAAAATTGGTAGGCAAAAAAGTAACTGAACAATGGGAGGCCTTCAAAGAGGAGATGGTTGAGTACAGAGTACAGACATTCTCACCAGGGGGAAGAAAGGGTATCCAAAGCTAGAGCACCCATGATGACTAAAGATATAGAAGTTAAAATGAAACAGAATAAGGAGGCTTATGACAATTGTATACCTCACAATACCACAGGGAACCAATTTGAATATAGAAGATACAGAGCAGTTCAATAAAGGGAATAAGAGGGGCAAAGATAAAGTATGAGAATAGATTATTGGCTGACATAAGATGGAACTGATACGTATTATAAATGCATAAATGGTAAAAGGATAGTCAAAGGGAAGGCGGGGCTAATTAAGGACCAAAAAGGAAATATTTTTGTGGAGGCAGAGGGGCTGGCTGAGATACTAAATGATTGATTTGCATCCGTCTTCCCGAGAGCAGAGGATACTGACAATGTATCTGTAAAGGAGGAGGCAGTAGTGGTATTAGATACAATGAAAATAAAGAGGAGGTTCTAAAAAAGTTAGCAGTACTCAAAGTAGAAAAGTCACCATGTCCAGATGAGATGTATCCCAGGTTACTGGAGGAAGTAAGGATAGAAATTATGGAGGCTCTGGCCATAATCTTCCAATCCTCCTCAGATATGGCGGTAGTGCCATATGACTAGAGATTTGCAAATGTTACACCTGTTCAAAAAATGAGAGGTGGGTAGCCTGGCAACCATAGCCTAACGTTGTGAGTGGGGGAACTATTAGAGTCGCGAAGCCGCACCAAATTACTTGGCATTTGGAAAAATGTGGGTGAATAAATGAAAGACAGCATGGATTTGTTAAAGACAAATTGTATCTGACTAACTTGATTGAGTTCTTTGATGAAGTAACGGAGAGGGTTGAAGAGGGTAGTATGGCTGATGTTGTGTGCGTGCACTTTCAAAAGGTGTTTGAATAAAAGGCACATAACATACTTGTTAGCAAAATTAAAGTGCACAGAATTAAAGGGACCGGGGCAGCATGGATACAAAATTGACTTTGGGATAGAATGCAGCGTAATATAAAATGGTTTGTTTTTCAGACTGGAGGGATGTTCCCTAGGGCTCTGTATTAGGACCACTGGTCTTTTTGATATATATTACTGATCTGGACTTGGTTACTGGACATAATTTCAATGTTTGCTAATGATACGAAATGTGAGAATGTAGTAAACAATAAGAAGGATTATAACAGAATTCAGGAGGCTAGAGACAGGCTGGTGAAATGGGAGATTAAATTTATTTCTGTTACAACCAGGTGAGAAAGGTGTAATAGGCTTTAATTTTCAAACACACTGTGTTTTTAGCTCCCCCTGGGTGAATCCTTGTTCACCGCTTTCCAATTATAAGGCAAAGAAACCAGCACAAACAGGCTTTCTTAGGTTTAAAGAATAAAAGTTGAAATTTATTAAATTTAAACTTAAACTCTAATTCGGTTGATACCTATGGATACATGATGCGCCCAAGCTATCATGCATATGCGATACACACATGCAAATAGAGACAGAATAGAAAAAATAAAGTGGAAAGGTTTGAGGCAATATCTGAAGAGTTTTTGTTACGGTTCTTCGAGCTCACTGTGGAGTCCTTGATCGTAGGTAGATCCTGCTTTTTGTTGGGGCCCAGTTTTCTTCTTAAACCTTGTTCGCTGTAGGAGACTTTTCTCTCTGGGGGTTCATGTGTTTTCAGCGGATTCAGAAACTTGTGAGAAAGATATGGGAGTAGATAGGAGAGATATCTTCTCAGTACAGGAGCAAACAGACTTTCTGCCCAAGCTGTTCGTACAAATTCAAAAAACTCAAATTGCCCAGCAGGTTAGTCATGTGACTAGCTGGTTTGCCCATGTCCGTTTGTGTATTCAGCCATCTTTACAGTCAACCTGGAATGCGAGCTCCCCCACCTTCAACGTCTGGTGATCAAAAGTCCATTGTGGGTTGAATGTGTCAGGAATGGCTGCTTTGTCCTTCCAAACACTGTCTGTTAATATGCAAATATCTTTTCCAGCGAAGGCTGATCTGTTTAACAAGTCCTTTCTTCACTACAGAAATAGTTTAAAATCAATGTTCATGGCAAAATTAATGTGCCTCATTCTTGGCAGGAGGGGGCCTAGCATGAGACCTCCACACCCAATGGAATGAAATGCGATTTGAAAAAAGCGTATTTCATTAAAAATGTTGAGAGAAAAATGTAAGATACAGAAAAAAAATGCATTTCTCTCATTCATTCCCATTCATTCATAAATCCTAAAACTTTTTACAGCCTGTCTTCTCTTGGTGCCAGTGCTGCTTTAATTTCCCCCTTTTTAGCATCCCAATAAAACATGTGTTTTTTTGGGGGGGATGTTTCTCTTCCATTGCCCATTTCCATGGCTGCCTAGGGTCTTTGTTCCTGCTGAGGTAATTTTTTTTTTAAAAGAGTCAGTAGTGGGCAGGTCTATCCTGAACTCTTAGTGCTTTGCTGAGTCATGCAAAGACTTTTGACTTCAGGGGATAGGTGGTTTGCTTTTTTCCTGACTGTGTGGGAGGATTCTTTGTGAATCTCCCCTTTGTCCCAAAGGACACTCCTGCCTGCAGGTATTTTCAGACTCTGCTGCACTCCCTTGTGGCACTTCGACTAGGTGAGGTATCACCCTCATGGTTTTTCTGCCCCCTTGAGGTCTTTCATTGTCTCTGCAGGTTCCTGTAAATGCTGTTAGCAACTCTGGTGGGGTGCTTCTAGTGTCTGCATTCATGTAGGAGGATGTGGGGTCTAAATTTTCACATTTTTCGTGGTTGGCTGTTCAGACAGTATGAGCTTTCATCCTGGATTCCTCCGGGATTCCTCCAGACTTCCTTTAACCTGCCCGCTGGGTCACTTTTTCCCCTTCTCTGTCTAACCTTTAGCCAGCCTTGTGCCTGCCTGTCCCGTTTTGTTCTCGGCGGGTGTCCCTTCAGTTCACCAGCCCTCTGCTGGAGGGTCCTCCTAACACCGGTTCAGGACTTAGGGATGCAGGTTTCACTGTAGGTTGGGGTTTCCCCGCAACCTGGCACATGTGGCAACTCCTGCAGTACTCCACCCCATCTTTGTGGAGTTTTAGCCAGTCAAACTGCTGCCTTATGCGGGCTTTGGTCTTTCGTTTACTGGCATGTACAGCTACTGTAGTCTCGTGGGCCCTTCTTAATATTTCTCTCCTGTACCTCTGCGGCACCGCTAACTGGTGAACTACTGCCCCCTCCTTGCTCTCAGATCTGTGAGGAGTACTCCATTTCCTCATCAGTACCTCATTCTTTAAATAGTAACAATCAGGGACTCCCTCTGCTTCACTTTCAGACTGGGCAGCCTGTGCTAACTGTTGCAATACTGGGTTGGCTTGCTGAGCCTCAGCTAGGGAAAATCCATTCAGTTCATTCCCTGGGTCTCCTAACGTTCCAAAGAAACTCTCGGACAGGCAGGCCTTCTGGTCATCTGCCTGCAGTGCCAATGCAGTCTCCTCTGGGGAAACAAGTTTGATCATGGTTTGATCCACAACACATTCAGGGAAATTGCAGGGGTTCGTCTCCCGCAACTGCCCTATCTCTCTGACGTCCTGCGGTCTTTCTCTCACTACTGGGGGGGCTACCACCTTCACCCCCACCAGATCATTACCTAGGAGCAGGTCAACCCTGTCCACAGGCAAGCTAGGGACAATCCCTATGGTCACCGGTCCCAAAACTAGGTCGTACTTCAGGTGCATCCAGTGTACAGGTACAGGCATACACTGCCCTCCAATACCATTCACCACCATTTTGGTGTTCACTGCACTCTCTGGGGGAAAGGTCAGGCCTTTTCCTAGTTAAAGGGATCTCATGGCCCCTGTGTCCCTGAGAATCACCATGGGCTTGCTTGCCCCACTCGAGGGGTATGGGGTTACTCTTCCTTCAGACACAAAACCCTGATAACCCTCAAGAGCCCTATTAAATTTTCCTGCACTTGCAGCGGTAGACTTCCTGGGTCTCACTCTTACTTCAGTTAAAGCCACAGCTTGTTCTGCTGTGCTTTTGATCAGGTTCATGTCTTCACTGGGCGGGTGGACCCAGATTAACCCTACAGGCTTTCTATTTAGTTTCTAGCAGTCAGCTCTTAAATGCTCTGCTTTATTACAATGGAAGCACACAGTCAGCCGTTTTAGCAGTCAATCTGGAATGCGAGCACCCTACCTTCAACGTCTGGTGATCAAAAGTCCATTGTGGGTTGAATGTGTCAGGGAATGGCTGCTTTGTCCTTCCAAACACTGTGTGTTAATATGTAAATTTCTTTTCCAGCAACAGCTGATCTGTTCAACAAGTCCTTTCTTCACTCCAGAAACAGTTTAAAATCAATGTTCATGGCAAAATTAATGTGCCTCATTCTTGGCAGGTGGGGGCCCAGCATGACAATACAGAGAAGTGTGAAGTGATACATTTTGGTAGGAAGAATGAGGAGAGGCGATATGAATTAAATGGCACAGTTTAAAATGGGTACAGGAACAGAGAGACATGGGGGGGGGATCTATGTACAAAAATTTTTGAAGTTGGCAGGCCAATTTGAGAGGGCTGTTAAGAAAGCATATGGATCCTTGTCTTTATAAACAGAGGCATAGGGTACAAAAGCAAGAAAGTTATGCTAAACCTCTATAAAACACTTGTTAAACCTTCAGCTGGAGTATTGTATTCAATTCTGGGTACCATAATTGAGGAAGGATGTCAAGGCTTTGGAGAGGGTGCAGAAGACGTTTACAATATTATACCAGGGATGAGGGACTTCTGTTGGAGAGACTGGAGATTCTGAGGTCGTTCTCCGTAGAGTAGTGAAGATTAAGAGATTTGATAGAGGTGTTCAAAATCATGAAGGGTTTTATAGAGTAAATAAAGAGAAGCTATTTCCAGTGGTGGAAGAGTCATTCACCAGAGGACGGTGATTGGCAAAAGAAGCAGAGGCGACATGAGGAACATTTTTTTACACAGCAAGTTGTCATGATCTGGAATGCACTGCCTGAAACCGCAGTGGAACAGATTCAATAGTAACATTCAAAAGAGAATTTGATAAATACTTAAGGGGAAAAAATTTACAGGGCTATGGGGAAAAAGCAGGGGAGTGGAATTAATTGGATAGCTTGACTGTCCCACTGTGCTGTATCATTCTATGGTTCTATGAAATGACCATGTAAACATATATGAATCAAATTATAGACAAAACAAATTGATTCATATAAATATGTATATTTATATTTATTTTATAGGCTAATTGTCCTTCTGAATATTTAGATCCATGACAAATGTTATTGTCCTCAAAATTCCTCTCATTTGAATTCATATACTTCGATAACTTTCACATTTTTATCACTCAGATCCATGCCCTCATTAGGACTATTAAAAGAGAGCATCAACGATGTAAAGGTTAGTTGCTTGTTGATGTCTGGCTGTTGGTACAATTCTACAAGCGTTTAATGCTATCCATAGCTGTTTCAAGTTGCAAACGTCTACAGGGAGTGGCGTGGCAGTTGTTGATGGAGATTTTGCTGACTTCTGCACAAACCAGTTGTTGTGAAATTATAGGTGCTTCCAGTAGGTCTTCCCTTGGAATAGAGTATGACTGGGAGAATGAGCAGAGGCCACACAGAGCAGGCCAAGCTGCTAGAAAAGAGAGGAAGAGGAGGGGGGTGAAGGACTCTCAGCAGGAGGTCATGGCAGCCAAGGTGTTCAGGAGGCAATTCTCATACCCAAATGTCAGTGAAAAACAATCTATAAAATGTCTACACTTCAATAAGAACGTCCTCACTGCAATCTGCCACCAGCCACAGCTGCAATTCCAACCTCAGAGCAGGATAAGGACCACAATGCCAATGGCCACGAAGGTGATGGTGACAATGATTTTTTTATGCATATGGCTCCTTCTAGTCTGCAGCTGGAGATATTTGCAACATTTAACAGTTTGCTAGATGCTAACTGCTAATAAGGGAGATCACTGAGGCTCTCTATTCAATGAAAGCTAACTATATTTCATTCTCCCTTCCCAGAGAGAAACAGGTGGAGTGAGCACAAGGGTACACTAGGATTGTAGGCTTCCCTATGGTGCAGGGTGCTATTGATTGCATGCATATTGCTTTGTAGGTACGTCATGTCAACTCTGCCATGTATCAGAACTGACAGGGATTCCACTTCCTCAATGTCCAGCTGGTGTGTGACCATGGGCAGTGCATCATGCAGGTCAATGCCCAGTATCCGGGCAGCAGTCATGATGCCTTCATCCTGTAGTAGTCCACTGTGCCAGCTGCATTTGAGTCACCATGACAAACCAAAGGATGGCTACTGGGCAATAAGGGCTATCTGCTGATGATATGGTTGATGATTCCAGTTCACAGCCCACGCACATGTGCGCAACATGCACAAAATGAGAACCATGCTGTCACACAGAAAGTGATGGAGCAGACCACTGGTGTGCTGAAGCAACAATTCTGTTGCCTGAACCACTCTGGAGGAGCCAAGCAGTACATCAGCTGAGTGGGTCTCAAGATTTGTCGTGGTCTGGTGCATGCTGCACAACATTGCCATCACAACAGGACAACCCTTGCCCCAGCTGCGAAGACCAGAAGCTGAGGAGCAGGAGCACGAGGAGGAGGAAGAAAAGGAGGTAGCAACTTAGATGGCCCCTTTCAGCCTCGGCTCTACGTGAACAACTATTTCAAGTGAGATACCATTACCAAGCAACCCCAATACCCCATTCACGAACAGTTCTACACTCCTTACCTTCCCTTTATCGTTGATCATCACAGCCACAATACAAAAATAAAAGCCCCCACAAAATAAACATTCAAAAAACAAATTTATAAATGAAGTCATGCCATGTTGCATACAACTGTAAACTAATCACCCTTAATGCCTGTCTCCCATGCACCTTTGCTTGCCCTAGCCCTGTGATGAGCCCACTCATACTCGGTGCAGGCAGATCCTGTCTCTAATCTATCTCCTGAGATAAACCGTGTTTCAGTAACTGTGCTGGTAGGTGCAAGTGTAAAATCAAATAATGGCATTTGTTCATCATCATCACTCTCTTCCTGCTGTTCCTCCACTGCCTGGCTAGGTTCTGCTTCTTGGGTATCTGAACGGAGAAAGCCACAAGGGTAAGGTTGTGATGAGGGGAGTAGGGGTGCTGGTGGGGAGAACTAAAGGATGCATGTTTACAGCATCTGCAGCTTGTAAGTCAGAAACGGTGAGGAGGAACTGTGATGTGGGAAGGAGGATTAGGATATGAGGATATCATCATCCTCAATTCGTTCAGTTCCACCACTGACCACAGGCTCAGCAATGGTCATTCCAATAATGGCCAGCACCATCTTCTCCACTGGGGTAAGAACATGTAGGCACACTTGTTCCCCTCCAGTTAGCTCCTTTTGCCTCTGATTGTGCGGCGCCTTGCCCTGCAAGAGGGAGGGAAGTGTGTCAGTGAGTATGGTGCAATGTGTTTGTGTGATCTGGCAGCCATGGTTGAATAGTTGGAAGTGTGTACAACTTGTGAGATGTGAATGTGAAGAGCTAAGTGTGTGAGGGGGCGGTTAAGCATATAAATATTAGGAATGAGTCCTGATTGATATAGATTGTTGGTAGGTACGTGATGGTGGTGTGGTGAATTGAGGACTGTCTGAGGCTAGTGTTGCAATTGGTAGAATATGATATTTGAGGGTGCATTCACTGACCGTGACTACTCGTGAACTGCTTGTGGTACTACAATCACTTCCTCGGGTAGACTCCTGGCATTGACTGCCATGGCTATCTGCTTCCACTGTTTTCTGAGCATTTGTCTCAAGGACCTTCTGTCCTGCTGCAGATACAGGAAATCACTCCTATTTTCTAGCACCTCCACAGACCTCGAGAGCAGCGTCTTAAAACCTTGGAGCCCACGTTCTCTCATGTTGTGCCATTCGGTACTGTTTCCCAGCTCAGATTCATTTCCTGAAAGACTCCCAGCACCTCCTTCATAATGCACATCCCCTTTAAGAAGTGCAGACTAGGTTTTATCAGTATAGGCTAGTTTTAACTGGTGCTAGGAAGTGACAATTTTGGGCCTTCTGTAGACGCATGCAGCCAACAAACAGCGCAGTCATCATCACAATGATGGCGTGTTGCCTGTATTTCAATCAACGGGCCAGGTTAATTTTACATCGCTGTTCCCAAGGCGATTTTCGGGGCCATCCAAATTAACCCCCTTTGCTTCTATTTATGAAGCTAAGGATACCGTAAACTTTCTTAGCAACCTTACCTACTTATCCTGCCTCCTTCAAAGATATCTGTTTGTAAACTCCCAGGTCTCTCTTTCCTCCATCCCCTTTAAAATTGATAATGCCTCTCCTATTTTTTCCATGCAAAATGCATCAATTCACAATTTTCTGCAGTAAAATCCATCTGTCATATTTTTGCCCATTTCACTGGTTTGCCTTTTTTTATTATTCATTCATGGGATGTAGGCGTCGCAGGCTAGGCCAGCATTTATTGTCCATCCCGAATTGCCCATGAGAGGTGATGGTGAGCTGCTTCTGGAACCGCTGCAGTCCATGTCAGGTAGGTACACCCACAGTACTGTTAGGAAGGGAGTTCCGGGATTTTGACCCAGCAACAGTGAAGGAAAGGCAATATAGTTCCAAGTCAGGATGGTGTGTGGCTTGGAGGGGAACTTGCAGGTAGTGGTGTTCTCATGCATTTGCTGCCCTTGTCCTTCTAGTTGGTAGAGGTCACGGGTTTGGAAGATGCTGTCTAAGGAGCCTTGGTGCATTGCTGCAGTGTATTTTGTAGATGGTACACACTGCTGCCACTGTGCGGCAGTGGTGGAGGGAGTGAATGTTTGTGGATGGGGTGCCAGTCAAGCGGGCTGGTTTGTCCTGGATGGTGTCGAGCTTCGTGAATGTTGTTGGAGCTGCAGCCATCCAGGCAAGTGGAGATTATTCCATCACACTCCTGACTTGTGCCTTGGAGATGGTGGACAGGCTTTGGGGAGTCAGGGGGTGAGTTACTCGCCTCAGGATTCCTAGCCCCTGACCTGCTCTTCTAACCACAGTATTTATATGGCTACTCCAGTTCAGTTCCTGGTCAATGGTAGCTCTAGGATGTTGATAGTGGGGGATTCAGCGAACATAATGCCATCAAATGTCAAGGGGAGATAGTTAGATTCTCTCTTGTTGGAGAGGGTCATTGCCTGGCACTTGTGTGGCGCAAATGTTACTTTCCACTTATCAGCCCAAGCCTGGATATTGTCCAGGTCTTGCTGCATTTCTACACAGACTGCTTCAGTATCTGGGTAGTCGCGAATGGTGCTGAACATTGTGCAATCATCAGCGAATATCCCACTTCTGACCTTATGACTGAAGGAAGGTCATTGATAAAGCAGCTGAAGTTGGTTGGGCCTAGGACACTACCCTGAGGAACTCCTGCAGTGATGTCCTGGAGCTCAGATGATTGACCTCCAACAATCACAACCGTCTTCCTTTGCGCTAGGTATGACTCCAACCAGCAGAGAGTTTTCCCCCTGATTCCCATTGACTTCGGTTTTGCTAGGGCTCCTTGATGCCATACTCAGTCAAATGTTGCCTTGATGTCAAAGGCAGTCACTCTCACCTCATTCTTGAGTTCAGCTCTTTTGTCCATGGTTGAACCAAGGCTGTAATGAGGTCAGGAGCTGAGTGGCCTGGCAGAGCTCAAACTGAGAAGGTTATTGCTAAGCAAGTGCTGCTTGATGGCACTGTTGAAGACACCTTCCATCACTTTACTGATGATTGAGAGTAGACTGATGGGACAGTAATTGGCCGTGTTGGACTTGTCCTGCTTTTTGTGCACAGGACATACCTGGGCAATATTTCACATTGCCGGGTAGATGCCAGTGTTGGAGCTGTACTGGAACAGTTTGGCTCAGGGCGTGGCATGTTCTGGAGCACAGGTCTTCAGTACAATTGCTGGAATATTGTCAGGGCCCATAGCCTTAGCAGTATCCAGTGCCTTCAGTCGTTTCTTGATATCATGTGGAGTGAATTGAATTGGCTGAAGTCTGGCATCTGTGATGCTGGGCACTTGAGGAAGAGGCCGAGATGGATCATCAACTGGCACTTCTGGCTGAAGATTGTTGCAAATGCTTCAGCCTTATCTTTCCCACTGATGTGCTGGGCTCCCCCAACATTGAGAATGGGGATATTTGTGGAGCCACCTCCTCCAGTTAGTTGTTTAATTGTCCATCACCATTCACCGTTGGATGTGGCAGGACTGCAGAGCTGAGATCTGATCCGTTGGTTATGGGATCCGCTTAGCTCTGTCTATCGCATGTTGCTTATGCAGTTTGGCACCCAGGTAGTCCTGTGTTGTAGCTTCACCAAGCTGACACCTCATTTTGTGGTATGCCTGGTGCTGCTCCTGGCATGCCCTCCTGCACTCTTCTTCGAACCAGGGTTGGTCTCCTGGCTTGATGGTAATGGTACAGTGGGGGATACGCCAGGCCATGAGGTTACAGATTGCGGTTGAGTACAATTTTGCTGCTGCTGATGGCCCACAGCGCCTCATGGATGCCCAGTTTTACATTGCTAGATCTGTTCAAAATCTATCCCATTTAGCACGGTGGTAGTGCCACACAACACGATGGACAGTATCCTCAATGTGAAGGCAGGACTTAGTCTCCACAAGGACTGTGCGGTGGTCACTCCTACCATACTGTCATGGGCAGATGCATCTGCGGCAGGTAGATTGTGAGGACGAGGTCAAGTATGTTTTTCCCTCATGTTTGTTCCCTCACCACCTGCTGCATACCCAGTCTAGCAGCTATGTCCTGTAGGATCCGGCCAGCTTGGTCAGTAGTGGTGCTACCAGGCCATTCTTGGTGATGGACATTGAAGTCCCCCACCCAGAGCACATTCTGCACCCTTGTCTCCCTCAGTGCTTCCTCCAAGTGGGGTTCAATATGGAGGAGTGCTGACTCATCAGCTGAGGGAGGGCGGTAGGTGGTAATCAGCAGGAGGTTTCCTTGCCCATGTTTGACCTGATGCCATGAGACTTCATGGGGTCCGGAATCTTTACCAGCATTATGTATACAAAAGACTTTTGGGTTCCGTTTTATGTTATCTATTTATCTATTTTGATACATGCTATTTTCCCCTTTTTATTTCTAGTTCACCCTGTACTTTTTGTATTCAGCTTAGATTTCTATTGAATTATGAACCTGGAATTATTCATAAAGCTACTTTTTCTCTTTCTTGTTAATTTCTGTATCTTTATTCATCCAGGATGCTCTAGATTGGGATGCCCTTCCTTTCTCCCTCGAAGGAATGTGTACCCAAAATATCACCTCTTTAAAGGCTCCCTATTGCTTATTTAGTTATTAGGTCTTACTGGTTAAATTCAGAGACTCAAGACTTTTAACTGCCTACACCAAACTGAAATCAACAATATAAAAAATCTGGTTTCATGATAAATACCCTCATGAAATTAACTTAAAAGCTATCAGTTTACATCAGACTGTGAGGCATACAGACTTACACTGGCCAATTATGTATGTGGCACCTCTTGTCTGTCTTGGAGTTAGGTTGGTAATTTATGTAACTTTTCATACTTTTTCACGAACTTTATTTATTTTAAGAAAAGCATCAGAGTTTAAAGAAAGGTGAAGTAGCAATTGTTACTGAACAACAATTTTTTTTTTAACTGTTAACAATTTCCTCAAATGCTTCTCCACTGTTGTTCAGCTAAGTAGGGCCGCCCCTGCTTAGTTCCAGTCTTATGAATCCAGTCATATCCAGAGAATATCCTTCAAAGACTCCTTTTCTGTCCTCCATGCTGTAACCTCTGAAGTCTCCCAAGGATCTGTCCCTAGGCCCTTCCTATTTCTTATTTACCTACGGACTCTTGGTGACATACTCCGTAGATATGACACCAGATTTTACACATACACCGACGATGCCCAGCTCTACCTCACCACCACTACCTTCCTCGAATCCTCCACTGTCTCTCCATTGTCAGACTGCTTGTTTGACATCCAGTCCTGGATATGCTGCAATTTCTTCTAATTAAACATTGGGAAGTCCAAAGCCATTGTTTTCAGCCCCTGCCACAAGCTCTATTCCCTTGCCACCAATCTCATCCTGCTCCCTGGAAACTGTAAGAGGCTGAGCCAAACTACAACCTCTGCAAACTATTCGACTCTGAGCTGAGCTTCCAACCCTTTACCCTCTCCTTCACACAGATTACCTACTTCCACCTCTGTAATATCACCAGTCTCCATCCCAGCTTCAGCTTATCTACAGTTGAAACCCTGATCCGTGCTTTGCTTACCTCCATCCTCAATAATTCAATGTTCTCCTAGTTGGCTTCCCAACTTCCACCCTCGAATATTAGCTCACTCTAAACTTTGTTTCTCTTATCCTATCCAGCATCGCCCCTGTGCTTGCAGACCTGTATTGGCACCTGGTCCACCATTGTCTGGATTTTAATATTCTTATCCTTATGTTTAATGTCTGAAATTGGTGCAGGAGTCTTATTTCTATATTGAAATCTTTATTAAAGTTAAAGATGTGATTTCAAGTGTGATTCATTCCATCCTGAGATGTAACATTCACAACGAGGGAAATTCGGAGATATTTAGGATTCTGTCTTGGCATTTGCTGCAGCTGATATGTCTGCAGTCCAGAGAATTGAGCTGTTTGATCTGACGGGTAATGTCAGTCCCATCAGTGCGAAAAGGAAAGTGTGGCTGGAGGATTTTTAAGCGTATGCTGATAATCGCAGTTTGTTTTTGGATGGGGCGACCGAGGTGCAGAAATCACAGCGATAGGCCTTAGTACTGTTCAATGAAGGTGCTTCAGTGAGGGAGACTTTCAAGATGTTGCCTGACACAGGAGAAAAGGTGGATTCTGAATGTGCAGTGAAAGCTTTGAAGTACCATTATGTGGTGACACCAAATGCCACGTTCCAAAGGCATGATTTTCATCAAATGAGACAGAAAGAGAGCTAAAAAGTAGACCAATTTGTGACTCGTTGAGGCAGGTGTCAGATGGATGCAATTATGTTGCCAGATAATAGATCAGGTGGTCCAACATTGCAAGGTGGATAAGTTGAAGCATAGGCTGCTGGAAAGACGAGGTGACTTAACGTTGGATGACATTTGAAGATAGAGGCTGCATTGGAAGCAGTGGATGGACAAGTTCACAGCATGGTTCCATTTCTGCCATCAGCAGGACAAAATCTGAGGTTAATTGAGTGACACAACAGAATCCAGGTACGCGTAAATGTAAACAGCAAATCTCTGAGAGAGAGTGTTTCAGATATGGCGACTTGGGGCACTATGGAACAGATGACTGCTGCCCTGCCAAGGGAAAGATATGTAGAAAATGTAGGGGCAGAGACCAGTTTGCCAAGAAATGCAGAAACAAAGCTGAACAGAGTAGCAAGCCTGGCAAACCATGTAAAGAAAAGAGAGATGAAAGTAGTACAACGTGAGACGAGTTGAAGAAGATGCAGTGAGTGAGTGCATGAATAACAATTGTGGATACATATTTTCTGTTAATAGAAGCAACCATAAGAAAGTTCCAGTGATTGTTGGGGGTGTTGAAGTTAACATTATTGTTGATTCAAATAGTGACAGTAATGTCATCAGCAGAGCACTGTGGGATGAACTGAAGACAAAGAGAATCAAGTGCATATTGCGAAAATGTGTCAAAAAGCTTTATCCGTACACATCTAAAACCCCACTTCAAACTGCTGTATGATTCATAACGAGTGTAAGAGCTGGAGATCAGAGTGTGGAGGCAGAATTTGTAGTGATTGAGGAGGATGATGAGCCTCTTCTGAGTAGAGTAACTGGCCAAGCCTTGAGGGTACTACACATTGGATTGAAAGTGAATTCTGTGAAATCCTATTCAGAGCTTCGAGAGGAGTTTGGACCAATGGTTTCAAGGAATTGGGAAGTTGCACAACTGCCAAGTGAGATTAACAATTGATGAGAATGTGAAGCCTGTAGCTCAGCCTGAACACAGAACACCTTTTGGTCTGAGAGGGAAAGTTGAGGCAAAGATCAAGGAATTGGTTGACCAAGACATCATAGAGCCAGTTGAAGGACAAACACACAGATCTTCACGAGAGAAGGAATCATTTGTGCGGTTTGTGGCAGTTCATGCTACACCCAGAGCAATGACAACTAGAGAGATTGAAAGACAGTCAGAAGAAGAGCCAGAATTGAATGACATCAAACAGAGAATCCAAGCTGGAAATTGGGATAATTGCCCATTCAGAGCATACATTATTATACCAGATGAACTGTGCACATTTGGGAAGCTTATTCTCAAAGGTAACAGACCTATGGTGCTTATGCCTAGACTGGTGATGCTGGCTCATGAGGGTCGCTTGGGAGTGGTTGGTACTAAGCAAAACTTACAAACCAAAGCATGGTGGCCAGGGATGGAGAAAGATGTGGAACAGTTTGTCAAAACATGTCATGGATGTCAACTTTTCAGTAGACCCAATCCACCAGAACCATGGGAGGATGTAGTAGTTGACTTCTTAGGTCCATTTCCATCAGGAGAGGCCATACTAGTGATGATTGACTATTAAAGCCGTTATTATGAGTATGTGGTAATGATGTCTACAGTGGCAGAGAAAATGGTGTTTGCATTGACTGAAATATTTGCAAGGCATGGTCTACCAGTCACTTTGTAGTCAGACAATGGGCCACAATTAATTTCACAGACCTTTACAGATTACATGCAAGTCACAGGAATTCACCATCACAGAGTAACACAGGCAAATAGGGAAGTGGAAAAACAAGACCAATCCTTAGAGAAACGGATGAGGATTGTTCAGGTTGAGGATAAAGACTGGAAGGAGGTGCTGTTGTCATATGTGCCCATGTATAGAGCAACTACACACACAAAACAATGGGAAAAACCTTAGCTGAGTTGGACACAAAATACGCACCAAGATACCAGAACTGAGGGACATTAGAATTGATCAGGAAGTTCGAGATCATTATGCTGAGAAAAAGTGTGCTGCAAAGTTTTATGCTGACCACAGAAGGAGAGCTAGACAGTCTGATGTGATACCAGGTGATGAAATATTGCTGAGACAGGAGAGTCTGAGTGAGATGGATACACCATATTATCCTAGCTATACACTGTTGTTGCCAAGAAAGGAAACAGTGTGACTGTGCAGTCGCTAGAAAGAGTACTGTATGACAGAAATTCTTCATGCTTTAAAAAATATCATGATGACAAAGACACAACAGCAGATGAACCACATGTAGGAGCTGAGGCGAAGCTGACATTCAGCAATTCAGATATCCAAGCCAGTGATGCTGTTGGCAGGCAGACAGCTTGTTATCCAGAGGGAGAGACATTGGTTCCAGAGGGTCCAATGATATTTCTGAATCCTGACATGGTGACAAGAATTCCTGAGATAACAGGAAGACCATGGCATTAGAGGAGACCACCAAAACAATATGAAGTTTATGTTAGTGATTATGTTCAAAAATCATGGACATATTTTCATTTGATAAGGGAGGAATGTTGTGATTGTATGTGTGGGCTTGAGCAATAGACAATGTATGGTACTTGGAAGGGAACTGAAAGCAGCTTTGTGCTTTGGGGAAAACACCTGACCTGGGGGTTATTGTAAGGTCAAATAGCTTTGTAGTCACAGTGACAGCAGTAAGCAAGAACTCTACAGAAGTCTTTAATAAAACACTTGTTAAATCTTTGTTAAAGTTAAAGCTGTAATTTCAAGTGTGATTCATTTCAGCTTGAGATGTGACAGCCAGGGCCACCTAAAAAAAAGAGCCCTATTAACTTGGGTGGCACACTGGTGCAGTGGTTAGCACTGCAGCCTCATAGCTCCAGTGACCCTGGTTTGATTCTAGGTACTGTCTGTGTGGTGTTTGCAAGTTCTTCCTGTGACCACGTGGGTTTTTGCCGGGTGCTCCGGTTTCCTCCCACAACCAAAGACTTGCAAGTTGAGAGGTAAATTGGCAAATATAAATTGCCCCTTGTATAGGTAGGTGGTAGGGGAATTGAGGGAAGGTGGGGATATGGTAGGAATATGGGATTAATGTAAGATTAGTATAAATGGGTGGTTGATGGTTGGCACAGACTCAGTGGGCCAAAGGGCCTGTTTCAGTGCTGTATCTCTAAATAATAAAAAATAATAATAATTTAGCCATGGCCCAAATTCCCACACAGATGTAGCAAGGGATTCTGCCCTGCTAAACTGATAATTGTTGTGTCCATTTTAGGTCCATAAATTGTGTAGAATGATGTTAAATTTAAACCCCTATGTACTGCAAAATAATTCATTCTATATGAAATGTGTTGGGATGTTTCTGAGATATTGAATTCAAATATTTAAATGCAAAGCTCCTTTGTTTTTGTATAAACCTGTTGATCCATTGGAAAATGAGGAAGAATAAGGTGACCTTGGATTACCCGTGAGCAATGTTCCTCTAGGAATGAATGAATAATTAAGAACAGCATTTCCTTTAGGGACTCCAAAGATTGGAATTTTAATATCTGCAATAGGTTGGCTTAAAGAAAGCAGCTGCATGTTATCAGATATGCATTTAACAAGACAGCTATGCCATTACTTACGATGTAAGAAACAAACTTTGCTGCAATTTGCATATATTAGGATATTGGTGAAGACTTGTATCAGGAATGTATACATATCTTCTTTGTGCTGTACTGCAGATGGGAGACATTCTATATAATGAAGCTGCCCGATTGAAGAATGTTAAACAAGCTTTTTTTTTACTGACCCTTAAATGTACTCTGTAAAATAACAACTACTTTTTCAAATTATTTTCTTCATTGATCTATTTATAGAACAGGTCACAAAGCTGTGGGAAGTAAATCTTCCAGCTGAGGCTGTACTGGGATTTGAATTGTAATACACAGCACTATGTTTCACAGGTCAGTGCAATGTTCAACTGCAGCAGGTCAAATCAATTCTAACAATCAGAAGAAAAGATTATGTGCATCTGCCTCTTGGCTGTTAAACTTTCAGATGTCTCTACTTTTTCTAAGAGCTCTCAATGGTTTATAAGAAAGACCAGTGAATAAAAAGGTATTTAAAAAATTCCAGTTAGCTATTTTCTTCATCCTTTTTCCCACAAAATTATCAAAACTGACATCCATTGCTACTAAAAGCAATAGAACTTTCTGGGTTATTGAAAAAAGAAAGACTTGCATTTATATGGCACCTTTCATGACCTCAAGATGTACCAAAGCACTTTACAACCAATGAAGTACTTTTTTTTGAAGTGTGGTCACTGGTGTAATATAAGAAACACGGCAACTAATTAGCGCACAGCAAGCTCCCACAACAGCAATATGATAATGACCAGATAATCTGTTTTTTGTGATGTTGAATGAAAGCTTACTATTGGCCAGGACACCAGGGATAACTCCCCTGCTCTTCTTCAAAATAGTACATGGGAATTTTTAAGTCCACTTGACAGAGTAGATGGGATCTCGGTCTCATCCAAAAGACGGCATCTCTGTCAGTACCACACTGGAGTGTCAGCCTAGACTTTTGTACTTAAGTTTCTTGAGTGGTACCATGAACCATGCATGACTTTTTGATTCACAGGCGGGAGTGCTACCAACTGAGCTATGGCTGACACTATGGAATGAAAGGTTTGAACGTTTCTCTGCCAGTCAAGTTATTTATTACTGCGTTATCTTTTAATGTACAATTGCTAATAACCATTCAACTGTAGTTTATCTTCAAAAGTGAGGGATACAAATGTGTAATTGTAATTGCTTCATTTTGAATTACAGTTCTATCAGTGACTACCTTTGAAAAGATAATAATGACCTGAAACTCTTTGGATTGAGGTACTTGGCCCCAAATGCCATAAATTAGACTGTTGTGCTTCCTAATTCTCCACTGACGGATGTACGCCAAAATATGCTGAAGGCCTAATTTGAATAAATCACAGCAAGGCTAGCAGCAAATTGAAGCAAAGCAGTCAATGGATATCTCTGCCGCAGAGGGAATCCAGTCGACTTGCATTGCTCAAGTTGTCAATAATTTAATTTATTTATTCCCCTGCTTACAGGCAGCTGCTCGGAATAACTAAAGGTTCCCTGAACCAATATGGTGGTCAACACACTTGCAGGAGAAATCTGGTGCAAGAGATCATGACCCAAAATTAATCCCCCAATGTCAATTTTACACCTAATCAATGGCCGCAACATTGTAGAATTTAGCTACTGAAGTCTCTACACTAGCAGCTTTTCTCCATATTATTATATTGTGTTTTGTCAAAAAAGAGCTGTGGAATTTATGAATTTCATCTACATTGCATTTAAAGTAATAAAGATAAGTGATCTTAAAATAGAAAAACAATATGGCACACATATTTCTACACAATACACTTTGGCTAGAAATAATTTGTTGTAAGACAGATGTGTAATTTGAAACCCTACTCCTTTGAGTGTGTGCCATGAAGCCTTCTAGGAAATGTTACTTGGCAATGGCAATTATCATTGGTCATAGGAGTTTGTTTAGTTGTTACAGACAGGTGGGAGATGGTGTGGGTGACTTCCACTTTTCACCTCTTAACTCACCACAGATGGTGTTTTTTTCAAAAATAGTGTTTTAGTCCCTGAGTGTTTAAGGGTCAAATAAACAGACAAATGATAGGTTTTTGTGTAGGTTTAAAAAGAAAGATAACTATTGTCATGAAGACCCCCACCTGCCAAGAATGAGGCATATTAATTTTGTCATATGAACATTAATTTTAAACTGTTGCTGGCATGAAGAAATGACTTGTTTAAAGAGATCACCAGACATTTGGCTGGAGGACATTTGCATACTAAGAGACAGTGCTTGGAGAAGCAAAGAACTACTCCCTGGTCCAATTGCCCCAAATGGATTTTGATCACCAGACATTGAAGGTATATGAAAGCTTGCATTCCATGGTCTGCTAAGATAATAGAACACACAAATGCAGGAGTGGTTAAACCAGCTGGTCACATGACTAACCTGCTGGTCCAGGCTTTTTGAACCAGACACAGGACAGCTTGAAGACAGACTGCTGATTGTAACTGAACCTGGAACAAGAGAGCCTCTCTCCTGGCTGGTTCTCTCTCGCTTTCTCACAGACCTCTGGACCCACTGAAGTCACTTGAACCTCAAGAGAGAGAAAACTCCTACATCAAAACAAGTTAAAGCATGCACTGGGCCCCAATGAACAGCAAGACTTACCGGCAACCAAAGACTCCACATTGAGCTCAAAGGATCATAAATAATTACCAGATATTGCCTCAAACTTTTCCCCTTTATTCCTTCTACTGTTTCTGTCTCTATCTGCGTGTGTGTTTGTCGTGTGTGCATGCTAGCGTGGTCACGTCGTGTATTTTTTAGAATTAGAATTAGAATATTACAGCGCAGTACAGGCCCTTCAGCCCTCGATGTTGCGCCGATCATCTGACCTACACTATTCCATTTACATCCATATGTCTATCCAATGACCACTTAAATGCCCTTAAAGTTGGCGAGTCTACTACTGTTGCAGGCAGGGCGTTCCACGCCCCTACTACTCTCTGCGTAAAGAAACTACCTCTGACATCTGTCCTATATCTTTCACCCCTCAACTTAAAGCTATGTCATTAACTGAATTAGAGTTTAAGATTAATAAATATCCAGCTTTCTTGTTTAAATCTAAGAAAACCTGTCGGATTTATTTCTTTGCCTTACCATTGGAAAGCAGTGAACAAAGATTCACTGAGGGGGAGCTAAAACACGATGTTTTTAAAAATTAAACACTGTTACGGTTAAACCAGGCAAAGGCTGAGACGGAACCCCTAGACCCCTTTCTCACCTGGTCGTAACACTATTTATTAAACAATACACAAGAATGTTCGGAACCTCACCCAATCACATATGCATACATGTGTACACACACAAGAAAAGATAGAGATTAGAGGTTAGCATGCATTTAAGTCTGATTGTTGTAAAAAAAAATCACTTTGAAACCTTCTTGGTTTCCAGGAGGAATCTTTTTAAGTGTTGCAGGGCTGATGTTCCTTTCCTTGGTTCCCTGAAGTACTGCAGATTCCTTTGCTTATGACTCAGTCAAAATCAGTGAATAATCGCGTTAACATTTCTCAGATGGGGAGGTTTCAAGGTCACCTTCGCAGTCTCTGCCTCAATGGTTTAAATGTGTTATAGGCAGAGTCCTCTTCTTGGCTGGAATGGATCTCTCAGCTGCTGGCTTTCTGTCTCTCTCTCTCTCTCTGGCTGTCTTTCAAGGTAATCGATATTTTATGAAAAAATTTTATCAAGTTTGGTTTTGGTCAGATGACCACAGATGGTCTCCCCTGGTGTGTTCATCCCATGTCTTTGAAGACGTGGCCATTGTTACACAATGGGGTTTGAATGTGGCTTATCTTGATAAAGTGGTGTTATGTCCCATCTTATGTCCCATCGTGGCTTTG
Source organism: Heterodontus francisci (assembly GCF_036365525.1). Classification (NCBI taxonomy): domain Eukaryota; kingdom Metazoa; phylum Chordata; class Chondrichthyes; order Heterodontiformes; family Heterodontidae; genus Heterodontus; species Heterodontus francisci. The sequence continues at coordinate 132,552,245 of NC_090374.1, read as the reverse complement.
AATCTGGAAGTGCCCTGTCGGTGAAGGTCTTTGTCAATCCAATTCCTGAAGATCGAAGCCATTTAGCATTGAATTGCCTGTTTAACATTTTAATGTGCCCTCCCAAAACCAGTCCAGACATGATGATGGGTTTTAGTCTCTAACAGTCACGATGTATATTTGCAGTCTGCAGCAAAATGGAAAAATATGAAGGCATTGGAGAGAGTGCAGAAAAGATTCACAAGAATGGTTCCAGGGATGAGGAACTTCATTTATGAAGCTAGATTGGAGAAGTTGGCATTGGTTTCCTTGGAGAACAGAAGGCTGAGAGGTGATTTAATAAAGGTATTCAAAATCACGAGGGGTGTGGACAGAGTAGCTAGGGAGAAACTGTTCCCACTCGTGAAAGGATCAAGAACAAGAGGGCACAGATTTAAGGTAACTGCCAAAAAAAGCAATGGCAACATGAGGAAAAAAGTTTTCATGCAGCGAGTGGTTAGGATCTGAATGCACTGCCAGAGAATGTGGCGCAGGCAGGGTCAATTGAGGCATTCAAGAGGGCATTAGACAGTGATCTGAAAAGGAAGAATGTGCAGGGTTATGGGAAGAAGGCGGGGGAATGCCACTAAGTGAATTGCTCGTTCGGAAAACCGGTGCAGACGCGATGGGCTCAATGGCCTCATTCTGTGTTGTAACAATTCTATGATTCTGTGATTCTGTGAAAATGTGTCCATTTTCTGGCGTTTAATTCACCAGTTCATTTTTATAGTTCATAACTGCCCCAGTTCACTTCATAGTCTATAATGGATCTATATGTGAGAGTGACACAGTGGACATCTCCTTGAGCTTGGCTGAGACATTTTACATCTTCACCCTTAGGTGTAAAGCTACAAAAATATCTAAAAGTTTAGGTGAATGAAACATAACACTACTGTCGTTTACTGACTCGATATACTAAACCAGTGGTTCGCAATGTGTGGTCTGTGGACTCACCCAAAATGCAAGTCACTGACGTGCAATGTCACGGCCGAGATCATAAGAGGGAATAGGCCACTGTATTATGCCAAAATATTCTTCCTTAGATTTAGGGATACTTGTTGTTTGAGCATAAAGTGGGTGCACCCAATTGGAAAATTGGATGGGGATCTGCTATGTCAATATCTGCCCATTTTGCCTGTTTCAATTCTCCAAATGGGATTTAAAGTGGTAAAGGAATCTCTTGGCATAGCAGTCAGATGGAAATTAATGCATAGTGACGTGATGATGTCACACACCTAATATTTTTTCATTCTACCCATTTCACTTTTTCTATTACCTGTCCTTATAAACTCACCATTCTGGGCTAAGAGGGGTTGTTCTCCAAATGGAAATCAGTTTGAAGAATTAGAAATAAAGTTGCAACATTGACTTTTTTGAGGTTTTGTTCTGTTGCTACTGAGCTCTGCTGAAAGATACAAGGGGGGATTTTTTTTGGCCATTTTCCTTTGAGACGAGTAATACTCCCGGAAGCGATGGCTTAACGGTTGAGTTGTATTCGGCCCTGTGGGATTGGGTCGGCCCGGACCTGCTGGAAGTATACAAGAGTATGCTCCTGGCCGGCAGCATGTCAGAATCCATGAGGAAAGGCATCATCACCCTCATCTACAAGCGGAAGGGGGAGAGGGCAGAAATCAGAAATTGGCAGCCCATCTCACTGCTTAATGTTGACTACAAGATTCTGTCCAAAGTCATAGTCAGTCGAGTCAAATCTGCTCTGGAGTTGGTGATCCACCCTGATCAGACCTGTACTGTACCCAACAGGAAGATCTCCGATAGTCTTGCGCTACTCAGGGATACGATCGTCTATGTATGGGACAGGAGGGTGGACACCTGCCTCATCAGCCTGGACCAGGAGAAGGCTTTTGACAGGATATCGCACACCTACATGATGGACGTGTTTTCCAAAATGGGGTTTGGGGAGGGAATCTGCAATTGGATCAAACTGCTCTACACAAACATCAGTAGCACAGTCTCAATCAATGGGTAGGAATCAGAAAGTTTCCCGATCCAATATGGAGTCAGACAGGGCTGTCCTCTCTCCCCTGTCTTGTTTGTTGGCTGTATTGAACCCTTTGCTGAGTCTATTAGGAAGGATGCGAGCATAAGAGGGGTGACAATACCAGGCAGTGGAGGCACTCAGGTTAAAACCTCCCTGTACATGGATGACGACGCCGTCTTCTGCTCGGATTCGCTGTCTGTGCGCATACTGATGAGCATCTGCGACCAGTTCGATCTGGCCTCGGGAGCCAAAGTTAACCACGGCAAGAGCGAGGCCATGTTCTTTGGGAACTGGGCTGACCGATCCTTTGTCCCCTTCACCGTCAGGTCAGACTACCTGATGGTGCTAGGGATATGGTTCGGAAGGGCCTGGGCGTGCACCAAAACCTGGGAGGAGCGAGTAGCCAAGGTATAACACAAGCTGAGCATGTGGGGGCAGCGATCTCTTTCCATTGTGGGTAAGAACCTGGTCATTAGGTGCGAGGCGCTCACGTTGTTGCTGTACGTGGCGCAGGTCTGGCCCATACACCACTCCTGTGCTGTGGCGGTCACCCGAGCCATTTTCCTCTTCATCTGGGGATCCAAACTGGACCGGGTCCGGAGGGACGCGATATTCAAACCTCTGGATAAGGGCGTGAAAAATGTACCCAATGTCGCCCTCATCCTGATGACTACCTTCGTGTACGGCTGCATCAGGCTGTGTGTAGACCTCCAGTACTCAAACTCCAAGTGTCACTACGTGCTGAGGTTCTATCTGTCCCCGTGTTGCGAAGGATGGGCCTGGTCACATTGCCGTGGAACACTCCATCCAGTTGGACTGTGCCGTACCACCTATCCTTCGTGGAAAAGTTTCTGTGGAAAAACACCTTTGACCACCAATGCATCAGGCAGTGGTCTGCACAGAATGTCCTCAAGGCCCTACGGGAAAAGGAGATGGTGGATCCTGTCGGATGGTTCCCCGAGCAGACTGCCAAAGTCATTTGGCGGAATGCCTCATCACCAGAACTTTCAAACAAGCACCAAGATGTAGCTTGGCTGGTGATGAGAAGAGCCCTCCCCGTCAGATCCTTCCTGCACGCCCGAAGTCTCACCCCCTCTGCACAATGCCCTTGCGGTGGCTGTGGTGGGGAAGAAACAGTTGCCCACCTCCTTCTGGATTGTGTCTTTGCAAAACAGGTGTGGAAAGAGATGCAGTGGTTTTTGTCGAGGTTCATTCCAAGCAGCTCTGTAACACAGGAGTCTGTGCTCTATGGGCTGTTACCAGGGACGCACACTGAGATAAACATCAACTGCTGCTGGAGGACTATCAATTCGGTGAAAGACACCCTTTGGTCTGCCCGAAACTTGCTGGTATTCCAGTGCAAAGAGTTGTCCACGACCGAATGTTGCAGACTGGCACATTCCAAGGTCCAGGACTACGTGCTGAGGGACGCACTAAAGATTGGGGCAGCCGCAGCAAAGGCTCAATGGGGAAAGACCACTGTGTAAGGTCCTCCCACCAAGCTGAACTGAGGGGCTGGATCCATGGGAAACCCCTCGAACTGTATGGGAAAATTTTCATTTGCTGTAAAATGTATATGGCATGAAAAATGAAATGGAAGGGTTGTGAGGCAACTCACTCCTGCATTGAAGGAAACTGACCTCCTTTGCACTGTTTGTAATTTTTGACTTGGTGCTGTTTAGAACTGTTTTTTCATGTATTTATTTACAGATTTTTATGAATAAAGTATATTTTGGAAAAAAAAATCAAAGGCCCTTGATGTGGCTGTGGTGGGGAAGAAATGGTTGCCCATCTCCTTCTGGAATGTGTCTTTGCAAAGCAGGTGTGGAAAGAGATGCAGTGGTTTTTGTCGAGGTTCATCCAAGCAGTTCTGTAACACAGGAGTCTGTGCTCTACGGGCTGTTCCCAGGGACTCACACCGAGATAAACATCAACTGCTGCTGGAGGACCATCAATTCGGTGAAAGACATTCTTTGGTCTACCAGAAACTTGCTGGTCTTCCAGTGCAGAGTTGTCCATGACCGAGTGTTGCAGAATGGCACATTCCAAGGTCCAGGACTACGTGCTGAGGGACGCACTAAAGCTTGGGGCAGCCGCAGCAAAGGCTCAATGGGGAAAGACCACTGTGTCAGGTCCTCCCGCCATATGAACTGAGGGGCTGGACTCATGGGAAACCCCTCAAGCTGTATACACCAAATATGGGTTTGCTGTAAAATGTACATGGCATGTAAAATGGAATGGAAGGGTTGTGAGGCAACTCACTCCTGTATTGAAGAAAACTGATTTCCTTTGCACTTTTTGAAATGTCAACTTGGTGCTGTTTTGAACTGTGTTGTAATGTATTTTTTACAGATTTTTATGGATAAAGTATATTTTTGAAAAAAAAATCAAAGGCACAGGATTTTCATCATCTGCTCAGATCAGCTGTTGGTTCTTAGACTGATGAGCGACCAGTTCGAACTGGCCTCGGGAGACAAAATAATCGCAGCAAGAGCAAGGCCGTGTCCTTTGGGAACTGGGCTGACCGATCATCCGTCCCGTTTGCTGTCAGGTCAGACTACCTGAAGGTCAGGGGATGTGGTTCAGAGGGATCACGTTGTGTGCCATAAACTAGAATGAGTGAGTAGCCTGGTGAAACAGAAACTGGGAATATGGGAATTATGCTCCCTCTCCATTGTGGCTCATACTCCACTTCTGTGCCACGACAGTCACCCAAGCCATCATTAACTTTGTCTGGAGATTGAAAATGGAGGTGTCCACAGGGACATGAAATACAAATCTTTAGATAAAGAGGGGATAAGCATACCCAACAACGCCCTCATCCTGATGGCCACCTTTGTGTGCGGCTGCATCAAGCTGTGCATTGACACTCGGTAGGCAAACATCAAGTGTCACTACATGCTGAGGTTCTATCTGACCCCAGTGTTACAAAGGATGGGTCTGGCCACATGGTCGCGGAACGGTCCATTCAGTTGCATCGTGTCATATCAGCTGTCCCTTGTGAAAAAGTTTGTGCAGAAAAATACCTGTGACTACAAGTTCATAAGGCAGTGGTCCACACATAACATCCTCGAGGCCCTGCAGGTAAAGGAGATGGTGAATCCTGTCGGATGGTTCCTTGAGCAAACTGTCAAATTCATTTGGCAAAATGCCACATTGCCAGAACTTTCAAACAAGCACCAAGAGGTAGCTTGGCTGGTGGTGAGAAGGACCCTCCCTGTCAAATACTTCCTGCATGCCCGGAGTCTCACCTCCTCCACATGCTGCTCTCGAAGTGGCTGCAGTGGGGAAGAGACGGTCACCCACCTCCTTCTGGAATGTGTCTTCACAAAGCAGGTCTGGAAAGAGATGCAGTGGTGTTTGTTGGGGTTCATACCAAGCAGCTCTGTAACGCAGGACTCAGTGTTCCACGGGCTGTTCCCAAGGATGCACACCAAGATAAACATCAACTCGGTGAAAGACACACTTTGGTCTGCCCAAAATTTGCGGGTCTTGCAGTGCAAAGAGCTGCCAATGACCGAGTGCTGCAGATTGGTACATTCCAAGGTCCAGGATTACTTGCTGAGGGATGGACTAAAACTTGGGGCAGCTGCCTCAAAGGCTCAATAGGGAAAGGTCACTACATCAGGCCCTCCCGCCATAGTATACTGAGGGGCTGGAAACTGTGTAAAACCCCTTGGGCTGTGTGCACCAGAGAATGTTTGGCATGAAATGTAAATGTACATTGTAAATCAAACCTGTAATGGCAAGCGTAGTGAGATATCACATGTACTATATTGAAACTGATCAGTATGGTACTTTATATAACGTCAAATTTGAACTATTGTGTAATGTACTTTTACAAAGTTTATGGATAAAGTATATTTTTGAACAAAGAAAGGCACAGGATTTTTTAGGCCCATTTTGCACCATTGAATTGCTTCCCTGAGTTCCCTCACGCTTTCTTGAGCCTTCCTGTGATCTGCCTGCTGTGTCTGCACTGGTCCTCATTTGCATATTTTGGAATGAGGACCAGTGGCATCGCAACTGGTGGTTCACTGAGTCGGCACTGCTTTGTACACTGGGTAAGGTGGTCTGAGAGTTATGAAGTGCAACAGTTGCCAGGATCAATTGCTATAGCTGGAAATAAGAAATATTTGAGCCTGAAGAGTGTGCAAAGACTAAACACTGTTTTCTACATCTGGGAAATGTTGTTTTAAAGTGATTATTTTTTATTTTTGATGACAAATAACCGCATTTGCTTCTGACTCTTGTTACAGACAGGTGGGAAATGATAGGGCTGGTTCTCCTACTTCACCTCTCAACTGACGGAAGACAGTGGACTGGATTTTAAGAAGCCCTTGATGTCGGGATCCGTGGCGGGGTGCCTGAAGATGCCCCGATGAGGCCCACCACGGACCTTGACGCTGGCAGGGTCCAGCCTGATTCTCCTGGCGGTGGCGGGGCAACATGGCGGCCTCCAGGCCGCTCAGCAACGGGAGCACAATCACCAAATGCTAATAATATAAATTAATAGATTAACATGTACTTACCATTAATCTTGATGTCCTGCTGCGATCTTCAGCCCCGCGGCCAGCATTGCTGTGTCTTCAGATCCCCGTCCGGGGAAATGAGGCGCAACACTGGTGGGGAGGGGATTGAAGGTAAGTTTCTCAGTGTGGGAGGTGGGGTACGGGGTCAAATTAACATCATGGTTGTAGGGGATGGTGGAAAGGGTTGAAGTTTTAAGTTTGTGCAGGTTGTGGGGGCGGGAAGATCAGATGGTAAAGGTAAGTGTTTTGTGGGGGGACAGATAATTGATTTAGTTGTTATTGGGGGTGGGAGAGAGTCAAAAGAAATGTATTTATTTAATTTAATTAAATCTTTCTTTAAATATTTAAATATGCCAGTAGGGCTAACAGCCCTTTAAAAATGGCGTCAGCGCCTGCACATAGGCAGTTGACGCCATTGCCGGGGACGGACAGCCCATCCCCTCCATGTGATTGGGGGGGGGGGGGGGTGGGTGGCGGCCCGCCCCAGCTATTTAAATGAGCCACCGCGCTCGGAATCACGGCACCTCTCTGGTGGGTGACCCGCACAGGTGGGCTGAGGCGGGCTTATAAAATTCAGCCCAGTGTTTTTATTAGAATTGTGTTTTAACCCTTGAGCATTTTAATGGTCAAGAAACAGTTAAATGACAGGGTTTCTTGTTGTTTTAAAGAAAGATAAATGTTTATTAAAAAACACCGGAAAATATTCACAAATTCACCCATTCTCACATGCACACATGCACCCACACAAGAAAAGTTAGAGATTAAAAGTTAGCATGCATTTAAATCTGATGGTTTTAAAAAGAGTTCATTGTGAAATCTTGTTTGTCTCCCTGGGAGGAAAATTTTACAATGGTACAGGCCTGTTTCTCCCTAATCCTGGTTCACTGGCATCAAACTTTGGAAAGTTTGAGGTGGATGGATTCTCTGCTGCAGACGTCTTTGGTCAAATCAGTTTAATGGCGAAAGTCCTGTTACAATTTCTCAGGTAGGGAGTTTCAAAGGTCACCTTTTTGTCTCTGCCTCGAAGTAGTTTACAGATGGTACTCTGACAGGGTCCTTCTTCTTGCTGGAATGGGTCTCTCTCTTCTGGCTTTTTCTGCCTTTTTGAACAATGTCTCCTGTTAAAACCCCTTATCAGGTCAGGTGACCAAAGATTCTCTCCCATTGTGTTTTCATAAATCATGTTTGGTGGTGTGGCCATTGTTAGACAATGGATTTGGCTGTTGCTCATCTCTATGCCATCTTGATAAAATGGTATTTTTTCATATCTTTTATCCTGAGTTTGAGTCTGGAGTCTCCATGTCTGCCAAGTTATTGTGAGCCCAACTTGTTGAAGAGGGGTACCCATTAACATTGAATGGGCCAGTTACATTTCTAATGCTTTCTTCAACACTTGACCAGTCATGACGATTGGTTCAGGGTTCCAGCAGGTACAATGTATATTTGCAGTTCAGGAGAGGTCACCTGACCTCTTACTCCATCTTGTTTTGCAGCAAAAGTTGTCAATTTTCAGTTCAATACATCAGTTCATTTTATAGCTCATAATTTCTCCTTGTGTGAATATGACACTCTTTGTTACAGGATCAGCCCACCAGCATATCCATACCCTCTCCCACACCCGCCAGCCCTCTATCTCTAGCCAGTACTTCTCAAGAACAGGTATGACATTCCCTACGGGCATTGCACTCCATGCCATTATCATGGACAAGGAAGAGGGACAGCACAGAATGGAGCAAAGAAGAGTCCAGCAGTAGTTAAGGAGGATATAACCCAGCAGGTATTACTCCACCTATAGATTAGACATGGAGTTATGGTATTATGAAGGCCATTTTGAGGAGAGGTGCATAGAGTGTGCTTCAAGGTGACCTCAAGCCACACACATCTGCCTACAGTGTTCTTGCAGTGGCTATGAAGGAGCATATTGTCCTCAACCTCTATGGCACAGGATTATTTCAGATATTCATAGGTGAAGCATGAGCATATATTCATCAGGTGACTGTGACTGTGACTGTGACTCTCCTTTTGCATTACAGCAAGACAGCAGCTATCATTATATAGTTTTGTGTGGTTGCTGGTTTCCCAAGGTTCAAATGTAATCAATGACACCTACTCAAGGTGTCCATTCAATTATGTCAACAACAAGGGCTTCCACTCTGTCGATGCCCAGCCTGTACATTATGCACATTATGTAGAAAGTTATCATGATGCTTTCTTTCTTCATAATTCAGCCTCCAAGATGTCTTCATTGGAAGAGAATCAAATCAACAGATGGCTTCTGGGTGACGAAGCCTATCATCTACTCCCATGGCTAATGATGACAATAACAGTGGCCTGTACAGCAGCAGAGGAGGCTACAAAGAGGCACATGCCTTAATGAGACTAGTCATCAGGTGGCCACTGGAGTGTTAAAACCACATTTTCACTGCCTGAACTGGTCAGAAGTGGCACTGAAGTAAGCTCCAGTTGGAGTCTCAAGAATAGTTGTAGCCTGCTGTTCCCTTCACAGCTTTGCAGCAGGAAGGGTTGAACTTTGACAAGACTGACAAGGAGGCTTTTGCTCCGGTGGAAATTGCAATTAAAGGAACATTGCCTCAAACCACTATCCCATCACACCACATGACAACACATCAGCCCTCTTTTGTCCTTACATGACTGTGCCAGTAGTCATCATCTGAGTGAATAAGTCAGCACAAAATGAATGCACCCATTCCTGTATTACTATAGCTTCCATGAATAACAAAGCACTGTCTCAATACAGTCTGGTTTAATCCAATAATTTGCAAATATTAACCATACTCTTCTCTAACACTCTACATTCCCTGAGTGTCTACTTGTGCCTTTCTATCACCTATTCTAGTTCTCTTCCTTAGTGTCACCTAAAGACCGAGAACACAGAGGGTGGTTAGCTCATCATGCTGTACAGAAGTGCCATTATGACAAAGCAGCTTTTCTGCTGAGAATTTCTCTATTTCTCTGCTTATTGGAGGAAGTAGCGAAGGGCCAACAGAGGGATGGCAGCCTGGTTAGTCTGCATCTGAGGCACTTAGCACCCACCCACTGGCGCTCCAGTATCGGAATAAACAGTTAGAGGCACCTGTACTTCCACTTGCTTGCAGAGCCTTTCTGCGGAGCCTTTGAATCAGCAGGGAAGCTATCAGAGTTACATCACATGATACAACCAGACCTGCAAATAAACTCTAGTACTGGTAGGCACACAACTTAAACTATGCCTGAAGGCATCAGAAATAACAGCCTATCAGCAGGGTATAGGTGTGTGAAACAAGGTTTCTCAAACATTGCAGTTCATCTCCTTTTTTATGGAATATCGACAGTTGTATGAGAAGGATCTGTGGCAGCATTTCTGAAACCATGGAGAGTTAACAGCTGTACCCATGAGATCCTGCGTGGTCAATTACTCAATTCCATTGCCTCTCTGAATCATAAAATATTATGTTTTATCATCATCAGCTACTCCTGCTTACTTACACTGTGCAAACACTCAGTGCATGCCTCTTCAGCTGACTTTGTATTTCCCTTAGGATGCACTTATCTGAGTTTGTGCTTGGGATGAAAAGAGTGAGTAATGTTGTTTTTCTGGAAGTGCATATACTTGAGCTTGGCTCTATTTCCTTGAGGTAATCTAGACAAAGAAAAGAACAGGAAGGTGATACAGATCTCCTGTTGAGCAGTCCTTACATATAGCTTCCGGGAGGAGTGACATGGTGCAGAATTTCATTATATGCTTTTCTGACAGCCAATGAGGAATATAGTAGGATAAGAATGCAGATAAAGAGCAGTTGTTGATGATGTTTTTTATCCGTTCATGGGATATGGGCGTCACTGACAAGGCTAGCATTCATTGCCAATCCCTAATTGCCCTTGAGAATGTGGTGGTGAGCTGCCTTCTTGAACCGCTGCTGTTCATGTGGGGTAGGTACACCCACAATGCTGTTAGGAAGGGAGATCCAGGATTTTGATCCAGCGACAGTGAAGGTGATATAGTTCCAAGTCAGGATGGTGTGTGGCTTGGAGGGGAACTTGCAGGTGGCGGTATTCCCATGCATTTGCTGCCCTTGTCCTTCTAGTTGGTAGAGGTCGCAAGTTTGAAAGGTGCTGTCTAAGGAGCCTTGGTGCATTGCTGCAGTGCATTTTGTAGATGGTCCACACTGCCCCCACTGTGCATCAGTGGTAAAGGGAGTGAATGTTTGTGGATGGGGTGCCAATCAAATGGGCTGCTTTGTCCTGGATGGTATCGAGCTTCTTGAGTGTTGTCGGAGCTGCACCGATCTAGGCAAGTGGAGAGTATTCCACCACACTCCTGACATGTAGATGGTGGACAGGCTTTGGGGACCTGCACTATAACCGGCAGGAAGATCTCTGATAGTCTTGCGCTACTCAGGGATACGATCGCCTATGTACGGGACAGGAGGGTGGACACCTGCCTCATCAGCCTGGACCAGGAGAAGGCTTTTGACAGGATATCGAACACCGACATGATGGACGTGTTTTCCAAAATGGGGTTTAAGGGGGGGGTGGAATCTGCAATTGGATCAAACTGCTCCACACAAACATCAGTGGCGCAGTCTCAATCAATGGGTGGGAATCGGAAAGTTTCCCGATCCAATCTGGAGTCAGACAGGGCTGTCCTCTTTCCCATGTCTTGTTTGTTTGCTGTATTGAACACTTTGCTGAGTCTATTAGGAAGGAAGCGAGCATAAGAGGGGTGACAATCCCAGGCAGTGGAGGCACTCAGGTTAAAACCTCCCTGTACATGGATGACGTCGCCATTTTCTACTCGGATCCGCTGTCTGTGCCAAGACTGATGAGCATCTGCTACCAGTTCGAACTGGCCTCGGGAGCCAAAGTTAACCACGGCAAGAGCAAGGCCATGTTCTTTGGAAACTGGGCTGACCGATCCTTTGTCCCCTTCACTGTCAGGTCAGACTACCTGAAGGCGCTAGGGATATGTTTCGGAAGGGCCGGGCGTGCACCAAAACCTGGAAGGAGCGAGTAGCCAGGTTACAACATAGGCTGAGCATGTGGGAGCAGCGATCTCTCTCCATTATGGGTAAGAACCTGGTCATCAGGTGCGAGGCGCTCACGTTGCTGCTCTATGTGGCGCAGGTCTGGCCCATTCCCCACTCCTGCGCTGTGGCGGTCACCTGAGCAATTTTCCTCTTCATCTGGGGATCCAAAATGGACCGGGTCCGGAGGGGCACCATGTTCAAATCTCTGGATAAGGGTGGGAAAAATGTACCGAACGTCGCCCTCATCCTGATGACCACCTTAGTGTGCGGCTGCATCAAGCTGTGTGTTGACGTCCAGTACGCAAACTCCAAGTGTCACTACGTGCTGAGGTTCTATCTGTCCCCGGTGTTGCGAAGGATGGGCCTGGTCACATTGCCATGGAACGCTCCATCCAGTTGGATTGTGCCGTACCACCTATCCTTTGTGGAAAAGTTTCTGCAGAAAAACACCTTTGACCACCAATCCATCAGGCAGTGGTCTGCACAGAATGTCCTCAAGGCCCTACGGGAAAAGGAGATGGTGGATCCTGTCGGATGGTTCCCCGAGCAGACTGCCAAAGGCATTTGGCGGAATGCCTCATCACCAGAACTTTCAAACAAGCACCAAGATGTAGCTTGGCTGCTGGTGAGAAGAGCCCTCGCCGTCAGATACTTCCTGCATGCCTGAAATCTCATCCCGTCCGCAGAATGCCCTCTAGGTGGCTGTGGTGTGGAAGAGACAGTTGCCCACCTCCTTCTGGAATGTGTCTTTGCAAAGCAGGTGTGGAAAGAGATGCAGTGGTTTTTGTCGAGGTTCATCCCAAGCAGCTCTGTAACACAGGAGTCTGTGCGCTACGGCTGTTCCCAGGGACGCACACCGAGATAAACATCAACTGCTGCTGAAGGACTATCAATTCGGTGAAAGACGCCCTTTGGTCTGCCCGAAACTTGCTGGTCTTCCAGCGCAAAGAGTTGTCCACGGCCGAATGTTACAGACTGGCACATTCCAAGGTCCAGGACTACGTGCTGAGGGACGCACTAAAGATTGGGGCAGCCGCAGCAAAAACTGAATGGGGAAAGACCACTGTGTAAGGTCCCCCCACCAAGCTGAACTGAGGGGCTGGATCCATGGAAAACCCCTCGAACTGTATCCGTAAAATTTTTGTTTGTTGAAAAATGTATAATGGCATGAAAAATGAACTGGTAGGGTTGTGAGGCAATTCACTCCTGTATTGAAGGAAACTGACCTCTTTTGCACTGTTTGTAATTTTTGACTTGGTGCTGTGTGGAACTGTTTTGTAATGTATTTTTTTTACAGATTTTTATGAATAAAGTATATTTTGGAAATAAAAAAAAGGAACTTGCAGATGGTGGTGTTCCCACATGTCTGCTGCCCTTGTCCTTCTAGTTGGTAGAGGTTGCAGGTTTGGAAGGTACTGTCGCAGGAGCCTTGGTGCGTTGCTGCTGTGCATCTTGTAGATGGTGCACACTGCTACCACTGTGCATCGGTGGTGGAGGGAGTGAATGTTTGTGGATGGGGTAACAATCAAGTGGGCTGCTTTGTCCTGGATGATGTCGAGCTTCTTGAGTGTTGTTTGAGTTGCACCCATCCAGGCAAGTGGAGAGTACTCCATCACACTCCTAACTTGTGCCTCTGACCTGCTCTTGTAGCCATGGTATTTATATGGCTACTCCATTTCAGTTTCTGGTCAATGATTACCCCAGGATGTTGATAGTGGGGGATTCAGTGATCGTAATGCCATTGAATGTCAATGGGAGATGATTAGATTCTCTCTTGTTGGAGATGGTCATTGCCTGGCACTTGGGTGGCATGAATGGTACTTGCCACTTAACAGCCCAAGCCTGGATATTGCCCAGGTCTTGCTGCATTTCTACACGGACTGCTTCAGGATCTGAGGAGTCACAAATGGTGCTGAACATTGCTCAATCATCAGTGAACTTCCCCACTTCTGACCTTATGATTGAAGGAAGGTCATTGATGAAGCAGCCGAAAATGGTTGGGCCTAGGACACTACCCTGAGGAACTCCTGCAATGATGTCCTGGAGCTCAGATGATTGATTACAACCACAACCATCTTCCTTTGCACCAGGTATAACTCCAACCAATTGACTCCAATTTTGGTAGGGTGCCTTGATGCCATAGTTAGTCGAATTCTGCCTTCATGTTAAAGGCAGTCACTCTAACTCATCTCTTGAGTTCAGCTCTTTTGACAATGTATGAACCAAGGCTGTAGTGAGGTCAGCAGCTGAGTGGCCCTGGCGGAACCAAAACGGAGCGTCTCTGAGCAGGTTATTGCTGAACAAGTGCCGCTTGATAGGACTGTCAGCAACACCTTCCATCACTTTACTGATGAATGAGAGTAGACTGATTGGGTGGTAATTGACCAAATTGGACTTGTCCTGCTTTTTGTGTATGGGACATACCTGGGCAATTTTCCACATTGCTGGGTAGATTGCTGTGTTGTAGATGTACTGGAACAGTTTGGCTAGGGGCGCGGCTAGTTCTGGAGCACATGTCTTCAGTACTATTGCTGGAATGTTGTCAGGGCCCATAGCCTTTGCAGTATCCAGTGCCTTCAGTCGTTTCTTGATATCACGTGGAGTGAATCGAATTGGCTTAAGACTGGCATCTGTGATGCCGGAGACCTCAGGAGGAGGCTGAGATGGATCATCCATTCAGCATTTCTGGCTGAAGAGTGTTGCAAATGCTTCAGCCTTATCTTTTGCATTAATGTGCTGGGCTCCCCCATCATTGAGGATGCAGATATTTGTGGAGCCACATCCTCCTGATAGTTGTTTAATTGTCCACCACCATTCACAACTGGATGTGGCAGGACTGCAGAGCTTAGATCTGATCCGTTGGTTATGGGATTGCTTAGCTCTGTCTATTGCATGCTGCTTCCACTGTTTGGCATGCAAATAGTCCTGGGTTGTAACCTCACCAGGTTGACACCTCATTTTGAAGTATGCCTGGTGCCGCTCCTGGCATGCCCTCCTGCACACTTCATTGAATCAGGGTTGAACCCCCGGCTTGATGGTAATGGTATAGTGGGGGATATGCCAGGCCATGAGGTTACAGATTGTGGTTGAATATAATTTTGCTGCTGCTGATGACCCACAGTGCCTCATGGATGCCAGTTTTGAATTGCTAGATCTGACCTGAATCTATCCCATTTAGCACAGTGGTAATGCCATTCAACACAATGGAGGGTATCCTCAATGTGAATACAGGACTTTGTCTCTATAAGGATTGTGCAGTGGTCACTCCTACCAAAACTGTCATGGGCTGATGCATCTGTGACCGGCAGATTGGTGAGGATGAGGTCAAGTATGTTTTTCCCTCTTGTTGGTTCCCTCACCACCTGCCGCAGACCCAGTATAGCATCTATGTCCTTTAGAACTTGGCCAGCTCGGTCCGTTGTGGTGCTACCAAGCCACTGTTGGTGATGGTCTTTCAAGTTCCCCCACCCAGAGTACATTTTGTGCCCTTGTTACCCTCAGTGCTTCCTCCAAGTGGTGTTCAACATGGAGGAGTAATGACTCATCAGCTGAGGGTGGGCGGTTGGTGGTAATCAGCAGGAGGTTTCCTTGCCCATGTTTCAGCTGATGCCATGAGATTTCATGGGATCTGGAGTTGATGTTGAGGACTTCCAGGGCAACTCCCTCCCGACTGTATACCACTGTGCCGCCACCTCTGCTGGGTCTGTCCTGCTGTCGAGGGCAACTCCCTCCCAACTGTATACCATTGTGCCGCCACCTCTGCTGGGTCTGTCCTGCTGTGGACAGGACATACCCGGGGATTGTGATGGCGGTGTCTGGGACATTGTCTGTAAGGTATGATTCCGTAAGTATGTCTGTGTCAGGCTGTTGCTTGACGAGTCTGTGTGACAGCTCTCCCAATTTTGGCTTAAGCTCCCAGATGTTATAAGGAGGACTTTGCAGGGTCGACAGGACTGGGTTTGCTGTTGTGGTTTCCAGTGTCTAAATCGATGCCGGGTGGTCTGTCCGGTTTCATTCCTTATTGACTTTGTAGTGGTTTGATACAACTGAGTGGCCTGATAGGCCATTTCAGAGGGTATTAAGAGTCAACCACATTGCTGTGGGCCTGGAGTCACAGAATCTATAGTCTGGAATCTATAGCTGAATCCTGTCCTCCAACTTCTCAACCTCCAGCGCTCTTGATAAGCTGCTTCTCTAAGATTTCCGGGGCCTTTTCCTCACAACGAGTCAGAGATTGTAGGTTACCTGAGATGGCTTGATCAATGCTCATCCATGCTATAATCTTTCTTCTTCAAAAATCGGTCCATAATGGGTGTGATGATTGATGCATGTTACCTTATACTTCTTCTACGCTGACTGCATTAAGACTATGAGTGAAGGAACAGTTCCATATGAAGGCTAGGGCCAGAATTTTATGTCGGGGCGATGGCTCCGCCCAGCAGCCAAAAAGTCATGAGCGAGCCCGCCTTTTCCAAGCCTGGAAGACATGCCATAATTTTATGTGGCCCCGGGCGGGACTTCTACTCCTCTGAGGCAGGAAGTTCTGCCTCCTGAGCTGCCGGCTAATAAGCGGGCTGGCAGTTCCTCAGTCCCAGCAGCCCCACTCGGAGCAGTGGCCACTGCTAGGACTGCACCCAGCCAGAAGAGGATTGTGGATGCCAGCCTCCATAAAGGGCCTCACCAAGGATGAGCAGCTGGGCCCTGGTGAGGTGGGTGGGGGGTCATTCAGGGGGGTGGTGGCTTGTGCTGCTGGAGATGGCCACCCCCATCCTGGGCTTACAAGGTGGCCAGCCGACAAAACCAGGCTGCCTCCTCAGCTTTTCAAGTGTCCAGCCGCCGCTGGTAGGAGGAGACACTCAAGTGGCAAATAATTGGCCACTTAAAAGCCTTAATTGGCCTCCGGCGGGCAGACCATTTGTCACCTCTCCTGCCACTTGTAAAATTGCAGCCTGGGTGGGAAGGTGACGGGAACAGCACCTCCCACCTCCCATATAATTTTACACAAGCCCCCACCCTCAACGCCCGCCCGTGGGGCCATAAAATTCCAGCCTAGATCTCTGAACATAAATATTTAAAGTACTTTAAGAGATTGTAAGTGACAGACATATTTTATAGAGTGAATTATTGGGAGGTCTGGGTGGTTTATCTTACCTTACTTGACCTAGTAAGGTCATTAAACTTCTTTCTGCACTGTTTTCACATGCATGAGGTAGTGAATTTGGAAGTGCTGGTTGTGACATCTTTGTGTACCAAAAATGGCTCCCTATACTGTGTCTTATATTTCTTCTGGCAGGTATTTTTATCATCCCATCAGAAAGCCTGACATGCTGCTTGGCCCCTGCATTACTTTCTAATAATGTTATCCTCCATAAATGCCACACAAGAACACAAGAACGCAAGAATTAGGAGCAGAAGTAGACCATATGGCTGATCAAGCCTGCTCCGCCATTCAAAAAGATCATGGCTGATCTTAGGACTCAACTTTACTTTCCCGCCTGCTCATCATATCCCTTGATTCCCTGAGAGACCAAAAATCTGTCTATCCCAGCCTTAAATGTTTTCAACGATTCAGCATCCATAACCCTCTGGGGTAGATAATTCCAAAGATTCACAACTCTTTGAGTGAAGTAATTTCTTCTCATCTCAGTCCTAAATGATCGGCCCCTTATCTTGAGACTGTGACCCCGTTTTTTAGATTCCCCGGTCAGCAGAAATAATCTCTCATTGTCTACCCTATCCAGTCCCTTGAGAATCTTAAATGTTTCAATGAGATCACCTCTCATTCTTCCAAACTCCAGAGAATATATCCCAGTTTACTTTGCCTCCCATCATAGGACAACCCCCTCATCCCAGGGACCAATCTAGTGAACCTTCGCTGCACCACCTCCAGTGCAAGTATATCCTTTCTTAAATGTGGAGATCAAAACTGTATTCCAGACACAGTATTCCAGATGTGGTCTCACCAAAACCCCTGTACAATTGTAGCAATAGTTCCTTATTCCTGTACTCCAATCCCCTTGCAATAAAGGCCAACATGTCATTTGCCTTCCTAATTGCTTGCTGTACCTGCATGCTACCTTTCTGCTTTCCTTGTACAAGCACACCCAAGTATTTTTGAACATCGACATTTACACGTTTCATACTTTAAAAAAAAATTCTGCTTTTCTATTCTTATAACCAAAGTGAACAACTTCACACTTCCTTACATTATACTCCATCTGCCATCTTGTTACCCACTCACTTAACCTGTCTATATTTCTTTGCAGCCTCTCTGTGTCCTCCCCACAGCCTACCTTTCCATCCACCTTTGTATTATCAGCAAACTTAGATACATTACTCTCTGTTTCTTCATATAAGTCATTAATATAGATTGTTAATAGCTGAGGCTCCAGCACTGATCCTTGCAGCACTCCACTATTCACTGCCTGCCAACTTGAAAATGCCCTATTTATGCCCACTCGTTTCTTTCTGTCCATGAACCAATCATCTTTCCATGCTAATATATCACCCCCAACTCCATAAGCCCTTATCTTGCCAATTAACCTTTTGTGTGACACCTTATCGAATGCCTTTTTGAAATCCGGGGATACTACATTTACTGCTTGCTGTTTATCTACCCTACTAGTTACATCCTCAAAAAACTCTAATAAATTTGTCAAGCAGGATTTCCCTTTCATAAAACCATGCCAAATTGAAGCAACTCAATGCTTGTCCCTTTAAACAGTTGTAAGATTTTAAATCTTGCCACAACACAGGATTTCCTGCCCCTGCGCCACCACCCACCCCATCTGCCCCCACCCCACCCTACTGCTACCGCAATCTATCACAGTGTGTGAGCTCCAAATTAGAGGTGTTTTGATGTCTGGAGCTTACTCACACTATCACAATGAAGTTGAACCTGGACAGCATGGCAGGGTCAGCACCAACATGCCGACAGCTTGATCAGGAAAAAGAAGTTTCTTTAGAATCATAGGAAGTTTATGGCACAAAAAGATGCCACTTGGCCCATTGTGTATTTGTCCAAACTATTATTTTAAATCTAGTGCTATATCATGAAATTGCTCATTTGAAAGCTGATAAAATAAAATGTTTTTAAAATATGAATAAGTTAATTTTTGAATTCAATTAACTACATTAAATGGTAATTAGCAGGTTGTGTTTCTATGTATGCTGAAATACAAGCCATTAAATTGAAGCCCCTTTTACAGTATTGAGGTTTTCAGAAAAGCTTGCGAAACAAGGAATGACATGCTAATAAAGCACCAAATATCTGACCTAGAATAGAAGGTTGTTTCCACTAGCATTCAAATAAGAAGACTCTTACACACATAAAGAACTCTTCCTGAGTATTTACTTCATCTGTGAAAGATTAACTGAAAACTGAGGGTCAATAAATCCTGTGGCTTGCTTCAATTACCCAGGCAGTGAGGGATGTGTGAATAGTTTGATGAGTGCCACCCACAAGAATGCACTTTTCCCTTTTGCAACCCAGATGGTAGATCATTGGGAATTTAAACTGCAGGACATACAAGTACTTGTGAAGTGGACGGGTAACAGAGTCCAAGAGCAAGCTTTTTATCCTGTGTAAATTGCACACTAATTCAGAGATTCTCTTCCAGAATAGTTCTGCAACCCACCTCACACTTAACTGCAATGACACTATCTGGACAATTAGAATTATATCCCAGGTATTTCAAGAAGTTGTAATTTGCACAGCACTATTTGAATCTGTTGTTTTGTGTGAGTGAACATTTGTGACAATGCAGTTTGTTTTTTTAAGAAACCTATTAAATCAAAATTACATTTGTTGTAGGGTTTCTTGTTTTGCTTGGAAGTAAATAGGGGAACAAAAGGGATCAGAATTAGTCTGTCCTGAAAGCCCCTCCCTCTAACTGTTGATAACGAACAACTTTACAAAGGATATCTTAACTGTTTTTAACCTCTGCAACCACCAACAACTCATGTTATGTTCATTAGCACAGGAATTAATTAAAACTAATTGATTAAAATTGACAACAGTGCTACAACTGAAAAAAAACATTTTGGGCACAGAGGCTGTAAAATTCTGTTGCATAGCACCCGTCATTTTGGCGCTATGGATGCCATTTTGGTGTCAAAATGGCATAATTGGTGATTGTGTGCACACGGTTGGTGCTCACAGCACCGGATGCCATTTTGGTGAGGTCCTTAGTGCAAGTGCAGGGAGTGTGCGCCAGATGGATGCAGAGTAGGCAGATCGTAACGTCAATTGGCATCTAGCACTGATTTGATGCCAGTGCTGCCATTTTTGACCCCAGTGTCATAGAGTTATACAGCACAAAAACAGGCCCTTCGGTCCATCGTGTCCGTGCCGGCCATCAAGCACCTACCTATTCTAATCCCATTTCCCAGCACTTGGCCCGTAGATTTGTATGCTATGGCATTTCAAGTGCTCATCTAATTATTTCTTAAATGTTGTGAGGGTACCCTGCCTCTACCACCCCTTCAGGCAGTGCGTTCCAGATTCCAACCACCCTCTGGGTGAAAATTTTTTTCCTCATATCTCCTCTAAACCTCCTTCCCCTTACCTTAAATCTATGCCTCCTGGTTATTGACACCTCCACTGTTGCATTGCAATCCATCTGCCACAGTTTGTCCACTCATTTAAACTATCAACATCTCTTTGTAATTTTATGCTCCTGTTTACTTTACTTACTATGCCACCAACATTTTGTGTCATCAGCAAACTTGGATATATGGTTCTCTATTATGTTATCTAAGTCATTAGTAAATATAGTGAATAGTTGGGGCTCCAGCACGGATCTTGTGGGACACCACTAGTCACTTCCTTCCAATTTGAGTGCATATCTAAAGGAACAAAAACCTAGATCGTTGAGTCTTCACCTCTGGATTTCTAGAATTTTTCTAAGTTCAAGGTTGGAGGTTAGTCCAGGTAGATATGTAAATAGGGCAGAGATGCACTCCTGATCTCCCATTAATTTTTATAATCACTTGTGCAATCTGCAGCTACCTGGATTTCCTGCTCCTTCCCCTGATGCAAATATCCCTACTCTCTGTCTTCTGCCACCTAACTAGATCAATAATTTGCCTTCAATTCCATGAGCTTTAATATTAGCTAAATTCTCTTATGTGCATCCTTATTGACTTAATCAGCTCATATGCCTGTAGATACGGAAGGGCCGGATGTCCCAACCCTTGTCCGTGGGGAGCACCCAGTTGACTTGGAGCAAAGGGTAGGAAAAGGGAGAAGAAAGCTGGATTGCTGGTTCTCCACCTTTTTTTTTGTTGTCCTGGATTTCCAGGGTTTTTCCAAGATCAGCATTGGAGGTTGGCCCACACCTATAGTAGATGTGTAAATGTGACAGAAATGCATTCTTGACCTCCCAACCAATTTTTATCATCACCTGAGAAGACTGCAGCTACCTTGCTCCTTTCCATGGTGTTAGTCCCTGCTAGGAAAAGGACCAGCACCCTGGGTGCCACTAGATCCCAGAGATTCTGGGGTTGAACAGTAGCAATGCACATCTGATGTGCCGCTGCTGTCTAGCAATGGGACTGGGATAGGGGGTGGACTCAGAAAATCTGTCCTGTAGCATTTTTCCTTTACAACTAATAACAGCTTTTTTCTCATAAAGTTCATCCCAGGTACCTCTTCTTACCAATCTATTTTGAATAAAATGAGTATCAAAAACCTTAATCCCCACTGTATTTGTCCCTTTAATATGATAACCAATTAACACTGCCTGATTTGGAGGATGTCTGGGCTGCACACAGCCTCTTTAATAAATGTTGTATTGTGTAGTCATTTAACAAACTCAACTAACACTGCTGGGCTCAACCCTAATGAATACAAACTGACCTTTACTGTGCACCATAGCAGTTAACCCAGTTGCCTTTATTGTGTATTGTCCTAGATCGATCACTTTGAAAAACTGGGAATTTTGACAAGTCTCTGCTACTCAGGCTGTCTGCTCCAACATGCTGTTCAGCCTTTTAAAGTGCCAGTGAGATTAGCGTATGATGTTGACAGACAGATTAGAGTAACCATGTGGCACTACATTCATCAAGGCAAGCTTCCTCAATGGCACTTCAAACGGCTAGGCAATGCTTCATAGATTCAGAGGCTGTGCATTTTAAAATGAATGAGTGAGCCCACCAATCTGATCATAGGAGGCCATTTAGTCTATTGCGCCTGTGCTGGATTTCTAAAAGAGCTAGCATTTGGTCCCACTCACCTGCCCTTTTCCATACCCTTTTAAATTTATCTTTTTCAAATATATATCTACTCCCTTTTTATTACGGTTTCTGCTTCTCCAACTTCTAGTAGGGCATTCCATGTCTTCATAAAAAAAAACCTAACCCCTCCCTTCATTCTTTTAGTGATGATTATAAATTAATGTCCACATGTTACCGATTCATCAACCGGTGGAAATAAATTTTCCCCGCTTACCTTACCAAAACCCTTTATAATTTTGAACATTCATTCAGATATCCTCTCAACCTTCTCTGTTCTAATGAAAAGAAGCCCAGTTTCTCTGGTCTTACCTCGTAATTAGAGCTGGTGTCATCTTGGTAAATTAATTCTGTATCCTTTTCATGGCCTTGACATTCCTCCTAGAGTACCAATAAGGAGAGACAATAGGATTTCCATCATAATTTAGGTGAGCTTGGAAAGAAGGTGGAGGGAACCGTTCTGACACCAATTTGCTCCAAGATTTTCTGCTGGCATTGAATACACCCAAACATGGGTGGCAGCATTTTAAGTAGGCAGTAATGATAGGATGATATCATAGGTCAGATTTCCCATCATTACCGCCACAGCAGTGCTTGATGTAAGTGACGCTAACATGTGACTGTCATCAAGGGTTGAAGGCTGTTTAAAGTTTAAATCCACTCCTGAGATGGTAAATTGAACACAGGGCAATTGATTCACCTTCTTCCAACAGGAAAGTTGCTGGTAAGATCCCAGTGGTGGCAGGAAAAGGCCCTTAACTGGCCATTCATAGGCCACGTAAGGGCCTCAATTGACCTCTGGGCAGGAAAGCCGTTGACAGACTATACCACCCCCCCCCCCCCCTCCGCCCCGGGCTGATCGCTTGGCGACTGGGAGGCAACAGTCCTACCGGACCAGCCCCTCCCACCCTCCCCGTCATCCGTTGTGATACTCCGTGCCCCCCTCACCTCCGACCCTGCCTCAGGAGGCCTCCCAAAATCCCCGCCAATGTATTTGTTTGGCTAGTGTCCCTTGACTTAAGTGCACAAACAGAATTTCATGCTGTCCTGCAAAAATACAGCACAGCAGTGGATGTTGGAGTTCTGTCTATTGTTAAATGCAAACAATGACCCTAGAATTTTTTCTCTCCTAGCCTGTTTAACTGCAGTAAATTACTGGCTGTTATTGTAATGAGTTCTTTTATGTTGTCTGATGCAACATAAATGAGATGCTTTGAGTCTAGTTATGCTGAAGATCTCGAACAGGTTTATTAACAGGTTAAAAGTATATACAGTACAGAGCTAACTATTTACAGAACCTTCCTCGAGGTGTTACAGTTGCAAAGTGACTCTGGCTCTGAGTCACATGACTGCATCCTGGTACTTGGCTTATTAGAATATTAAGATCTTAAAGGTACTTTACTCTTAAAGACAATCATACAACGTCCCCCTTCTTTCCAAATATAAATCCTGTTTGTTAAAAGTAAAAACACATAAAATTAGATAACATCAGGATTATTTACACTGGTATAGAGATTGTGAAATTTGTAAGTATAGAGGCTCAAAAGTCCATAATATAAAAGCAAAATACTGCAGATGCTGGAAATCTAAAATAAAAACAAGAAATGCTGGAAATACTCAGCAAGTCTGACAGCATCTATGGAGAGAGAAGCAGAGTTAACGTTTCAGGTCAGTGATCCTTCATCAGAACTGGCAGAAGCTAGAAATGTAATAGGTTTTAAGCAAGTAAAGCGGGGATGGGGCTGCCCATATATTGTTTGCACTGTAAAAGTCCATATATTGTTTTGGTGGTTTGACAACTCTTGCTTGGAGAATTTGCATCTCATCTATTTGCTGTTCTTTCTGAAGTTTCTCCCTCTCTGCATTCAGTTTCTGTTGCACTGCCTTCAGCCTGCTAACATACTCTGTTGCTTTTTTCAAGATGACCACTTTTGAGGCCTTGTCATTCTTGGAGAGCTCCGGCACCTCGTCTTGAAGAGCCAACAGACAATGCTTCAACTCATTCCTCCTCTGCCTCTTCAGGACATTGCACGTCCTTCACCTCTACTCATCCTCTGCATCTGAAGGCCTGGGGCTCAAGGTCGAGGACTTGTTTGGGGAGGAGTACTTGGTCTCATCGAGGTACCTGTCCACTCTGGCTCATTGTGGTGCTGGTGGTTCTCTCGACAGCAGAAGTGAAGGCATGGCATAGTTGTGCTGTTGCTGGGTTTCCAGACTGCATTTGATGCTGGTCAGAGTCTGCGAGCAGGTTCCGGTCCTTGGAGATTTCCCCTTGGCAATGCTCTTGTGGATAGTTATGATGTTGAGGTCCTTACAAGCTGGTAGTCCTGCTACTGCTGGTCTGCTCGTGTCTACTAGGTAAAATATTTGTGGTTTCCATGCCCACTTGCCATAGCTGCATTGCAAAGTTAGTGTGCCATTGCAAGGGATGGGTGACCCATTGTATGCAGATAGCTTTGCAGTTGTCAGTTGTATCATTGATTTCCAATGACCCTGGTACATATCTTTGAGTATTCAGACTCGTAGGATATTTGTACTAGTGCCGGTGTCAATCTTGACCCTGAGTGTATGTTTGCCAGCTTCCTTTGAGCATGTGATGTTAATAATGGCGATAGCTCCTAGTTGTTTGACTTCATCAATGTGATGTGTCAGGTTCACAAAGTGGAGCGCCTTTTTATCTTCTGGTTAAGAATTACTCCTCATTGAGTCTTGCCTCAGGTCTGTTTCGTTGTGGATTTTGTGTATCAGCTTTTGTTTACCCAGGTATCTGGCGCTCTCCTTGCTGCTATTGCCCTTTTGCTGCACCTGTCTTCTGTTTGTTTGTGTCCTGCTGCAGCTTTTGGACACCTCTTTGGAGCCAGATTTCTTGCATAGGTGGGCTCAGTGTCCTTTTGCACTGCAGGCCTTGCACTGGTCTTGAAATGTAGAGAAATTTCACCGTGATGGGGACAGACCGCACTTACCGCACAGCTTGCTTGCTCTTTTTGACCTCGTTATGGTGCCAACACTGTTGGCTGTACCTAGTGCTTGCAGGTGCTGTTGTCCAGCTACAATGACTTCATATTTCCTACCATCTTCCAGCAGTACATCAATGCTGTGACAAAGAGGTCTTTCTGAAACGCTCCAATAGGTGTTGATACGATTACCAGCTCCATTATTCGGTCCGACAGCTCAGTTTCTGAGACGTCTCATTTGTTGCCCTTACTACGGCATCTACAGACGAGCTGGTCTATTGACTCCTGTGGTTGTTGCCTGTAGGACACCAATTCCAGGTGGTGAATTCTAAAATTCACTTGTAACCGGAGCTGATCTTCTTGCACTTTCCATATCTTTGCGGAATCTTTCTGGTCCTCATCACATAATCCAGAGGTGTTGATTCTGTGTAATCCCTCATTCCAACTACTATTAATATTTCTGCAGCCTGTTTTTCTGGTTCTACAATTATTTGGTCTGTGAAGAATAATTGCATTCTTTGTTTGAACAGCTGGAACTTGGATAGGATATCCAAGGCCTTCCAGTTCATGCTGAGAAATTTGGTATCCATATTTCTGCTGTTCCTTTGCTTCAAAACTTGCTTTAAAACTTGTTCTATGATTTTGCATTGTTTCCCCTTTAAGAGACTGTTATTTATACTAGCTGCTTTGATTGACAGGAGCAGGTGTTTGCTAGTGATGTGTGTTTCTTGATACCAGCATTTAAGCCTATTCAGTTTACACAGTTGCTCAATAAGCAGTTCAATGTGGGTTTTTTGCTAGAATTTGTTTATGTTCTTCATGCTCAAGTGGTTTTATGAGTTTTCTTTACTGTGGCTTCCTGAATAGAAGCTCTTATTTATGCTTGAGTGGTTTAATGGGTTTTTGAAAATTTGGTTGTGAAATATTAAAGCCCTTTATTGTATTTAAGCCCTTATTTTATCCTAGCCCTCATGCACACACACATACATACAAAACCGGTTAACCGGGGAACAGAAGGGATTTTTGTTTAGAGCTGTTACAAAGAAATAGAAGGAATAAACAAAATACTTAGGCTTAACAGAAGGTATGGAAGGAAATCCTTTGTTTTGGTGAGGTGTCCCAAAGGCGAATAGGCACTGCCACGAGGAATCTTCCTAGGACAGTTCTTTCCAGGTGATGTTAATGAACAGTCTGGGTAGGCTTTCAAGAGATGCAGCTTCACATAGGTCTTATATCAGGTGTGCATCAGGTTTCAATTCTCACACATTCGATGCAAAGTTCCTTCAAAGATGCGAGGTTTCTATAAACATGTAGGATTTATTCAAAGACAGGAGGCAACAGTACAACTTGATGCAGGAATTCTTTAAAGATGCAGGATTCTTCAAAGAGAGAGATATCAGCTTGTTTTCTCCTAGCAGGCACACAGCAACAGTTTTCTGTTCTTGGCCAAACACTCACTGGCTTTTTAATAGTTCAAAAATGAAACTGAAACCTTCCCAGAGGCAATCCTGTGACATCTATAAATCATGGTTTGTCATTCCCTTGTAAATATCCTTTTCAGAGTCACAAGCACAACCACCCTGCTGGGTTATTTACAAACAGATGCTTTCCAGTCCGATTTGTTTACTGGTCAACCTTCTGTTGATCTTCCTTTTAAGAAAAACACCCAAAGTTCTGCCTCTTCAAGATTCCAGATAAATCAGTGTCTACAATTCAACTATAATTTCTTAAAACATATTGTACAAAGGAAAATAGAAGTGCTCACGTAACAGTTATAGCTCATGGAATAAAAGGCACGGTAACAACATGGATACAGTTACAACTGAGGCTGGAGGAGTGCACTCTTTATTCTAGTCCCACTTCTCCACAGGTCACAACACATATTTTAAATTTTCCCACTTACCGATACAATTAGTCATATCCTCTATTTTTCCCAGAATAGAACACATTAACCAGGTTTCTTTAACAAACGACAAAACTATCAGTCTGTTGCAATAAAAATGTCTTAACCAATAATGAACTAAAGCATAAACACACAGATTGAAATTTTAAAGTTCCCTTTTCACCTCAGCCCCTCACTCACACACACACACACCAGTTAACCGGAAAAAAAAATAAAGGGATTTTGGTCCAGAGCTCTGCTACAGACTAAAAAAACATTTGGGCTGAATATTTGCTCATTCCTGAAGAAAGCAGCAGATGAGATATACCATGTTCCAAAACTGGCATGCAGTTTAACTTCTGTGTACACATATACAGGTCACTGGGATCTTTTAGAACAGCTCTTTTCAGGTGGCATTGTGAATTAATTTAGCAGGTTTTCTTCAAAGACAGGAGACGAGATTAATTGACACAGTGGACTTCTCAGGGTCTTTTAGAGAATTGCTGGAAAGCAAGCTGGTTTCTTCCTTCCTTGACACTTCTTCAGCAGACCTGACTTTATTTCATACCAGAGGATAAAATACACTGACACTACAACCAACAGCTTGTGAGCTTGCTACCCTCTCAGGTATGCGCTGCTGCTCCTGGGCGTGTCCTATCAAGGAGTGCACCTGTCACTTCTTCCCCTGTTACCAGGGTTTCAGGTCTATTTTTAATTTGAGTCATGTGATAACCAGTAAACATTGTTGCCAAACCAGTTCTTTTAGAGACCCGTTAATGACTCTCTTGAACAAAAACTGGTCCAACATTTCTTCAGTTTGAGTATGAATTCCTCAAAAAATATTTTAACAAAAAAACCATCATCACTTCCATAACAATATGGAATTGGCTGAGAGACCAGAAACAAACACTAGTAGTTAATGGGTGTTTTTCAGGCTGGAGGAAGGTTTGTAGTGGAGTTCCCCAGGGGTCAGTGTTAGGACCCTTGTTTGTCCTGATATATATTAATGACCTGGACCTTGGCGTACAGGGCACAATTTCAAAGTTTGCGGATGACACAAACATGCAAGCATTGTGAACTGTGCGTAGGGTAGTGTGGAACTTCAAAAGGACATAGTTGGTGGGATGGGCGGACAGGTGGCAGATGAAGTTTAATGCAGAGAAATGTGAAATGATTCATTTTGGTAGGAAAAACATGGAGAAAGAATATAAAATAAAGTGTACAATTCTAAAGGAGATACAGGAACAGTGGGACTTGTGAGTATATGTGCATAAGTAATTGAAGGTGGCACGACTGGTTGAGAGCGTGGTTAGTGAAGCATACAGTATCCTGGGATTTATTAAATGGAGCATAGAGTACAAGAGCAAGGAAGTTATGGTGAACTTTTATATGACACTTAGTTCGACCTTAGTTGGAGTATTGCATCCAGTTCTGGGTGCCGCACTTTAGGAAAGATGTGAATGCATTGGAGATAGTACAGAAAAGATTCACGAGAATGGTTCCACAGATGAGGAACTTCAGTTATGAAGATAAATTGGAGAAGTTAGGACTGTTCTCCTTGGAGAAGAAAAGGCTGAGAGGTGATTTGATAGAGGTATTCAAAATCATGAGGGGTCTGGATAGAGAAGATAGGGAGAAACTCTTCATACTCGTGAAAGGTTCAAGATCAAGAGGGCACAGTTTCAAAGTAAGAGAAACAAAAGTGACATGAAGAAAAACTTTTTTCATGCAGTGAGGGGTTAAGGTCTGGAATGCATTGCCTGAGAGCATGGTGGAGACAGGTTCAATTAAAGTATTCAAAAGTGAATTAGACAGATATATGAGAACATATGAACATACATACAAACATACAAATTAGGAGCAGGAGTAGGCCACTTGACCCCTCGAGCCTGCTCCACCATTCATGGCTGATCTGATTGTAACCTTGACACCACATTCCCGCCTACCCCGATAACCTTTCGCCCACTTGCTTATCAAGAATGTATCTACCTCTGCCTTAAAAATATTTAAAGACTCTGCTTCCACTATCTTATGAGGAAGAGAGTTCCAGAGACTCATAAACCTCTGAGAGAAAAAAATACTTCTTAATCAATACTGCCACCTCTCCCCCTTTTTTCCCTTTCCTATCTTTCCTTGTATGCAGGAATATTTAACACCCAGTCCTGCCCTTCTTTGAGCCAAGTCTCTGTTATAGCCACAACATCATATTTTCACCTGGCAATATGCGCCTGTACCTCACCAGTCTTATTGACCACACTCAGTGCATTCATATACATGCACATTAACCCTGATTTAGACTTTATTACTTTCTCCCTTACTCTGATCCCACCTATTAACTTACTATTCCCTACCCTAGAGCTATCTATCTCTCTCAGTATCCTGTGTACCTTGGTATTCCTCTCTGATATTTCCTCCTGGTTCCCATACCCCTGACAAGTTAGTTTAAACCCTCCCCAATAGCACTAGCAAATTGATTTTGATCTACAAGGAAGTCATGGGTTATGGAAGGCAGGCAGGAAAGTGGAGCTGAGGTCTTGATCAGATCAGCCATGATCTCATTGAATGGCAGAGTGGGGTTGAGGGGCCGAATGGCCTACTCCTGTTCCTATCGCTTATTTTCTTATGTTCTAAATATCCTATCAATGATGACTGAGGGTCAAACCATATCATGATAATAAGTTTACTTTTCCAACACAAATATTTGATAAAATGGGTCTTGGGGTCTCCAGATGAGACCCAACAAAACCCTGAGATACAGATGGATCACAAGAAATACTAAGAACATTAGCACTTTAAAATGCAAGTACAAAATTGCTATGTGGTCATTCAAGGTTTGCGTGGCATGATCAATGGGGCACTCAGTTACTTTCCGTTATCTGACAGTCAACCCATTAGTATTACTGATCTAACTTTGTGTCTAACTGTAGCCAATGTGCTACTCCTTTCAAAGACTGTCCTTGTGAAGAACTCTTGTGAAGGCTGCTTACAAAGTTCTCCTTCAAGCATTGCTTATTTTTCTACAATTATAGGCAGTTTAGTAGAATACTAACCTTTTATTTTGATGATGTTCAAATTTAAATAATGTTTATTTACTTTTTAATGAAATATACTTAGTAAATATAAAATTGTTTTCCATCATATCTGAGTCCTCTTCCCTGAATACTGGAAAATTGGTTTGCATTTCAAAATATAGTGAAAAAAATCAGGTAGTGCCAAAAATAATTTTCTGTTCAGCAACGGTACCATAAAAGCAAGCTGCAAGCAGAAAAAATATACATTCCCCGTTCTTGGGTATAATTTCTAAGAATATAAGGGGTTAAGTTGTATAGCATCCAAAAACGGGCACATGGATCATGATGCACAATTAAACCGCACCCACTGACTGCAATGCAGATAGCACACCTGCTGTTTTAAATGATTTTAGCATCCAGCTGGCACTAACTGCCCTGTTGATTGGCTGGAGGCCTGAACAGGGGGCCAATATTGTAAGTGGTTAGCACCAGTTAAAGCTAGCCTTCACTGCTTAAAGTTGACCTGCATGTCTTAAAGGAGAAGTGAATCTGTCCTGTGTAAGATAGAATAATGGCACAACCTGGGAGAAAGAGGGCTCCAAGGCTTTTGGAAGCTGCACTAGGAGGATTGGTGAAGGTAGTGGAAAGTAGTTGAGATGTCTTGTGCCAAAAGGCCCTCCAGGCACAAGCTCAGAAAGCAGTGGGAGCAGATAGTCATGGAGATCAATGTCAGGAGTCAAGCCCAGGGACCTGAATGCATTGCCTTAAGAAGTTCACTGACCTCATGCGAGTGGTCAAGGTCAGTGAATGCATCTTCAAATACCATATCCTACCAATTGCACCACTACCCCCACACACTACACTATTTACCACACCCCTGTCACACATCTCCCATCAATCTCTATCAATAAGGAGTCATACCTGGCATTTATATGCTCCACCACACCCTCACACACTTAGCAGTGCTGCAAGCCTCACACCTACATCTCACAGCTTGCACACATTGCCAACTATTCAACTATGACAGTCATGTGAACCAAACAGCTTGCATGACACTCACTGACACACTTTCCTCTCTCTTGCAGGACAAGATACAAGAGGAGCAGATACACCTGCATGGCCTAACTTCCATGGACAAGATGGTGCTGGCCATTATTGATGTAAGAGAATATGTATTCCCTTGCTCATCTAATGTAAGGTAGTTAATTGTCCTGAATTTTTATATATGAGAAAAATGGCCATTTAAAATATTAAAGCTTAGCTTGGGCTACAGACTTTGCAGACTTGCTAAATGTGTGGTAAATTAACTTTTGCTGAAACTATGAATCATCCTGTAAGGAACTATGGATGTGCAAACTAATGTAATCATGCAAGCGTCATTCTGTTATTGCAAGGGTTTTGGGTGTGAAAGAATTGTAACGCAGAATAAGGGGAAGTTAAAGGTCACAAGACACTGTGCGGTTAGAACCAGACAGTGAGATGCTTACCACAGGTCTGAGTATAACTCGTAAGTGCTAAAACGGACAGTGGAAGAGTAAGGGCATGTTTGTGCAAGGTACCTGCTGATTAGCCAGCCTGACTCTTGAAAGAACACTTCAGGATTCATGCTTAAACATTCTTTTTAACATACTAATTCAAGGTCATTGTCTGCATCAAGCTGATGAAATTAAGCTGACAACTGTGTAACAGGACCTTTTCACTGAAAAGATGAAACCCTCGATAAAAGTTAAGAACTGTACTGTTCTTCAGAAAAGGGGAGTAGATGTGTTGAAACTAAAGACATCATGTAGGTCAAACATGGATTGGAGGAAAGATATCACCTCATCACCCCTTGACGCCTGGAAAAGAGGATTTAGAGGCAAAGATCAAACAAACTTACAGAGTTGTAGTGAGGAGCAGCAATCTGGAAGAATCAACATCAACTAAGAAGAACCAACATCAGCTAAGTCATTCCACTTGCTGTCTGGCTCTGCGGAAGAGTACGCAGTTCAACGAGAGCCATTACATGAAATAATGTACGATTTCTATGTATGTTAAGCTGGCAAGAATAGCATTGTGTGGCCAAGAGATATTGACTTTGAGTGTTATTTTGAAGCTGTTTGAAGATGATAAGCCATATTTCTGTCATCTGAATAAAGCCTCCAGTTTCAAGTCCAATTAGTTCTCGTTATCTTACACTGGGACTTTCATTGCTGAGGCTGTGGTCAACAGAAGGGCTGAAGCCATCAAAGGTGATCATGTCCTCATACTTAATCCCCCTTCTCACATCCCATCATCCTCTGATCACACATTGTCTTCTGATTTACAAGTTACAAATGGTGTAAGCATGGACCTCTTGCTTTCCCCACCCACTTGCCCCCACTCCCTGCACAACAACTTACCCTTGTGCATTTCTCCTTTCAGATACTGAAGAAGTGCAACCTGGCTAGACAGTAGAGGAACAGCAAGAAGGCAGTGATGATGAAGCCATTGTCACTTGATTCAGATACACACTGCATATAATTTAGAAGATAACATAGAGGTGGGATCTGCACATAGTGAGACTCTGGGCACACGTGACCTGCAGCCAGAACAGGTGCCAGCTCGCCAGTGGGCAAGGTCGCACACGAGTTCTTCTGAAAGCCTACCAGAAAGCCTGCTGTGAATGCTAAGGAGCATGGAGGAGTCCAGCACCAACTTGGCACAGAGTTTGGAGCCCATTCTTTTCAGTATGGAAATAGTAGCCAATTCTGTTCACACATTTGTGGTCCCAAACAGCAGGCAGTGCCTAATGACCATGCCTGAGATTCTATTGCAGCAGCAGTGCTGTCCTCTCTCAGAAAGACACCATTCATCCTCCCACCACTGCCACTCCATCAGTGACCTTGCTGCTACCTGTCAGCCAGCCAGCCCAGACTGCTACCGATGCCAAGGTAGTGCAGTCTGTAGCCGGACCTTTTAGGGCCAG
The DNA here is from genome assembly GCF_036365525.1 of Heterodontus francisci. Classification (NCBI taxonomy): domain Eukaryota; kingdom Metazoa; phylum Chordata; class Chondrichthyes; order Heterodontiformes; family Heterodontidae; genus Heterodontus; species Heterodontus francisci. The sequence goes on along the minus strand of NC_090374.1, from coordinate 132,519,642 downwards.
AGTTGCTCGAGGTCATCCTTCAAGGCCGCTTGCAGTCTCCTCCACTGAAATTCCGCAGCTTTCCACCAAATAAGGTGCAGTCACTATGTAGGAGCACTAGGAATGCACGTGGAAAACAAGCACAAGGATGACTGTTGTATGTGGAATGATTTTATTGATAAACTTCATTTGAATTGTTTATTTTATGCTGCCTTTTGTTTTTGCATTGGGTCAAGCAGATGCTGTGATGGTCAGTGACAGGGAAGGTAAGGCGTGGACTGTTGGTGAATGGGGAATTGGGGTTGCAATTACTGGTATTGTACTCGGATGAGTTTTTCATGGACAGTCCAGGCAGAAAGGGACTGTCTAGGTTGCCTCCTCACCTTCTCCTCCTCATACTCCTGCTCCTCATCCTCCCACTCCTCAGTTGTCCACAATACAGCTGGTGGCATAAGTTTGTGCAGCATGTAGCAGAGAGTGACAAATCTTGATACCTGCTTTGCCGAGTACTGTAGGGTGGTCCAGGCAGCAGAAACATTGTTTCAGCGCGGCAATGTTCTGCTCTATCATATCTTGTGCAACAGCATGGCATGCAACAGGGGCGGCACAGTGGCGCAGTGGTTAGCACCGCAGCCTCACAGCTCCAGTGACCCGGGTTCGATTCCGGGTACTGCCTGTGTGGAGTTTGCAAGTTCTCCCTGTGTCTGCGTGGGTTTTCTCCGGGTGCTCCGGTTTCCTCCCACAAGCCAAAAGACTTGCAGATTGATAGGTAAATTGGCCATTATAAATTGTCACTAGTATAGGTAGGTGGTATGGAAAGATAGGGACAGGTGGGGATGTTTGGTAGGAATATGGGATTAGTCTAGGATTAGTATAAATGGGTGGTTGATGTTCGGCACAGACTTGGTGGGCCGAAGGGCCTGTTTCAGTGCTGTATCTCTAATCGAATCATGTATACATGCTGCTCACATATGCGTGGGTTGCCCATTGGAGTCATCAGCTGTGTGGTCAGCAAATAGCCCTTGTTGCCCAGTAACTGCTGCAAAATGAAGGTATCATGACTGCTGCCCAGATACCACCCATTGACCTCCATGATTGTCTGCCTTTGGTCACACACCAGCTGAACATTGAGGGAGTGGAATTCCTTTCAGCTATAGTATAGGGCAGAGTAGACAGGTGGTGCCCACAAAGCCATGTGCGTGCAATCAATGGCAACCTGTACCATGGGGAAACCTGCAATCCTAGCAATGCCTCGTGCTTCCTCCACCTGCTTTTCTCTGGCAAAAGAGAATGAAATGTAGCTCGCTCTCAATGAATAGAGAACGTCAGTAACTTGCCTTACGCAACAGTGGATAGCAAACTGCAAGGTGCTGCAAATATCTCCAATTCCAGCCTGAAAGAAGGCAGATGCATAAAAGTTCATTGTCATGGTCACCTTCACATCCACTAGCAATATATTCCTTTCCCTGTTCTTATGTTGCAGTTGTGGTTGCAGCAGGTGGCAGATTTCAGTGAAGACGTCTTTACTGAAGCACAGGCATCTAACACCTTGTTCCTCACTAAGGTTCTGGCGGAAGAATTGCTCCCTGAATACACTGGGTGGATACAGCTTCCTGCTGAGAGCCCTTCTCCCCTTTCTCCTCCTCCCTCTTCCAGCAGCTTGTCTGCTGTATGGCCCTCCATTCATTCTCTAAGTCATGCTGTATTCCAAGGTGAATGGCTACTAGTGCACCCTGGGAGCAAGCGTTTTCTGCAGAAGCCTTGAAATCAGCAAAAGCTCCTTTAGAACCTGCCACACCACTCCCTGTAGATGTTTGCAACAACAAACAATTATACAAAGCACCAAACACTTGCAGAATCAAAACCAGAAGAAATCAGCCAGCATTTAGCCTGTAAGCAGTTAATGATCCCTTTAAATAACTTTGGTTGGGGGTTGAGGGGTCCTTGCTGCTACAGAACATGTATATAGCTCTGTAACATTAAGAGAGAGCAGTAGCTGGAGCATTGAGCTCCAAACTGGCACCACTGACGCCAAATTAGCATTGCATACTGATTGACATCATGATCTGCCTGTTCTACATACCTCTGGCAGCTGTTCACTGCGTACACGCGAATGCCTTCACTAATGTGGTATGCAGTGTGAGTTGCCCCAATAACGCGTGTGCACATCACGAATGCCATTTTGAACCCCAAATGACACCCATAGCTCCTAAATAACAGGCACTTTTGATCCCAATTTTACACTGAGAGTCAGCAGTGCTTCAGAACACAAACTCTCTTTTTCTCTTTGGATTGCATCATGATTTCACATCAATATCATCCCTCTCACAACATTATTCATTCCTGAAATAAAAGATTAATATACCATATATACACATCAGCATCTGAAAAGAGAAAAGACAGGTTCATATTTCAGGTGGTAGTCCTTTTGCAGAATGAATTTGTGCTGGAACATTAGCTGTTTCTTTTCCTTCCCAGCTCATAAGTGCTGTGGTGCTCCAGCTGAGACCAGCTAAATCAGTATAGTCTAGGAACTGAGATTTCTGTTCTCTTTTGCTTCATACCATGCCAGCTTTTTCCATTAGGTTACTCAGGAAGCTGAATTGGGAAAGTCTTTATCAGTTAAATTTATTGTTAGGTAGATCACTAATGGCATTATATAAGATTAACAATATATAATGTGCGAGCAGTTTTAGGCATTATAACAATATGTTTTTCCTATTGTAATTAGGTTCAACATAATAATGATCTAAAATACTAAAATTTAAAAGTACAGCCCTTTACTCCAAACCCTATAAGATTTACATATGTGCATGGTGGGGTAATTATTGAAACTGCACACAACTTTGGGCATTCTATTTTGGAAAAGATGGAAAAGTTGCTTGTTAGAAATGAGAGGATATATGATAAGACATTTAAAACACTGGAACTGTCTTCACTAGAGTAGAGAAGGTTGGGGACATGGTGTCGAACTGAAGTGTTCAAAGTTTTGAAAATATTTGATCGGGCAAGTAGTAAAAGATTATTTCCAATAGTTAGTGAAGGGGTAAAAGGACATCAATTCAGGATTAGAATCAAAAGTAAAGGAGGCGGTTAGAAGCAATTTTTTTTACAGTGCTGTTATAATATGGAATACATTGCCACAAGTAGTTACTGAAGCTCATTGAGTTGCAACATTTAAAAGGAAAAATACTAAAGGGTACAAGGAACAGACAGGGAGTAGGATTCAAGTAGCTAGATGGAACATGGAGCTTGTATTGGCTCCTTCAATGCTGAAATTTCTGATCTAGAGTTATGATATAATTCCAAAAGCAGGAAAAAAATAAAGTAAGGAAAAGCTTTTCTTGCAGCTTTAAAGGCGAGTAGCTGGCCTTTCAGTTAACTCTGAAATCTAATGATCCCTGGGTTTGTTTGTAATTATGTGACTTTATAGCGTAGCATTCAGCTCTCAGGTAGAAAATAAAATAAATACAGCTGCAGTGAATCATAGCCTGCCAGTTTTGCACACAGCATTCTGTCTAAGCAATTTGCTTCCAAATCCTGTTTGCACAGAACTGTTTAGATCTAAGCCAAATAGATCCTCAATCTATAGACATTACGAGAAGCCAGACTGATAGGATTTTTATAGTTTGGTTGGGTACAATATTTTGTATAATGGAAGCATGACACAAATTTGTGCTTTACGGAGGGAAAAGCAACAAGTGAAATCACATTGAATGACCTTTAAGTATTACCACAATGGGTTCTCTGTGCTTTACAGATAAGATCAAGCTTGTTGGTTAACCAAAAATTAAAGTGCTGAATGACATCAAGCGATGTGAATACTGGTGGACTTCAGAGGCTATTAGCAGCCCTGAGGAGAGGCGAGTGATGAGATCTGAATTTATTACGGAATTTTTATTTTATTTAGAGATACAGCACTGAAACAGGCCCTTCAGCCCACCGAGTCCGTGCCGACCATCAACCACCCATTTATACAAATCCTCCATTAATCCCATATTCCTGCCATAATCCCCACCTTCCCTCAACCTATACTAGGAGCAATTTATAATGGCCAATTTACCTATCAACCTGCAAGTTTTTGGCTGTGGGAGGAAACCAGAGCACCCGACGAAAACCCACGCGGTCACAGGGAGAACTTGCAAACTCCGCACAGGCAGTGCCCAGAATTGAACCCAGGTCACTGGAGCTGTGAGGCTGCGGTGCTAACCACTGCGCCACTGTACATTAGCTAATTTTACTAAGGTTATATCATCCTGCTATTCCTTTCAAAAAAATGACAAGCTAAAGGGAGGTCATTTGACTTAGCGCATCAATCTAGGAAAGATGCCTAAAGTTTCCCTATCCTGATACCTTGAATGAATGTAAAGTTTTCACCTCCACTATCTGGAAGATATGTCATTATTCTTAGATTGATTTTTACCAGTTCTAGCCCATGACCCCTTATCAACTTGAAATAGATATATTTTATTTCTACCATAAAATATTTTTATAACTCTGCAATATCCTTTGAGGGCTTATTTCAATGATCTGAAAAGATGTTGAAGAATCAGCCTTGTGATTCTTTTCTGCATTGCCTCCATGGACTGAATAAAGACACTTCTGTTTTGGTGACCAGGGCCTGAATTTTATGCTCCTCCCCACAGGAGGCAGGGGTGTGTGTGTAACATTGAGTGGGAGGTGGTGAGGTGGGGGCAGGGTGCTGTCACCTTCCTGCCCCCGCTGCAATTATCTGAGCGGCAGCAGTGCTGAGAAACAGCCCACCCGCCCCAGGCCAATTAAAGCCCTTCATGGCCAATTAACTGCCACATAAGGGCCTTCTCCCACTGCCGCTGGTATATTACCAGCAGCCAGCGGGCGGCCCAGGATCCTCAGGAGGCCGCCCAGTAAAACTTCGCAGCCTCCTTGAGGGCTGGGGGTTGGGGGGGGGGGGTCTCCTGATTGGGCACCCTGTGCCCCACGGAGGGCCCCCCCACGGCACAAGTCGAACCCACTGCTCTTCATATCCTACCCACCTCCCACCTGACCCCCCCTTGCCTCGCCAGTGCCTGGCCGATTGTCCCCGGCGAGGCCCAACACCCTACTTACCTATTTTGGCACTGGCGTCCACGATCCTCCCAAAGCTGGGTGCAGTCCCAGCAGTGGACACTGCTGCCTGTAGCGCTGCCAGGACTGAGGAACTGCCGCCACCCCCCCGATTGGCTGGCAGCTCCTGGAGGTGGGACTTCCTGCCTAAGAGGGGTGTAAGTCCTGCCCAAGGCCAATCAAGTGTCTGGGCCACATGAAATCATAGCATAGCACCCAGGCCCGGAGGAGGAGAGCTCGCTTCTGACTTTGAAGCCAGTGGGTATTGCCTCTGCTCCAGCATAAAATCTCAGCTCAGAACTGGGCCAAATACACAGTGCTTAGGAAGATCTCTATGTCCCAATTTTGGCAACATTGTGAAAAGTAAACTTTAGCAGAGATAACCTTCAGAAATATTTGCATGATGGATACGGTGCAGGTAACATTGAGTTTTGTTGTGGTTAGCCAGGTAACCGACATGCAAAGATAACTAACATCATACCAAACAACTGAGAAATCCCCATAAATAGAGTTTCCGGGGGAAATTTTAGACTTCCGCCTGAAATGGACGCAAAGCAAGCAGAGTGGCAATGCCCCTGCCTGAACCCAATGTCAGGGAGCCTGAACCATATGTGAGTTTAGCCCTCATTTGACTGCTACAGGTGAGCTGTGGGCTCCTAGTGGATGACTCGCTGCAGCTCACTGGTTGTGGGAGGTTGGGAATTTGACTGGCTCCCACACTGACCAGGCTAGCAGGCTATACCTGAGATGGGGGAGGGAACCAATGGTCAGAGTGCAACCACTGAGAACCAAGATGATGCTGCATTTGCAAGCAAGAGATCTATATTGACAAAGTTGGGATTACATTGAGAAATGTTATTATCTGAGGTTGTGATGAAGGGTAAAAAATGTCAGTTGGAGGAAGTAGAAGAACAAAAGGAAGGAAAAAAGAAAGAGCTTGTATTATATAACACTTTTTACAACTTCAGGAAGTTCCAAAGTGCTTTACAGCTAATGAAGTATTGTTGAACTGCAGTCACTGTTGTAACGTAGGAAACTTGGCAGACAATTTGTGCTGAGCAAGTTCGCACACAAAACAATGAAATAAATAAGCAAATAGTCTATTTTAGATAAAAGCAAAATACTGCGGATGCTGGAAATCTGAAATAAAAACAAGAAATGCTGGAACCACTCAGCAGGTCTGGCAGCATCTGTGAAAAGAGAAGCAGAGTTAACGTTTCGGGTCAGTGACCCTTCTTCGGAACTATTTTAGATGTTGGTTGAGGGATAAATGTTGGCTGGGGCATTAGGAGAACTCCCTTGTTCTTCTTTGATTTGTGCCATGGGATCTTTTATGTCCACTGAGACGGCACATGGGGTCTCGTTTTAATGTCTCACCTGAAAGGATACACCTCTGACAGTTCACTGCTCCCTCAGTACTACACTGAAATATCCACCTGGATTATATGCTCGAGTCTCTTGAGTGGGACTTGAAGGAGAATGAATTGTATTTGAAGGATGAAAGGATATGAATCAGGATGCTCGGACATGGATATTAATTTGGATGTGCTATCTCCAGCTGGTTTTGTGTAAACACTACCAGTCTTAGAATTTTCCCAAAATAACACGTATAACACTCATTTGGAGGAACTCCAGTGTACATATGCTACTCATCAAATTTTGTTAGCCTTGGCAGGAAATATAAATATGAGAGTCTTCAGTTGCCATTAATTACCCACAAATTGAATAATTGCTGCACTGCACAGCCATTGATTTCCATTCTAAAAATATATAATTTTTTAAACACAATGACAGAACGGTGGGGTGTTCTCAGATATTGTGTTCTACCTAGAATTACCTTTCTGGACCAGACACATAAGCTTTCAGGATACAAAAGCTTAACTGGAACATAAATTATGGAAAGTCATTTGGTTCACTCGGTCTGCTCCTTTCACAGATCACATATGATCTGACTTTATTGTGGAGTCTATTGACATATTTAATCTCTTGGAGGAAAAATCTAAATTGTTTCTGCCTGATTCTCCCAAAGATAATCACATCAAATCCTAGAATAGGAATTTCCTCAGAGCTGTTCCTTTTTTTCTTTTTGTGGAATGTGGGCAAGTCCAGCATTTGTTGCCCATCCCTAATTGCCCTTGAACTGAGTGGCTTTCTTGACCATTTCAGAGGGCAGTTAAGAGTTAACCACATTGCTGTGGGTCTGGAGTCACATGTAGGCAAGACCAAGTAAGGATGGCAGATCTCCTTCCTTAAAGGACATTAGTGAACCAGATGGGTTTTTACGACAATTGATGATAATTTCATGGCACCATTACTGAGAGTAACTTTCATTTCCAGATTTTTATTAATTAAATTAAATTAATTTAAATTTCACCAGCTGCCATGGTGGGATTTGAATGAGTGTCCCCAGGGCATTAGCCTGGACCTCTGGAATACTAGTCCAGGACTTTCACCACACTTCTGGTTGTTACAGTGACACAGAGGGAGCAGCTTCAGGGAAATTCATAGCCTAAGTCTACCTATTCATCCCACATCTCCATTATTCTTTACCCCTGCCTTCTGCCTTCTATTTAAAAAACTCAATTGGAGCACTTTCTAAATAATCAAACAATAAAGCTCTTGACCGCCACAGATAATTGCACAGAAATACTAACAGGGCTATAAGGCAATGTGATGTAAATCTTTTGAAAGGTAGATACAACCCCTGTGTATTAGTTCATACTGCTTGGAGTCAAGAGACTGTAGAAAGCAATATTTGTCTTATTGCAAGCATCTAGGCCCAGATCACTTTATATTCCTTTTTCCTTACTGACTGAGTTATAGGCAAGGGGAACACACCAACACACTTGTATTAATACTGGAACATTTGCATCATGCTTTCTGACACTCATCTTATATGTCTTGATTGGGTATAAGCTCCTCTGGGTCATCCTTTGACCCAGCATAATTAGGTACTGGACTACCCCCATCCCTCGAGGTAATTACTGACACCCAGCACCAAACACCTTACTCATGCTTCCACTGGAGGAGAACATGGAAGGAATGCAGTTAGGAAGAAGACACACAGCCTACATTTTCACTAAGGGGAAGCACTGGGACAAAAAACACAGAATTTATCTGCTTTATACACAGTAAGGTTTAATAAAAGTAGCCTTAAAATGCTCTGATATTTATTTTTGTATGACGCAGATTCAGATTGCTGGGGAGAAATTAGTAGCATTTATGGGTATAAGTGTAATGTTGGACTCAGTGGAGGTGAATTATTATTTGACAAGGATATTGGGCACATATGGAGGTAACTATTATGCTTTGATTGCATATTGCCATTAACCAAAACAACAACAAATGTGCATTTTTGTGAAGAAGCTTTAAATGAGAAGACTAATTTTTGGACTTATTTTCTCATTACTATATTGGACGCTGACTTAGTGAGATACCTAGCATTTTTTTTGCTTGCACAAATAATCAAAGTCTGCCCATGCACTTCTTGTAGCAATGTGGAGTATTCCAGATAGATGTTCATCTGTCAGGAATGATCTTGATCGCTCTCTCTCCCTCCTTTCTCTCTCTCTCTCTCTGTCTGCCTCTCTGTGTTGTCCCTCCCCTCTCTGTCCTCCCTCTCTGTGTTGTTACCCCTCTCTGTGCAGTGCCACCTCTCACTCTCTGTCCCCCTTCTCTGTCTGTCCCCCTCTCAGTCTGACCCTCTCTCTCTGTCCCCCCACTGTCTCCCTCTCTTCCTCTGTCTCCCCCAGTTGCCCCTCTTTCTCTCTCCCTCTCTCTGTCCCCCCCTCATCTCTCACGCCCACACTCTCACTCTCTCTCTCCATCCTGTCTCTCTCTCTGTCCCTCTCCCTCTCTGCCCCTTCTCTCTCTGTCCCCCTCTCTCTCTTCTGGCCCCTCTCGCTGTCTGCCCTTTATCTCTGTGTCCCTCCCTCTCTCTCTTCCTCTCCCTTCTCCCCTCTCTGCCCCCTCTCTCTTTGCCTCCCCCCCACCCTCTGTCTCTGACTGTTACTGCGAGTGGGAACAGCTACTTCTGAACTTTGGACAGCTTTTTGGTATCTCAGTGGGTTTTAAAAAAAAATTGGAACCTGCTGGAAAATCCCGAATCTGTCCAAAGTTCGGAAACCGCTATTCCTGCTCCCAGCAACTGTCAGCTGTGAATATGGAAAGGAGCGCTAATGAGCTTTAGATAAAGATCTGAGCTTAGAAATTCCAATTCAGCTGTGAAACTGAGAGTGCCATTTTTAAAAAAACGGTCTGGTTGAGAAGAAGCCAATAGGAAATTTCTGATCCCTGAAATTACCAGTCACAGACATCAATTTTTTTTACCATGGACCCTGCTGTCCGTGTACGAACGCATTGCCGATCCCTGTGTGTGGGTCCCACTGCAATCACATTGCGGGCAGCCGATTATAATAATAGAGGCGTAGGTCCTGTCCAATCACATGAGAGGGGGTGGGCTTTGAGGCCCTGAATGCGGTGTCAGATGACTCCGGAGCAGGTGCTAACACCATATATAAAGCCCTGCCAGCCCTGCTTTCATTGCTGCCTTAGAGTCATTTACTGTTTGCTGTTCACTGCTGAAACTGGTGTTGGAGTGAATCCTGGACACGCCACCCCCCCCCCCCCCACCCCCCCCACCCCATCAGAGAAGGATGCTGCAGTATGGCAGAGGCAAGACACTGGGTGACCCCATGGTTTAGCGAAGCCTCCCTGGAGATTCTCCTCCGGGCTGCAAGGAAAAGGCAGGAGCATCTCGTCCCCAGGGATGGCAAGAAAAGGTCCTCCCGCCTAACCAAGCAAGCCTGGATGGAGATCGCAGAGGAGGTCAGCAGCTGTGGGGGTCACCCACCAATCATGGGTCCAGTGCAGAAAGAGAGTCAACGACCTCCTTCAGTCTGCCAAGGTGAGTGCTCCATAGCTCTTTCCTTTTTGTGGATTGCATGTGACTACACAGGAAGAAGCGGTACATGGGGAGGGAGGTACCACAAAGGCATTGGCAAAGGGGGTTAGGCATCATCACATCCTGCCAGATTCATGGCTGCACCTTGGCCACAGATCACTTTCTTTCACAGCTCACCCCCATTAAATCTTCTGAGAACTGGGATGGAAATGCGCCATGTAGGAAACCCCAGCAGGGGACGGGGGGCTGCCACGATCATAAATATCCTGTTGCTCTTCCTCCGAAGTATTACTATCTCCCTCTTTCCACTTGCAGGACAAGCAGACCCATAACAACAGAGAGACCTCCAGGACTGATGGAGGAATTCCAGACATACAGCCTCTCTCAGCAACTGAGAATGAAGCACTGGAGTCAGCGGGGTGCCAGGACAGTCGCTTAATAGTGGATGGTGAGACTGGAGTCTCCGCGCAAGCAAGTGAGGATTGTCTTTAATCGACATCCAACACACATCTGGAGATACACATCATGCATGGATATCATGACGAGATCTGCACAGCCGAACCCACACATGTTTGTGTTCTCTCATGCAGGTCGGTGTTTGCAGGAGACTCCATCAGAAGAGGGACAGCAGTCAACCTCTGGGGAGGAGCAGTCAGAAGATGCACCGTCACATGACTGTACTGCATGGTCGGCTTTAGAATCAGGGACACAAACTGGTGAGAGCACCGCAAACACGTCCGAGCAGCTGGCTGAGGCTGAGACAGCTGAGACCACTGAGAGTCAAAGGACTGTGGATGGCCAGGCACATGTTGAGCCCAGGCTGATGATGAGCCTCTGGTTTCGACAGCACAGGGCATGCTGGAGTTGCAGAAAGAGGTAAGGCAACATTTGGGCAGAGATGCCAGAGGGCTTGCACATGGAGGAGTCCATCCATGCCTTGACTTCTGCCCTGTCTCATGCGTGAGTGCATGGCTTCCTCCATCAAGAGGTTGGTGATCCTCATGGAGAGCCAAATCCCATAGATACACGCAGACCGACACACCATCGCTTTTACATGAACTCAAGACAGTAGTGGCGAGGCGAGAGAAGGACGAAGCTTCTGGAGACTTCTCCAGTTCCTTGTCATTCTCTAGTCAGCAGCCTTGAAAGGGAGGAGGAGAGGCTGACCTTCACAGCTGGGGGATCCCCTCAGGGTGCTCTGAGTGTGGACAGTTTCTCCTCAGCCCCTCTGCCAGTGATCCCAGCTCCAGTAGCCACGGTGTCTGAGGAGAGTCCTGCATCTGCGCAGGAAACACTCAGGCAACCTGGGCCTTCCAGGCCTCAGAAAGCCGGATGACACCCATAAAGTCATCACAGGCCCAGGGTCAGCCTGATCAGTAACTTGCCTCTAGCTCAGCTGCTACTGCAGGGATCACACCTCGTAGAAGCACTTGAAAACATATAAAGAAAACCACCTAGACACACCTGGAGTTTCAAGTGCCATTTCAAATTTGCAATTTGTTTTGTGTTATAAAGTTTTTTCATTATTGAACTTAATATTAATTGTGGAACATCTTTATCCTTTCATGCCTTAATTGTGAGATGCTGACTTCACGCTTCTCCCTTAATGGGCTGCCAGTGTAGGCACAACCTTCCTTCAGTAAGCATCTCACATAGGCCACAGCGTGTGGTTAAGTTGGGTGCTAGGCATGGAACCCAAATAGAAATGAGATGACAGACTGAATGCATTGAGATGAGTCTTTATTGAGTTCACTATGAGAAGCCATTATGGTGGTTGGAAGTGGCTAAGTATGAGACCGTCTCTTGCCTCCTTGGTCCGTCACTCAATGTGCCTGGTCTCTGGTGCAAGGGGTTCAACATCCAGTCCTGCCTGCTCATCACCCAACTCCACATTCTCCTCGTCGGTTGAGGACTGTTGAACAACCATGTCCTCTTCAGCCAAGGCCTCCCCCCTCTGCAGGGCTAGATTGTGCAGAGCACAGCAGACCACCATGATACATGAGACCCTCGCTGAGGCATACTGCAGGGCTTGATCCAGGCAACAGCTTTAGCAGCCCAATGGCCCGCTTGATAGTCACTCAGACGGAGCAGTTGCAAGTGTTGCATCTCTACTCTGCTGCAGTGCGAAGGTTCCTCATAAGCACGAGTAGCCATGTCTTCAATGGGAAGTCCTTGTCCCTGAGAATCCATCCCTGAAGGTAAGCGGGGGGGCCAGAAAAGCTGTGGCACCTGGGACTGTCGAAGTATGTAGGTGCTGTAGCTGCTTCCTGGGAAGTGGGCGGCACAGTGGTGCAGTGGTTAGCACCGCAGCCTCACAGCTCCAGCGACCCGGGTTCAGTTCTGGGTACTGCCTGTGTGGAGTTTGCAAGTTCTCCCTGTGACTGCGTGGGTTTCTGCCGGGTGCTCTGGTTTCCTCCCACAGCCAAAGACTTGCAGGTTGATAAGTAAATTCGCCATTGTAAATTGTTCCTGGTGTAGGTAGGTGGTAGGAGAATAGTAGGGATGTGGTAGGGAATTTGGGGTTAAATGTAGGATTCATATAAATAGGCGGTTGTTTGTTGGCATAGACTCAGTGGGACGAAGGGCCTGTTTCAGTGCTGTATCTCTAAATAAATAAAGTAAAAGTAAATAAATAATAAGTTCAGTGTCATGGTGATCTTCAGTGCCACTGGCAAAGGGTGACCACTGAATCCCATAGGTCACAACTTGTCCTACAGCAGGGCATGAGTCAGTGACAGCCTCCCTGGAGAGCCACAGTCTTCACTGAAAATGCCACTTGAACACTTGGAGGTAGCTAAGTTGAGTTTGGTACACTGTCTGGCACAGGTGGGCCCTGCTTGGCATGGCTGGACCCTGCTGTTCTCATTGTGGAGCTTCATGGACAGGTGCAGCTGCTTCTTGGCCCTCCCTCCTTTGGATCACACCATGGGGGTCCACAAAGACAGGGTATACAAGACACATGCCATGTGATCAGTAGGCCTCCAGAGCGCTGTCACTGCAGAGATGAAGTTGCCTTGGAGCTTTGCCTTTGCTATTCCTCTCAGCTTCCTTGTTAATGGCCCTTAGTGCCCATCCTTGCTGATAGTCAACCCTCTCAATTGATAGTACAGCCAACCAGATCACTCAGCAACATGCCCACCTGATAATGTCACCTAGCAACACACCCACCTGGTAATACCACTTAGCAACATGCCACCCATGCAGAGTGTACAGCTCTGCAGGCCGACAATGACCTCCGCTCCTGCCTCGTCCCCTATCCAGTGCTGGTTATGGCTGCCTTCCCGTTGTGGTAAACCTTGCCTCGGTGCCACCACCTTCAAATGGCCGGGCATGTGAGGGCCACCCACCATCCACTTAATTCCAAGCCCCCTATTGAATCACTTTAAAAAAATGTTTATTTGTTCATAGGATGTGGGCATCGCTGGTTCGGCCAGCATTTATTGCCCATCCCTAGTTGCCCTTGAGAAGGTGATGGTGAGCTGCCTTCTTGAACCGCTGCAGTCCATGTGGGGTAGGTACACCCACACTGCTGTTTGGAAGGAAGTCCCACGATTTTGACCCAGTGACAGTGAAGGAATGGTGATATAGTCCCAAATCAGGATGGTGTGCGGCGTGGAGGGGAACCTGCAGGTGGTAGAGGTCGTGGGTTTGGAAGGTGTTGTCTAAGGAGCCTTGGTGCGTTGCTGCATTGCACCTTGCAGATGGTACACATTGCTGCCACTGTGCGTCGGTGGTGAAGGGAATGAATGTTTGTGGATGGGGTGCCAATCAAGCGGGCTGCCTTGTCCTGGACGCAAATGTATGAGAACTATATGTTCAGCAATTTAAGTTACACTCCTGTCATGTCGGGGTGGCATGTCTCCTTTGGAGCTTTCCCACTGCTGACTAAATCCGGAACCGATGTCACGACATAGGATTTCCAGACGGACAAGTCTGATGCTATTCTCCGGCCCTCCCCGCCTTGCTTCCCACTCCAAATGGCCTCACTAAATCCAGCCCTGTGTGTGCTTCCTATGAATTATATGCATTAAAAACTCCAATGTCCACTTTTATAATGGAAACTACCTATGTAAACTTGTCACGCTGAAGTTACACCTTCCCCCGTCGTGTCCACACCATCCCCCCCCTTCCCACCTTGGAAGAACTGCAGTGCCAGCACAAACAGGGCAGTGTAATTAGTGTGTCAAGTTGACACATGCAGTTTCTATTTCAAATGTGGACATAGGGATTTATAATGGAAATATAAAAATAAGCACGCAAATGCATGACTCTTTCTCACCTTCTCCTGGGTACTGGGAATGGTTGTCCCAGTCTGTGATGTATTGCCAGGCTTTATGAACCTGGAGTATGTTTCTTAGCCACCTCCCCAAACACTCAGTACCATTCAGAAGAACACTGCAAACGTCGTGAGTTTTAAAACAGAACTAAGGTTTGGCTACTGCACAATTGAATGTTCAAATTATTCATGATTTATACTATTTAATTGGAAATTCATTTGCTGTAGAAAATTGAAACAAGTATTACTACAGGGGTGCTTTGATTGGCCAAGGGCTGATTATTGTCTGTTAATGTTAACAGACTTAGGCCACAGAATTGGATAGGGCCCGAAAAAAGGACACCAGTCTGGTGTGTACTCTGTCTTTAATGAAAGTGCTTGTAATGGTCGCCTGCAGTCAGAGCCCGCAAGGCAATAGGCACATTGGTACAATATTGCATTTCTATACCAAATATCTCCCTTTTCATACAAAAAAAAAACTGTATGCATTATCATTTACACTGTGAGTTGCCCAGGTTACCCATTATGCACATAACTGTTCTCATGCTTTAGCAGTTCGTCATTCTTGTCAGTTTCTACACGTGCATTGCACACATAGTCATTAAATCATGCCAGTCTCTTAATGGTGCATGTGTACATGGTCATTGGTTGTTCATCTGGTTGATTTTCCTTCTCTGGCAAGTAACCCGGGGCACTTGCTGTTGTGATAACGGTCGTTATTCCATTTCTGTTGATCGGATACTGTGGACCTCTGAAGCTGATAGTTGTTCTGTGGTCTGTGCAGTTGGTGAGTTCTTATCCTCCTGATTGGCCGCCTGCTGTGATGAAACAGCTTCTCCAGTTGTGTGTATGTGTCTGCAGTTGTGAGGGCACATTTAGTCGTTCACTTCAACCGCATACGATCGAGGTGACAACTGCTCTATGCTGATCCAAAGTTGCCACTTGGGCTGACTCTTGTTGTGCATGTTGAAGGTTTGTACCCTGACTGGCTCGCTGCTGCTCAATTCTGGCAATATTTCGACAGTTTTGTCAAAATGAAATTTGGCTTTCTGCCATTTCACCTTGATTTTGTCTGCCCGCTCTGCGGAATCTGAGCATTCCTTCCCCACAGCCTCCATCTCGAGCGCCTGAGCAGACAATTGCCAGATCTTCCTCTTTCTCACCACCTGTATGACTCGTGTCACCTTGTGACTGGCAAAGGTATTCTCGTTCCAGCACCGGCGCCCACTCCTGTAGGCCATCTCCTGGGTTTTCTCTTTTTGCACGTTGAGGGTTAAATTTGCTTCTGCTGAGATGAGTGGCTTTTGCTTGCTGTCTATGATCTGGAACTCCAGATCTTCGTTCTTGTCATTGCATTGGACTCTCAGAGTAACTTGTTCTCTTGGCACTAGTATGGTGCCATCACTTGCCAAATAATTTATGTTTGCTCTCCCAAATTGCACATTGCTCAGGAGCAATAGGATGGGTGAAATGCTGCTCTCATTGATTTCTTTCAGGATGTGAATGCGTTGGAGGCAGTTCAGAGGCGGTTTACTAGATTGATACCTGGAATGAGCAGGTTGTCTTATGAGAAAAGGTTATGAGAAAAGGTTATGAGAAAAGACTGGGCTTGTTTTCACTGGAGTTTAGAAGAGTGAGGGGATATTTCATTGAAATATATAAGATCCTGAACGGTCTTGACAGGGTGAATGTGGAAGGGATGTTTCCTCTTGTGGGTGAGTCCAGAACTAGGGGGCACTGTTTGAAAATTAGGGGCTGCCCTTTTAGGACAGAGGCAAGGAGAAATTTTTTCTCTCGGAGGGTTGTGCGACTTTGGAACTCATGCCTCAGAAGGTGGTGAAGGCGGGGTCATTGAATATTTTTAAGGCGGAGGTAGATAGATTATTGTCAGGCAAGGGAATCAAAGATTATCGGGGGTAGATGGGAGTGTGGAATTCGAGGCACAAACAGATCAGCCATGATCTTATTGAATGGCGGAGCAGGCTTGAGGGACTGAATGGCCTACTTCTGCTCCTAATTCGTATGGTCGTATATGGCCTCAACCATATCTTTGAGGACTTCATTTTGGATCGCCATGTTGAGCCACTTTGCACAGGTCTGTGAAGGCCATTATGTTGCATGACGCACCAGTGTCTATCTGGCATTTTATGTTGACTTGATGTTCTCCTTCTGCAATCATCATTCCAACAGTCACAAACCATTTATCACCAATCGACCTGACTGAACCAACATGCACAATTCTACTGCAGCCTGCGCCAAATGCCATGTTGTTGAGAGTGTGAGCATGGGAATTAAGAGCGTCTGCCATAAGTAGGCAGAGTGGGCAGATCGTGATGTCAGTTAGCGTATAAGGCTAATTAAGATGTCCCTGTAGCCATTTTCAACCTCAATGCTCCAGCTAATGCTCTTGTTTCACCTCACACCGCTGAGCATTGTTCAACAGCAGGAGGGTCCCTCACTAGTGCTATTCAAAGGGATCATCAGCTGGCTCTGTCTAAGTTTGGAGAAGTGCTGTGAGTTTTCTACTTCTGTATAAAGTTGACAGGATGTGGTGTTGCACATGGTAAAGGCCTTGGTTCTGACTTCAAGGATCTCAGTTGTAGGTGCTGGAGATTCTATCCCCCTTGACTTACAGCATAACAAGGAGATTGAGCAGAGCCAACACAGTGGAGGACAAGCTGCTGGCAGAGGGAGGAGGAACAGAGGGGGAAGGCCTCTCAACAGGGTCTTCAAGGGACAATTATCTTACCTCAATCTCAGTGAGGAACCATGTGTGCAATGCCTCCATTTTAGCATGGAGGTCCTTACTAAAATCTGCCACCTGTTGCTGGCAGACCTGCAGCCTCAGAACAGAGTGAGGATGGTGGTGCCAGTGACTGTTAAGGTGACCATGGCCATGAGCTTCTTTGGGTCAAAATAAGCCAGGCTGGAGTAGGTGACATCTCCAACATCGTTCAGTTCACTGTTCACTGCCTTATAAGGGAGGTGACTTGTACTCTTTGTGCCAGTAGAGGGGAGTACATAGCGTTCTATATGGCCAGAGAGAAGGGTGCCATCAACTGCACACATGTAGCCTGATAATCTGTTAGAGGAAAGATTGCTGGATTGCTGTGAGACCCTGAGAACCACTTTGAGCACTGGTATGTTCATATGTTCGTATGTTCGTATCTGCAGCCATGATGGCAGCATTCTGAGCCTGCACGCTAGCAAGCTGCACTTGCATGAAATTGCATGACCTAAGCCTGAGGTTCCACTGCAGCACACGGGTGACTTCTGCTTGTGCTGTAATGGAAGCTGAGACATCAACAAGCTGCATTATGCTTGGTTCTGAAAGTACTGTCATGTTGTTTCCCACAACTGGGCTTCAAGCTCTGCACAAAGCCCTGTTCCAAGTTCGTACCAAATTTTTCCATGCTCCTTGACAATGACAGCAGGCTTTCTGACAGGTCTGCCAATGCACCAAGCATTGTTGTGGGCATGTCCATTAGCCCTTTTCTTTATGCCACTCTATCTAAACTTTCATCTGAGGCTTCTGCAGCAGAAATCACGTGCAATCATGCCTTCTGAGGAGCTGGCACTTGCCAGCTTTCTTCCTGTTCTGGTTGCAGAGGACCCGTGCCCAGTGACTCATCGGGCTGGATCTTGTGCTCGTCCAGAAGACGGGTTTCATGGGGGGTTGAGGGGGGCATGGAAAATAGGAGCCGAACCGCCCACCACGGAACTCAACGCCGGATTCCCGGTTCCAATCTTCCTGGAGGCGAGTTAGGCCAACGACCTTCCTGCCCAGAGATCAATTGAGGCTCTTAAATGGCCTATTAATGGCCAATGAAGGGCCTCTTCCTGCTGCCGCTGAGATCTAACCAGCAGCGGGAGGACCTCTGCTGCGTGGCGTGGACACCTTTTAAAACAAGGCGCCTCTCTGTGGGCTTGGGGGGGTGCGGTCCCTCCTTCACGGCAATGAATTCTTTAAAGGGACGGGGATCCTGCCTCCTAAAATTTTGACCCCAAAAGACTGGGGGATCATTCTGGAGGGTCAAAAAAATGCAGAGGCAGGGCTCCCCCAGCCTTTTTGGCCCAGTGTCAGGAGCCCCGCCTCCTGCACAAAATCCAGCCCATTGTGTGTACATCCACCCTCTATGCTACGCTCTAAAGTATGTACAGTGTTATTATCTGAGATGGTGGCTGTGAATGTGAGATCGCGTGATAGTGTTTCAACAACATCAGTCTCTTGTTCATCTTTCAGTTCACACTCCTGCACCACTGTCTGGCCGGGTGTTAGTTCTGAAAGCAGAAAGACATCAGGGTAAGGTTATGGTGAGGGGAGGTGGGGGATGGGGAGGGGAAAGCAAGAGGAATATGCATACACCATCTGCAATTTGTAAATCAGAAGAGATTGTGGGATGAATGGGAAGTGGGATGTCCTACAAAAGAGAGAGAAGTGTGTCACTGAGTGTAGTGGAATCTGTTTGGGTGATGTACCTGGTATATTGAATAGCTGGCAGTATGTGCAAGCTGTGAGTGTGAGTGTGAGGCTTGCTAAGTATGTGAGGGTGAGGTGGAGCTATGAATGTGAAGTATGAGTCATGGTTGATAGAAATTGTTGGTAGGTGAGCAAAGTGGGGTGGGGGACATCATGAATTGAACAGTGCATGATGTTAGTGGCACAGTTGCAATGATATGGCGTTTGAAGATTGTTACAAACTGATGAAAAAGAGGTCTAGGGTTCCCTTTCAGCCATCACCTGGTTTTACTGTAACAGGGTTTAATTTTAAACACACCATATTTTCAGCTCCTCCTTGGTGAATCCCTTTTCACCACTTCCCAATTATAAGGCAAAGAAACCAGCACAAACAGACTTTCTCAGGTTTAAAGAAGAGTTGAAACTTATTGAACTTAAACTTAAACTCTAATTCGGTTAACACGATGCGCCCACGCTACCATGCCTACACGATACACACATGCAAATAGAGACAGAAAAGAGCAGCAGAAAAATAAAGTGGAAAAGTTTGAGGCAATATCTGAAGAGTCTTTGTTACAGTTCTTTGAGCTCACTGTTTTGTCTGGACAGAAGGCCAGGAATTCCCTTGGTTGTGTGAGTAATCATACGGAGTCCATACAGAGGCTGATACTGGTTATAAACAAGCAGATCAGGGATATGTGTATCCTCACAATATGCTGAAAAATGAAGCACATTTATGCATAGATCAAACTAACAGATAGTTTAGGGATGAGTGAGTGGCCTTGGTTCAGATTTTTGGATCAACTTGACTTAAACTGATCCCAGCCAAATTATGACCCGGCTCCAAACTTCGCCAAGTCTGCTATCAGTTTAAAACCACTTTCTGTAGATTTCTAATGTTTGGCTGGTGTTAAGGCCCATGGAAATTGACAGAACCACAGAACATTCTTTACTTAAAAATATAATTCTGTACAATCAGCTTACATTTTAAAATCTTTAGTTCCTAAATATTACTGTAGATTCCAATGGTTAATTGTAGTCTGCTCCTTCTGACTGACAAAGCAAAGGTTTATTCACAACTGAGTGAGCTTTTCCAATGGTTTCATCACATAGAAAAGTTATTTGTGGATAGTGTCAGGTATCCCACTCTCCTTTCCCGAACCCTCCACCTCCTCCATCCCCAACCTTCTGCACGAGGGTACATTGTGACCTGAAAGTAGTGAGGTTTTATGCATGCCTAAGGTCAATGCACAGGGCTTTCTAGTTATAGTGCAGTTAAAGTCGTAGAATATTTACACTATAATTTTAGCTAAAAAATTATATGGTTACGATTGCAAATGTAACAAGGAAGCACATTATGCGTGCCAGCTTTTTTGATGCTCTGCTTTGCCATGTAGTTTATTTGTACAGTGACTTCTTTGTCTGCTGAATAACACTGACACCAGTAACTTTCGTCTTCATTCCTACATGCTCTGTCTTTTTCCAGCTGGTCAGTGAGTGAAATTACCTTACCTTTTAAGGCAGTGTTTTTTGTCAAACAACCCTGAAACAATTGGGAGTAATCACTAGGCATTTACTCTTTCCCATATATGTTAAGATTGTATACCAAAGTTAATAGAAGATAATAATACCCTGGAATTTTTTTCAGAATCCATAAACAGAATAGAGTGGTAACTAATGTAAATAATATCAGTTTTTCTGTTTGACAATGTCTGCTTGAAGACAAGTATCCTTCATCTCGAATTTCTGGTTTGTAACAAAGATACCACTGTTTATAAGATGCTATAAGACGAGCAATATCTTCATGTCACTTGATGTTGCTACTCAAAGCAATCAATTTATAAGTACTAGACAACAGAAGACAGGTTAATGTTGAACTCAGTTCATTCTATGGCAAGGCACACACCATTCAGATATTGTAACTTCAGTGGGTTGAAATTGCATTATATGATTTTTATTATTAGTTTAGATTAAATAGATTAGCGGCTTTGTTAAAATAGGAGACAAGAATTTTATATAATCATGCTAACACGTTCATTATTATCAAACAATTACATTTCATTGCACAAATAATGTCAGTAGAAGCATTCAAGTGGATTCGAAAGGCACACAGTGGAATTTCTTATATGGTTTATTGTTTCTTGCAGAAGGATTTTGTTAAGTTCCACATGAACGGCTTCCATTGAAACAAAAATAAATAAATGTATGGGACTGGATTTTTTCCTTCTTCTCCTTGCTGCCTTCTAAAGATCACCATCGATAAACTCCAACCTGATCACTACAAAAGAGAAGTATAATGGGGAGTAAGTAAATTCTTAATGCGTTAAAAGTGAAATGAAAGTTGTAATAAACATTAGGAAAGTATTCAAAAAGCTGTTTAATATAAAGGAGGAGATTGTGCCAGCACGTGATGGGATACAGCTAAGAATCTTGAGAGAAATTGGGGAGAAATAGTGGCCTGAATTTTTTGTTGGGTGGGAGGCCCTGTCCACCAACCAAAAAGTCGGTGGCGAGTCCGCCTCCGCCAGGCCTGGGGAGCCAGACTGGGATTTTACATTCCCCAGGCCTTTAATTGGTCTTGGTCGGGACTTCCACCTCCTTGAGGCAGGAAGTCCTGCCTAATGGAGCTGCCGGCCAATCAACGGGCTGGCAGCTCTTAGTGCGAGCAGCGCCACTGGGAGTGGTGACCACTGCTGGGACTACACGCAGCCATCGCAAGCAAGATGAAGGACATCCCTGGAAGACAGGTAAGGTATTAGGGCCTCGCTGGGCCCAGATGAGGCAAGGGGGGGTCGGTTAGGGAGGCGGGGGAAGTGTTGTGAGTTGGGGGCAGTTGACGTATCGGGGCTGCCCTCTGTCGGGCATAGGGTGCCCAATCAGGAGGGTCCTCAACCAGCTCGCAAGAAGGCCACCTGGTTTCACCAGGCGGTACTTTTGAGGCTTCTGCCGTCTGGCCGCCAAGGGTAAAATACCCACGGCGGTGGGTGGAGGCCCTCAAGTGCCAGTGGGAGGAAACAGAGATTAGGAGTTATGCGGATTTTCTCCTAGTGATTGGAAGTAGGTAATATTGTTGCACATGGTTGTGTTCTGAGATCACTTGTGTTCATTGTGTACATCAATGATTTGGATATAGGGCTAGAGTAAGTGCTCTCCAAATTTGCTGATAATAACAGATAGGAGGTTTAGTAAATAATTTTGAGACCAAAAGAAGCTGCCAGGGGATTTTGATAAACTTCAGGAATGGGTAAAATAAAAGTGCCAGACGGAATTTAGTGTCAGTCAATGTGCAGTGGTACATTATAGTAAAGGAAAATAAAAGTAATTATATACTTTGAATGGAGAAACATAAGAACATGAAATCTGCTGTGGAAGAGCAGAGGGATTTGGAGGTTCGGGTTCATAAAGCATGAAAAACAGCACCTCAATGGACAAGGTCATAAAAAGCTAAAGAAATAATAGCTCGTGAAATACGAAAATCCCTAAAAATGGGACATTACGATGCACAATTAACCCATGCCCATTGCTTCCAATGCAGGCAGCCTGCTTATTATCAAGATTGTAATGTGCAGCCAGCATTAACCACACTATTGAGTGGCTGGACATGTAAGCAGGGGGGCAAGTGGAACTCCAGAAAAACTCTGAGAGGACAATGGGAACAGATAAACGTAGAGGTCAATGCCAGGAGTGGAGTCCTGAGGGTCTGGATGCAGTGCTGCAAAATGTTCAATGATGTCACACAAGTGGTCAAGGTCAGTGAATACATCTTCAAATGCCATATCCCACCAACTGCACTAGCAGCCTCAGATACTGCTCAATTCACTATAGTCCCATCACTCACCTACCAACAATCTCTATCAGCCACAATTCATACCGAACATTTATTGCTTCACCTCACCCTCACACTCTTAGTACTGTTGCAACCTCACACCCACATCTCACAGCTTGCACACACTGCCAGCTATTCAAGCATGGCAGCCACATTACCCAAACAAATTACAAATTACACCACATTCACTGAGACACTTCCCTCTTTCTTGCAGGACAAGGTGGCGCACAACCTGAGGCAGCAGGAACTAACTGGTGGGGGACGGGCACTGCTGCATGTCCTAATCCCCATGTAGGAGATGGTGCTCGTCATCATTGGAGCAGCCATGGCTGTGGTCGTGGTCAGTGGCGGGGCTGAAGCCATCAAAGATGATGCTATCCTCATACCTAATCCTTCTTCTCACATTCCACTTACCCCTCATCCTACACTCCCTTCTGATTTAGAAGTTACAGATGGTATAAACATGCACCTCTTACTTTCCCCTATCTTTGTGCCTTTCTCCTTTCAGAGCCACAAACTGTAACCTGGCTATGCAGTGGTCGAAGAGCAACAGGTGGAAAAGCAAGAAAACACTGATGATGAAGAAGCACTGTCGCTTGATCTCACACTTGCAGCCTCCAGTTCAGATATTGACAATGTGCGTACTTTAGAGGATAGCTTAGAGAAAAAAAAAGAGAAAAAAAAGCTTGCATTTATATAACACATCCCTAGAGATGTCCCAAAGTGCTTTATAGTCAATGGGGTACTATTGAAGTGTAATCACTGTTGTAATGTAGGAAACGTGGCAACCAATTTGCACACAGCAATCTCCCACAAACAGCAATGTGATAATAAACAAATAATCTGTTTTGGTGAGGTGAATTGAGGTATAAATATTGGCCAAAACACATGGGATAACTCCCCTGCTCTGCTAGAGGGAGTATATGGACGTGGTAAGTCACTGAGCATGAGTGATCTGCAGCCAGGGCAGGAGCAAAGATAGCGCAGGTGCCAGCTCGCTGGAGAGTGAGGTTGCACAAGGGTTCTGCTGTAGTGGACAATTAATAGGGTTTCAATGGTACAGCCTATAGAAGAAGGCTAGTAGACACCGAAATGCTTGGTGCATTAGCGGGTCTGCCAGAGAGCCTGCACGCAATGCTAAGGAGCATAGAGGAGTCCGACACCAACTTTGTACAGGGCTCTGCGCAGAGTTTAGAGCCCTTCCTTTCCAACATGGAAGTGGTGGTCAACTCCATTAGCACACTTGTGGACCCAATCTTGATGCAAAAATGATTGCTGATGTCTCCATTGCAGCATAAGCATTAGCCACCTGGTGTCTGGATGCTACAGTGGAAGCTAGACTCTGCTATACAAGCTTGTATAGGATGGGCTGAATGGCCTCCTTCTGCACTGCAAAAATTCTGTGATTCTTTGAATGCTGCCATCATGGCTGTAGATATCAGTATTGAAAGGACTTGCAGGGTGTCACAGCAGTCCAGCAATCTGTCCTTCAACAAGTTACTAGGATTTCTGAGCTGCTGCCCCAGGGGAGTAGCAATAGCTTCATAGAACATAAACTTACTGTTCTCTCTCAGGAAGACAGTTTTCATCCTTTCACACCTGCCACATGGCAGTATTCTTGCTGTGGCATGTCAGGCAGCTAGCCCAGACTCCTGCCTCCCACGTCGAGACGGTGCTGTTCACAGTTGTGGTTCGGGGCCCCAAGCTGCTTGAGGTTATCGTTCAAGGGCATCTGCAGTGTCACCCACTGGAAATCAGCAGCCTTTCACAAGCTTACCAGCTGCAGCCACTGCGGTGGCACTGTGGGACAGCACCAGGAAGCAAAGGCACTCGCAAGACAGAAACAAAGGGAATACACAAAGGTGATGAGTTGACATTTATATGTTATTTGGCATGGTTTTATTTATAAATTTGGTTTGGAATGTTTATTTTGTGTTGGCTTTTATTTTTGCATTCTGGCCATGCAAATACTATGAGGGTCAGTGACAGAGGGGATGTAAGGTGTAGGCCTATTGGTGAATGAGAAATTGGGGCTGAGTTTATGGTAACGCAGTCGGATGGGTTGTTCATGGACGGCCTGGCTAAAAAGGGGCTTTGTTGCTTCCCTGCTCCTTTCCTCCTCCTCCTCCTCCTTCTCTTCCTCTTCCTCCTGCCTGTCTTCCTGCTCCTCAGCTGCTCACTGTATAGCTGGTGGAAAGGGCTGCGTCCTCATGATGGCAAGGTTGTGCAGCATGCAGCAGACCATGACAAATCTTGACACCTTCTCCGCTGAGTACTGCAGGGCTCCTGATGACCAGTCCAGGCAGGGAAAGCGTTTTCTCAGCATGCCAATGGTCTGCTCTTTCACAATTTGTGTTGCAGCTTGGTTTGCATTTTGTGCATGATGTCCATGTGTGCATGGATTTTGCACCACAGTCAATGTGGTCAACAGATAGCCCTTGTTGCCCAGTAGCCACCCTTTGGTTTGCTGCGGTGACACAAATGCAGATGTGCAGCAGACTGCTCCTGAACAACTGCTGCCATGATACTGAGCATTGACCTGCATGACTTGCTGCCTATGGTCACACACCAGTTGGATATTGAGGGAATTAAATCCTTTTCATTTCTAGTATAGGGCAGGGTTGACTTATTGCACCCACAAAGCGATGTGGGTGCAGTCAATGGCAGCCTACAATACGAGCAAAGCTGTGTGCTTGCTCAGCTTCCTTCTCTCTCCCAAGGGAGAATGAAATGTAATTAGCTCTCAATGAACAGAAATGCAATGGTGGATGGCAAACTGCGAGATGTTGCAAATATCTCCAGCTCTAGCTAGGAAGGAGCCAGACACATAAAAGTTCATGGCCACTGTTACGACCAGTTGAGGCAGGGGTCTAGGGCTCCCCTCTTAGCCTTTTCCTTGTTTCGCTATAACAGGGCTTAACTTTTTAGCTCCCCCCAGTGAGTCGTTGCTCACTGCTCTCTAATTGTAATTGCAAAGAAATCAACCAGGCAGGTTTTCTCAGATTTAAACAAGAAAGGTGTAAGTTTATTAACCTTAGAACTCTAATTCAGTTAAAACTACTAAGGATACGCAACGTGACCATGCTAGCATGCATACACGATAAACACACACACAAATAGAGACAGAGGGAGGGAAAGAATTAAGGGGGAAAGGTTTTAGGTAATAGATGGAATTCAGTTATTGGTTTTGAATTGGATGTAAAGTCTTTGATTGAAGTTAAGTCTTGCAGTTCTCGTTGGAGCCCAGTGCACACTTTGAAACTTGTTTCACTGATCTTCTGTCTTGCGGCTTAGTTACATCTGTGAGTCCCTGGGACTTTGCGTGAGAGACAGAGAGAGGTTCTCTCTTCTTGAAGTTCAATTGCAGTCTCTTCCAAAACTGTTCTGTCAGTTACAATTTAAAAAAACAGGTTGGACAGCAGGTTAGTCATGTGACTAGCTCCTTGTTTAGAACACCCTCATCTGCAACTTTTGTGGATTCCTCCAAGCTTACCAGATTCTCTCAGTGATGGTGGGGGAGGGGGGCGCTGAAATGCTGGCTCAATGACTCTCAATGTCTCTTGATCATCAGTATTGACAAAACCCATCTGGCTAATTGAACCCGGGAGTACTTCCATTGTCTTCTTCATGCAACTATCTTTTAGAATGCAAATGTGCAGCCATGTTTTCAGCCACTGTTGTGGTCTTTTTAATCAAGTTATTTCAATGTCCAGTAATAGTTCAAAAATAATGTTCTATATGACAAAATTAATATGTTTCATTTTGGCAGGTGTGGTTTCCATCAAACTGTGGTCACCTTCATAGCCACTGGCAATGTCATCCTTGGCCTGCTCTGAGGTTGCAGTTGTGACTGCAGCAGTTGACAGAATTCAGTGAGCGCACCCTTACAGAAGCACAGACATGTGACACATTGTTCCTCATTGAATTTCATGTAAGAGAATTACTCCCTCAACATCTTGAGTGGATATGGTGTCCTGCTGAGAGCCCTTCTCTCCCCCCCCTGCTTAACTCTTACTCCCTCTTCCAGATCCTTGCCTTCCTCTGCGTGCCATCATCCTATTCTCCAAATCTTGCTGTATCTCAAGGAGAATACCCACAAGTGCACCCGTGTCTGGGAGCAACTGGTTTGCGCACAAGCCGTGAAGTGAAGAACACCTTCAACACTTACTACATCACTCCCTGTAGACTTAAGTAACTTTAAAGAACATTAGAAGGCACCAAAAGCTTGTAAAATTGTAACAACAATCAGTAGAAATCAATCAGCAATGAACCTGAAAGTATTTGATGATCCCTTTACATAGCACTGGTGGAGTGTCCTTCCTGCTGCTGAATGTATGTTCTGGCATGGGTGATCAAAAGATGTTATGCTCACATGAAGTGCAGCAATTGAAAATACAAGAACCCAAACTGAAGAGTTATAAAAATTGACTTTTCCTTTAAAAAGTGAACAATGTGCTGCAAAATGGCTACCAAAGGTCAAACTGTGTATTCAAACTGTCTCGCTATCTGATAAGGACGGAAGAATACATGCCAAGCTCAAAGGTGTCAATTACACCCACCCTGAACCGATCAAGTGACATTTTTGAATTGAATGAGCTTTTCTGAAATAAGGAAGATGTGAAGTAGTCACATCCTGGACCATTGTCAGTTACTAGAGGGTGAGAGATCTGCATCTCCCAACAGGGACAACAGGTGAGGATTTTTTGACCTTAATAAGTAACTCTCTGGAGAGAGAGAGCGAGAACCAAAACAGAAATCACAAATGCCTGTCCAGCTGAGAGCTGGGAGAAATCTAGCAAAAGTCAAAGAAAGTGCCCTGCTGTGAGTTCTACACTTCAATTTGTGCAGCAGAGAACTGAAAGTGATCACCTGTCTCTAGATTGAAGTTTCAACTACCAGAGAAATCTACAAACAATCCACGCCTACAACTTTAAAAGAGAAATTGACCTCTGAGAAGATTCAACAGGTTTACCATGAACCCGGAAAACTTACCTCACTTCAAGCCACTTACCCCTTTTCCCCTCTCTCTATCTCTTCTTCTGTGTGTGTGCACGAATGCGAGCGTGAAAGCATCTGTGGGTGCAGTTGCAACCATTTTGGGAATGATTATTGGTCAATAAATAGTTAATCTTCTGTTTTAAACTTACAAGAAAACCTGTTGCTGTCTGTTTTAGGTTCCACACTACAGAAAGGGTGTTGACACAATAGGGAGCGTACAGTGCAGATTCATGAGGCTTCCGCCTGGTATAAGGGCATGCAAATACGAAGAAATACAATACAGTTACGACTGTTTTTATTAGAAAAGAGGAGATGAAGGGGTGATTTATCAGAAGCATTCAAAATTGTGAAAATGGGTACAAAGTATATAAAAGCAGTTTGTTTCTGGTGAATGTTTCTGGAGAAAAAAAGGAATGTAGCGGTAGTAGGGGACAGTATAGTTAGGGGGATTGACATTGTTCACTTCATAAAAGAGCGAGAGTCCAGATGGCTGTGTGGCCTGCCTGGTGCCAGGGTTCAGGACATCTGCTCAGGGCTGGAGAGGAACTTAGAGTGGGAGGGAAGGATCCAATCGTCGTGGTCTATGTAGGTACCAATGGCATCATGCTTGACAAATCTACTAGAAATCTTCAAGGATGAAAAAGTAGAGTTGATAAGGGGAAACCAGTGGATGTGGTTTATTTGAACATTCAGAAGCCTTTCGACAAAGTCCCACATAAGAGATTAACGTGTAAAATTAAAGCGCATGGGATTGGGGGTAGTGTATTGCGATGGATAGAAAATTGGTTGGCAGACAGGAAACAAAGAGTAAGGATAAATGGGTCTTTTTCCAAATGGCAGGCAGTGACTAGTAGAGTACCGCAGGGATCGGTGCTAGGACCCCAGCTATTCACAATATATATTAATGACTTAGATGAGGGAACTAAATGTAATATCTCCAAATTTGTAGATGACACAAAACTGGGTGGGAGGGTGAGTTGTGAGGAGGATGCAGAGAGGCTTCAGGGTGATTTGGACAAGTTGAGTGAGTGGGCAAATGCATGGCAGATGCAGTGTAATGTGGATAAATGTGAGGTTATTCACTTTAGTAGCAAAAACAGGAAGGCAGATTATTATCTGAACGGCGTCAAACTGAGAGGGGAATATGCAGTGAGACCTGGGTGTTCTCGTACACCAGTCGCTGAAGGTAAGCATGCAGGTGCAACAGGCGGTAAAAAAGGCAAATGGTATATTGGCCTCATAGCGAGAGGATTCGAGTACAGGAGCATGGATGTCTTGCTGCAATTATACAGGGCCTTGGTGAGGCCACACCTGGAATATTGTGTGCAGTTTTGGTCTCCTTATCTGGGGAAGGATGTTCTTGCTATAGAGTGAGTGCAGCGAAGGTTTACCAGACTGAATCCTGGGACGGCAGGACTGACGTATGAGGAGAGATTGAGTCGGTTAGGATTATATTGGCTCGAGTTCAGAAGAGTGAGGGGGGATCTCGTGGAAACCTATAAAATCCTAACAGGACTTGATAGGTTAGATGCAGGAAGGATGTTCCTGATGGTGGGGGAGTCCAGAACCAGGGGTCATAATTTCAGGATATGGGGTAAACTTTTCAAGACTGAGATGAGGAGAAATTTCTTCACCCAGAGAGTGGTGAGCCTATGGAATTCGCTACCACAGAAAGCAGTTGAGGCCAAAACATTGTATGTTTTCAAGAAGGAGTTAGATATAGATCTTGGGTCTAAAGGGATCAAAGGGTATGGGGCGAAAGCGGGAACAGGTTACTGAGTTGGATGATCAGCCATGATCATAATGAATGGTGGAGCAGGCTCGAAGGGCCGAATGGCCTACTCCTGCTCCTATTTTTTATATTTCTATGTCATAAGTAGGGCAAGGAAAGAGGTTCTGCATAGTCAGTATGAGGAACAAGGCGCCAAATTAAAAAGCAGAACCTCAAAGATGATAATCTCTGGATTATTACCTGAGCGATGTGCAAATTGGCATAGGGGCAATTAAAATTAGAGAAATTAATGTGTGGCTGAAAGACTGCTGTGGTAGAAGTGGGTCAGGCTTGTGGGGCACTGGCACCAGTATTGGGGAAAGTGGTGGCTGTACCGTTCGGACAGTCTGCACCTGAACTGTGCTGGGGCAGGTGTTCTAGAGAGCCACATAACTAGTGAAGTAGAGGGGGGTTTAAACTGAATAGTGGGGGGCAAGGGATCCAATTTGGGAATATATGGTAAATCAAGGAATAGAGACAAGGCAAGAGAGAAAGGTATTAATATGGGAAATGATAAACAGACTGTGATAGGAAGGGACACAGCGTACAAATCTAAGAGTAAATCAACAGATAAGGCTTGAAGTTACAAAAATAATAAAAGGACAAAACTAAAGGCTCTGTATCTGAATGCATGTAGCATTCGAAACAAAACAGATGAACTGAGAGCACAAATAGAAATAAATAAGTACAATCTGATAGCCATTACAGAGACATGGTTGCAGGACAACTTAGATTGGGACCTGAATATTGAAGGGCATATGGCATTTAGGAAGGACAGGAAGCTAGGAAAAGGTGGAGGGGTAGCTCTGTTAATTCATGATGGTATTAACACAATAGAGAGGGATGACATAAGTTCAGGAGACCAGGATGTAGAAGCAGTTTGGGTAGAAATGAAAAATCACGAAGTCAAGAAGTCACTGTGGGAGTGGTGTACAGGCCACCTAACATTAACCACACTGTAGGACAGGGTATAAAGGAATAAATAATGGCAGCTCGTCAGAAAGGTACAGCGATAATTATGGGGGATGTTAACCGACATATAGACTGGAAAAATCAGATGTGCAGAGGTAGTCTAGATGAGGAGTACATAGAATGTTTTCGGGATAATTTCTTGGAACAGTATGTTCTGGAGCCAACCAGAGAGCAGGCTATACTAGACCTGGTATTATGCAAAGAGATAAGATTAATTAATGACCTCATAGTTAAGGCACCCCTAGGTAGCAGCAATCATAATACGATTGAATTTTACATTCAGTTTGAAGGAGAGAAGAGTGGGTCCAAAACTTAAATAAGGGCAATTATGAGGGCATGAAAGCAGAGCTAGCTAAAGTGAACTGGCAAATTAGGTTAAGGGATATGTCAATAGAGATGCAGTGGCAGACATTTAAGGGGATAATTCAGGGTACACAGAATAGATGCATTTCAACAAAGAAGAAAAATTACAAGAGTGGGGCCTACCATCCGTGGTTAACTAAAACAGTTAAAGATGTAGCAAACTTAAGGAAAAAGCCTATAATTGCGCAAAGATAGAAACATTGAAAATAGGAGCAGGAGTAGGCCATTCAGCACTTCGGGCCTGCTTTGCCATTCAAAAAAGATCATGGATGATTGTCTAATTCAATACCCTGTTCCCGCTTTCTCCCCATATCCCTTGATCCCTTTGGCATTAAGAAATATATCTATCAACTTCTTGAATAGATTTAACGACTTGGCCTCCACTGCCTTCTGTGGAAGTGAATTCCACAGGTTCACCACCCTCTGAGTGAAGAAATGTCTTCTCTTCTCAGTTCTAAATGGCATACGCCGTATCCTGAGACTGTGACCCCTGGTTCTGGACTCCCCAGCCATCAGGAACATCCTTCCTGCATCTAGCTTCTCCAGTCCTGTTAGAATGTTATAGGTTTCTATGAGGTCCCCTCTCGTTCTTCTAAACGCTGGTGCATATAGGCCTAGTGGACCCAATCTCTCCTCATGCGTCAATCCTGCTATCCTAGGAATCAGCCTAGTAAATCTTCTTTGCACTCCTTCCATGGCAAGAACATCCTTCCTCAGATAAGGAGACCAAAACTGTGCACAATACTCCAGATGTGATCTCACCAAGGCCCTGTATAACTGCAGTAAAACATCCTTGCTCCTGTACTCAAATTCTCTTCAATGAAGGCCAACATATCATTCACCTTCTTAACTGCTTTCTGCACCTGAATGCTTGCTTTCAGTGACTGGTATACAAGGACACCCAGGTCTTGTTGCACCTCCCCCTGTCCCAATCTATTACCATTCAGATAATAATCTGCCTTTCTGTTTTCACAACCAAACTGGATAACCTCATATTCATCCACGTTATACTGCATCTGCCATGCATTTGCCCACTCACCCAACTTGTCCAAATCACATTGGAGCCTCTTTGCATCCTCCTCACAGCTCACATTCCCCCCCAGCTTTGTGTCATCCGCAAACTTGGAAATGCTACATTTAGTTCCCTCACCCCAAGTCATTAATATATATTGTGAATAGCTGGGGCCCAAGCATTGATCCCTGTGGGACCCCACTAGTCACTGATGGGAGGCAGGTCAGAAGATTGGACAGAATATAAAAAACAGCAAAGATTGACTAAAAGATTGATAAGGAAGGTAAAATTAGAGTACAAGAGAAAGCTATCTTGAAATATAAAGACAGTTAGTAAGAGTTTCTATAGATAATTTGAAAAAATGAAAAGAGTTAACAAAGTGAACGTTGGTCCTATAGAAAGTGAGTCTGGGGAATTAATAAAGGAAAATAAGGAGATGACAGATGAATTGAACAGATATTTTGCATTGGTCTTCATTATAGAGGATACAAGTAACATCCCAGAATTAGCTGTAAATCAGGACATGGAAGGGAGGGAGGAACTCAAGAAAATTGCCATCACCAGGGAAGTGGTACTGAACAAATTGTTGGAGCTGCAGGCTGACAAGTCCCCAGGTCCTGATGGATTTCATCCTAGGGTGTTAAAAGAAGTGGCTAGTGAGATAGTTGATACATTAGTTTTAATTTTACAAAATTCCCTAGATTCAGGGAAGATTCCAATAGACTGGAAAATAGAAAATGTAACTCCTTTATTCAAAAAGGGACGGAGACAGAAAGGAGGAAACTACAGGCCAGTTAGCTTAAAATCTGTCTCAGGGAAAATTTTAGAAGCTATTATTAAAGACATTATAGCAGGGCACTTAGAAAATTGAAGGTAATTAGGCAGAGTCAACATGGCTTTGTTAAAGGGAAATCATATTTAACCAATTTATTGGAGTTCTTTGAGGGAGTGACATGTGCTGTGGATAAAGGGGAATTGGTGAATGTATTGTACTTAAATTTCCAGAAGGCACTTGATAAGGTGCCACATCAAAGGTTATTGCAGAAAATAAAAGCTCATGGTGTAGGGGGTACATATTGGCATGGATAGAAGATTGGCGAACTAACAGGAAACAGAGAGTAGGCAGAAATGGGTCATTTTCTGGTTGGCAAGATGTAATGAGTGGTGTGCTGCAGGAATCTGTGCGGGGACCTCAACTTTTTACAATTTATATAAATGACTTAGATGAAGGGACCAAAGGTATGGTTGCTAAATTTGCTGATGACACAAAGATAGGTAGGAAAGTAACTAGTGAAGAGGACATAAGGGGGCTACAAAGGGATATAGATAGTTTAAATGAGTGAGCAAAGGCCTGGCAAATGGGGTATAATGTGGGAAAGTGTGAAATTTCCACTTTGGCTGGAAGAAAAAAATAGAATCGTATTACCTAAATGGTGAAAGATTGCAGAGCTCTGAGATGCAAAGGGATCTGGGAGTCCTACTGCATGAATTGTGAAAGGTTAGTATGCAGGTACAGCAAGTAATTAGGAAAGCTAATAGAATGTCATCATTTATCGTGAGGGAAATTGAATACAAAAGTAGGGAAGTTATGCTTCAGCTATACAGGGCATTGGTGATACCATATCTGGAGTACTGTGTACAGTATTGTATTCCTTATTTAAGGAAGGATGTAAATGCATTGGAGGCAGTACAGAGAAGGTATACTAGACTAATACCTGGAATGAGTGGGCTGCCTTACGAGGAAAGATTGGACAAGCCAGGCTTGTATCAGCTAGAATTTAGAAGAGTAAGAGGTGACTTGATTGAAATGTATGAGATCCTGAGAGGTCTTGACAGGGTGGATGTGAAAAGGATGTTTCCCCTTGTGGGAGAATCTAGAACTAGGGGTCACTGTTTAAAAAAAGGGCTCGCCCATTTAAGACAGAGACGAGGATAAATTGTTTATCTCAGAGACTTTGAATATTTTTAAGGCAGAGTTAGAGAGATTTTTGATAAGCAAGGGGATGGAAGGTTATCAGGTTAGGTGGAAATGTGGAGTAATCAGTTCAACCATGAACTTATTGAATGCCAGAGCAGGCTCGAAGGGCCGGGTGGCCAGCTCCTGCTCCGAATTTGTATGTTCATATGACTGGTCTAGCACAAGGGGACATAGATAAAAGATTACAAAGATTACAAGGTTGAATGTAAGAGATTTAAAAAAGAGAGCAGGAGATGCATTGTTACACTGAAGGCTGTGAAGCTATGGGTAAAATTACCAGAGTTAATATCTGAGGAGACAATTTCAACATTTAAGCATAAATGAGCTAGGTAGAAAGGTGGGTAAAAAGATATGAGAACAGGACAATCACATTGGTTTGGGACTGTGGCAGGATTTTGTTCAGCCCTTGGGTGCAGACGATGAGGCGGGGAGCAAACAAAATGGCAGGGGACGCCATTCCTGACATTGCCTGGGTCCCCTGGCGTTTTGTCTGGGGTGGGGGTAAAGCCGAGGACAGCTTTCCTGCCGCAGGCTAATTGAGGCCCTTAAATGGCCAATTAATGGCCACTTAAGGGCCTCTTCCAGCTTCCACCTGAATTAAATAGAAAGCGGAGGGGCCCACCACAGAGGGGAGACACTGCCAGTTAAATCTCCTTTGGGGGCAATCCAGGCCCCCCAGAACGGTCTCCACAGAGGGCCCCCCGTGGCATGTTCACCCCCCCAAGAAGACCCCACCACCCTCACTAACAACCCCCTCCCCCGCACCTTATCGCCAGGGCATGCCTGAATGGCCCCGGCGATCTCAACCCCACTCACCTCTGCCAGGGTCTTCTCCAATCGTCGTACTGCAGGACCTCCTGCAGTACCAGCAGTGGCCACCGCTCCCAGCACTGCAGAGTTGCCGGCCTTCTGATGGTTGACAGCTGTGAAGGTGGGAGCTCGTCTCTTAAAGGGACGGTGTCCCTGACGACAGGCAGTTAATTGTCCACCAGGAAATAGCAACAGGGTTCTGATGGAGGGCCTTGGTGAGATTTCCCCATGCCTTCTGGTCCGCCGCTGGGACCTCTGTTGCTGGAACAAAATCCGGCCCATTTTTCATGTGGAAGGAAAGCACCAATATGAACTGTCTGGACAAAACATCCAATATCCATGTTATATTTCTATATATCCTGCCCCACACAATGAATAGAATTTTCTGTGCCCCCTGGAGACAGGATTGGAGGTGGCAGGGCTGGGATAATAGGGGGAGCTGCATTGGGACAGCTCTCCGACGCATTCCCGCCACCAAAGAAGTTTCCTGGGGGTGAGCTGGGATGCGGATCAGCTACCTGCTGCATGGAGGTGGGCAGCCAATTTAGGTACTTAAGGCCCCAATTTGGGGCAATTTTTCAGGCTCACGGGCATTTTGCTAGCAGCAGAGCAGCCCAATGTTGCATGCGGAAACTGCATGGAAGTGGCCTCCCTGCAGTAGGCTGGGGGGCTATCAGAGCCGAGGACGGGATAGTCTATTGACAGGGCTGCAGGAAAGAAAGGCCACTCCCTTGGCCCCAATGATCACCCCAAAAGGATTTTCCCTTCGTTCCATGGTGCCTTTTGTGTAGACCCCCACCAAGAATTTTTAAATATTTTTGTGCCGCCAATGGCGCCTCCATTTTGAGGCACCCTCAGTTTCTCAGACCTGCCTCATCAGCTGCTGAGTCTTTAGAGTGGCCAGCCCTCTGCTTGGGATGGCAGCATCAGAAGCCCGCCCGTCTCCAGGAAAATAGCTCCACCAGTCTGGATCCTGGCAGATTTGGGCTCCGGCTCCAATTTGGTCTTGATATCAGGGGAAAATCTTACCCTAAGTCCCACTCACCCGCCACTGCCACCTTTGCTGACTGACAGTGGTTCCTTGTCCATAATACATGAAATTTAAAATCCTCATCCTTGTCTTTGAATCCTCTGTACTCTCTGCACCTTTACCATTTCTTCCACACACTTCCATCTTTTGACTGGCTTTTTGTGCGTTCACCACACCATTGCTAGTGAGGCCTTAGCCACTTTGGCCCTGTTGCTTAGAATGCCTTTGCTCCATTCCTGTATCTTTCTGCTTTGCTGTCTTCTGAACCACCTGAAATATGCTCATGAGCAGCAGCCCTCAAAGGGTTGTTAGCATGCCAAATTTGCCAATTTGATGTCAACAGCTTGCAGCTTTATTATCTGTGCAGGGAGCCTATACTACTGAGAAGAGCAGCTTGCTTCATCGAGACTGGCCCTCCCCAATGCCAACAGGGGCATGCATATGCCACAGGTAACTTCAGTCCCAATTTTGTTCGAATAAAAAAATCAGAGTAGTGGAATACCAATTGGCAGAGCTCATGCTGAGGTTGGACAATATACTGGTCAAAACACCCAGTGTATCTTGCTGATTACCACAAAACAATGGAAGTACATAATCATTGGAGAAGGTGCAAAGAGGAGCAAGAAGCATAGTTCCAAAGAAGATTAACCAAAATAAATATTTTTTTCAATCTCAAGTCCGGAACTTCTATGGAGTTCCCCAGATCTCCTGCCATAAATTCAGTGGAAGTTCTGCAAACCTTCAACCAGAGAACCTCTGGAGAAATTCTGGGCTCTACATCCTAGAAATAAGATGGTTAAAGAAGTGTATAAACAGTAAATGGCTTAGAAAAAAAAAATTCTGAATATATTACTTTAAAATAAAACTAGATAGTAGGATCAGAGCCCATAAATATAAATCAGTGAACAATAAATTTAGATCAGATATTAGAAGTAGCTTCTTCATATAAAGGGTGATAAATGTCTCTGTCAAGCAGGCTAATTGAGATACAGAATTTAGGGGCATTCAGAATATAGCTGGATGTAAAGCAAAGAGCTAGGTCAACAGGCCTATTCTTTCAACTTTTTTTGCGATTATGTTCAAATGTCACTTCAGTCTACCGAGTATTCTGAGAAAGTTTTGTTTAGTACTAATTCACCATCCCTTCAGTGGTGTCTGAATCACCTTCTTTTCTTCTTGGGGCATTTGTAACCATGTTCTCAAGCAAATTTAATTTTTCTAAATGTCTGCTCAGAATTATTGGGAGGGGATGTGCTGATACAAGTACCTTCACTTCTTTGTGAAGTCACTGAACATCTATGGCAAAAGGAATAGAGTTGACAGCAATTCCATAACTCTCATAAATGTACAACTGTTAACATAATGCTGTTGTAATTCATCAGAATATGCACAGTTTACACACTCAGACATATAGGTATCCAATGCATTCAGTGCAGTGTATTGAACCGTGTAACTCTTGACTTAATTTTGTAGACAAGTGTTCATGCCTTTATCCAAATCTATTTTTGTTTGAAAAGATTTATTTCAAAACCGATTTTATGCATTCTCACAGTTAGACTGTGGAAAGACAGGCTATCAGTCATTTATAAGCCAAAGTCTCTCATATTTATTCACAGCAAAGCTTATAAAAAAATACGTCATGCCTGACAAATTTGATAGAATTATTTGAGGAAGTTACTGAGGTAGTCGATGAAGGTAATCTGTTAAACATTGTTTACCTGGACTTTCAAAAAACC
The DNA here is from genome assembly GCF_036365525.1 of Heterodontus francisci. NCBI lineage: Eukaryota > Metazoa > Chordata > Chondrichthyes > Heterodontiformes > Heterodontidae > Heterodontus > Heterodontus francisci. The sequence goes on along the minus strand of NC_090374.1, from coordinate 132,482,444 downwards.
TTTGATAAAGTAACTCACACTAGGTTACTTCACAGTACAGCTTTAACACTGGCATCTACCTCACTTTTTTTTTATTTGTTCATGGGATATGGGCATCACTGCTAAGCCAGCATTTATTGCCGATCCCTAAGTGCCCTTGAGAAGGTGGTGAGCTGCCTTCATGAACTGCTACAGTCCTTGTGGTGTAGGTACACCCACAGTGCTGTTAAGAAGGGAGTTCCAGGATTTTGAACCAGTGAAGGAATGGTGATATAGTTCCAAGCCAGGATGGTGTGTGGCTTGGAGGGGAACTTGCAGGTGGGATGGTGTTCCCATGCATCTGCTGCCCTTGTCCTTCTAGGTGTTAGAGGTTGCTGGTTTGGAAGGTGCTGTCGAAGGAGCCTTTGTGAGTTGCTGTAGTGCATCTTGTAGATGGTAGACACTGCTGCCACTGTGCATTACCATCACTGAATTCCCCACTATCAACATTCTGAGGGTTACCCTTGATCAGAAAATTAACTGGACCATCCATATCAGTACTGTGGCTACAAGAGCAGGCCAGACTATGGGCGATTTGCAATGAGTAACTCACCTCCTGACTCCCCAAAGCCTGTCCATCATCTACAAGGTACAAGTCAGGAGTGTGAGGGAATACTTTCCACGCATGGATGATAGCAGCCCCAACAACACTCAGGAAGCCTGACACCATCCAAGACAAAGCAACCCGCTTGATCGCCACCCCATCCACCACCTTCAACATTCACTCCCTTCACCACCAAGGCACAGTGGCAGCAGTGTGTATCATCTACAAGATGCACTGCAGCAACTCACCAAGTCTCCTTTGACAGCATCTTCCAAACCTGCAACCTCTACCACTTAGAACAACAAGGACAGCAGGTACATGGGAACAACACTACCTGCAAATTCTCCTCGAGGCCACACACCATCCTGACTTGGAACTATATTGTCATTCTTTCAATGTCGCTGGATCAAAAAACTGGAACTCTTTCCTAACAGGACTGAGGTGTACCTGCACCCCAAGGACTGCAGCGGTTCAAGAAGACTGTTCAGCACAGCCTTTTCAAGGCACTTAGGGATAGGTAATAAATACTGGTCTTGTCAGTGTTGCACACATTCCATTAAAGAAAAGAAAGACTTACAATTACATAGCACAGGCATCGGACGTCTCAAAGTGCTTTACAGTCAATGAAGTGCTTTTGAAGTGTAGTGTTACGACCAGGTGAGAAAGAGGTCTAGGATTCCCTTGCAGCCTTCACCTGGTCTTACTGTAACAGGGTTTTATTATTAAACACATTGTGTTTTTAGCTCCCCCTTGGTGAATCCTTGTTCATAGTTTTCCAATTATAAGGCAAAGGAAAACAGCACAAACAGGCTTTCTTAGGTTTAAAGAAGAAGAGTCAAAATTTATTAAACTTAAACTCTAATTCGGCAAATGCCTACAGATACATGAGGCGTCCACGCTAGCATGCATATGTGATACACACATGCAGATAGAGACAGAAAGAAAACAGAAGAAATAAAGTAGAAAAATTTGAGGCAATATCTGAGGAGGTTTTTTGTGTTATGGTTCTTCGAGCTCACTGTAGCGTCCTTTATAATAGGTAGATGCTGCTTTTCGTTGGGGCTCAGTATTCTTCTCAAACCTTGTTCGCTGTAGAAGACTTTTCTCTCTTGGGGTTCTTGTGTCTTCAGTGGATTTGGAGTTCTGTGAGAAAGAGATGGGAGCAGACAGACAGGAGAGATCTTCTCAGTCCAGGAGCATTCTGCTTTCTGCCCAAACTGTTTGTACAAATTCAAAAAACTCAGGTTTACCAGCAGGTTAGTCATGTGACGATCTGGTTTAACCAGGTTCGTTTGTGTATTTGGCCATCTTAGCAGTCAACCTGGAATGCGAGCTCCCCCACCTTCAACGTCTGGTGGACAAAAGTCCATTGTGGGTTGAATGTGTCAGGGAATGGCTGCTTGTCCTTCCAAACACTGTCCGTTAATATGCAAATGTCTTTCCAGCCAAGACCTGCAATATTTTTTAAAGCAAGTCCTTTAGTCATTTTAACAACAGTTTGAAATGTAATGTCCATGTGGTGAAATTAATATGCCTAATACTTGGCAGGTGGGAGCCTGCATGACAGTAGTCACTGGTGTAATGTAGGAAATGCAACAGCCAATTTGCACCCAGCAAACACCCACAAACAGCAATGTAATAATGAGCAGATAATCTGTTTTTGTGATGTTGATTGAGGGATAAATATTGGCCAGAATACCAGAGCTAACTCCCCTGGTCTTCTTCGAAATAGCCATGGAATCTTTTGAGTCCACCCAAGCAGGCAGATGGGGCCTTGGTTTCATGTCTCACCCAAAAGACAGCACCTCCAATGGTATAGTACTCCCTCAGTACTGCACACATTGATATTTGTACTCAAGTCTTGAAGTGGGATTTGAACCTGGAACCTTTTGAGTCAGAGCAAGAGGGCTACCACAGAGCTACTGCTGACACCTAAGCACTTAAATGAAGAAAAAATTGTGATGATGTTCCCTGTTTGAATCTCTCCATTCAGGTTTCTGACCATGCCACAACACTGAAGTGACCTTCACCAGAATCACAAATGACAAACTATGTGACTATGACTAGCACAGGTGACATATCTAACATCTCCCAGTTCATTATCCACTGCTGCATCAGAGAGGTGACTGAGGCTCTTTGTGCTAAGATAAGGGGCTTCATTGTGTTCTCTCTGGCCAGAGAGAGGCAGATGGAATGCACATGTAGTTTTGGTAGGATAGCTTGCTTCCCATGGTGCAGTGTGCCTTTGACTGCCCACATTAAGCTTTGAAGATGCTGTATCTCAATGCTGAAATGCACAAAGATTACCACTTGCTGACTGTGCATTTGGTGAGTAATGATGCTCAGTATATCATACTGGCAGCAATCATGATGCATTCATTTTGCGCCAGTCCACCTTTCCATCAATCTTTCAGCCACCACATTAAACCAAGTGTGGCTGCTGACTGACAAGTGCTATCCATTTTAATAAAAGTAAAATACTGAAAATGCTGGAAATCTGAAATAAAAACAAGAAATGCTGGAAATATTCAGCAGGAGTACAAACTGGACGGGTTACACCTGGGCAGGACTGGGACTGATGTCCTCAGGGGAGTATTTGCTAGAATGGTTGGGAGGGTTTAAACTAAAATGGCAGGGGGATGGGAACCTTTGCAAGGAGTCAGAGGAGGAGGGATCAAAGACAAGAACAAAAGACAGTAAAGGGAATAAGAAAAGTGACAGGCAGAGAAATCAAGGGCCAGAATCAAACAGGGCCACAGTGAAAAATAGTGGGAAGGGGACAAGTAATGTTAAAAAGACAAGCCTTAAGGCGCGGAGCATTCACAATAAATTGGATGAATTAATCGCACAAATAGATGTAAATGTGTATGATATAGTCAGGATTACGGAGACATGGCTGCAAGGTGACCAGGGATGGGAAATGAACATCCAGGGGTATTCAGTATTTAGGAAGGACAGACAAAAAGCAAAAGGCGGTGGAGTTGCATTGCTGGTTAAAGAGGAAATTAACACAATAGTAAGGAAAGATATTAGCTCTAACAATGTGGAATCTGTATGGGTAGAACTGAGAAACACTAAGGGGCAAAAAACATTAGTGAGGGTTGTATATAGACCCCCAAACTGTAGTGGTGATGTTGAGAATGGCATTAAACAGGAAATTAGAGACGCATGCAATAAAGGAACATCTGTAATTATGGGTGATTTTAATCTGCATATAGATTGGGCAAATCAAATTAGTCACAATACCGTAGAGGTGGAATTCTTGGACTGTATACGGGATGGTTTTATGGACCAATATGTTGAGGAAGCAACTAGAGAACAGGCCATCCTAGACTGGGTATTGTGTAATGAGAGAGGAATAATTGACAATCTAGTGGTGCGAGACCCCTTGGGGATGAGCGAACATAATATGATGGAATTCTTCATCAAGATGGAGAGTGATGTAGTTGGTTCTGAGACTAGGGTCCTGAATCTTAGTAAAGGAAACTACGAAGGTATGAGGCGCAAGTTGGCTATGACGGATTGGGAAACGTTAGTTAAAGGGATGACGATGGATAGGCAATGGCAAACATTCAAAGAGCGCATGGATTTATGCAACAATTGTTTATCCCTGTCTGGCGCAAAAGTAAAAGAGGAAAGGTAGCCAAACCATGGCTTATAAGGGAAATTAGAGATAGCATTAGATCCAAGGAAGAGGCATATAAATCTGCCAGAAAAAACAATAAACCTGAGGATTGGGAGAGGTTTAGAATTCAGCAAAGGAGGACCAAGGGATTGATTAAGAAGGGGAAAATAGAGTACAAGAGCAAGCTTGCAGGGAACATAAAAACTGACTGTAAAAGTTTCCATAGGTATGTGAAAAGAAAAAGGTTGGTGAAGACAAATGTAGGTCCCTTACAGTCAGAAACAGGGGAATATATTATGGGGAACGTAATGAATGCATCCTTTGGTTCTGTCTTCACAAAGGAGGACACAAATATCATATCAGAAATGTTGGGGAACACAGGGCTTAGTGAGAGAGAGGAACTGAAGCAAATCAGTATTAGTAGAGAAATGGTGTTGGGGAAATTTTTGGGATTGAAGGCCGATAAATCCCCAGGGCCTGATGGTATGCATCCCAAAGTACTTAAGGAAGTGGCCCTAGAAATAGTGGATGCATTGGTGGTCATCTTCCAAGATTCTATAGACTCTGGAACAGTTCCTACAGATGTAACCCCACTATTTAAAAAGGAAGGTAGAGAGAAAGCAGGGAATTATAGACCAGACAGCCTGACTTCGGTAGTGGGGAAAATTCTAGAGTCCATTATCAAAGATTTTATAGCAGAGCACTTAGAGAACAGTGGTAGAATCGGACAGAGTCAGCATGGATTTACAAAAGGGAAATCATGCTTGACAAATCTACTAGAATTCTTTGAGGATGTAACTAGTAGAGGTGATGAGGGGGAACCAGTGGATGAGGTTTATTTGAACTTTCAGAAGGCTTTCGACAAAGTCCCACATAAGAGATTAGCATATAAAATTAAAGCACATGGGATTGGGGTAGTGTATTGCGATGGATAGAAAATTGGTTGGCAGACAGCAAACAAAGAGTAAGGACAAATGGGTCTTTTTCCGAATTGTAGGCAGTGATTAGTGGGGTACCGCAGGGATCGGTGCTAGGACCCCAGCTATTCACAATATATATTAATGACTTAGATGAGGGAACTAAATGTAATATCTCCAAATTTGCAGATGACACAAAACTGGGTGGGAGGGTGAGTTGTGAGGAGGATGCAGAGAGGCTTCAGGGTGAATTGGACAAGTTGAGTGAATGGGCTAATGCATGGCAAATGCAGTGTAATGTGGATAAATGTGAGGTTATCCACTTTGGTAGCAAAAACAGGAAGCCAGATTATTATCTGAATGGCTATAAACTGAGAGAGGGGAATATGCAGCAAGATCTGGGTGTTCTCGTACACCAGTCGCTGAAGGTAAGCATGCAGGTGCAACAGGCGATAAAAAAGGCAAATGGTATGTTGGCCTTCATAGCGAGAGGATTCAATTACAGGAGCAGGGATGTCTTGCTGCAATTATACAGGGCCTTGGTGAGGCCACATCTGGAATATTGTGTGCAGTTTTGGTCCCACCTCCCCCAGAACCGGTCCCAATGTCCCAGGAATCTAAAACCCTCCCCCTCACACCATCTCTTCAGCCAAGTCTTCATCCAATATATCCTGTTATTTCTACTCTGACTAGTATGTGGCACTGGTAGTAATCCTGAGATCACTACCATTGAGGTCCTGCTTTTCAACTTACTTCCTAGCTCCCTATACTCTGCTTTTAGGACCTCATCCTTTTTTTTAACCTATGCCGTTTGTACCAATATGTACCACGACTACTGGCTGTTCACTCTCCCCCTTCAGATTGTCCTGTAACCGCTCTGATAAATCCTTGACCCTAGCACCAGGGAGGCAACATACCTGGAGTCTCTTTTGCGGCCACAGAAACGCCTATCTATTCCCCTTACAATTGAATCCCCAAAACTATTGCATTCCCACATTTTTTACTCCTCCCCTGTGCAGCTGAGCCAACCATGGTGCAACAAATTGGGCTATTGCTGCTTTCCCCTAAGAGGCCATTCCTCCCAACAGTATCCAAAACAGTATATCTGTTTTGCAGGGGAATAGCCACAGGGGATTCCTGAACTGCCATGTGTCTCATACACCCTGTGTTTTTGGATCCCCTTAGCATGTTGAGGCACCTCCGATGGAGGCAGGCCCAAGATGTAGCTGGGCCTGACCCTGGAGCTGCATGATGAGAGCAGTAGCAGCCGGCCTGGCCAAGAAGGGTCCACGTAAGCCACAGAGTGTATAGGTCTCGCATCACCTACCTCCAAATGTCTGAGCAATACTTTCAATGAAGACTGCAGCTCTCAGGCCCTGACTGACGTATGTGGCCTTCTGCAGGATGACTTGTGACATTTGGGATTTGGGGATCACCCTATGCCTGTGGTCCTGAAGATTACTGTGACACTAATCTTCTATGCATCTGGATCTTGTCAGGGATCCACTGGGGACATGCGTGGGGTCTCCCAGGTAGCAGCCCAGCACTGCATCAAGGAGGTGACCATGCCCTAGTCAACAGGACTGGCGACTATGCGCACTAGCAGACCAACTGTGACAGTCAGGCCAAGAGGGCCATCGGTTTCGGGAGCATTGCTGGATTCCCACAGGTTACAAGGTGTAATAGATTGCGCACGTGACCAACAAGGTTTCCACGGACCAGCCACGGAATGGGCTTCCATTCCATCAACGTTCTACTGGTCTGCGACCAACAAAAGCGTTTTCTGCAGGTGTGTGCCCACTTCCCAGGAAGCAGCCACAATGCCTATATACTTTGACAGTCCCAGGTGGCACAGCTTTTCAATCCCCCCACTCGTCTTCAGGGAGGGATTCTTGGAGACAAGGGCTACCCACTGTAGAAATGGCTTCTGATACCTGTGAGGAACCCTCGCAATGCAGCAGAGGAGAGGTACAACAGTTGCCATGGCCCCACCTGAGCTACCGTCAAGCAGGCCATTGAGCTGCTAAAGATGAGGTTCCACTGTGTCAATTGATCTGGTGGAGTTCTGCAATATGCCCCGTCAAGGGTCTTGCATATCGTGGTTGTCTGCTGTGCTCTACATAATCTAGCGCTGCAGAGGGGGGAGGCCTTACAGAAGGAAGATATGCCTGAGTGACAATCATTCTCCAAGGAGGAGGACTCAGAGGAGAGACAGGCGCAAACAGCAATGAATGATGATAACGCAGCTATGGAGGCCAAACATGTTGAGCGATGTGCAAAGTAGGCAAGAGACAACCTCATAATGACCCGCTTTCAGCCACCAAGGAGTGGGGAGAAAGTCAGAGGCTCACAATTAAGACATGTTGCAACATGGTTTTCACATAATGATGGCTAATGATATGCACAAAAGAGGTTTCGATTAAATTCCAAATAATATATTTGCGACACCTGTGAATACCCATGTGTGTCGAGGTGCTTTTCTTAATACGCTTATCAGTGTTCCTACATGGTGTAACCACTGGGCTAGCAGCTGTGTTGGGCAGGCTGCTGATCAGGCTGCCCTTTGGCCTGAGATGATTTTGATGGCGGTCCCCTGGGTGCTTGAGGCCTGGAGGGCCTTGACTGCCTATGGGTTTCCTCAGGCATTATGGATGCTGGAGCTAGACTTACTGGTGGAGAGGTTAAGGAGCCAGTGCCCACACTCGAGGGTACTAAGAGGACCTCCCAGCTGTGGAAGGCAGCCTCTCCTCCTCCTTTTCAAGGCTTGCTGGAACCTCCCTGCACATAAGAGAAGGATGAGGAGTGGGAGAAGTCTCCAGGCTTCTGATCCTTCTCTCGCCTTCCCACCATTGAGTTGAACTCATGGCCAACGCAGGTCTTGGGGCATCTGTGGAATATGGCTCTCCATGGGGGTCACCTACCTCTCAATGGAGGAAGCCATGTGCTCGTATGTCTGGGACATGGCAGCAGTCATGGCATGAATGGACTCCTCCATCATCTGCTCATGGTTGCACATAGCCTCTGGCATCTCCGCCAGATGTTGCATTACCTCTCTCTGCAACTCCAGCGTGCCCTGTGCTGTCGACACAAAATGGTTGTCATCAGGCCCGGCCACCCATAATCCTCCGACTGTCAGAGGCCTTGGCTGTCTCAGCCTCAGCCTGCTGCTTGGGTGCGTGTGTGGTGCTATCACCAGCTTGTAACCCGAGCGGTTACCCACCAAGGTGAAAGTATCTAGACTGGTGGAAGGTGCAGGACAGTCATGGGATGGTGCATCCTCTGAGTGGTCCTCCTCCTCGGAGGTTGACAGGTGTCCCCCTCTGGGGCTGCAGTCACCTGGAAATGCCGACCTCCATGAGAGAACAAAAACATGTGTGGGTTAGGCTGCACATATCCCATTATGACAAACATGCCTGTTGTGGCTCTGCCACATCCATTAATTTTTCGATGAACGGCAATAATCACCTTCTTGCGCAGGGACTCCAGTCTTCTCATCAGATATAATGCATCCCCCTGGCTCCCTTTTAGTTATAAAGCCTCTTGCTTGGCCTGGATTAGAGGATGTATGTCAGGGACCCCTCCACCAGTCCTGGCCGCCTCCCTTCTGCCTGGGCGGCACAGTGGCGCAGTGGTTAGCACCGCAGCCTCACAGCTCCAGTGACCCGGGTTCAATTCCAGGTACTGCCTGTGCGGAGTTTGCAAGTTCTCCCTGTGTCTGCGGGGGTTTTCTCCGGGTGCTCCGGTTTCCTCCCACAAGCCAAAAGACTTGCAGGTTGGTAGGTAAATTGGCCATTATAAATTGCCACTAGTATAGGTAGGTGGTAGGGAAATATAGGGACAGGTGGGGATGTGGTAGGAATATGGGATTACTGTAGATTAGTGTAAAATGGGTGGTTGATGGTCGGCACAGACTCGGTGGGCCGAAGGGCCTGTTTCAGTGCTGTATCTCTAAACTAAACTAAACTGTTATCAGGCCCTCTTCTCCTGCAAGATGAAGGATGGCGAAATTATAAATTGGCATTAGTTTCACCATGACATTTCTGCTACTATGGGCCCCTCATCTCAACTGGGGGATCTGATATATTTTATGATATGAATGGCTTCCTTCTGTGCTGTAACCATTCTATGATTCTATTCTATGATGACACACACTGTCATGGAATTTACTGGGGCTGAGCTATGAATGAGGGTGGCGTGGGACCCAGATGCAGCCATGCATCTGTCATAATGAAGTAATAGCCTCTCTGTCATTGTGCTGCCAGTAGCACCCACACCATGTCACACACCACGTAGTGACATCCAAACCCCAGAAAAGAGTATTGGAATGTAGCATTCACCTTGGCTGAATGCAAGAGTTTATTGACTCTCTTCCTGCACTCGGCCCAGTTGAATTGGGTGACCCATGGCTGCTGATCCCCTCTGCAATCTCCATCCAGGCTTGCTTGGTCAGGCAGAGGGACCTCTTCTTGCCATTTCTGGGAATGAGCACCTCCTGCCTTTCCCTTGCAGCCTGGAGGAGAATCTGTAGGTAGGCATCACTGAAGCATGGGACCACCCTTGGTCTACCCTCTGCCATCCTCTCCACTCTTCCTAGGGTTGAGTGTTGTAGGAAACAGTGCTGTGACTTTTTATGCCTCACAATAAACTCACCTTCCATACACTGCAAGGCAGCAGCTAACGTAAAAGGGAATCACAAAGACTTCTATAGGCATATAATAGTAAAAGGGTGGTAAAAGGAGGAGTGGGGCTGATTAAGGACCAAAAAGGGGATTTGCACACGGGGAATAGCTGAGGTACTAAATGAATACTTTGTATCTGTCTTTGCCAAGGAAGAAGATGCTACACAGGCCACAGAGAAAGAGGAGGTAATTAATGCTCTTCGAAGGATTTAAAATTGATAAGCAGGAGGTGTTAAATAAGTTCCCTATACTGAAAGTTGATAAAGCAATAGGGACGGATGATATGTATCCAAGGATACAGAGGGAAGTGACAGTGGAAATTGTGGAGGCACTGGCCATAATCTTCCAGTCTTCCTTAGATTCAGGGGTGGTGCCAGAGGAATGGAGAATTGCAAATGTTACAGCCTTGTTTAGAAAAGGATGTAAAGATAATCCCAGCAACTACAGGCCAGTCAGTTTAACTTCAGTGGTGGGGAAATTTCTGGAAACAATAATTCGGGACCAAATTAATAGTTACATGGACAAATGTTGGTTAATTAAGGAAATCCATGCTGGATTTCTTAAGGGAAAATCATGTTTAACTAAATTGCTGGAGTTTTTTGAAGAGGTAACAGAGAGGGTTGATGAGGGCAATGCTGTTGATGTGATGTACATGGACTTCCAAAAGACATTTGTTACAATGCCACACAACAGACTTGTGAGCAAAATTATAGCTCAAGGAACAAAAGGGACATTAGCAACATGGTGATGAAATTGGCTGAGTAACAGGAAAGAGAGAGTAGTGGTTAATGGATGTTCTTCGGGCTGGAGGAAGGTTTGTAGTGAGTTCCCCAGGGGTCAGTGTTGAGACCCTTGCTTTTCCTGATATATATTAATGACCAAGACCTTGGTGTACAGGGCATAGCTTCAAACTTTGCGGATGACATGAAAATTGGAAGCATTGTGAACTTTGAGGAGAATAGTGTCGAACTTCAAAAGGACGTAGACAAGTTGGTGGAATGGATAGACAAGTGGCAGATGATGTTCAATGTGGAGAAATGTGAAGTGATTCATTTTGGTAGGAATAACGTTGTGTCCTGCACTCCTTTGGACCCCACCAGAAAGGCCGAGAGGGGGGTTTTGACGACTGGGCAACTCTCAACCTCCATAAATTTGCCCAGGCATGCGCCATGGAGAGGTCACTCCACTGACCACCTCCAGGCGCGTATCCATTGTCTCTCGAGATAAGGAGGCCCAAAAGAAAAGAAAGAACTTGGAGAGACAATTTCACATAAATGGTACAACTCCAAAGGGGGTGCAAGAACAGAGGGACGTGAGGGTATACGTATATAAGTCATTGAAAGTGGCAGGACAGGTTGAGAACGTGGTTAATAAAGCGTACAGTATCCTAGGCTTTATTAATAAGGGCATAGAGTACAAGTGCAAGGAGGTTATGTTGAACTTGTATAAGATGCTCATTCGGCCTTAGCTGGAGGAGTATTGCATCCAGTTTTGGGTGCCTCACTTTAGGAAAGATGTGAAGGCATTGGAGAGAGTGCAGAAAAGATTCATGAGAATGGTTGCAGGGATGAGGAACTTCAGTTATGAAGATAGATTGGAGAAGTTAGAAATGTTTTCCTTGGAGGAGAAGGCTAAGAAGAGATTTGATAGAGGAATTCAAAATCATAAGAGGTCTGGACAGAGGGCTAGGGAAAAACTCTTCCCTCTCGTGAAGGGATCGAGAATGAGATGGCACAGATTTAAAGTGATTGACAAAAGAAATAAAAGTGACATGAGGAAAAGCTTCTTCATGCAGTGAGAGGTTAGGATATGAAACGCAATGCCTGAGTGTGTGGTGGAGGCAGGTTCAATTGAGGCATTCAAAAGGGAATTAGACTGTTATCTGAAAAGGGAGAAGGTGGGGTAATGGCATTAGGTGAATTGCTCATTTGGACAGCTGGTGCAGACACGATGGGCCAAATGGCCTCCTTCCGCACTGTGATAATTTTGTGATTCTGAGATTGCAGGGCTGGCAGGCTTTTATAGATTGCTCTTCTGTGAGCTGACGTGGAATCGGCATCTCACCTCCCATCCCTGCCACGTGATTGGGGATGACCGGCATCTCCGTTATGTTAAATGGCTGCCCACCGTGTAATCGCGGCAGTGTGACCTCATCATGACAGATGCATGGCTGCATCAGGGCCCCACACCACCCTCATTCATAGCGCAGCACATGACGCACGGGAACGCTGCCCTTTTCTGGGCCCAAGGGAAAGGCAGGAGGTGCTCTTTCCCAGAAATGGCAGGATGAGGTCCACCTGCCTGACCAAGCGAGCCTGGATGAAGATCACAAAGGGGGTTAGCAGCCATGGGGACACAACTGGGTTGAGTGCAGGAAGTGAGTTAATAAAGTGTGTGCTGCATTCTAATGTTCTTTTCTGGGGTTAGGATGTCACTACAGGGTGTACGACATGGTGAGGATGCCAATGCCAGCACAATGACAGAGAGGCTATACTCATCATGACAGATGCATGGCTGCATCTGGGTCCCACGCCATTCTCATTCATAGCTCAGCGCATGACATATGGGAACACTGCCCACCATGTGCAGATTCTGTCTCTAAGCTACCCTCTAAAGTTCATGCTGTGCCAATATCTGAGCTGGTGGTTGCATGTGTGATATTGACTGACAGTGCTTCTTCTTTATCAGTCTCTTGTTCCTCATGGACTTTAGGCTCCCACATCAGTTCTTGAACAAGGTGGCAATACCTAGGTATTTTAAAGAATAAAGGTAGAAGGGTGGGGTTAGGTTGATGGAAAGGGTGGGGGGGAAACAAGAGGTACATGGATATTGTTACGATCAGGTGAGGAAGAGTCAAAGGACTCCCCTCTATTCCCTATCTTTGTTTGACCATAAGAGGTTTATTTCTTTTTGAAGTGAATATCCTTGCCAATTCAATTGGTGTTTAATGGTTTATGCGCCGTGATCATAAAAAGAACCAATCGGATAGGTTTTTTAAGTTTAACAATGAAAGAGGTTAGCTTTATTGTACTCAAACTGATTTAAGTGAAATAATAAAACACACTCCAACTTTCACAAATACACACACACACAAACGCTCGAAGTTCACACATACACACAAATAGGTTACAGAATGGGGAAGGATAGATTGGTTGAATTAGAGTCCGGAGAAATAAGAGGGCTTTACAGTCTGTAGAGTTGGTGATTTGGCTGGCTTCAGCTGAATTTGGTGGTTGTGCAATTTTCCTTTGGTGGTCCTGAGGCTTCCAGTTTGAAGATGCGGATGGCTGATTCAATGGTTCTCCAGGAGGCAGCAATGCGGGTAATTTCCTTCAAGGGGGTCTCCGTCTGTTCCAGGTGAAAGGGATTTTGCTTTATGGGAGGGGTCTCTCCTACATCTACATCATGTAGGGCTTGGGTGGTGCACCCTGGTTTGTCCCTACAAATCTCTTTAAATGTTGTGAGCAGCCTTGTTCGGTTTCCTCTCTGTCCTGCACTTAAATAGTGTACAGTGTCTAATCTCCCTAACATTTTGGTGTTAGCTAACCGGACGGTAGGGGGTTCAATTTAGGAATCCACCAGGCCTCCCTCTATCTTGTCCTCACTGTCCCTTTCACCGTCCTCTTTGCTGACTGCCTGACAGACCTGTGCATGTTTGTCCCCTTCCCAGTTGTGATACCATTTTAACATATTGATGTGGTACAGCCTTTGATTTTTCCTATGGTCTGGGGTGTCAAATAATTCACCTCGCTCGTCCTCTTTACTGCTCTGTACAGGCCACTGAACCAGGCATTCAATCATTCACCCTGTCTTTGTAGTAGCACTAACATATGATCTCTGGGCTGAAGAGTTCTGGCCTTGGCATTTATTTTATTTAGAGATACAGCACTAAAACAGGCCCTTCGGCCCACCAAGTCTGTGCCGACCAACAACCACCCATTTATACTAATCCTACATTAACCCCATATTCTCTACCACATCCCCACCATTCTCCTACCTACACTAGGGGCAATTTACAATGGCCAATTTACCTATGAACCTGCAAGTCTTTGGAGGTGGGAGGAAACCGGAGCACCCGGCAGAAACCCACGCAGACACAGGGAGAACTTGAAAACTCCGCACAGGCAGTACCCAGAATCGAACCCAGGTCGCTGGAGCTGTGAGGCTACGGTGCTAACCACTGCGCCACTGTGCCGCATGTTTATCTGACTGCCTTTTCACAGCTGTCTGGGAGGTTTTTAGGTGTTCCTGAGCCACTGCACAGGCTCTCGTGAGCTACTCGTGGAATCTGGAGGTGTAGTCCAACATGGAAAATTCGTCCCTGTGTCCTAAAAACCTCTCCTTGATTAGTTTAAGAGGACCTCTCACCCCGTGTCCATAAACGGATTCTAAGGGACTAAGGCCAGTGGACTCATTGGGTGAGTCCCTCGTAGCAAACAGAAGAAATCCCAGATAATAAAAACAAGAAATGCTGGAACCACTCAGCAGGTCTGGCAGCATCTGTGAAAAGAGAAGCAGAGTTAACGTTTCAGGTCAGTGACCCTTCTTCGGAACTGACAAATATTAGAAAAGTCACAGGTTATAAGCAAGTGAGGTGGGGGTGGGGCAAGAGATAACAAAGGAGGTCTAGATTGGACCAGGCCACATAGCTGACCAAAGGTCATGGAGCAAAGGCAAACAATATGTTAATGGTGTGTTGAAAGACAAAGCATTAGTACAGATTAGGTGTTAATGCACTGAATATTGAACAGCAGCAAGTACAAACCTGAAAAAAAAACAGTGGGTAAGCAAACTGAACAAAGTAAGATGAAATGCAAAAATAAGATTGTAAAAAATGTAAAAAAGAATGTAAAAAAAAAGAAGAAAAAATAACTAAAAATGAAAGTAAAATGGCGGGCTGTCATGCTCTGAAATTATTGAACTCAATGTTCAGTCCGGCAGGCTGTAGTGTGCCTAATCGGTAGATGAGATGCTGTTCCTCGAGCTTGCGTTGATGTTCACTGGAACACTGCAGCAATCCCAGGACAGAGATGTGAGCATGAGAGCATGAGAGAAGAAACCCCAGCCCTTTGTCCTAGTCATGGGAGTACTCATAGCAGTATGCCCTGATCATTGTTTTTAGGGTCTGGTGGTACCATTCCAAAGTCCCTTGTGACTGTGGGTGGTAGGCTGAAGACTTTAGCTGGGTTATGCCCAGATTACCCATGACCTTTTGAAACATACTGGACATAAAATTCATGCCCTGATCTGACTGGATCTCGTTAGGCAGCCCATATCGTGTGAAGAATTGGGCTGGCCTCTCCACTACCTCCGGAAAGCTGTAGCCTCATCTATAATGGTGAAAAGATATGGGTAGCCCCCTTTTGTTTTCAGCAGGGGCCCCACACAATCCACCAGCACTCTGCTGAATGGTTCCCAAAAGACAGTATGAGAATTAGGGGCACAAGTTTTCTAGCAGGTTGGGGTTTCCCCACAACCTGGCATGTGTGGCAAGTCTTACAGAACTCCACCACATCCTGTGGAGTTGTGGCCAGTGAAAATGCTGTCTTATGTGGGCTTGGGTTTTTCGGACACTGACATGTCCAGCATTGGAATTTTGTGGGCTATGCTCAATATTTTCCTACAGTACCTCGGCGGCACCACTACCTGGTGACCTACCGTCCACTCTTCATCTGCAGCCGTGTGAGGAGGTCTCCACTTCTTCATCAGCACCTCATTCTTTAAATAGTAACACTCTGGAACTCCTTGTGCTATATCTTCAGTTTGAGCAGTCTGTGCTAATTTTTTTAACACTGGATCAGCTTGCTGAGCCTCAACCGAGGAAACTTGCTTAACACTTCCTTTGGTTCTTCTAAATTTCTGAAGAAGGTTTTGGATAACCAGACAGCAGGGTCATTGTCTGCAGTGCCAGTTCAGACTCCGCTGATGGAGCTTGCTTGGCCATGGACTGTGTTATGACCAGGTGAGGCAGGGGTCTGGTTCTCCCTTCTCAGCCTTTGCCTGGTTTGGCCGTAACATGGTTTATTTTTTAAAACACTGTGTTTTTAGCTTCCCCTCAGTGACTCCTTGTTCACTGCCCTCTAAATGTAATGGCAAAGAAATCAACCAGACAGGCTTTCATAGATTTAAACAAGAAAGCTGTAAGTTTACTAACTTTCAAACTCTAATTCAGTTAAAATTATTAGAAATACGCGATGTGACAATGTAAGCATGCATACGCTATAAACACACACGATAATAGAGACAGAAGAGGAGAAAGAAGGGGAAGGGTTTAAAGTAATAGCTGGAGTTCAATTACTGGCTTTTGTGTTTGATGTAAAGTCTTTGATTGCAGTTGTCTTGCAGTTTTCATTACGGTCCAGTGCACACTTTCAAACTTGTTTAGTTGCAGGAGTCTTCTCTCTTGAGGTTTGAGTGGCTTTCGTGGATCCCTGGAACTTCGTGTGTGAGACAGAGAGGGAGACAGGTAGAGACCTTCCTTCTCTGTTGTCTTCAAGTTGCAGTCTCTGCTCCAACTGTTCTGTGAGCACAACTCAATTACCTCCAAGTTGGCCAGCAGGTTTGTCATGTGACTAACCCCTTATTTAGAACAACCACTCCTGCGCTTTGTGGATTTCAAAGTTCTCGTTGCGGGGCAGGGGGTGGGGGGGGGCGGGGTGAGGTGTGGAGGGTTGGTGTCGGGGATGTAGTGCTGTCTCTTACACAGGCAAGATGTGGATCATCACTACTACCCAGACCAATCTTTGTTAATTGAATCAGTGAGCAGTTCCATTGTCTCTCTTATTCAACTGTCTTTTAGAATGTAAAATGTGCAGCCATGTTTCAGTGGTCTTATAAACCAAGTTTTTTTTTAGTCCAGTCACAGTTTAAAATTAAGGTTCCATATGACAAAATTAATATGTCTCATTTTGACAGCTGTGGTTTCATGACAACTGGGTCACCACACAATCAAGGAAAATGCCAGGGACTTTCTCCTGGAACTGCTCTGTCTCCCTGACCTCGTGCAGCCTCTGTAAGACCACTTGGGAACCTACCACCTTTGCCTCCACCAGGTCATTACCAAGGAGCAGGTTGACCTCGTCCACAGGTAAACTTGGGACAATTCCCACGGTTACCAGGTGCACCCGATATAAAGGTATGGGCATATAACTTTCCCTGATACCGTTCACCAATACTTTGGCATTCAATGCACTCTCTGGGGGAATTGTCATGCCTTTTCCCAGCAGAAGGGATTGGCTGGCCCCTGTATCCCTAAGTATGACTATGGGCTTACTTGACTCACTTGAGGGGTATGGGGTCACTTTTTCTTTGGACACAAAATCCTGGTAACTCTCAGGGATTTTGTTAAGTTCTTCCACACTCACTGCGGTACATTTACAGGGACTTACTGCCGCAGTTAGAGCCACAGCCTGGTCTGCTGTGCTTTCTATCAGGGCCCCTTTTCCTGCACTGGTCTGCTGTACCCTGACTAATCCTGCGGGATTTCCCTGTAACTTCCAGCAGTCAGCTCAAAGGTAACTTGCCCTCTTGCAATGGAAACATACAGGCTTTCAGGTGTCACTCCTGTTCTCAGCACCTTCCTTTTTGGCCTGAGGAGGGCCCCCTGTGTTTTCAGCTTTCCCTTCTAGCCCATGGCTGTTCATCCTCCCATCACCCTCCAACCTTCTATCCTTTCCAGGTATTTGGAGGTGACTATATGTGGGTTATGTGGCTGTCATGGTTGAATAGCTGACAGTGTGTGCAAGCTGTGAGATGTGGGTGTGAACCTTGCAGCAATGCTAAGATTGTGAATGTGAGGTGAAGTTATGAATGTGAAGTTGAGTCGTGGTTAATGAGATTGTTGGTAGGAGAGTGAAGGGGGTATGAGGAATGGAGCAGTGTGTGAGACTTACAGTTTATTTTGAAAGAAAAGGCATGTTGAGATGCATTCACTGACCTTGACCACTTGTGCAAGGTCATTAAACTTCTAGTGGCATTGCATCCAGGTCCTCGGGGCTAGGCTGTTGGCATTGACTGTGATGATTACCTACTGCCGCTGCCTTCTTAGTATCTGCCTGGAGAGCCTCCTGGCCCCGTGAATGAAGAGGACCTTTCTTCTCCTGTGGACTTCTTGCACCAAGGTACCCAATATTGGCTGCATCAGAGAACTTTGGAGCACACTATCTGGTCTGTTGCACCATTCTTCAAGGCCCTTTATGCTCATTAACTCCTGTTTCACTACTTTCAGCCCATTTTGCAGCCAGAATACATCTTGCTTTTAAAAGGTCAGACTGGCTTTAAGTAGTGCTGGACGGCCTTCTGAGGTGTGCAGCCAATCAACAGCACATTCAGTCTTGGCTGCTTGCCGCTATCATTACAATAACTTTGCATACTGCCTGTTAACTTTGAATAGCAGAGGATTAATCATGCATTGCAATTCCCGTGCCTGTTTTTGGGGGCAATTGAATTTTTAGCCCTTTAAATTCAGTATATTTTGTTGATCTCCGAAAGACCATGAGACAACCTTTTCTAAAAACCAAGAATGCACTGCAGCAAATTTATGCATGCACATCCTGTTTAGTGTTTAGACTAATTTAAAAATATTTAATCAGAAATATGCATCGTGCATTCTCATGCTCTTTTTAAACATAGCCATTTTAATTGGATTCAGATGTATAAACAGGTCTGTTTAAATTAATGTAAAATTAATTAACTACAGTTAAACTCCAATAAAATTGTTGACAAATAGTAATTAATCTTTTGTAAAAAATTATTAGAATTAATGAAGGACATCTATTAAAAAATATTTGTTAAATATTATTGAACGTGGGAATGTGAAAAACTTACTTTAGTATTTGTGTATGCAGTATCATGAGATGGAAAGAGGAAATCGGAGACCATGTATTCTCTTATTTCATCAAAATTAAGGGTTTGGCTGACAAACTTTAATTATGGGAAAATTACTCATCAAGGGACCAATGTTCGTTACATAAATAAATAATCTTCAGTAAAATATACATTATCATAGGTCATACCAAATATTGCACAAGGATTCCAATTCAAACACAGGAAGGAGCCTATTAGCACTGTTCTATGCTGGAGTAACTGTAGGGGCACTACAAATGACCTCAGTGCGCTGGAATTAGGGAGGTGAAAGGTCAGCCAATATGGCTGGTTCTTATCAGTATCTAGTGACCCCTGCTGAAAAATATGTTTGTGTGTGATGTTGGATGAATGACAGGATTGGGGTCTTCACAGTTTAATCACCTAATGGCACTCACAGTCTAAGCTTTTTTTTAGGCTCAACTGTGAAGAATGATAACTAAAATACGATGTAGAAAAATTACCAGAACACATAGAATTATACCCTATCAGAGTGACAGTCATCAGAAGATGAGACAAAATTTAAAGGTGCTGTTACGACCAGGTGAGAAAGGTGTCTAGGGGTCTCTTTCAGCCTTCACCTGGTCTTATTGTAACAGGATTTAATTTTAAACACATTGTGTTTTAACTCCCACTTGGTGAATCCTTGTTCACTGTTTTCCAATTATAAAGCAAAGAAACAAGTACAAACAGGCTTTCTTAGGTTTAAAGAAGAAAAGTGAAATTTTATTAAAACTGAAACTTAAACTCTAATTCGGTTAACGCCTACGGATACATGCCGCGCCCCACACTAGCATGCATACACGATACACGCATGCAAATAGATACAGAAAAGAGCAGAAGAAAAATAGTGGAGCGGTTTGAGGCAATCTCTGAAGAGGTTTTTTTCAACTGTGCTTTGGGCTCGCTGTAGAGTCCTTGATTGTAGGTAGTCTTACTTTTCGTTGGGGCCCAGTATTCTTCTTAAAGCTTGTTCATTGTAGGAGATTTTTCTCTCTTGGGGTTGTCTTCAATGGTTTCTGAAGCTGGTGACAGTGAGATGAGAGCAGACAGGAGAGAGGTCTTTTCAGTCAAGGAGCAAACAGATTTCTTAGTTTTTTCTCTGTGGCAAGTTCAAATTCAAAAATCTCCAACAGCCAGTTAGTCATGTGACTAAGCTGGTCTGACCACATATTTTTGTGTATTCAGCCATTTTAGCAGTTAACCTGGAATACTAGCCTCTCCACCTTCAAAGTCTGGTAATTAAATGTCCATAGTGGATTAAGTTGGAGCAGGGAGTGGCCCCTTTGTCCTTTCCAAGTACTTTCTATTAATATGCAAATGTCTTTCCAGTCAGGAGTCTGGTGGGGTTTTAAAAAAAAACAAATTCTTTCTTTACTCCAGTAACAGTTTAAAAATCAATGTTCACATGGTGAAATTAATGTGTCTCATTCTTGGCAGGTGGGGGCCTGTGCAAAAGTGCAAAAATTGTTAATAATGGAAATTAAAGCATTGATTCAGGAATGAGATTGCAAGATACAAAAATGGAGTTCAGAAGAGTAAAATAATGACTATATATGCAAATAATTTATCTGCTAAAACCAGAGCATAACTTACTACTCCTTACCATAAGTTGACCATATTAATTTGCTCACAAGGACAGGGACAATCTATGCTAATATTGTATTATGATGATAAGGTGAGGAGGTGAGAACTAGGAAGCAATATTTTAAAGGTAGGCTCCTGAAATTCCAAATAAAAAATGTCTTGGCACTGGGTAAACCTGTTATGCAATGTACTTTTACATAACTTTTACAAATTGTATGAATAAAGCATTTTGAAAAAAAAAATCTGTTTTCGCTTGGTTTAACCATTGATTTGAACCCACCTGTGCAGTGGAACCATGAGGAAAGGAAGTTAAAATTTTGTCTGGGGACTCTCCGCACCCATTTCATATCATCCTTGAACTCACCATTTTTTAGCTTTGGGTCCATTTTATTTCAGATTTCCAGCATTTATAGTATTTTGCTTTTATAGAAATGTAAATAGCCTGCTTAGGTACACTGGCATCCTCTCCTTCCCCAAAACTCAAGACTGTTCCTGAGCCAAATTTGTCTAAGGATAGTTGTTCTGCCTGCATGAGGACACTAATATTAGGGATTACTTCGGCAGACTTGGTCCTCTCTCTGGCATATTGAATGGTCTTGTCGTGCAGAAAGAGTAAGTGAGTATTACTAAATGTGTGTTGAGAGCATCACTGGGGATGTGTGGGGTTTGTGCTTATACAGAATAGAATGAGAGCTGTAGAAGAAGCTAGATGGATTGAGGATAGGGAGGTGGTGAATGTAAAGGGTAGTTTGTATGATGTAAATGAGGAAGCAGCAGTTGGTGATTGAGATATGTGAGAAGAGAATGATGTTAGTGTATAGTAAGCTGAGAGAAAAGGAAGAGGTGAGTGCAAGCAAGGTGTTTTAATGTGTCGTCATGATTGCATGTTGAAATATGTGATGGAGATGAGTTAATTGTTGGGATGGGGTGTGTGGTGTGTTGTGAGGTGCTAGTGAGAAAGGTGAAGATCTATACTCACCCTTGCTACTCTTGTGAGGTCATTAAATCTCTCTCTACATTGAATCCAGGTCCTGGAGATAATGCTGTTGACACTGACCATGTCGGCCATCTCTGTCCAGGCCTGCCCTTGGGGGCACTCTGGCAGGTTCTGGGGAAGAGTACCTACTTCCTGGTTCACTTCCTCCACTAGGAAATTCAGGGAGGCTTCAGAAAAGCAGGAAAGGTGGGAAAAGTGCAAGGTACCCCTGCCACTGATCTCTGCTGCCAAACCACATGGTAGTTCATTAAGAAGTGCAAGAAAAGGATGGGCCCTTGCTTTAAGAAATGTATCCTTGGGAATTGTGCCATAAATTAAACATGGCAGGAGATTGATAAGGCAGCCCATCCTTGAAGTATTAATGAGGCCGCAAGTTAAAAAGGCCCTAGTTTCATGCCAACAGTGTCATGGTGGTTTGCAGCTCTCACTGACCTTCACCTGCTTGATACCTACTCCGGGCTTTAATCTCTATATGCTTGAGGCCTGTGATTAAAATTGTTTTATTGTGAGATGAATTAATCAGATTCACTTATGTGATTTGAATATAAATACAAATTAAACTGCATGAGGAAAAGCAGTGGGCCAAAAAATTTACATACGTAATAGCACAGTTCACACTATTCAAGAGGTTTATTTTTATAAAAGTGATGTCATCAGAGAAACTAGCTGTGGGTGACCCTTAGTTTATTTATGCTTAAACGTCTGTGCTTATTTTAATCAATTTATTTTAATTTTTGAACTATATTTTTAAATAGTTGCTAATTAAATTATTAGAGCACTGCAATTTCAACGGCATATTGTTTCAGCTGTTGTACAGTTTCAGGCTTGGTCACTCTTCTAAGTCAATACATTATTGATATTATTGGCACCTATGCTTTAAATAAAATGCAACTAAATTGGAGAGGAAAAGAATAGAATGTTTATATTGCAAACACTAGGCCCTATCAGAGTAAATCAGGACTCAGTTGCTAAACAACATATTCAGTTGCGCCAAAGCATTTTTCTGCTCCTTTTCCAAATCTATAAAGCAATTGACTCCTTGCTGCAGATCCCTAGGCGCCAGTGACTCTATTATTTGACCCAAGTGGTTATCCTTCATCTGTAAGTCTGGACAGTAAATATCAGTAGGCAATGCAAACTACAGGGGACCTAAATATGAGGCCAATCCTGTCTTTACCCACTGTCTACTCAGATGCATTCCATTAGTGATCACTAATCAGAACATCGATGGCATAATCTTCGCTAAGGGCACTGAAGCCCTTTATTGTGCCCAAGCAAAAATCAGCTAATTTAATACAGACTGCAGATCAAGTTTAGAAGCTTCTTAGTCTCTAAGGCTCAGCTAATCACTGCCTTTGCCAGCTGCATCATTGGGGAAGCAAATTATATTCTTTCTTGGATCTTTATACACTTTTTTTAAGTTGCAAGAAGTATTTTTCCCCCAAAAATATTGAGGTTAAACAATTATTGGAAACATTTTTGTTATATTAAATCTAATTATACTAACTTAGTGACAAGTGCAAAATCATAAAACTGTCATTAGTGAAGTGATGATGGCTCCTTTGATACCATCACGTCCCATCACTACGAGTTAAGCAGGACCCGCATGGATCCTAGTTATGCCTGTCTTTTTGTGGGATATGTCGAACATTCCTTGTTCCAGTCCTAATCAGGCCCCCTCCCCCAACTCTTTTTCCAGTACATTGATGACTGTATCAGTGCAGCTCTTTGCTCCCGCCCCGAACTGGAAAACTTTATCAACTTTGCTTCCAATTTCCACCCTTCTCTCACCTTTACATTGTCCATCTCCAACACTTCCTCGACTTTTCTGTCTCCATCTCCGGGGATAGGCGGTCTACTAGTATACATTATATGCCCACTGACTTCCACAGCTACCTCGACTACACTTCTTTACACCCTGTCTCCTGTAAAGACTCCATTCCATTCTCCCAGTTTCTCCATCTCCGACACATCTGCTCTGATGATGCTACCTTCCCCGACAGCGCTTCTAATATGTCTTCCTTTTTCCTCAACCGAGGATTGCCGCCCAATGTAGTTGATAGGGCCCTCAACCGTGTCCGACCCATTTCCCGCACCTCTACCCTCACCCCTTCCCCTCCCTCCCAGAACCGCGACAGGATTCCCCTTGTCCTCACTTTCCACCCCACCAGCCTCCATATCCAAAGCATCATCCTCCGCCATTTCCGCCATGTCCAGCGTGATGCCACTACAAAACGCATCTTCCCCTCCCTTCCCCTGTCAGCATTCCAAAGGGATCGTTCCCTCCGCGACACCCTGGTCCACTCCTCCATTACCCCAACACCTCATCCCCTTCCCCTGGCACCTTCCCATGCAATTGCAGGAGGTGTAATACTGGCCGTTTTACCTCCCTCCTCTCTCCTCACTATCCAAGGCTCCAAACACTTCTTTCAGGTGAAGCAGCCATTTACTTGTACTTCTTTCAACTTAGTATACTGTATTCACTGCTCACAATGTGGTCTCCTCTACATTGGGGAGACCAAACGCAGATTGGGTGACCGCTTTGTGGAACATCTTCACTCAGTCCGAAAGCATGACCCCGAGCTTCCAGTTGCTTGCCATTTCAACACACCCCTCTGCTCTCTTGCCCATACATCTGTCCTGGGCTTGCTGCAGTGTTCCAGTGAACATCAACACAGGCTCAAGGACCCGCATCTCATTTACTGATTAGGCATGTTACAGCCTGCCGGACTGAACATTGAGTTCAATAATTTCAGAGCATGACAGGCCCCCCTCTTTGTTTGTAGTTATTTTTTCTTTTTATTTTATTTTAGTTTGTTTCATTATTCATTTTCTTTTTACCATGTGCCTGCCCACTTTTTCTTTCATGTTTGTGCTTTGGGCCAGGGCTGTTCATTTTTCTGTCCATTAACACCCTCTCTGCACTAAAGTTGTGCCTTTCAGCACACCATTAACATACCATTTGCCTTTGCTCCATGACCTTCTTGTCAGTTATTCTCTGTGACCCTGTCCTATCAACACCTTACCTTTTGTTATCACTTGCCCCACCCCCACTTTATTTGCTTAAAATTTATTACATTTCTAACCTTTGTCAGTTCTGATGAAAGATCACTGACTTGAAATGTTAACTCTGCTTCTCTCTCCACAGCTGCTGCCAGACCTGCTGAGTATTTCCAGCATTTATTGTTTTTATTTCAGATTTCCAGCATCTGCAGTATTTTGCTTTTATATTATATGACATTTATGCTCGTAGTTTCTTCTTGCTGTTCATGGCAACATAGGAATAGGCAATTCAGTTACTCGAGCCATTTTCTGACTTGCATTTAGATCATGCCTGATCTGTATCTTAACTCCATCTACCTGCCTTGGTTCTGTAACTCTTAATACCTTTGCCTAAAAAAAATCTATCTATCTCAATTTTGAAATTTTCTATTGTCCTAGCCACAACAGATTTTTAGGGGAGGGAGTTCCAGATTTCCACTACCCTTTTTGTAACAAAGTGCTTCCTGACATTGCCCTAGTTCTAATTTTAGTTTAATAACATTGGACCTGCATTTTATTCTGGTGACAGGGATCCTGGTGGCAGGCCGGAAGGTGGGGGGAGAACCCCCATCAATCTCGGCCCTCCATCAGACCTCTGTAGGTATTTAATTGCAGGCAGCTAATTAACTGCCCGTGGTTGAGATAATGTCCTTTAAAGGACGCACTGCCGCCTCCAGAGCTGCTGGCCAAATGGAAGGCCAGCAGTTCTACAGTACCAGCAGTGTCACTGGGAACCGTGGCCAGTACCGCTAATGCAGGAAGCCTGGGGCTTGCCAAAATGGCTCTGGTGACCTCCACCCCACTTACCTGGCACAGCGTCTTGATCTCCCTTCTCTCTTCGGTAAGAGCAGCATAAAGCCCAAGAGCAGGCTGTCTCTCTGACTGTGAACCTGTGAACCGAATAGGAGGAAATAAATATTGTATAGTGATGTCGCAGCACAAGGAGGCATGTGGGTTAAGTCTACAGGTAAGCAATTACTTTAATTTAATCAACCTATTAAGTAAACTAGATCAATTAATTAGTACAAAAGGTAAAAGTAAGACAATTTGATAAAATACATAAACTTTGACATATTTTATACATTGTATATTGGATAATTTATCATATAATTACAATCAGTTTCTAATTAATTAATCAGATCTAGGAGATAAAGGTAAAATTAAATAAAAGGATAGTAATATTGAAGGATTCCTAATTTTTCATTAATTAATACCTGAAACACATGGATAAGGGTTAAATAAAAATATTTAAGTTAACCTACCTATAAAACAAAGTGATGTTAGCACAAGAGAAGGGGCTGACTGGTGAGTAGCTGATGAGCTTTAATTTAGGTTTTATGTTTATTTCTCTTAATTTAGTAAATAAGTTAATGAATAGAATCATGGCAGGGCAGCTCAATCCCATGGAATGCATATGCTGTGCCATGTAGGAATTCCAGGACACTTTTCCTGTTCTGTACAACCAGATGCGCAGGATGTGCTGTCGACTGGAGGAGCGCAAGCTCTGGGTTTCGGAGCTTTGAGCAGCAGCTCGAGTCAGTGCGGTGCATCTGCAAGGCTATGTGGGTGGTTCACTTCTGGAGGAGGTCACCGCACAGCTTAAGCGTATGCAGGCAGAGAGAGAATGGGGATTCCAGACAGTCAAGGAGGACCAAGCAGGTAGTGCAGGAGTGCTCTGAGTTCATCTTACTCTCCAACCAGTATTCAATTCTGAACACTGGTGAGGACAAAGGTTCCTCTGGGCTGTCCAGCAACAGCCAAGTGCACAGTGGCGAGCCAAGTGCACAGTGGCTCAGCAGTGCCACAGTTTTGAGGGGGCGGTTGTGGGGGCGGTGCGCGGGGAAGGGGGTTGGAGGAGAAAGTTTGGTAAAACAGTGGTTATAGGGGATTCTACAGTTAGGAGAACTGACAGGCGTTTCTGTGGCCGTAGACATGATTCCAGGATGGTATGCTGCCAGGGTCCAGGATGTCATTGAGTAGCTGCAGAACATTCTGAGGGGGTGGGTGAACAACCAGTGGTTGTGGTCCATATGGATGCCAACAACATAGGTATAAAGAGGGGTGAGTTCTACAAGCAGAATTTAGGGAGCTGGAAAGAGACTAAGAAGCAGGGACTCAAAGGTAAGAATTTCCAAATTAATTCCAGTGCCACACGCTGGTGAGTATAATAATAGGATAGTGCAGATCAATACGTTGCTGGGAAGATGTTCCAGGAGGGAAGGGTTTAGATTCCTAGGACATTGAGACTGGTTCTGAGGAAGGCAGGACCTTGTACAAACCAGATGAGTTGCATCTCAACAGGGCCGGGACCAGTGTCCTTGCAGTAAGGTTTGCTTGTACTGTGGAAGAGGATTTAAGCTAATAGCAGGGAGTGAGAGCCAGGATGTAGCATTAGAAAGGAGAAACAAGGTGCACTAAAGCATTGGGAGAGACAGATAGCACTAGAGTAAGAAATAATTACATGAGATCAGGCTAAGAGGGAATATAGTAAGATCTAATTCAAGTTTACAGTGCAGCAGGCGCAAATAGGCACTTGGGAACATGATAGTATGGCGATAACAGAGATCTGGCTCCAAAAGGGCTGAACTGGGTACTAAATATTTCTGGATACAAGGTCTTCAGGAAATATAGGGAAGGAAGGAAAGGAGAAGGGGTGCAGTATTGATTAAGGAGAATATTAGTGTCGGAAAAAGAGGATGTGCTAGAGGAGTCGAGGACAGAATATATTTGTTCAGAGTTAAGAAACAATAGAGGTGTCATTCCGCCACTGGGTGTATTCTATAAGCCACCAACTAATGGGTAAAATATAGAGGAGCAAATGTGCTGGGAAATTACAGAGAGGTGCAAGAACTAAGTGTAGTGATAATGGAGAATTTTTGTTATCCTAATATGGACTGCTATAATAATAATAATTGTCAAAATAATGAGAGGGAGAAGAGTTTCTGAAGTATACAATGAAGAGTGCAGGAGGGCATGCCAGGAGCAGCACCAGGCATACCTAAAAATGAGGTGTCAGCCTGATGAAACTACAGCACGGACTACTTGCATGCCAAACAGCGGAAGCAACATGCGACAGACAGGGCTCAGTGATCCCACATCCAATGGATCAGATCTATACTCTGCAATCCTGCCACATCCAGTCATAAATGGTGATGGACAATAAAACAACTAACAGCAAGAGGAGGCTGCACATGGGGGAGCCCAGCACATCAGTGCGAAAGACAAATCTGAAACATTTGCATCCATCTTCAGCCAGAAGTGTCGAATGGGTG
The DNA here is from genome assembly GCF_036365525.1 of Heterodontus francisci. Lineage (NCBI taxonomy): Eukaryota > Metazoa > Chordata > Chondrichthyes > Heterodontiformes > Heterodontidae > Heterodontus > Heterodontus francisci. Next base: position 132,454,901 of record NC_090374.1, on the reverse strand, counting down.
ATCCATCACGGTCTCCTCTTGAGCTCTCCAGCATCACAGATCCTAGTCTTCAGCCAATCCAATTCACTCCACGTGATATCAAGAAACAGTGAAGACACTGGATACTGCTGCGATGGAATATAAGTATAATAGGCTTAATTAAGTAGAATTTAGAAATGGTTAAAATATTATACCTTTTAGAATTAAAGATTGAATAAATGGTCAGTTTTTAGAATTCTCTGACATTCCCCTTTAAGAAGAGTTAGAAAATTTCAAAGTCCCTGTTACGCAGACTGGGTGACCGCTTTGCGGAATACCTCCGCTCAGTCTGCAAGCAGGACCCCGAGCTTTTGGTTGCTTGCCATTTCAACACTCCCCCCTGCTCTCATGCTCACATCTCTGTCCTGGGATTGCTGCAGTGTTCCAGTGAGCATCAACGCAAGCTCGAGGAACAGCATCTCATTTACCGATTAGGCACACTACAGCCTGCCGGACTGAACATTGAGTTCAATAATTTCAGAGCATGACGGGCCCCCCATTTTACTTTTATTTTTAGTTATTTTTCCCTTTTTTATATATTTTTTTGGGTTTATTTTATTTTATTTCATCTTAGTTTGTTCAGTTTGCTTACTCACTCTTTTTTCATGTTTGTACTTGAGGCTGTTCAATTTTCAGTCTATTAACACCCTTTCTATACTAATGCTTTTTCTTTCAACACACCATTAACATATCTTTTCTCCATGACCTTCTGGTCAGCTATTCTGTGACCTTGTCCTATCTGCACCTTCTCCTTTGTTATCACTTGCCCCACCCCCACTTTACTTGCTTATAACCTTTTACATTTCTAATATTTGCCAGTTCTGAAGAAGGGTCACTGGCCTGAAACGTTAACTCTGCTTCTCTCTCCACAGATGCTGCCAGACCTGCTGAGTATTTCCAGCATTTCTTGTTTTTATTATCACTGTCACTCAGTTTGGGTTCCACCAGGGTCACTCGGCTCCTGACCTCATTACAGCCTTTGTTCAAACATGGGCAAAAGAGCTGAACTCCAAAGATGAGATGAGAGTGACTGCCCTTGAAATTAAGACAGCATTTGACCAAGTATACCATCGCTGAATCCCCCCACTATCAACATCCTGGCGGTTACCATTGACCAAAAACTGAACTGGACCAGCTACATAAATACTGCAGTGACAAGAGCAGATCAGAGTTTGGGAATTATGTGGCGAGTAACTCACCTCCTGGCTCCTCAATGCCTGTCCACCATCTACAAGGCACAAGTTAGGAGTGTAATGGAATAATCTCCACTTGCCTGGATGGGTGCAGCTCCGACAACACTCAAGAAGCTCGACACCATCCAGGACAAAGCAGCCCGCTTGATTGTCACCCCATTCACCACCTTTAACATTCACTCCCTCCACCACCGACGCACAGTGGCAGCAGTGTGTACCATCTAAAAGATGCACTGCAGCAACTCACCAAGGCTCCTTTGGCAGCACCTTCCAAACCCGCAACCTCTACCACCTAGAAGGCCAATGGCAGCAGATGCGTGGGAACACCAGCACCTGCAAGTTCCCCTCCAAGTCACACACCATCCTGACTTGGGACTATATCAGCGTTCAATCACTGTCACTGGGTCAAAATCGTGAATCTCCCTTCCTACCAGCACTGTTGGTGTATCTACTCTGCAAGGACTGCAGCGGTTCCAGAAAGCAGCTTACCACCATCTTCTCAAGGGCAATTAGGGATGGGCAATAAATGCTTGCCTAGCCAGCGATGCTCACATTCCATGAACAAATGAATAATAAAAGAATTTTCCTGATCAGTACATTTCTGGCCCAATGAGGAAGGAGGCATTGCTCGATCTGGTTCTGGGGAATCTACTGGGTCACGTGGATCAAGTATCAGTAGGGATCAAGTATCAGTACTTTTAGGGAACAGTGATCATAGTGGTCTAATGTTTAGATTAGCTATGGCAAAGGAGAGGGCCAATTTCAGTGGTGTGAGAACAGATCTAGCCCAGGTAAAATGGAATAAAAGATTGGCAGTCAAAGCTGTAGTAGAACAATGGGCTGCCTTTAAACCGGATAAGGTTTGGGTACAGTCGAGGTACATTCCCATGAGGGGAAATGTAGTGCAAACAAAGCCAGAGCTCCCTGGTGGCAAAAGAGATAGAGAGTAAGTTGAAGCAGGAAAAGGGTGTGCATGACAGATGTGATGTTGATAATACAATTGAGAAACAGGCTGAATATAAAAATACAGAGGGAAAGTAAAAAGGAAATACGAGAGGCAAAAGAGAGTAGGAGAAAAGAATGGCAACTAACATAAAAGGGAATGTGAAAGTCTTCTGTAGGCCTTTAAATAGTAAAAGGGAGTAAGAGGAGGGGTGGAGCTAATGAGCACTTTGTATCTGTCTTTACCAGGGAAGAAGATGCTGCCAGAGTCATAGTGAATGAGAAGGTAGTTGAGATACTGGATGGATTAAAAATTAATGAAGAGGAGATAATAGAAAGGCTGGCTGTACTTAAAGTTGATAAGTCACCAGGACCAAATGGGATACACCCCAGGATGCTGGGGGAAGTAAGGGTGGAAATTACGGAGATACTGGCCATAATCCTTCAATCCTCCTTACATACAGGGGTGGTGCCAGAGGACTGAAGAATTGCAAATGATACACCCTTGTTCAAAATAAGGTGTAAGGATAAACTCAGCAACTACAGGCCAATCAGTTTAACCTCGATGGTGGGAAGCATTTAGAAACAATGGGCTCGATTTTGTACAGGAGGCAGGGCTCCCAGCGCCAGGCTGAAACCTCGGGGGGAGCTCCGCCTCTGTATTTTTTCAGACCACCGGAGTGATCCTCTGGTCTTTTGGAGTCAAAGTTTAAAGAGGTGTGATACCTGTCCCTTTAAAGACTTTATTGGGATGGGGCTCCTACCTCCAAGAGCTGCTGGCCAATCACAGGCTGGCAGCTCAGCAGTATCGGCAGCCCCACCGGGAGTGGTGGACATTGCTGGTACTGCAGAGATCATGGACCCTGGAGAAGAAATAGATGAGGCAGGGTCACCGAGGCCAATCCAGAAGGCCCCAGAGAGGGGTGGTGGGGGGTCCCAGGGGGTAAATTTGTTCCCAGTGGGGGTCCTCCATAGGCCACAAATTGCCCATGAAGGAGGGATTTCCCCCCCAAGCCTGCAGGAAGGGTGCCTCATATTCCAAGGCATCCTCCCTGCGTGGCAGAACCCGCCCCCCCCCCCCACCCACCCCTCCACGACTGGTAAGATTCCAGCAGCAGTGGGAAGAGGCCCATAATTGGCCTCTGGTTGGGAAGGTTATCTTCAGCCTATCCTGCCCCTTGGAGAATTGGAACCAGGTATCCCGGCATCGGGTTCCGTGGCGGGCAATTCTGCCCCGATTCTCCAGTGCCCCCCAACCCCCCCACCACCACCATGGGGATGAGAACAAAATCCGGCCCAATGAGTGGCAACAAAATTAACAGTCACTTGGTCATGTGTAGATTAATTAAGGAAAGCCAACATTGATTTGTTAAAGGCAAATCAAGTTTAACTAACTTGATTGAGTTTTTTCATGAGGTAACAGAGAGAGTTGATGAGGGTAAAGAAGTTAATGTGGTATACATGGACTTCCAAGATGCGTTTGATAAAGTGCCACAGAATATGCCTGTCAACAAAGATGAAACCCATGGAATAAAATGGACAGTGGTAGCATGGATATGAAGTTGGATGAGTGACAGGAAACAGAGAGTAGTTGTGAACGGTTGTTTTTTGGACTGGAGGAAAGAATACAGTGCATTTTCCCAGGGATGGTACTAGAACTGTTGCTTTCCTTGATATATATTAATGACCAAGACTTGGGTACAATTTCAAAATTTGCAGATGACACAACAATTGGAAGTATTATGAACTGTGAGGAGGATAGTGATAAACTTCAAGAGGTCATAGACAGGCCAATGAAATGGGCAGACTCATGGAAGATGAAATTTAATTCAGAGAAGTGTGAAGTGATACATTTTGGCAGGAAGAATGAGGAAAGATAATATACACTAAAGGGTACAATTCTAAATGGGGGCACAAGACAACGAGACCTGGGGGTACATGTGCGTAGATCATTGAAGGTGGTGGGGCAGGTTGAGAAAGTTATTAAGAAGGCATATGGAATCCCGGACTTCATAATTTGAGTACAAAAGCAAGGAAATTATGATAAACTTTATAAAACTCTAGTTTGGTCTCGACTGGAGTATTGTATTTAATTCTGGGCACCGAACTTTAGTTAGAATGTGAAGACATTGGAGGGTGTGCAGAGAAGATCTATGAAAATGGTTCCAGGGGTGTGGGACTTCATTATGTGGATAGATTGGACAAGATGGCTTTGTTCTCCTTAGAGAAGGGAGGTTTTAGAGATTTAATAGAGGTGTTCAAAATCATGAGGGTCGAGTCAGTGTAAATAGAGAAAAATTGTTACCATTGGCGGAAGGGGCAAGAACCAGAGGACACTGATTTAAGGTGATTGGCAAAAGAACCAAAGGCAACATGAGGAAAAGCTTTTTTACTCAGCGAGTGGTTAGGGTCTGGAATGCACTGCCTGAGATGGTGGTGGAGGCAGATTCAATCATGGCTTTCAGAAGGGAATTGGATCAACATCTGAAAAGAAAATATTTTCAGGGTTACAGGGAAATGGCAAGGGAGTGGGACTCGTTGAGTTGCTCTTGCAGGGAGTCGGCATGGACTCCAAATTACCTCCTTCTGTGCTGTAACCATTCTATGATTCCATTATTCCTTTATAACCACAGTGAGCAGAGCAGAACCGGACGGAGACAGGCACACCTGGATTTGCTAAGCCCACTGTGACTGGCTGTGACAGAAGCCATTGCATCTGGAGTCGCCTAGAACATTCAAATTGACGGTATGTTTTTCTGCCTTATGCCCCTTCTCAAATCCCACCTTGCCCTCATTCTGCTATCTGGCATGAAGTACAAGCTGCAGATCATGTAACCATGGACCTCTTGTTTTCCACTCCACCACCCTTCCCTCACCCCAGCCATTCCCTTGAGATTTTTGGCTTTCAGATACCCAAGAACTGCCACCTGGCCAGCCAATGCAGCCTCATGAGGAAGGGTGAGAGCTGCTACAGTTCTCTGAGGAAGAAGTACCATCACTTGATCTGACACTCACAGCCACCAGCTCACATACTGATACTGCACATACTTTAGAAGGTAGAATAGAGTCAGGATCTGCATGTGGTGAGTCACTAGGCACAAGTGGGCTGCAATCAGGCCAGGGGAAAAGGACAGTTCATTTGTCAGCTCCCTGGAGGGCAAGGTCACTGACGAGTTCTGCTACACCGGCCTCAGATGAGGACTTTGATGAAATGACCTAAAGAGAATGCTAATTAGCATGCACACCATTTTCCAGCACTTGGCCTGTAGCCTTGTACGCTATGGCGTTTCAAGTGCTCATCTAAATACTTCTTAAAAGCTGTGAGGGTTCCTGCTTCTACCACCTCTTCAGGCAGTGCATTCCTGATTCCAACCACCCTCTGGGTGAATTTTTTTTTCTTCAAATCCCCTCTGAACCTCCTGCACTTTACCTTAAATCTATGCCCCCTGGTTATTTACCCCTCTGCTAAGGGAAAATGTTTCTTCCTATCGAACCTATCAATGCCCTCATAATTTTTTGCCCCTACAAGTTTTCAACACTAGAGGAATTGAATCCCAAGTTCACAGGAACCAAATGCTTCTCCAAGTTGGATGCTAAACATGGATATTGGTCAGTACACCTAGCTAAGGAATCTCAGGAAGTCACCATCTTCAGAACACCATTTCAGAGACTTCCAGAGACTACCCTTCGGCTTATCTGTCAATCAAGATCCATTTCAGCAGCATATGGCCAGATATCCATCCTTCTGCTGATCCTTTGCTTTCTGCTCTATATTTAACATAGTTCAGCTCTGTGTGTGCCTTCAGCACTGTGTTTTCTATTTGTTGCTTAATACCCGTTTTAAAACTTCTTTTATTCACTCTGCGCTGTTCGACCTTTAAGAAATTCTTTTCTTCAGGTTGCTTTGACTGAGTGTAACAGGTGCTTGACAGTGTTATCTGTTTTTTTTCTCTTTCAACACCTGGCTTGCATGTTTGATAGGCAGTTCAGGGTTTTCTTTTTCTTTTTTTTCTAGAGTTTATTTATCTACTGCATGCTTGATTGGTTTAATGATTTTTTCAACTTGATTCTTTAATGGAGACTCAAGGGTTTCCATGCTTTTTTCCCACTATTGGACTTGTTTTTTTTCAGTTTACGCGCTTTTTGGAGTTTTCCTCTTTTTTTCTCGCTCACAGGGAGTCGTTAGAAAATCAATTTTTTAAAAACTCTACAAAGGCTTTTTTTTTACAGGGATTGCTCAATCGTCAGCACAATGATTCAACCGATCGCTTGCTTTCCAGCCACTCGGAGCTGTTCTCAGCCTTCTAAGGAATGTAGCTTTATTTCACTCTTTTCAGCTATTTGTTGTAATGTTTCTTCACTTGTTGCTTCAAATTTTCTCTTCTGTTTTCTGTATTGCTTTTAAATGTTGTTTGCTGTTTTACCCATGGTTTTGAAGCTTATATCTTGTCTTTTCACCACTGCTGCCACCATAACATGCGTTTCTTTGTGTTAACTTAAGCAATGCAATGAGGTACGTGGATTCCAGTTCCTTCAAGACTTCAAAAAATCTCTGGTGATAAGGTGAGTACTACTAAAGTGTTTTTTTTTTAAAGACTTTAGATTGAAGTGGGTAGAACAAGGCCCCTAGTATAATTAGTATTTTTTAATTCAGGGAGTAACTAATTAACTTAAGGGTAAGTCATAGCAGGAGAGCTCAGCCCCGTGATATGCTTCTCCTGCGCTATGTGGGAAATCAGGGATGCTTCCAGTGTCCCTGGTGACAATGTGTGCAGGAAGTGTATCCATCTGCAGCTACTGGCTACCCGCATTACGGAGCTGGAGCTGCGGGTGGATTCACTGTGGAGCATCCGCGATGCTGAGGACGTCATGGATAGCATGTTTAGTGAGGTGGTCACACCGCAGGTAATGGCTGCACAGGCAGAAAAGAGATGGGTGATCACCAGATGGAATTGTAGGCACAGGCAGGTAGTGCAGGAGTCTCCTGTGGCCATCCCCCTCTCAAACAGATATACCACTTTGGATACTGTTGGGGGGATGACCTCCCGGGGAAAGCAGCAACAGCCAAGTTCATGACACCACGGAGAGCTCTGCTGCACAGCAGGGGAGGAAAAGGGTTGGAAGAGCGATAGTGATATGAGATTCCATCGTAAGGGGTGCAGATAGGCATTTCTGTGGCCACAAACGAGACTCCAGGATGGTATGTTGCCTCCCTGGTGCTAGGGTCAAGGATGTCTCAGAGTGGCTGCAGGACATTCTGAAAGGGGAGGGTGAGCAGCCAGAGGTCGTGGTCCATAATGGTACTAACGACATAGGCAGGAAGAGAGATGAGGTCCTGCAAAGTGAATATAGGGAGTTAGGCAGAAGGTTAAAAAGCAGGACCTCTAGGGTTGTAATCTCAGGGTTACTCCCTGTGCCACGTGCTACTGAGGGTAGGAATAGGAGGATTAGGCAAATGAATGCGTGGCTGAAGAGCTGGTGTAGATGGGAGGGCTTCAGCTACTTGGATCATTAGGATCTCTTCTGGTGACCTGTACAAGAAGGACGAGTTGCACCTAAACTGGAGGGGGACCAATATCCTTGTGGGGAGATTTGCTAGTACTACTCAAGAGGGTTTAAACTAGTCTTGCAGGGGGGTGGGACCCAAAGTAGTAGTCTCTCAGATGAGATAGTTGAGGCAAATGTAGAGGTTAAAGCAAGCAAGTCCAGTAGGCAGGCCGGGCAGGGGCAGGACAGGGAGCATGGAAGGTCTGGTAGGCTAAACTGCATTTACTTTAATGCAAGAAGTATTACAGGTAAGGCAGATGAACTCAGAGCATGGATCGGTACATGGGATTGTGATATTATAGCTATTACGGAAACGTGGTTGAGGGATGGGCAGGACTGGCAACAAAATGTTCCGGGGTACCGATCCTTCCAGCGTGACAGAAGTGGAGGTAAGAGAGGAGGGGGAGTTGCACTATAGATTAGGGAGGACATCGCGGTAGTACTTAGAGAGGATATCCCGGGGGGAATGTCCAGCAAGGCCATATGGGTAGAACTTAGAAATAAGAAAGGGGTGATCACTTTGATGGCATTATACTATAGGTCCCCCAATAGTCAGAGGGAAGTGGAGGAGCATATATGTAGGGAAATCACAGATAGGTGTAGAAATTATAGGGTTGTAATAGTAGGTGATTTTAACTTCCCTAATATTGACTGGGACTGCCTTAGTGCTAAGGGATCAGATGGGGAAGAATTTGTTAAGTGTGTCCAGGATAGTTTTCTGAAGCAGTATGTGGATGGCCCTACTAGAGAAGGGGCTACAGTCAACCTCCTCTTAGGAAATGAGGATGGGTAGGTGGTTGATGTGTCAGTGGGGGAGCACTTTGGGACCAGTGACCATAACTCTATAAGCTTCAAGATAGCTATGGAAAAGGATAGGACTGGTCGTTAGGTTGAAGTCCTAAATTGGGGGAAGGCTAATTTCGATGACATCAGACAGGAACTCTCAAAAGTTGAATGGGAGAGGCTGTTTACAGGTAAAGAGACATCTGGCAAGTGGGAGGCTTTTAAAAGTGAGATAGGACGAGTTCAGGGCCGGCATGTTCCTGTTAGATGTAAGGGCAAGGCTGGCAAGTTTAGGGAACCTTGGTTGATGAGGGATATTGAGGGTCTGGTCAGGACAAAGAAGGAGGCATATGTCAGGTATAGGCAGCTGGGATTGAGCGAGTCCCTCGAGGAGTATAGGGGATGTGGGACTACACATAAGAAGAAAATTAGGAGGGCGAAAAGGGGCCAGGAGATATCCCTGGCAGATAAGATCAAAGAGAATCCTAAAAGATTCTATAAGTATATTAAGAGTAAAAGGGTAGCTAGGGAGAGAGTCGGTGCCCTTTATGATCAGTGTGGCAATCTATGTGTGGAGCCACGGGAAATGGACGAGGTCTTAAATGAATATTTCTCATCGTATTTACCATGGAGAAGGTCATAGAAGCTAGTGAGTTCAAGGGAGGGAACAGCGATATCCTGGAGCATATCAACATTACAAAGGAGGAGATGTTGGGGGTTTTGAAGCGCATTAAGGTGGATAAATCCCCAGAGCCTGACCAGGTGTATCCTAGGATGCAATGGGAAGCAAGGGAGGAGATTGCTGGGGCCCTGGCAGAGATTTTTGTATCATTGTTAGCCACGGGTGAGGTACCGGAAGACTGGAGGATAGCTAATGTTGTGCCTTTATTTAAGAAAGGCAGCAGGGATAAGCCAGGGAACTACAAGCTGGTGAGCCTTACATCAATGGTGGGAAAGTTATTGGAAGGGATTCTGAGAGACAGGATTTATATGCATCTGGAAAGGCATGGTCTGATTAGGGATAGTCAGCATGGTTTTGCACGTGGGAAATCATGTCTCACGAATTTGATTGAGTTTTTCAAGGAGGTGACCAAGAGGATTGACGAGGGCAGGGTGATGGACGTTGTCTACATGGACTTTAGCAAGGCCTTTGACAAGGTCCCGCATGGTAAGCTGGTCCAGAAGGTTCGAATACGTGGGATCCAAGGTGAGCTGGACAATTGGATACAAAATTGGCTTGGTGATAGGAGGCAGAGGGTGATAGTGGAGGGTTGTTTTTCAGATTGGAGGCCGGTGACCAGTGGTGTGCCGTAGGGATCGGTGCTGGGCCCTCTGTTGTTTGTCATATACATTAATGACTTGGATGTGAATGTAAGGGGCATGATTAGTAAGTTTGCAGATGACACCAAAATTGGTGGTATAGTGGACAGAGAAGAATGTTGCCTAAGGTTACAACAGGATATAGATCAACTGGGAAAGTGGGCAAGGGAGTGGCAAATAGAATTTAACGCAGACAAGTGTGAAGTGATGCATTTTGGGAAGTTAAACCAGGGCAGGACATATACAGTTAATGGCAGGGCCCTGGGGAGTGTTGCAGAGCAGAGAGACCTTGGGGTGCAAGTACATAGTTCCCTGAACGTGGCAACACAGGTAGAAAGTGGCAACACAGGGTGGTGAAGAAGGCGTATGGCATGCTTGCCTTCATCGGCCGAGGCATTGAGTACAGGAGTTGGGATGTCATGTTACAGTTGTACATAATGTTGGTTAGGCCGCATTTAGAGTACTGTGTGCAGTTTGGTCGCTGCACTACAGGAAAGATGTGATTAAGCTAGAGAGGGTGCAGAAAAGATTCACAAGGATGTTGCTGGGTTTGGAGGGCTTGAGTTACAAAGAGAGATAAGATAAGCTGTGTCTGTTTTCCTTGGAGCAAAGGAGGCTGAGAGGGGACATGATAGAGGTATATAAAATTATGAGAGGCATAGATATGGTAGATAGCCAGAGTCTGTTACCCATGGTAGGGGTGACTAAAACTAGAGGGCATAGATTTAAGGTGAGAGGGAGGAGGTTTAAAGGGGATCAAAGGGGTAAATTTTTCACACAAAGAATAGTGGGTATCTGGAATGAGCTGCCTGAGGAGGTGGTGGAGGCAGGAACAGTAGCGACATTTAAGAGGCATCTGGACAGGTACTTGAATGAGCAAGGCATAGAGGGATATGAAATTAATGCAGGCAGGTGGGATTAGTATAGATGGGCAACATGGTCGGCATGGACGCGGTGGGCCGCAGGACCTGTTTCTATGCTGTGCGACTCTATGACTCTAAGGTTTATTTACAGCTAAACTAATACACATAATACAGCTCAAACTATCTATAGAACCTTTATCCAGGCAGTTACAATGCAAAGAGACCATGGCTTCCAGTCACATGACTACATCCTAGTATTTAGCTCACTAGCATATTGAGTTCTTAAAGGGACGTCACTCTTAAAGCAATCATACATATGAACATAGTTACAAAAATACAAATTAGGAGCAGGAGTAGGCCACTCGACCCCTTGAACCTGCTCCGTCATTCAATAAGTTTATGGCTGAACTGATTACTCCACATTTTCACCTACCCCTGATAACCTTCCACCCCCTTGCTTATCAAGAATCTGCCTTACCTCTGCCTTAAAAATATTCAAAGACTCTGCTTCCACTGCCTTTTGAGAAAGAGAATTCCAAAGACTCATGACCCTCTGAGAGAAAAAAATTCTCCTCATCGCTATCTTAAATGGGCGAGCCCTTATTTTTAAACAGTGACCCTTAGTTCGAGATTCTCCCACAAGGGGAAACATCCTTTCCACATCCATCCTGTCAAGACCCCTCGGGATCTTATATGTTTCAATCAAGTTGACTCTTACTCTTCTAAATTCCAGCGGATACATGCTTAACCTGTCCAATCTTTCCTCATAAGACAGCCCACCCATTCCAGGTATTAGTCCAGTAAACCTTCTCTGTACTGTCTCCAACGCATTTACATCCTTCCTTAAATAAGGAGACCAGTACTGTACACAGTACGCCAGATACGGTCTCACCAATGCCCTGTATAGCTGAAGCATAACCTCCCCTACAACAGCTGAAAGGGTCTTACCAAAGCACAGAGGTTGCTCAGTGAAATGTGGCAACCTTCCTGCTGACTTGGGAGGTGGGTCCCTCCTCCGTGGGAAATCCATGGCCCACAGAGTGCCCCTGGTGGCAAACAACCCACTTCCCGTAACAGCCCCCTGCATTCATCACCTGCCCTCACCCTCATATCGCTGGGGCCTGTCAGACTGGCCATGTAACCCCGCCTCACTTATTTCAAGTCTGGGTCTCTATCACTGGGCCTGCACCCAGGCCTGACTCTCTGATTGGTCGATAGCTCTTGAAGGCGAGATCCTTAATGGGATGGGGCTCCCGGCACTGGGAGGTTAATTGCCCAAGCGCCATGGAATTGCTTCGGGGGCCCCAAAATGTTGAAGCGTGGTTCCCACCGCCTTTTCGGCCCGGTGCTGCGAGTCCCGCTGGCGCAACCAAATTCAGTCCAATGGGGCTGAACACAATCTAATCAAAAACCTTCACCATCCTAGCAGGTCGGTCACTGGGAGCTAGCTTATTTTGTTCTTCACAATCTCTACTGCTGTTTGCTGCAAAAGGTTTTGCATTGTAATTCCATTTTGTCACCAAAATCTGTTGTATTTTGGGAGGAACTTGTAAAGAAAGGCAGATACCAAGATGGCCAGATCACGTTTACTGACATCATCACACACTGGGAATGCTCATAACATAGGAATGCATTACAGCATGCAGGCTTTCAGTGCAGTCCAGCAATCTGTCATACAACACATTACAAAGATTGCTGAGGGGCCACCCTGGGGGAGTGCCAGCGGCTCTGTAGTGCACAGACCTGCAGTCCTCTCTCAAGTTGACAGCATTTCTTGTTTTCACCACTGCCACTCTGCCACTGCCCTTGCTGTTGGCTTTCAGCCAGCAAGCCAGGTTGCTGCCACCCGTGTTTTCGTGTTGTAGTCTGAAGCTGGACCTTCAAGGCCCAGAGCTACTTGACGTCATCTGCCAAGGACATCTGCAGTCTCCCCCAGTGAGAGTCAGCAGGCTTCCACCGGCCATGCTGAGGTAACACTGCAAAGGAGCATGAGGACCAGCAAAAGCACCCACAAGATATACATTAAGGGGACACACAACGGTGAATTGTTTATTTTTGTATGCACTATTGCAAGTGTTGTTGGATGAAGTTGTTATAAAAAGCTTTTTTGTTGGAGGTTTTTATTGGAGGGTTTTTGCCAAGAGGACACAATGAGGGAATGTAGCAGATGGATTGAATCGTGGGGAATTGTGGAACAATGGTGATGGTGGAATAATGTCCTAAGGAAACCGAAGTCTCAGTAGACAATCACGGACAGCCTGTCTGGAGCAAAGGGGTTCCGCAAACCTCCTCCCTTCCCTCTTTTCTTTCTCCTCCTCTTCCTCATCCTCCTCTTCCCTATGCCTGGTGGCAGTGACTGCACCCTCATAATAGCAAGGTTGTGGAGGATACACAGACCACCATGAGTTTGAGACATGTTCTGGTGAGTATTGTAATGTTCTCCTTGAGCATTCTCAGCAGCAGAACCATTGCTTGAGAATGCTGATGCTCTGTGCCATGATGTTTCTTGTGCCAGCATTGCTCTCAGCATAGAACTGTTGTCCTCATGTTGTCAGTGATGAAGGGGAGTCATGAGCATGTGTATAGTAGATATCCCTTGACTCCAAGCAGCCAGCCTCGGTTCTTCATGATGGCCCGAAGACGATTGAACTGACAGAGTGCCTCAGGATGAAGGCATCTTGGATGCTGCCAGGATAGTGGGCATTCACCAACATGATTGTCTAGGCGTTGTCATACACCAACTGCACATAAGTGGATTGGAATGGTTTGCGGTTCCAGTACATCTCCCCATTTACACATGGGGCTCGCAGAGTCATATGCTCTCAACTGATGGCTTTTTGAACCATTGGGAATCCTGCTACCCTGGAGTAGCCATGTGCTTCATCCTCCTGCTGCTCTCTGGTTACAGACAAGACACTGAGGTCCCCTCTCTGACATAGAGGGCCTCTGTCACTTTTTGGATGCAGCGATGGACAGCAAACTGGGAAATATTGTCAATTTCACCTGCTTCTGCTTGGAGGGATATGGTTTCATAAAAGTTGGCAGTGACAGTGACTTTGATGGCCAATGGCAGCACTGTCCTCAGCCTGCTGTGAGATTGCAACTTCTTTTGGAGGTGTCCCAGTTCTGTGACCACCTCCTTGGTTAACTTCAGGTGTCTCAGGCATTGCTCCCAGCTGAGGCGGATGCAGCAGAAGTCCTTTGGTGAATAGAGTTTTCTTTGGACTATCCTCCTCCCCCTTCCTCTGTGCACAGCTTGCCCTCACTGCATTCTCAGCTCCATATCCCTGTTGCATTGCAGACGAAGGGGGCCTTCAACTACAGCCCCAATAATTGTGGTTACAAAACTCCTGTCACCTCTCTGTCTGAATGAAGCTACACTCCTTTCCAAAACCAGCAAGTCACCAAAACTCCTCCAAGAACACACCTCAGTACTTCCACAAATGTCGCAAGAACAGAAGTAAGTCAAAAGCACCTTACCTGCAATTTGGATGGCTGGCCCTTTAAATAACATTTGTTATGGGTCAGCAGAGGTCCCTCGTGCAGCTGAATGCATGTTCAGCTGTGAGTGATTAGGACAGATCATTCACTGGACCTGCACAGTCATTGTTTGCCTGAGAGTCTGTTTGGCTTCATAATCGGCCCACTGTCAAAGCCTTTGGCGCTCGAATGGTCAACTGCTCTATCGCCCTTGTCACCATGTGGAAGTGGCCAGTCGCACTGTACCCACCATTTTGAGGGCCTATGGCTTCTGGAGAACTGGCTCGAGCAGCACTATGGACCCGAATTTTGTGGCACATAGCTTCTCGCCATTTAGAAAATACTCTGGTCCATCTTTCTTATGTCCAAAGTAAATGACCTTATACTTCCCCAATAAACTCCATCTGCCACAGTTTTGCCCATTCAATCTATCAACAGCCCTTTGCAATTTTTTTCTCTCATCTATACTATTTACTACACCACCTAATTTAGTGCCATCAGTAAAATTGGATATATAGAACAAAGAACAGTACAGCACAGGAACAGGCCATTCGGCCCTCCAAGCCTGCGCCGATCTTGATGCCTGCCGAAACTAACACCTTCTGCACTTCCGGGGCCCATATCCCTCTATTCCATTCCTATTCATATATTTGTCAAGATGTCCCTTAAACGTCGCTATCGTATCTGCTTCCACCACCTCCCCTGGCAGCAAGTTCCAGGCACTCATCACCCTCTGTGTAAAAAACTTGCCTCGCACATCCCCTCTAAACTTTGCCCCTCGCACCTTAAACCTATGTCCCCTAGTAACTGACTCTTCCACCCTGGGAAAAAGCTTCTGACTATCCACTCTGTCCATGCCGCTCATAACTTTTTAAACCTCTATCATGTCGCCCCTCCACCTCCGTCGTTCCAGTGAAAACAATCCGAGTTTTTCCAACCTCTCCTCATAGCTAATGCCCTCCAGACCAGGCAACATCCTGGTAAACCTCCTCTGTACCCTCTCCAAAGCCTCCACGTCCTTCTGGTAGTATGGCGACCAGAATTGCACGCAATATTCTAAGTGTGGCCTAACTAAGGTTCTGTACAGCTGCAACATGACTTGCCAATTTTTATACTCTATGCCCCGACCGATGAAGGCAAGCATGCCGTATGCCTTCTTGACTACCTTATCCACCTGCGTTGCCACTTTCAGTGAAACTGTGGACCTGTATGCCCAGATCTCTCTGCCTGTCAATACTCCTAAGGGTTCTGCCATTTACTGTATACCTCCCACCTGCATTAGACCTTCCAAAATGCATTACCTCACATTTATAGCTCTGTATTCCTTCATCTGGGTCATTTATAATTTTACTGAAAAGCTGAGGCTCCAGTACAGGTCCCTGGGGGACACCACTTGTCACATCCTGCCAGTTGGAGTATTTACCCATTATTCCTACCCACTGACTCCTATCTTTTAACCAATTCCCGAACCATTTCAGTAGGTTTCCCCCAATTCCATCTACACTCATTTTTGTTCACAGTCTCCTGTATGGAACCTTCTTGAATGCCTTCTGGAAGTCCATATAAATAGCATCTATAGACACTTCCTTGTCTTTCACGTTAGTTACTTCCTCAAAAAATTCAACCATTTGTTCCGTCAATGGTCCAGCCTTCCTTCAGATCTTCTTTGACTGGGTTGATTTTCTGGACTGCAATCATGATCGCTTTGCTCAAAAGCAGTTAGTGAACTGGGTTGCTTTTGTCCACAATGTATTTGTTGATATTGCCATCTTCCAACTTGCCACACCTTAGGAATGTTTTGAATGATTCAATAATGTTTCATGCTGTGTCATCTACCTCAGAGAAAAGCCCAGGGCCTCAAATTTCCAAACAATTATTTCAGCTTGGATTTGGGCCATAGCTGTCTTCAATACTTTCTGAGAATCACTTAAGGAATACTGGCCCATGTCAATATTACCCAGTAGATAATTTTTCATTTCCTCATCAAACTTAATTCCTTTCTTACTGCCTCATTTCCATGAAAAACAAAAAAAATTATGCAAAATTTGTTCCCAGTCATACACATGTGGAAAAATTAACGTGCTTTATTGAAGCATGGAATGATACAGCACAGAAGAAGGCCATTCAGTCCATCATGCTTGTTGCCGCTCTTTGAAAAAGCTTTCCATTTAGTCCCAATCCCCTGCTCCCAATAAGTCTATGAAATTTTCCTTTTCAAGTTTTCATCCAATTCTCTTTAGAAAAATTACCTTTGATACTGCTTCCAACATATTTTCAGAGAGTGCATTCCAGATCATTTATGTGTGAAGTGCAGAAAAAAAAGTTATTTGTTGTAATCAGCACATAGTCATAGTCTCTGCATATATTTTCTTAGGTGTCCATAGAAGGAAGGAAAACAGGAATTACCTACAAAGGAAGTGCTATTTTTGCCTTAATTTTAATTGAATTCATTGTGGCTGTCTTTTTTTAATTTCTTTGTATCAGAATTTTAGATAAAAAGTCCATGTTGAACTCTTACATGTATGTCAGCCTGAAAGTCCTTGCAACTGTTTTTGGTCACCACACTTTAGGAAGGATGTGAGGGTCCTTGAGAGGCTACAGAGGAGATTTACTAGAATGGTTCCAGGGATGGGGGATTTTAGTTATAAGGTTAGGTTGGAAAACCTGGCGTTGTTCTCTTTAGAACAAAGGAGATTGAGGGGAGATTGAATAGAGATGTACAAGATTATGATAGGTTTAGATAAGTTAGATAAGGAAAAATTGCTCCCATTGACAAATGGTACAAGGACTAGGGGACACAGATTGAAGGTTTTGGACAGGAGATGCAGGAGGAATACGAGGAAGAACTTTTTGATGCAGCAGATGATAATAACCTGGAACTCGCTACTCACAAGGGTGGTGGAAGTGGAGACAATCAATTACTTCAAGAGGAAATTGGATGGCCACTTGAAGGAACTAGACTGGCTGGGCTATGGGAATTGAGCAGAGTGGAACTGACTGAATGGCTCAGTGGAGAGCCGGTATGGACTCACTGGGCTGAATGGCCTCCTTCTGTGCCATAAATGACTCTATGGTCTGAAGTTTATAGTCCAGCCACCAGAATCGGAGTCGGGCAAAAACAATGGCAGCCCGCCCATGCGGGCCGCACGTTGCAGAGCCGCCGCGATATTAAGCGCAGCTGCTCATTTAAATAGCCGGGGCGGATCGCCCACCCCGATGACATGGTGGGGGCGGGCTAACCATCCATGGAAATGGCGTCAGCCGCCTTTGCGCAGACGCTGACCATTTTTAAAGGGCTTCGAGCCCTACATTTCAATTTAAATATTTAAAGAAATTGTGATTTTAAAAAATTAAATAAATTGATTCTGACCCTCTCCCACTCCACCCGCCCCCCCCAATAACCATAGAATTAATTACCTGCCCTGTACCTCCCCACAAATCACTTACCTTGTACACCTGACCTTCCACCCCCCCCCCCAAAGTTCATAAATTTTAAACTTTACCCCTTGCCTTCATGCCCCACACCAATGAAATGACTCTGAGTCCGCTCGTCGCCACTTCAGCACCGTAAAACTTTCTGACTTCCCCCTCCCCACCAGTGTTCCGCCTCAGATCCCTGTCCAGGGATCCGAAGGCACAGGAGTGCCAGCCACCAGCACCGATATTGCACCGGGACTGACGGTGGGAGCAAGAAGGTAATTTCTTCATTCATTTAAATTAATTTACATTTGGCTCCCGTTGCTGAGTGACGGGGGGCAGCCATGAGGCCTTGCTGCCACCGGCAATATCAGGCTGGGCCTTTCCAGCATCGAGGTCTGTGGCAGGCCTCTGCCGGAGGCATTTTCCGGCCACCCCCCTGCTACGACCCCCGACGTCTGGGGGTCTGTAAAATTCAGTCCTATGACTCTATGAGTCTAAATATTGTCAGCGCCCGGCACCATTGAACTTATATTTGCACTTACAATTATTTTGTAACAAAATGCTTCATTCAATGAATTACTAGTGAAGTGCAGTGACTTTTGTTATGTGTGAAAATGTACCAACTGCTATGTAAAACCCAGAAATGGCTATAGAGGACTTAAACCCATGGCTTCCTACCTAACTGCATTGTGGGAGTAATTCACCACATGGACAACAGTGATTCAGAAATTACACCCATAACCTAAAAGTTACAATTGTATTTGCTGAATATGACAATTTCTGCACTTGAGTAGTGCCAAGAGGGAAATTACACTATTTGCTAATACCATGTCACATTTTCCAGCATAGGTTTAGCTTATCATTAAATATTTACTGCCAATGGAGTCAAAATACCAATTGAGCCAATTGTTTGGAACCCTTCAAATTTCCAGAATTTCAACCCCCTTATGCCACTGGAGTTATAAGTCATGCTTGAAGCAATGTTTATTACTGCCAATATACTGATTGTTTTATATACTGGAAAGAATTTACAGTATGAAATAAGTGTGGAAAGTGTACTGAAGCATTATAACACACTGGAAAATAATCAGAATGATTTTACAATATATTTCTACTTTGCTCCAAAGGGGCACTGAGATATATTTTTGCTTGCAACATGCATGCAGAAAATGTACATCCAGTTTTACAAATGGCAAAATACAATCAATTTTCAGTGTAAGCATATTACAGACAAAGGGACCAAAGTGCTGGGAAAATTCACCAGTACTATATTAATGGGTAAGCAAATGCACAACCTTTCTCTTTTGGAAAAGATTTTGAAAATGTTAAATTAATTGTTTTGACACTTGGACTTTTAAGTATTAAACACTTTCCTGTTTCAACACCAAATCATCTTTAAGTGGGGGTTCTGCTGAGGGTCTCCATTAGTAAAGCTTCTTGGCTCTTCTCGTAGCACTTTCTGTCAGATCCATCACCCAAATCTGGCTGCAAGCTATCAGCCTGCTTTCATAGCCAAACAATTAGCTTTCTACATTGCTGGTATGTACCAATCTTCCCTTGTACATCAGGGGAGATGCCAGCACACTGTCCAAGTTTCATTTGTAAATTCTGAACAACGCCTATGTAAGGTTGCATGTGCTCAGTTGCTCTCTTGTTGAATTCAACAAGCAGACTAATTGAGATGATTTGGCCTAATTGAAACTGATTCATTTACATAACCACTACAAATAAAATCACCTCTGTAATAAGAAAGAAGAAAGAAAGGAAATTACATTTGTATGCAATTTAACATATCCTGAAGACTTCAAATCTCAATGCCATTCAGGAGGAAATAGTCAACTTGATCATCAACCCTGCCAGTGGACTCAATGGGATAGATTTTACTGGAGCAGGGCATCTCTCTTGTTACATTTGTTCATCCACGATTAGGTTTGAAAATTTTTTGCCCACAAAATTGCTGGAGGTGCAATAAGGGTGTGGTGAGAGCAATGGGGTATCTGGGACCTTGGTGAACAACAAAGTAAAGAATATATCTCATTAACTCAAATCAGATCCAGAAAACCAAATAAAAAGAGTGAAAGAATGATAAAATTATAGGGCCCGATTTTCAAAACAGGGTCAGGCACCTGTGCCCAGATAATTTTCGGGTCCTGACCCCACGCCTCAACTGCGTCATGCATGCGACACTATTTTGAAATGTAAATGCCCTAATTGGGAAGGAGCCAAGCTTGGCACCCAACTACTGGCACCGAGCATCTCCAACAGGTGGGTGCTGCCTGCATAGCGCGAGTGGCTTGCTGATGAGAGCAGGCAGCTCCTTAGAGGGCCAGCAGCATAAAGCAATAAGGTGGTGTTCAAACTTGCAAAACTGAGGTAATGCTCATGATCTGGCACAAGACCCCTGAGGGCCCCATAGTTTTCAAGCTCAAAAAAAAGTTTCCCTTTGCCCTAACGTGCACCAGACTTTTCAGGTTCACCAGAATCTGATTTGAACATTGCAGTCCTGACATCCCAGTCTCTTAACAAGCTCTTCTAGGAGCTTAATGAGCCATTAGTTGGAGGCAAGCAGGTTCTCCCTTCCCTCCCTGCTGCCCTCACTTTAAAAATTGGAGTCTATCCCTGAGGTGCTGGAATCCAGAGATGCCCTCCAGGACTGCAATTTTTAATTCATGTCCGCACCCAGTCCTGACCCCATAGCATTTGAAAATCCAGCCCATAGAATCATGGAATAATGCAGCACAGAAGGAGGCTATTCAGCCCATCCTGCCTATGCTAGATCTTCGAAGGAGATATCCAATTAATCCCGCTCCTCCGCTCTTTCCCCATAGCCCAGCAAATGTTTCCTTTTCAAATAATTATTCAATTTCCATTAAAGTTATTATTGAATCTGCTTCCACCACCCTTTCAAGCAGTGCATTCAAGATCATAACTTGCTGCGTAAAAAAGAAAGTTTCTGCATGTCGCCTCTTTTTTTTTATGCCAACAGCTTAAATCTGTGTCCTTTGGTTACTGACCCTTCTGCCACTGGAAACTGTTTCTCCTTATTTACTCTATTAAAACCCTTTAAGATTTTGAAAACTGTCAAATCTCCCCTTAACCTCCTCTACTCCAAGGAGAACAACCCCAGTTTCTCTGCTTTCTCCACAAACTGATGTCTTTTTATCCCTGATACCATTCTGGTAAATCTCCTTTACACCCTCTCTAAGGCCTTGACATCCTTCCTATGTATGGTGCCCAGAATTGGCCACAATACACCAACTTGGGCGTAACCAGTATTTTATGAAGATTTAGCATTGCTTGCTTGCTTTTGTACTCTATTCCTCTATTTATAAAGCCAAGGATTTCTTATGCCTTTTTAATAGCCTTCTCAATGTTACCTGTCACCTTTAAAGCCTTGTATACATACACCCCCAAGTCCCTCTGTTCCTGCATCCCATTTAAAATTGTAACATTTAGTTTATATTGCTCCTTCTCATTCTTCCTACCAAAATGTATCACTTCACAGTTCTCTGCCTTAAATTTCATCTGCCATGTGCCTGCCCATTTCGCCAGTCTATCTATGTCCTCCTGAAGTCTGTTACTATCCTCCTCATTGTTTACTATATTTGGAGTTTTGTGTCATCTGCAAACTTTGAAATTATGCCCGATATACCCAAGTCGAGGTCATTAATACATATCAAAAAGCAAAGATTCCAAGACCAGTCCTTGAGAAACATTCGGTAGACATCACTCACCCCTGAAAAACAACTGTTTACCATTACTCTCTGCTTTCTGTCCCTTAGCCAATTTTGTAACCATGCAGACGCTGCCCCTTTAATCCCAGCTCCAATTTTGCTAACAAGTCTATTATGTTGTATTTTATTGAATGCCTTTTTAAAGTCGATCTATACATCAACTGCCTTTCTGTTATTTGATTGGATTAAGAGAGAGAGAGAAAAAAAAGAGACAGAACGGAAAAGTGAGAAAAAGATCTCCAAAATCAATTCATCTAACCTGAAGGCATGAGACTCCACACTTATAATTGTTCACTTTCTGGGCAAGAGAGGTTGATTGGCAGTCATTAATAATGAACAAAATATTAAAAAGGTACTTATGCGGTTAATTACTAGACGTAATGTTCTGTGGAGACTTTAGTGGTCAATTAATGTGCCATTTCAGCCACTTCATGAAAATCATGCGAACGGTATGGGTGAGATGCTGTTTTCATGACGCTAACGGCAGAGTGGCACAAATAGGCCAGCAACGTATGGCAATTCGCAATTAACAGGGTATCTGTTCTTCGCTATAAGTTACTGGTTGAATTGCACATTTTCAGCAAAATCTGGGCCAAATTCCTTCCACCACCAACTGCAGTATGTACATATTACATTGAACTACATATAATTTACAGCACAGAAATAGACCATTCGGCCCAATTGGTCTATGCCAGTGTTTATGCTCGAAACAATCCTCCTCCCATCCTATTACATCTCACCCCATCAGCATATCCTTCTGTTCCTTTCTCTTTCAAGTACTTATCTAACTTCTCCTTAAATGCATCTATGCTATTCACCCCAACTATTCCATTGTTAATGAGTTCCACATTCTAACTATTCTCCAAGTAAAGTTTCTCCTGAGTTCCCTATTGGATTTATGAATGACTAATCGTATAATTATGGCCCCTAGTTCTGGCCTCCTGGAAACATTTTGTTGACCTCTGCCCAATCAAAACTTTTCATAATTTTAAAGACTTCTATTAGATCACCCATCAACCTTCTTCTTTCTAGAGAAAAGAGCCCCAGCCTGCTCAGACTTTCCTGATAAGTATATCCTCTATGTTCTGGTATCATCCTATTTAATCTTTTTTTCACCTTGTCCAGTCCCTCTACCTTTTTGAAATATGAAGAACAAAACCATGCATTTGCAAGTGTATCATCTACAGGATGCACTGCAGCAACTCATCATGCTAACTTCAAGAGCACGTCCCAGCCAGGTGACATCTGCCACCAATAAGGACCAGTGTCCACAAGATCTTAAGATAACTACAAATGAGAAAGGTAACTTGAACCATCTTAGGTCATTTGTCCAGATTGATCCTGAACTCCACCCGCCAGAGTCATAGAGTCATACAGCACAGAAACAGGCCCTTCGGCCCATTGTGTCTGTGCCAACCATCAAGCACCTACCTATTCTCATCCCATTTTCCAGCACTTGGCCCGTAGCCTTGTATGCTATGGCATTTCAAGTGCTTATCTAAATACTTCTTAAATGTTGTGATGGTTCCTGCCTCTACCACCTCTTCAGGCAATGCATTCCAGATTCCAACCACCCTCTGGGTCAAAAATGTTTTCCTAAACCTCCTGCCCTTACCTTAAATCTATGCCCCCTGGTTATTCATCCCTCTTCTAAGGGAAAAAGTTTCTTCCTATCTAATCTATGAATGTCCCTCATAATTTTGTATACCTCAATCATGTCCGCCCTCAGCCTTTGCTGCTCCAAGGAAAACAACCCTGACCTTTTCAGTCTCTCTTCAAAGCTGAAACGCTCCAGCCCAAGCAACATCCTGGTGAATCTCCTCTGCACCCTCTCCAGTGCAATCACATTCTTCCTATAGTGTGGTGCCCAGAACTGTACACAGTACTCCAGCTGTGGCCTAACTAGCGTTTTATACACCTCCATCATAACCTCCCTGCTCTTATATTCTATGCCTCGGCTAATAAAGGCAAGTATCCCATATGCCTTCCTAACCACCTTATCTACCTGTGCTGCTTCCTTCAGTGATCTATGGACAAGTACACCAAGGTCCCTCTGACCTCCTGTACTTCCTAGGATCCTACCATCCATTGTATATTCCCTTGCCATGTTAGTCCTCCCAAAATGCATCACCTCACACTTCTCAGGATTAAATTCCATTTGCCACTGCTCCACCCATCTTACTAGCCCATCTATATTGTCCTGTAATCTAAGCCTTTCCTCTTCACTATTTACGACACCGCCAATTTTCGTGTCATCTGCAAACTTACTGATCATACCTCCTATGTTCACATCTAATTCATTAATGTACTCTATAAACAGCAAGGGTCCCAGCACCGATCCCTGTGGTACACCACTGGTCACAGGCTTCCACTTGCAGAAACAACCCTCAACCATCACCCTCTGCCTCCTGCCTCAAAGCCAATTTTGGATCCAATTTGCCAAATTGCCCTGGATCCCATGGGCTCTTACCTTCTTAACAAATCTCCCGTGGGGGACCTTATCAAATGCTTTACTGAAGTCTATGTAGACTACATCTACTGCTTTACCCTCATCGACACATCTAGTCACCTCCTTGAAAAATTCAATCAAGTTAGTTAGACACGATTTCCCTCTCACAAAGCCATGCTGACTATCCCTGATTAATCCCTGCCTCTCCAAGTGGAGATTAATCCTGCCCCTCAGAATTTTTTCCAATAGTTTCCCAATCACTGATGTTAGACTCACAGGCCTGTAATTACCTGATTTATTCCTGCTACCCTTCTTGAATAATGGTACCACATTTGCTGTCCTCCAGTCCTCTGGTACCTCTCCTGTGGCTAGAGGGGAATTGAAAATTTGTGTCAGAGCCCCTGCTATCTCCTCCCATGCCTCAAATAACAGCCTGGGATACATCTCATCTGAGCCTGGGGATTTATCCACTTTTAAGTCCGCTAAAACAGCGAATACTTCCTCCCTTTTAATATTAATATGTACAAGTATATCACAATCCCTCTCCCTCATCTCTACACCTATATCGTCCTTCTCCATAGTGAACTCAGATGAAAAGTAATTATTTAAAACCTCAGCTATATCCTTCAGCTCCACACACAGATTGCCAATCCCTATTACTCTTTCCCTGCTTATCCTCTTGCCCTTAATATACTTATAAAATGCCTTAGGATTTTCCTTCATCTTGCCTGCCAGTGTTTTTTCATGTCCTGTGTATTTGGATTTTCAAAAAGCGTTCAATAAGGTGCTACACAAGAGGCAATTCTTCAAAATTAGAACTTATGTGATTGGGGGTAATATATTAGCTTGGATTGAGGATTGGTTAATGGACATAAAAGAGAGTAGGCATAAATGGGTCAGTTTTGGGTTGGCAGACTGTAAATAGTGAAGTGCTATAAGGATCAGTTCTTTGGTCTCAGCTATTTACAATCTATGTCAATGACTTAGATGAAGGAACCAAGTGTAATACATCTACGTTTGCTGACAAAACAAAGTTAGGTGGGAAAGTAAACTGTAAAGAGGATGAAAAGAAGCTGCAGAAGGATATAGACAGGCTGAGTGAGTGGGCAAGAACACAGAAGTTGGAATATAATATGAGGAAGTGTGAAGTTATTCATTTTGAAAGGAAAAGTAGAAAAGGACAATGTTTTTTTAAATGTTGGTATTCAGAGGGACCTGGTGCCCTTATACACAAATCACAGAAAGTTAACATGCAGGTACAGCAAGTAATTAGGAAGGCAAATGATATGTTCACTGTTATTACAAAGGGATTGGAGTATAGAACAAAGAACAAAGAAGAGTACAGCGCAGGAACAGGCCATTCGGCCCTCCAAGCCTGCACCGATCATGATGCCTGTCTAAGCTAAAACCTCCTGCACTTCCGGGGACCATATCCCTCTATTACCATCCTATTCATGTATTTGTCAAGATGCCCCTTAAACGTCGCTATCGTATCTGCTTCCACCACCTCCCCTGGCAGCAGTTCCAGGCACTCACCACCCTCTGTGTAAAAAACATGCCTCGCACATCCCATCTAAATTTCGCCCCTCGCGCCTTAAACCTATGTCCCCTAGTAACTGACTCTTCCACTCTGGGAAAAAGCTTCTGACTATCTACTCTGTCCATGCCACTCATAACTTTGTAAACCTCTATCAGGTCGCCCCTCCACCTCCGTCGTTGCAGTGAAAACAATCCGAGTTTTTCCAACCTCTCCTCAGAGCTAATACCCTCCAGACCAGGCAACATCCTGGTAAACATCTTCTGTACCCTCTCCAAAGCCTCCACATCCTTCTGGTAGTGTGGCAACCAGAATTGTACGCAATATTCCAAGTGTGGCCGAACTAAGGTTCTGTACAGCTGCAGCATGACTTGCTAATTTTTATACTCAATGCCCCGACCGAGGAAGGCAAGCATGCCGTATGCCTTCTTGACTACCTTATCCACCTGCGTTGCCACTTTCAGTGATCTGTGGATTTGTACGCCCAGATCTCTCTGCTTGTCAATACTCCTAAGAGTTCTGCTCTTTACTGTATAGTTCCCACCTGTATTAGACCTTCCAAAATGCATTACCTCACATTTGTCCGGATTAAACTCCATCTGCCATTTCTCCGCCCAAGTCTCCAACCGATCTATATCCTGCTGTATCCTCTGACAATCCTCATCACTATCAGCAACTCCACCAACCTTTGTGTCGTCCGCAAACTTACTTATCAGACCAGCTACATTTTCCTCCAAATCATTTATATATGCTACAAACAGCAAAGGTCCCAGCACTGATCCCTGTGGAACACCACTAGTCACAGCCCTCCATTCAGAAAAGCACCCTTCCACTGCTACCCTCTGTCTTCTATGACCGAGCCAGTTCTGTATCCATCTTGCCAGCTCACCTCTGATTCTGTGTGACTTCACGTTTTGTACCAGTCTGCCATGGGGGACCTTGTTAAAGGCTTTACTGAAGTCCATGTAGACAACATCCACTGCACTTCCTTCATCAATCATCTTCGTCACTTCCTCAAAAAACTCAATCAAGTTAGTGAGACACGACCTCCCCTTCACAAAACCATGCTACCTCTCGCTAATAAGTTCATTTGTTTCCAAATGGGAATAAATCCTGTCCCGAAGAATCCTCTCCAATAATTTCCATACCATTGACGTAAGGCTCACCGGCCTGTAATTTCCTGGATTATCCTTGCTACACTTCTTAAACAAAGGAACAACATTGGCTATTCTCCAGTCCTCTGGGACTCACCTGTAGCCAATGAGGATACAAAAATTTCTGTCAAGTCCCCAGCAGTTTCCTCCCTTGCTTCCCTCTGTATTCTGGGGTAGATCCCATCAGGCCCTGGGGACTTATCTACCTTATTGTTTTTCAAGACGCCCAACACCTCCTCCTTATTGATATCGACATGACCCAGACTATCTACACATCCTTCCCTAGACTCATCATCCACCAAGTCCTTCTCTTTGGTGAATACTGATACATTTAGTACCTCGCCCATTTCCTCTGGTTCCACGCATAGATTCTCTCCTCTGTCTTTGAGTGGGCCAACCCTTTCCCTGGTTACCCTCTTGCTCTTTATATACGTATAAAAAGCCTTGGAATTCTCCTTAATCCTGTTTGCCAATGACTTTTCATGACCCCTTTTAGCCCTCCTGACTCCTTGCTTCAGTTCCTTCCTACTTTATATTCCTCAAAGGCTTCATCTGTTCCCTGCCTTCCAGACCATATGAATGCTTCCTTTTTCTTTTTGACTCGGCTCACAATATCCCTCGTTATCCAAGGTTCCCGAAACTTGCCAAACTTATCCTTCATCCTCACAGGAACATGCCGGTCCTGGATTCTAATCAACTGATGTTTGAAAGACCCCCACATGTCAGATGTTGATTTACCCTCAAACAGCCTCACCCAATCTAAATTCTTCAGTTCCTGCCTAATATTGTTATAATTCGCCTTCCCTGAATTTAGCACCTTCACCCGAGGACTACTCTTATCCTTATCCACAAGTACCTTAAAACTTATGGAATTTTGGTTACTGTTCCCTAAATGCTCCCCTACTGTAACTTCAACCACCTGGCCTGGCTCATTCCCCAATACCAGGTCCAGTACAGCCCCTTCCCTAGTTGGACTATCTGCATATTGTTTCAAGAAGCCCTCCTGGATGCTCCTTACAAATTCTGCCCCATCCAAGCCCCTAGCATGAAGTGAGTCCCAGTCAATATAGGGGAAGTTAAAATCACCCACCACAACAACCCTGTTTCTTTTACATCTTTCCAAAATCTGTCTACATATCTGCTCCTCTATCTCCCGCTGGCTGTTGGAGGCCAGTAGTAAACCCCCAACATTGTGACTGCACCCTTCCTATTCCTGAGCTTTACCCATATTGCCTCGCTGCATGAGCCCTCCGAGGTGTCCTTCCACAGTACAGCTGTGATATTCTCCTTAACCAGAAATGCTACTCTCCCACCTCTTTTACATCCCCCTCTATCCCCCCTGAAGCATCTAAATCCCAAAATGTTTAGCTGCCAATCCTGTCCTTCCCTCAACCAAGTCTCTGTAACAGCAACAACGTCATAGTTCCAAGTACTAATCCAAGCTCTAAGTTCAACTGCCTTACCTGTTATACTTCTCGCATTGAAATAAATGAACTTCAGATCACCAGTCCCGCTGTGCTCAGCAACATCACCCTGCCTGTTCTTCCTCTCAGTCTTACTGGCCCTATTCACTAGTTCCCCCTCAGTTATTTCACCTGCTGACCTACTGCTCTGGTTCCCACCCCCCGCCACACTAGTTTAAACCCTCCCGAGTGACGCTAGAAAACCTCGCAGCCAAGATATTTGTGCCCCACCAGTTTAGATGCAACCTGTCCTTCTTGTACAGGTCCCACCTGTCCCTGAAGAGATCCCAATGATCCAGATATCTGAAACCCTCCCTCCTACACCAGCTGTTCAGCCACGTGTTTAGCTGCACTATCTTCCTATTTCTAGCCTCACTGGCACGTGGCAAAGGGACAAATCCTGAGATTAAAACCCTAGAGGTCCTATTTTTTTACTACCTAACTCCCTGAACTCCCCCTGCAGGACCTCGTCACTCTTCCTGCCTATGTCGTTAGTACCAATGTGTACCACAACCTCCAGCTGTTCACCCTCCCCCTTCAGAATGCCCCCTGCCCGTTCAGAGACATCCTTGACCCTGGCAACAGGGAGGCAACATACCATCCTGGAGTCTCTTTCACGTCCACAGAAGCACCTATCTGTGCCCCTGACTAAAGAGTCCCCTATAACTATTGCTCTTCTGTGCTTTGTCCCTCCCTGCTGAACAACAGAGCCAGCCGTGGTATAAGAGTAAAGAAATCTTACTGCAATTATGTAGGGTCTTGGTGAGACCACACCTGGGGCTGGATTTTCCAGACCCCCCCCCAATGTTGGGTTTTATGGCGAGGAGATCGGAAAATGTCTCCGGGAGAGGGCCATCACAAACCCAAAGGCCGGAAAGGCCTGGCCCAATATTGCCAGCAGCAGCGAGGCCTCATGGCTGCCCCCTCGTCGCTTGGCGACGGGACCTCCATTTGCATATTTAAATACATTAAAATGAATGCATTAATCACACATACGCTGCTGCCTTCCGCCCACAGCATCTTCCTGCCGCTGGCTGCTACACCCGCGCGTTCGGATCCCCATCAAGGCAAACGAGGTGGAACACTTGCCAGAAAGGGGGAGGAGGTAAGTTTCTCAGTGCGGGGGGGGAGTGGGGGAAATGGGGTCAAAGTAACATCATTAGTGTCGGAGATGGTGGGAAGGATTTGAGGTTAAAGTCTATGGACTTTGTGGGGGGGAAGGTCAGGTGGACAAGGTACGTGTTTTTGGGGAGAGGGAAAGTTATTTGTTATGAAGACCCCACCTGCCAAGAATGAGGCATATTAATTTCATTATATTGTTACAACCAGGTGAGAAAGGTGTCTAGGGGTCTCTTTCATCCTTCACCTGGTCTTATTGTAACAGGATTTAACTTTTTAAACACACTGTGTTTTGAGCTCCTCCTTGGTGAATCCTTGTTCACCACTTTCCAAATATAAGGTAAAGAAATAAGCATAAATAGGTTTTTTTAGGTTTAAAGAAGAAAAGTGAAATTTATTAAAACTGAAACTTAAACTCTAATTCGGTTAATGCTTACGGATACACGTCGCGCCCCACGCTAGCATCCATACGCAATACGCACATGCAAATTGAGACTGAAAATTGCTGTATAATAAAAGCAAAATACTGCCATCTTAGCAATTAACCTGGGATGCTAGCCTCTCCACCTTCAACCTCTGATAATCAAAAGTCCATTGTTGATTAAATTGGAGCAGGGAGTGGCCCCTTTGTCCTTTCCAAGCATTGTCTGTTACTATGCAAATGTCTTTCCAGTCAGGGACTTGGCAACCCATTGTAATAGTGTTCTTTTCTTCCCAGCAACAATTTTAAAATTTAATGTCCATGTGGTGAAAAATCTGTGCCCCAATTTTGGCAGGTGGGGGCCTGCATGACAATATGAACATTAATTTTAAACTGTTATTGAAGGAAGAGATGACTTATTTAAAGAGATCAGCAGTGGCTGGAAAACATTTGCATACTCAGAGGCAGTGTCTGGAGACAATAGAATTAACCCAAATGGATTTTGATCACCATTGAATGTGTAAGAAAGCCAGCATTCCAGGGTGTCTGCTAAGATTGTGAATCCACAAACGCAGGAGTTTGTTAAAACAGCTAGTCACATGGCTAATCTGCTGGCCCAGGTTTTTGTTTGAACTGCTCACAGAACAGTTTGGGTCAGATTGTAACTGAACTTGGAAGAAGAGAGCCTCTCAAATGGCTAGCTCTCTCTGTTTCTCATGAATCTCTGGATCCGCGGAAGCCACTTAAACCATAAGAGAGAAAAAACTCCTACATCGAAACAAGTTTTAAAGTGTGCACTGGGCCCCAACGAAATGGCAAGACTTACCTGCAATCAAAGACTCTACATCAAACTCAAAGGACCATCAATAAATCCCAGCTATTGCCTCAAATTTTTCCCCTTTATTATTTCTACTTTTCTGTCTCTATCTGTGTGTGTGGGTTATCGTGTATGCATGCTAGCGTGGTCGCATTGCGTATTCGTGGTCGTTTTAATCGAGTTAGAGTTTTAAGGTTAATAAACCTCCACCTTTCTTGTTTAAATCTAAAAAAATGTGTCTGGTTGATTTCTTTGCCTTACAATTGGAGAGCAGTGAACAAGGATTCACTGAGGGGGAGTTAAAAACAGTGTTTTAAAAATTAAATCCTGTTATGGTCAAACCAGGCAAAGGTTGGGAGGGAACCCCGAGACCCCTTTCTCACCTGGTCATAACATAATTTTATGGTTATTAGGGGGGGTGGGAGAGGGGAAAAATAAATGTATTTAATTATTTTCATTCACTGTATCTTCAAATATTTAAATTTAAATAGCACCAGCACCTACGCACAGGTAGCTACTGCCATTGCTGGGGATGGACAGCCTGCCCCCTCGATGTCAAATGAGTCACCACGCTTAGGATCGCGGCTGCTCCGCGATGTGTGGCCCACACAAGTGGGCTGCCATTGTTTTCACGGATCATAAAATTCAGTCCTTGGAGTACCGTATGTAGTTTTGGTCTCCTTACTTAAGGAAGGATATACTTGCTTTAGAGGGAGTGCAGCGAAGGTTCACTGCACTGTTTGCTGTCATAATGGAAATGTTCTATAAGGAGGCCTATATTCCCTGGTGTTTAGAAGAATGAAAGATGATCTAATTGAAACATATAAAATTCTTAAGGGACTTGACAGGGTAGATGCTGAGAAAATGTTTCCCTGGCTGGGGAATCTAGAACACGGGGTCACAGTCCCAAAATAAGTGGTCGGCCATCTAGAACTGAGATAGGAAGACATTTCTTCACTCAAGGAGTTCTGAATCTTTGGACTTTTCTACACCAGAGAGCTGTGGATGCTCAGTCATTGAGTATTTTAAAGCTGAGTTTGGTAGATTTTTGGACTCTGAAGGAATCAAGGGATATGGAAATAGTGCAGGTAGGTGGAGTTGAGGTAGATGATCTGCCATGATCCTATTGAATGACAGAGCAGATTCTAAGTGTCAAATTGTCTACCCATGCTCCTACTTCATATGTTCTTACATTAAAGATTAGCTTTGTGCCTCTTTTCTGCATTGCCTTCAATGTTTGACTGTCTCTTTTGCGTCTCAAGCATGAAAAATGGACAATTTACTCAAGGAGTCGTCTGACCAGAGCACTGAATGGTTTGAATATGACTTTCCCTGACTTGCATTCTACTGTTTTGGCTATACAGTTCAATATTCCATTGTTGGTAATAATGTCAATATTAAGCTGGAACATGTTAGGTCATCTACAGTAGTACCTAGTAATGATTATCTTTAATAGAGAAAAAATACATGTTGGAATGGAATAGAAAAACAGATATGAGTTTCTCAGACTAGAAAGAATGCAGTCAGCAGCTGCTTTTTATGTATTACACTGAGACATACCAGCTTTCCTGCAGAGATAAGGTCTGAGCTATATTTGTTGCTGTCTGTGAGTTAGTCCCACACCATTCTCCATTTATCCTGCAGGCGACCACCCACAATTGACATCCTCTGAGCAATTGGCTATGAAAATGAATGGGCTGCATAAATGGTAGGAAATAGTGGCATACGGCATGCTTGCCTTCATCGGTCGGGGCATAGAGTATAAAAATTGGCAAGTCATGTTGCAGCTGTACAGAAACTTAGCTAGGCCACACTTAGAATATTGCGTGCAATTCTGGTCGCCACACTACCAGAAGGACGTGGAGGCTTTGGAGAGGGTACAGAGGAGGTTTACCAGGATGTTGCCTGGTCTGGAGGGCATTAGCTATGAGGAGAGGTTGGAAAAACTCGGATTGTTTTCACTGGAACGACGGAGGTGGAGGGGCGACATGATAGAGGTTTAAAAAGTTATGAGCGGCATGGACAGAGTGGATAGTCAGAAGCTTTTTCCCAGAGTGGAAGAGTCAGTTACTAGGGGACAATGGTTTAAGGTGTGAGGGGCAAAGTTTAGAGGGGATGTGCGAGGCAAGTATTTTACACAGAGGGTGGTGAGTGCCTGGAACTTGCTGCCAGGGGAGGTGGTGGAAGCAGATACGATAGCGACGTTTAAGAGACATCTTGACAAATATATGAATAGGAAGTAAATAGAGGGATATGGGCCCCGGAAGTGCAGAAGGTGTTAGTTTCGGCAGGCATCAAGATCGGCGCAGGCTTGGAGGGCCGAATGGCCTGTTCCTGTGCTGTACTGTTCTTTGTTCTTTGTTCTTTGTTGAAATGGAAGATATTGACATTTGTAGAATCACTTCAGAGAAAATAAGTTCCCTGAATAACTCAATTATTAAGTCTTGTGTGGAACTAAACCAGGAAGATTGCAGTTTAACACCTACGTTGGTCATCTTCGCTGGAGTGGATGTAGTGCTGCTACAATTATCCCGGACACCATCTGGGCTAGAGAGAGAAAGAGAAGAAAAAGTCAATCATGTTCCCACTCCTGATTGCTATCCAGTGACTTCTACTATTATGTACAAATGTGTAGATGTCAGATAAGGTAGGATCAGAATCAGCTGGTGATGCCACCCCTCCTCCCCTGATCAGATAGCCATCTGATACTCAGGCCTCAATATTAACTCAAAGATGCATTGGGAGCAGGACGAGGATGGTCCAATATTGCGTGTGAATTCTGGAAGTAATTCACACATCTGTCTGCCACTTTTTAACACAGCCAGTTCATTTGTATTTTACTTCTGGGTTGATAAAAATTGTGTGGCAGCGAGCATGGGGAGGATCTTCCTTTTTGCATTCGCAACTCCAATATTTAAAGGGTCAATCCAAAGATGCTATTTGCAGGAGCTTGAAGGTGGAAGTAATAGAGGAATACTTCTCAATATGGAATCAGGATGATAAAAGGCTACACCCTGCTTTAGTGACACCTCACGTGACGTGTTGCTGGGGACTGTGAGGAGCTGAACAGAGATACTCATCCCCAGAAACAAGAGGAAGAAACCTGCTGCTGCCATAAAGAAGGCATAACTAGAGGTGACTTAGGAGATTTCAGCAGGTGAATAGTGCCACGTTCCTGGATTCAATGTAGGAAGTACTTTAATCACCAGTTGCATATTCACCTAAAGCCTGCTGTCTGCATTCCCCAAACCCTTGCTCTGCCTTGTCAATCCAACTCCATCATACTACTCCTCATACCGACTTACATTGCACGTGCCCGAGGCTATCACTGCAAGAGTTCCTCAGGGTAGTGTCCTAGTCTCAACCATCTTCAGAGGTTTCATCAATGACCTTCCCTCCTTTATAAGGTCAGAAGTGGGGATGTTCGCTGATAATTGCACAGTGTCCAGTGCCATTAGCAACTCCTCAGATACCAAAGCAGACCATGTCCATATGCAGCAAGATCTGGACAAAATCCAGGCTCGGGCTCATAAGTGGCAAGTAACATTTGTGCTACACAAGTGCCAGACTGAATATCCACTGTCTACATCCTGGGGGTTACCACTGACCGGAAATTGAACTGGACCAGCCACATAAATACTTTGGCTACAAGAGCAGGTCAGAGGCTGGGAATTCCACAGCAAGTAACTCACCTCCTGTTTCCCCAATGTCTGTCCATCACAAGGCCAAGTCAGGAGTGTGATGGAATACCCTCCACTTGCCTGGATGGGTGCAACTCCAACAACACTCAAGAAGCTCAACGTTAACCAGGACAAAGCAGCCGCTTGATCAGCACCCATCCACCAACTTAAACATTCACCCCCTCCACCACTGATGCACAGTTGCAGGAGTACATAACATCTACAAGATGTACTGGGTGGCACAGTGGTTAGCACCGCAGCCTCACAGCTCCAGCGACCTGGGTTCGATTCTGGGTACTGCCTGTGCAGAGTTTGCAAGTTCTCCCTGTGACTGCGTGGGTTTCCGTCGGGTGCTCCTGTTTCCTCCCAAAGACTTGCAGGGTGATAGGTAAATTGGCCATTGTAAATTGAGGGGATGTGGTAGGAACATGGGATTAATGTAGGATTAGTATAAATAGGTGGTTGATGGTCAGCACAGACTCGGTGGGCCGAAGGGCCTGTTTCAGTGCTGTATCTCTAAATAAATAAATAAAATAAACTTGCCAAGCATCCTTCAACAGCATCTACCAAATCTGCAACCTCTACCACCTAGCAGGACTAGGGCAGCAGATGCATGGGAAGATCACCACCTTCAAGTTCCCATTCAAGCCACACACCGTTCCTTCACTGTCACTGGATCAAAATCCTGGAACTCCCTTCCTAACAGCACAATGGATGTACCTACACCAGAAGGACTGCAGCAGTTCAAGAAGGTGGCTCACCACCACCTTGTCACTGGCAATTAGAGATGGGCAATAAGTGCTGACTTTGCCAGTGATGCTCACATCCCATGAAAAAATTTTTAAAAAAACATTCTTCTCTTTCTACACACTTGCTCACATTCCTATCAAGCCACTCACCCTCATCCTTTTACAATTTCATAGCCATGCTCATCAAATGCACTGCATCCATCAGATGAACCCATTGCATTACATTCACTCAGAGGTCGGTTCTTTTTCCCATTGCAGGAGAAGGGAGAGGGAGGTGGGCCGCCACAGATCTCTCAGCTCACAAGTGCAGATGAAGGGCTGGAGATCAGTGGCATTTATGTGGCTCAGGCAGTCAAAGATGAAAAGTTGAGAACTCCCAGGCTATTTGTTGACACAATTAAATATCAACAATCCACATACCAAACAGCACCCAGTAATAGTGACTTTATTTTAACAGTGAGCGAAATACGATCATCTTCATCGTGATAAGTTGCAGCATTTTTACTTTGCCCATACTAATTCATAACTTTCATCTGTATCAGGCCTTCTCACTTGCAGCATGAGTTGGTGGAGGTTGTGGACAATGATTCTTCAGAAGAACTGATTCATTCTGAGGGTGCACTGTCACAGCAGGCATGCTTAGCTTGGATCAGCTCAGATACAGACACCTTGGTGGGAGCAGTGAGACAGATAGGTTTTTACCTGGTGATTCATGTTTCACAACATGAGTAAGGACAGATAGCAGTGATAGGGACAGCAGTGGAAAGTATGCATCAGAGGACGCAGCCCTATACAAGTTCTGCTCAGCTGGATACAGTTGCAGTACCCAGGGGCCGTCGATGAAAAGGAACCATGCAGTGCAACAAGCGGACCATGCACAGCAAAGAGAAAATCAAAGGAACATTGGATGACAGATGCCTTAGCTTTGGCCTTACAGCACCACACTGATCTGTACCAATGTGCTCCCCAGCAGAGTGATATCTGTGAATTGCAGCTTGGTCATGAGAGAGGTGATGGTGAAAGGGGACATGGAAGTGGGAGCTCCACTCAAAGCACTTCTACTTCTCACTGTAGCCTCCCCTCCACCGCCTCAGTTAGTAGCCAACATGTTCCGATGACTGAGTCTGCCCCTGCACAGTCCAATAGTACTGAAGACCTGTGCTCCAGAACTTGCTGCGCCCTTAGCCAAACTGTTCCAGTACAGCTATAACACTGGCATCTACCCGGCAATGTGGAAAATTGCCCAGGTTTGTCATGTACACAAAAAGCAGGACAAGTCCAACCTGGCCAATTACCGCCCCATCAGTCTACTCTCAATCATCAGCAAAGTGATGGAAGGTGTCGCTGACAGTGCTAGCAAGCGGCACTTGCTTAGCAATGACCTGCTCACTGAAGCTCAGTTTGGGTTCTGCCAGGGCCACTCATCTCCTGATCTCATTACAGCCTTGGTTCAAATATGGACAAAAGAGCTGAACTCAAGAGGTGAGGTGAGAGTGACCGCCCTTGACATCAAGGCAGTATTTGACCGAGTATGGCATCAAGGAGTCCTAGCAAAACTGGAGTCAATGGGAATCAGGGGGAAAACTCTCCGCTGGTTGGAGTCATACCTAGGAAGATGGTTATGGTTGTTGGAGGTCAATCATCTCAATCCCAAGACATCACTGCAGGAGTTCCTCAGGGTAGTGTCCTGGGCCCAACCATCTTCAGCTGCTTCATCAATGACTTTCCATTAATCATAAGGTCAGAAGTGGGGATGTTCGCTGATGATTGCACAATGTTCAGCACCATTCGCGACTCCTTAGATACTGAAGCAGTCTGTGTAGAGATGCAGCAAGACCTGGACAACATCCGGGCTTGGGCTGATAAGCGGCAAGTAACATTTGCGCAACACAAGTACCAGGCAATGGCTATCTCCAACAAGAGAGAATCTAACCATCTCCCCTTGACATTCAATGGCATTACGATCGCTGAATCCCCCACTATCAACATCCTGGGGGTTACCATTGGCCAGGAACTGAACTGGTGTAGCCATATAAATACCGTGGCTATAACAGCAGGTCAGAGGCCAGGAGTCCTGTGGCGAGTAAGTCACCTCCTGATTCCCCAAAGCCTGTCCACCATCTACTACGCACAAGTCAGGAGTGTGATGGAATACTCTCCACTTGTCTGGATGGGTGCAGCTCCAACAACACTCAAGAAGCTTGACACCATCCAGGACAAAGCAGCCCTCTTGATTGGCACACCATCTACAAACATTCACTCCCTCCACCACGGACGCGCAGTGGCAGCAATGTGTACCATATACAAGATGCACTGCAGCAACATGCCCTTAGACAGGCTCCTTAAGCTCCTAAAGGCTCCTTAGACAGCACCTTCCAAACCCGTGACCTCTACCACCTAGTAGGACAAGGGCAGCAGATGCATGGGAACATCACCACCTGCAAGTTCCCCTCCGAGCCACACACTATCCTGACTTGGAACTATATCGCCATTCCTTCACTGTCGCTGGGTCAAAATCCTGGAACTCCCTTCCCAACAGTTGGTGTACCTACCCCACATGGACTGCAGCAGTTCAAGAAGGCAGCTCATCACCACCTTCTCAAGGGCAATAAATCCTGGCTTAGCCAGTGATGCCCACATCCCAGGAATGAAAAAAAAACCGCAGAGAACTTTTACCAAGAGCAATTCAGTAGTCAGAGCAGTGATTTGAGAAGCCTGTCTCTACCTCTGCTGAAGTGACAGTGGTTGCACCACGTGGGAAAAGGAAGAGTAAAGCTTTGTAGTTGCACATAGATGAATGAGAAAATGTTATGTTTTAATGTTTCTGTTCTTTAGTTCAATCACATAAAGTTCATTGGCTGTCATCAATTTCACCTGTAGCTCATTTGGTAGCACCTTTGAGTTTGAAGGTTGTGGATTTAAGTATCACTCTCGGATTTAAATGCAAAAATCAAAGCTGTTAGTCTGGTGTAGTGCTGCACTACTGGAGGTTCTGTCTTTCAGATGAGGTATTAAACTGAGGCTCTGTTTGCTCTGTCAGGTGGGTGCAGCATTATTTTAAGGGGTCATCCCTGGTGTCCTGACCAATATTTATCCCTCAAACAACATCACAAAAAGAGATTATCTGTTATCTGGGAACTTGCTGTGCACCAATTGGCTGCTGTGTTTCTTACATAACAATACTTTATAAGTACTTAATTGGCTGTAAAGTGTTTTGGGACTTCCTGTGGTTGTGAAAGGCGCTATATAAATGCAAATCTTTTTCACCTTCCCGCCTTGCTCATTCTCGGTTGCTGGATGGCAGAATAACCAAGTGCAGACAGAGCATGTGGAACTCTGCCCATCAAGAACCAGTGCCTTCAATAGAGGAGGGGAGAGGGGGAAAAAAGCACTGAATAGCAACCATTCAGTAATAAAGAAAACTACAGAGTAAATTTCTACTCTGCACTCATGCTGCAGAGCTTCAGTATACCAGAATATTGGGTGCAGAGGATTGAGCTCCAATTATGCAGTCCAGCCAGTTTTCTATCTATTACTTTTAATGGATGGAAATTTGGGTGAACTGCATACCCCTTGCATTTCATTTGTGATTATCTATTATTTAACCATCATTGTGTATAAAAGTACACATTCATCCCATCTACATATCATTAGCACATGCCGGATTTAAATTCAATATTTCAAAATCATCTACTTTTTCTTCAGCTTACTCGTAGAAATGTTGATGTTTCCTGCCATTGCACAATTTTTCTGAATATGATGGAGTAGAAATTGAACCGCATTGATCCGACTCTGTGGGCTGGATTTTGTGTAGAAGATGGAGCTCCCGACGCCAGGCCACAAAGTCAGGGGAAACCCCACCTCTGCATTTTCGCAACCCCCCCCCCCCCCCCCGGAGCGATCCTTCGGTGTTTTTTATGTTTCACCGGGTTGCTGGATATATTATGTATGTCTGATTTATCTCAGATCAATCAAACACTACATTTTCACCTTTTGACGAAAGACATTATTTTTGAATTGAAGTAGTCTAAACAACAAACATATATGCATCAAGTTATTTCTTAGTGTTCAACTTATCTGTTTTCTCTAAGTACAGAAATAGTCTTTGTGATAGGAAGGTCTCTTAGGTCTGTGATTAAATTTACGAATTTGAGGTTGTGGATCTGTTTGATCAGCTTGATGAGGCAAATAATCAATATCACTCATAGGAAAAGGAAATGTGTCCTCATAACCATTATCCTCAAAATATCCTGGTCTACTCCCTATCAAACGTTTCACATTCCACTTGGTGCTGTCATCCAACAGATAAGCATTGGTACCTCGCAAACATTTAATCTGCATTGGACCTGATACTGATGAAGCAAGTTTGTGGTCATGATTTGGCCGTTTGATTCAAAGCCAATCTCCAATTTTAAATGTGGTTCCCTTGTGGCTGTACATTTGTCAAAATATGCTTTTGCTTTCCCTTGTCGCTTTGCGACTTCATCTGCTTTCGCTTTGACATTCTCATTAATTGGTAGTGATGGTTTAAGAATAGTCAGTGGCATGCGAAAGTTACAACCTATCATAAGTTCAGCTGGTGTCTTTCCAGTCAGAGAGTGTGGGGTGAATTGATATGTGTGGAGTAGGATGTGAATGGATTGTTTGAATGATTTCCCCTCTGACATACTAGCTTTCAGAGTTTTCCTTTAGGTCAATGCATAGTTTAAGTTCACCATTTTTTTGTCGTGCAATGACTAGATTTGATATCCACGGTGATGAGTCGATTCGCTCAATGATACCATCTGCTTCTAGTCGTTTCAGCTTCTGTGATACTTCAGCATGGATTTCAAATGGGAACTGTCTCAAATTTTGTGAAACTGGTCGAATTGATGTATCAATGGGAGGAGCATGACAGTACCCCTTGATCTCCCCAAATCCAGTAAATAAGGAAGGATACTGGCGTGTAAACCTGCATCATCAATCCCATTAATGTGTACTCCGGTGGGGTCAGCAAGTTTGAATCCAAGCCTATCAAAAAGCTTTACCTCCATAACATTTCAGCCTTTAGCTACATAGAAAGCGAACCTGTCTAGTGTGACATTTTTGTAGCACACTGGAACTGTGATCGTCCCAAAACTGGAATGATAGAGTCATCATAAGCTTGAAGAGTGCCTGTTGCAGGAGTGAGAGAGAATTGCGAAAAATACCAATGGTAGAGTTTGTTACTCAAAATAGATACTTTCGCGCCAACATCGATAAGAAGTGACACTGAGATGCCTGCGATCTCGACTGAGCAATCCTTAAAGTGACCTGGTGCTTTACTTTTTCTGATGGTAAATATATGTTGTACCTCACTCTCAAGAAGAGAATCCCCCACATGTCAAACTGATGGAGTCTTTTTCTTCAACGACCTGCACATCTTTGCACAATGGTTCCACTTTAAACACGAGTTACACTTTTTCCCTCGACCTGGACATGGCATTGTGACTTGATGAGCATTTCCACAGTTTGGACGCAGTTTTGAAGGTAACTGAATATGATGGGGCACATTTTGCTGAGGTCTTCTTGACCTTAACCCTTGCACTGAAGCTGGTTGGGCAAGCTGTGTCTGCAACCCTGAGTCTAAGGGTGCATGTGTGTGTAACCTCTTCGAATCTAATATGGCAAATTTGATCTGGACTGCCAAGATTATGGCTTTTTCCAAGGTTAAATCATCATCCACCATGAGGAGACATTCCCTAATCCATGGAATTGAAGTATTTTCAATTAATTGTTCATAAATTAATTCATTGGTTTGTGTGCCAAATTTACATGTAGTTGCCAATTGCTGCAATGCTGCAATGTATTGCTAATGGGCTCACGTTGTCCCAGGGATCTCTAGCGGAATGCATATCGCTCTATCATCACACTTTTCTTTAGCCCTAAGTATTTTTCACAAGCACTTACTGCCATATCAAACGGAGATGTATCTTCTGTGAGCTGCTCAAATATCCGCTGGCCTTCTTCTCCAAGACAATGAACAAGTATCGCTTTCTTATGGCTTGCTGCTATATCTAAGCTGTCCATCCCCAGAGTGAGCAAGTAGGCCTTGAACCCCGAAATCCATCACTTCCAGCACAAGGGAGGATTTCCTGATATTGAAAGAAATAGTTCTGGAGCTAATAACAGTAGATTTTGTTGAATCATCCTCATAGCCATGTTTTTGTTATGTTTACGCTGGGTTGTTGGATATATTATGTATATCTGATTTATCTCATATCAATCAAACACTACATTTTTAAATGTAAGTTTCAGTAGGTGGGATCCCGTCTCTTTAAAGACGGGGAACCCGCCTCTGTGAGCTGCTGGCCAGTCAGAGCGCTGGCAGCTCAGCAGTATTGGCAGTGCCACTGGGAGCGGTGGCCACTGCCGGTACTGCAGAGGCGACCCAGGCCCAGCACTGGAACCCCGGACAAGAGGTAGGTGAGGTGGGGTTCGGGG
Source organism: Heterodontus francisci (assembly GCF_036365525.1). NCBI lineage: Eukaryota > Metazoa > Chordata > Chondrichthyes > Heterodontiformes > Heterodontidae > Heterodontus > Heterodontus francisci. The sequence continues at coordinate 132,413,750 of NC_090374.1, read as the reverse complement.
TGGTCTTGCAGTCCAGGGGGATTGGGTCCTGGGGGATGAATTGGTTCCCAGTGGAGGTCCTGTGTGGGCCACAAATTGTCCATGGAGGAGGGACCCCCTGAAGCCCACAGGGAGGATACCTCATTTTACGAGCGGCAAAGGCACCCCCCCACCGCTGCTAAGTTCCCGAGGCAGCGGGAAGAGGCACCTAATTAGTCATTAATAGGCCACTTAAGAGCCCCAATTGGCTTCTGAATGGGAAGGCCGTCATTGGCCTATCCCACCCCAGAAAGATCGCTAGGAGATGGGGAGGAGACAGGGCCCTCCACCCTGCCGTCCTGACTACCTGTTGCGATACTCCATGCCCACCCCTCCACCCCCGATCCCGCCTCTGGGAAGGGTGGGGGGCCATAAAGTCCAGCCCTATGGGCATAAAATAGGGCACAATTTCATGGTCCAATGTCCTGCGTCCCAGGGAAGCCTGAAAAAAAGTCCAATCCGAGATGGGCCATACTATTTTTCAGGGGTTTGGAGTGGTCACCTAAAACAGAATAATGAGAGAACAAATGCCAGTTTCAGGACTGCCTCCAACAGATTGGGCTGCCCTGAATGAGGGAGGTATTGGGCTTGCTCTGCTGACATTTGATGGACCCGCATGCGGACTAGACAATGACTGCCATGGGAAAAGTAAGTGTAATAATTTGTTTTTAATTGATTTTGAGCCACGACGAACAGGAATTCTCCTCCAGGCTCCACAGTACCCTGATAACCACTGACAGACACGATTCGTCTCTTTCTATTAATTTCAACCCAACTTACTTGAGGACCACTCTCATTGAGGTAGATGGCCAAAATTGGATTCTTTAGTTGACAGTGGTTATGTAGATGAGGTCCAAAACCTGGTAACAGAGGAAGATATAGGCAGAGAAGACAGTCGCTCCCCTTGATTGGACAAACCTAGGAGCAGCAGAGCGCACCTGAGAAAGAGAAAAACTCCAGGCTTTTGGTTGTAGTGTCAGTGTGTTTTATTTTCTGGAGTGAGTGGCTGATAAAGTTAGCCTGCTGCTGAAGGAGTGAAGGAAGGAGAGAAGAGAAGACCACAACCTAGCTTGATCTCCAGCATCTCTATAAGACCCTGAGAAGTCCACTGTGTCAATTCATCTCGTCTCCTGCCTTTGAGGAAAAGCCTGCTAGAGTGGTTCTCAACACCGCCTGAAAAGAATTGTTCTAAAAGATCTCAGTGACCCATCTATGTGTACTCGGAAGGTAGACTGTATGCCAATTTTGGAACACAATAGATCTCATCTGCTGTTTTCTTCAAGGAAACAAAGTAAGGCCAAGGTGGTTTTGCTATGGTCAGACTTACAGTCTCTGAGAATTGTCAAACAACTATTGCCTTTTGATCTGGATAAATTTGAGAGGCTTTCCTAGGTCTGGAGGCTGAAAGGAAGAAGTGAAGACCAGCAGTCAGCTGAGCAGACTAAAGAGAGAGAGAGAGAGGCCATTGGGTTGTTTCTAGGGAGACAGACAGCTGCTCTTACATCACCGACACAGCAAAAGGCTGATAAGATATGAACCCAGTTCAAAGGCTTGAGGTTTGCAGAGGAGAAAAGACTAACAGCGTCACCAGAGATTGCCTTATTAATGGAAGTCCAGTCGAATGAGCTCAAAAGAAATGAGCGAATAGGATGTTGCCTTAGAGAAGTACACTGGGAGATTCAACGCATTGCAGCTTGGAGCAGTTTGGGATTTTTAATTGCAAGGATACCTTTTCAATGAGAACACTGTGTAACGTATAAATGTGGGGCGGGGTTTTCAAGTCTGTTAAGTTAATGGAGAACACCTTTCTCTGTAATTTATTGTATTAGCTGGCTACTAATTACTGTTTAGTTAATGTTGATTTTTAATTTAGTTAGTATAGTAAAAGTCTTAAAACATGAAAACTTTTTGTATGATTCTGTAATCGGTCACTGGGAAGTTTACATCTTTTGTTTTAAAGTTAGCAGCCTCCACTGAGGTGATAACAAGTTGGGGGCTCATCTGGGATCCGAATCATTCACAATTAGGCTGCGAAATGGGTTCACTGGAATTTTCCAGAGATTAAACAAATAAGATTTCACATTTACTTTGGCTGGATTCAGTGGGAAATCAACACAAGTGTCATCAATGTACAAGAATTTGTTCAGAGAAAGATTTGACTCCATTCATTGCAGCAATTGAAAAAGGTTGATTTCATCACTATATCAGCATTAGTGTGAAATCAGGGGCTAGAGAAAGTAGAGATAGTCCAAGAGTTGGTTCCTCATTTGAAGCTTGAGGAAGAAAAGTATGTATCCACTAGTGTTCAAGTGGAACTAGCCAAAACTGAGTTAGGGAAGATAAGTTGGAAAGAGAAAGAGAAGAAAGAGAAAAAGAAAAGGAAGAAAAAGACAAACAATTACAATTTGAAATAAGAAAACCTGAATTTGAATATAAAAGGGAAAAAGAGGAAAAAGAAAGAGACTTACACAAAGAAAAGCCAGGAATTTTGTACTGGACAAAGAAAAGCCTGGATTACATGAACAGGGTGTGGCAGGAAGGTTTAAGGAATGAATCCGATTTAACTCCTGGTTTTGCTTTGGCAAGAAATATTCACTTAGTGCCTAAATTCAGTGAGAAAGGAGTTGAAATGTACTTTGCGTCCTTTGAAAAAATTGCTATGAAGTTGCAATGGCTGAAATAAAGTTGGACAATTTTATTGCAAAGTGTGTTAGTGGGAAGAGTGTTAGAAGTATATTCAACACTCTGGGAGGAACACACAAGTGACCATGAAATGGTTAAAACTGCTGTTCTCAAAGCTTACAAATTGGTACCAGAGGCTTTACAGACAAAAATTCAGGAATTTACAAAATAAATGGGGCCAGACATATATGGAATTTGCTAGAGAGAAGGAAATGGTGTTTGATAGGTGGTATAGGTCAATGAAGATTTAGCAAGACTTTGAGAGCCTTAGGGAAGTAGTACTAATGGAATAATTTTAAAATAGTGTCCCTTCAGGGATAAGGTCCCAACTGGAAGAACATAAATTGGTAAAATAAGGGATGCCACAGTAAAGGGAGATAATTATGAATTGACTCACAAAAGCAATAGTTACAGGTCTCAGTTTCGAAACTTTCAGAGAGGTTGGAGAGATAGGAAGGTTGCTAATGAAAGGACTTCTGGTTTTAGTGAGAGAAAGGGTAAAGAAGAGGATACAGGCAATCCTCAGAGTAGTAAGAAAGATCACCAGGAGACGAGGGTTGAGTCAAAAGGACCAACATATTATTTTTGTAATAAAAAAGAGCATATAAAATCAGAACACTGGAAATTAAAAGGCAAACTGGTAGCTGTGATAGATTTACCAAAAGCATGTCCTAAAAAGGATGCCCCAATAGGAGGCACTGATGACAAGCCAGTGGCCTTGGTGATTTTGAATAATAAGTAGAGGGGTTTTCCCCTGTGTGCTGATGAATTAAGTCAGGTCCCTGAAGGTTACAGAAGTTTTGTGTTCAAGGGTAAAGTGTCACCATATATGTCTGGTGAGGCAAGCAAGTCGATTTTTCTGCTTAGAGATACAGGGGCAACCCAGTCATTAATGGTAGCAAAGAATGTTGTCATGCAGGCCCCCACCTGCCAAGAATGAGGCATATTAATTTTGCCACATGGACATTAAATTTCAAATTGTTGCTGGGAAGAAGAGAAGGCCTGTTATAAGGGGTTGCCAGGCCCCTGGCTAGAAAGACATTTTTGCATATTAACAAACAGTGTTTTTAGACAAAGGACCATTCCCTGACACACACAATACTCAGAGTCAAGACATGGTCAGACCAGTTAGTCACATGACTAACCTGCTTGACAACATAGGGTTTTCTGAAATGTAGAGTTTGAACTGAGAGCCTGCAGAAAGCAGAATGCTTCTGGATTGAAAAGATCTCTTCTGACTGGCTTGCCACAGCCTCTCCTGTCTGCTCCCATCTCTTTCTCACAGAACTCCAAATCTACTGAAGACACGTGAGCCCTAAGAGAGAAAAGTCTCCTACAGCGAACAAGGTTTAAGAAGAATGCAGGGCCCCAACGACAAGCAAGATCTAGCTACAATAAAGGACTCTACAGTGAGCTTGAAGATCCGTAACAAAAACTCTCTTCAGATATTGCCTCAAACCTTTCCACTTTATTTTCTTCTGCTCTTTTATGTCCCCATCTGCATGTGTGTATCATCTATGCATGCTAGTGTGAGCGGGTCGTGTATCCATAGGCATTAACCGAATTATAGTTTAAGTTTAATAAATGTCAATCTTTCTTCTTTCAACCTAAGTTAACTTGTGTGTGCTGGTTTCTTTGCCTTATGATTGGAAAGCGGTGAACAAGGATTCACCAAGAGGGAGCTGAAAACATGGGGTGTTTAAAAATTAAGCCCTGTTACAGAGAGGCTGAAGGGAATCCTAGACCTCTTTCTCACCTGGTCGTAACAATGCAAATTTTCCTCCAAGTAGTTCAGTGAATGCAAAAGTCCTAATGTGGGGCATTTAGGCAGGTTATATACCCATTCCATTGTATATGGTTAATCTACAATGGGATTTAGTCAGCCATCCTGTAACAGTGGGAGTCATCCCTGGTTTGCATATTGCAAATACATGGATTTGTTGCTAGGGAATGACTTAGCTGGGGATAAGTATTGGTGTCTCCAGTAGTTTCAGAAAAGCCAGTTGAGGTTGCTGAAACTGATGTTTTGCAGGAAGAATTTCCTGGAATATTCCCAAGTTGTGAAGTGACTAGGTCTCAGGCTCATCAGGCTGAACAAGATAAAGAGTCAACGATTATAAAGGACAAGCCTTATGTCTGGCTGGAACCTTTCTCAGGAATTTGAGTGGCAATGCTGAAATTTGGTAGTTTAGTTTAGAGATACAGCACTGAAACAGGCCCTTCGGCCCACCGAGTCTGTGCCGACCATCAACCACCCATTTATACTAATCCTATATTAATCCCATATCCATACCACATCCCCACCTGTCCCTATATTTCCCTACCAACTACCTATACTAGGGGCAATTGCTAATGGCCAATTTACCTATCAACCTGCAAGTCTTTGTCATGTGGGAGGAAACCGGAGCACCTGGAGGAAACCCACGCAAACACAGGGAGAACTTGCAAACTCCACACAGGCAGTACCCAGAATTGAACCCGGGTCACTGGAGCTGTGAGGCTGCGGTGCTAACCACTGCGCCACTGTGCCGCCCATAGCAATATTGAGCAAATCCTCTTTGATTGAGGCGCAACAGGCAGACCCCAATTTAAAGACAATGGGCTGGATTTTACAGGCCCCCCGATGTCAGGGGTCATGACAGGGGTGGGGGGGCAGGGGCCAGAAAATGCCTGCGGGAGAGGTTTGCCGCGGGCCTCAATGCTGGGAAGGCCAGACCCCATATTGCCAACGGTGGCACGGCCTCGTGGCATCTCCCCCACCACTCGGTGACGGGACCAACATTACCATAGTCAAACAAATGCAAATAAATGAATTAAATATTTACCCGCTCCTGCCATCTGTTCTGTTGCCATATTGGTGACGGTGGCCTGCACTCCTGCACCTTCGGACTCCATTTGGAGATCTGATGCGGGACACTGGTTGGGAGGGGGAGCAGGTCAGTATTTCAGTGTGGGATGGAGGGAGCGAGGAAAAACTATTCTGATTGGTGGAAGGGACGTGGGAAGGGGTTGAAAGTAAAAGTTAATGAACTTTGAGGGGGTTGGTCAGGTACATAAGGTAAGCATTTTGGAGGATGAGAGGGCAAGGAATGGAACTAAATAGATATTGGGGGGCGATGGGAGAGGGGATAGAAACATTTCTTTAATTTTTTTAATTAAATGTGCATATTCCTTTAAAAATTTGAATTAAATGTAAGGCTTGGAAGCCCTTTAAAAATGATGTTGGCGCCTGCGCAGTGGTGCCAGATGCTGTTGCCGGGGACAGACTCCCCGCCCCTTCACATCATCGGCCATGTAAATGAGTCACAATGTTTAATATCGTAGCAGCTCTGTGGAGTAAAGCCCATACGTGCAGGCCACCATTTTCCGGGGCGGCAACATAAAATTCAGTCCAATATCTCAGACAGCATGTTCTAAGACAGGGGCTGAGAAAATCCCTGAGTGCTAGTGCATTAAAAATGACATATTTATGAGAAAGTGGAGACCTCCCAACAGGTCTGCTGATGAGGACTGGGTTGTAGTCCATCAAATTGTTGCCCTCCTTGTTACCGCAGTGAAAGTTTGAGACTTGCCCATGAGGTTCAGTTACAGGTCATTTGGGTGTTCGGAAGACTCAGGCTATGATAATGACGCATTTTTACTGGTCAAAGCTGCAGAGGGATGTGGTTGACTTCTGTAAGACATGTCACACATGTCAGATGATTGGGAAGCCACAGCCTTCGATTAAGCCAGCCCCATTAATACTGAAACCTTCTTTGATGATCAATTTTGTAAGGTTTTTGGGATTGTGTTGCACCCTTACCGATGAATAAATCAGGTCATACATTTCTCTGAACCATCATGGATTTTTCTATTCGGTTTCGGAGGCAATACCCTTGAAAAAGATTAGAGTGCAAGTTGTGATTGAGGGGCTGATCCAGTTTTTTACTCGATATATTTGCCAAAAGAAATTCAGTTTGACCAGAGATCAAATTTCATGTCAGGGGTATTTCAGGAGATCATGTGTAATTTGGGAGTGAAGCAGTTCAATTTGCCCACTTATCACCTGCAGTCACAAGGTGCCTGGAAAGATATCACCAAACCCTAAAGAGTTTGATTAAGGCCTATTGTTTTGAGTAATCCCATGATTGGGATAAGGGGATATAATTTTCATTATTTGTCACCAGGGACACACCAAATGAGTCTACTGGTCTCAGTCCATTTAAATTGTTCTATGGGCATGAGGTTAGGGGTCTGCTTAAACTCATTAATGAGACATCTTTAGCACAGGAGGAGGAAACTATACTCTTTGTTTATGTGTCAGAGTTTCGAGAGAGACTCTCAAAAGCTTCTGAGATGGCCAGGGGACATCTCAAGGTTTCTCAGCCAGTGATGAAAACGCAAGCAGCGAGAAGAGTAAAGGCATGTAGTTTTCAACCCAGAGAAAGGGTGCTAGTTTTTTTCCTTTTCCTGGGGAACCATTGAAAGATTACTTCAGTGGACCTTACTTCATTAAGAGGAAACACGGTGAACTATTTGGTTAGTACCCCAGACAGACGGAAAAGTCAAAGGGAGTGTCACGTGAATCTGTTGAAAAGGTACTATGACCGTGAACATTGTCAGCCAGTAAATGTAGGCCAAATGATAGAAGATGAGGATAAGGATAGTATTACTTTTAATGATCTGGATGAAGAGGCAGAGACCAAGAACTCTCAAATTGAACATCCTGTGGTGAAAAGGGCAAACACAGAAGTGTTAGAAAGTTTATATATAGTTCCACACTATCTTTCTGAACAACATAAAAGGACATAGCTGAGCTTTTACAAGAGTATTTGCAGGTACACTAGGTCAAATGCCTCTGGCTATTGATGGGGTTGACGCAGGGACAACTACACTCATTAAACAGAACCCTTATCGATTCAATCCTGATAAATTGGCTCAGGTCAGAGAGGAGGTTCAATATATGCTAAAAAATCATACAATTGAACCCTGTGAAAGTAGCTGGAGTTCTCTGGTTGTGCTGGTTATAAAGCTAGATAGTTCCAAAAGACTCTGGCAGTATCTGTGGAGAGAGAAACAGAGTTAACATTTCAGGTCTGTGACCTTTCAACAGAACCCAATTCTGATGAAAGGTCACAGACCTGAAATGCTAACTTTGTTTCTCTCTCCACAGATACTGCCAGACCTTCTGTGTATTTCCAAAACTTTCTGGGGTTTTTATTTCAGATTGTCTTATCAAGAACGACTAAACAGGTTAGACCTCTATTCATTGGAGTTTAGAAGAATGAGAGGTGATCTTATTGAAACATATAACATTCTAAGGGGACTTGGCAGGGTAGATGTTGAGAATATATTTCCACTGGTGGAGGAATGTCACAGTTACAGAATAAGGGGGCACACATTTAAAACTGAGATGCGAAGAAATTTCTTCTCTCAGAGGGTGGTGAATCTCTGTAATTCTCTACCTCAGAGAGTTCTGGAGGCTAGGTTACTAATTGTATTTAAGGAGGAGGTAGATAGATTTTTGAAATCTTGGGGAGTTGAGGGTTATGCACAGCAGGCCCGAAAGAGGAGTTGAGGCCTGGGACAGATCAGCCATGATCTAATTGAAAAGCAAGGCTGGCTCGAATGGCCTACTCCTACTTCTTATTTATTTTATTTAGCGATACAGCACTAAAACAGGCCCTTCGGCCCACCAAGTCTGTGCCGACCATCAACCACCCATTTATACTAATCCTACACCTGTCCCTATATTTCCCTACCACCTACCTATACTAGGGGCAATTTATAATGGCCAGTTTACCTATCAACCTGCAAGTCTTTGGCATGTGGGAGGAAACCAGAGTACCCAGAGGAAACCCACGCAGACACAGGGAGAACTTGCAAACTCCACACAGGCAGTACCCAGAATTGAACCCAGGTCGCTGGAGCTGTGAGGCTGTGGTGCTAACCACTGCGCTACTGTGCCGCCCTTGTGTTCTTGTGGTTTCCAACATCCACAGTATTTTGCTTTTATTTATCAAAAAATTCTGTATTGATTATAGGAAAGTCAATGCAGTAACCAAAACAGACTCTTATCCAATTCCATAACTTGGAGATTGTATTGACAGAGTGGGGAATTCAGCCTTTATTAGCAAGATTGATTTGCTGAAAGGATATTAGCAAATCCCCTTGACTGACCAAGCCAAAGAAGTTTCCACCTTCCTGACCCCTGATGGCCTATTTAAGTGCAAGGTCATGCTGTTGGTATGAAAAATACACCAGCCATACTTCAAAGGTTGACTAACCAGGTGATTGCTGGACTAAGCAATTGTGTTGTGTATATTGATAATCTATTGGTTTACAGTGACACTTGGGAAGATCATGTTGAAGACTTATTAGCTCTGTCTGATAAGTTAGAGAAAGCCAATTTGGTAATAAATTTAGCAAAGAGTGAGTTTGCCAAGGCTAAGGCCATTTATTTAAGGCACGTGGTGAGTCAAGGTCAAGTGTTGCCTGGAGAAGCAAAGGTTCAGGTGATAATAGACTTTCCAGTCCCCAAGACAAAAAAGGAGATACTACAATTCCTAGGGATGCGTGGGGTGTGGGTTCTACCAAAAATGTATTCCTAACTTCAGTACAGTAGTTATCCCACTGAATAATTTGTTAAAGAAAAATGTGAGGGTTGAGTGGACAGAATCATGTCAAATGGCATTTGAGAAATTAAAGGCTGGTTTTGTTTCTATTATAGCTCTTGGGTCTAAAGGGATCAAAGGGTATGGGGCGTAAGTGGGAACAGGCTACTGAGTTGGATGATCAGCCATGATCATAATGAATGGCGGAGCAGGCTCAAAGGGCTGAATGGCCTACTCCTGCTCCTATTTTCTATGTTTCTATGTTTAATGAATAAACCTGTCCTAGTGGTGCCAAATTTTAGCAAGCCCTTTAAAATGGCTATTGATGCCAGTGATGTCAGGGTAGGAGCAGTGTTACTCCAAGATGATGATGCTGGTATCAAACTGGTCAGTTAATTCCCTGGAAAACTAAATAAATACAGAAAGAAGTACTGATTATTGAAAAGGAGACTTTGGGTCTCATATTGGCTCTTCATTTTGAGGTATATGTCAATTATAGTCAAAGGAAAATATCCCTTTTCTTTATTCGTTCATGGGATGTGGGCATCGCTGGCTATGCCAGCATTTATTGCCCATCCCTAATTGCCCTTGCGAAGGTGGTGGTGACCTGCCTCCTTGAACCACTGCAGTCCATATGACCATATATACTGATCATAACCCATTAAGATTTTTAGATAAATTCAAGACCAGCAACACCAGATTATCCAGTGCAGTTTAAAGTTGCAACCTTTTACCCTAAAAATTGTACATGTTACAGGAAAGAACAATGCTTGCACAACTTAAAGCCAGCCTGCACCTCTTAAAGGGGAAGTGCATTTTGACTGGAGCAGGTGGCGAAAGTTATTGTAAAAGTGAGTCTGACTTGGGAAAGACACAAGAATGACTCAACCTGGGCTCTATTTTTTCTGATTTTCTGACACTGCATTGGAGGCCTGGGCGCAGGAGGTGGAGAACAGGACAGATGCTATCTATCTACAGGAGGCAAGAAGGCCCTCCAGGCAAACATTGTAAAGGCAGTGGGACCAGATAGCTGTGGAGGTCAATGCCAGGAATCTAGCCCTGAGGACCTGGATGCAGTGCTACACCAAGTTCAATGACCTCCCACGAGTGGTCAATGTCAGTGAAGGAATCATCAAATACCATATCCCGCCAACTGCACTATTAGCCTCACAAACTGCTCAGCACACCACACCTCAATCACTCACCTACCAACAACCTTTAACAATCGCAATTCATACCTAACACACTTAGCACTGCTGCAAGCCTCACATCCACATCTCGCAGCTGCACACACTGCCAGCTATTCAACCAAGACAACCACAGCACCCAAACACATGATACCACACTCACTGGCACACTTTCCTCTCTGTTGCATGATAAGGTGGAACATAACTGGATGCAGCAGCACCTAACCTGTTGGGGCAGGCATGGATGCATTGCTCACCATAATGGAGGAACACTGGCACAGTCAGGACTGAGGCCATGGCCAGTTGCGGTGATGAAACCATCGAAGATGACTGTATCCTTATATGTAATCCTCCTTCTCACATACCACTTCTTCCTCATCCAACAATATTTGCTGATTTACAAGCTTCAATGTAAGCATGCACCTCTTGTTTTCCATGCCTGCTCTCAGTGCAACCCTACTCTTGTGCCTTTCTCCTTTCAGATACCCAAGGACTGCAATCTGGCCAGGCAGTGGTGGAAGAGAAAGAGGTGGAAGACATTGATGAAGAACAAAAGCCACCACTTGCTCTCACACTCTCAGCCACCAGTTCAGACACTGAAAATGTGCATACTACAGGGGGGAGTTTAGAGGCAGGATATGCATGTGAGACACTGGCTACGAGTGACCTGCAGCCTGGGTAGGGGAGACAGGTACCAGAGGGTGAGGTCACACAAAAGTTCTGCTGCAGAGGACTTAGATGAGGACTTTGATGGGATAGCCTACAGATGAAGACTGATGGGTATGCACAATGAAATGTTTGGAGCTGCCAGAAAGTCTGCTGTCAATGTCAAGGAGCATGGAAGAGTCCGGCATGAACTTTGCATGAAATAAATCATTTACCTTATTGCTGTTTATGAGATTGTGCTGTATGCAAATAGGCTGTGGCATTTTCTTACATGCACTTGAAATGTAATTCATTGGTTATAAAGTGATTTAGGATGTCCTGAGGCCATGAAAGGCACTATATCAATGCAAGTTCTTTCTTTATGACTGGAAACACGAGTGTTTATATTTGACAGCTTCCCATTAACCTAAATGAAACTCTAGGCTCCTGACATGCACCTCCTAACAGGTGTTTTCTGCAGTCCCCTTGCTATAGGCTGAGAAACAGATGGTCAATGTCCTAACCTCCTATTTAGGAGAATGACATTTATCTCGTTTGGACTGCCAGCATCAACAATACTTGTTTTGGAGCAGGATGGAGTAGCAGAGGCCACTGAAGGAGAGAAGAGAGAAAGATGACTTAATAATGAAAGTAAAAGAAAAAATGATACCTTTCTTCATCTTAATGGGGAGCAGACATTGAAACTGAAGTACTATTGTGTCATCTGATTTGAACTGCAGTGATTCTCAGCATTTTTCACTGCAAGCTACAGGGAAACTGTATTCGCTGTATACAATTGTATTACCATAGCAGCTGCATCAGAATTTGAGAAATAGATCCAGTACTCAAGACACATAAATTTTATTGTTTTTGAGACTTATATGCCAAAAAACCTTTCTTGGGCTACACCTTTTCTGCTGCTTTAAATTTGTTGGATGATACAACAGTAGAGAGAATTCACCTTGTCACACGTACAAGAAGTGCAATGATGAAAAATTATGTAAAAGTGCTGAACTGTTATAAAATCTGACTGTCTTTTTTTTTAATGGACATTTCTTTTAAAAAGTGGACAATGTGCTCTAAATGGTCACAGAAGGAAAAGGGCTTGACCTTCGTATATTCAAACTGTCTGACAGGGACAAAGAAAAATCTTCAAAGCAAAGAGTTGTCAATTGCACCAATCCTACACCCATTCTAAAATATTCCAGAATTGAATGGGTTCTGCGGAAACAAAGAAGCCACGTCCTGGGCCATCGTATGATCACCATGGGGGAGAGACCAAAGCATCTCCTACCTGGTGGCATGAAGTAACACAGCTTTACCTTAAAAAGCAGCCTAGAGAGAGAGGGAGAGACTCACCAAGAACACAGCATCCAAAAAGCTTGTTTCCAGAAAACAAGAAGGGGTGTGCCCTGCTCTGAAATTCTACATCTACACTTTATACAGCAGTGAACTAGAAATGATCCACCGTCTTCAACTGAACTTTCAACCAAGATAGAAATCTACAGACACCTCAGGTCTGCAACCAACAAGAACTTGACTTCCAAGAAAATTCAACAGGTTTGCCATGAACCCCCTACCCCCACACCACTTATAATTGCTTACCCTTTTTTCCCTATCTGTTTCTCCGTGTGTGTGTGTGTGTGTGTGTGTGTGTGTGTGTGTGTGTGTGTGTGTGTGTGTGTGTGTGTGTGTGTGTGTGTATCTCCGGTTGCAACAATTTCGGGATAAGGTGTATTGATCAATAAACAATTGATTTTCTGTTTTAAACCTATAAGAAAACCTGCCACTGTCTGTTTATTTGACAAATAAAATACAAAGGGATCAAACACTATTAACAAAACACACTTACTGCAGTCAGGTGGGAGTTGTACAGTGGGAACCACACAAACCTTACCACGAAACTGTAATCACCTCCATAGTTTCGAACTATAGTAACAATTTCCAGTCGGAGAGTATTTTGGCCACAAAATTTGGTTTTGTGGTGCCTCTGGAAACAATGCTATGGAAGCCAGAGGTCCTGAAAATGTCAGGTGCCGCACCTCCAGCCACTTTCAATGCAGCCTGTGCTGCACACCACACTAGTAAGGGCTCTACCACTGGTGTGCCATGCGTGTGCCAGAAGCTTGGACAGTGGGCAGACATGACGTCAAAGACCCTCTCAGGATGGTTTGATGCACATTCTGCAAACTTGGACCAGCCATGTCCAGTGAATGGCATCTCCTAATCATTCACAGCTGAACATGCTTTCAGCTGCATGAGGGACCCACCCACTAGCACTATTTAAAACATCGGACATCTAATTTACAGTTGAGGTACTTTTGACTTACTTTTGTTGTTGCAAAGTTTGTGGAAGTACAGTGATGTGTTCTTGGAGAAGTTTGTGTGACTTGCTGGTTTTGGAAGGGAGTGTTGCTGCATCCTCATGGGAAGGTTTGAGGCATTTTGTGACCTATTCACAGAAAGGCTGCTACAGTTATGGGGGATGTAATTGCAATCGCTCTTCATCTGCAAAATGACAGGGAGTTCGAGCTAAGGCTGCAGAGAGGGGTAGTTGTGTGCAGAGGGAGGAGTACAAGAGTTCTCCACAGAATACTCTACCTAACCAGGATCTTTAGGGAGCACTTCTCCTACCTTCACCTCAGCGAGGAACAATGCCTGAGGTACCTGTGATGCATCAAGGAGGTGGTCACTGAACTGTGCCACCTCCTTCAACAGAGCCTGCAGCCTCATAGCAGGGTGAGGATGATGCTTCCAGCGGCTGTCAAGGTCACCATTGCTCTCAACTTTTATGCAACAGGATCCTTCCAGGCAGAAGCAGACAACATTGCCAACATTTCCCAGTTCATTGTCCATTGGGACATCCGAGAGGTCACAGAGGCCCTGTACGCAGGAGAGGGGACTTCATCACCTTCTTTTTAACCTGAGAAAAGCAGGAGGAGCAGGCGAGTGGCTTTGCCAGGGTGGTGGGATGCCAAATGGTGCGGGGAGCCATCAACTGCGTGCACGTGACTCTGTGGGCCCCATATATAAACAGGGAGAGGTACTGAAACTGCAAAGCATTCCACTCCATTAACCTGCAGTCAGTGTGCAATCATGCCCAGAACATCATGTCGGTGAATGCGCGCTTTCCTGGCAGCACCCACGATGCCTCATCCTGAGGCACTGTGTCACTCCCTCCATCTTCAGGCCACGATGAAGAACCAGAGGATGGCTGCTTGGAAACAAATCCCCTCTACACATCGTTCATGACCCCCCTCCACCACCATGGGCACCTACTGAAACTTCGGTTCCCGTAGGACATCATCCCATCACCACTATTGCTCCACAATTCCCCACCATTTAATCCATCTGCTGGTACCATCACAATTTCCTCTTGGCCAAAATCCAGCAATAAAAGCCAACAACGAAAAACCTTTCCATGACAACTTTATGCAATAACACATTCAATAATTAATATTAAACTGAACTATTCACCCCTGTGGATTCCCTTAGTGGCTGCATTGCAGGTGCATTTGCCTGGCCTAGCACTCCTACACAGTACTATCCTAGTGGCTGCAACATGGTTGGTGGAAGATTGCTGACTTTCACTGGAGAGACTGCAAAAAGCTCTGGTCCTCAGGGCGTGGCTTTGTTGGGAACAGCAGTCTGGGCTGAGTTGCTCAGAGGCAACAGCAAGGGCACTGGCAAAGTGTCAGGGATGGGAGGACAAATGCTGTCATTCTGAAAGAGGGCAGCAGGTTCATGTACCATGGAGTCACAGGCACCAGCCTGTGTTGGAGCACAGATTGTTGGATTGCTGTGAGAGTCTGCATGCCCTTGCAGCAGTGAAATCCATTGCCATGATGGCAGTAGTCTTTTTTTTTATTCTTTCGTGGGATGTGAGCATTGCTGGCAAGGCCAGCATTTGTTGCCCATCCCTAATTGCCCTTGAGAAAGTGGTGGTGAGCTGCCTTCTTGAACCACTGCAGTCCTTCTGTTGTAGGTACATCCACAGTGCTGTTAAGAAAGGAGTTCCAGGATTTTGATACAGAGATAGTGAAAGAATGGTGATATAGTTCCGAGTCAGGATGGTGTGTCACTTGGAGGGAAACTTGCAGGTGGTGGTGTTCCCATGCATCTGCTCCGTTTATCCTTACAGGTGGTAGAGGCTGTGGATTTAGAACGTGCTGTCGAAGGAGGCTTGGCCAGTTGCTGCAGTGCATTTTGTGGATGGTGCACACTGCTGAATCTGATCCTGCATGGTAGCAAGCATGGATCTATGACCTCAGTCTGATCTTCACTGCAGCACTGAGGCACTGGGTGGATTCCACCTGTACTGCAGTGGAAGCTGAGACAGCAGTCACCAGACACTGCATCATGACTGGGTCCACAAGTGGAGCTGGCCACTGTAGTATAAGAACATGAAATTGTTAATGCTGGAACTGGTGAGAGCAACCCCTCCTGCTGTAGTGATAATGATGTAATAGTCACCTGGTAATGGGCTTTTGGAAGAAGAGAGTAGTAACCCGAAGGATGAGGCCTGAGGAAAGTGTAAATAGTGATGTGTAAATAGTAAAGAGTTCTGAGTTGACCTGATCCAGACTCCGAGACTCTATGAAGAATGCCCTAAATATGCTACTATTACAACAACAACACACAACAGCCACCACTTCCACCCTGGAAACGATAGACTCCAGGTTTTGCATGATGCCCTGTGCCATGTTGGAATAGACTCCTTCATGCTGCTTAATAGTTACAAGAAGCTATCTGGCAAGTCCGCCAATGCACCAAGCATCTCGATGTGCATCGTCATCAGCATTCTCCTATAGGCCACCCCATCGAAGTCTTCATCTGAGTCCCCTGTAGCAGCACTTATCAGTGACTTCACCCTCTGGGGAGCTGCCAAACAAACTGTCCTATCCCCCTGGCCTCGCTGCAGCCCACTCATACCCAGTGACACACCATATGCAGAATCTGACCCTCTAAGAAATGCACCATGCCAGTATCTGAGCTGGTGACTACGAACGTCAGATCAAGTGACGGTGCTTCTTCCTCAGAGGTCTATAGCAGCTCTTGTTATTCCTCATCAGGCTGCGCTCGCTGATCAGGCAGCAGCTCTTGACTATGAGAAAGCAGAAAATCAGAAAGAGAGGAGTGGGGTGAAAGGTGTTGGGGTGGAAAGCAAGATTTCCATGGTCACACCATCAGCAGCTTGTATTTCACGCCACAAAACAGGATGCGGGTGAGGTGAGATTTTAGCAGGGACATACTGTCAGCTTGAATGTACTTGGTGATACTAGGTGCAACGGCTTCTGTTACAGCCATCTCATGATGCTAAGCACAGTTTCCTCCACCAGGCTAGGGTGCTCCAGGCGTACCTGCCTCTCTCCGCATCTGCACTGTTCCCCGCAGTTATATGTCACCTTATCCTGCAAGGGTGAGGGAAGAATGTCAGGGAGTATGTAGCACTATTTTGGGGTGATGTGCCTACCATACACAAGAACACAATAAATAGGAGCAGAAGTAGACCATAAGGCCCATCGAACCTTCTCCCTGATTCAATGCCCTTTATGCAACACAGTATATCCTGTATTTTCTATTTCTTTTGTTGTTCTTAATTTGTAAATATGACTGCCCCCCACCTGCCCCCGCCAACCATGCTTAAATTCTGTATATTGCAGCAAAGTTTACTTAGATCCAATTTGTCCAACCTTTCATAATTGTAAATAGTTCTCTTATATCCCCTCTCACTCTTCTCTTTTCAAGACAGTAAACACCCAGGGAGGTCAATCTTCTCTCATCCGTTAGTCGATTAAGTTCTGAGATCATCCATGTCGCCCTTCTATGTACCCGCTCTATTCATTCAATATATTTGATCACTTTTTTAGATCAGAAAAATGTTATTTTAATAAAGACTGCTAAAATTAATAAATAGATCAAAAAAATTATATGGTTACATTAGTCCCTCGGGAGAAGAAAAATAGAATATCAGCTCAATCGTACTTTTGATTTTGGAGTTTTAAAAGTAGTGTGATCAAAGGAAGCCGATATAAGGAACTCCATTCTGGGCTGTCTCATTCTTTAAACTGGCTGTATTTTGCTCCAGTAGACAGGAGGTTTCAGATTTCAGTGATAGAATGCCCATCAAAACTTTTGCAGAGGTGCAGTGAGTATCAATTTTCACTAGTGATATAGTTGTTAACATCTTGCACAAAAACAGAAAATTCTGGAAATATACAGCAAGTTCATCTGCATTTCAGAAGAGAAAAATATAGATTAATATTTCAGGTGTAGGCTCCTTGGGCTGAATTTTACCAGGAACTTCGGGACCCCGACGTCGGGCCAAAAAGCAAGTCCTGAGCCCACACTTGCTGGTAGTGGGACTGGCTTGGCGATTTTACCACAGACGGCTGTAATGAGTTTCTTTGTGTTATCTTAAGCAACACAATGAGGTACATGGATTCCAGTTCCTTCAAGATCTTTTGAAGGTTTATTTACAGCTAAACTAATACACACAATACAGAGCAAACCATATACAGAACCTTTGTTCTGGGTATTACAGTGCATCAAGACAATGGCTTCGAGTCACATGAATATATCCTGGTACTTAGCTCATTAGCATACTGCATTCTTAAAGGGACATCACTATTAAAGCGATCATATAACAACCCCTTTCTTTCCAAAGATAAATCTTGTCTGCTGCAAGTAAAAACACAAAAAATTGGATAATATCCGACCTAGTTGTACAGGGATAGAAAATATAACATTTACAAGTATAAAGATTGGAATTGTGAAATTTATGAGTGCAGAAGCTTAAGAGTCCATATATCATTTCAGTGGTTTGACAACTCTTCAAGGTTTTGTCATGGTATAACCTTCTGGGGATGTGGATTTCACCCTTGGCCGTTTTTGGCTTGCATACATGTTGTCAATGTGTTGGAAGTTATGCTGTTGTTCCCTCACATCCTCATCATTGGAGTGTGTTCTTTTGAGTCCGCTGTGCGCAATTTGAGTATTGCACACTTCTCTTAATTGGCTTCGGTTCCTCCTCAACACTGCTCTGTGAGATGTTGTAGCCTTGTATGATCTAGGCTCACTGCAGATTTTGGATACCTCTGCAGGTAACCATATTCTCATTGTGGGGTGTATGACCCTGACCTTTTGTCCTACCTGTAGCTGAGGTAGTTCCACCCATGCATGTCGGTCATGTACCATCTTCATTCTCCCTTGTTTTTCGAGCAGTGTCTCCTGCATCTTGGAGAATTTGGACAGATGATGGCTTGGCAGAGTCATTCTCACTTGTCTGCCAAACATGAGCTCTGCTAGTGACAGTAAGCCTATAACCATAGGTGAAGCCCTGAGGTGTAACATGACAACATGAAAATCTTGTTTCTTTGTCCTACACTTCAGGATAAGTGATATGACTGTGTGAACCATTTGCAAGACCGTTAGATCTAGTGTCATGTGATGAGGATGTCACATGGTTTACGCCCCATTTGGCACATATATCCCTGAAAGGTCTGCCCGTATACTGTGGCCCATTGTCAGAAATAATTTCTTCAGGTGAACCAAACAGACTGAATGTGGTATTCAGTGAATCTGTGACAACTGCACTTGAAGTGGCTTTTACCTGTCTGACAACTGGAAATTTGGAGAAATAATCAGTGACTAAGATAAAGTCGTCTCCATTCATGGTAAATAGATCAGTGGCGATTTTGGACCAAGGGAATTTCGTGAGGGTGTGCAAGTTCTTTACGTTGTTATAGCTGGTGGCTCTGGCATGCCTTGCACATCATCACGAACCTCTCGATGTCACCATTGATAACTGGCCAATAAACAGAGTCTCATGCCAGTCGTCTCATTCACTCTATACCCATATGGCCTTGGTGAAGTTGTGACAAGATGTCCTGTCGGAAAGCCTTGGACACAATCACTTCTTTTCCTTTGAAGGTGACACCTCTTGAGATACTGAGTTTATCTCTATAAGGCCAAACACATCCGAGAGTTTCTGGCACCTCTTTTATTGTATTAGGGCATCCTTCTATGATGATTCTCCACAGTGCCTTCATTTGTGGGTCATTGGCTGCTTCTGATTGCAGTTGGCCACATTTGTGCGAACCAAAATGCAATAAATCGATTTTGAGCACATCTTCCACTTTGATGACCATGTTGTCTACTTGTAGATCCAGTGGAACTTCTTCATTCTTGCTCGGATTTGGCAATCTGCTCAGCATATTTGAGGTGACCATTTTGGCACCCAGTATGTAGCAGATGGCAAAGTCATACCTCCGTACTTTCACAAAAAGTTGCTGCAGTCAAGGTGGTGTGCTTGTCGATGGTTTGCGCCAGATGATCTCCAGTGGTTTGTGGTCAGTTTCCACAGTGAACTGCTTACCAGACAGGTAGATGTGGAACCTTGTGATCCCAAACACCAGAGCAAACGTTTTACGGTCTATGTTTGAGTAATTGGACTGTGCTAAGGATAAACTTTTGGATCCAAATGCAATTGGTTTTCTACCCTGTAGGATGTACGCTCCTAGCCCTTTCTGTGAGGTGTCGACTTCCAGGATTGTCTTCTTCCTTGGATCATAGTACTGCAGGGTAAAGGTTTCTGCTGACAATGCTTGTTTGAGAGACTCAGACATATACTGATGGCCCTCCTGCCATACATATGGTACGGCCTTTATTTAAGAGCTCTCTCAGTGATGCTTTGTCAGAAAAATTTGGAATGTATGGTGCCAAGAAGTTGAAAAATCCAAGAGATCTCTGTAGCTGTTCCTTGTATTTTGGGGTAGGCATATGCCTTACATCTTCGACTTTGCCTGGGTCAGGATGAATTCCTGAAATTGATCTGACTTACAGTCACCTGGCACTTCTTGCTGTTAAAAACGAGCCCTTCATGACAAGCTACTGCCAGTGAAGATTTCGATCATGCGCTTCTTTAGTTTTGCCATTACCGTAATATCATCGGTAAAGCATATGCCGCCACGCATGTTTTCTGTAATTCTGTCCATGTGCAGCTGAAACAGATCTTAACTGACAGATAAGCTGAAGGGTTGTCTCTGGAACTAATATCTTCCAAATGGTGTTCTGAAGGTGATGACTTCCTGAGTTTCCTTAGCTAGGTGTACTGACCAATATCCATGTTCAGCATCCAACTTGGAGAAGCATTTGGCTCCTGTGAACTGGGGATTCAATTCCTCTAGCATTGGAATCTTGTGGGGGCATCTCTTTAGGGAGAGGTTTAGATGCCTCGGATCTAGACATAAAAACTAAACTATATACAAAAACTTTGGCCAGAGTGTGACAGTGCAGAGAGATGATGGCTTCTAGTCACATGACTATATCCTGGTATTTAGCTCATTAGCATACTGGCCATAAAGTAGGTCCTGAGCCTGCATTTGCTGGTAGCAGAACTGGCTTGGTAATTTTACTACAGGTGGCCTCCTCATTGGCTGCCTGTGGGCTCGAAGTCCACTTAAGGATGGTGGGAGGGCTCCTGATGCTGCGAGCCCCATTAAAAGCCCAGCTGCTCTGAAGCCTCAGCAGCACCACCGGCAGGCGCTGCTCAGACAGGCAGGACCTGTTGTGTATTTACAACAATTTCTAAGGTTTGTGGTAGCCTTAGCTTGGTGGCAGTGCTCTCACTGTAGAGTCAGAAATTCTAAACCCCACTCCAGAAATTTGTGCATAAACCCTGGCTGTCACATCAGTGCAGTAGTGAGGGGGTTTACATGTTGTATAAGATGTAAACCCATAGTATTTTTAAATTTAACACTGCAAAAGCTGCTATCTTTTGGAGGAGATGTAAAACTGAGGCCTCATCTATCATGACACTATTTGAAGAAGAGCAGCAGAATTCTTCTGGAGTCCTGACCAGCAATAATTCCTTAATCAGCACCACCAATACCGGATTATTTGGACCATGAGGGTAATTTTGAAGACAGTGGAAATGACATTTGGAAAAGATGTAAAACAGGCAGTCAAATCGCTATTACCTGTTTCACATTGTCACACAAAGTTAAAATTACCCACCTTTTGTGCAAATTGGCTGCCCCATTTCCCTCGCTTACAAGAGTGACTGCACTTCAAAAGTACTTCATGTCTATGTAGTGCTTTGGGACATCCTGAGAAAATGAAGGATAATATATAAAGGCAAGTTCTTCGTCTGGTTCAAGTTTCCAACTTTCCATTTTTCTTCTTTTTATCTGTGCTTATTCCTAGTTTTGATTAGTTAGTTGTGAACCTTGGATGGTACAATTTTGTCACAATTTCTTCGAAAATGGCAGATTTACAAAAAAAATTCCAGGTGTCACAAGTGGAGGTGGATATTTCCAGAAATAGAAAATCTCTAAATCGAAATTAACATTGCAGTTTCCTAACAATCAACAACAACAGGAACTTATATTTGTATAGCGCCTTTAGTGTAATAAAACGTCCCAAGGCACTCTACAGGATCATGATAAACAAAGTATGATATCGAGCCACAAAATGAGATATTAGGTCACATGATCAAAAGCTTGGTCAAGGAGGTAGTTTTTAAGCAGTGTCTTAAAGGAGGAAAATGAGGTAGAGAGGCAGAGAGGTATAAGAAGGATATTCCAAAGCTTGGGGCCTTGGCATCTGAAGGCGCAGCTACCAATGTTGAAGTAATTAAAATCCAGGATGCACTAGAGGCCAGAATTAGAGTGGTGCAGATATCCTGGAGGGTTGTGGAGCTGAAGGAGACTACAGAGAAAGGATGGAGTGAGGCCATGGAGGGGTTTGAAAACAAGGATGAGAATTTTAAAATCAAGGTGTTGCGTGACCGGAAGCCAATGTAGATCAACGAGCACAGGGGTGATAGGGGAACGGGGTTTGGTGTGAGTTATGACATGGGCAACAGAGTTTTGGATGACCTCAATTTGCAGAGAGTAGAATGTGGGAGACCAGCCAGGAGTGTGTTGGAATAGTCAAGTCAGAGGTAACGAAAGCATGAATGAGGCTTTCAGCAGCAGCTGGGCCGAGACGGCTCAAAGTCGGGCGATGTTATGGAGGTAGAAATAGGCAGCCCTAGTGATGGCACAAATATGAGGTCAGAAGCTCATCTTGGGGTCAAATGTGATACCAAGGTTGTGAACAGACTGGCTTATTCTCAGACTGTTGCCAGGGAGAGGAATGGAGTCGGTAGCTGTGGGAATGGAGTTTGGAGCGGGAACTGAAAACAACGGCTTCAGTCTTCACAATATTTAATAGGAAATTTCTGCTCATTCAGTACTGGATGTTGGATAAGGAGTTTGATAATTAATCAAATACAAAATGATAACAATCAAACAGCAATGTCAACCCAAGAGAGCAACTTGCTTCTGGACATGCAACAAGCTGATATTTTGCTCTTCAAATCTGTTATTCAGATCCATTCACACTCTACTTTTATGCCTGTCAGAATTTTAAAACTCACTTAAATCACAAATTTAACAGTACAATGGTTTTACTTCCGAATGAGCTGTAAAATGTTATAATAGCTCCACCTAGAGAACAGATAAAGTACTGCAAGCTATATATTACCTTTATTTCACTTGGTACTTTGTTGTTGGGCTTCTCTACATTTTTGCCTCTGAGGCCCCCACCCACTGTTGTAAAAGCTCCATGGACCCCTTGCAACTCAACGTAAGTATTTTTTTCTGCATAAAAATTAATTCTACAATTAAACATATATACCTATTGATTTTTTAAAAATTAATAAGAAACATGTTGCTGGCTCTGAACAACAATTCTGTCAAAATAATAACAACTTGTATGTATATGGCACCTTTAACATAATAAAACATCACAAGGAGCATTGTAAAGCAAAATTTAATACCAAGCCACCTAAGGAGATATTAAAGCAGACAGTCAAAAGCATGGCCAAAGAGATAGGTTTTTAGGAACATCTTCGGGAGGAACAAGAGGCTAAGAGGTGGACAGGGCTGGGAGATAATTCCAGAGATTAGGGCCTAGGCAGGACGGCATAGATGTCAATGATGGAGTGATTCAAATTGTGTCTACTCAAGTGACTAGAATTAGACAAGCATTGATATCTGAGGGGGTTGTGGGGCTGCAGGGGAGATATGGAGGGGTGAGGCCATGGAGGGATTTGAAAACAAGGATGAGAATTTTAAAATTGAGGAACTGCTTATCCGGGATCCAATGCAGGTCAACAAGGGTTGGGTGAGTGGGACTTGCTGCAAGTAAGGAAATGTGCACAGAATTATGGATGACCTCAAATTTACAGAGGGAAGGCCAGCCAGGAGTGCAATGGAAAAGTCAAGTCCAGAGGTAAAAATGACATGGAAGTATGCTTCATAAGCACACGTGAATGTCATGGTCAATGCTCATCCTGGCTCAGTACACTTTTTAAATTGATGACATTGCTGAAAATCCAGCTTTGCATAAGCAGGTTGCACAAATTGAGACAAACACATTCAGTGAGGCTGAAGAAGCAGTGCTGTATTCATCAGAGCATTCACACTTGGAGCCCTGACTGTCTCCAATACCCAGAGCCCTGACTGTCTCCAATACCCAGAGCCCTCACTGTCTCCAATACCCGGAGCCCTGACTGTCTCCAATACCCAGAGCCCTCACTGTCTCCAATACCCGGAGCCCTGACTGTCTCCAATACCCAGAGCCCAGACTGTCTCCAATACCCAGAGCCCTGACTGTCTCCAATGACCGGAGCCCTGACTGTCTCCAATACCTAGAGCCCTGACTGTCTCCAATACCCAGAGCCCTGACTGTCTCCAATACACAGAGCCCTGACTGTCTCCGATAGCTGGAGCCCTGACTGTCTCCAATACCCGGAGCCCTCCCTGTCTCCAATACCCGGAGCCCTGACTGTCTCCAATACCTGGAGCACTCCCTGTCTCCAATACCCAGAGCCCTGACTGTCTCCAATACGCAGAGCCCTGACTGTCTCCAATACCCGGAGCCCTCCCTGTCTCCAATACCCAGAGCCATGACTGTCTCCAATACTCAGAGCCCTCACTGTCTCCAATACCCGGAGCCCTGACTAACTCCAATACCCGGAGCCCTGAATGTCACCAATAACCGGAGCCCTCACTGTCTCCAATACCTGGAGCCCTCACTGTCTCCAATACCCGGCGCCCTGACTGTCTCCAGTACCCGGAGCCCTGACTGTCTCCAATACCCGGAGCCCTGACTGTCTCCAATATCTAGAGCCCTGACTGTCTCCAATACCCAGAGCCCTGACTGTCTCCAATACCCAGAGCCCTGACTGTCTCCAATACCCGGAGCCCTGACTGTCTCCAATACCCGGAGCCCTGACTGTCTCCAATACCCAGAGCCCTGACTGTCTCCAATACGCAGAGCCCTGACTGTCTCCAATACCCGGAGCCCTGACTGTCTCCAATACCCAGAGCCCTGACAGTCTCCAATACCCAGAGCCCTCCCTGTCTCCAATACCCCGAGCACAGACTGTCTCCAATACCCAGAGCCCTGACTGTCTCCAATACCCGGAGCCCTGAATGTCACCAATAACCGGAGCCCTCACTGTCTCCAATACCTGGAGCCCTCACTGTCTCCAATACCCGGCGCCCTGACTGTCTCCAGTACCCGGAGCCCTGACTGTCTCCAATACCCGGAGCCCTGACTGTCTCCAATATCTAGAGCCCTGACTGTCTCCAATCCCCAGAGCACTGATTGTCTCCAGTACCTGGAACCCTGACTGTCTCCAATACCCAGACACCTTCCATTCTCCAATACCTGGAGCCCTCCCTGTCTCCAATACCTGGAACCCTAACTGTCTCCAATACCCAGAGCCCTCACTGTCTCCAATACCCAGAGGCCTGACTGTCTCCAATACCCAGAGACCTGACTGTCTCCAATACCCGGAGCCCTGACTGTCTCCAATATCCAGAGCCCTCACTGTCTCCAGTACCCGGAGCCCTCCCTGTATCCAATACCTGGAACCCTGACTGTCTCCAATACCCGGAGCCCTGACTGTCTCCAATACCCAGAGCCCTGACTGTCTACAATACCCAGTGCCCACCCTGTCTCCAATACCCAGAGCCCTGACTGTCTCCAATACCCGGAGCCCTCCCTGTCTCCAATACCCAGAGCCCTGACTGTCTCCAATACCCGGACCCATCCCTGTCTCCAATACCCATAGCCCTGACTGTCTCCAAGAACCAGAGCCCTGACTGTCTCCAACACCCGGAGCCCTGACTGCCTCCAATACCCGGAGCCCTCCCTGTCTCCAATACCCAGAGCCCTGATTGTCTCCAATACCCAGAGCCTGACTGTCTCCAATACCCAGAGCTCTCACTGTCTCCAGTACCCAGAGCCCTAACTGTCTCCAATACCCGGAGCCCTTACTGTCTCCAATACCTGGAGCCCTGACTGTCTCCAATATTCAGAGCCCTGACTGTCTTCAATACCCGGAGCCCTCACTGTCTCCAAGACCCAGATCCCTGACTGTCTCCAATACCCAGAGCCCTGACTGTCTCCAATACCCGGAGCCCTGACTGTCTCCAATATCCAGAGCCCTCACTGTCTCCAGTACCCGGAGCCCTCCCTGTATCCAATACCTGGAACCCTGACTGTCTCCAATACCCGGAGCCCTGACTGTCTCCAATACCCAGAGCCCTGACTGTCTACAATACCCAGTGCCCTCCCTGTCTCCAATTCCCAGAGCCCTGACTGTCTCCAATACCCGGAGCCCTCCCTGTCTCCAATACCCAGAGCCCTGACTGTCTCCAATACCCGGACCCATCCCTGTCTCCAATACCCATAGCCCTGACTGTCTCCAATAACCAGAGCCCTGACTGTCTCCAACACCCGGAGCCCTGACTGCCTCCAATACCCGGAGCCCTCCCTGTCTCCAATACCCAGAGCCCTGATTGTCTCCAATACCCAGAGCCTGACTGTCTCCAATACCCAGAGCTCTCACTGTCTCCAGTACCCAGAGCCCTAACTGTCTCCAATACCCGGAGCCCTTACTGTCTCCAATACCTGGAGCCCTGACTGTCTCCAATATTCAGAGCCCTGACTGTCTTCAATACCCGGAGCCCTCACTGTCTCCAAGACCCAGATCCCTGACTGTCTCCAATACCCGGAGCCCTGACTGTCTCCAATACCCGGAGCCCTGACTGTCTCCAATACCCACAGCCCTCACTGTCTCCAATACCCGGTGCCCTGACTGTCTCCAATACCCGGTGCCCTGACTGTCTCCAATACCCGGAGTCCTGACTGGCTCCAATACCCGGAACCCTGACTGTCTCCAATACCCGGAGCCCTGAATGTCTCCAATACCCAGAGCCCTCACTGTCTCCAATACCCAGAGCAGTGACTGTCTCCAATACCCAAAGCCCTGACTGTCTCCAATACCTGGAGCCCTGACTGTCTCCAATACCCGGAGCCGTGACTGTCTCCAATACCCAGAGCTCTGACTGTCTCCAATATCCATAGCCCTCACTGTCTCCAATACGCAGAGCCCTGACTGTCTCCAATACCCGGAGCCCTGACTGTCTCCAATACCCGGTGCCCTGACTGTCTCCAATACCCGGTGCCCTGACTGTCTCCAATACCCGGAGCCCTGACTGGCTCCAATACCCGGAACCCTGACTGTCTCCAATACCCGGAGCCCTGAATGTCTCCAATACCCAGAGCCCTGACTGTCTGCAAGACGCAGAGCCCTCACTGTCTCCAATACCCAGAGCCCTGACTGTCTCCAATACCCAGAGCCCTCACTGTCTCCAATACCCAGAGCCATCACTGTCTCCAATACCCTGAACCCTGACTGTCTCCAATACCCAGAGCCCTCACTGTCTCCAATACCCAGAGCCCTCACTGTCTCCAATACCCAGAGCCCTGACTGTCTCCTATACCCGGAGCCCTGACTGTCTCCAATACCCAGATCCCTGACTGTCTCCAATATCCGGTGCCCTGACTGTCTCCAACACCCAAAGCCCTGACTGTCTCCAATACCCGGAGACCTGACTGTCTCCAATACGCAGAGCCCTCACTGTCTCCAATACCCAGAGCCCTGACTGTCTCCAATACCCGGAGCCCTGACTGTCTCCAATACCCAGACACCTCCCATTCTCCAATACCCGGAGCCCTGACTGTCTCCAAAACCCTGAGCCCTGACTGTCTCCAATACCTAGAGCCCTGACTGTCTCCAATACCCAGAGCCCTGACTGTCTCCAATACACAGAGCCCTGACTGTCTCCGATAGCCGGAGCCCTCCCTGTCTCCAATACACAGAGACCTGACTGTCTCCAATACCCGGAGCCCTGACTGTCTCCAATACCTGGAGCCCTGACTGTCTCCAATACCCAGAGCCCTGACTGTCTCCAATACACAGAGCCCTGACTGTCTCCGATAGCCGGAGCCCTCCCTGTCTCCAATACACAGAGACCTGACTGTCTCCAATACCCGGAGCCCTGACTGTCTCCAATACCCAGAGCCCTGACTGTCTCCAATACCCAGAGCCCTGACTGTCTCCAATACGCAGAGCCCTGACTGTCTCCAATACCCGGAGCCCTCCCTGTCTCCAATACCCGGAGCCCAGACTGTCTCCAATACCTGGAGCACTCCCTGTCTCCAATACCCAGAGCCCTGACTGTCTCCAATACGCAGAGCCCTGACTGTCTTCAATACCCGGAGCCCTCACTGTCTCCAAGACCCAGATCCCTGACTGTCTCCAATACCCGGAGCCCTGACTGTCTCCAATACCCGGAGCCCTGACTGTCTCCAATACCCACAGCCCTCACTGTCTCCAATACCCGGTGCCCTGACTGTCTCCAATACCCGGTGCCCTGACTGTCTCCAATACCCGGAGTCCTGACTGGCTCCAATACCCGGAACCCTGACTGTCTCCAATACCCGGAGCCCTGAATGTCTCCAATACCCAGAGCCCTCACTGTCTCCAATACCCAGAGCAGTGACTGTCTCCAATACCCAAAGCCCTGACTGTCTCCAATACCTGGAGCCCTGACTGTCTCCAATACCCGGAGCCGTGACTGTCTCCAATACCCAGAGCTCTGACTGTCTCCAATATCCATAGCCCTCACTGTCTCCAATACGCAGAGCCCTGACTGTCTCCAATACCCGGAGCCCTGACTGTCTCCAATACCCGGTGCCCTGACTGTCTCCAATACCCGGTGCCCTGACTGTCTCCAATACCCGGAGCCCTGACTGGCTCCAATACCCGGAACCCTGACTGTCTCCAATACCCGGAGCCCTGAATGTCTCCAATACCCAGAGCCCTGACTGTCTGCAAGACGCAGAGCCCTCACTGTCTCCAATACCCAGAGCCCTGACTGTCTCCAATACCCAGAGCCCTCACTGTCTCCAATACCCAGAGCCATCACTGTCTCCAATACCCTGAACCCTGACTGTCTCCAATACCCAGAGCCCTCACTGTCTCCAATACCCAGAGCCCTCACTGTCTCCAATACCCAGAGCCCTGACTGTCTCCTATACCCGGAGCCCTGACTGTCTCCAATACCCAGATCCCTGACTGTCTCCAATATCCGGTGCCCTGACTGTCTCCAACACCCAAAGCCCTGACTGTCTCCAATACCCGGAGACCTGACTGTCTCCAATACGCAGAGCCCTCACTGTCTCCAATACCCAGAGCCCTGACTGTCTCCAATACCCGGAGCCCTGACTGTCTCCAATACCCAGACACCTCCCATTCTCCAATACCCAGAGCCCTGACTGTCTCCAAAACCCTGAGCCCTGACTGTCTCCAATACCTAGAGCCCTGACTGTCTCCAATACCCAGAGCCCTGACTGTTTCCAATACACAGAGCCCTGACTGTCTCCGATAGCCGGAGCCCTCCCTGTCTCCAATACACAGAGACCTGACTGTCTCCAATACCCGGAGCCCTGACTGTCTCCAATACCTGGAGCCCTGACTGTCTCCAATACCCAGAGCCCTGACTGTCTCCAATACACAGAGCCCTGACTGTCTCCGATAGCCGGAGCCCTCCCTGTCTCCAATACACAGAGACCTGACTGTCTCCAATACCCGGAGCCCTGACTGTCTCCAATACCCAGAGCCCTGACTGTCTCCAATACCCAGAGCCCTGACTGTCTCCAATACGCAGAGCCCTGACTGTCTCCAATACCCGGAGCCCTCCCTGTCTCCAATACCCGGAGCCCAGACTGTCTCCAATACCTGGAGCACTCCCTGTCTCCAATACCCAGAGCCCTGACTGTCTCCAATACGCAGAGCCCTGACTGTCTCCAATACCCGGAGCCCTCCCTGTCTCCAATACCCAGAGCCATGACTGTCTCCAATACTCAGAGCCCTCACTGTCTCCAATACCCGGAGCCCTGACTAACTCCAATACCCGGAGCCCTGAATGTCACCAATAACCGGAGCCCTCACTGTCTCCAATACCTGGAGCCCTCACTGTCTCCAAAACCCTGCGCCCTGACTGTCTCCAGTACCCGGAGCCCTGACTGTCTCCAATACCCGGAGCCCTGACTGTCTCCAATATCTAGAGCCCTGACTGTCTCCAATACCCAGAGCCCTGACTGTCTCCAATACCCAGAGCCCTGACTGTCTCCAATACCCGGAGCCCTGACTGTCTCCAATACCCGGAGCCCTGACTGTCTCCAATACCCAGAGCCCTGACTGTCTCCAATACGCAGAGCCCTGACTGTCTCCAATACCCGGAGCCCTGACTGTCTCCAATACCCAGAGCCCTGACAGTCTCCAATATCCAGAGCCCTCCCTGTCTCCAATACCCCGAGCACAGACTGTCTCCAATACCCAGAGCCCTGACTGTCTCCAATACCCGGAGCCCTGATTTGTCACCAATAACCGGAGCCCTCACTGTCTCCAATACCTGGAGCCCTCACTGTCTCCAATACCCGGCGCCCTGACTGTCTCCAGTACCCGGAGCCCTGACTGTCTCCAATACCCGGAGCCCTGACTGTCTCCAATATCTAGAGCCCTGACTGTCTCCAATCCCCAGAGCACTGATTGTCTCCAGTACCTGGAACCCTGACTGTCTCCAATACCCAGACACCTTCCATTCTCCAATACCTGGAGCCCTCCCTGTCTCCAATACCTGGAACCCTAACTGTCTCCAATACCCAGAGCCCTCACTGTCTCCAATACCCAGAGGCCTGACTGTCTCCAATACCCAGAGCCCTGACTGTCTCCAATACCCGGAGCCCTGACTGTCTCCAATATCCAGATCCCTCACTGTCTCCAGTACCCGGAGCCCTCCCTGTATCCAATACCTGGAACCCTGACTGTCTCCAATACCCGGAGCCCTGACTGTCTCCAATACCCAGAGCCCTGACTGTCTCCAATACCCAGAGCCCTGACTGTCTCCAATACCCAGTGCCCTCCCTGTCTCCAATACCCAGAGCCCTGACTGTCTCCAATACCCGGAGCCCTCCCTGTCTCCAATACCCAGAGCCCTGACTGTCTCCAATACCCGGACTCATCCCTGTCTCCAATACCCATAGCCCTGACTGTCTCCAATAACCAGAGCCCTGACTGTCTCCAACACCCGGAGCCCTGACTGCCTCCAATACCCGGAGCCCTCCCTGTCTCCAATACCCAGAGCCCTGATTGTCTCCAATACCCAGAGCCTGACTGTCTCCAATACCCAGAGCTCTCACTGTCTCCAGTACCCAGAGCCCTAACTGTCTCCAATACCCGGAGCCCTGACGGTGTCCAATACCCGGAAACCTGACTGTCTCCAATACCCAGAGCCCTGACTGTCTGCAATACCCAGAGCCCTTACTGTCTCCAATACCTGGAGCCCTGACTGTCTCCAATACTCAGAGCCCTGACTGTCTTCAATACCCGGAGCCCTCACTGTCTCCAAGACCCAGATCCCTGACTGTCTCCAATACCCGGAGCCCTGACTGTCTCCAATACCCGGAGCCCTGACTGGCTCCAATACCCGGAACCCTGACTGTCTCCAATACCCGGAGCCCTGAATGTCTCCAATACCCAGAGCCCTCACTGTCTCCAATACCCAGAGCAGTGACTGTCTCCAATACCCAGAGCCCTGACTGTCTCCAATACCTGGAGCCCTGACTGTCTCCAATACCCGGAGCCGTGACTGTCTCCAATACCCAGAGCTCTGACTGTCTCCAATATCCATAGCCCTCACTGTCTCCAATACGCAGAGCCCTGACTGTCTCCAATACCCGGAGCCCTGACTGTCTCCAATACCCAGAGCCCTCACTGTCTCCAATAACCAGAGCCCTCACTGTCTCCAATACCCAGAGCCATCACTGTCTCCAATACCCTGAGCCCTGACTGTCTCCAATACCCAGAGCCCTTACTGTCTCCAATACCCAGAGCCCTGACTGTCTCCTATACCCGGAGCCCTGACTGTCTCCAATACCCAGATCCCTGACTGTCTCCAATATCCGGTGCCCTGACTGTCTCCAATACCCAAAGCCCTGACTGTCTCCAATACCCGGAGCCCTGACTGTCTCCAATACACAGAGCCCTCACTGTCTCCAATACCCAGAGCCCTGACAGTCTCCAATACCCGGAGCCCTGACTGTCTCCAATACCCAGAGCCCTGACTGTCTCCAATACCTGAAGCCCTGACTGTCTCCAATACCCGGAGCCGTGACTGTCTCCAATATCCATAGCCCTCACTGTCTCCAATACGCAGAGCCCTGACTGTCTCCAATACCCGGAGCCCTGACTGTCTCCAATACCCAGAGCGCTCAATGTCGCCAATAACCAGAGCCCTCACTGTCTCCAATACCCAGAGCCATCACTGTCTCCAATACCCTGAGCCCTGAATGTCTCCAATACCCAGAGCCCTCACTGTCTCCAATACCCAGAGCCCTGACTGTCTCCAATACCCGGAGCCCTGACTGTCTGCAAGACGCAGAGCCCTCACTGTCTCCAATACCCAGAGCCCTGACTGTCTCCAATACCCAGAGCCCTCACTGTCTCCAATACCCAGAGCCATCACTGTCTCCAATACCCTGAACCCTGACTGTCTCCAATACCTAGAGCCCTCACTGTCTCCAATACCCAGAGCCCTCACTGTCTCCAATACCCAGAGCCCTGACTGTCTCCTATACCCGGAGCCCTGACTGTCTCCAATACCCAGATCCCTGACTGTCTCCAATACCGGTGCCCTGACTGTCTCCAACACCCAAAGCCCTGACTGTCTCCAATACTCGGAGCCCTGACTGTCTCCAATACGCAGAGCCCTCACTGTCTCCAATACCCAGAGCCCTGACTGTCTCCAATACCCGGAGCCCTGACTGTCTCCAATACCCAGACACCTCCCATTCTCCAATACCCGGAGCCCTGACTGTCTCCAAAACCCTGAGCCCTGACTGTCTCCAATACCCAGAGCCCTGATTGTCTCCAATACCTGGAACCCTGACTTTCTCCAATACCTGAAGCCCTCCCTGTCTCCAATACCTGGAACCCTGACTGTCTCCAACACACAGAGCCCTGACTGTCTCCAATACCCAGAGCCCTCACTGTCTCCAATACTCGGAGCCCTGATTGTCTCCAATACCCAGAGCCCTCACTGTCTCCAATAACCAGAGCCCTCACTGTCTCCAATACCCAGAGCCATCACTGTCTCCAATACCCAGAGCCCTGACTGGCTCCAATACCCAGAGCCCTCACTGTCTCCAATACCCAGAGCAGTGACTGTCTCCAATACCCAGAGCCCTGACTGTCTCCAATACCTGGAGCCGTGACTGTCTCCAATACCGAGAGCTCTGACTGTCTCCAATATCCTTAGCCCTCACTGTCTCCAATACGCAGAGCCCTGACTGTCTCCAATACCCGGAGCCCTGACTGTCTCCAATACCCAGAGCCCTCACTGTCTCCAATACTCGGAGCCCTGATTGTCTCCAATACCCAGAGCCCTCACTGTCTCCAATAACCAGAGCCCTCACTGTCTCCAATACCCAGAGCCACCACTGTCTCCAATACCCAGAGCCCTGATTGTCTCCAATACCCAGAGCCCTCACTGTCTCCAATACCCAGAGCCCTGACTGTCTCCAATACCCGGAGCCCTGACTGTCTGCAAGACGCAGAGCCCTCACTGTCTCCAATACCCAGAGCCCTGACTGTCTCCAATACCCAGAGCCCTCACTGTCTCCAATACCCAGAGCCATCACTGTCTCCAATACCCTGAACCCTGACTGTCTCCAATACCCAGAGCCCTCACTGCCTCCAATACCCAGAGCCCTCACTGTCTCCTATACCCGGAGCCCTGACTGTCTCCAATACCCAGTTCCCTGACTGTCTCCAATATCTGGTGCCCTGACTGTCTCCAATACCCAAAGCCCTGACTGTCTCCAATACCCGGAGCCCTGACTGTCTCCAATACCCGGAGCCCTGACTGTCTCCAATACCCAGAGCCCTGACTGTCTCCAATACCTGAAGCCCTGACTGTCTCCAATACCCGGAGCCGTGACTGTCTCCAATATCCATAGCCCTCACTGTCTCCAATACGCAGAGCCCTGACTGTCTCCAATACCCGGAGCCCTGACTGTCTCCAATACCCAGAGCCCTCACTGTCTCCAATACGCAGAGCCCTGACTGTCTCCAATACCCGGAGCCCTGACTGTCTCCAATACCCAGAGCCCTCACTGTCTCCAATAACCAGAGCCCTCACTGTCTCCAATACCCAGAGCCATCACTGTCTCCAATACCCTGAGCCCTGAATGTCTCCAATACCCAGAGCCCTCACTGTCTCCAATACCCAGAGCCCTGACTGTCTCCAATACCCGGAGCCCTGACTGTCTGCAAGACGCAGAGCCCTCACTGTCTCCAATACCCAGAGCCCTGACTGTCTCCAATACCCAGAGCCCTCACTGTCTCCAATACCCAGAGCCATCACTGTCTCCAATACCCTGAACCCTGACTGTCTCCAATACCCAGAGCCCTCACTGTCTCCAATACCCAGAGCCCTCACTGTCTCCAATACCCAGAGCCCTGACTGTCTCCTATACCCGGAGCCCTGACTGTCTCCAATACCCAGATCCCTGACTGTCTCCAATATCCGGTGCCCTGACTGTCTCCAACACCCAAAGCCCTGACTGTCTCCAATACTCGGAGACCTGACTGTCTCCAATACGCAGAGCCCTCACTGTCTCCAATACCCAGAGCCCTGACTGTCTCCAATACCCGGAGCCCTGACTGTCTCCAATACCCAGACACCTCCCATTCTCCAATACCCGGAGCCCTGACTGTCTCCAAAACCCTGAGCCCTGACTGTCTCCAATACCTAGAGCCCTGACTGTCTCCAATACCCAGAGCCCTGACTGTCTCCAATACACAGAGCCCTGACTGTCTCCGATAGCCGGAGCCCTCCCTGTCTCCAATACACAGAGACCTGACTGTCTCCAATACCCGGAGCCCTGACTGTCTCCAATACCTGGAGCCCTGACTGTCTCCAATACCCAGAGCCCTGACTGTCTCCAATACACAGAGCCCTGACTGTCTCCGATAGCCGGAGCCCTCCCTGTCTCCAATACACAGAGACCTGACTGTCTCCAATACCCGGAGCCCTGACTGTCTCCAATACCCAGAGCCCTGACTGTCTCCAATACGCAGAGCCCTGACTGTCTCCAATACCCGGAGCCCTCCCTGTCTCCAATACCCGGAGCCCTGACTGTCTCCAATACCTGGAGCACTCCCTGTCTCCAATACCCAGAGCCCTGACTGTCTCCAATACGCAGAGCCCTGACTGTCTCCAATACCCGGAGCCCTCCCTGTCTCCAATACCCAGAGCCATGACTGTCTCCAATACTCAGAGCCCTCACTGTCTCCAATACCCGGAGCCCTGACTAACTCCAATACCCGGAGCCCTGAATGTCACCAATAACCGGAGCCCTCACTGTCTCCAATACCTGGAGCCCTCACTGTCTCCAAAACCCGGCGCCCTGACTGTCTCCAGTACCCGGAGCCCTGACTGTCTCCAATACCCGGAGCCCTGACTGTCTCCAATATCTAGAGCCCTGACTGTCTCCAATACCCAGAGCCCTGACTGTCTCCAATACCCAGAGCCCTGACTGTCTCCAATACCCGGAGCCCTGACTGTCTCCAATACCCGGAGCCCTGACTGTCTCCAATACCCAGAGCCCTGACTGTCTGCAATACGCAGAGCCCTGACTGTCTCCAATACCCGGAGCCCTGACTGTCTCCAATACCCAGAGCCCTGACAGTCTCCAATATCCAGTGCCCTCCCTGCCTCCAATACCCCGAGCACAGACTGTCTCCAATACCCAGAGCCCTGACTGTCTCCAATACCCGGAGCCCTGATTTGTCACCAATAACCGGAGCCCTCACTGTCTCCAATACCTGGAGCCCTCACTGTCTCCAATACCCGGAGCCCTGACTGTCTCCAATATCTAGAGCCCTGACTGTCTCCAATCCCCAGAGCACTGATTGTCTCCAGTACCTGGAACCCTGACTGTCTCCAATACCCAGACACCTTCCATTCTCCAATACCTGGAGCCCTCCCTGTCTCCAATACCTGGAACCCTAACTGTCTCCAATACCCAGAGCCCTCACTGTCTCCAATACCCAGAGGCCTGACTGTCTCCAATACCCAGAGCCCTGACTGTCTCCAATACCCGGAGCCCTGACTGTCTCCAATATCCAGATCCCTCACTGTCTCCAGTACCCGGAGCCCTCCCTGTATCCAATACCTGGAACCCTGACTGTCTCCAATACCCGGAGCCCTGACTGTCTCCAATACCCAGAGCCCTGACTGTCTCCAATACCCAGTGCCCTCCCTGTCTCCAATACCCAGAGCCCTGACTGTCTCCAATACCCGGAGCCCTCCCTGTTTCCAATACCCAGAGCCCTGACTTTCTCCAATACCTGGACTCATCCCTGTCTCCAATACCCATAGCCCTGACTGTCTCCAATAACCAGAGCCCTGACTGTCTCCAACACCCGGAGCCCTGACTGCCTCCAATACCCGGAGCCCTCCCTGTCTCCAATACCCAGAGCCCTGATTGTCTCCAATACCCAGAGCCTGACTGTCTCCAATACCCAGAGCTCTCACTGTCTCCAGTACCCAGAGCCCTAACTGTCTCCAATACCCGGAGCCCTGACGGTGTCCAATACCCGGAACCCTGACTGTCTCCAATACCCAGAGCCCTGACTGTCTGCAATACCCAGAGCCCTTACTGTCTCCAATACCTGGAGCCCTGACTGTCTCCAATACTCAGAGCCCTGACTGTCTTCAATACCCGGAGCCCTCACTGTCTCCAAGACCCAGATCCCTGACTGTCTCCAATACCCGGAGCCCTGACTGTCTCCAATACCCGGAGCCCTGACTGTCTCCAATACCCACAGCCCTCACTGTCTCCAATACCCGGTGCACTGACTGTCTCCAATACCCGGTGCCCTGACTGTCTCCAATACCCGGAGCCCTGACTGGCTCCAATACCCGGAACCCTGACTGTCTCCAATACCCGGAGCCCTGAATGTCTCCAATACCCAGAGCCCTCACTGTCTCCAATACCCAGAGCAGTGACTGTCTCCAATACCCAGAGCCCTGACTGTCTCCAATACCTGGAGCCCTGACTGTCTCCAATACCCGGAGCCGTGACTGTCTCCAATACCCAGAGCTCTGACTGTCTCCAATATCCATAGCCCTCACTGTCTCCAATACGCAGAGCCCTGACTGTCTCCAATACCCGGAGCCCTGACTGTCTCCAATACCCAGAGCCCTCACTGTCTCCAATAACCAGAGCCCTCACTGTCGCCAATACCCAGAGCCATCACTGTCTCCAATACCCTGAGCCCTGACTGTCTCCAATACCCAGAGCCCTTACTGTCTCCAATACCCAGAGCCCTGACTGTCTCCAATACCCGGAGCCCTGACTGTCTGCAAGACGCAGAGCCCTCACTGTCTCCTATACCCGGAGCCCTGACTGTCTCCAATACCCAGATCCCTGACTGTCTCCAATATCCGGTGCCCTGACTGTCTCCAATACCCAAAGCCCTGACTGTCTCCAATACCCGGAGCCCTGACTGTCTCCAATACACAGAGCCCTCACTGTCTCCAATACCCAGAGCCCTGACAGTCTCCAATACCCGGAGCCCTGACTGTCTCCAATACCCAGAGCCCTGACTGTCTCCAATACCTGAAGCCCTGACTGTCTCCAATACCCGGAGCCGTGACTGTCTCCAATATCCATAGCCCTCACTGTCTCCAATACGCAGAGCCCTGACTGTCTCCAATACCCGGAGCCCTGACTGTCTCCAATACCCAGAGCCCTCAATGTCTCCAATAACCAGAGCCCTCACTGTCTCCAATACCCAGAGCCATCACTGTCTCCAATACCCTGAGCCCTGAATGTCTCCAATACCCAGAGCCCTCACTGTCTCCAATACCCAGAGCCCTGACTGTCTCCAATACCCGGAGCCCTGACTGTCTGCAAGACGCAGAGCCCTCACTGTCTCCAATACCCAGAGCCCTGACTGTCTCCAATACCCAGAGCCCTCACTGTCTCCAATAACCAGAGCCATCACTGTCTCCAATACCCTGAACCCTGACTGTCTCCAATACCTAGAGCCCTCACTGTCTCCAATACCCAGAGCCCTCACTGTCTCCAATACCCAGAGCCCTGACTGTCTCCTATACCCGGAGCCCTGACTGTCTCCAATACCCAGATCCCTGACTGTCTCCAATACCGGTGCCCTGACTGTCTCCAACACCCAAAGCCCTGACTGTCTCCAATACCCGGAGCCCTGACTGTCTCCAATACGCAGAGCCCTCACTGTCTCCAATACCCAGAGCCCTGACTGTCTCCAATACCCGGAGCCCTGACTGTCTCCAATACCCAGACACCTCCCATTCTCCAATACCCGGAGCCCTGACTGTCTCCAAAACCCTGAGCCCTGACTGTCTCCAATACCCAGAGCCCTGATTGTCTCCAATACCTGGAACCCTGACTTTCTCCAATACCTGAAGCACTCCCTGTCTCCAATACCTGGAACCCTGACTGTCTCCAACACACAGAGCCCTGACTGTCTCCAATACCCAGAGCCCTCACTGTCTCCAATACTCGGAGCCCTGATTGTCTCCAATACCCAGAGCCCTCACTGTCTCCAATAACCAGAGCCCTCACTGTCTCCAATACCCAGAGCCATCACTGTCTCCAATACCCAGAGCCCTGACTGGCTCCAATACCCAGAGCCCTCACTGTCTCCAATACCCAGAGCAGTGACTGTCTCCAATACCCAGAGCCCTGATTGTCTCCAATACCTGGAGCCGTGACTGTCTCCAATACGCAGAGCCCTGACTGTCTCCAATACCCGGAGCCCTGACTGTCTCCAATACCCAGAGCCCTCACTGTCTCCAATACTCGGAGCCCTGATTGTCTCCAATACCCAGAGCCCTCACTGTCTCCAATAACCAGAGCCCTCACTGTCTCCAATACCCAGAGCCACCACTGTCTCCAATACCCTGAGCCCTGATTGTCTCCAATACCCAGAGCCCTCACTGTCTCCAATACCCAGAGCCCTGACTGTCTCCAATACCCGGAGCCCTGACTGTCTGCAAGACGCAGAGCCCTCACTGTCTCCAATACCCAGAGCCCTGACTGTCTCCAATACCCAGAGCCCTCACTGTCTCCAATACCCAGAGCCATCATTGTCTCCAATACCCTGAACCCTGACTGTCTCCAATACCCAGAGCCCTCACTGCCTCCAATACCCAGAGCCCTGACTGTCTCCTATACCCGGAGCCCTGACTGTCTCCAATACCCAGATCCCTGACTGTCTCCAATATCCGGTGCCCTGACTGTCTCCAATACCCAAAGCCCTGACTGTCTCCAATACCCGGAGCCCTGACTGTCTCCAATACGCAGAGCCCTCACTGTCTCCAATACCCAGAGCCCTGACTGTCTCCAATACCCGGAGCCCTGACTGTCTCCAATACCCAGACACCTCCCATTCTCCAATACCCGGAGCCCTGACTGTCTCCAAAACCCTGAGCCCTGACTGTCT
Organism: Heterodontus francisci; assembly: GCF_036365525.1. Taxonomy (NCBI): domain Eukaryota; kingdom Metazoa; phylum Chordata; class Chondrichthyes; order Heterodontiformes; family Heterodontidae; genus Heterodontus; species Heterodontus francisci. Next base: position 132,374,664 of record NC_090374.1, on the reverse strand, counting down.
CCAATCCCCAGAGCACTGATTGTCTCCAGTACCTGGAACCCTGACTGTCTCCAATACCCAGACACCTTCCATTCTCCAATACCTGGAGCCCTCCCTGTCTCCAATACCTGGAACCCTAACTGTCTCCAATACCCAGAGCCCTCACTGTCTCCAATACCCAGAGGCCTGACTGTCTCCAATACCCAGAGCCCTGACTGTCTCCAATACCCGGAGCCCTGACTGTCTCCAATATCCAGATCCCTCACTGTCTCCAGTACCCGGAGCCCTCCCTGTATCCAATACCTGGAACCCTGACTGTCTCCAATACCCGGAGCCCTGACTGTCTCCAATACCCAGAGCCCTGACTGTCTCCAATACCCAGTGCCCTCCCTGTCTCCAATACCCAGAGCCCTGACTGTCTCCAATACCCGGAGCCCTCCCTGTCTCCAATACCCAGAGCCCTGACTTTCTCCAATACCTGGACTCATCCCTGTCTCCAATACCCATAGCCCTGACTGTCTCCAATAACCAGAGCCCTGACTGTCTCCAACACCCGGAGCCCTGACTGCCTCCAATACCCGGAGCCCTCCCTGTCTCCAATACCCAGAGCCCTGATTGTCTCCAATACCCAGAGCCTGACTGTCTCCAATACCCAGAGCTCTCACTGTCTCCAGTACCCAGAGCCCTAACTGTCTCCAATACCCGGAGCCCTGACGGTGTCCAATACCCGGAACCCTGACTGTCTCCAATACCCAGAGCCCTGACTGTCTGCAATACCCAGAGCCCTTACTGTCTCCAATACCTGGAGCCCTGACTGTCTCCAATACTCAGAGCCCTGACTGTCTTCAATACCCGGAGCCCTCACTGTCTCCAAGACCCAGATCCCTGACTGTCTCCAATACCCGGAGCCCTGACTGTCTCCAATACCCGGAGCCCTGACTGTCTCCAATACCCACAGCCCTCACTGTCTCCAATACCCGGTGCACTGACTGTCTCCGATACCCGGTGCCCTGACTGTCTCCAATACCCGGAGCCCTGACTGGCTCCAATACCCGGAACCCTGACTGTCTCCAATACCCGGAGCCCTGAATGTCTCCAATACCCAGAGCCCTCACTGTCTCCAATACCCAGAGCAGTGACTGTCTCCAATACCCAGAGCCCTGACTGTCTCCAATACCTGGAGCCCTGACTGTCTCCAATACCCGGAGCCGTGACTGTCTCCAATACCCAGAGCTCTGACTGTCTCCAATATCCATAGCCCTCACTGTCTCCAATACGCAGAGCCCTGACTGTCTCCAATACCCGGAGCCCTGACTGTCTCCAATACCCAGAGCCCTCACTGTCTCCAATAACCAGAGCCCTCACTGTCGCCAATACCCAGAGCCATCACTGTCTCCAATACCCTGAGCCCTGACTGTCTCCAATACCCAGAGCCCTTACTGTCTCCAATACCCAGAGCCCTGACTGTCTCCAATACCCGGAGCCCTGACTGTCTGCAAGACGCAGAGCCCTCACTGTCTCCTATACCCGGAGCCCTGACTGTCTCCAATACCCAGATCCCTGACTGTCTCCAATATCCGGTGCCCTGACTGTCTCCAATACCCAAAGCCCTGACTGTCTCCAATACCCGGAGCCCTGACTGTCTCCAATACACAGAGCCCTCACTGTCTCCAATACCCAGAGCCCTGACAGTCTCCAATACCCGGAGCCCTGACTGTCTCCAATACCCAGAGCCCTGACTGTCTCCAATACCTGAAGCCCTGACTGTCTCCAATACCCGGAGCCGTGACTGTCTCCAATATCCATAGCCCTCACTGTCTCCAATACGCAGAGCCCTGACTGTCTCCAATACCCGGAGCCCTGACTGTCTCCAATACCCAGAGCCCTCAATGTCTCCAATAACCAGAGCCCTCACTGTCTCCAATACCCAGAGCCATCACTGTCTCCAATACCCTGAGCCCTGAATGTCTCCAATACCCAGAGCCCTCACTGTCTCCAATACGCAGAGCCCTGACTGTCTCCAATACCCGGAGCCCTGACTGTCTCCAATACCCAGAGCCCTCAATGTCTCCAATAACCAGAGCCCTCACTGTCTCCAATACCCAGAGCCATCACTGTCTCCAATACCCTGAGCCCTGAATGTCTCCAATACCCAGAGCCCTCACTGTCTCCAATACCCAGAGCCCTGACTGTCTCCAATACCCAGAGCCCTCACTGTCTCCAATAACCAGAGCCATCACTGTCTCCAATACCCTGAACCCTGACTGTCTCCAATACCTAGAGCCCTCACTGTCTCCAATACCCAGAGCCCTCACTGTCTCCAATACCCAGAGCCCTGACTGTCTCCTATACCCGGAGCCCTGACTGTCTCCAATACCCAGATCCCTGACTGTCTCCAATACCGGTGCCCTGACTGTCTCCAACACCCAAAGCCCTGACTGTCTCCAATACCCGGAGCCCTGACTGTCTCCAATACGCAGAGCCCTCACTGTCTCCAATACCCAGAGCCCTGACTGTCTCCAATACCCGGAGCCCTGACTGTCTCCAATACCCAGACACCTCCCATTCTCCAATACCCGGAGCCCTGACTGTCTCCAAAACCCTGAGCCCTGACTGTCTCCAATACCCAGAGCCCTGATTGTCTCCAATACCTGGAACCCTGACTTTCTCCAATACCTGAAGCACTCCCTGTCTCCAATACCTGGAACCCTGACTGTCTCCAACACACAGAGCCCTGACTGTCTCCAATACCCAGAGCCCTCACTGTCTCCAATACTCGGAGCCCTGATTGTCTCCAATACCCAGAGCCCTCACTGTCTCCAATAACCAGAGCCCTCACTGTCTCCAATACCCAGAGCCATCACTGTCTCCAATACCCAGAGCCCTGACTGGCTCCAATACCCAGAGCCCTCACTGTCTCCAATACCCAGAGCAGTGACTGTCTCCAATACCCAGAGCCCTGACTGTCTCCAATACCTGGAGCCGTGACTGTCTCCAATACGCAGAGCCCTGACTGTCTCCAATACCCGGAGCCCTGACTGTCTCCAATACCCAGAGCCCTCACTGTCTCCAATACTCGGAGCCCTGATTGTCTCCAATACCCAGAGCCCTCACTGTCTCCAATAACCAGAGCCCTCACTGTCTCCAATACCCAGAGCCACCACTGTCTCCAATACCCTGAGCCCTGATTGTCTCCAATACCCAGAGCCCTCACTGTCTCCAATACCCAGAGCCCTGACTGTCTCCAATACCCGGAGCCCTGACTGTCTGCAAGACGCAGAGCCCTCACTGTCTCCAATACCCAGAGCCCTGACTGTCTCCAATACCCAGAGCCCTCACTGTCTCCAATACCCAGAGCCACCACTGTCTCCAATACCCTGAGCCCTGATTGTCTCCAATACCCAGAGCCCTCACTGTCTCCAATAACCAGAGCCCTCACTGTCTCCAATACCCAGAGCCACCACTGTCTCCAATACCCTGAGCCCTGATTGTCTCCAATACCCAGAGCCCTCACTGTCTCCAATACCCAGAGCCCTGACTGTCTCCAATACCCGGAGCCCTGACTGTCTGCAAGACGCAGAGCCCTCACTGTCTCCAATACCCAGAGCCCTGACTGTCTCCAATACCCGGAGCTCTGACTGTCTCCAATACCCAGAGCCTTCCCTGTCTCCAATAAACAGAGCCCTGGCTGTCTCCAATACCCAGAGCCCTGACTGTCTCCAATACCCAGAGCCTGATTGTTTACAATACCCGGAGCCCTGACTGTCTCTAATACCCAGAGCCCTGATTGTCTCCAATACCCAGAGCTCTGACTGTCTCCAATACCCAGAGCCTTCCCTGTCTCCAATACCCAGAGCCCTGACTGTCTCCAACACCCAGAGCCCTCCCTGTCTCCAATACCCAGAGCCCACCCTGTCTCCAATACCCAGAGCCCTGACCGTCTCCAATAACCAAAGCCCTGACTGTCTCCAATACTCAGAGCCCTGACTGTCTCCAATAACCAGAGCCCTGACTGTCTCCAATACCCGGAGCCCTCCTTGTCTCCAGTAACCGGAGCCCTCCCTGTCTCCAGTACACGGAGCCCTGACTGTCTCCAGTACCCGGAGCCCTGACTGGCTCCAATACCCGGAGCCCTGACTGTCTCCAATACCCAGAGCCCTGACTGTCTCCAATACCCGGAGCCCTGACTGTCTCCAATACCCGGAGCCCTGACTGTCTCCAATACCCTGAGCCCTGACTGTCTCCAATACTCGGAGCCCTGATTGTCTCCAATACCCGGAGCCCTACCTGTCTCCAGTACCCAGAGCCCTCACTGTCTCCAGTATCCAGCCCCCTCCCTGTCTCCAATACCCAGAGCCCTGACTGTCACCAATACCTGGAGCCCTCCCTGTCTCCAATACCCAGAGCCATGACTGTCTCCAATACCCGGATCCCTGACTGTCTCCAATACTCAGAGCCCTCACTGTCTCCAATACCCGGAGCCCTGACTAACTCCAATACCTAGAGCCCTGACTGTCGCCAATACCCAGAGCCCTGACAGTCTCCAATACCCAGAGCCCTGACAGTCTCCAATACCCAGAGCCCTCCCTGTCTCCAATACCCCGAGCACTGACTGTCTCCAATACCCAGAGCCCTGACTGTCTCCAATACCCGGAGCCCTGAATGTCACCAATAACCGGAGCCCTCACTGTCTCCAATACCTGGAGCCCTCACTGTCTCCAATACCCGGCGCCCTGACTGTCTCCAGTACCCGGAGCCCTGACTGTCTCCAATACTCGGAGCCCTGACTGTCTCCAATATCTCGAGCCCTGACTGTCTCCAATCCCCAGAGCACTGATTGTCTCCAGTACCTGGAACCCTGACTGTCTCCAATACCCAGACACCTTCCATTCTCCAATACCTGGAGCCCTCCCTGTCTCCAATACCTGGAACCCTGTCTGTCTCCAATACCCAGAGCCCTCCCTGTCTCCAATACCCAGAGGCCTGACTGTCTCCAATACCCAGAGCCCTGACTGTCTCCAATACCCGGAGCCCTCACTGTCTCCAATACCCAGAGCCCTCACTGTCTCCAGTACCCGGAGCCCTCCCTGTCTCCAATACCTGGAACCCTGACTGTCTCCAATACCCGGAGCCCTGACTGTCTCCAATACCCAGTGCCCTCCCTGTCTCCAATACCCAGAGCCCTGACTGTCTCCAATACCCGGAGCCCTCCCTGTCTCCAATACCCAGAGCCCTGACTGTCTCCAATACCCGGACCCATCCCTGTCTCCAATACCCATAGCCCTGACTGTCTCCAATAACCAGAGCCCTGACTGTCTCCAACACCCGGAGCCCTGACTGCCTCCAATACCCGGAGCCCTCCCTGTCTGCAATACCCAGAGCCCTTACTGTCTCCAATACCTGGAGCCCTGACTGTCTCCAATACCCAGAGCCCTGACTGTCTTCAATACCCGGAGCCCTCACTGTCTCCAAGACCCAGATCCCTGACTGTCTCCAATACCCGGAAACCTGACTGTCTCCAATACCCGGAGCCCTCACTGTCTCCAATACCCACAGCCCTCACTGTCTCCAATACCCGGTGCCCTGACTGTCTCCAATACCCGGTGCCCTGACTGTCTCCAATACCCGGAGCCCTGACTGGCTCCAATACCCGGAACCCTGACTGTCTCCAATACCCGGAGCCCTGAATGTCTCCAATACCCAGTGCCCTCACTGTCTCCAATACCCAGAGCAGTGACTGTCTCCAATACCCAGAGCCCTGACTGTCTCCAATACCTGGAGCCCTGACTGTCTCCAATACCCGGAGCCGTGACTGTCTCCAATACCCAGAGCTCTGACTGTCTCCAATATCCATAGCCCTCACTGTCCCCAATACGCAGAGCCCTGACTGTCTCCAATACCCGGAGCCCTGACTGTCTCCAATACCCAGAGCCCTCACTGTCTCCAATACTCGGAGCCCTGATTGTCTCCAATACCCAGAGCCCTCACTGTCTCCAATACCCAGAGCCATCACTGTCTCCAATACCCTGAGCCCTGACTGTCTCCAATACGCAGAGCCCTCACTGTCTCCAATACCCAGAGCCCTGACTGTCTCCAATACCCAGAGCCCTCACTGCCTCCAATACCCAGAGCCCTCACTGTCTCCAATACCCAGAGCCCTCACTGTCTCCAATACCCAGAGCCCTGACTGTCTCCAATACCCAGAGCCCTCACTGTCTCCAATACCCAGAGCCCTGACTCTCTCCAATACCCGGAGCCCTGACTGTCTCCAATACCCAGAGCCCTGACTCTCTCCAATACCCAAAGCCCTGACTGTCTCCAATACCCGGAGCCCTGACTGTCTCCAATACGCAGAGCCCTCACTGTCTCCAATCCCCAGAACCCTGACTGTCTCCAATACCCAGAGCCCTGACTGTCTCCAATACCAGAGCCCTGACTCTCTCCAATACCCGGAGCCCTGACTGTCTCCAATACCCGGAGCCCTGACTGTCTCCAATACCCAGAGCCCTCACTGTCTCCAATACCCAGAGCCCTCATTGTCTCCAATACCCAGAGCCCTGACTGTCTCCAATACCCAGAGCCCTCACTGTCTTTAATAGAATGGAATTATCGAAAAGTACAGCACAGAAAAAGGCCAATCAGCCCATCGAGTCCGCAGCAGCTTTTTCGACTAGCAATCCAGTTAGTCCCACTCTCCTGCTCTTTCTCCGTATCTCTGGAATTTTTTCTCCTTCAAGTATTTATTTAATCTCTTTTGAAAGCTGTTATTGAATCAATGTTCAGCACCCTATCAAGCGTTATGAAGCTACCTGTCATCGATCACCATTTGGAACACCATAAGCTGCAGATTTCCACGTGTTTACAACATCATTATTCAAACAGTCTCAGAACTCCAGGGCACCACCAACATTTCTAACCAGGTTTGGAATGACTACTCACCATTTTCCTTCTATTGCTTCATTTGGCCCTTTTAATATGTTTAAGTAAATCATTGGTGTTTTTCTCAGACCCTGATTCTTTGGGTTGTTCTTGCCACTTCCCCCTACATATTTCTGTCTATTTAGAGCAACACTTGTCACAAGAATGTTCTACACACAGAACTAACTGGACCCATTTTCCCACCCCTAGCTTCCAGCCACCTTTTCTGACTGTTTGTCAGTCCTGCTTTTGTCTGGTTTTTCTCTCGAGAGGGATCGATTCTGCAGGCCCTTCACATCACCTGCTTTCCTCTCTCTGGGGCTTGCTGCTGCCTCTGACTGGGTGCCTAAATAGTTCCCATCCAAGCATTTCATTTGGCTACAAGCTCTTGGTTTATTGCTTTGTGGTTTCAATACCCAGTGACCTCTCTCTCTATCAAAACATTGATCCCTGCAAGCATTGATAATGGAGACAGAACAGTCAGTTCACACCATCCCGAGGCTAGGGGAGGGGGAGGGGTTCGGTGGTGATTGTGGAGGAGCACTGGAAGAGAATGGTAGTAAATCAAACACCTCACAGTCATAAAATAATATTTTATTATTTAATCTAAAGAGAAAAATGTTTGAAAATACTGTCAGCAGTTTAGTTTTAATGTTGAACTTTGTAAATTAATTGCTGGCTCGTGAGAGAAAAATGAGGGGTCAGGCTGTCTCATGGCTAGTATGGTGCTGACTGTGATGGCTGCCAATCAGCAGTCATTAGGAGCTGAGCTGATTGGAGAGCAGGATTGATAGAGTTGGGAGCAGTCACGGGACGGCTACAGTGGCAGTGGACCCATTGAAACTTTCTCGTGGACCCCAGCTGAGAACCGCTGCTTTATTGAGCAATAGACTGCCCTTAAGTGCACTGAGGGAAGTTGACATATAGGGAGGAATTTTAATATAGGTGAGTGGGTGGGATTGGTTGCAGCTGGGCGGGGGAGGGGGGGGGGGGGGGGCTGTTAAATGGGCAAAAATTCTGAGCATGTCAGAAAGCTGACTCCAACCTGCCAACTTCCAGGTCTTACTGAGGTGGGAAAAGGGGCAGGCAGCCAAACTGCTCCCAGAAAGTGGGTTGGCACTTTAAATATGTTCACAATAACAACTAGCAATTGTATAATAACTTTAACATTATAAAATGTCCCAAGACAGTTCACAGGGGCTTTATAAAACAAAATATGCCACTGAGCCACATTAGGATATATTAGGGCAGATGACCAAAAGCTGGGTCAAAAAGTTAGGTTTTAAGGAGTGTCTTAAAGGAGGAAAGAAGGATACAGAGGCAGACAGGTGTAGAGAGGCTATCCCAGAGTTTATTACCAAGGAAGCTGAAGGCACAGCTGCTAATAGTGGAGCAATTAAAATTGGGGATGCTCAAGAGGCCAGAATTAGAGAAGCGCAGATTTCTTGCAGGGTTGTGGGGCTTGAGGAGATTACAGAGATAGGGAGGGGTGAAGCCATAGTGGGATTTGAAAACAGGGATGAGAATTTTTAAAATCAAGGTGTTGCTTAACTGGGAGCCAGTATAGGTCAGCAAGCACAGGCGTGATAGGTGAGAGGGATTTGGTGTGATTAGGACATGGGCAGCAATGTTTTGGATGACTTCAGGTTTATGGAGTGTACAATCTGGGAGGCCAGCCAGGAGTGTGTTGGAATAGTCAAAACTAGCAGTAACAAAGGCATGGATGAGAGTTTCAGCAGTAGATGAACTGAGGCAGAGCAGAGTTGGGCGACGTTACAGAAGTGTAAATAGGCAGACTTAGTGATGGCGCGGATATGTGGCTAATAGCTCATTTCGGGGTCAACTATGACACCAAGGTTATGAACAGTCTGGTTCAACTTCAGATAGTAACCAGAGTCGGTGGCTAGGGAATAGAGTTTGCAGAGAGGACTGATGAAAATGGTTTGGTCTTCCAAAATTTAACTGGAGAAAATTTCTGCTCATTCGGTACTGGATGTCAGATAAGCAGTTTGACAATTTAGCAGCAATGTAGGTGTTGAAGGAGATGGTGATGAGGTAGAGCTGGGTGTCGTTAGCATACATGTGGAAATTGATTATGTGTTTTCAGATGATGCCTTCAAGCTGCAGCATGTAAATGAGAAATAGGAGGGGGCCAAGGTTGGAAGCCTCAGATTTAACCTGTTTTACAGATTTAACTGTGGTCGTTGGGTTTCCTGGACCTCAGGAAACCTGGCAGATGCAGCAAGGTAAGCACAGCCTTGGGGAGAAGGCAAGTGCCTTCACAGCACTCCTTGCAAGCCAGGAGGAGCTGGAGGTTTTACTCCTCCCACCTGCAACTCCTGTGCAAGCTTGCCCACCATCTGATTCCACTCCATACAAACCCTCCCTAGGTTTAGACCTTCCCCTCCCAGGATTGGGGATTGGATCGCCTCAGGGATCAAACCACCCATCCCAGGATTGACGACTGTACCCCCTCTGGGATTGGAGATCTGGCCCCGCAGATCAGCATTCTGATGCCCACCCCACCCCCACTCCTCCCAGATCAAGGTTGGACCACTCCTGGCAGCAGACCCCTTTCCCAAGTGGAGTATTGAACACCCCACTTTGAGATTTGGGAACCCACCTGCCCACATGCCCGGAGTCAGGGAACAGAACCACCCCGATCCTATGGCTTCCTCCAGAGTGCTTCCCACCTGACTGGAAGCTAAGCCTGTCAACCATGCTAACTTGGAGCCAGGGAACTTGTCAATGTCCTAGGTCACACGCTGTGGAATTAAAACTCCACAGCATGCGGGGAAACCCAGACCTCCAGGTTTCTCGCATGCTACCAGACTCCCCCACACATCCCCACCCAACCCTACACAACCCCCCACCCCTGCTACAACAGCTCCCAGCACATCAGCACGTAAAAACTCCCCTTGTAATCACCTGTGTGCCTCTTGCATGCTGCCTGGGTATTTAGCAAGCAGTGAACCATTTTACTGCACTCTGCAAAATAAGAAGTCACAGAGAACAAGAAAAAGCTTACACTGTGCAGCTATAAATTGCCATTAGTTCACTAATTTAGCTGAAGAGGCACAACTAATTTGTACTTTATGAATCAAAGAGGATTGTAATACTAATACCTATATTTATTAATGGGCCAGGTTAGTAATTTGCATGGCAGATTGAAGAGGAACAGATGCTAGGAACAGGAATTGGGTAGTTAACGGGTGCAAAAATATTATAATTTTTTGCTTTTGCAGATGAACACACGAGGGGATGAATTTTACCGGCCTCTCGACACCGCGAGTCACGGCGCGGGGGCCAGTAAAATGCTGCAGGGAGAGGCCCGCCTTGACCCACGATGTCAAATAGGGCCCGCCGCATATTACCGCCAGCAGCGGGACCTCGTTGCGGTACCCCCCCCCCCACCCCCCGCCACACGGTGGCAGCACCACAATTCACATATGGTAAACGGTACTTACCTTTGCTGATTATGCAACCTGCCGCCTCTCCATTGAGAATTCCTGATTTTTCGATGAACCGCCGGCTGGCACATGCCATCCCATTCACAATTGGAAAAGCTGGCGGGTCCGCAGAGGCAGAAGGTTTTGCGGCAGAAGGTAAGTTTCTTTTCAGGAGTCTCACTCTACATACCTAAAGGGAGGAGGGAGGGGAGCATTACAGGGGTCTCACTCTGCGTACTGGAAGGGAGGGGGGTGTTACACAGGGGTCTCACTCTGCATTTTTAAAGGGAGGAGGGTGGGGTGGGATACCCAGGGGTCTCACTCAGCATACTGGAAGGGAGGAGGGACAGGGGGATACACAGGGGTCTCACTTTGCACTCTTTAAGGGAAGGGGTCTGGGATTACTGGTGGGAATACTCTGCTGGCATGAAGGGAGGTATTGTGTACCATCCATCCGTTAACATATTACGCACTATGTTTTTGAGAGGGCAATGGCACACTAGGCACCCTGTGTGTGGGGACCGTGCCAGAAAGGGCAGGAGCATTAAGGTTTTATGGATGATGGGGGCAATCAATTCAGCTGGTAGGATCTTGATGTGGTCATGCTGTGCCACTCTGAGTGTTGGCCAAGTTGGGCAATGCCATGGCACACCACATAGTTGATCCAGGAAAGCAGCTGATGTACCCATCACCAATCCCTGCCCTGTTTGGAACCTTCGAGTACATGAAGGATTCAATTTTATTTATCACATGGAAATAGGTATGGCTCATCCTACATTGTGTGATCCTCTGCTCATGAGGATCGGTATGCACCAGAGGCAATTTCAACAGGCAGGTGCGATCCACATAGAGGCCCCTGGTCGTGACCAGCAGCCCCCAAGGGGATCTCACCATTATAATAAAAACAAAAGACTGTAGATGCTGGAAATCTGAAATAAAAATAAGAAATGCTGGAAATACTCAGCAGGTCTGGCAGCATCTGTAGAGAAAGAAGAGTTAACGTTTCAGGTCAGTGACCCTTCATCAGAGCTCACCATTACATTTGCCGTGCATCTACAGGCCGCACATGACATGCCATCGGATGTCAGAGCACCAATGTCAGAGGAGATTGCGCATTAAGAGAGGGTGGTGACACGTCTCTGTGCCCTGCTCAAGGATGACCTGCAGCCCATGGGCTCTGGTGGACATCCTATGCCTTTGTTCCTCATAGTGGTAGCAGTTCTCAAGCCTGACACCTCTGCATCTTTTTAGGGGCCCATCAGAGACCTTTGTGGGGTCACACAGTCAGCAGTGCACCGCTGCATCAGGGAGGTCACCAATGCCCTGCACTGGAGGGCCAGTGAGGATGTCCGCTTCAGGACGGTCTCTCACAGCCAGGCCCAGAGGGCCATTGGTTCTGGCACCATTGCCAAAGAACCATAGGTTGTAATGTTCATAGACTGCACTCATGTGGCCATCAGGCCTCCCACCAGGCTATCACTTGCACACGTCACAAAAGGAGCCCTCTCAATCTAGGTGAAGCTGGTATGTGATCACCATAGATGCTTCCTGCAAATGTGTGACTGCTTCTCAGGTAGCAGCCATGACACCTGGGTCTTGCACCAGTCCTGACTGCCACCGCTGTTCACTGAACTGGCTCCGATAGAGAGGTGGATTCTTGGAGAAAAAGGCTATCCTTTGCAGACATAGCTCCCGACACCAATGAGAGACCCCACCACTGCTGCAGAGGAGAGATACAATGCCAGCCACTGAGCTACATGAGCCACCATTGAGCAGGAGATCGGCATGCTGAAAAAGCATCTCTAATGCCTATATGGAGAGGGTAACGCCCTGTACTACGGGCCGAAAAGGCCAGCTCCTTTCTTTGCTGCTCTGCACAATTATGCACCCAATAGGGGCTAGGCCTGGCATGATGAGGAGAGACATCAACAGGATTCCTCCTCGGACTATGAGGACGCTGAGGACCTACAACATGTGGGAAAGTGTGAGGTCATCCACTTTGGTAGGAAATATAAAAAGGCAGATTATTATTTAGGTGGAGAAAAACAACAAAATACTGCAGTACAGAGGGATCTGGGTGTTCTTGTACATGAAATACAAAAGGTTAGCATGCAGGTGCAGCAAGTAATTTGGAAGGCAAATGGAATTTTGGCCTTTATTGCTAGGGGGTTAAAGTTTAAAAATAGGGAAGTCCTGTTACAACTGTACAGGGTGTTGGTGAGGCCACACCTGGAGTACTGCGTACAGTTTTGGTCCCCGTATTTAAAGAAGGATATACTAGCTTTGGAGGCAGTTCAGAAAAGGTTCACTAGGCTGATTCCTTGATGAAGGGGCTGTCTTCTCAAGAACGGCTGAATAGGTTAGGCCTTTATTCATTGGAGTTCAGAAGAATGAGAGGTGATCTTATAGAAACATATACGATTTTAAGGGGACTCGACAAGGTAGATGTTGAGAAGATATTTCCACTAGTGGGGGAATCTCAAACTAGGGAATATAATTACAGAATAAGGGGGCACACATTTAAAACTGAGAAGCGAAGGAATTTCTTCTCTCAGAGGGGGTGAATCTCTGGAATTCTCTGCCTCAGAGAGTTGTGGAGGCTAGGTCACTAAATGTATTTAAGGAGGAGTAAGATAGATTTTTGAAATCTCGGGAAGTTGAGGGTTAGGCAGAGCAGGCCCAAAAGAAGAGTTGAGGCCTGGGACAGATCAGCCATGATCTTATTGAATGGCGGGGCAGTCTTGAGGGGCTGAATGGCCTACTCCTGCTTCTATTTCTTACGTTCTTATGTTCTAAGATGTATGGGAGGGCAGATGGCATCCAAGCTCTGCACGCAGGGCTAGCAGTGAGCTAGGAATGTACGGAAGTGGCTTATCAGACAAAGGCTCCATAGGAATTGACATGAGCTCTGCAAGCCACACATCACCCTCGCTCATCTGCTGTGCACCAGTCTACATCTGCAGCGTCCCTGTGTAAACCATTAGAGGCAGCAGCTGACTGAACCAATGTCCATGTCACTGCATCCGTGGAGATGCTCATGAGTAATGGTGGCATGGCAATGATGTTAATGCATACATTGGCTCTCCTGAAGGGCCAACGATGCAAAAGAACGTGACATGGGCGCTACATACTGGCACACATCATTTGCACAGAGAAAAGGACTCAAATGTTGGAGAGGAACATTTAGTGAAAGATGTATTTACATTGCTGTGACACCCGTGCATTCCCATTTGTGTCAGTGTGTTCTCTGTAAACCTCTGTACTACCTTTTATGGTCTATTAAAGTCACACATTCTGGAATGTGCAAATTTACGATTATTCACACAGGTGCAGAACACCTACAAGAAGGAATGTTACACTTGAGTGCGAGAAGAGGATCGCAATTTCACAGGACACTGGGACACAGCAGGGTAAGTATGAGGCAGCAAAGTGGAAAGTGATGGGGTCACTCAGCAGGTCAGGCAGCATCTGTGGAGAGAGAAGCAGAGATAACTTTCAGGTCTGTGAACTTAGACTATGCTGCCTGACCTGCTGGATTTCTGCAGCACTTTCTGCTTTTCTGCCAGATTGACAGCAGCCCCACTCTTCAGCAGTCAGGTAAGTATTCTTTGACAGCTATCAGGAAGCAGGTGCTGGGGGCGCTTAAAATAGGGCCGCAGCAGCTGCTGCACAACAGTCAAAAATTCTTGCTGTGCCGAATGTCCTGCCTCTCCCCAGGTAATAGAGGGCTGGGGAGAGTGGCGGTGGCGGTGCATGACCTCCGTAGAAATGAGCCCCCGTGATTAATATTGCAGGGGCTCAGCGATGGCCAGCGAATGCGGGTGTGCCATCAAGTTCATAGGGTGTCGCCGCGGAGCGCGGTGCCCCAATAAAATTTAGCCCTAGAAAACTGAACTACTTAAAAGTATTAAGACCGCAGCAGGAGCAATGCACTGTTAATTCAGTCCCATCACTCCACAGGTCACAGCATATTATTAAGCTTTCACACCCAATTGGAAAACAGCCAAATTAACCACTCTAGTAACCAAGAATGAAACAGACTAAAACAGGTATCTTTAGACAATAACAAATTAACTATTTATTTAAAAAAACGACATATTAAACATTATTAAGATAAACCTATGTCCAAAGAGCCTATAACTTCTTACTTTAACCTAACTCCCCTATTCACATGCATACACTCAAAAATAACAGTTAACTGGTTTTGAAAGTGGAATTTAAAAAAATTAGCTGTCTCTTGAGAATAAATAAATTAAGTTTTTTTGTAGGTTATGTTCCTGATAGATGAGGTCTTCTAATGCAGATTTGATGTAAATAGTTCTTCAGAAGATAGGCATTCAACTCTTCGGCTGCAGTAGGCATTAAACAGTTCTTTGAACAATGAGTATAGCAATACAAATAATTTCTTGAAAAAGAAAAGCTTTTCTACTTTGCGCAGGGAATTAACCTGGCCTGTAGCTCCTTGTAGAATTTTTTCTGAGAGAGAAAAAAAAAGCTCCTTTTCTTCAGTACACCTCGCTGGAAAGTCTCTCAGAATTAACTAGTTTCAGCCGATTTCTGCCAGTTCCACGCACAGCCAAGTGGAAACATTACCATGTGACCTCTCTCCCTCCTGCAGTTGCCCAGGGTAACAAATGCAGCTGTGGCACTGTGTCTCAGGAATTCCAGAACCTTCACTCCCTTAATGGTGCACTGTTTTTAACAGAGTCTTAAAGGCATACACACTGTTTTTAATCCAAGGAGAAAAATAATTACAAGTCCATGACACTCTGCCCTTGAAAAAATGAAAAGTCATTCCCAAAAATCATTTCATTACAATGCCAAAACAAAAACTGGGAGAAACCCTCTAACATTTTCTCAGATTCATGCACCATGCACCCTACTGATAATTTACAGCATTTGACTTTAAATTTTACAACGGTTGTCCCAGTCAGCCCATTGCAACCTTCCAAACATATTCTCCCAGTTGTTTCATGTTCTTCTTCCAAGTGTCCCTATAGTCCATCACCTCAGCCAGGTGAATTGCACAGGTAGGAACACTGGCCACTACTGGGTTCACTATTCTCTGAGAAGTTTCTTGAGTACCCCTTAACCTGTGTGGTACCACTCGATACTGAAAAACCCCATCCAGTGTAACAAAAACTGATTTTTCCTTATCTTGGGGTGTCAGAGGAATTTGACAATATCCTTCCAACGCATTTATCTCGTTAATACACACGGTGTTGCCCACTCTGTCCATACAATCTTCTAAATGAGAAATGGGTAGGAGTCTGCCTTCATTACCACAGAGACTTTTCGGTAGTCTATGCAAATTTGGGCTGACCCACCAGGTTTAGGCATCAAGACCACTGGCGAATTCCAGCTGCTCTGACTAGGCTCAACTAAACTGCCTTCTGGCATGCATTGGATCTCTGCTTTCACTTGGGCCTGTCTGTCTGGACCTAAGCAGTAAGGACGTTGTTTTAAAGGAACGGTTCCCCCTATATCCACATCATGTGTGGCTAACGTTGAACATCCCAGCTTATCCCTACAGACTCTTTTAAATGTTGTGAAAAGCCTGGTTAGGTCTTCACGTTGTTTTGCCTCTAAGTGCAAAAGCATGTCGTCCAATTTTGCTAGCCATTCTGTATTCGATAATCTGATAGTTGGAGGTACAAACTGAGAATTTTCTAGGCCTCCTTCTGCCTCATCCTCACTATCCTTTTCCTTCTCAACAGTCCCGATTACCTGACATACCTGTGCCATGGTCCTTTAGTTTGTTTTCCAGAAATATGCAGTTTGCCTTTAAGGCTTGCAAAGGATCAGTATTGCTTTAAGGACCAGCAAGCCTCAGGAGTTATAGTAAGGTGCATTTTCATTGCCTTAGTAACAGCCATTTGGAGACAGCGATTCAAAGGGTGCATTCTCGTTACCATAGATACAGCCACTGGGAGTGAGTAGTAAGCAATACATTTGTTACAATTCAATTTTGAACTGGCTTTTTAGTTAAAGACAGTATGTTCTAACAGAACACAGAGCAGACAGACAGCTGTGGTGTTTAGCACTTGAAAAAAGAGCTCTCACCCATTTAAACTGAAGGAATAGGATTTTTGTCAGTTAATTATTCTCTCAAAATTCTAAAAAGTCAAGACAAAACATAGATCACTCGTAATTTAAATTGATGAAAGGGAAGTTAGACTGTGACAATCTTTTATCCCTCAAAAACTCTAAAGTCAGCTTGATTCTATTGTAAGTGTTTGCAAGTCCTTAATTGTTGAAATTTGCTGGAGAACGAAAGCATCACCTACTGCTGAAGTTAGACTATGGACTGTTCTACTGTGGAAGAACCTTTTTTTCCTGCATCGGATGACTGTGAGGACTTCAAGCAACATTCTGTGAGGACTTCAAGCAACATTGGACTGTAGATTTGCAAGGACTCTAATTTTTTTCTATTTAAAATGTTGTTTATAGCCTCATAGTGTTTAAAAATTTAGTTCTTCTTATTAAAGAGTTAATTTGTTGATTTAAAGACATCTGGTTTGGTTAGCCTCATTCGGGGGTTAATGGATGTTACAATTTGGCTGGGTCTTTCTTTAATTTGGAAAGTTTTAAATGATATATTAGGCTACCTGTGGAGCAACGGGATTGAATTATCAGTGCGTTTCTCCCACCACAATCAGAATCGTATATTTTTATTGGGGGTTTTGACTGGAGTGGTCGATCATAACATATTTACTGGGGGCTCACTCAAAATTTGAATCACATATTAATTGTGTTTCTGGATTTGAATCATACCTTAATTTGGAGGGCTCACATTTGGAATCATAGTAATTACTCATCTCTGGGATAACATATTTAAATTGGAGTCCTACATTTGGCATCAGATTAATTGCTCTCGAGTCTGGGATCTTAACAATTGGAAACTCAATCATTGGGATCTAAATCCGACACAAATTAAAAGAACCAGTTTCTTGTATAATAAAGTACAGTCTATACCATTGTTATGGCATTACTGGTTGTAGCAGAGTTTTTGGGAAAGCAGAATGTTTCCCTGAGTGACTTGATAATTTTAACGAAAAACAAATTAAAAGAATTGGCAATGAAATTGGGGTTGGAATTGAAATTAGGTGCTAAAAAAGCAGGGATTATTGACAGAATAGCCGAACATCTGGAACTAGTAGAAGAAGATGATGATGAGATAGATGAAGGGAACAAGAAAGGGAATACGAGAGACATGAAGGTAGTAAGTCTGAGAGTGATGCAGTGGTTTTGGCTCAGATACAGTTAGAATTGAAAAAGCTTGAGAAAGAATTAAGAAAACTTGAACTTCAGAGAGAGAGTGAATGAGAAGAAAGGGAATTTAGGCTAAAAGAGATGGAACGAGAACAAAGGGGTAATCTTAAATCTAAACACCTGTAGTATCTTATCCTCCTCCCTGCAATAATATTGCTTTAACATATAGATGTGACACAACTGGTTCTTCTTCCAGGAATCAGGGGTGTCAATCAAGTACCCACCTTACCCACTCTTTTGATCACTCAAAATGGGCCACTGAAGCGTGCTTTTAATGGTTCTCCCTGTAATGGTAACAACACCAATACTTCATCCCCTGGTTGCAAATTACGGACTTTTGCATTCTTGTCTGCCCATTTTTTCATTTTGGCTTGGGATGCTTTAAGGTGTTTCTGAGCCACATTGCAAGCTTTTGTGAGCCTTTCCCAGAATACAGATACATAGTCCAGTATCAAAGATTCATTCTTTTGTTCCAAGAATTTGTCTTTTATGAGTTTTGGAGGACCTCGTACTTCATGTCCGTAAACTAGTTCGAAAGGCCTGAAGACTCATTCAATGAGTCTCTGGTGCAAATAAAAGAAAGTCCAGTCCTTTATCCCAGTCAAGTGGATATTCGTGACAGTATGTTCTAATCATTGTTTTGAGAGTTTGGTGGAATCTCTCAAAAACTCCTTGTGATTGTGGGTGATATGCTGAAGATTTCAACTGGCTAATCCCCAAATTTCCCATGACTTCTTGAAATATGTTAGACAAGAAATTAGAACCTTGATCCGATTGAACTTCAAGTGATAACCCATATCTCATAAAGAATTGGGTTAACTTTTCTACTACTATTCTAGCAGTAATTGTCCTCAAAGGAATGGCCTCCTGAAATCGAGTCACCATATCCATGTTAGTAAGTATGCATTGATGTCCCACTTTTGTTTTTGGCAAGGGTCCTACACAGTCTACCAATACTCTGCTAAATGGTTCCTCAGTCACTGGTATGGGAACTAGTGGTGCTGGTTTTATGGTAGGTTGCAGTTTTCCCACCATTTGACATGTATGGCATGTCCTACAAAATTGTCTTTGTAAGACCTGTCCACTAATAATGTTGGCTTATGCATGATTTGGACTTCCAAGTTCCCCTATGCCCTGCAAAAGGAATATCATGTGCCAACCATAATAATCCCTGGCAATATTTAGGTGGTACCACTATCTGTTCAACTGTCCAGTCTTTGACGGCAGGTCTATGAGGCGGTCTCCATTTCCTCCTCAAAACCCTGTTTGCCATATAATAGCTTTCCAGAACTCCTTTCGCATCATCTTCTGTCAGAGCCGTCTGTGCTATTTGGTATAATTCTAGATCAGCTTGTTGTGCTGCAATGATAGAAGATCTGTTAAACATCTCATTTGGATTATCTAAATCCCCAAATAAGGTTTCAGATACTTGGCTATTTGTTTGTGGTGCCACATTTATCTCCGACAGTGGATCCTGTTTAGCCATTGTTCCGGTGATTAAACACACAGGAAATATTCCTGGAACTTGTTCCTGCAATTGCTCCATTTCCCTAACTTCACTTGGTTCCTCTATAATTATAGGAGAAACTGATACTTTTGATCCGGCCAAATCATTTCCTAGGAATAGATCAACTCCTACAGTTACTATCCCAGATATTAAGTCACTCTCTAGGCATTCTTTTTATAATGGTACGGGTATATACACCCCACCAATTCCATTAACTAAAACTTTAACATTCAAGGCGCTCTCTGGTGGAAACCTTATATCTTTCCCCAGCAAATGTGTTTGGATTGCTCTTGTACCCCTGAGTATAATGATAGGTTTTCCTGCCTCACTTAAAGGATATGGAGTTACATGCCCCTTTGACAAAAATTCAGTACAAATTTTGGGTATCTTATTCTTAACCTCTACACTCTCTTTAGTTTTTGTATTTGGTTTTACAACTGCCGTGAAAGCTATAGCCTGGTCTGCTATACTTTCAGTCAGGGTCTTTTCCTCTGCATCAACTTTGCGTACACAACAAGTCCTGTGGGTTTACCTTGCAATTTCCAGCATTCTGAACGAAGATGCCCTGTTCTGTCACAATGAAAACACTTTGGCTTGTGAACCTCACTTCTACCCTCAGCACCTTCCTCTCTGGCCTCAGGAGGTGATCCTGGGGCATTCCCAGCTGTTCCTTCTTTTCCCCGGCTACTTGACTTCCTTTCACTTTCCCACTTTCTATCCTTCTCAGGTTTATGGGGGTGCTGGACAAAAGGTTTAGGATTATTCACAAGCTCAAAATCATCATCAATTTCTGCTGCTTGCCTCGCTTTCAAAACTTTCAGGCTATCTACATGAGTTCTCACTACTGAAAGAATGGAAGCTTTAAATTCCTCCAAGAGAACCAACTCTTGAAGGATCTCATGTGTGGTTTCCATCTTCAATGCCTGTATCCAATGGTCAAAAATAATTTGCTGCACCCTCTCAAGTTCTATGTACATCTGCCCAGCCAATCTCCATAAATTCCTAAACATCTGACAGTAAGCTTCAGGGACTAACTCATATGCAGCAAGGATAGCCTTTTTTGCCATCTCATAATCTGCAGAAGCCTCTTCAGGAAGCATGGCATAAACTTCATAAGCTCTGCCTACCAACCTACTTAGCAGAAGCAGTGTCCAGCTGTCCTTTGGCCATTTCATTTGTTTGACTACTTTTTCAAAAGATATGCAAAATGCCTTTATGTCCCTTTCCTCAAACTTAGGAAGAGCTTGTATAAATTTAAACAACTTTTTGCTGGGTCCTGAGCTGAATTCAGATTCTTCCTGACCTGAATTTTCCCTGGAGTCAATACTACCCCTTTGTCTTAGTTCCATCTCTCTTAATCTAAATTCTCTCTCTTTCTCCCTTTCCTTTTTGTCCAATTCAAGTTTTCTCATTGTCAATTCCTTCACAGCCTCAAGTTTTTTTTTAAGTTCTGTTTCTTTTTCCTGCTCAAGATTTTTCATTTCCAACTGAATTCTAGCCAATTCTACTGCATTACACTCTGACCTACGACCTTCTTGCTCCTTGTCTTCTTCTAATTCCAGATGTTGGGCTATTACGTCAATTATTGCTGCTTTTTTGGCACCTGATTTCAATTCTAACCCAAACTTTGCCACCAATTCTTTTAATTTATTCTTAGTTAAACTTATCAGGTTACTGAGGGAAACATTCTCTTTTCCCAAAAACTCTGCTGCAACTGCTAATGCCACTACAATGGTATAGACTGTACCTTATTACACAAGAAACCGGGTTCCTTTTATTTTCATAATTGGCATTAGATTTGGATCCCAACATTCAAGTTTCCAATTAATATGATCTCAGGTGCAAGAGCAATTAATATGATGCCAGACACAAGATCCCAATTTATGTGTTATCCCAGAGATGAGCAATTAATATGATTCCAAACACGAGCCCCCCCCCCAATTAATCTGATTCTGATCCCAGATGAGCCGCCCAATTAAATACATTATGACCATGGCAGGAACAACACACTGTTAATTCAGTCCCGTCACTCCACAGGTCACAGCATATTATTAAGCTTTCACACACAATCGGAAAATAGCCAAATTAAACTCTAGTAACCCTAGAATGAAACCGACCAAACCAGGTTACTTTAGTCAACAACAAATTAACTATTTATTTAAAAAATCTAAATCTTAAACATTATTAAGATAAACCTATGTCTAAAGAGCTTATAAGTTCTTATTTTAATCTAACTCCCCCATTCACACACATACACTCATAAATAACAGTTAACTGGTTTTGAAAGTGGAGATTTTAAAAATTAACTGTCTCTTGAGAATAAATAAAATAAGTAAGCTTTTTGTAGGTTATGTTGCTGATGAATGAGGTTTTCTAATGTAGATTTGATGAAAATAGTCCTTCAGAAAATAGGCATTCAACTCTTCACCTGCAGTAGGCATTAAACAGTTCTTTCAATGATGAGCACAGCAATACAAATAATTTCTTGAGAAAGAAAAGCTTTCCTTCACTCAGGGAATTAACTTGGCTTGTAGCTCCTTGTAGATTTTTTTCTGAGAGAGAATAAAACAGCTCCATTTCTTCAGTACACCTCACTGGAAAGTCTCTCAGAACTAACTGGTTTCAGCCAGTTTCTGCCAGTTCCCCACACAGCCAAGTGGAACCATTACCAGGTGACCTCTCTCTCTCTCTCTCTCTCCTGTTGTTGCCCAGGGTATCTTTGCAACTGTGGCACTGTGTCTCAGGAATCCAGAACCTTCTCTCCCTCAAAAGTGCACCGTTTTTAATCTGAGGAGAAAAGTAATTACAAGTCTGTGACAATAGACAGATGTGTTCAGAAAATAAGTTGTACCCAAAAGGTTTTATTACACTATAGTCCAATAAGAACAGCTTGAATCTGTATAGCAGTGGGAAATTGTTAGCAACCTGTTCTTACATCCATAACTGATGGTGCACACAGAGTGCCCACCACAACCCTGGGAGGCACAATAATTTATGTGAGTTGCAGGAGAACATTTGAATAGTTGGATCTTATGTTGAACTTGGACGGTAGTGTGAAACAGGCAATAGTGAATCGGCAGCAAAGGGAGCTAAATGGATGGTCTCCACCTTAATGATGAAAAAGTCCATGAGCTCTTCATGCTTCTTATTGGGGCTGAAGGTGGGAAAACAGGGGAGAGGTGTGTACAGCAATGGTTGGGAATGGAAAAAAAACATCACTTATTATTTCAGGGGAGTGGCTATTATATTTTATGACATTTCCCTGCCTTTGAGACCACACTAATCATGCACCATGATTAGGATAAAGATCTGTTCCAAAGATTCTGTATTGGTGGTTGCTGAGAGGGTATGTGAGAGTAACATGTTGATAGTCGCTTTCTCCGAGTGAGACAACACATGGCTTATGTTCAATTCTCTCCTCAAGAGGGGGACTATTAAAGTTGTAATAACAATAAGTTGTTATTGAATTTGCATTGTTCAGTAGTTTATTAGTTCACCAATGATATTACTATATATGACTCCAATATTTAAAAAAATTCATTCACAAGATGTGGGCATCGATGACAAGTTTATTTATTGCGCATATCTAGTTGCCATGTGATGCTGGAGTTGGGCATTCTCAAATCACTGCAAGCTGCAACTGAGTAGCTGGCTCTGCCAATTCAGAGGGCAGTTAAGGATCAACCACATTGCTCTGGGACTGGCGTCACATAAAGTCCAGACCAGGTAAGGACAGCAGGTACCCCTCCCTGAAAGACATTAGTGAACCAGTTCGATTTTTACGACAACCCAACAGCTTCATTGGTCACTTTTTATTTCCAGAATTTTTTTAACCTGAATTCAAATTCTCAAACTCTACATATATATTTTAACATGGCCTGCTATTCTGATGTGTATTTTCTAGACAGCAAAAGGTGTAATAGTGTGACAGAAACCACACCTACCAAATGGAAACATATTAATTTTGTCAGATGGAACACTACTTGAACCCTTTTGCTGGACTGTGCACAGAATTTGTTTTAAAAAGACCCCAGAGTTGGACAGCTGAAACATGGTTGCACATTTGCATTCTAACAGTTGAATAGAGAGACAATGGAAGTGCTCACTGATTCAATTAACAAGATTAGTCTAGGCAATCATAATAATCAACCTTATTTGTCTGTATAAGAGCCAGAGTTCCACACCCCACTGAGTGTAACTGGAGAACTTTGAGAGTCAACAACCCTCACAGAAGATGCTGTTTCACACAAAGAGCTGGTCACATGACTTACCTGCTGGCCAGACTGGGAACTGTTTGAATTGTGCCTCACAGAAAGGTTTGGTGCAGACTGCAATTTGAAGACAAAAGGGAAGGCAAGTCTCTCCTTGTCTCTCTCTCCAGCAAAGTCCCAGGGACCCACGGCAGAGGCTTGAGCCTCAAGATAGAGCACCTCTTCAGCCTTCTGGTAGCAGCGAATGAAGTTGGAAATTGTGCACTGGGCCCCAGTGAGAACTCCAAGACTTCAGTTTTTATCAAGGACATTTCCACCCAGGAACTGAATTTCCTTTATTACGAATTCCACTTCAATTTCCACCCCCCACCCCACCAATTTTTTCCTCCCCTTGTATCTATTTGTCCGTGCTTTTCTCGTATGCATGCGAGCATGGTTGTGTCATGCAGTTTAGTAATTTTAACTGGATTTATTGTGTTTAGGCTAATAAATTTACATCTTTCTTGTTTAAACCTAAGAAAACCTGTCTGATTGGTTCATTTGCAATTACAATTAGAGTGCAGTGAGCAAAGGCTCATTCAGGTGGTAAGCTAAAATCACTGTATTTTGCAAGATAAACCCTGTCACGGCCAAAGAAGGAAAGGGCCAAGAGGGGATCCTGAGACCCCCCTCCTCACCCGGTCATAACACCGGCCATCAGTTGCTGCATCATGGTTGGGTCCAAACGTGAACAAATGGATTTGGCCATCACTTGCACTCTGGAAAGGATGTGGGCTCCAAACTCTGCACAAAACCCTGTGCTAAGTTGGTGACAGACTCCTTCATGTTCCTTGACAGTGACCTCAAGTTTTCTGGCAGGCCTGTCAATGCACCAAGCATTTCAGTGTACATACCCATCAGCCTTTTTCTGTAGCCATCACATTGAAGTCCTCATCTGAATCCTCTGCAGCAGAACTCATGTATGACCTCACCCTCCAGTGAGCTGGCACCTGCACTACTCTTGTCCCCTGCCCTGGCTGCAGCCAACTTGTGCCCAGTGTCTCACCATGTGCAAATTCCACCCCTAAGCAACCCTCTACAGTACATGCTGTCTCAGTATCTGAGTCTATGGCTTGTAGTGCAGGATCGAATGTCTGTGTTTTTTCATCATCAGTGTCTTCCTGCTCTTTCACCTCCTTCTCCTCCACCACTGCCTTGCCAGGCTGCAGTTCTTGGTTATCTAAAAGAAGAAAGTCACAAAGGTAAGGTTGTGATGAGGAGAGGTGGGTAGGGAAGCAATAGCATGTTTACACAATCTGCAGCTAATGAACAAAGAACAAAGAACAGTAAAGCACAGGAACAGGCCATTGGGCCCTCCAAGCCTGCGCCGATCTTGATGCCTGCTTAAACTAACACCTTCTGCACTTCCGGGGCCCATATCCCTCTATTCCCTTTCTATTCATGTATTTGTCAAGATGTCTCTTAAACGTCGCTATTGTATCTGCTTCCACCACCTCCCCTGGCAGCAAGTTCCAGGCACTCACCACCCTCTGTGTAAAAAACTTGCCTCGCACATCCCCTCTAAACTTTGCCCCTCGCACCTTAAACCTATGTCCCCCAGTAACTGACTCTTCCACCCTGGGAAAAAGCTTCTGACTATCCATTCTGTCCATGCCGCTCATAACTTTGTAAACCTCTATCATGTCGCCCCTCCACCTCCGTCGTTCCAGTGAAAACAATCCGTGTTTTTCCAACCTCTCCTCATAGCTAATGCCCTCCAGACCAGGCAACATCCTGGTAAACCTCCTCTGTACCCTCTCCAAAGCCTCCACATCCTTCTGGTAGTGTGGCGACCAGAATTGCACGCAATATTCTAAGTGTGGCCTAACTAAGGTTCTATACAGCTGCAACATGACTTGCCAATTTTTATACTCTATGCCCCGACCGATGAAGGCAAGCATGCCGAATGCCTTCTTGACTACCTTATCCACCTGCGTTGCCACTTTCAGTGACCTGTGGACCTGTACGCCCAGATCTCTCTGCTTGTCAATACTCCTAAGGGTTCTGCCATTTACTGTATACCTCCCACCTGCATTAGATCTTCCAAAATGTATTACCTCACATTTGTCCGGATTAAACTCCATCTGCCATTTCTCCGCCCAAGTCTCCAACCGATCTATATCCTGCTGTATCCTCTGACAATCCTCATCATTATCCGCAACTCCAACCTTTGTGTCATCCGCAAACTTACTAATCAGACCAGCTACATTTTCCTCCAAATCATTTATATATACTACAAACAGCAAAAGTCCCAGCACTGATTCCTGCGGAACACCACTGGTCACATCCCTCCATTCAGAAAAGCACCCTTCCACTGCTACCCTCTGTCTTCTATGACAGAGCCAGTTCTGTATCCATCTTGCCAGCTCACCTCTGATCCCGTGTGACTTCACCTTTTGTACCAGTCTGCCATGCAGGACCTTGTCAAAGGCTTTACTGAAGTCCATATAGATAACATCCACTGCCCTTCCTTCATCAATCATCTTCATCACTTCCTCAAAAAACTCAATCAAATTAGTAAGACACGACCTCCCCTTCACAAAACTATGCTGTCTCTCGCTAATAAGTTTGTTTGTTTCCAAATGGGAGTAAATCCTGTCCCGAAGAATCCTCTCTAATAGTTTCCCTCTCACTGACGTAAGGCTCACTGGCCTATAATTTCCTGGATTATCCTTGCCACCCTTCTTAAACAAAAGAACAACATTGGCTATTCTCCAGTCCTCTGGGACCTCACCTGTAGCCAATGAGGATGCAAAGATTTCTGTCAAGGCCCCAGCAATTTCCTCCCTTGACTCCCTCAGTATTCTAGGGTAGATCCCATCAGGCCCTGGGGACTTATCTACCTTAATGTTTTGCAGGACACCCAACACCTCCTCCTTTTTGATAATGAGATGACTGAGACTATCTACACTCCCTTCCCGAGGCTCATCATCCACCAAGTCCTTCTCTTTGGTGAATACTGATGCAAAGTACTCATTTAGCACCTCGCCCATTTCCTCTGGCTCCACACATAGATTCCCATCTCTGTCCTTGAGTGGGCAAACCCTTTCCCTAGTTACCCTCTTGCTCTTTATATACGTGTAAAAAGCCTTGGGATTTTCCTTAATCCTGTTTGCCAATGACTTTTCATGACCCCTTTTAGTCCTCCTAACTCCTTGCTTAAGTTCCTTCATACTGTCTTTATATTCCTCAAGTGCTTCGTCTGTTCCTAGCTTTCCAGCCCTTACAAATGCTTCCTTTTTCTTTTTGACTGGGCTCACAATATCCCGCGTTATCCAAGCTTCCCGAAACTTGCCAAACTTGTCTTTCTTCCTCACAGGAACATGCTGATCCTGGATTCTAATCAGCTGACGTTTGAAAGACTCCCGCATGTCAGATGTTGATTTACCCTCAAACAGCCGCCCCCAATCTAAATTCTTCAGTACCTGCCTAATATTGTTATAAATGAGAAGAGATTGTGGGATGCGGGGGAAGTGGGATTTGAGAATGAAGATTAAGATGAGCATAATGACATCTTTGATGCATTCAGCCCCGAAGCAGGCCACAGCCTCAGTCATGGCCATGCCAATGATGGTGACCACCATATCTTACATGGAATAAGGACAAGCAGGGACTCCTCTCCCCTGACAGTTAGCTCATGCCACCTCTGGTAATGCAGTACCTTGTCTTGCAAGAATGAGTGAAATGTGCCAGTGAGCATGGGTGCAATGTGTTTGGGTAATATGGCTGTCATCGTTGAATAGCCGGCAGTGTGTACAAGCTGCAAGATGTGGATATTGTAGTAACGTACATAAGCTGTTGCTGGGTCGATTATATATATATACCTTAAGCATCATTTGCGCTGCTCAATGTTCATGTAGATACCGTAGTGAGACGACCCCTGTAAATAAACTCCTGGTACTTTGACCCAAAGTCTACTATCCTCATTCTATACTAATAGCACACTGACAATATAGTACAGAAATGAGGCTTGCAGCAGTGCTAAATGTGAGTGTGAGGTGAAGCTATGAATGCGAGGTATGAATCGTGATTGATAGAGATTGTTGTAGGTGAGTAATGGGGGTGTGGTGCATTTCGCAGTGCTTGAGGCTAGTGGCACAGTTGTTGGGATATGGCATTTGAAGATGTATTCACTCACCATGACCACTTGTGTGAAGTCATTAAACTTCTTATGGCACTACATCCAGGTCCTCAGTGCTAGACTTCTGGCATTGACAACCACAGCTATCTGCCAACTGCCTTCTAAGAATTGGTCTGGAGTGCCTCCTGGCCTCTGAGGACAAATTACGTCTCTCTTCTTCTGCACCTCCTCGACCAAGACCTCCAGTGCAGCATCGGAAAATTTTGGAGCCCACACTAGAATCATAGAGTTATACAGCACACAAACAGGCCCTTTGGCCCATCATGTCTGTGTCAGCCATCAAGCACCTAACTATTCTAATCCCATTTTCCAGCACTTGGCCCGTAGCCTTATATGTTGTGGCGTTTCAAGTGCTCATCTAAATACTTCTTAAATGTTGTGAGGGTTCCTGCCTCTACCGCCTCTTCAGGCACTCTGCCATGTCTTACCATAAAAGTCAGTGTTCTTCTTGCTCACATTCTCTTCTGTAGACAGTTTCAGCACTTGGTCCAGCCAGAATGCACCTCCCTTTTTAGAGGTGCAGGCTGGCTTTAAGTAATGCAGACAAGCTGTAAGTGCTCCCAGTCTCTCAAGATTTTGCACCCCCTGCTTAGGTATCCAGCCACTCAGCAGAGCGCTTAGTGCTGGCTGCACACTAAAGTCATTTAAATGAGCAGGTAGCATGAAATTTGTGTGCCGCCTGTACCGGAAGCAATGGGCATGGGTTAATTGTGCATTGCGATCCGCTTGCCCATTTTTTGGCCTTATCGAATTTTGCGGCCACAAACTTTTATTAAAAGTTGGTAATCAGTTATTAGACTTATCATAACAATTTATATTACGTTTAGATTTCTTTAAATTTTGTAACTGTACTTCTGCAGTTGGCTGGCATATATATTTCCCAGGCTTTATGAAAAAATGGGAAGGAATTATGAAATTTAATCCTCTAAACAAGGCTGAAAATTCTCTAATGCCATCTAATCACCATAATCCACAGGTCCTAAAACAAAGTCATGGAATGCAGCTCCCCATACAATAGACCAGTAAAATCCCTGAATGCTAATTAATTAAAACAGAAATTGGCCTATTCAGTCACAGTAATTCTGCACATTACAACTTACTAGGATTTTAATGTTGGCACTGAACAAGCAAATACCTCCACAACAGGCTGTGGAATCTCTGTACTTCTAATCCCCATTAATCTTCTGACCCACTAAACTGACACTGTCCACCACAATTACTTATTTGGAGTAGAATTGGGTAGAACGCATGAGGAGGTTCACATGATTAAAGTTAGAAGTGCGATAATTTTCTGCTGTTAATAGTTTAAAAGTTAAATTGTAATTCATTGCGTCAATTTCAATCTCATTTAAAAATGTACAGTTTTTATTCATTCATGGGATGTCGGCCTCGCTATTTATTGCCCATCCCTAATTGCCCTTGAAAAGGTGGTGGTGAGCTGCATTCTTGAATTACAGCAGTCCATGTGGTGTAGGTACACCCATAGTACTGTTAGGAAGGAAGTTCCAGGATTTTGGCCCAGTGACAGTGAAGCAACAGCAACATAGTTCCAAGTCAGGATGGTGTGTGGCTTGGAGGGAAACTTGCAGGTGATGGTGTTCCCATGCATCTGCTGCCCTTGTCTTTCCAGGTGGTAGAGGTTGCTGGTTTGGAAGATGCTGTCGAAGGAGTCTTGCTCGTTGCTGCAGTGC